>NW_027362767.1:99392167-100599167 GCF_046119375.1 Phyllobates terribilis
ACTAGGTACTAACCATGCAGGGTGCCCAAACTTTTGCACTGGCCCATTTTCTTTTTTGTAATTTTTAAACTGTAAAAGATTTGCCTAAAATACAAAGGAAATGTGTTATCTTTAACTTCAGGCCTTATAGAAATTTAGTCTTCAACTTGCTTAACTGGTCACAATAACCGTGATTTTGAAAACTTTTACATGCCACTGTGTTTATTGGGCACAAAAATGGCATATTGCTATTTTCAGTCATCCACTGGTCACTAATTTCTGAGAAATGTTATTGGGATCAAAATAGTCACTACACCCATAGATGAGTTCTCTTGAGTGTAGTCTGTGAGATGGGGTCACTTTTTGGGGATCTTTGCTGTTTTGTCACTTTAGGGAATCTGCAAATGGTGCTCACAAATACTCCAGGTAACTGTGCCCAACGGACAAATGGCGCTCCTTCTCTTCTGAGGCCACCATGTGCCCAAACAAAGTGTATGACCATGCATGTATAGGGGATTGCTGTATTTGGGACAAATGGTGTAATCATTTTTGGGGTACTTTTTTTTTTTTTTTTTACCAGCCCTGGTAAAGATGACAAATATTGCAGTAAATCTACGTATTATTGTATCAAATGTAATTTTCCATTTTCAAACAGACCAATAGCAAAAGAAATTGGTGAAAAACCTGTGTGGTAAAAATGTTGATCACACCCCCTACATGACATCTATGAGGGGTGTAGTTTCCAAAATGTTGTCACACTTGGAGGTTTCTTCTGTTCTGGCACCTCAAGGGCTCCGCAAGTGGCTTCCACAGTTGCATATGAAATAAGTCGATTTGTCAACCAATAACACAGTAAAATGTATTCCGCTGGCTTGTTTTTTTTTTAAGAGGGGCTAGGTAAATGTTTAAGTAGTTTATTTTGGAAAAGAAGAAAGGACAAAGGGGCGCAAATGGGTGAAACCTGGATGTGAAGGGGTTAAAAGAAACTGGTGGGGTTCACCTTACTAGGTTGTGCACCCCTGCACAACCTCGGACAAGACAAGAGGGAGATGCTGACACAGCTCGCACGCTGCAGGAGGGCTGCAGACCGGCAGTCACGTGTCCCAGCGTCAACACAGGTCCTGGAGCGATCGCATGTCGCTGGCAGCTCACACACCGCTGGAGGGTTGGATTCAAGCGGTCATGTGACCAAGCATCAGCAAGGTCCCAGAGAGACAAGGGGTAAAGGCAAGGTCCTGGAAAATCTCCAAACAATAGGCAGCTCCACCGCAACCCTCAAAGAGGGAAGTAGGCAACAAGGAAAAGAAAAGGCCGTTTGGAAGGAGCGCCAAATAGTTAGGATGAGGCAAATAAGTGAGATTAAAAAGTTTTATTTATTAATCACAACGTGTTTCGACTGAAAAAAACGCCTTCATCAGGTGATAAGGGGATATTACAGAGGCACAGTATTATATAGCTCTATATAGCGCTATATAATCCAGCCTTTTTTGGGGGGGGTGGGGGGGTTTCTAGGTCATTTATTTTAGGTGTTTTTCATTGACTCCTCTATAGGAATAAAAAAACTTATTAAAAAGCAATGGTTGGGTAAATTAAAAGCCACAAAAATGCTTGTAAGAAATGCATGAAATTTATGTTGCTTTTACACATCTAAAAACAATGTGTGAGCAAAAACAGATTAAACCAGAGTCTGATATGAGCAGCTACACATCCTCCCCCAGTCAATGCAGAAAGCTGCATTCTGCTTCTGCTGGTTGGTATACTTGGCACTCAGGCTTTCAACATGAGGTTGGCACAATAGGCAGTATTGTTAGGGGTATGGTTGGCATTGTTATTGACACTTACACTACTCACAAAAAGTTAAGGATATCTGGCTTTCGGGTGAAATTTCCGGATGATCCTAACATGCCCTCTAACCTTTTCAGGTGTGACCCATGAATCACCCAATAAATTTCAGGGTTCAATTAGAATTGGTTTTAAACAGTCCTCCACATCATACTGTTCATAGTTTGACATCATGAGACCAAGTCGACACCTAACAATTGAACACCAGTATCAGCCATTGCGAGGCTTCAAGCAGGATGTGCTCAGACGGAGGTGGCCACTGAGCTTAGAGTGTCACCAGCAGGTTACACCAGAGAGACTGGAAGAGTCACAGAAAGGCAGAGAAGTGGACGTCCTTAGGCCACATCCCACACTGATGACCGCTTCATTGTGAGCACTGTCCTTAGGAACCGGATGATGAATGCCACACAATTCCAGGCACATTTAAGGGAGGTGAGAGGCACGTCAGACCATTCAAGACCGTTTACATCAGTGTGGTCTGCATGCTAGACGGCCCGCAAGGGCACCTGACCACACCACCATCGTCTTGCATGGGCGAGGGAGCATCTACGCTGGACGAGGGACCAGTAGGCCTCAGCACTGTTCACTGATGAGTCGATTGACGCTGAGCAGAAATGATGGCCGCCAATAATGTTGTAGACGTCAAGGAGAGCGCTAGGCATCAGCCACTGTTGTCATCAGACAAGCCTTTGGTGGTGGTGTTGCAGTGTGGGCTAGTGTGTCTGGTCACTACAGAACTGCCCTACACTTTGTGACAAGCCCCTACTACTAAATAACATCATTAATCCAGTCATTGTGCCTCTGCATGAACAACACAGACCTAATATCATCTTCATGGACGACAATGCTCAAGCTCATTGAGGTCGCATCATTATCCCCTTCATGACTGGAGCATTTTCCGTTTTTGCATTTCTTTTTTTTCTCCCCTTCTTTCCAGAGCCAGAACTTTTTTATTTTTTGGTCAATATGGCCGTATGAGGGCTTATTTTTTGCGGGACGAGTTATACTTTTAAACGCCATCACTGGTTTTACCATATTGTGTACTGGAAAACGGGGAAAAAATTCCAAGTGCGGTGAAATTGCAAAACAAATGCAATTCCAGGTTTGTTCTTTTTTTGTTACCAATTTCACTAAATGCTAAAACTGAACTGCTATTCTTATTCCCCAGGTCATTACGAGTTCGTAGACACCAAACATGTATAGGTTATTTTTTATTTAAGTGGTGAAAAACAATTCCAAAGTTTTCTTTAAAAAAAAATGCGCCTCCATTACCCATAGTGTCTCCATTTTTTGGGATCTGGGGCCGGGTGAGGGCTTATTTTTTCCGCGCCGAGCTGGCGTTTTTATTGATATCATTTTGGGGTAGATCCGATGTTTTCATCGCCTGTTATTGCATTTTATTGCAATGTTTCGGCGACCAAAAAAACATAATTCTGGCATTTGGAATTTTTTTTTTGTTACACCGTTCACCGATCGGATTAATTCTTTTGTTATATTGATAGATCGGGCGATTCTGAATGCGGCGATACCAAATATGTGTATGTGGGGTTTATTTTTTATTTTATTTTGAATGGGGCAAAAGGGGGGTGATTTAAACTTTTTTTTTTAAATATTTTTAAAAAGATTTTTTTACACTTTTTGCTTGCTTCTATAGTCTCCATAGGAGACTAGAAGCAGCAGCTGTCCTATCGCCTCTGCTGCATACAAGCGATGAGCAGATCGCCTCTATGTAGTAGAAATGCTCATGTGCTATGAGCGCCGACCACTAGGTGGCACTCATGGCAATCTTTACATGACAACCACAGGGGTCTGCTGCAGACTTCTGGTTGTCGTGCCCACGCATCGGTGATCCGCGATCATGTGATGGGGTCACCGATGGGCGGGGCTAATGCCGCACTTCCGATGTTAAATGCCGCTGTCAGAGATGGACAGCGGCATTTAGCTAGTTACAACCGCAGGTGGATTGAGATTCCACCCGCGGTTGTTGCGGGCACATGTGCCCGGTTCAGTGCGGGCTCAGCGCCGGAACTCGCACTGAACAGGGTGTGCCGACGTGGTGCGTACTATTACGTACCACATCGGAAAGGGGTTAAGGAACGGCTGCTGGACACTGGGGAACCTCAAATGTAGGGGTCTGCACTTTCTCCAGACATGAATCCCATAGAAAACCTGTGGTATTAGCTGAGTTGCCGTGTAGAGGCTCGTAACTCTGTACCCCAGAACCTCAATGACCTGAGGGCTGCCCTTCAAGAAGAGTGGGATGCCATGCCTCAGCAGGCAATAGCTCCACTTGTGAACAGCAGGAGATGTCGTTGTCACGCTGTAATTGATGCTCAAGGCCACATGATAAGTTATTGAGACAGAGACATTTGTTGTTGGGGTATACTCACCACTGTTCTTGGCTTTTGTTTCAATTAATTGTTTGAGGATATCCCCATTGCATGCTTCTACTTAATTAAATGCCCTACTGTCATGATAAAATATCACTCTAGCGTGAGCTTTTTACATTTTCCATAAATTTCGCCCAAAAGCCAAATATCCCTAAAGTTTTTGTGAGTAGTGTATATGGAGCTATGTGGTGCGAGAGGTCTCCGTCTTGTGTGTACCTATGGATCCGCTTTTTAGTCACCTAGAGCCGTATGAGAAGTCTGCTGGGGTTGGTGCTGGACTAGTCTCATCTCTGACTACGGTCCCCAGACGGTTTTTTAAAATGCAAAAAGGCTATAAGTAGTGCTGTTTGTGGTTTGGGCCGTATGTATTGACTGACAGATTCCCTTTAACGTCATATGTTTTTACAGTGTACGTGTTTGTGATTGTGAAATTAAGTCGTCCAGGATGCTCTGACAATGTGTCCTCAAGTCTAGGACCACATAGATGACTGCCAGGTGACCTGTTGGGGTACGTTGTCTGCCATGTGTTCCTGCCACACTAGACCTTTGTTAACCTTTGGAAGCGTCCATACTGACCTGTTATCCGTGATATGGCCGTTAGGACTTGATTGCTATACACATCTTAGTTATATATAACAGGCTGTGAATGCAGGGTATTGCAGGGATTAAAGCTCCTTCTCTAAAGTTACCATGAACCATCCCCACCAAAATAGAGTATTGCATATTGGCACACCTCAGACAGAGGCTCCAACCCTAATATGAGCAGCGCACAATGTCAGAGCTTCTTTACGCCTTTTTTTTTCTTCTTTCTCATACTGTGGATGTGCATCTATGAAAATCCACTTCATAAATTGTGATCAAAGGATAACGTACATCATTGGACCTTTTAAACACTTTAGAGCCATGTATACAGAGGTCCTATGTCTGTATTGTGCCTCCTTACCACATAGTTTCACTCCTTTATGGCACGTTCATACGTTCAGTATTTGGTCAGTATTTTACATCAGTATTTGTATCCCAAAACCAGGAGTGGGTGATAAATACAGAAGTGGTGACGTGTTTCTATTATTCTTTCCCTCTGTTCCACTCCTGGTTTTGGCTTACAAATACTGAGGTAAAATACTGAGCGTTTAAGGTTGTAGGAAGACACAAGTCCATCATGATCAACCCATATCCTAACATGTTGATCCAGAGGAAGGCAAAAACCCCACTGGTGTGAGCAATGGGTCGGCATGAGCCAAGGATTGGTGTGAAGTATGCATCTATATGAGTCAAGGATTGGTGTGAGCCAAGGATCGGTGTGAGGCATGGATCTATATGAGCCAAGGATTGGTGTGAGCCAAGGATCGGTGTGAGGCATGGATCTATATGAGCCAAGGATTGGTGTGAGCCAAGGATCGGTGTGAGGCATGGATCTATATGAGCCAAGGATTGGTGTGAGCCAAGGATCGGTGTGAGGCATGGATCTATATGAGCCAAGGATTGGTGTGAGCCAAGGATCGGTGTGAGGCATGGATCTATATGAGCCAAGGATTGGTGTGAGCCAAGGATCGGTGTGAGGCATGGATCTATATGAGCCAAGGATTGGTGTGAGGCATGGATCTATATGAGCCAAGGATCGGTGTGAGGCATGGATCTATATGAGCCAAGGATTGGTGTGAGCCAAGGATCGGTGTGAGGCATGGATCTATATGTGCCAAGGATCGGTGTGAGGCATGGATCTATATGTGCCAAGGATCGGTGTGAGGCATGGTTCGGTATGAGCCAAGGATTGGTGTGAGCCATGGATCAGTATGAGTTCTGTTCTCAGTGACTGTCTTAGAGCCTCTGTTGATTCCCCCTCATTACGGTCATTAGCGTCCGCAGAGCTCGGCTATATAGAGCTGGTCACTTTCTTTCCGCACTGATGGTTTTATAATAGCGGTGTTGAGGGATTTGTGTATCTGTTCCCAGAGGTCTTGCCCTGGTACTCCACTCTAAAAATACGCATGTTTTAGGTTATGGGATGTCAGCACTGCTGATACAGCGAAATGTAATTTATATGTTAAGGGTCCTGTTAGTAGTTTGCGGGATAGTGCCAGCTGGCAGCGGGCAGCATAACATATTCCCGTAGGTCCTCCGGCCGAAGCATCACACTTAAGGTGACCTCTGCTGGCAAGTAACATCAGTATGCTTGACCATTACCGAGTGAGCCACGCCAGCAGCTGGGCAGTATGTGTTCCCCTCTTCATCCCAAGATGTCTGGCAGCGGTATAAAGCAAGATGGTGTTGATGGCCATCCAAAGTGTTTAATCGAATAGATCTGTCTAGGATTCGCTTTCCGCTTGTCATGCTCTTAATGAGTATTTTATTTTAACCATAGTACAAAGGTATTTTCTGCATTCATAGTACTTGTTTTCTGGGAAATTGATCCCATCTCCAAACATAGGTGTCGTCACTGATTAAAGGTGTTACAGAGTACAAGTTATGCACATACACTCATATACACTGCTCAAAAAAATAAAGGGAACACTTAAACAACAGAATATAACTCCAAGTAAATCAAACTTCTGTGAAATCAAACTGTCCACTTAGGAAGCAACACTGATTGACAATCAATTTCACATGCTGTTGTGCAAATGGAATAGACAATAGATGGAAATTATTGGCAATTATCAAGACACCCTCAATAAAGGAGTGGTTGTGCAGGTGGGGACCATAGACCACATCTCAGTACCAATGCTTTCTGGCTGATGTTTTGGTCACTTTTGAATATTGGTTGTGCTTTCACACTCGTGGTAGCATGAGACGGACTCTACAACCCACAGAAGTTGCTCAGGTAGTGCAGCTCATCTAGTATGGCACATCAATGCGAGCTGTGGCAAGATGGTTTGCTGTGTCTGTCAGCGTAGTGTCCAGAGGCTGGAGGCGCTACCAGGAGACAGATCAGTACACCAGGAGACGTGGAGGGGGCCATAGGGGGCAACAACCCAGGAGCAGGACAGCTACCTCCGCCTTTGTGCAAGGAGGAGCTCTGACAGAGCCCTGCAAAATGACCTCCAGCAGGCCACAAATGTGCATGTGTCTGCACAAACGGTTAGAAACCGACTCCATGAGGGTGGTATGAGGGCCCGACGTCCACAGAAAGGGGTTGTGCTCACAGCCCAACACCGTGCAGGACGCTTGGCATTTGCCACAGAACACCAGGATTGGCAAAGTCGCCACTGGCGCCCTGTGCTCTTCACAGATGAAAGCAGGTTCACACTGAGCACATGTGACAGACGTGACAGAGTCTGGAGACGCCATGGAGAGCAATCTGCTGCCTGCAACATCCTTCAACATGACCGGTTTGACAGTGGGTCAGTAATGGTGTGGGGTGGCATTTCTTTGGAGGGCTGCACAGCCCTCCATGTGCTCGCCAGAGGTAGCCTGACTGGCATTAGGTACCGAGATGAGATCCCCAGACCCCTTGCGAGACCATATGCTGGTACTTTTGGCCCTGGGTTTCTCCTAATGCAGGACAATGCCAGACCTCATGTGGCTGGAGTGTGTTAGCAGTTCCTGCAAGGTGAAGGCATTGAAGCTATGGACTGGCCCGTCCGTTCCCCAGACCTGAATCCAATTGAGCACATCTGGGACATCATGTCTCGCTCCATCCACCAACGTCACGTTGCACCACAGACTGTCCAGGTGTTGGCGGATGCTTTAATCCAGGTCTGGGAGGAGATCCCACAGGAGACCATCCGCAACCTCATCAGGAGCATTCCCAGGCATTGTAGGGAGGTCATACAGGCACGTGGAGGCCACACACAATTCTGAACCTCATTTTGACTTGTTTTAAGGACATTACATTAGTGATGAGCGAGTATGTTTTGTTAACCCTTTCGCCGAGTATGCTCGGCCGAGCACCGAGTATTTATAGCGTGCTCGGGCTTTAAGTTTTCGCGCTCCGTGAACATGATTTGCGACTGTTTGACAGATTTAATACATGTGAGGAATGCCTGTTTTTCCAGCATTCCTCACATGTATTAAATCTGTCAAACAGTTGCAAATCATGTTCACGGAGCGACGAAAACTTAAAGCCCGAGCACGCTATAAATACTCGGCGAAAGGGTTAACAAAACATACTCGCTCATCACTACTTTACATCAAAGTTGGATCAGCCTGTAGTGTGTTTTTCCACTTTAATTTTGGGGGTGACTCCAAATCCAGGCCTCCATTGGTTAATAAATTTGTTTTCCATTGATGATTTTTGTGTGATTTTGTTGTCAGCACATTCAACTTTGTACAGAACAAAGTATTCAATGAGAATATTTCATTCATTCAGATCTAGGATCTGTTATTTGAGTGTTCCCTTTATTTTTTTGAGCAGTGTAATATTAGAGTTGGAAGGGACCTCCAGGGTCATTGTGTCCAACCCCCTGTTCAATGCAGGATCCACTAAACCATCTCAGACAGATGTCTGTCCAGCCTCTGAAGACTTCCATTGAAGGAGAACTCACCACCTCTCGTGGCCGCCTGTTCCACTCATTGATCACCCTCACTGTCAAAAAGTTTTTTCTAATATCTAATCTGTATCTTCTCCATTCAGTTTCATTCCATTCTCGCTTCTTGAGTTTCCATGTGCAAATGAGAATAAGAATGATCCCTCTACACTGTGACAGCCCTTCAGATATTTGTAGACAGCTATTAAGTCTCCTCTTAGCCTTCTTTCTTTGCAGGCAAAACATTCCCAGATCCTTTAACCGTTCCTCGTAGGACATAGTTTGAAGTTCGCTCACCATCCTGGTAGCTCTTCTCTGAACTTTCTCAAGTTTTTCGATGTCTTTTTTAAAATGTGGTGTCCAGAACTGGACACAGTATTCCAGATGAGGTCTGACCAAAGAGGAGTAGAATTACTCCCAGTAACTAATATGCTAGTTAGGCTCAGGTCACCATGTTTTTGCCCAGCATTCAATTGGATCTGTCCAAAGAAGGGACCTGCTCCTTTTTGTCCATTAAATTGACTTTGAACCAATATTCTCACCTAGTGGGTCTCCTTGGTGAGCCCTGTCCTGTGCGACCTCTTTGGTCGTGATTGACTGCTCTAATGTTTGGCGCTCTCTTCAACATTGAAATCTGATGGGAGCAGTGCACTGTCTCACTGCGTCTTTCATTAAAGTTCTGGGCAATGTGAATTTTTCAGGGTCTTTGATACGGATCCTTTGCTGGCTACATATCTACAGGTGCTTTTAGCTCATAGATTGAAACCACTATTAATATTGGTAACTGACAATCGTGCATTGAACTATTGAAAATCTTAAATAATCAACCAATTTATTAGATGATAGATATAAGCAATGCTTAATATGCTTAATTTCCAATTCTAGGTCTCCGGAAACATGACGTTTGCTTCCTGATCACCCTACGGCCCATGTTACTGTATGGCACAAAGATTGATAGGAGACAGTCTATTGTGGAGCAGACGGGTCTGATGTATGTACGGGGCTGTGAGATTCAGGGCATGCTGGATGAAAAGGGACGTGTCATCGAGGAAGGTAAATGAGTATAGAAACGACCTTCACTGAGCTGTATGGAGAACATTAACAGTAAAGCTATGCTACGAGTCTCTGACGTAAACCATAAGGGCATGCCTAAGGAAGAAATAGCAGAGACGTAGTCATACAAACAAATCCAAAACCTTGTTTGCTGATCCAGTTTGTTTTTTTTTTGTTTTTTTTAAGGACCTGAACCAAAACCTAAACTTAAAGGCGATTCAAGGACTTTCCGGGTCTTTCTTGACCCCAATCAGTATCAGCAGGACATGACCAACGCCATTCAGAATGGGGCTGAGGATGTGTACGAAACCTTCAATGTGATCATGAGGAGGAAACCAAAAGAGAATAACTTTAAGGTAGGTCAGGAAACCTTTCTACATATGATCGCTTACTAAATTATTATTTTTTTACTTTTTTTTTTTTCAAATTCAGCCCCTTTTTCCCTAAGAAAATCTGCACCCTGTACTTTACCAGGAGGGATGTTAATGGGGCTGGGGCAACTACTCTAACTAGTTAGACAAGTGGTTCACCAATGTCCACGCGCTTGATGGGACCTTTCTATACATGGGGTTGCACTGTTAGTACAGTTTGGTTGGGGTCTGACCGCCGGGACCCACACCAATCGGCACAACTGGAAATTCTTATTCCCAATGGAGCATTTTTATCCCTGTTACAAACTGAAGTGGCAAGTCAGATGGGCGCAGCTCTCGACAACCCCATAGGGAATAAACGAAGCTGTGCCGAAATTGTGCCCTGTCACTTCATTCTAGTGGAAATAAAAATGCTCCATTCTGCTGATCGGTACGGGTTCCAGTGGTCGGACCTCCACCGATCAATAACATATCACCTATCCTGTGGATAGATAACTTGTTTTCACTGGACAACCCCTTTAAGCTTAACAATGTTTTATTCTCTACATTGCAGAAGTCCCATTGGTCATTCCCCACTGATCAATATTTTATTCCTTATCCTGTTTGTGGGATATAGCACGTTGTAATTGACAGCTCACAATCCATCCCAGCTGCTCCTAGGCCAGAACTACACAGTGACACGTGTCACGCGACATCGCCTCTAATGATGTCTTCTGGTGCTGCAATGTTTCCATTGTGTTGGATTTTATTCATAGTCACTTTTTAAACAGTGTAAGAACAGGTCTTTGGCTGTTCTGAGGTTTCCACCATATGGGGGTTGGTTAACAAGTATGTCTTTGCTATATTTTTTATGCTGTTCCCATTAATGAGGCACGTTCCTATTGACTTCTGGCTACTTACCTTGTGGGAGACGTTGCCTTGGCGCACCCAGCAGTCCAATTTTTGTGTCTGAAGTGTTTGTGTGCTGAGATAACTTGTATTTTAAATGGACTTTGAGTAAAGTCAAGTTCCTTACTTGTATGGACTCCACTGCTGCCCAGCCTATATCCGCCCCCACACAGCTGACGTGCCTATATCCGCTCCTGCATGGTCAGTGAAGCCTAGGGTAACACATGATTAGTTGTAGTAAATCACAGGATTATTGCATACCCTCTTTTTTTCCTTCTATGTAAAAATGATCCAATATGGCTTGTGATTTATGAATACTCTGAAGCATTTGTAGCCATCTTCTTCTTGTCCCCGGTGGCTTACAAGTGTCCTGCATGTCTAATCTTCCTCCTCTCCGTATATAAGGTGCGCGGCCTTTGGCCTTCAGCCTCTTAGCACAGAAGTAGCTGATCACAGAGGGAGTTTTGACATGGAAAATGTGAGGACTTGATGTGGCTGGCATACATGTGCCAGGGGCCACTAGCCCATATTGATGGTAAAGTAGAAACTCTATTCTAAGGGCAAGTTCACATGTGCCACTTTTCTTCCACTGAAGTTGGTGTTTATGCCGCTTTTAATTAAAGTCACAATATTTGTTTTTTCTAACAACTTTAGGACAAAACATCTGCAAGTAAGGCCCTGTTCACATTAGCGTCAGGAGCCTCTGTTGACGGTCACCAGTGCCTTGTTTCCCAGTAACCTTACCCTATACGTGTCAAGTGTATCAGGCGCACATGCCCAACTCCCCAGAACAGATGCACAAGCATGGATGATCGATTACTGATATGGGTTCTTTAATGTTCTTTTCATGCGCGGAGTTGGCTCCTTTTATTGATCTGATGACTGTGCAATACATGGTGCTAAGCAGTTTCTGCCAATATCTATGCCGCTAAAGAAGGCTACACGGGCTTCACAAGAAAGTACATTACTATTTTGTTTTGAGACACAACCAAAAAGACATAGGTGCTGTTCACTAGAGTTTTACAAGACCAGGAGGCGGCACATGTAGGATATTCTATACCTTGCGTCTGATAGTCACTGTCAGGTTTTAGTGACTCAAATGCACTCGGAAATAAGGAATAATCAATCGCCTTATTTTGGAACATGTTATGCTTATGGGATTTGCAGTATTAGCGATTAATGATCTCAGTATTAAAAGAGAAAAAAGTAGCGATTAGTTTATTTTTGGTAGTTTTTAGGCTTCTTATTATTGGCATGCGGGTTACACTCAAGTCTATATTCTATATAGAAATATAATAAGCAGATACCCTACAGCAAATGAATAAACAGCAATAGTGCATGAAAATAATATAGGGTGCTTAGTTAACATAATTTTGATCAAAAAAGTGAAAAAGCCACCCCACCTCGTCACGGTGACCCTAATCGGGCGGTCCTAACTTCTAATGTTCCCATGGCTGTGTGTCTGCTAGCCGGGTTCAGTCCTTCTCTCAGCCATTATCCACACGTACGTCACTTGACAAACGGTAAGGTTTTAATGCTAGTTGTTAGGAGCGTCCTGATTAGGGTCACCATGACGCGGTTGGATGGTTTTTGCATTTTATTGATCAAAATTATGTTAACTAAGCAGCCTATATTATTTTCATGCACTATTGCTGTTTTATTCATTTACTGCAGGATATTTGCTTATTCTGTTTCTATCTTGGGTTTTGTTTGTTTAGAGGCCAGTGTGAACATGTGCTTACATGCTGCATCCATACCAACTTATGTCCCAGTTCATTTCTTTGTTTTTTTTGTTTTTTTTTTAAGTCTGTATTCTAGTCTAATTTGTGCTCACTCTACCATGAACTGGTGGATGAGTGGTAGGTTTTTCTATAAAGCGTTCTCGAAAAAATAATCAGGTTAATATGGAGTGATCTGGAGGAAGACAGCAGCTCCGTCTTCACCACAATTGCTGTCCTCCTGGGCTCTAGATCTTAAAGAAGAATCTTCCTGTATGAGACTATGATGTGACACCCGAAAGAAGCTGATAAGCAGTAATGCGAGGGGCAGGGAAGATGCGTTATGTTACCAAGCACCTATGTTTCCATCATATAAGAATTTGTATGGCTGATTTAAGCTTCATTACACTCCTCAACATTGAAGTTGCATCTCCAAAAAGGAAAAGTCCTGGATTTATGAAAATCTTAATATCGAAGGACATGTTAGTCATATGTAAATGATGAGAAAAATGGAAACGACATTGCGATTTATTCATAATCGATATATAAGTGCCACACGCAGAAATAATCCCGCAGCCTCTGTAAGCTCTAAGAAAAGGAAAACTGACTGAGTTTCATCACTGATTTCGGTCAGAGTTTCATCAGAGTTTGGCTCTAGTTTCATCAGTTTTTCTTTTATATCAAAAAAAAACCTGTATCTTTTCACATCTAACAGTCTGTGAAAATCAGACTGTACTCGAAGGCATGTGCCTCTTAATTAATTCGGTGCATCTCATTCCTGCACACTCCTCATTAAGGCTAACATATAAAATGCCAGCTGTAATGAAACGCGACTGTGATGTTTTCTCCTAGGTTTTCTTGAAACTTGAGTTAATCCATCTTGCCCTCCACATGCTTCAGATTTTCAGGGCCAAAGGAAGAAAAACAACCCCAGAGCATCACCAGCATGCTCCACTGTAGGCAGGGTGTTATTTTAATCATATACTTTGTTCTTTCTCCTCCAGACATTCTACTTATACATAGGCGCAAAAAGTTCCAGTGTTGTTTAATTGCTACACAGAACAGAATCTCCAAACGTCTGTGACTTATTTGTTTTAAGCCGTTTCAGTGCCTTATTTTCCGGTCAGCAGGGCTGTGGAGTCAGTAAGGAAAACCTCTGACTCCACGACTCCGACTCCACAGCCCTTCCTTACTACATAAAGTGCAGCACAGATTCAGCTCAACTAAAAGCTGAGATCCTTAGATCGGGAACAGAAGAGACATTAATAGGACATTTCATAACTTTCCCAAATTCTTATGAAAAAATTTATTGCACATCCTGCACTGAACCCAATTTATTTAAGAAGTCGGTCCATTTTATACCGACTGACTCCACCAAAATGGACACCGACTCTGACTCCACTCCCTGCCGGTCAGTAGAGGTGTATTTCTGGGAGTTTGGGCATGCATTCCTTCAGCTTTCAGCTCCCTCATGTGAGAAAGTCAGTCCCAGTTTCATCAGTCATTTTTTTATCAGAATTTGGTCAGTGTCGGTTTTACCATCAGATTTTGGTCAGAATTTCATTAGTTTTTCTTGCATAAGAAAGGAAAAAAATGTTTCTACACCTTCTATCAGTCTGTGAAGAATGGACAGCACACAGATGGCACCTGATTGCTGTCCAGTTTTTCTTAATGACCCATAAACGTAAATTGCCCATTTTGATCTGATACTCGCATCAGAATTGGACATGTTTCTGCGATTTTGTGTGGAACAGTCTGTCTGTGAAGAATCATGGACAATCTCAACATCCCCATTCACTATCATAGGTACAAGGGCTATCCGTGAAAAGCAAGAATAGCACTCAAACCTCAGTACCTGCTGCCACCAAATCTTTCCGCCGGCATTTTGCAGCCACTCAGGGGTTTTGATCACATGCTTCCTCAATAATTTGGTGACAGCCAGTGATGGCTTGCTTTTTCTGCCATGACTAGTTAATGTAGCCGGTAACCCTTTAACCTTTAACTTGCAAACTCTGCTCCCAATGGTATCTCCTAGGATCATACAATAACTTGGCTGTTTGAATCCGTCTCCTTGTTTGTGCGAGACAATCATCTCTTCTCATCCATTCTTTTGACTACCCCAAGAATATTAGTGAACTGGAGGCCACTGTTATAGCAGGAATGCTGCCAGAAGGGGATGAATAATCCTGAGACTGCTGTTTCCATTAGAAGTGGCGTTTTGTTTTGAATGTGGAGCATCTACTTCTTAAATTAGTTGTGTTGAGCTATTATTCTTGTTTGATTAATTAATTGCAAACAATCTAAGTTCCCTGTGCCTAGTCTTACAAGTAGCAGCCTCCGTCTTCGGCTATTCCGGACGCTGCTCCAGTCGGTCTTTGTCAGGTTGTACGCTGCTGGATCACTCCAGTGTTCGCTGGGTGATCCTTAAGTCACAACTTATTGTAAGTCTATGAGAACCAGAACGAGTGTCTTATAGACTTGAAATGAGCGCTTGTGACCATTACCTCTGACTTCCGATCTGTCAGAAGTTCCCGATGCAGCGGTGGGAAGAGCTGAAGACGGCAGCTTAGGTTAGTAGCACCACTTCAGCAGTGAAATTAAAAAAAAAATGCTGGAGTGGTGCTTTAAATAAAGTATCCTTGTAATCATTGGATTCCAAAATGCATTTGTGTAATACTTAAATCAAACCTGTAATTTAAAAACGCTGTACAATTTGAGCAGCAAATTATAGAACTGGTGAAGCAGAACAGGTTGATAAATAGTTTTGTGAAAAATAATGCAGTATAACTTGTATTTAACTATTTTCAATCCTTGGTCTTTCAGAGCTTCAGAGTCCATTGGGTGGCTTAAATGGTCACTCAATGACTAACTAATGTCTTCCCTATATTAGTGTTCATAGAAAAATAGCTGTCAATCGCTTTTTATGACTCGCCACTAAATTCCTATGGCTAAAATAAGCATTGATTTTAATGCTGTACCCTTTTTTTTTTTTAAACGACCATATTTTTGGACTATAAGATTCACTTTCTAGTAAGAAATCTTGCTAAATAGTATCTGCGTCTTATAATTTGGAGGAGGCATCCTTCCTGGTCACTGTGAGAACTGCACTCTCTCCTCCTGCCCTACACTGATAAGTCTGATCGGTGCAGGACAGGAGAGAAAGCTACCAGGACCTGCACATCTCTAAAGCTGCATGGATGCTGGGATTTTTTCAAAAGTAAAGAAAAAATTATGACTACTAGTGTTGAGCGCAAGTGCTCAGTTATTGAGTTTGCATCCGGTGCTAGGCTATACACCGAGTATCGCGGGTGCTCGAGTGACATGCTCTAGTCTCTGGCACATATGTTTCGCGGCTGTTACACAGCCAAAAAAACAGCCAAAAAAAACACTCGGGATTGCCTGCCATACATGGGCAATCCCTACATGTTTTTTTTGGGTGTCTTAACAGCCGTGAAACATGCGGGACAGGGACTCCAGCATGTCATTTGAGCACCCGCGATACATGGTTCATAACTGAGTACCCGATGCAAACTCAAGTAGCGAGCACTTGCACTCAAGACTAATGACAACTTATTCAATATGATGACCTAATGTTATCAAATTCTGTGTCTTACTTCTGGGTTCAAAATGTTCACTATACCCCTTGATAAAATCCTTGAGGGGTGTAGTTTCCAAAATGGGATCACTTGTGGGGGGTTTCCACTGTTGAGGCACATCAGGGGCTCTCCAAACGTAAAATGACGTCCACTAATTATTCAAGCAAATTTTACATTCAAAAAGTCAGACAGTTCTCCTTCCCTTCCGAACCCTGCCGTGCCCCCAAACAGTGTTTTTTCCCCACATATGGGGTATCCGCTTACTCAGGAGAAATTTCACAACAATTTTTGGTGTCCATTTTCTCCTGTTACCCTTGTGAAAATTAAAAATTGGGACTAAAATATCATTTTTATGGAAAAAGTTTAAATGTCTGTAAAGCACCTGGGGGGGTTCAAGGTGCTCACCGCACATCTAGATAAGTTCCATGAGGGGTCTAGCTTCCAAAATGGTGTCACTTGTGGGGATTTCCACTGTTCTTGGGCTCTCCAAACGCAACATGGCGTCCACTATTGATTCCAGTCAATTTTGCGTTCAAAAAGTCACATGGTGCTCTTTCTCATCCGAACCCTGCCGTGTGCCCAAACAGTGGTTTTCCCCCACATATGGGGTAGCTGCATGCTCAGGAGAAATTTCAAAACAAATTTTGTGATCCATTTTCTCTTACTGCCCTTGTGAAAATAAAAAAATTGGGGTATGAAGTAGCATTTTTGTGAAAAAAGTTAAATGTTCATTTTTTTCCTTCCATGTTGCTTCAGTGCTTGTGAAGCACCTGAAAGGTTAATAAACTTATTGAATGTGGTTTTGAGCACCTTGAGGGGTGCAGTTTTTAGAATGGTGTCACTTTTGGGTATTTTCTGTCATAAAGGCCCCTCAAAGTGACTTCAAATGTGATGTGGTCCCTAAAAAAATTGTTTTGGAAATTTTGTTGGAAAAATGAGAAATCGCTGGTTAACTTTTAACTCTTATAACTTCCTAACAAAAAAAAAAAATTGTTTAAAAAATTGTGCTAATGTAAAGTATACATGTGGGAAATGTTATTTATGAACTATTTTCTGTGACATATCTCTCTGATTTAGGGCATGAAAATTCAAAGTTTGAAAATTGCAACATTTTTCCCAAACTTCTGTTTTTTTTCACAAGTAAACGCAAGTCATATCGAAGAAATTTTTCCACGATCATAAAGTACAATAAGTCACGAAAAAACATTCTCAGAATCAGTGGGATCCGTTGAAGCGTTTCAGAGTTATTACGTCATAAAGTGACAGTGGTCATAATTATAGAATTTGGCCCGGTCATTAAGGTCAAAATTGGCTCAGTCACTAAGGCGTTAAGGTCATATGATCAGTCACTGTCCTGGAAGGAAAAATGTGGTAATGTTTGTGTGTGTTTTCATGCAGCTGAGTTGTGTGTGTGTGTGTGTATTTAGCTGAGCTGTGTGCTTTATGTATGTAGCTGTGCAGAGTGTGCTATAGCTGATCTGGGTGTGTTTTAATGATGTAGCTAAGCTGCGTGTGTGTTGTAGCTAAGCTGCATGTGTGTTGTAGCTAAGCTGCATGTGTGGACCCCCAGTAATCATTCATTTATCACCTATCCTGGCAGTACGGTGGCTCAGTGGTTAGCACTGTAACTTTGCAGGACTGGGGTTCTGGGTTTAAATCCCACCAAGGATGACATCTGCAAGGAGTTTGCATGTTCTCCCCGTGTTTGTGTGGGTTTCCTCCAGGTAGTTTGTTTTCTTTCACATCGCACAAACATAGAGATAGGGGATTTAGATTGTAAGTCGCAATGGGGACAGTGATAATGATGTCTGTAAAGTGCTGTGGAATTAATGACAGTAAATAAATAAATTCTAGGTATAAATGAAAATTTTGTTAATGTACAATAGCTGTAGCTATCTTTTTTAAATATATTTATAGATATATATAAAAATATTTGTGTAGTTGTAATGATGGTGGTTCTCCTCTCACCTCATACTAACAGCTGGCGCTAGATTTTGTTCACACTTGCATTTTATGATTTCTGCAGGATTTTAAGGGAATCTGTCAGCAGGATTTTAACCAATACATAACGTGGCCAGTTTGTTTCTTTGTTTCTGACAAATTTAATTGATATGCAAATGAGGCCGAAGAGTTATGCTAGATCCGAAGCCTCTGTCACTCCAGCTCTATTCCCGCCCAGCTCCACCTCCTCCTGCTTGTGTGATATTTTCTATGCTGTTTGTCTTCAGGCAAAAGAGCCATAAATAAAGCAGGAGGAGGTGCCTATGGGTGGGGAATAGAGCTGGAGCGACAGAGGTTTCAGATCTACCATAGCTCTTCAGATTCACTTGCAGTATCAAATTGAAATCCTGATTTCTCAGCAGCTAGTGAACGATCTGGCCATGTAAAGGTATTGCTGGACTTGTCTTTGAAAGATCTACATGTATGCGACTAATTTGGGTGGCGGGGACCCTGCTTTGGGTGGGGAGGACCCTGCTGACAGATTCTCTTTAATGTATTTTGATGGCAATTAAAGTGCAGTCTTCAGAGCTATTGTTGCTGTCAAAAATGGCAAGATGGTGATGGAAACGAACAGATCCTATTCCAAGTCTTTGGCATCCGGTGCTGATAATAAATGCTTCCGGCATAGTTGTCAGGGCTCTTTAATGACTAGGAGTCATAGATAAAAATGTTAATTTACAGTGAATTCTGACATTGATTCGTTGCCTTTTCCGGGGTTAATCTGAATGCACTTTTGCAGGCTGTCCTGGAAACCATCAGGAAGTTGATGAACACTGATTGTGTGGTGCCTGACTGGCTCCATGATATTATATTGGGGTACGGCGATCCTGGAAGCGCCCACTACACAAAAATGCCCAATCAGATCCCAACACTGGATTTCAACGATACGTTTCTGAGCCTGGCCCACCTGAAGGCTTGTTTTCCAGGGCATCAGGTGAAGGTCACTGTGGAAGACCCATCCTTGCACCAGGCCCCTTTCAGGTAACATTTCCCTACGAGGGACTGAATAATGCTTGGCGCTGTATGGTTGGAGCCTTGCATGTCTCAATATTTTACGGTAATCTGCTGTTTATTCCCAGGATTACTTTTCCTGTCCACGGAGGGAAAGGGAAAAAACGAAAAGAAGGCAGTGAAGAAGAAACCATACAAGATGAGCCGCCTACATTAATTGTGGAGCCTCACGTTATTCCCAACCGAGGTCCTTACCCCTACAACCAGCCTAAGCGGTAACAGCTTACTTATCTATGGGGTCTTTGTTTTGATTTACGTTCCAGTTCTGATTGAGTACATGAGCCCCCTGAGCACCATGACACACATCATAGCCAGGTGCTAGATTGATGGAAATGTTGTCTCTCTTACACTTAAGATCCTCAATATGTCTTGTGTATAGGAATACCATCCAGTTCACTGCTACGCAGACGGAAGCTATTCGTGCAGGGATGCAACCTGGACTCACCATGGTAAGAAACTACATTTGCCCTTGAAAGCAATAAAAGCCTATACCTTTGCCATATTGTCAGCAGTTGCAGTATTCACTAACCGGATCACTTGCATGAGCTTCATATTGACAACGTCCAATGGTTTTATGTCTGATTTGTATGTGCAATAGAAAATAAAACTGCCTTTACATACATATAAAATTAAGGAGTATTACACCCCACTCACACCCCATGGAGGACTCCAACAACATACCGCAACCCCAGGAAGGAAAAGTCGTTATGGAAATCACAGGATGGATAGATATGTTAGTAATTTACAAATTATGAAAAAATGGAAACCGCACATTCAAAGCATCCTTGATTTATTCAGTGTGGAGTATGATGCCATGTGCAGAAATCCCCCCACACCTAAAAGTCTTGGCTGCTATCAATGAGGTTATTAATGATTGTCTGAGGAATGTTCTGCCGCCAGAATGCACTTGTGCAAATCATCAAGATCGGCTGCTGGCAGCTGCCTTTGCTATTGCTCACCAATGATGTTCCAGATGTGCTTGATGGGAAACAAGTCTGGAGATGCTGCAGGTCATTGTATCATATTTAGGCCATGAGGGCTGCTCAGACTAGCACAGGCAACGTGTGGTCTGAGGTTGAAGAATTACCCCTGGGACACTTTGGAGAAAATGGCTGTACCACTGGTTCCAGATCAAATTAATGTAACACTGAGCTGCAGCGTCTCCGGACTTGTCTCCCACAAGCACATCGAGCGGATCTTGATGATTTACTCAAGTGCATTCAGTGTGGCAGAATATTCCTCAGACAACAATTAATAACCTCATTGATAGCAGCAAAGG
The DNA here is from genome assembly GCF_046119375.1 of Phyllobates terribilis. Taxonomy (NCBI): domain Eukaryota; kingdom Metazoa; phylum Chordata; class Amphibia; order Anura; family Dendrobatidae; genus Phyllobates; species Phyllobates terribilis. Next base: position 99,412,759 of record NW_027362767.1, read on the forward strand.
CTGTAAGTGCGGGGATTTCTGCATGTGGCGCTCATACTTGATACTGAATAAATCGAGATGTTTTGAAAATGTTGTTCTGGTTTTTCATCTCATGAATATCAGTAACATGTCTATCCATCCCATGATTCCACAATCCCACAACTTTTCCTTCTTTATACAACTACAATTTCAATATTGAGGAGGCGTGTGTGTGTGTGTGTGTGTGTGTGTGTGTGTGTGTGTGTGTGTGTATATATATATTACACACACACACCTATATATACACACGATCTCATACAGAAGCTTTGCCTGTGAGGTGCGGTAACAGCAGGCAGACAGGTTGTGTGCTCAGTTGTTGTATGTGTGCAGTGATGGAGTCTGCATTGTATTGTGATGATCACACTTGCTCCTGTGCTTTGATGGCGGAGTGTTTAGTCGCAGTACACTCTGTGAGCCGTGCCCTCGCTCTGTTCAGTGTCGGCCTTGGATTACAGCTCCAGCTGTTTGCTCTGCTCCGTGTTTCTGTGACTTATAACCAGGTCGGCATTCACGGCTCTGGCACTTCACAGTGTAGAGAAGGCTCGGCCGGGACGTTGCACAGACTGCAGTTCATATTGTGCCACTAGGGGGTGCAGTATAACTACTTCAGATACAGAGCGCACATACACGGTGACATGATAGTTGGAACTGAAGAAATATAGTCTAGTAATTGCGTAAAACTGCAGGAATCCACAGTCCACTATGTATTATTGTGTGACACTATGGTGTACTCCAGCATGTCCCTTGTAAGAATATCCCCATAGTCCTGCTCACTAGGGGGGCCTCTGGCTCACTAGGGGGGGGCCTCTGGCTCACTAGGGGGGGGCCTCTGGCTCACTAGGGGGGCCTCTGGCTCACAGGACTACTTATTCTATGCCTTTAGAAAGTAGTTTAATTTACAAGATATTTTTTTCCCACTGTACAACAGGTTGTCGGACCTCCCGGGACTGGAAAAACAGATGTAGCCGTTCAGATAATTTCTAATCTTTACCACAATTTCCCCGAGCAGCGGACCCTTATTGTCACTCATTCTAACCAGGTAAAGGATTTATTTTTTGTTTGAGTAAATGTTGTTTTTTTTTTCCATATAAATAATAGAAAATCCACTTCTTACTGGATGGTAGACTCCATCAGACAGAGGTCAGGGACAGGGTCTGTGTTAGTGAGGAGGGGGCTGTGTAGAGGCGCGCGCCCCCTGCTCTGTCATCACCGCCCCATGCTTCATTGTACTGCTATGTTTGGAAAACCAACATGCATTTGCCTTCCAGTAAAGTGCTTTGTATAGTGAAGTGCCTGCCCCTTAGGTTATCTGATCTCCGTGTGTTGCTGGACCCCCTCCCCGAATGTGTCTGTCTTCTCTTTCTATGGTATCTAGATTACTATTGGTTAATATAATATTGTTGTTGTCCAGTCCCGGCCCACAAAGCCGTCCTCCGACTGTCCCCAATAATAGACATACAGAGTTTTATCTCCTCTCTGCCCATAAGAGGAATAAAACTGTACAAGACCCCACTACTTACCATCATGGTAACTTATGCTTTTCCTATGTTTCTATAACTCTTGCACTGCCAGATTTTTTTTTTTACATTTCTCATTTTTGGTAGCCAGCCCAGCACAATTTTTACACTTTTGACATGTACAAATAAAACCTAAATTGAAAAAAAATAAATAAATAATAAAAAAAAGGTATTAAAGGAACACTGAGGCTTTTTTATTGCTTTGATTGTTAACAGTCATTCATGTATGTGTGTGTAGAAAATGTATAAAAATACTTAACCACATTTTGCTGTTTCCAACACATTTCCGGTCCTCTCCTGGATTACATGACCTGTAGGCTCAGAGAGCATTGTCTGTGTATACCGGTGGTCACTTTCTCACTATAAATCTATGAGACGCAGAATAAGGCTCTTCAACCTCCTATAGTCTTGTAAAAAAAAGGAGCAATCGGATCACCTATTGAAGTGCACTGCAAAATACTCCAGCAATAGCAACAGCCCAGACGATGGCCAGCTCTCACATCTTCTTAAAAGAATCCCTTTATTGATCCAGGCATAAAAAATGGTTGAACACAACAGCACAAAAATTAAAAAGGCAGAAAAGAAATATCCTCTGCGCTCCCAGGCAACATGTTTCAGACCTACATTGGCTTGACAAAGGACCATGCAGGTCTGAAACATGTTGCCTGGGAGCGCAGAGGATATTTCTTTTCTGCCTTTTTAATTTTTGTGCTGTTGTGTTCAACCATTTTTTATGACTTTTATTCTACTGGATCAATAAAGCAATTCTTTTAAGAAGATGTGAGTGTCGGCTATCGTCTGGACTGTTGCTCTTATAGTCTTGTTGAGTCTTTTAGACCTCATTCAGACGTCAGTATTTTCCATCTACAAGAAAAACAGACCATTGCCGATTTTGATCTGAACCTTGGATCAAATTCGGACATGTCTCTATTTTTTTATTAAACAGACTACTCGGTTCGACGAAAAAACTGGATATGTGAACAGCCCCATAGACTACTGGTACGAGTGCTATCTGTGAAAAACATGGAGAGCACCCGTACAAGAAAAACTGCCGTCTGAACGTGGCCTAACACTGAGATAGTCTCTTCCCCCCCCCCCCCCAATCTACTTAGAAGATGCTGTGTGAGCAGGCAGGCCACAAATGCCATCCGGTGATGCCCAGAGCGGCACTGGAAATGGCAAAATACAGCAATGTGTAAGTGGATTTTATTATCCTCTCTGTACACACATTAATGATTTTGTAATAGCTTCATGGATTAATGGTTTCATAAAAAATAATGAATAAAAATTGAAATTAGTGGCTAAAGGTGTGAAATGCAGAAAATTAGATGCACCACTTAAAAAGAAAGCATAAGGGGAATCTGTCACCATTTAATCTGATGTAGGGGCAGAGACCCTGATCCCAGAGATGTGTCACTTACTAGACTGTGTTTTTCGTTTCAATAAAATCAGTGTTTTAACAGTTCAAGATTATCACTATAGAACTAGGTGTCTTGTGCTTTGTGGAACAACCCCGCGCCCACCACTGATTGGCAGCTTTCAATATACAATGTACTTAGCAGCCAGTCAGTGGTGTGGGCGGGGTTATACACAGCTCAGCATTCAGAGAACTGCTAGATCTGCAGCAGAGAAAACTGAGATTCTATCACAACTGCTGCACCCAGTAAACTAAGTAATACATTGCTGGAATCAGGGTCTCTGCCTCCTATGGCCTATGTCTCCATTTATGTATGTTTATAATATCATACGAGCTGGAAGTAGCAAAAATCTGGAAAATTCCAATCCATCGTGTCATTTTCTGTAGAAACAACTTTGGAAAGCATCTCAAGTGTCCCAGTGGTTCTATATTACATGACATTGTATTTTACGTTAATAGTAAATTTAGGGCGATATGTTTTGAGTTTCTTAAAAAAAAAAAAAAAAAAAAAAAGTGCCCCCCATTTTTTTTTTAAACTAAAATCCTCAAGACATTTAAAGACATTTATCAAGAAGTGCAGTGACCATTTTTACCCCAAAAGTGTCTTCAAGAAATGTGCACATTTGTCAAAAAGTGACCTTCCCTCCACCCCCCAATTAGTTTGTTTTTCGATGTTGGCTGTGTTGAATAAGTGACACATTAGCATTATCCTAAGGGTCTGTACGATTAACGAGATCTCACATTTATATAGTTATGTTGATGTTTTCCTGCGTTTCCGCCATCTGTATTGTATCTGTAGACCATTCGCTCTCATGCTGACGCGTCTGACCACCATACGGCACGCCATTTAGTGTCGGAACGATTGTACTAAGTAGGTCGAGTAGCCAGTTCCAAAAGTTATAATCCCACAACAACTTGCAAAAGTCTGCCTCCCCCCAGTATGCAGAGTTAGAGCGGAGCTCCCCTTAGTAGTTACGGCAGGGCCTTCACTCACTGTCTTGTCTGTTTCCACTCGGTGATGCCGGGTCATTCAAATAGAGCAGGAACGGTGTCTCATTGTTTGGCCAGTATAAAACCATATATTATGTGGGTGATTTTGCTGTGGCACAGAACTGCTACACTGTAACTGGCTTGTGCGCTCTGCTTTCCTTCCCAGTAGTCACATCAGGTCCCCAACATCCCCCATTGCCACAACCCATGACCTCAGTTGACACAGCCAACAATGGAAGATGTTTGTGTGCCACGCACCCTGCCCCACCCAGCACCCTACCCTGCCCTTCTCCGTGCCCTACCCTGCCCTTCTCCGTGCCCTTCCCTGCCCTTCTCCGTGCCCTTCCCTGCCCTTCTCCGTGCCCTTCCCTGCCCTTCTCCGTGCCCTTCCCTGCCCTTCTCCGTGCCCTTCCCTGCCCTTCTCCGTGCCCTTCCCTGCCCTTCTCCGTGCCCTTCCCTGCCCTTCTCCGTGCCCTTCGTGCCCTTCTCCGTGCCCTTCTCTGCCCTTCTCCGTGCCCTTCCCTGCCCTTCTCCGTGCCCTTCCCTGCCCTTCTCCGTGCCTTTCCCTTCTCTGTGCCCTTCCCTGCCCTTCTCTGTGCCCTTCCCTGCCCTTCTCTGTGCCCTTCCCTGCCCTTCTCTGTGCCCTTCCCTGCCCTTCTCTGTGCCCTTCCCTGCCCTTCTCTGTGCCCTTCCCTGCCCTTCTCTGTGCCCTTCCCTGCCCTTCTCTGTGCCCTTCCCTGCCCTTCTCTGTGCCCTTCCCTGCCCTTCTTTGTGCCCTTCCCTGCCCTTCTCTGTGCCCTTCCCTGCCCTTCCCTGCCCTTCTCCCTGCCCTTCCCTGCCCTTTTCCGTGCCCTTCCCTGCCCTTTTCCGTGCCCTTCCCTGCCCTTTTCCGTGCCCTTCCCTGCCCTTTTCCGTGCCCTTCCCTGCCCTTTTCCGTGCCCTTCCCTGCCCTTTTCCGTGCCCTTCCCTGCCCTTTTCCGTGCCCTTCCCTGCCCTTTTCCGTGCCCTTCCCTGCCCTTTTCCGTGCCCTTCCCTGCCCTTTTCCGTGCCCTTCGCTGCCCTTTTCCGTGCCCTTCGCTGCCCTTTTCCGTGCCCTTCGCTGCCCTTTTCCGTGCCCTTCCCTGCCCTTTTCCGTGCCCTTCCCTGCCCTTTTCCGTGCCCTTCCCTGCCCTTTTCCGTGCCCTTCCCTGCCCTTTTCCGTGCCCTTCCCTGCCCTTTTCCGTGCCCTTCTCCGTGCCCTGCCCTTCTCCGTGCCCTGCCCTTCTCCGTGCCCTGCCCTTCTCCGTGCCCTGCCCTTCTCCGTGCCCTGCCCTTCTCCGTGCCCTGCCCTTCTCCGTGCCCTTCCCTTCTCCGTGCCCTTCCCTTCTCCGTGCCCTTCCCTTCTCCGTGCCCTTCCCTGCCCTTCTCCGTGCCCTTCCCTTCTCCGTGCCCTTCCCTGCCCTTCCCTGCCCTTCTCCGTGCCCTTCTCCGTTCCCTTCCGTGCCCTTCTCCGTGCCCTTCTCCGTGCCCTTCTCTGTGCCCTTCCCTTCTCTGTGCCCTTCCCTTCCCTGCCCTTCTCTGTGCCCTTCCCTTCTCTGTGCCCTTCCCTTCTCTGTGCCCTTCCCTTCCCTGCCCTTCTCTGTGCCCTTCCCTTCCCTGCCCTTTTCGGTGCCCTTCCCTGCCCTTCTCCGTGCCCTTCCCTGCCCTTCTCCGTGCCCTTCCCTGCCCTTCTCCGTGCCCTTCCCTGCCCTTCTCCGTGCCCTTCCCTGCCCTTCTCCGTGCCCTTCCCTGCCCTTTTCCGTGCCCTTCTCCGTGCCCTGCCCTTCTCCGTGCCCTGCCCTTCTCCGTGCCCTGCCCTTCTCCGTGCCCTGCCCTTCTCCGTGCCCTGCCCTTCTCCGTGCCCTTCCCTTCTCCGTGCCCTTCCCTTCTCCGTGCCCTTCCCTTCTCCGTGCCCTTCCCTTCTCCGTGCCCTTCCCTGCCCTTCTCCGTGCCCTTCCCTTCTCCGTGCCCTTCCCTGCCCTTCCCTGCCCTTCTCCGTGCCCTTCTCCGTTCCCTTCCGTGCCCTTCTCCGTGCCCTTCTCCGTGCCCTTCTCTGTGCCCTTCCCTTCTCTGTGCCCTTCCCTTCCCTGCCCTTCTCTGTGCCCTTCCCTTCTCTGTGCCCTTCCCTTCTCTGTGCCCTTCCCTTCCCTGCCCTTCTCTGTGCCCTTCCCTTCCCTGCCCTTTTCGGTGCCCTTCCCTGCCCTTTTCCGTGCCCTTCCCTGCCCTTTTCCGTGCCCTTTTCCGTGCCCTTTTCCGTGCCCTTTTCCGTGCCCTTCCCTGCCCTTTTCCGTGCCCTTCCCTGCCCTTTTCCGTGCCCTTCCCTGCCCTTTTCCGTGCCCTTCCCTGCCCTTTTCCGTGCCCTTCCCTGCCCTTTTCCGTGCCCTTCCCTGCCCTTTTCCGTGCCCTTCCCTGCCCTTTTCCGTGCCCTTCCCTGCCCTTTTCCGTGCCCTTCCCTGCCCTTTTCCGTGCCCTTCCCTGCCCTTTTCCGTGCCCTTCCCTGCCCTTTTCCGTGCCCTTCCCTGCCCTTTTCCGTGCCCTTCCCTGCCCTTTTCCGTGCCCTTCCCTGCCCTTTTCCGTGCCCTTCCCTGCCCTTTTCCGTGCCCTTCCCTGCCCTTTTCCGTGCCCTTCCCTGCCCTTTTCCGTGCCCTTCCCTGCCCTTTTCCGTGCCCTTCTCTGCCCTTTTCCGTGCCCTTCCCTGCCCTTTTCCGTGCCCTTCCCTGCCCTTTTCCGTGCCCTTCCCTGCCCTTTTCCGTGCCCTTCCCTGCCCTTTTCCGTGCCCTTCCCTGCCCTTTTCCGTGCCCTTCCCTGCCCTTTTCCGTGCCCTTCCCTGCCCTTTTCCGTGCCCTTCCCTGCCCTTTTCCGTGCCCTTCCCTGCCCTTTTCCGTGCCCTTCCCTGCCCTTTTCCGTGCCCTTCCCTGCCCTTTTCCGTGCCCTTCCCTGCCCTTTTCCGTGCCCTTCCCTGCCCTTTTCCGTGCCCTTCCCTGCCCTTTTCCGTGCCCTTCCCTGCCCTTTTCCGTGCCCTTCCCTGCCCTTTTCCGTGCCCTTCCCTGCCCTTTTCCGTGCCCTTCCCTGCCCTTTTCCGTGCCCTTCCCTGCCCTTTTCCGTGCCCTTCCCTGCCCTTTTCCGTGCCCTTCCCTGCCCTTTTCCGTGCCCTTCCCTGCCCTTTTCCGTGCCCTTCCCTGCCCTTTTCCGTGCCCTTCCCTGCCCTTCCCTGCCCTTCTCCGTGCCCTTTTCCGTGCCCTTCCCTGCCCTTTTCCGTGCCCTTCCCTGCCCTTTTCCGTGCCCTTCCCTGCCCTTTTCCGTGCCCTTCCCTGCCCTTTTCCGTGCCCTTCCCTGCCCTTTTCGGTGCCCTTCCCTGCCCTTCTCCGTGCCCTTCCCTGCCCTTCTCCGTGCCCTTCCCTGCCCTTCTCCGTGCCCTTTTCCGTGCCCTTCCCTGCCCTTTTCGGTGCCCTTCCCTGCCCTTTTCCGTGCCCTTCCCTGCCCTTTTCCGTGCCCTTTTCCGTGCCCTTTTCCGTGCCCTTCCCTGCCCTTTTCCGTGCCCTTCCCTGCCCTTTTCCGTGCCCTTCCCTGCCCTTTTCCGTGCCCTTCCCTGCCCTTTTCCGTGCCCTTCCCTGCCCTTTTCCGTGCCCTTCCCTGCCCTTTTCCGTGCCCTTCCCTGCCCTTTTCCGTGCCCTTCCCTGCCCTTCTCCGTGCCCTTCCCTGCCCTTCTCCGTGCCCTTCCCTGCCCTTTTCCGTGCCCTTCCCTGCCCTTCTCCGTGCCCTTCCCTGCCCTTCTCCGTGCCCTTTTCCGTGCCCTTCCCTGCCCTTTTCCGTGCCCTTCCCTGCCCTTTTCCGTGCCCTTCCCTGCCCTTTTCCGTGCCCTTCCCTGCCCTTTTCCGTACCCTTCCCTGCCCTTTTCCGTGCCCTTCCCTGCCCTTTTCCGTGCCCTTCCCTGCCCTTTTCCGTGCCCTTCCCTGCCCTTTTCCGTGCCCTTCCCTGCCCTTTTCCGTGCCCTTCCCTGCCCTTTTCCGTGCCCTTCCCTGCCCTTTTCCGTGCCCTTCCCTGCCCTTTTCCGTGCCCTTCCCTGCCCTTTTCCGTGCCCTTCCCTGCCCTTTTCCGTGCCCTTCCCTGCCCTTTTCCGTGCCCTTCCCTGCCCTTTTCCGTGCCCTTCCCTGCCCTTTTCCGTGCCCTTCCCTGCCTTTCTCCGTGCCCTTCCCTGCCCTTCTCCGTGCCCTTCCCTGCCCTTCTCCGTGCCCTTCCCTGCCCTTCTCCGTGCCCTTCCCTGCCCTTCTCCGTGCCCTTCCCTGCCCTTCTCCGTGCCCTTCCCTGCCCTTCTCCGTGCCCTTCCCTGCCCTTCTCCGTGCCCTTCCCTGCCCTTCTCCGTGCCCTTCCCTGCCCTTCTCCGTGCCCTTCCCTGCCCTTCTCCGTGCCCTTCCCTGCCCTTCTCCGTGCCCTTCCCTGCCCTTCTCTGTGCCCTTCCCTGCCCTTCTCCGTGCCCTTCCCTGCCCTTCTCCGTGCCCTTCCCTGCCCTTCTCCATGCCCTTCCCTGCCCTTCTCCGTGCCCTTCCCTGCCCTTCTCCGTGCCCTTCTCCGTGCCCTTCCCTTCTCCGTGCCCTTCCCTGCCCTTCTCCGTGCCCTTCCCTTCTCCGTGCCCTTCCCTGCCCTTCTCCGTGCCCTTCCCTGCCCTTCTCCGTGCCCTTCCCTGCCCTTCTCCGTGCCCTTCCCTGCCCTTCTCTGTGCCCTTCCCTGCCCTTTTCCGTGCCCTTCCCTGCCCTTTTCCGTGCCCTTCCCTGCCCTTTTCCGTGCCCTTCCCTGCCCTTTACCGTGCCCTTCCCTGCCCTTTACCGTGCCCTTCCCTGCCCTTTTCCGTGCCCTTCCCTTCCCTGCCCTTCTCTGTGCCCTTCCCTGCCTTTCTCCGTGCCCTTCCCTGCCCTTCTCCGTGCCCTTCCCTGCCCTTCTCTGTGCCCTTCCCTTCCCTGCCCTTCTCTGTGCCCTTCCCTTCTCTGTGCCCTTCCCTTCCCTGCCCTTCTCTGTGCCCTTCCCTTCCCTGCCCTTCTCTGTGCCCTTCCCTTCTCTGTGCCCTTCCCTTCTCTGTGCCCTTCCCTTCTCTGTGCCCTTCCCTTCTCTGTGCCCTTCCCTTCCCTGCCCTTTTCCGTGCCCTTCCCTGCCCTTTTCCGTGCCCTTCCCTGCCCTTTTCCGTGCCCTTCCCTGCCCTTTTCCGTGCCCTTCCCTGCCCTTTTCCGTGCCCTTCCCTGCCCTTTTCCGTGCCCTTCCCTGCCCTTTTCCGTGCCCTTCCCTGCCCTTCTCCGTGCCCTTCCCTGCCTTTCTCCGTGCCCTTCCCTGCCCTTCTCCGTGCCCTTCCCTGCCCTTCTCCGTGCCCTTCCCTGCCCTTCTCCGTGCCCTTCCCTGCCCTTCTCCGTGCCCTGCCCTTCTCCGTGCCCTTCCCTTCTCCGTGCCCTTCCCTTCCCTTCTCCGTGCCCTTCCCTTCCCTTCTCCGTGCCCTTCCCTTCCCTTCTCCGTGCCCTTCCCTGCCCTTCTCCGTGCCCTTCCCTGCCCTTCTCCGTGCCCTTCCCTGCCCTTCTCCGTGCCCTTCCCTGCCCTTCTCTGTGCCCTTCCCTTCTCTGTGCCCTTCCCTTCCCTGCCCTTCTCTGTGCCCATCCCTTCCCTGCCCTTCTCTCTGCCCTTCCCTTCCCTGCCCTTCTCCTTGCCCTTCCCTGCCCTTCTCCGTGCCCTTCTCTGTGCCCTTCCCTTCCCTGCCCTTCTCTGTGCCCTTCCCTTCCCTGCCCTTCTCTGTGCCCTTCCCTTCCCTGCCCTTCTCTGTGCCCTTCCCTTCTCTGTGCCCTTCCCTTCCCTGCCCTTCTCTGTGCCCTTCCCCGCCCTTCTCTGTGCCCTTCCCTGACCTTCTCTGTGCCCTTCCCTGACCTTCTCTGTGCCCTTCCCTGACCTTCTCTGTGCCCTTCCCTGACCTTCTCTGTGCCCTTCCCTGACCTTCTCTGTGCCCTTCCCTTCTCTGTGCCCTTCTCTGTGCCCTTCCCTTCTCTGTGCCCTTCCCTTCCCTTCTCTGTGCCCTTCCCTTCCCTTCTCTGTGCCCTTCCCTGACCTTCTCTGTGCCCTTCCCTGACCTTCTCTGTGCCCTTCCCTGACCTTCTCTGTGCCCTTCCCTGACCTTCTCTGTGCCCTTCCCTGACCTTCTCTGTGCCCTTCCCTGACCTTCTCTGTGCCCTTCCCTGACCTTCTCTGTGCCCTTCCCTGACCTTCTCTGTGCCCTTCCCTGACCTTCTCTGTGCCCTTCCCTGACCTTCTCTGTGCCCTTCCCTGACCTTCTCTGTGCCCTTCCCTGACCTTCTCTGTGCCCTTCCCTGACCTTCTCTGTGCCCTTCCCTGACCTTCTCTGTGCCCTTCCCTGACCTTCTCTGTGCCCTTCCCTGACCTTCTCCGTGCCGTTCCCTACGCCCTTCTCCGTGCCCTCTCCTTCCCTGCCCTTCTCCGTGCCCTTCCCTGCCCTGCCCTTCCCTTCCCTGCCCTTCCCTGCCCTTCCCTTCCCTGCCCTTCTCTTCCCTGCCCTTCTCCGTGCCCTTCCCTACGCCCTTCTCCGTGCCCTTCCCTACGCCCTTCTCCGTGCCCTCTCCTTCCCTGCCCTGCCCTGCCCTTCCCTTCCCTGCCCTTCCCTTCCCTGCCCTTCTCCCTTCCCCGATCGCTCCTGCAGGAGAAGATCCAGCTGGATGAGCTCAGCAATGTATCTGTCTAGGGCCATGCATCCACACCCGGTGGTCAGGGCAAGGAGCATAACCTAGTTACCACCACGCCAACAGGGATGGAAAATATCAGTGTTACTCTGCTTGCCCGAGGGCTGCCCTTTTGGTAGTTTTGCACCGACATCATTTATTGCCATTAAACCTATTCACATATTAATAGGTTTAATACTTATTGTTTATATAGCTGCAATTTGATAAATGGTGCCTTTAATAAGTTTTGGATTACTATTACACAATTTTTTGTCTGTTTGTCTGATAATAGGTTTTAATAATTTATTGGCATACTAATATAACAGGCTGGTCATTATGGAGAAAGGTTGAACTTAATGGACCTAGGTCTTTTTTCAACCTTTGCAACTGTAATGTTATTGAGAAAAAATAATCAAGTATATAAAATAATAATTGAAAGGAGAAAAGTTCACATAAAAGACATGAGCATGCATGAGTCGCATATTTAGTGTTGGTGGGGTTTTGCACCTTTTTTTTTATTTATTTTTTTTACTTACCGTAATTGCATGTATTTGGGGCTAAAAATCATCTTTACAATTGGGCTTCCTTGAAAATTTTGCGCCATTTGGCGTTCGCAAGCTCAGGACATTCAACTTTGACAAGATCGTAAATCAAACAATAGGAGCTCTGAAAAAGACAAGTAGTAGAATTACAAATATCCTCGTCAGATTCTCATTAGCGAGCTGACTGATGGATTCTCAGTGAACTCATTCTGCAGCCAGCGATAGATAATGGGTCATAGAGATTATAGGAGGCAAGTGCTGCAAAATTTTTAATGAAACCCAATTGCAAAAATGATTTTAGCTCCAGTTACATGCATTTATGAAAAAAAAAAAGGGTTCTCATTCCTTAGTCTCTGAATACTGTGACATTGCAGGTTCACTTTTACTCCTATAACTTCACATGAAAGTGATGCAGATGGAAGGAAAGTTTCTTCTTTTGTTTGGATTATTGGGTAGTCGTCAGACACTGGTTCTTTGTACATCTGGCGTCGGGGCTGGTTCTCTTCTCTCCTGTTAGCCGGGTTGTCTGACCGGTGCCATCTGCCTAATGGCACCTAGCTGATTACTTCCAGACCTGTCCCCCTTGGCATTTCCATGCTGGCCCATTCTGCCCCCTCCGCTCTTTTCCTAGAACATCTCCATGCGGTCTGTACATACCTCTCCCCTCCTGTCCCCATCAATCTGCAGGCGCTCAACCAGCTGTTTGAGAAGATTATGGCCCTGGATATTGACGAGAGGCACCTCCTGCGTCTTGGCCACGGAGAGGAGGAGCTGGAGACGGAGAAGGATTTCAGCAGGTGAGCCGCACGGAGCAGCCGGGATTTAACCCTTCAGTGCTGGACTCCTCCAACACCGAGACAATAATAACAAAGGATGCAATAAGGACAATGTGCTAATGCTAATAAGCATGGCGTCCATGATTGCAGCCGCTGCTGCTGTTTTCCAGACAGTTGGATGTCTTCGCTGTCCAGTCCGAACTGTTCCCCCCCCAGTTCTCCTTAGTTATAGACTCTGTTCAGAGCACCTTATGGTTCACAGGGGTGAAGGTTACGGTCAGAAGATAGATCAAACATCTTTTGGGGTTATATTTACCTACTGTGATCTCAGGTATATATGGCAATGCGTAGGGGAGCTTAGGTAAGACAGCGGCCGACCTTACATGCACGCCATCGCAGAATAGACATAGGACCACATATACACGTGTACTTTATATTCAGCCACATGCTGGTTTAATTTAGATCTGCATAATGTATTTTCTTCTGGCATTTGTCATGTTGTGGATTATTTTAGACCATATATAAATATCTTCTAATCTTTCCAGGTACGGACGAGTGAACTATGTGCTGGCCCGCAGGCTGGAGTTACTGCATGAAGTGGGACGTCTACAGGAGAGTCTGGGGGTCCCTGGAGATGTGTCTTATACTTGTGAGACAGCGGGACACTTCTTTTTGTACCAGGTAAAAATCTAACTTTTATTATTTTGCTCACTTATATATCACCATTAATTCCCCAGCGCTTTACAGACATTATCATCACTGTCCCCATTGGGGCTCACAATCTACATTCCCTATCAGTATGTCTTTGGAGTGTGGGAGGAAACACACGCAAACATGGGGAGAACATACAAACTCCTTTCAGATGTTGTCCTTGGTGGGATTTGGACCCAGGACCCCAGAGCTGCAAGAGACAGTGCTAACCAATACTATGAGCTAGCCCTGGTAATATGTCCTAATGACTTCATAGTGAGGGGTTGCCCACTCATGATCCAAAATAGAGACACAATTTGTAAAAGCAACCACACTGTGGCGGACGTCGACAGATGTTCATAAGTGCGCCATTTATCTACGCAAAGCAACCCCGTTAATACTGAATTGATATTGGGCTTATGATTTCTAAACTAAACTCTCCAATCTTATTTTGTGGCGTCCCCACAGATAATGTCACGATGGGAGGCTTACCAGAGCAAGGTGAAAACCAAGTCGTCCCAAGCTCCTGAGGTCGGCGACATTGCAAAATTTTTCCCTTTCCACCAATACTTCTCCAATGCACCCCAACCCATATTCAAAGGGTGCTCCTATGAGGAGGACATGGAAATAGCTGAAGGGTGTTTCCGACACATTAAGAAGATCTTTACTCAGCTGGAGGTGGGTATGGTCCAGGACGGAGCACAATCCTGTAAGATGATCTCTCCCACAGTCAGGCTCCGCTGATGACATTGTACTCTTGTGAAACCAAACACTGCACTGAGCAGGAAACGTTCACCGCTGGCATTATTAGGTGATTGTGTCTGTACTGTAGGTTGTGGGGATAAATCACAGCCTCAATGCTGAGGTTCAGGTAAAGGGCGGAAAATGGAAAAAATACAGATGTGGTTAGAGAGAGGGTGAGCTATAATCAGCAGACACTACTTATTTCAATGCTTGTTTCATCTGGCATATAATTCCTTAGCACTTTCATCATTCAGGTAGTTCACAAATACTGTAATAAACAGCAGGCAGGTTACGATGGACTGAGCTTCTTTTTTTTTTTACCTGCGCAGGAGTTTCGAGCTTTTGAGTTGCTGCGCAGTGGACTGGATCGTTCCAAGTACCTCCTCGTGAAGGAGGCCAAGATCATCGCCATGACCTGTACACACGCAGCTCTAAAACGGCATGACCTTGTGGATCTAGGTTTCAAGGTAAATCTAAGATATCGGCAGGAATAATTAAAATATAATAAAACTCTGGAAACATTCTGAGAGAGAACCTAAACGTGACCAATAAGCGTTTAAAGAGAGATTCTTGTTCAAAATCAACATCTCTTGCTTGGAAATGCTTGAAGGCATTACACTGACCTCACAAGGATTTTAGTGGACCCCATCCTCTGTTTGGGTCGGGGCGGACATACCATTGGTGTAACCAGAGGGCCACTTCTACCTCCAAAGCAGATGTAATTGTGCATTATGAGGAACTATTGGACTGCACAGTGGCTTCTGCCTGAGTCCGCTCTTGGCTTGGGTATTCCTTTTACAACATTTATGGCGGATGCATAACATGGGTTGCAGGTCCAACCTTTTTGTCCAAACAGAGGTCCTGTGATCCTTGTTGGCCATTCACAAAGGCAATGGAGACAAGGTGTTGCCTCTTCTTTCACGTCTAAGGGGGCCATGATACAAGCCTCTATGGGATAGTCCTTGGCACTGAGTATGGATACACCATGAACGTGCCTGGTAAGAATCCACTTTACCTTTCCCCCTTGACACTCCTCAAGGGGGACTGAGCTGTTTCCAGTGGATTTCTCCAATTATTGCAGGACGTCCTGTGATTTTTGGTGTATCGTCCTCCAAAGAGCATCTCCTGTATTAAAAAGGATGGCATGTCTATCTATTATGCATATATGTCATCTCTGCTTATTGCTAATGCCGTGAACCTGCTGTAATTGATTAGTCTAAAAATGGCCGGTGACAGCTTCTCCGTGGATGCAGTGATACGGCAGCCAGCAATGGTGCGAGGTATTTTAAGGTAACCTCATCCAGACTCGTTTGGCATTGTTACCTGCTTTAGCAACAAAAAAAATGCTTTATTTTGTTATTGGCCCAGATGTTTTTGCAGCTTCAGACCGTTGTGTAAATCGTCTGCAGACGGTCACCTTGAAGTTCTCTCTCCTATCTTGCTGACTCTCGGTTCCTGTCTTTTCTCTGCAGTACGATAACATCCTGATGGAAGAAGCTGCTCAGATTCTAGAAATTGAGACCTTCATCCCCCTCCTCCTGCAGGTACAATATACAAGCCTGTGACCCCGTGAACCGTGTTATAACAGTTTACCAGAAAGCCTATACCCAGGCACTTCAACATCGCCAAATATGCTGTGCTAGATATCCCGAGGTGAACCTGAGGTGTTCATAGACAGAGCGAAATGCCGGTGTCTTCTTACTGATCTTTCATCATCTCTCAAGGTTGGGGTACCGAGAGTTTAGTGGCATATCGTATGTACACAGGTAATTTATTGGCCTCGTGACATTATTCACAAGATATACCAGGGCTAAGTCATTATTATAAATCTAATATCTAAACCCACCTTTTTATCTTTTCTGAAGTTTTCACTAAATCTTTATACCCATTCCAAACATTATCCAAATTTGTATTCCCCCACCCACCCCAAGTTACTACAAAACAATGCATTAATAATGTCTGGTCGTCCCTCAAAAGTGAAGGATTTGATGTAAAAATAAGAAAAAAAAAAGTCTGATTTCTTTCAAAACGAAAAAAGGTTAAATGGTCTTTTTTAGTAAAGGGAATCATTCAGCAGGCTTCACTGTGTTATCTGAGAGCAGCATGATGTAGGGGCAGAGACCCTGATTCCAGCGACGTGTCACTTATTGGGCTGCTTGGTGCACTTTGGATAAAATCCCTGTTTTCTCTGCTGTAGATGAAGAAGTGCTATGAATGCTGAGATGGGTATGACCCCTCCCACACACCTGATTGGCAGCTTCCTATGTACATTGTCAGCAAATTGCCAATCAGTGGAGGGGGCAGGGTTACGCTTATTAGCTGGACTACCTGGCACAGAACAACTAGTCCTGCAATGATCATCTCCTGCTGATAAAACCATGATGGTATTGAGCCTACAGCAAGCTGCTGAGCAAGTGACACATCCCTGAAATCGGGCACTTCTGCTGCTCTCGGATTAAATGGCAAAAACCTGCTGACAGAATCCCTTTAAGTTTCATACAGCCGTTTGCACCCGGTCCTGAGAGGTTCAATTTATAAATCTGTTCAAAGACATATGGCACAACGCCTGTTATCACCGCCAAGAATTTTCGAATTTGGCACTTGTCGTGCGGATCACATATCCACAGCAAATTACATAACAAGTGAATAGAGTGTTCAAAACCTCATTGACACCTAGCCGAAAAAAAAAGATAAGAAAATTATAGAGTTCTGTGGCTTTTCAGATCTCATGGTCATTTTTGGGCAGAAAAGCTGAGGATTTCACCTTCTGCAGTGCATATGGGGAAATCCAAGCCACAATTTTCATGTAACACATGTAGATTTTGTCGCAGGTTCATTGTGGAAGTTTCCTGCCACATGTGGACATAGAGAGGCGAGTGTTTTATGTCTGCATGTGTCTGTACGATTCCCCTGTAGAATCCAGAAGATGGCTTCAGCCGGTTGAAGCGATGGATCATGATTGGAGACCATCACCAGTTGCCACCTGTGATCAAGAACATGGCCTTCCAGAAGTACTCCAACATGGAGCAGTCTCTCTTCACCAGATTTGTCAGGCTCGGAGTGCCAACTGTGGATCTCGATGCCCAAGGAAGAGCCAGAGCCAGGTACAATGGTTTTATTTTTAGTTTTCAATTTAATCCGTTCCTTGGGCCAAACTCTCATAAGTAAAATGCACTTAACCTTCTATTCTAGTCTGTGCAACCTGTACAACTGGCGCTACAAGAGTTTGGGGAACCTTCCTCACGTGCAGCTGCTGCCCGAGTTCAGAGCCGCCAACGCCGGATTCCTGTACGACTTCCAACTCATAAACGTAGAAGACTTCAATGGAGTAGGGGAGTCTGAGCCCAACCCCTATTTTTACCAGGTATAGGTCATACGTTTGTTAAACTAAGAGGTGGCCATACATCTGCAATACTTGTTGAATTAAAAGGTGGCCATACATCTGCAATCGTTGTTGAACTAAGAGGTGGCCATACATCTGTAATAGTTGTTGAACTAAGAGGTGGCCATACATCTGCAATCGTTGTTGAACTAAGAGGTGGCCATACATCTGTATTAGTTGTTGAAATAAGAGGTGGCCATATATCTGTATTAGTTGTTGAAATAAGAGGTGGCCATACATCTGTAATAGTTGTTGAACCAAGAGGTGGCCATACATTTGCAATAGTTGTTGAACTAAGAGGTGGCCATACATTTGCAATAGTTGTTGAACTAAGAGGTGGCCATACATCTGCAATAGTTGTTGAACTAAGAGGTGGCCATACATCTGCAATAGTTGTTGAACTAAGAGGTGGCCATACATCTGCAATAGTTGTTGAACTAAGAGGTGGCCATATATCTGCAATAGTTGTTGAACTAAGAGGTGGCCATACATCTGCAATAGTTGTTGAACTAAGAGGTGGCCATACATCTGCAATAGTTGTGGAACTATTGTATTAAAATAAAGCCTTGTGCTGCTATATTGTGTGAGTTCACAATTATTTAGCAGTTCTTTGCTAGAAGTAAATGGCCCATTATTGACTGAACTTTCATAACATTTCATTATTTCTATGCTTTTCTGATTGAAGATGGTTACTGCCCTCTACAACAGACACTAATTAGTCTTATTCCCATGCAGAATCTTGCTGAGGCCGAGTATGCGGTCGCCTTGTTCATGTATATGCGTCTGCTGGGATATCCTGCCAATGGTATCAGCATCCTGACCACATACAACGGACAGAAGCATCTCATTCGAGACATCATCAACCAGCGCTGTAGGAAGAACCCTGTCATAGGCCAGCCTAGTAAGGCGAGTAGTAACCTGCTGGACTGTGACAGTCATCTCTGCATACTAATAGTCTAAGATCTAGATGTGAAATATAGCTCATAAGCTGCCTTGTAATCCTTAAAGAAGGCCTCCCATGAATAATTTTTATTAAATCTGTGTATATGTAGTCTAATATCAGTGTGTTAATATACTCACCTCCGCAATATCTGGTGTCCAGCATCTTTCTGCTCCTCTCCTCGGTGATGTCACCGCTCTTCAGACTCTCTGGGTCACTTTGTGCTCTATGTGTGAGCCGGAAGTCTCTTCTATAATGTAAGGTTATGGAGCCTTGTTCTACCCTCCATAGACTTGCATTGTAAAAGCCACTTCCGGGCCACGCAGAGTGCAGTATAGAGAGTCTGCAGAGCGGTGACATGACTGAGAAGAGGAGCAGAACGATGCTGGTCGTGGGGGAGAACGGCAGTAGGGGAGTAGAATAATACACTTACACTTAGACTTCATATACACAGGTTTAACTAAAGAAAAAAAATATTTGTGCTAGGGCTTCTTTATTGGGGTTGTCTACTAGTGGACCGCCCCTGCTTAATCAACTCTGGGAACCGTAGAGAATAAAAACTATGCGTACTCCCCTCCAACTACAGCATTGCTCCACTGATGTCGGCGCTGCAGTTCCCAGGGGGTGACCGGACATTGTGTCATGTGACCACTGCAGCTAGTCAGCGACCGCAGCTCATCAATGTTCCATCAGATTGGACATCCATTCTGACAAAAATCTGATGGAACATTGATGAGCTGCAGTCGCTGAAGAGCTGCATTGGTCACATGACACAACAATGTCAGTTCACCCCTTCGGAATACAGTGTCGACATCACTAGAACAGCGCCACTGCGGGAAGTGAGTATATACTGTTTTTTATTTTCTATGGGACCCTGAAAAGTCTAAGCAAGGTTAACCCCTTTAAGGGTTGTTCAGTAGAAACTGTATTCATTATTTTTACAGATCTAAAAGAGAAATGTAGGTACCTGTGTAAAATGGACAGAATACGAACAAATGATAGCCTTTGTGTTAGTGCACGAGAGCAATATTCAAGTGGATTGCAAAAAATTGCAGCATGCATTATTCTGGTCCATTTTACTGCCGACAATAGTGAATTAAGTGGCAGATGGCTCCGGTGCCCATCTGCAAAGTCAGCATGCACACAGAGGTACACATAGACCCAGTCACGTCATATTACAGCAGCTGTCTGAGCCCAGCCTGACTCTGACCATGCAGGACTCCCTCTGCAGGAAGTCAAAGGGGCAGTCCTAATCCGTGATTGACAGGCTTCCTCCCTTTATACATGTGCACACAGACATAGATGTCAGACAGCGATTCGAACCACCCCCTTGACTGCTAATCCCAGGATGAGCATGGATTTTCACCCCTTCACCAAAAATAATTTCAAAAAAAGGACAATTCCACAATTGTTGTTTTGTTTGTTTTTTTCCTCCATGTTCACTATATGGTAAAACTGACCTGCCATTATGATTCTCCAGGACAGTACGAGGTCGCAGATACCAAACATGTATAGGTTCTTTTTAATTTAAGAGGTGAAAAAAATCCAAAGTTTGTTTAAAAAAAAAAAAAAATCACCATTTCCAAGACCTGTAATGTCTCCATTTTTCAGGACCTGGGGCCGGGTGAGGGGTTATTTTTTGCGCTCTTAGCTGACCTTTTTATTGATACCATTTTGGAGCAGATATGATGTTTTGATCGTCTGTTATTACATTTTATTGCAATGTCACGGTGACCAAAAAAAAAAAATGTAATTTTGGCAGTTTGATTTTTTTCTCTCATTACTCCGTTTACCGATCAGATTAATTTACTTTATATTTTGATAGTTCGGACATTTATGAACGCAGCGATACCAAATATGTGTATTTTTTATTTATTGTTTTATTTTGAATGGGGCAAAAGGGAGGTGATTTTGATATTTTGTTTTTAATTTTTTTTCTAATATTTTTTAAAACATTTTTTTTTACGTTCGTCAATAGTCCCGTTAAGAGACTTAAAGCTGCGATCATTCGATTGCCTCAGGCCGGCGTTCATAGGAGATTTACAAGACAGGCACAGGGGTCTTCTGCAGACCCCTGGCTGTCATGACATTCCTTTGGCACTCCGCGATCACGTGTTGGGCAGGACTCATGACGTGCTTCTGGATTGCGTGAGTTAAATGCCGTTGTCAGAGATTGACAGCGGCATTTAACATGTTCACAGCCGCGGTGTGGATCGCTACACCCAGCAGCCGTGTGCGATCTGGCAAACCTGAAGAGCGGTCACGTGCGCCAGAAAAGAACGGAGCGGTGCTGGCAACCGGAGAAGACGTATTATAACACACACACTACACACATATTAAGAAGGGATTAAGCAATTAAACATTAGCTGGGAAGCGACTTCTGTTATTTCGGGTGTGATTTGAAGTGTGGTTTTGCTGCAGTACTCGCTATAGCGTGGAGCCGGCATCAATTAATGGCAAGCAGCAGCTTTAAATGTCTGCTGGGTTATTAAGTTATTGTAACTTTTTCTCTTTTATGCCCTGAACATGCTGTCATTGCATTATCAGACATTATCTTATAGACTCGAAGATGTTCTTTTCTTCCAAGATTCAGCAATACCCTCTAAAACAAGGATAATCGTGTTTCTGTTCTTGTAGGTCACCACTGTGGACAGATTCCAGGGACAACAAAATGACTATATTATCTTGTCACTTGTCAGAACCAAAGCAGTGGGTCACCTGAGGTAAGCCGAGCAGAACGAGAGCCATTGTCTGTCTCCAGTATAACAGTGTGTATATGTCTGTATAGGGATATATCATTATAACGTTAACTGGACGATTAACACATTACATACCATGATGCAGCAAGCCTAAAAGGGAACCTGTCACCTCGGAGAAAATGCTATTTTCCTGCAGCCATAGGGTTAATCTGCAGGTAAATAGCGTTTCAATGCTGTCTTACTGAATGTGCAATTACCGGGAAAAGATTAAATTATTTCCTCTCGAGAGCCGCCGGCTTTCAGTCATGGGGAGTGCCCGGAGCGGCTACAGTCACTGCTCACTATACTTTGAGCGTCAGCTGTATGCACGCCCTGACTCTTTAATTGACAGCTTGTTCTGCACCTATCTGGTTCTCAATCAAAGTGCTGAGGTGTACATACAGCTGACGCTTACAGTATAGTGAGCAGTGACTGTAGCCGCTCCGGGCACACCCTATGACTGAAAGCCGGTGGCACACAAGAGGAAATAAATAATTTAATTTTTTCCATGCAGTTGCACATTCAGTAAGACAGCATTGTAACGCTCTTTATCTGCACATGGATCCTATATATGCAGGTAAATAGCATTTTCCCAAGTGACAGGTTCCCTTTAACTTTCCAATTAACGCACTACTAGCTATTGAAAATGTCACAATAAGAATCACTACATCGTGGTATCAATGTGTTAAGGGTCGCTACATCCGCAGGTACATACAGTGGGGGAAATAAGTATTTGATCCCTTGCTGTTTTTGTAAGTTTGCCCACTGACAAAGACATGAACAGTCTATAATTTTAAGGGAAGGTTAATTTTAACATTGAGAGATAGAATATCCAAAAGAAAATCACATTGTATAAATTAGATATTTTTTTTTGCATTTTGCAGTGAGAAATAAGTATTTGATCGCTCTGGCAAACAACACTTAATACTTGGTGGCAAAACCCTTGTTGGCAAGCACAGCAGTCAGACGTTTTTTGTAGTTGATGAGGGTTGCGCACATGTCAGGAGGAATTTTGGTCCACTCCTCTTTGCAGATCATCTCTAAATTATTCAGATTTTGAGGCTGTCGCTTGGCAAGTCGGATCTTCAACTCCCTCCATAAGTTTTCTATGGGATTAAGGTCTGGAGACTGGCTAGGCCACTTCATGACCTTACTGTGCTTTTTTTTTTAGCCACTCCTTTGTTGCGTTGGCTGCATGTTTTGGGTCATTATCTTGCTGGAAGACCCTGCCACGACCCATCTTCAATGCTTTTACTGAGGGAAGGAGGCTGTTGGCCAAAATCTCGCAATACATGACCCCATCCATCAACCCTTCAGTATGGTGCAGTAGTCATGTCCCCTTTGCAGAAAAGCACCCCCAAAGTATAATGTTTCCCTCACCATGCTTCACGGTTGGGACGATGTTCTTAGGGTTGTACTGATCCTTCTTCTTCCTCCAAACACGGCGAGTTGAGTTAATGCCAAAGAGCTCAATTTGTGTCTCATCTGATCACAGCACCGTCTCCCAATAACTCACAGAATCATCCAGGCATTCATTGGCAAACTTCAGACGGGCCTGCACATGTGCCTTCTTGAGCAGGGGGACCTTGCGGGCACTGCAGGATTTTAAATCTTTAAGGCGTAATGTGTTACCAATGGTTTTCTTGGTGACTGTGGCCCCAGCTAGTGGCATTTCAAATTCCAGTTTGTGTTTAGGGGTCTGGCTTGTCACGCAGGCAAATTAGGGATGTTCGTGGGCGGAGCCTATTTTTTTGGGGGGCGCGAACAAGCCGGAACCACGAACCCGAATTTGAAATGCCAAACAAATTCGCTCAACACTAGTCCCAGCTACCTTGAGATCATTAACAAGTTGTTCTCCCTCCAACCCCCCCCCCCCCCCGTGTAGTTTTATGCTGATCTCTTACCTTCCTCATGATCAAGGATACCCCATGAGGTGAGATTTTGCATGGTGCCCCAGATCAATGTCAATTGTCAATCATTTTGTATTTCTTCCATTTTCTTCCTATTGCACCAACAGTTGTCTCCTTCTCACCAAGCATCTTACTTATGGTTTTGTAGCCCATTCCAGCTTTGTGCAGGTCTATGATATTGTCCCTGACATCCTTAGAAAGCTCTTTGGTCTTGCCCATGTTGTAGAGGTTAGAGTCTGACTGATTGAGTCTGTGGACTGGAGTCTTTTATACAGGTGACTATGTAAGACAGCTGTCTTTACTGCAGGTAACGAGTTGACTAGGAGCGTCTAACTGGTCTATAGGAGCCAGAACTCATAATGATTTGTAGGGGATCAAATACTTATTTCTCACTGCAAAATGCAAATAAATGTATCAAATTTATACAATGTGATTTTTTTGGGGGGGATATTCTGTCTCTAAATGTTGAAATTAACCTACCCTTAAAATTATAGACTGTTCATGTCTCTGTCAGTGGGCAAACTTACAAAAACAGCAAGGGATCAAATAATTATTTCCTTCACTGTATGCCTGTGACAGGTAAAGTAAATACCATTCATTCTGATGATGGCACCTGTCAAAGAGTGGGATATATTAGGGTGTAAGAAAACTGTCCGTTTTTTGAAGATAATGAACATCAAGACTGATGTTTAGTTCTCCAGTCCTGACCTATAGCTCGCTGGAGTATTGTGCACCAAATTATAGCTACAGTGTTTCTGGGCTTAACATTATGGCAAATCTGTGCACGGTGATGGGCCATACTCCTTTTGTCATGCCCGGACCACTTTTTCGAAAATTGCCATGGTCGGCACAAAAAAGGTAAAAAGTCAAGTCATTTTACACAAAATATCACTTGCAAGAAATGTTGTGACTTTTTGACACCAGCTTTCTGTTGGTGTGTAGCGATTTGGTACTTAGCAGGAGCATGACAACGCAATAGTTTTGGATGCTGGGTAATACAGGAGAACATACGCCTGTGTCTCTTACACCACTCTCTTAATGATTAACATGTGATGTGAGTTTATAATTCCTGGACATTGCTATCAAGGATATCCCTGAGGAACCAGCCTGGCAGCGATACACTCGGGGCACTTTTGCTGCAGGTATTTATTATGGGATATTCCATATAGTCGTTTTATGTAAGTACTTTTAGTTCTTATACCTGTCCTTTTTAGGTCATCACAAGTTTTGTGTTTTGCAGATGTTATTTTTTCCAGATATATTTACTCATTTTGATAACTAACACCCACAGTGCTTTAGTGTTTTATGTGTGTATTGGTGCTACTTGCTTGTATTTGTGATACTTGAGCTTTTCTCAAGGGGAAAACCCTAGATTATTGTTCTGAAGCCATATTGTTCCTTTTTTTGTGCCCACTTAGGTGTCCATACAGTATTATTGTAATCCCTTCTTCATATATTTTTTTGTTTTAAAGGGAATCTGTCAGTAAGATCACCCTTCCCTTCTCCTCATCCTCCCAATCACCATATATTGGCATACAGGTCTTTGATAAATCCATCAACACCTTTATATCTTTTATCTGTTGCTGCATTCCCGAGAAATGCATAATTTAGTTTTTAGAGCACTTAACACATCATTTGCATAAGTGTGACAGAGCACTTAGCCAGCCTCTGACTCCTCAGCTTGTTTCCCCACTCAGCCTCTTTGGCTTGATTGATAACTCACCGTGTGCTATCAATCATCCATCAAGCTAAAGAGGCCGGTGCGGTGCTGGGCATCGAAACAAGCTCTGGATATAGAGGCTAATTAAGTGCTCTTTCATGCCCAGAGCACTTAACACATAATTTGCATATCAATTAAAACACAAATTTTTCAGGAATGCAGCAACAGATAGAAGATCTAAAAGTGTCAATGAATTTACATTTCAAAGATCTTAATACCCATATATGCGGTTTATGAGGGTGGAAAGGGGGAATTGATCTTGCTGACAGATCTCAAAGTGATTTTAGGTGTTTGTCTTTTTAGTATAGAGTTTGCATAATAATAACTATCCTCTTTGTGGTGGGCACAGCTTTTATTATGCAGCTTTCTATTTGGTGTATATAGTTGTTTTTTGCACTGGTGCAGCTCTCCCATTTCTGTACTTAGTGATACCCATTGTTTTTTTTGCTGAAGGCACCTACAATGGGTGGATGAGCAGCAGAAGTGTCCCATGGAGTGGTGGGATAAGGTGGCCTGGTCTGATGAATCACGTGTTCTTACTATTATGAGGGTGTCTGAGTTGGTGAAGAAGTGGTGCTAGGATAGAAGATGGCTGCAGCGTTAGCAGACCGGCATGGTATTGTGTAATGTGTTGGAAAACAAGTCTGATCCATGGAGGCACCACAGAATTTGGGGTATATTCAGATGCTACGCTTCTTGTTGCACGTAGTTTTACTGTGATTTTAATTAGCTTCCCTTGTGTTTTTTGTTGTTGCAATTTGTGTTAAATCACTTAGATTTTTTGCTGTATGTTTTGGCAGCAGACTGCACACTATTAGGTAGCTGGTGCTAATGTCATGAATGCCCAGTTTACAGCCCCTGAAGAAGCGTTTACTCATGTGAAACAGCTGTCACTCGTCCATTCCTCTGTCTTTGTTCCTCGTGTGTTGTTTTATTCATACCCCAATGGTGAGTGCCACTTTCTTCAGTTTTCATCATCTAATTCAACTGTACAAGCACTATTTCTACACACTGAGCACCACAAGATCTGGTTGTCACCAACATTTGTGCATACGCCCTTGATTTGCGATGCTGTATTATTAGCAGCATGTAGGCAATCTGCCGTCATGTCCTCGTATGTGCTGCCGAGCCTCCCACATCTGGCCACGTGCCCAGCACCTCACATCTGATTGTCATACATGACGTATTCCCACAGACAGGCTTTCAATTAGTTTTATTATCTTTCTGCATATTCTTAAAGAGAGGAACTGGAAGAATAAAAGGAATTAGGCCGCCATTGTCTTGAGACCGTACCGCTCTGCACTTACTGTAATGGGGCTGCAGTGCAGATAATTATATCCTGACAGCTCCCGTCTTCTCCGAGTGAATGTAGGGGAGAATGTCATGGAAATGCTCATTACCGATGTGATATTCTTCATGTCCAATGTTTTTGGCTTGGGGTCCAGCCAGCTGTGTGATTGTGGACTGACCCACGCGACTGCAGACACATGCGGCATCACAGCACGGGCTACAGTGTATTGTCCGTCTGCAAGAACCCTCCAGGGGTGAGGGATTATGGCACACATTACACTCTCTAAAGTGATAAACCGATTTATTTTTAAGATTAAAAAATAAGGAAATCACTTTCTGACATCATGTCCAGCCATGTGCCCAGTATCTCCAGGAAAGAGTGTTTAAAGGGAGTTTCCACTTTGAGGAATGTGGACCCCAAACACGGTAAAAAAACAAAAAAAACATACCGAGCAGGTATGTACTCCTCTTCTGGTCCAGCAACAGCTCCCTGGAGTTGCTTGGGTCTCGGTGTTTTGGCTGCAGCGGTGACGTCATGTCCACAGTGCGCATCGCCCGCCTGCAGGCAATCATTGAGGTCAGTATCTGTGTGGAGGAAGATGGTGCTGGACTCGGGGAGGAGTGAATACCTGCTCTGTACATTATTTACAGAGCTTTTGGGCTCTACTTTCCTGAAAATGGAAAACCCCTTTAAAGAAGCACTCACAGCAAAGTTTTTATTCTCTTAATATATTGCAGACATCATATTACATAGCTCTGTATACTTACAATGGCTCATTTTACCTTTCTACCCAAATAATTCTTCTCTTTTCTTTGCTCTATGTAGAAAGAGGAAGTCTCTTGTCCCTGCATTTATCATTCCCCTCTTCACCTCCTGACCCAGCTGCTCCCTCCTCCCCCTGCCAGGGACTTTTGAAGTGATGACTTGTGCAGAGAAAATTGACCTCTTATTTCTACATGGAGCTTAGAAGGATTCAGCTAGTCTGTTTTTAATCACGATATCAAAGACCTAATGGAAAAGAGAATAATTAACTGGGTAGAAAGGCAAAATGATCAATTGTAAGTACACAGTGCTATATAATGTGATGACTGCAATATATTAAGAGAATAAAAAGTTTGAAAGGAGGAGGAGTGCTTCTTTAAGGAGAGGGGGCAGATCACGGGGATATCTTTGTCTTTGCTGATAGTGTTCTCTCTCTACATAATGGATGTATACCATAAGGTTGTATTTTTTTTGCTTTGGGAGAGAAATGAGAAGACTATGTGATGCTTCCCTTCTATGTCTGAAATGGAGACAAAGCAAGATAACTTTTGCCTTTTTATGTAAAGCACACCTGTCTGTTGTAACACAACCTGTAAAAATGCTTACTGCCCGCTTTTTGGTGCAAGTATCAGTCTAATATTTCCAGGAACTGTTCCTTTTCTAATTCTCGGTTACATACCATCCACTTCTTTTTTTTGAGTAGCTGGTTCCTCTTCATCAGCATTGTGTCAGCACTATAGGAGCTGGAGCTTCCTTTCCATAAGGCCACAGCCTTCTCTGCTCCTGCTATTGTCCTGAAGTGAAGAACAGGAGCAAAGAGAAAAATACCCTCCCCCTTTTCTGCAATGCCGCTGTTAAAAAAAAAAAAAATACTTCTAAGACCTGATAGTTGTCAGAAGGGAGACCCCTCGTGGTCAGCACTTTTAGAATGATTTTCCCAGTAAAACAACATTTTTTAATAGTAATTGGCAGATTGATTATTTAGCACATTATCAGATGAGATTGAGTAGTCTGAAGGCAATGGGATGATTGACTACTGAACAGCCTCTTATAATAGCACCAGGGTGCAGCAGAAAGTATAAAACTTCTATACTTACTTTCTGAGCTAGTGTCGCTCCTCGGTTCTCAGAGCTGTGCCCCCACTGATCGGCTACAGAGGTCACGTGACTCCTTTAAACCTTGCCCCATGTCAGCTCCCCCCTGGAGGAACTTGTGTAGGTCGGCATCATGGTTTTGTTCTTTATTGTTTTTATCCCTTTTAGGATCACCGTCCCTTTAATATGAGATGCGCTCAGACATATTACACACAGCCAGAGTCGGGGGAAGACATTTAACCATTAGCATCAATTAAAATAAGTAATAAAATAGTTATTGTGACTACCTGGCTCCTGGCTAATCTCCAGTCCTGACATTTATTACCATCAGGCGGTGGTGTTTATACCGTGCTGGGATCTTCCATGGAGCGCTGCGATGTTCCCAGCTGTGTCTGTGTCATTCCCTGACAGAAGGAGATAGAACACAACCCCGGCCGAGGATGTAAAACACAGGCGGAGGTTGTAATGGTGCAGGGAGACGTGAGCGAGCTAGTAAATGTTCATGAAGGAGGATGTCTGATCACCCAGAGAAAACTTCCTCAACTGAATTGTTGGCAAAATCTCCTGAGCCTAAGAAATCCCTGGCGATAAGTATAGGAATCCTTCTCGCGACTTTCTCAAGTGTCCCGAGCAATCACTAGCGTCTGTAAGACACAACTTAAACAGTCATGGCTGAAATTGTTCCAGAAAATGAAGTATTTCTCCCAGAAAATTATTGCAATTACACAGGTTTTGTTATACATATTTTTATGTCCTTTGTTTGTATTGGAACAACACCAAAAACTGAGGAAAAAAAAAGGCAAGTTGGACATAATTTCACACAAAACCCCAAAAATGGGCCGGACAAAATTGTTAGCACCTTTCCAAAAATGTGGGTAAATAACTTTGTTTCAAGCATGTGATGCTCGTTCAAACTCACCTGTGGCAAGTAACAGGTGTGGGCAATATGAAAATCACTCCTGAAACCAGATACAAAGGGGAGAAGTTGACTTTTAGCATTGTGTGTGCCACTCTAAGCATGGAGAACAGAAAGAGGAGAAGAGAATTGAGGCCTTGATATTTTTCAACAATTTTGGTTCTCAACAATCTCAGGGTTACAAGTCCATGTCCAGAGATCTTGATGTTCCTTTGTCCACGGTGTGCAACATAATCAAGAAATTTACAACTCATGGCAATTTAATCTCCCTGGACATGGACGGCTGAGAAAAATTGATGAAAGGTTGCAATGCAGGATAGTCCGGATGGTGGATAAGCAGACCCAATAAAGTTCCAAAGAAATTCAAGCTGTCCTGCAGGCTCAGGGTGCATCACTGTCAGCACAAACCATCCGTTGACATTTGAAAGAAATTAAATGCTATGACAGGAGACACAAGAGGATCCCACTGCTGACACAAAGACATAAAAAAGCTAGACTGCAGATTGCCAAAATGTACGTGAATAAGCCAAAATTCTTCTGGGAAAGCGTCTTGTGGACAAATGAGATCAAGATAGAGCTTTTTGGTAAAGCACATCATTCTACTGGTTACCAAAAACAGAATGAGGCCTGCAAAGAAAAGAACACAGTACTTAGAGTCAAATATGGTGGAGGTTCAAAGATGTTTTTGGGGTTGTTTTGCTACCTCTGACTGCTTTGACTGTGTGTAAGGCATCATGAAATCTGAAGATTACCAAAGGATTTTGGGTTGCAATGTAGTGCCCAGTATCAGAAAGCTGGATTTACATCCTAGGTCATGGGTTTTCCAGCAGGACAATGACCCCAAACATACTTCAAGAAGCCCCGAGAAATGGATGGAAACAAAGCGATGGAGAGTTCTGAAGTGGCAACATTGAGTCCGGATCTAAATCCCATTGAACACCTGTGGAGAGATCTTACAATTGCTGTTGGGAGAAGACTACTTCAACTATGAGAGACCTGGAGCAGTTTGCAAAAGAGGGGTCCAAAATTCCAGTTGAGAGTTGTAAGAAGCTTGTTGATGATTATAGGAAGGGATTGATTGCAGTTATTTATTCCAAAGGGTGTGCAACCAAATATTGATTTGAGGGTGCCAACAATTTTGTTTGGCCCATCTTTGGGGTTTTGTGTGAATTTATGTCCTATTTGTCTTATCAGTGGCAGATGTGATTGTGGACTCCCCGGCAGCAGATCATTACATGAAACATGTCTCTGTTGGTACATTCACAAGCAGGAAAGTTTCTCCTAAAGATTTCAATAGTTGTTTTTTTGGGGGGGGGGGGTGGTGGTAGAATGGAATTAGAAACATCTCATTTTGACCCAAAGGGCATCGGTTGGCCATTATAAAGTATGACTTAAGGAGCTGTGATTGGGGGGGCCCCCACAGTCGGACCTTAGTGACCATATGTTTATCGCCTCTCCTGTGGATAAGTGATCTTTTGGGTTTATGGGACTTCTTTATGAGAGCTGCTTTTCTGCTGGGAACCACAGAGGGTCGGGGTCATATATGAATTGCGATGCTGAGCACTCATGGTTGATAAGGCAATAATGGTGCTTCAATCAATAAAGTGCGGCCTGAAGTTAATATGAGCATCATGTAATAAGAATATATGTGCTGGGATATTGTGGGAGAGGAGGAACTGGTACCTAATCCCATTAGCGTGCCATGGCCGTGTTGGCCAAAGACGCCATATTCTACTATTCCCTATACAAAGGGACTGGTGAGAGATGATGATAGCGGCTTTCCGTGGTCATGGGCAATGCATTCTTTATATGTGACTGTTGGACTCCTTGTCTTACAGGGATGTGAGACGCTTAGTTGTTGCGATGTCCAGAGCTCGGCTCGGCCTCTACATATTTGCTCGAGTTTCCCTTTTCCAGAACTGTTTTGAGCTGACCCCGGCATTCAGACAGCTGACGGCGCGGCCTCTGCGGCTCCACATGCTGCCTGCAGAATCCTTCCCAACACAGAGGAGGGTAAGTAGCATGGTCCCTGCCATCAAAAAGAAAAAGTGTTAAAAATAACAAGAAGTCACTAGATTTCAAATCTTTATTAATTGCCATTTTTTAATTTTCTTTTATATAAACATTTATAGGGTTGTTTGTTTGTTTTTTAAAAAAGCATGAAAGCGAGTGCTGAGGCACTGAATTTATTTTCCATAGATCATCAGAAAATAACTCATCTGAATGTTATTTTTCACACTTAAAATGTCTAATTTTTCAAATTTAGGAAAAACTATTTTCATTAAAAAAAAAAAAAAAAAATCCAATTAGCTGTCAGGCATTATTATTCCCTGAAGCGTCTTTTTTACGTCATTTTGAACAAAAAGTGAAAGTCACCAGAAGAATGGACCGGTTAGTTCTTTTAGCTGCTTCACGGTTTTTGAAGCCTGAAGGTGATCTAAGAAGCGACAAAAGACAGAACATGTGAACAGCAAGTTGTCCTGACATTACTGTGCATGTGCTCATCGTTTTAGCGCTTTTTCAGGCACAAGCTGTAATCACTTACTGGCACAGTAATGGACACCCTGCGCGCACCCCCTATCATATAATCTGATGAAATGATTTGAAATATTAGTGACACTACGATTGGTGGGTTGTGTGCTATACAAATGCTCTCTTATTCTATTTTTTAGTTTTCTAGTCGTCAAACCGATATATTTTAAATTACATATACGACATTCAATTATGTATACTTCAAATTCAGAATTACAATTAAGAAAATCTTTGATTTTGAATGTTCTTGTGCCATCTGTACATGAAAAACTGGGGAGTGATTGCAGTGCGCTCAGTTTATAGTGATTGGTGACTATAACTGATGATTGGATGCGAGCGGCTGCAGGGAGAATATATCTTCATTTCCTCCCTGCAGCTGCTGCTTCAGTAAGCCTGCAAGGCATGATATCTGTAGGCTTATAGCGTTTTTGGAGGTGACCGGTTCCTTTTAAAAATCCATGAAGCCAACTGGGACTGATGTCTTCATAGTAAGACGCTGATCATTTCAGTACATGGAGAGTCACATTAAGTGATGTTCGTCTTATTCCTGCTCGCCCCTCATTAAGACTGGAGTGTGAAGCGAGAACATAGTGTATAGCTATATCATAATATATACTATGGAATCAATGTGATGAGCACGCATGTGCCCTGCTAGGTTAGTATGAGAAGTGTCATAAGGCCGTAATGTATATTCATCTCATAAATCTAGAAGAATAGCTATCCTGAATGTGCCTGCTTCTTTTCAGAATGGAGACGTGCCCCCCTACCCAGCACAGGTCATTAAGAATATGCCGGAGATGGCCGCTTATGTGTACAACATGTATTTGCACATGATGCAAAGCAGTCAGCAATACCAGTTCCACCAGGTAACAATACAGTGATTGTGTCTTCATTCTCCACAATATCCTATCAGTGATACAATATAATGTAAGCCTATCTGGAGAGGGCGGCTCACACCATTACAGTGGGTGAAATAATACATAAAATAGTCTTAAGGCCCCGTCACACTAAGCGATGCAGCAGCGATCCCGACAACGATACGACCTGTCAGGGATCGTTGCTGCATCGCTAATACATCGCTGGTGAGCTGTCAAACAGGCAGGCTCACCAGCGATGAGGGGAGCAGCGATATCGTGGAAAGAATAGTTCCACGATGTCCTGCTCCCGTTCCCAGCCTGCTGCTTAAGCAGGAGCAGGCTGGTAACTATGGTAAATATCGGGTTACTAAGTGCACGTGTGCCCCTAGTAACCCGCTGTTTACCATGGATACCACTCTGCTACGGTGCGCTGGAGCCTCCGCTCACCGTAGCAGAGTGGTATCTATGGTAAACAGTGGGTTACTAACTGCGTGCGTGCCCCTAGTAACCCGATATTTACCATGGTTACCAGCCAGATCGTTGGTCCCGCTGGTCACACACAGCGATGTGTGCTGGCCAGCGGGAGGCCAACGACCAAAAAATGGTCCAGGACACTTTGCAACGATCAGCGACCTCACAGCAGGGGCCTGATCGCTGCAAAGTGTCACACATAGCGACATCGCTGGTGAGGTCGCTGGTGAGTCACCAAAACCGTGACACAGCAGCGATCTCGCTAGCGATATCGCTTAGTGTGACGGGGCCTTTACACTACTACATAGATCACAGAGACAAACAAGTCTCAGAAAATCCTGTTCTGACTTGCTTGTTGTAGCCAAAATGGCTGTGTAGCCCCTGCCTAGAGGGGGTCTCCAGTAGTGATGAGCACAGGTGCTCGTTACTCGAGTTTGCTTAGGGTGCTCGGTATGCACTGAGTATTGCAAGTGCTCGAGTGACATGTTTGAGTCCTTCCGCCTGCATGTTTAGACAGCCATAAAAGATGCGGGGTTTGCCTGACATACACGGGTAGTCTCCCCGCATGTGTTGTGGCTGTCTAACAGCTGTGAAACATGAGGCTGCGGGGATCGAGCATGTCATTTGAGCCCCCGCGATGCTCCAGGCATACCCGAGCACCCTTGGGAAACTTGAGTAACGAGCACTTGCACACATCACTAGTCTCCAGCTAGAATATAGTATTTTTATGGCAAGTTACAGGATAGGGAACTACGACAGATCTGACCTCTGGACGCCTGACTCCATCCACTTTTGATGAGGACTGTCAGAGATGAGTGATCTTTGACCGTCCCATGAGGATTGAATGAATACTATTCGAACTGGGACACAAGTCCCCCATTCTGACCATTATTGGGGTCTTGGCATTTGGACTCCCAAGATCTGATAGGTGATAACTTTATGCCTGAGGATGAAGATAAGTCTGATTTTCACTTGGAACATGTGGAAACATGGGCCAATCCCAGAGATCCTGTCCTCTATAATATGGTGCGGACATCTTTTCTATAAAATTGGTAAAGATGCATGTGTCGGTCACCCATACCTATGCTGGCAAAAACATAAGTGTGAGATATTGGGAAATAAAAGCATTAGGGTCCGAGCGATTATACAGATGGCACAACAGTTGTAGGCCATTATGGGCAGGCAGGAGAATTTTTGGTAAGTTGGACTTCTTTACTTGCTTAGCCGCAGGTTTGTTTTAAAGGCGTTCACCTGGTGACCGCTCAATCTGTCAGAACAGGGCAGAATCCCAACAGTGGGTATAGTACACATTGCTGGGATTCAGCATGATACAGGTCTGGCCCCAGAAAATCCCTTTACCTTAGAGATTAATAACAAAAGGGTTGTGATTTTTGGGAGGGAATCCAAATTTCCGTAATCGCTACAAGCAGCCATCTGGGGGGGGGATCATTTACCTACAACAATTTTGAAGCCATTTTTTAAGCTTTTCAATGTATTTTTATGGATCTAGTCACCAGAAAGTAGTATTTGCTCCCCTGAAAATCACTTTACACCATATCACTATGTAGTCTTAAGAGGTGCTGTCCCAGCAACAGCCAAAGCATACGCAATAAATGTATTTGTGACTGCTGGAATCACGGGAACGCCGCGTGTGAATGGGGCAGAAGTCAGCCATTCACTGCCTATAGGATTGATGGGAACACAGGGGCAGTAGGATACCTGTTCTTGTTGTTTTTAGTTTACAAGTTGTCTGCTACATTTCCTCACTCTTCTGTTATCCACATGTGATTTGTCCGTGCATCTGGATGACAAATATACTTTTATCTTTGGCACGTGTACACATTGCCGATACTCCGGGAGCAGACGGCGACCTCCCCGATGTGACTGCAGCAGCTCATCCGGGAATGCAGCACAGATGAAGTGTGTATTAGGAGCACAGACAGAAAGCAGCGGGAGTTTCCCCCCTGTTCTTGGCCTTTCCCCAACAGTTCAGCACTAAATCTTTCCGCAGAATCTTGGAAGTCGTTACACAGCAGTCTGAATGTGCTGCGGGTGCACTAATCCTAATGATTGTGTGCAGCTGAGAATGGAAAATGCTCCGGTCTTCCCAGGGAAATCCAACCTTACTGATTCAGAACAGCTTGTCTACTGCAAGGATCTCTGCTCCACTTAACCCTTCCCTTTACAATCTTCAGAGAAACGGCTAACAAAAGCCTACTACCGTCAGCATGCGGACATGCCAATGTAGCCTGTCTTCTCTAAACATTGTATGGGGTCACATTGCCCATTTGCAGACTTAAGGCCCCGTCACACTTAGCGACGCTGCAACGATCCCGACAACGATACGACCTGTCAGGGATCGTTGCTGCGTCGCTATGTGGTCGCTGGTGAGCTGTCAAACAGGCAGGCCCACCAACGATCAGGGGAGCAGCGACATCTTGGAAAGAATCTTTCCACGATGTCCTGCTCCTGGTTACCAGCCTGCTGAAGCAGGAGCAGGCTGGTAACCATGATAAACATCGGGTTACTAGGGGCACACGCGCTCCTAGTAACCCGCTGTTTATCATGGTTACCACTCTGCTACGGTGAGCGGGAGGTTACCGCTCACTTTAGCATGCTCGTAACCATGATAAACAGAGGGTTACTAAGTGCACGTGTGCCCCTAGTAACCCGCTGTTTATCATGGTTACCAGCCTGATCGCTGCTCCCGCTGGTCACACACAGCGATGTGTGCTGACCAACGGGAGGGCAACGACCAAAAAAAGGTCCAGGACACTTTGCAGCGATCAGCGACCTCACAGCAGGGGCCTGATCGTTGCAAAGTGTCACACATAGCGACATCGCTGGTGAGGTCGCTGTTGCGTCACCAAAACCGTGACTCGGCAGCGATCTCGCTATGTGAGACGGGGGCTTTACTTTGTCCTTTTTAATGAATGGGTAAAAAAACAAACAAACAAAAAAAAAAAACATCGATGGCATCTGCGTGTTGTCTATTTGGGGTGAATTTACATTTAATGTTGTGTTGTCATGGCAAATATATAAAAACTTACATATTTACACCATGAAAATATAGCACCCAGATATATATGAAAATAAAATAATTGGGAAGTCTGTTGCCCACCACCACCAATTGCTGAGATCAGAACACTTCCTTAAAGTACCACTAGGTGCCACTAAGGTAAGTTCCCTACCCCTAGTAATCTACTCCCCAGGCATAGTCTTCTGCTCTTCCCAGCACCGCTCCGGTCCTGCACCGCCATCTTGTGATTGCAACTTCTGACTGAACAAGTTCTCGATGTAAGTCTATAAGACCCTCATTCTCATAGATTTACAATGAGTTGGGACTTCTGGCTCGCCCAACGAACACTGGAGCGATCAGACAGGTCCCAACAAACACTGGGATGATCCGGCAGGTCCCAACCTGCAGAAGACAACCAGAGCGGTGCAGAGAACAGAAAACGATGACGGCTGGTAAGTATAAGACTAGGGGCAGGGAACTTAGATTAGTAGCACCACTCCAGCAGTAAAATAAAAAAAAATGTTCAATAGTAGTGCCTACTGTTTGTGTGATTGACCGCCATAATCACCAATGTCTATCTATCCTCCTATAGGGCCTCTTACCTCCACCTGCCACCAGAAAAGGAAACGACATTGCTCCCCCTCAAGATGAGGAGATGGAAGTGGAAGACAGTATATCACAAAACATCGAAGCGGAGTCCAAAAACCCAGATCCAGAGTCAAACGCAACAGCAGATCCTGCAAGGGGGCAAGACAAAGGGGACAAGCAAGAAACAACGAGTACGGAACAGACCTGCCCGGTGGCAGCAGAAGAGTCTGAACCTCACAGGCCCGACTCGCCAGATAAGATATCAGACACGGGACTAGACCTGAGCGAGCCACAGATGGAAGCCGAGTCCACAGAAGTTAAAGTCGTAACAGAAAATGTGGAGCAGGAAGCCAGTCAGCCCGGGGAGGAGGAACATCCAAAAATGCCGGCTCATCCAGGAAGGGATAGCGACAGCGAATACAGCGACAATGAGGGGACTGAGGACTAGAGGACCACAGCGTCTGGTGGGAGACGCCGTATCGATGTCAGCAAAGACGATTGAGCTTTAGCTGCCTGCCATGTACATAGGAGTCAGATTCTCTATATTCCCATTTATAGGCAAGAATATGCAGAAGCCTTTTTACAGTTATCAGACAAACCTAAAGAGAGACAAAGCCCAATTGTCTGGGAGGGCTTGAATGGTATGTGCTAGAGTGAGAGTCTGCTCACATCTATAGGAAGATTCATTATTACAGTGAACAATCTCATAATGATTCATCAGCAAGAGAAAAGGATGATACCAAAAGGTTAGTATTGTCCATACAGGGTGAGGCGGACAGCCATGATTCACAGTGAATTTCTTGAGGTCCACCCAAACCACGGAAATATTGTTTTGATTTGATTTGTAAACTTGGCAGTAAAGTTTATTTTGTACAAAACTGTCCTCTTGACTTATTTTTTTTCAGTTTGCTAAGGAAAAAGTAATAAATGTAAGAATGTAGCTGGTGCTTACCCGTGTAGCAGAAGTGAATTCTGAATGTGAGTGATGCACTGCAGCACCATCTATATCTGCTGCAGATCTAGCAGTTCTCTGAATGCTGAGCTCTGTATAACACCGCCCACACCACTGATTGACAGCTTGCTGCCTATGCACAGCGTACACACAAAGATGCCAATCACTGATGGGGGCGGGGTTCTAAAGAGCTCGTAAATGGTAGCAGGTTTACTAGTCCTCTAGTGATAAAATCACAGTTTTATCAGCAGGAGATTCTTAAAGCTACAGCAAGCAGCCCAGTAAGTGACACATGGCTGGAATCACTGTCTCTTTGTCTACATTATGCTGCTCTCAGATAAAATGGCAAAAACCTGGTGACAGATTCCCTTTAAGCGCTAACCACCTAACATTGCTGCAGACATCAATCATCTTGAGCCGAGTCTGATTTTAATTTAGTTTTCTCAGTCTGGCAAAAAAAAGTTATGTCATTACATCGATATAAAATGCTGAACAAGTGGTGTAATATCTATGACAATGACGTTATCATGATTAATGACTGAAGACTTATTGCTAATGCATGTATGCCAACCGTAGGTTTCCACATTAGTGTGTCATGCAAGTGTTTTCCTATTGCTTCAAAAACTAATGCAGGTACAGTACAGACCAAAAGTTTGGACACACCTCATTTAAAGATTTTTCTGTATTTTCATGACTATGAAAATTGTACATTCACACTGAAGGCATCAAAACTATGAATTAACACATGTGGAATTATATACTTAACAAAAAAGTGTGAAACAACTGAAAATATGTCTTATATTCTAGGTTCTTCAAAATAGCCACCTTTTGCTTTGATGACTGCTTTGCACACTCTTGGCATTCTCTTGATGAGCTTCAAGAGGTAGTCACCGGAAATGGTTTTCACTTCACAGGTGTGCCCTGTCAGGTTTAATAAGTGGGATTTCTTGCCTTATAAATGGGGTTCGGACCATCAGTTGTGTTGTGCAGAAGTCTGGTGGATACACAGCTGATAGTCCTACTGAATAGACTGTTAGAATTTGTATTATGGCAAGAAAAAAGCAGCTAAGTAAAGAAAAATCAATGGCCATCATTACTTTAAGAAATGAAGGTCAGTCAGTCCGAAAAATTGGGAAAACTTTGAAAGTGTCTCCAAGTGCAGTTGCAAAAACCATCAAGCGCTACAAAGAAACTGGCTCATATGAGGACTGCCCCAGGAAAGGAAGACCAAGAGTCACCTATGCTTCTGAGGATAAGTTTATCCGAGTCACCAGCCTCAGAAATCGCAGGTTAACAGCAGCTCAGATTAGAGACCAGGTCAATGCCACACAGAGTTCTAGCAGCAGACACGTCTCTTCAACAACTGTTAAGAGGAGTCTTTGTGCAGCAGGCCTTCATGGTAAAATAGCTGCTAGGAAACCACTGCTAAGGACAGGCAACAAGCAGAAGAGACTTGTTTGGGCTAAAGAACACAAGGAATGGACATTAGACCAGTGGAAATCTGTGCTTTGGTCTGATGAGTCCAAATTTGAGATCTTTGGTTCCAACAACCGTGTCTTTGTGTGATGCAGAAAAGGTGAACGGATGGACTCTACATGCCTGGTTCCCACCGTGAAGCATGGAGGAGGAGGTGTGATGGTGTGGGGGTGCTTTGCTGGTGACACTGTTGAGGATTTATTCAAAATTGAAGGCATACTGAACCAGCATGGCTACCACAGTATCTTGCAGCGGCATGCTATTCCATCCGGTTTGCATTTAGTTGGACCATCATTTATTTTTCAACAGGACAATGACCCCAAACACACCTCCAGGCTGTGTAAGGGCTATTTGACCAAGAGGGAGAGTGATGGGGTGCTACGCCAGATGACCTGGCCTCCACAGTCACCAGACCTGAACCCAATCGAGAGGGTTTGGGGTGAGCTGGACGGCAGAGTGAAGGCAAAATATCCAACAAGTGCTAAGCATCTCTGGGAACTCCTTCAAGATTGTTGGAAGACCATTTCCGATGACTACCTCTTGAAGCTCATCAAGAGAATGCCAAAAGTGTGCAAAGCAGTCATCAAAGCATAAGGTGGCTACTTTGAAGAACCTAGAATATAAGACATATTTTCAATTGTTTCACACTTTTTTTGTTAAGTATATAATTCCACACGTGTTAACTCATAGTTTTGATGCCTTCAGTGTGAATGTACAATTTTCATAGTCATGAAAATACAGAAAAATCTTTAAATGAGAAGGCGTGTCCAAACTTTTGGTCTGTACTGTACGCCGGTGTCTAAAAGATGTCATGTGCAACCTATCAGTAGTCCAATCACCATAAAAAAAACTGCGTTGCATAAACCAGATTTTTTTTAAAAAGAGGATATGAAACAAATAATATTAAAAATTGTTTATTTTTTATTACATCAAATTTAAAAATCTTCAATAAAAAACATAGCAAAGCAGTGACCTATTAATCCCATGCAAGAAGTCTTCCAATTGATAGATCATATATTATATTATTGCACAACAAGGAGGGGGGAGGAAAAAATTGATGTAAACATAAGACCAATAAATATGCTATATATCACAATTCATATAGGTATTTGTATAAATGTATATATCACCTAAAGAAAATAATTTTTCCAACCATATTCTATCAATTGGATAAGTCTAATATTAATAGCAAGTGTATAAATAGCCTTCCATTCAACAATATGTCATCATTAACATAGCTCTCCAAGAGTTTATAGCGGTGTGACCGATGGAAGTAAAAATCTATTACAAGTGTAGTGGTAAGCTACCATCAGTCTCCCCATTCTAATTACCATAACAACATCTTGGAATGATCATAATTATACAATTACAAAATAGCCAACCTAAAGGAGGTCAAAAGATACACTTACTGAGTGTTTCTAAGACATAGAGACAATCTCACAGGGATCCGCCCGACGACGCCGTTTCGCTTATGTGCTTCTTCGATGGGGCGTGCAGTATGTGTGTGTGTCATACCTTTTTGTAGGCTGATTGTCGGCTGTTTGGAATTCCCATAATTAGTGGAGAGTGTTTGGCGCATGCGCACGCTACATGACTCCGTGTGTAAAGATGACTTCCGGAATATAGCGGCTGGCACGCATGCGGTGGAACGCATGCAGTGCTTAGTGCGCAAAACCGGAAGTCCACGGGTCTGTATACGTGCATGCGCACTTCTCCAATGCAGAATCCCCATATATCTGAGGTGTAGTTCAAAGGGGGCGTGACAAAAAGTCATAGATGGGGCAATACGAGGGCGGACCCCTGCCGAGGAGCCTTGGATTCCTACAGGCATTTCTACATTATGGAATCCTCATATGTTAATAGGGGATTCCAAAGAAAAATTAGATATCATAAAAAGAGTGGTAACGAGACTAATAGTATGTGAAAAATAATGAAAAAATAGAATACATGAAATAAAAGTGAGTATCAAAACCGAGTTGTGAAAGGAAAAGGAAGATTAAAACAAAAATTCATACAAAGAAATGAAGTGTTGAAAAAGAAGGAAATAAAAAGGATTGAACAAAAAAGAAAATAAAATGAGGGAAAAAAAAAAAAAAAAAAAAAAAAAAAAAAGGGAAGTGTAGAAGGTGAATAATAAAAAACTTAATCTGATTATGTAAAAAATAATAATAAGAAGGATGTTGGAGTGAATGTAATGTGATAAAGAAGTGAACAATATCAAAAAGATATAAACAGTGCATGGGGAGTGTAATGTGAATGTATGTGCTTGGAGGTGAATAAGAATAGTGTAAAAGTTAATGACATAAAAAGTGACAATATTGTAAAATATTACACAATGTACGTATAATCCCATATATATAGCTCATAAATTGGGGCGATAGAAAGGTCCTTTAATCAGAAAAATGCTGATTTTTCTTTTTTTTAACCCCTCTTTATTCATTCCTTCTTCCTTTCTTTTTTTCTCTTTCTCTCTCCTTTCTCTCTCTCCCCTCTTTTTTTCCCCTTTCTTTCCTTCTTCATCCAGAGTGAAGCAGGGGTGAATGATTCTTCATCCCAAAAAAACCGCCTCGAAGGGAGACCAAAAACCAGCATCCAGAGATCGCCGAAAAACAGCCAAAGGTAAGTGCTATGAGAAAAAAACTAATTAAAATCATTAAAAACAACAACAAACATACTTAAAAAGGTGACTCAAAAGGATCGAAAAGGTATATCGGGGAGTCTAGGCAATTTCTGAAAATGCATAGGTATCAGAGAAATACCTAAAGATAGAGGAAACAATTTAAAAGAAAGCAGAAAGACCGAACTAAAGATATCAGAGAAATACCCAAAAATTGGTGAAACAATTTATAAGAAAGCAGAAAACCCGAACTGTTCATTTAGACCTTGGGGCGATATAGTGCCCAATCTAAATATCCATCTGCTCTCCAGTCTTGCCAGTGCCTGACTCAAATCACCACCTCTGGGGCCCAAGTCAATCTGATCAATACCTCTTATTTTTAGGCCACTAGAATCACTGTTGTGGTGGAGCTTGAAATGTCTTGGAAGAGTTCTCAATTTGGTTATTTCCTCCATAGACATTGTTTTCTCAATGTCCAGCACATGTTCTCTAGTTCTTATTTTTAATTCCCGAGTAGTAAGGCCTATATAAATTTTTTTACACGGGCATTGAGCATAGTAAATAACTCCTTTAGAATTACAGGATAGGGCCTTTCTAATCTCATATGTTCTACTATTATCATAATTGTTGAATTCTTTACTATTAATCATATTTTTACATGCTTTACATTTTCCGCATGTATAGAATCCAAGCTTACTTCCGTCAATTAAACATGAGGTGGGATTTTTTTCATAATGGCTGTGCACCAATGAATCTCTCAAATTTTTGGATCGTCTAGCGACTAGAATTGGTTTTTGTGGTAAAGTTTTTCGTAGAATCGGGTCTGTCAATAGTACATCCCAATGCCTTCTCAAAATCTCACCAAGTTCCGACCATTGTACATTATAATCAGAAATGAATCTGATAGGGTTGGATATATCATCATTCCTAGTTTTCTTGCCATACAGCAATTGTTGTCTGTTGGTTTTTAGTGCCCTTTTGTATCCAGCTTTAATTGTTCTATTGCTGTACCCACGATTCTTGAAGCGCCTTGTAAGATCTAATGATTGATGTTGAAATAGCTCATTATCAGTGCATATTCTTCTTAGTCGCAAAAATTGGCCTACTGGAATATTCTTGATGGTGGCCGGCGGATGCGATGAGGAACTGTGAAGTATGCTATTGGTGGCAGTATCCTTCCTATATACATCAGTCATTAGAATCCTACCTTAAAACATGTGAAACTGACATTGATAAATGGGAGACTGACATCAGTAAAATCAAACACAAGAAATATGTACGGGACCTTCAGGACTATGAAAATAACAAAGTCTTTAAGTGGCAATTGACTAAATATAAAACCCCTAATCAACCCAAAACGAGGATGCTGTTGAACAGTGAGGTATCTGGTTCTGAAACCAGCACTTCATGCAGTGAGTCTGAAGAGGCCCCTACATACAGCAGACCAAATACAAGATTCCATCAAAAAAAATATCCAGAAATATTTCTTAAGAAACCGAGTAATAAACCGAACGATCGATTGAAGGTAGTTAATTTATCTAATCTAATATTAACTAAAACACAAATTAATGTTTTGGAAAAAGGCCTAACTTTCTCTCCATGCTCTTACTTAGATCCATTCACGGTGGTGAAGGACCTACATCTTTTCGCCAGGAAAGTAATATTACAAAAACTTCATTTCAAAGCTGATCTGGAACTTCTTTTTCCCACTGAATTGGAAAGAAAAGCTCTCAGAGACCTTGAAGACTTAGAAAAGGAAAGTCAACTAAGCATAGGAGGTGGGTTCCCCGAACATTTAATATACAAATCTAAGAACTTTCCTCCTCTTTCCACATGTTCTGCGGTGGATGTGTTTACTAGGCTGGTAAGCAGTGAAATAGAATCACTTCCTCACGCTCCAAAAAATCGTATGAATTTAGATCAGGAAGAAAGAAAAGCCCTTGTAGTTTTAAAAAAATTACCCAACGTAGTTATTAAACCAGCCGATAAAGGCGGTAATTTGGTCATTTGGCCACACCACCTTTATGAAAAACAGGCTAACAAAATTCTTGATTTTCCAAATTGCTATCAGAAACTTACATATAATCCGTTAAATCAATTCCAATCTCAGTTGATTATAATTTTGGAAAAAGCAGTAGAGGCTAATATTATCCCTAAAAAATTGGTTGAATCAATTAAAAAATTGCGTCCCAAATTACCAACTTTCTATTTGTTACCAAAATTACACAAAGATCCGACAGACCCTCCTGGGAGACCTATCATTTCTGGCAATGGAAGCTTGTGTGAAAGTCTATGTACCATCGTAGATTTTTACTTACAACCGTTAGTTCATACGCTTCCTTCATTTATAAAAGATTCCACAGAAGCCCTTAAAAGAATTGATTCAATCCATCTCGAACCTGGATCTGTGATGGTGACGGCGGATGTGGAGGCTCTCTATTCATCTATTAGACATCATGATGGTTTGGAGGCAGTGTCTTTGTTTTTGCAGGAAAGTAATATTGATAAATCCATGTGTGAGTTCATAATCACTCTTCTTCAATTTATCCTTGAACATAATATTTTTATTTTTAATAAGAAAATTTATTTGCAGAAACAGGGAACTGCGATGGGGGCCTCTTGTGCCCCCTCGTATGCAAATTTGTTCTTGGGAGCATGGGAAAGGCAACTTTTTCATGATGGCGTCGATGGCATCCACCTCGTACAGGGGTGGATGAGGTACATCGACGACATTTGGTTCATTTGGGAGGGCTCCACTATGCAACTCGAAAAGTTCTTTGAATGTCTTAATCAGAATTGCTTGAATATCAAGCTGACATTCCAATATGGCAGAGAAGTTAATTTTCTGGATTTGCATATTTGGGCCATCTCGAATGGATATCTAATGACTGATGTATATAGGAAGGATACTGCCACCAATAGCATACTTCACAGTTCCTCATCGCATCCGCCGGCCACCATCAAGAATATTCCAGTAGGCCAATTTTTGCGACTAAGAAGAATATGCACTGATAATGAGCTATTTCAACATCAATCATTAGATCTTACAAGGCGCTTCAAGAATCGTGGGTACAGCAATAGAACAATTAAAGCTGGATACAAAAGGGCACTAAAAACCAACAGACAACAATTGCTGTATGGCAAGAAAACTAGGAATGATGATATATCCAACCCTAT
Organism: Phyllobates terribilis; assembly: GCF_046119375.1. Lineage (NCBI taxonomy): Eukaryota > Metazoa > Chordata > Amphibia > Anura > Dendrobatidae > Phyllobates > Phyllobates terribilis. Next base: position 99,456,617 of record NW_027362767.1, read on the forward strand.
CAGATTCATTTCTGATTATAATGTACAATGGTCGGAACTTGGTGAGATTTTGAGAAGGCATTGGGATGTACTATTGACAGACCCGATTCTACGAAAAACTTTACCACAAAAACCAATTCTAGTCGCTAGACGATCCAAAAATTTGAGAGATTCATTGGTGCACAGCCATTATGAAAAAAATCCCACCTCATGTTTAATTGACGGAAGTAAGCTTGGATTCTATACATGCGGAAAATGTAAAGCATGTAAAAATATGATTAATAGTAAAGAATTCAACAATTATGATAATAGTAGAACATATGAGATTAGAAAGGCCCTATCCTGTAATTCTAAAGGAGTTATTTACTATGCTCAATGCCCGTGTAAAAAAATTTATATAGGCCTTACTACTCGGGAATTAAAAATAAGAACTAGAGAACATGTGCTGGACATTGAGAAAACAATGTCTATGGAGGAAATAACCAAATTGAGAACTCTTCCAAGACATTTCAAGCTCCACCACAACAGTGATTCTAGTGGCCTAAAAATAAGAGGTATTGATCAGATTGACTTGGGCCCCAGAGGTGGTGATTTGAGTCAGGCACTGGCAAGACTGGAGAGCAGATGGATATTTAGATTGGGCACTATATCGCCCCAAGGTCTAAATGAACAGTTCGGGTTTTCTGCTTTCTTATAAATTGTTTCACCAATTTTTGGGTATTTCTCTGATATCTTTAGTTCGGTCTTTCTGCTTTCTTTTAAATTGTTTCCTCTATCTTTAGGTATTTCTCTGATACCTATGCATTTTCAGAAATTGCCTAGACTCCCCGATATACCTTTTCGATCCTTTTGAGTCACCTTTTTAAGTATGTTTGTTGTTGTTTTTAATGATTTTAATTAGTTTTTTTCTCATAGCACTTACCTTTGGCTGTTTTTCGGCGATCTCTGGATGCTGGTTTTTGGTCTCCCTTCGAGGCGGTTTTTTTGGGATGAAGAATCATTCACCCCTGCTTCACTCTGGATGAAGAAGGAAAGAAAGGGGAAAAAAAGAGGGGAGAGAGAGAAAGGAGAGAGAAAGAGAAAAAAAGAAAGGAAGAAGGAATGAATAAAGAGGGGTTAAAAAAAAGAAAAATCAGCATTTTTCTGATTAAAGGACCTTTCTATCGCCCCAATTTATGAGCTATATATATGGGATTATACGTACATTGTGTAATATTTTACAATATTGTCACTTTTTATGTCATTAACTTTTACACTATTCTTATTCACCTCCAAGCACATACATTCACATTACACTCCCCATGCACTGTTTATATCTTTTTGATATTGTTCACTTCTTTATCACATTACATTCACTCCAACATCCTTCTTATTATTATTTTTTACATAATCAGATTAAGTTTTTTATTATTCACCTTCTACACTTCCCTTTTTTTTTTTTTTTTTTTTTTTTTTTTTTTTCCCTCATTTTATTTTCTTTTTTGTTCAATCCTTTTTATTTCCTTCTTTTTCAACACTTCATTTCTTTGTATGAATTTTTGTTTTAATCTTCCTTTTCCTTTCACAACTCGGTTTTGATACTCACTTTTATTTCATGTATTCTATTTTTTCATTATTTTTCACATACTATTAGTCTCGTTACCACTCTTTTTATGATATCTAATTTTTCTTTGGAATCCCCTATTAACATATGAGGATTCCATAATGTAGAAATGCCTGTAGGAATCCAAGGCTCCTCGGCAGGGGTCCGCCCTCGTATTGCCCCATCTATGACTTTTTGTCACGCCCCCTTTGAACTACACCTCAGATATATGGGGATTCTGCATTGGAGAAGTGCGCATGCACGTATACAGACCCGTGGACTTCCGGTTTTGCGCACTAAGCACTGCATGCGTTCCACCGCATGCGTGCCAGCCGCTATATTCCGGAAGTCATCTTTACACACGGAGTCATGTAGCGTGCGCATGCGCCAAACACTCTCCACTAATTATGGGAATTCCAAACAGCCGACAATCAGCCTACAAAAAGGTATGACACACACACATACTGCACGCCCCATCGAAGAAGCACATAAGCGAAACGGCGTCGTCGGGCGGATCCCTGTGAGATTGTCTCTATGTCTTAGAAACACTCAGTAAGTGTATCTTTTGACCTCCTTTAGGTTGGCTATTTTGTAATTGTATAATTATGATCATTCCAAGATGTTGTTATGGTAATTAGAATGGGGAGACTGATGGTAGCTTACCACTACACTTGTAATAGATTTTTACTTCCATCGGTCACACCGCTATAAACTCTTGGAGAGCTATGTTAATGATGACATATTGTTGAATGGAAGGCTATTTATACACTTGCTATTAATATTAGACTTATCCAATTGATAGAATATGGTTGGAAAAATTATTTTCTTTAGGTGATATATACATTTATACAAATACCTATATGAATTGTGATATATAGCATATTTATTGGTCTTATGTTTACATCAATTTTTTCCTCCCCCCTCCTTGTTGTGCAATAATATAATATATGATCTATCAATTGGAAGACTTCTTGCATGGGATTAATAGGTCACTGCTTTGCTATGTTTTTTATTGAAGATTTTTAAATTTGATGTAATAAAAAATAAACAATTTTTAATATTATTTGTTTCATATCCTCTTTTTAAAAAAAATCTGGTTTATGCAACGCAGTTTTTTTTATGGTGATTGGAAATCTTTACTGAGGTAGTTAAAGTTTATGACCTGTCTTTTGGAAACTAACCTATCAGTAGTGTAGCCTAAAGTGTTTAGGGGTTTTGCTGGGATTTTACCACAATTTAGAAAAAAAAGTTTGCCAAAAACTGCAACATAACCACAACGTGTAAATAATCCCATAAACTGGCCACACATATAAGATGGCTGTCTGCCGAAAGCCATCTCAACTGGCTCTACAGTACTCAAGAGCCCTCATTCAGCTGAGCGCTCCTGTGTTATTTATGAGAAAGCCGCCGACTGACTTGTCGGCTGACAGCTTATCTCGGGGAGAACAATGCAATCAGCCAGTCTGAAATTGAACATATTCAATCGACCAAGGCAGCACTGTACATCTGGCAATTCTGGCAAATGACAGATGGGCCGGTCTGCCTACGGCATCAATTAAGACTCTGTTAACAGTACCAGTTTTCTGAAGATGCCAATACTGTTAACAGCTGTGGAGCAGCACGGAGACGACGGCTCCATACTCTGTCACCAATTTCGGCAGGCCACAGGATGCTTCCGGCCTGTAGTCTGCTGAAGGCCGGCGCCACACAGGTTATGTCATGCAGAGCATTGTCATCACTTTATTGAAGAGGAGACAGCGGCAGACGTGAAGGCTGGATTAGGTTTTGTTTTTTCCTGGGCTGTGGTGCCGATAATACTGTGGGGGGACAATCATACTATATGGTGGGATGGGGGGGCCATCATACTGAATTGGATTTGTGGGGGGACCATCATTATTTATAGGGGCATATTGGAGGGACCATCACACTATATGTATATGGCTGTAGGGAACAAACATTTTGTATTGGGGCTGTGGGGGACTATCATACTGCATGGAAGGCGGTGTGTGACCATCATATTGTATTTGGGCTGTGGGGGACCATCATTCTATATAGGAGCCTGTGGGAGAACCATTATTCTCCATGGAAAGCAAAGCTGAGGAGGACCATCAAACTAAATGGAAAGCTGTGGGGGGCATCATAGTATATAGGGGCTTGTTCGGGGACCATCACACTATTAAGGATCCTGTGGGAGGGACCATTATTCTGTACTTTGGCTTTTGGGGGGGACCATAATACTATATAGAGGTTTGTGGGGAGACTAGCATACTAAAAAGGGACCTTTGATGATCCCCCACATACAGTATGACAGTCTCCCCCCCCCCCAAACTGTATAAGGCACCATCATATTATATGGAAAGCATTGTGGGACCATCAGACTATATAGGGGCCGCGGAGTGGAAATAGCATGCTATATGGAAAGCAGTGGGGGACAATCATATTATATAGGGGCCTGTGGGAAACGTCATACTGTATGGTGAGCTTTGTGGGTCCATCATTCTATATGAAAATCAGTGGGGACAGTTATACTATATAGGGGCCTGTAGGGGACCATTGTACTTTATGGGGGTCTGTGGGGAGACCAACATACTAAATGGGGTTCTTTGGGGGGGGGGGGGGGACTGTCATACTGTATGTGGGGGATCATTATACTATTTTGGGCCTGTGGGGACCATCAAACTGCACCATCATACTATGTGGGGGCTGTGGAGGGTCATCCTACTGTATGAGGGGCTATGGGGAACCATCATATTATGTGAAGGGCTGTGGGAGTACCATTATATTGTGTGGACTGACTCATACTGTATTATGGCTGGGAGGACACCATCATAATATATGAATGGCTGTGGAGAGGACCATCATACTGTGTGGGGGTCAGTGGTGACCATCATAATATGTATGGAGGCTGTTGAGGACATAATATGGTGTGGAGAGTGTGTGATGGACATCATACTGTGCGGGGGGGAGCTGGGAGAACATCATACTGTGTGTGTTTGTGTGTGTGGAGGGCTAGGATGGCCACGTTCAGTGTGGGGGGTCTGTCGTGACCAACATACTGTGTGTGTGGGGGACTGGATTCATCATCATACTGTGTGGGGTCATTATACTACATATGTAGGTGGAGGAATGTGGGAACATCATTTTGTGTTGGAGCATTTTGGGGGGCATCAGACTCTATGGGGGTATCATAGTGGGAGAGAACACTAAGGAGTTTCAGCGGGGACAAAATAGCTAAGTCGTGCAATACATATCCCTCACAGTGTCTTAAAGTTGGGAAGCATGCCCTTCTGTGACTGTGCCTATGTGCCGTGATAAGTCTTTTGCAAAGGGGTCCTGTGATTTTTACGCACGCATTACTATAAGGAAGCACAATGGGGGGCATTATTATAAGGAGACAGACTGGGGAATCATTATAGGGAGCGCACAGGAGACATTATTATCGTAAGAATGAACAAGGGTGTTTGTATTATAAATAGGTTCAGAGTAATTATTATAAGGAGGCACAGGGGAACATTATTACTGTGTAAGGGCATTTCTATCTTGTGGGGCACAAAAAAGGGTACCATTACTGTAGAGGGCGCAGAGCGGTATTATTCTGTCTAGGACACTGGTTAAAGCACTATGTGGTTTGGGTAGAGGTGGGAGAATGTGAGGAGGGTCCCGGAAAAGCAGTCAAAAATGTTTCTGTGTTACATTTTGCAGGGATAAGTTATGGATGGAAGAAATGATCATGACTGTCTGGGCCAAAAGAAAAAAAAAAAAGGAAAAATGAATAACAAGGGAGAATGTAACTGGTGAGAACCTGCACAGTACAAACATATATGGTCTGCAGAGCACTGATGTAGAGCTGATATTACCAATATATGGCGATACTATTACTACTGTATATCTGGTGATATTTGTCTGTTATATAGCACTGTTGTTAAATATTATATAGCGGTATTTTAACGCCATGGGTTCCTGCATGGGTTCACCTTCCCCATGGCAGGGACGTCGACATACCGCCCCAGCCGCCCAGCAGTGTGATCTGCTCCGGCTCTCCCTGCACCTCTGATGTCCCAGGGCCTGCGCATACCGCGCAGGTCTGGAGCATGCTTAGGGCGCGTGCGTGTTCCCCGGTTTTTAAATAGGTAGAGCGTGCACTCCTGATGTGGCCCCTGCCAATAGCTGGGAGGCACTAAGTATTTAAGGCACCTTCCCCTGTAGGGAGGTGCCTTAGCAACATTAGTGATTAGTAAGTTTTCAAGCTGCTAAGTCCATTGTCAGGTTCCTGTTCCTGAACCCGACCTGTTTGTACCTGTCCTTTCTGACTCAGTACCTATACCCAGAGTTCGTCCTGTTTGAATCTGCCATCCAGTCCTGCCTGGACCCCGAGTTTGTCCAATGGTCCTGAATTCGCTCCATCTGAACCAGCTCCATTCCGTTCTGCCCATGATCCTCTTCCTGCCCTACCAACTACTCAGAGTCCCTACCTTCGACCCTGTTGGCCGGTGACCCCATACACATCAGACCGATCGATATCTGCAGGTTCGGCAGACAATATTCAAGTGTATGTGGGGGCTTTAACTTCAGGCTTAGATGTTCTGAAAAGCCAATTCTATTTTTGGGGGTAGATCTAGCTGTTGATAAATATGCAGCAAATCTCAGCAGATCATTTATACAATATATATACACGCACCACTGGACACGTGCTGGGAAATCTTTAGGAACGCAGGATGAAAATGTTAGAATATAGATAGAAAAGTTAAATCAGAGTGCGAGGCAAATGAGGCTGAACTTATGAAAATGGATAAAATTGTGTCCATGTAAAATAGGAGCTGATGGGAAAGAGTACAACGATGTGGGACCACGTCCCTCTCCAGCTTGTCCTCGATTGATGCTTTTCCCTTTATAAGCTATTAAATGGTGTTATTAGATTATATATAAACTGCCATGCAAAAAAGCTGAGTACATGTAATTCTGCTAGTTCTTCCCATATATCATACATTACGGCGCTAATCAGTCCCTGACTGTTACATAAATGCAGGATAAAATGAATGGTTCCAAATGTATAGAGTTCATTAAGCAAAATTACGATTTTAATAACAAGGTAGGTACAAACAAATTGGATTTGTTTGCATTGAAATTGCTTCATCGCAGAGTGCAGGAGTATATATGCAAATATATTCATGATTGCCCATGCAAGGTAGTCTCCGGGGAACTTGTTAGCGTAAGGACAATGCAGCTGAACGACATTAGCGAAAAAACTACTTCCACCTTAGGACTTGAGCATTTGGAAATTCAACAATGAACATTCTCACCTTATCAAAACGGCCTTCATCGAAATATGTACATAATGGCGGAGTTCACACGTAGTATAATGGTTTTGGAAAATCTACAGTGGTGTAAAATAGGATGCAAGAAAATGGTGGTTGTAAAATATGCACAAAATGGGGGGAAAAAAATTGCGTATTTTAGTTCATGTAGCAGATTTTGATGACTTAAAGATTCACTCAGGGATGTAACAACCGCTACTGCAGGGGTCGCAATGATGAGCGAACCAGAACTGTAAAGTTCGGAGTTTGTACCGGACACCCAGTGTCCAGTGTTGGACTGCAAACATGGACGTCTCCTGGAAGTCCATTTTACAGTCTGGGATTCCGAGAGTCCAGGAAAGTCTGAGAGAGAGAGATTTTTCGTTAAAAAAAATCGCAAATTTGTAGAATGCCATAATTGTGCAAAAAAAAAGCGGCGCTCCTTTTTCTTCTCCTTTTGAAAAGTTGTGGTAAATGTTTTAAACGGGAGGCAGTGTGATGAGAAATGTCCCAATAAATGAGTCAATTCTAAAGACAGACAATGGTGCAAACTTAGGTTTGCAATAGCCTTTGTAGGGATTGTAGCGTAGAACCATATACAACTGTGAAGCGTCAGCGCATTACAAAAAAATTTTTTGTTGAAGAGGCTGTTTACAAAATTATACTATACAGATGTTCATGATTTAGGTAGGGCTCATTCAGGAAAATGTATTTTCAATCCGTATGCTGTCCGTGCTCCAAACTGATTACACATAGACGGACTAGTTTACAAACAGTTTTACACCCGACTGATCGTCCGCGTGTAGAGATGAGCGAACCTGAACTTAAAAGTTAGTGCCCGGTGCTAAACACCGAACACGGACTTCTCTCGGAAGTCTGTTGCAATAGTCAGAGTTCCGGTGGAAGTCCGTTGGAAAGAGAGAGAGATATCCGGCTCAAAAGTCCAGGAACCCATTGTTTTCATTGTGGCTCGGGTTCTGGTTCAACTTCGAGTACAGTTCTGGTACCCGAACCTAACTTTGCATAAGGTTCGAGTCGGTTACCAGAACCCGAACTTCCATGGGTCCGCTCATCCCTATCCGCCTATACAATTTTGATCTTCTTTTTGACTCCGGATCACCCATTAAACTTAAAGTGGTATTCTCAAGTTCTTGCTAGATTAGCTGAGAGCTCTGCTGTCTCCTTACTTTCTGCTTTCTTGGAGGGACTGGTGCTCCTCCTTGAGTGACAGTTCTGCTCACTAGCTTTGTCTTGCAACTACATATTAAGGGGAATCTGTCAGCACAGAATGACTAGTCAAACCAAGAGCAGGCACTCGGTGCACCCTTGGTGTGGCCAAACATTTAAGTGCACCTTCCCATCTGCTTATTTTCCATCTATCTCCACCCCCCCCCCCTTCTTTGATTGACAGATCTGGCTTTATAGAGCTACAGAAGGTCGGAGATGGAGAGAAAGCAAGTAAGTGGAAAGGTGCCCTTAAATGTTTGGCAACACCAAGTGTGCACTGAGTGCCTGTGCTTGGTTCGAACAATAATTTTGTGCTGACAGAGTCCTTTTAAAGGACTGATCAAACCAAGTATAGGCACTCGGTGCACCCTTTGTGTGGCCAAACAGTTCAGTGCCACTTTCCAGCTACTTGCTTTCTCACTATCTCCACCCCGCTCCACACACCTCTTCTTTGATTGACAGCACTGACTTTATAGAGGCGGAAAGTCCTAATACTTTACGTTTCAGAGTCAGGAGTTCCCCCTATACGTTGTGTGTTTTGGTTTTTTTTATTAGTGATATATCTATTGCAGTGAACCTTCCCTTTAAAACGCGATTGTTTCTCAGCCTACATAATGAGGGAAAAGTGCCAAGTGCTTTGCTGCAACAAGAAGATAACTTATTATCCCAGAAGCTAAATAATACTCAGCCAATCGGACGCTCCTGCCAGCCCAGAGGTAATGCAAGGTAAATGTTCTCTGTGAAATAAGGCAGCAGTAATAGGACTGCAGAGCTCCGCAACTCTCTCTGGTGCCATAAGGACACTGTATTTATCACCAATGCAGACAACACACAGATGTTGCCTTATTGATGCCGCCATGCTGTGTCACTGTGCAGATCTGGATGGTGGCCAAGATGCAATAGGTGCAGTGCCGTGTGCCTGGATCTGCTGCAGAAAGTAACCCTGAGGTCTAGGATTTGCCGTATATAGTGACTGGGGGATCTTTTATACCATGTAAACGTATATTTTTAACTGTTAAAAAGTGCAATTTAATACAGGAGATCCAGCTAAAAGGGACAGCAGGCAGTTTAAGTATGGCACATTGTGGCAACACATCAGTAGGTGCAAATATGCTCGGCATATATGGGATGATATTTTCCTGGATTTAAAATCTTAAAGAACAGTAGAAACCTGCCGTCAGTTGTCACGGGCATTAAATATCACATTGTACAAGAAGATCTTTAACCGATCTGCTTCCCTGTAATGACAGTTCCTCTCATCTACAGGAACCGACATCACGAAAACTACATCTGCCCAATTAGACCAGTTTTATGGAACAGGAAACAGAAGACAGCCCCGATGATGTATGGCTGTAATACATGGGAGCATCTGCGCTCAACGCCACCTCCATTCCTTACGAGGGGCATTTTGTGTCTGCATCACAATCTTCTCATTCATTGGATTTTATACGCCATGTAAAAAGCTCTATGCATTAAGGGTATGTTCGCATGGAGTCTTTTTCCGGTGGTCACAAAATATCAATTTTTCAAGCAGAAGCTGTCTTAGGAATCACTTTTTCTCTGGAGTTTTGTAATCTTTTTTTCTTTAGCATGTTTGGGTCACTTTCTATGGGGTTTTTTAACTTATTTTTTCATCCTTTTTTCAGACCTTTTCCAATTTTTTTTTTAAACAATGACTAAAACTCTTGTAATAATTTCCACTGCAAAATTACTAAACTCGAAATGAAAAAAAAACAAACAGCTGGGTGTCTTCCAGGCATTTTTTTTTACCTTTTTCCATTGACTTGTATTTCTTTTGCAAAACCATTATGAAAAGTTCCAAAGTTTTTGTGCAATGCAAAGTTTTCACACCAATTCTGGGTCAGCTAGATAGAGCATGGAAAGGGCATGGCAGAGCAGAATTCATACAAAGTTACGCCTACCTTTTGCTAAAAAGGTTACTCCAGTCCATGACTATAGTAGCATTTCTTGCGATGTGCTCAGAGATGCAGGTGTGCCAAACTTATTAAGTGGTGTATGCCTCTTGATAAATTCGTCACACCTTAACTGACTACACCCCTTTCATTAAGACTTGCATATACAACACCAGTCTTAATGAATCAGCTCCTGAAGCTAGTGGAAAAAGCCTGAAGAATGGTCAGATCACATCTTTTAGCCTCTTGGAAGAAGCTCAAAAGACTGAACCTATGAACAGTAAGTCGTTTCTACATAGAAATGAATATGTTCATTTTTTTGAGCATTTTGGGGGTGTTTTCCATGCAAAAATAATGACATGAAAATATGCAGTTTGAACGTATTCTAACACCAATTCCACAAAACACAAAAATATGGATGAAGAATACAGAGCAGCATTTGTATTTGTGAAAGAAATACCCCATAAAACGAAATAATCTGTAACGACTATGAATCCCCTCCAGCACGGATAGATCCCACCAGTACCAGAAATGATGATGCCGGGTACTGGCTTTTGGGGTAATGTTTGCAAGTATTGCAAGTGACTGTTGAGGCCAGTGATTGGCTGCAGCATTCAAATAACTGATGAAAACAGGAGAAAGAGGAGTATACAATGTAGGAAAAGCATAAGTATTTTTATTAACGCCACTGAAGAGACGTAGATATATAGAAAAAAATGTTAAAAACAGGACATGTAAAAGGGAATAAGTACCCTGCACATTTCACAATCATATACACAAAGTGCTACAGAGCAGTAAATGGCACTTAGAAGGTATACTATTGCAAACATCCACAGGCAGAGGAAACTCAGGCTACCAATAAATATATCTGCGTAGTACCAAGTGGCCAATTATAGTGGTGGCATCTGAGCAACTCTTACCCAGATAGGTACAGGAGTAGGTGGAGAAACCCCCCACTTCCCGCCGACGCACGTTGTATGGGATGTATAGGACGTCATCACTCCTGGCCCCAGCGAAGACCGCTGGAGCATTGGTGGATTCAAGGGTAAGTAAAGTTTATTTCTTTATTTTATAACATTTCCTAGTATTCTGTACATTTTAACTCCTCCTAACCTGTGACCCCAATACATTTTTCTCCGCATTTTCAGGTTGGAATATGGTAGATTAAATTGTCCCACAAAAAAAAACAAGCCAAAATGTCAATGGAAAAAATATCAAAGATTGAGGCTCTTAGAAAATGGGGATGTAAAAATAAAAGTGGAAAATAAAAAATGCCGATGACGGGAAAACCACTTCAAACAAGAAAATTTACAGAAAGAAATGCAGGTAACACGTTCCATACATCATGGCGGCATTTAGCGGTGTCAGTGTGCCCATGCTTGTGTGAACGAGGCTCTGCACTAGATGATGTATAAGACTTAATGACAGGGCTTGCCTCCATAAAATCAATGTCAAGCGCTGAACCCATAATGATTAGCGGGAATTCTCGCTTTGTTGCTGTCAGAATACATATTTGCAGTAATATATAGTTTGAGCTCGGGAATGTGACCGTGACGTTTCACAATTTTACGTATGACCACTAAGGCATCACAGTCTGACGTAGCCGTGTATGGTGGAGTTTGGCATCCATTTACTAGACCGTCACATATGAAGGGCACGCTCTCGTTATATAAATGGTCATTGCCATGGACAACATATTGTGAGATAATTCACACTGTCGGTGTCGGGAATCCCATAAAATTTACTCAATCTTTTACCCATAAATTAATATTTTAAGGGCATCGTAATCACTTTAACAGGCTTGTCTTCAGTTTTTGTTTTTTATAAAGCCTAGAATTCGCAAAAATAAAAAAATCCCGTCAGTGCACCTTTTCAGGGCCGCCATCAGGGCATTAGTATCGTTATTGGTGTATGGTGCCCGGTGAGCAGAAGCAAAGAGGGGGACCGGACTGGGCAAGACACTGCGCAGCCTGCACTGAGGCAGCACAGCCGGCAGACTGCCTGGCACGCTGGGGCCCGGGGTAATTACTTTACTTAGCTTTATTAAGTCCCGGGGCCCCAGTGACTCACAGTCGCAGCTACTTACATTGTATGGCCGCAGCAGAGGGGGCTGGCCGTGTCTGACGTCAGACGCTGCCAGCCCACCCTACGTTCCTAAGCTGCCAACGCGACCCGGGCACTTGTGGCACATTATTTGCTAGAGTTAAGGGCCTGAAAGTGATGAGATGAGCATGCATGCCCGTCCACTCACCCATCCGACCTCCCATTCACCCACTCCCTGGCCCACCCACCCGCTAATCTTCTTGTGCCCCCTCCCTCATCGTGCAGTGTGAAGTTGGAGGCCATCTGTCTGCTGCCTACCTGCAATAAGGTACAGTTGCCTGTCTTGGGGTATGTTCACACTGGGCGTTTTTGGTACTTTTTTTTTTTTAGCAGCGTTTTACAGTACCAGCAAAGTCAATGAGATTTCAGAAATCTCATGCACACAGCTTGTTTTTTTTTTTCCTGACTGTTTTGTCAGAGTCGCGTTTTTGCAGAATGGAGCATGTCACTTTTTCCAGCATTTTTGCAGCATTTTTCACCCATTAAAAGCAATATTTAGTTGAAAATACGCTGAAAAAAACGCTGCAAAAACGCAGATATCAAATTTTGCTGCGTTTTTTTGTGCCAAAACCTTAGGAAGTTGAATTAGGTAATTTATTTTCTTCTAAACTTTATCAACATGCATAAGAGACAAATGAACAGTGACAAAAACGCTGCAAAAAGACACATCAAAAACCAAGCAAATCCTGCTTTTTTTTGGTGCAGAGAAAAAATGCACCAAAAACACCCTCTTTGAACATACCCTTAAAGGCGATATTCTAGTAACCTAATACCCCTATGAAATATATTTCCCCTATATATGGGCAGAGTCTCAAGGGGACCTCAAAAATGTTGCCGGTATGGGGCCCTGAAATTCCTGGTGGCAGCCCTGCACCTATTATACTACTGTCCGGGCCGCTTCCAGTCTCTGTTCATCTTCTCCTGGCTGGAAGGGCATGTAAGCGCTGCAGCCAATCACGCATTACCTCAGGGGTGAGTAATTGACTGTAGCAGTCACAAATCCATTTGAGTGATAGAGAGGGCAGAGACATTTGCAAGTCTACGAGGGGAATCCTGACTGTCTGCTCATTGCACACTGCCACAATTTGGCATTAGATATAGAATGGCTGCAGAAACTTCTCGTCCATAGCGTGTCTCGTGTTCTCTATCGTGACAAGTAGAGTTCTGTTCCTATGGGCGAGCCTGTGAATGAATGCTGGTTACATAGAGAAGTAGAGTTACGTGGACAAGGTAATATAAAATAAGGCAATAAAGGCGCCCAACCAATGAGAAGGTGTAGAAAAGTAGTAAGGTATTTACAGTGTTTAATGAATATACAGTACAGACCAAAAGTTTGGACACACCTTCTCATTTAAAGATTTTTCTGTATTTTCATGACTATGAAAATTGTACATTCACACTGAAGGCATCAAAACTATGAATTAACACATGTGGAATTATATACTTAACAAAAAAGTGTGAAACAACTGAAAATATGTCTTATATTCTAGGTTCTTCAAAGTAGCCACCTTTTGCTTTGATGACTGCTTTGCACACTCTTGGCATTCTCTTGATGAGCTTCAAGAGGTAGTCACCGGAAATGGTCTTCCAACAATCTTGAAGGAGTTCCCAGAGATGCTTAGCACTTGTTGTCCCTTTTGCCTTCACTCTGCGGTCCAGCTCACTCCAAACCATCTCGATTGGGTTCAGGTCTGGTGACTGTGGAGGCCAGGTCATCTGGCATAGCACCCCATCACTCTCCCTCTTGGTCAAATAGCCCTTACACAGCCTGGAGGTGTGTTTGGGGTCATTGTCCTGTTGAAAAATAAATGATGGTCCAACTAAACGCAAACCGGATGGAATAGCATGCCGCTGCAAGATGCTGTGGTAGCCATGCTGGTTCAGTATGCCTTCAATTTTGAATAAATCCCCAACAGTGTCACCAGCAAAGCACCCCCACATCATCACACCTCCTCCTTCATGCTTCACGGTGGGAACCAGGCATGTAGAGTCCATCCGTTCACCTTTACTGCGTCGCACAAAGACACGGTGGTTGAAACCAAAGATCTCAAATTTGGACTCATCAGACCAAAGCACAGATTTCCACTGGTCTAATGTCCATTTCTTGTGTTCTTTAGCCCAAACAAGTCTCTTCTGCTTGTTGACTGTCCTTAGCAGTGGTTTCCTAGCAGCTATTTTACCATGAAGGCCTGCTGCACAAAGTCTCCTCTTAACAGTTGTTGTAGAGATGTGTCTGCTGTGCTGCTAGAACTATGTGTGGCATTGACCTGGTCTCTAATCTGAGCTGCTGTTAACCTGCGATTTCTGAGGCTGGTGACTCGGATAAACTTATCCTCAGAAGCAGAGGTGACTCTTGGTCTTCCTTTCCTGGGGCGGTCCTCACGTGAGCCAGTTTCTTTGTAGCGCTTGATGGTTTTTGCAACTGCACTTGGGGACACTTTCAAAGTTTTCCTAATTTTTCGCACTAACTGACCTTCATTTCTTAAAGTAATGATGGCCACTCGTTTTTCTTTACTTAGCTGCTTTTTTCTTGCCATAATACAAATTCTAACAGTCTATTCAGTAGGACTATCAGCTGTGTATCCACCAGACTTCTGCACAACACAACTGATGGTCCCAACCCCATTTATAAGGCAAGAAATCCCACTTATTAAACCTGACAGGGCACACCTGTGAAGTGAAAACCATTTCCTGTGACTACCTCTTTAAGCTCATCAAGAGAATGCCAAGAGTGTGCAAAGCAGTCATCACAGCAAAAGGTGGCTACTTTGAAGAACCTAGAATATAAGACATATTTTCAGTTGTTTCACACTTTTTGTTAAGTATATAATTTTACATGTGTTAATTCATAGTTTTGATGCCTTCAATGTGAATGTACAATTTTCATAGTCATGAAAATACAGAAAAATCTTTAAATGAGAAGGTGTGTCCAAACTTTTGGTCTGTACTGTACATGCACCATAAAAGTCTATGTATGTCATTAACCCAGTGTGCAGGACTGGGAAAGGTTTTGCAGTGAGCTCCAAGCTTTTAGCTTCCAACGGACTTCTGGTCCGGGGACCTGAATATTGTTTTGAGATCAGGATCATTTTGGGGGGTCTTGACTGACACCTCTCATGGATTTTCTACTTATGTTGTGGCTTGGGACCAATCTTTGTGAAATTACATCCCTTAGCATGCTCTGATCATGTTGTAGTCATCATCTGATAACTTGGCGCAACTAAGGGCGTTACTCCACACTTGAAGTCAAGGAACCTACGAGAATAGTCCCTTATAAAAATAAAACCCTAATTTGGCGGCACATTGGGGCACTTCCGGATATCCTCATCTGACAGTTCGGAGCACCCACCCATTGCCTATATTCAGTTGAAGAATGAGCACTAGCATGCCAAACTATTTTTGTGACAGGTCATGTCAAAAAGGATAGAATTTTTCTATAATAATATCATAGACCTAAAGACACTAAATCTCGAATTTGCAAAAAAAAAAAAACATAATTAATATTATTGAAAATCACTTTAAAAAAATGAATTTCAATATAATAAGAGAGAACATCCATTGATGGGACACCCAGTTCCTATCCCCCTGATGAGTTCTAATCGTACACATAATAATGCTCTTATTGTCAATGATAGAATTCGACATTGACTAACTGACTAGTAAATAATGAATCCAAGGTATATGAGCACCTGAAGTGCAAGCTACATGAAAATCCCAGAGTGCAGACTAGCCTAAATAGAGGTAGACGTTTGTGTGCCCCTTATGTACCCCAACGCCTGTTTCGCCCAAGCTTCATCAGGGGATTCATTTTTTTTGTTATTTTAATATAACCATAAAATAATAAACCCTGCAGCAAGTAGGGTTTCTTCTATAATAAATCACGTGTGATCTGTTGTGGTCAGCCTAATTATTGTTTAATACACCATGCTGTATTTTCTTGAGGTAGATCCAATCTTGTAAGACGAATATATGTTAACACTGTAGTTGCCTGCTAACATATTTGCCTTGCATGGTGTTGTTTCTGAGGTCTTTTTAAGCAGGAAATATTGGTTTAAAGAGAATCTGGCACAAAGATTTTGCTGCTACATCTGAGAGCAGCATCAAGTAGGGGCAAAAAACCCTATTGCACCGATTTAACTTTTGGAACTCAGCTAGTCCTCTCAGTGATGAGAACCTGCCATGCTCAGTATTTATGAGATTTGCCTATCCCGCAACCCCTATTGATTGGCAACTTTCTGTCTAAAGCCCTCGTCTCACATAGCGAGATCGCTAGCGAGATCGCTGCTGTGTCACGGTTTTGGTGACGTAACAGCGACCTCACCAGCGATGTCACTATGTGTGACACTTTGCAGCGATCAGGCCCCTGCTGTGAGGTCGCTGATCGCTGCAAAGTGTCCTGGACCATTTTTTGGTCGTTGCTCTCCCGCTGGTCAGCACACATCACTGTGTGTGACCAGCGATCAGGCTGGTAACCATGATAAACAGCGGGTTACTAGGTGCGCGTGTGCCCCTAGTAACCTGATGTTTATCATGGTTACCAGCCTGCTCCTGCTTCAGCAGGCTGGTAACCAGGAGCAGGACATCGTGGAAAGATTCTTTCCACGATGTCGCTGCTCCCCTGATCGCTGGTGAGCCTGCCTGTTTGACAGCTCACCAGCGACCACATAGCGACGCAGCAACGATCTCTGACAGGTCGTTCGGGGCCTTAAGGCCATGGTCCCACTATCAGTATTCGGTCAGTATTTTTTCTCAGGAGTGGGAGCCGAAACCAGGAGTGGGTGATAAATGCAGAATTGGTGACTTGTTTCTATTATACTTTTCTGTGATTGTTCCTCACCTGGTTTTGGCTCCCACTCCTGAGAAAAAATACTCACCGAATACTGACAAAATACTGATAGTGGGGCCGTGGCCTAAGTATAGTATAGGCAATGAGCTGCAAATCAATGGCAGGATGGGGTTATACAGAGCTCATCAGTGAGAGAAATGACAAAGCTGCAGCAGATAAAACAGTGGTTTTATCAAAACTACAGCTGGAAGCCCAGTAAGTGATAGTGCTGGAGCCTGGGTGTCTGTCCCTATTTTTTTGCTGTCCTCAGATTGTGATGCTTAAAGGGAATCTGCCAGGTTTTTGCTAACTCATCTGAGAGCAGCATGATATAGGGACAGATACAAGATGTGTCACTTGTCTGCTTCTTGCAGTTTTGATAGAATTCCTGTTTTATCTGCTGCAAATCTAGCAGTGCTCTGACGGCTGAGCTCTGTGTAACCCCGCCCAAACCACTGATTGGCAGCTTTCTGTGCCCACTGGGCATAGGCAGAAAGTTGCCAATAAGTGGCAGGTGATGGGGTTATACAGCGCTCATGAATATGGAGGACTACGTGGCAGCAGGTTTACTAGTCCTCTAGTGATAATCTCCTTCTGATAAAACTATTTTTTTTTCAAAACTACAGCAAGCAGCCCAGTAAGTGACACATCATTGGAATCAGGGTTTCTGCCACTACATTATGCTGCTCTCAGGTGACAGATTCCCTTTTATTCAGCTGTCTTATGTACACAATTGCCCAGTTTTTCTGAATATCTAAGAATATATAAATCGTCCATTAAACATAAAACATTAGCAATGTATTAGTGGTGCCGGTGGCCAGAGCAATAGGTGTGAGAATGTGTGTGTACGGATATGTCACCTAGACAATGAATGTATTCGGGCCCCTGCTCCTCCATGCTCGCCCTCACACCTGTTGGGCTTCCTATCACAGCCACCTTCCTTCCCTACATCAGCTTTCCACTGAAGACCAATACACTATGAGGGACAGCCCACACCTCCCACTAGACATAACAGTGAGTAGGCTACCTTCACATTGCGTTTCGCAGCGTCAGCTTACCCTCAGGCTCTCATTCACCATCTCCCCGGGCCTTTTGGCCTCTGACAAATCGGTGTAATTCGAGGAATACTGTTTTATTGCTGAATAGAATAGTGCACCATACTGCACTTTCCATACAGAGGCATCCAGACAAAAATGTATACTATGCAGTATGCTTCTCTTTATAACAGAAACCTATGGACGACTGAAGCCGCAGTATGCTGGTGAGATTTAACCATGATGGACACGGCAAAAGAACCCGAGGCCAGTTTATCACATCCAACCGTCACAGTCCGAGTATGGGCCATGATTTCTAAATTGGCCGCTAGTCTCCTCCTTGAATTCGATAACCATATAAGTGGCTGTTGCGTTTGAGTGAGGAGACCCGCAGCCGATTTGGCCATCATGCTCCGTGCTCAGACAGTGAAAGTGGGATGTGCTAATCCGGTCTAAGGGCTCGTACAGATGTACATTTTTTGCATTATTTTCATAAATGGCGCTCATACTTGTATAGTCTACGGGACCATTCACATGTCCATGATTTTTCACGGAGGCATCTCCGATCAATGAAACACACCCGACGCGCATTTTGCACCTAGCATCATCAAGCTTTCGCCACCCCAGCTAGGTGCGAAACGCGTGTCGGGTGCGGTGCACTGACTGGTGAGACCTCTTTTATGCCACTGTGCATGTTTACATTCCCTACCTATGGTACTTACACTTTCTCTACCTCATGATACCTTACGCTTTTTTGTATGTTCACATTTTTGCTGTGGTGTCCATCCGTAATACTGGGATTATATCCTGTACTATTGTATTTAATTTTGTATATTTATTTTATCATATTATATTCATTGATCTACTCTCATACCTGTATCACGATGTTTACTCATCAGCTATGATAGTCTTGTGTCTTACATTTATCTTTTAATCAACTTTTCAATAAAATCTCATTTTTAATCATTTTTCGGCACTCTAATAGGTTTTTCTTCTATTCCTTTGTGCATTTTGACCCATCTACCCTATTCTCATTATACATATATAGGTTTATTTATGGTGCTACATAGTTCACTCCGAACCACTAATCACATTACTATGATCGGGAGCGGAGAGGGACTTTGCATCGGCAGGATATTGTGATGAGAGCACAGAACTAGAAGAGAACACAGGTGGAAGGATCATTGGGGAATTTACCTAAAATGCACCGCGGGCACAGGGTCAGCAACTTCTATTAGTAGAGAGCGGCGCAGAACATGGGGGCAAAGCATCCAAATCTCATCGTCCATTATTAACCCATTCTGCAGGATTTGGATGATCGGGGAGTCGTCCTGCACTTGTATGTAAAGTAATGCATATGTGATTACTCGGCTGTTCCGCTGACTGCAGGGACCGGTTTAGCTTGATTTGCTTCCCAGTACAGGTTGTGTTGTTATTGGGGCTATTTTGAGATTTTTTTTTTTTTACAGCAACTTCTACTTCATTTCTGGCGATCGATGGATTGATCTTTTGTGCTCTCAGGAAGCTATTCCCGGGCCCATATTGATTGTCACCAAACTTTCTCCTGTTTATAAATGACACATCTACAATCCTATTCATTTTATATTCTACAGCTCATTTAGGAACCAGGGGGATGTGGATGGACAGGAATAAGGCATAGCGCAATATATATTCGCTTCTGCTATTGATCCATGCAGTGCTTGTTGAAATGACAGTGACAATTTAAAGGGAACCTGTCACTTTGGAAAACGCTACTTACCTGCAGATATGGGGTTAATCTGCAGGTGAATAGCTCTCCAATGCTGCTTGCCCACCTTACTGGGAGAAAATTAACTTGTTTCCTCCCAGGAGCTGCCGGCTTTCAGTCAAGCACAGAGTGCTTACAGTCACACCATACTATGCCCCAATAGTTTCATTAACAACTCGCTCTGCACAGATGTGCTGCAGAGCCATCTGTCAATCAAAGTATCAGGGCGTGCCCATAGTATAGAGAGCACTGACTGTAGCCGCTACATGCACACTCCCATGACTGAAAGCCGGCGGCTCCCAGGAGGAAAGAAGTTAATTTTCTCCCAGTAGCCGCACTTTCAGTGAGGGGGGCCCTTGCAGCATTGGCACGCTATTTACCTGCAGGTAAGTAGCGTTTTCTGACGATCCTATTTTGGGCTTCTATGGTAAAACATGTTTTTTTGTTTTTTTTTACTGCATTCGAAGTGCCATGACTTTTTTTTTTCTTCTTCAACTAGTATTTTTATTTGTTGACATTTTGACCACAATTTGTTGAATTATACAAAATTCAGTTGGCATGTACAATGATGTGCAAAAAGTATGGCTATGTGCCCACGTTGCATTTATGAAGCAGAAAATTTCTGCTGCATAAATGCAAGTCCTCTCCCGGAAAAACGCATGCGGAATTCCGCACGCGTTTATCACGCGTTTTCCACATGCGGAATTGCCTTGCGTTTTTTATGCATTGGACAAAGGCAATTCCGCTTGCGGAAACGCAAAATTAAGTGACATGCTGCGGATTTTTGAACGCGGCATAAACGCTGCGGAAAAATCCGCAGCATGTGCATAGAAGTTGCGGAAACCCATTGGGGATCATGGGGTGCGGGTTACCAAGCATTTTACAAGCGTTTCCGCTGCGGAAATTCCGCATCAAAAACGCTTGTAAAACGCTACGTGGGCACACAGCCTTAGACAGGTGTGGAAAAAAATGCTGCTAAGTAAGCATGCTTTCAAAAATAGAAGTGTTAACCCCTTAACCCCCGAGGGTGGTTTGCACGTTAATGACCGGGCCAATTTTTACAATTCTGACCACTGTCACTTTATGAGGTAATTACTCTGGAACGCTTCAACGGATCCCCCTGATTCTGAGACTGTTTTTTGTGACATATTGTACTTCATGATTGTGGTAAAATTTCTTTGATATCACTTGCGTTTATTTGTGAAAAAAACGGAAATTTGGTGAAAATTTTGCAATTTTCAAAATTTTAATTTTTATGCCCTTAAATCAGAGAGATATGTCACACAAAATACTTAATAAATAACATTTCCCACATGTCTACTTTACATCAGCACAATTTTGGAACCAAAATTTTTTTTTGTTAGGGAGCTATAAGGGTTAAAAGTTGACCAGCGATTTCTCATTTTTCCAACAAAATTTACAAAACCATTTTTTTAGGGACCACATCACATTTGAAGTCACTTTGAGGGGTCTTTATGACAGAAAATACCCAAAAGTGACACCATTCTAAAAACTGCACCCCTCAAGGTGCTCAAAACCACATTCAATAACTTTATTAACCCTTCAGGTGCTTCACAGGAATTTTTGGAATGTGGAAGAAAAAAATGAACATTTAACTTTTTTCACAAAAATGTTACTTTAGACCCAATTTTTTTTTATTTTCACAGGGGTAACAAGAAAAAATGGACCCCAAAATTTGTTGTGCAATTTCCCCTGGGCACGCAGATACCCCATATGTGGGGGAAAAACACTGTTTGGGCGCACGGCAGGGCTCGGAAGGGAAGGAGCGCCATTTGACTTTTTGATTGTAAAATTTGCTTGAATAATTAGCGGACGCCATGTTGCGTTTGGAGAGCCCCTGTGTGCCCAAACATTGGAGCTCCCCCACAAGTGACCCCATTTTGGAAACTAGACCCCCCAAGGCACCTATCTAGATGCATAGTGAGCACTTGGAACCCCCAGGTGCTTCACAAATTGATTTGTAAAAATGGAAAAGTGAAAAAAAAAACACTTTTTCATTTTTATGAATCAATTTGTGAAGCACCTGGGGGTTCCAAGTGCTCACTATGCATCTAGATAGGTGCCTTGGGGGGTCTAGTTTCCAAAATGGGGTCACTTGTGCTGGAGCTCCAATGTTTGGGCACACAGGGACTCTCCAAATGCAACTTGGCGTCCGCTAACAATTTGAGACGATTTTCCATTCAATTTGTTAGTGGACAACATGTCACGTTTGGAGAGCCCCTGATGTGCCTAAACAGTGGAGCTCCCCCACAAGTGACCCCATTTTGGAAACTATACCCCTCAAGGATTTTATTAAGGTGTATAGTGAACATTTTGAACCCAGAGGTACGACACAGAATTTGATAACATTAGGTCATCATATTGAATAAGTTGTCATTAG
This sequence comes from Phyllobates terribilis, assembly GCF_046119375.1. Classification (NCBI taxonomy): domain Eukaryota; kingdom Metazoa; phylum Chordata; class Amphibia; order Anura; family Dendrobatidae; genus Phyllobates; species Phyllobates terribilis. The sequence continues at coordinate 99,478,722 of NW_027362767.1, forward strand.
TCTTGAGCGCAAGTGCTCTCTACTTGAGTTTGCATCGGGTACTCAGGTATGCACCATGTACAGCGTGTGCTCGAGTGACATGCTCGAGTCCCTGCTCCGCATGTTTCACAGTTATTAGACACCCAAAAAAAAAACATGCGGGGATCGCTCGTGCATGGCAGGCAATCCCCGCAAAGTTTTTTTGGCCGCGAAGCATATGGGGCGGAGACTCGAGCATGTCACTCAAATACCCACGATACTCAATGCATACCAGAACACCCGATGCAAACTCAAGTAGCAAGCACTTGCACTCAACACTAGTCGCCATATCGTCATCTTTTTTTCTTACTTTTGAAAAAAATCCCAACCCCATCACAACCCTAACCTGAGAGTTTATTTTTTACGCCGTTCCTCATGCGGTATAAGTGATTAGACGACCTTATTCTTCGGGTCGGTGTGACTACAGCGATACCAGAATTATATGGGGTTTTTATGACTGACAGCTGTCACACACTAAAAGACGCATTTTTTGTAAAATCTAGTTTTTGCATCGCCATATTTTGAGAGCTATAATTTTTCCAGATTTTGGCAGACAGTCATGTGACGGCTCGTTTTTTGCGGGATGAGTTGACGTTGTTATTGGTGCCATTTTCAGGCACGTGACATTTTTTGATCGCTTTCTATTCCGATTTTTGGGAGGCAGAATAAACAAAAACCAACAATTCAGGAATTGTTTTTTTTTGCTTTTTTTTTATTCTGTTCCGCGTGTGGTAAAATTGATAAGGCAGCTTTATTCTTCGGGTCAGTATGTTTACGGCGGTACCACATTTATATCGTTTTTCTATGTTTTGCACTTTTACATAATAAAAGCAATTTTATAGAAAAAATAATTTTTTAGCATAGCTTTATTCTGAGAGCTATAACTTTTTTATTTTTTGGTTGATGGAGCTGTATGGCGGCTTGTTTTTTGCGGGACGAGATGACGTTTTCAGCGGTACCATTTTTATTTATATTTGTCTTTTTGATCGCGTGTTATTCCATTTTTTGTTTGGCGGTATGGTGATAAATAAAAAACAAAGCAAAAAAAAATGCTTTATTTTTTTTACCTTGTTCACTGAAGGGGTTAACTAGTGGGACAGTTTTATAGGTCAGGTTGTTCCGGACGCGGCGATACCAAATATGTGTACTTTTATGGGTTTTTTTATAATATTTATTGATGGGTACATTATATTTTTATTTTTGGTGGATTATTTTTTATTTATTTTTTTTAAATATTTTTGCAATTTTTTTTTTTTTCACTTTCTGATAGTTTTTATACTTTATTACTTTGTCCCACTATGGGACTTTCACTTTTTTTTCTCTGATCGCCTGCATGGCACAGGAATGCAGCACCATCCCTGTGCCATGCAGGCTGTCAGCGCTGGACAGGGAGAAGATTGTTTGGAGATGCACTGCGCATGTCCAAAAAATCTTCCTGCTGTCTGGTGACCCGAATGTTGTCATGACGACATCGGGTCGTCAAGGCAACATCCTGGAAGCCACGGCAGACAGCGCTGGAAGCCGGAAGAGGAGGTGAGTATCTGCGATCACCTCCCCTTGCCACCGCAATGCTGCGATCGACTTCGATCGCAGCATCGCGGGGGTTAATGTGCTGGGAGCGGTGCGTGACTGCTCCCTGCACATAGTACCGGGTGTCAGCTGTGACAATCAGCTGACACCCGGCGGCGATGGCGCCCGCACAGCCTGTGTGCGCACGCGATCGCCATGACGTACTTGACTCGCCCCCTGGGCCGTGGGGCACGCGGAACCGGGCAATAGGGAGACGCTGGGAGTAGTAGTGGCGGCCCGGTCCCGCGGCTCAGGGTGGTCAGGCCAATGGTAGTCTGCTACGTGCTTTAGATAATGCCCGACTACGCCACCCGTGGATTGCGGTTATTAGGAACCGCCGCTGCAAGGCAGTCTGCTGGGTCTGATGATGTGTGCAGCTGGGATGGTGTGACTCCCCACGGGAAGAGTGCGGCCCCAGGGCAGTGTAGTGGATGGTGGGAGTGATGGTGGTGAGAGTCCCAGTACCGGTAGTGCCGGAGGCGCGAAGGAGCACACAGACAACAAGTTACAGTCCAGGGTCTTTACTCACAGTTCATTTGTTCCGGGTCACTACTGTACAGGTAGTGACCGCCCGAGCCGTGCTGCGTCCACCAGGTGTGGGGCTCGGTCAACTCCCAAGCAGTTCAGGAGCATGGCACAGGACCCCCTTTAATCCTTTCTCTGGCCTGCCTCACCAGTGACCCACTTTTGTCCAGCTGCCACAGACTTGTGCGGTTAAACGTGGGCCCCGTCCTCCGCTGTCCTATATGGTGCCTTCCTAGCAGGTTTGATGAGGTGTCGCACCAATAGATGATCACGACGACCGGTCTTTGGCTGAGGGTAGTTTCTCCTCCACCAACTTGGGATCCGGTACCCTTAATCTGCCTGACCCTTCACCCTGGATTCTCGTGGGTTCTTAGGGTCCCTTCCACCTTCTTGTTCCTGAGCCCTTCTGTTTCTCTGTCTCTTCTTCTCCCTTTCCGTTCCTTCCTGTTCCTTTCTGTTCCGTTCTCTTGGAGCTGAGATGAGCCAAAATCCCAGCTCCCCTTCACCTCCTCCTCGGCCTCTCACTAGGCCCTCCTGGAGTAGAGCTCCTACAGAGCCTCTACTCCCTGTCTTCTCCTCTGACTGAACTGACCCAGAACTAAGATGGTGCCCACCTTTTATACCTCCCTCTGACCATGAGCCCAGGTGACCAGCAACCAATGAGCTCCTATCTACGCTCAGGAACCAACCCCTATCTGCCCCTACAGCACTGGGTGTTCCACCTCCCCTCCCCACTCCGGCCGAACCCCCGGGGCGCTACATTCCCCCCTGGTAAAGCACAGCACGTCCTTGGGCTGGAAAAGAGCAAAAACAGTTAATTACAGGACATGCAAACTTTTTTTTTTTAAAACTTTTCACATCAGAAAACAGGCAACATGGTTCAATTCCCGTTATGGGACACACTCTTCTTTTCCACTAGACATTATAAAAGCATTTTCAAGACTTCCGTAACTCTTTTGTATAAAACATCTTATAAAACTTTAGCATTATCACCTAGCAGCATATAAAACTTTCTCATGTCAACATTTTTAAGTAAAGCACATTCTTGGATTCTTGGGTCATGGCCGCGGTGCAACTTGCGACCAGTTGTTCTTTCTTCTTCTAAGTGCAACAGTCCAGCAAATTTGCCTTGAGGTAGACGTTGCAGTCTTTTTTTTATAAAACCAGTAGGGGGCGCTTTAAGAAGCGCAACTATATACAAGGGGTGGCCGCTCTCAGTCCTCGGCCAGTTTTGGGAAGGGAATGGCTGCTCACAGTCCTCAGCCTGGTAGGGGATGAGGGGCACACAGGTAACAGTCTCTTAACAGTCCCAACGGGGACCACACACTCTCTGGGAACAGTTCTTTTACCCCGACGGGTAACTATTTACACACATGCTTCTGCCACTTACTAGTAGCGGTGTCCTCCATATGCTCCTTCTTCCTCCTCATATGGTTCTTCAGACCCGTCCGGGTCCTCTTGGCTCTCCTCATAGCCGCGGTGTTGTAGCTCCTCCTCGGTGAGCCGATGAACATGTAGGGCGTATGGTCCTTTTGCACCTACGTGGCGGGTAAAGGCGACCACATCACCAGGGTATAGGTCACGGCCACGATGTCCCTCAGGTAGATGACTCTCAACGTCCCTGCGGGTCACAAAGACGTCTCCTGTGGTTTCTAGGCCCCTGATGAACCCCCAGCCGTTCTCCATGTGGAATTTGACTATGGTCCTGGTGATTCGGGGACCACGGGCTGCTCGGGGGTCTTGGCGGGCCTTGCGCTTTTGTTCAGCACTCTGGGACTGGAGCCGTTCCTCTCTGACGCGCCTCTCTCGTCGCTCCCGCTCAAAGGTCGCCAGTTGCTGATGACAGGCCTCCAGACGACGGACCGCGTCTGCCTGGGTCTCTTGAGAGAACCCCATCAAGTTCTCGCTGGTGGGGTCCCACGCAAATTGGACGTCCTCCAGTGGGGGTAGGGTGACCTCTACGGGTTCTGGAGCCGGTATCAGAGGCTCGCGCGGGGGCTGGGCCTTCCATGGCTGATTGCCGGTCACTTCCGCCGGCCACTCCAACGGCAGTCCATCCGGACCGGTAGGATGTGCCAATAGGTCCACGCCCAGCGATGGTATAGTGGGGGGACCTGATCTGGGAGCAGCGCCCGGGGGCACTCGGCCTTGCGACCAGGCCGGGGGTCTTTTGGCTGCGCTAGGTGGCAGTCCCATCTGGGACAGGGGCGCAGGCTTAGCGATGGCGCCTGGGTCATCCAGGCCTTGCGACCGGGCCAATGATGCTTCTTGCTTTACGGCGCCCGGGGTCAAGGGGCGTGGCGCCGGGCGGGGCGTCGGGCGGGGCGTGGCCGCGGCGCTCGCCGCTTGAGGCCTAGCTGGGAGCAGTGGCGGCGCGGCAACAGGTGCGGTGAGTGGGGCTTCTGGTGCTGCGACGGGAGGCTGGGGCAGGCCTGCGGGTGCTGGGCTTGGGGTGGTGACGTCCCCTTCACTTGCCTCAGTCCTCGTGGCTCCCTCCGCGGCGTCGCCTCCGGTCCTCTCTCCTCCTGCGCCATCCTCAGAGGCAGGCAAACCCCGGGGTGCTGCTGAGGCCTGTCGCTGGTGGGTCTCGGCCTGCCGGGCCAGTTCCTCTCTCCACTCGGTGAGTGCACCTCGCTGCGCCCGGACCATCCTCCGCTCCAGGTCCTCCAGTGCAGCTTGCGCACGCTCCGGGTCTCTGGGGAGCTGCGCTAGGACTTCTGCTAGGCTGCAGAGCGGTTCGGCCTGCAGCAGGCTTCGGGCCAGGAGGCTGGTGCTGCTGAGGGCGTCCATCCCCGGGTGCGGTCTGTCTGTCTGGACTGATCCAGACCACCCCCTGCCCTGCAGTTTTCTTCTCTTTCCGCCCCCATGTGGGGTGGTCCTGGGGCATTCTGCTGACAATCACTCTCAGGGGCAACCCCCCCACGTTGATAGACATTTCCACAGCCGTGCTCATGGTTGTTGGGGGCGGGCTTCCTCTTTGGCGCCATTCTGGGACTCGGCCCACGATGGGAGGCGGCCTCCTGTGGTCTTTTGGCGCGCACATTATGGCGCCCGTTCTTCTGGGGCGGGCGCCATCTTTAGTACAATAAAACAGTCTCTTTTCAGGCGCGCAGTACCCGTGGTTAGCGGGCACGAAATCCTGCCGACTACGCCAAAGCTGACTCGCCCCCTGGGCCGTGGGGCACGCGGAACCGGGCAATAGGGAGATGCTGGGAGTAGTAGTGGCGGCCCAGTCCCGCGGCTCAGGGTGGTCAGGCCAATGGTAGTCTGCTACGTGCTTTAGATAATGCCCGACTACGCCACCCATGGATTGCGGTTATTAGGAACCGCCGCTGCAAGGCAGTCCGCTGGGGCTGATGATGTGTGCAGCTGGGATGGTGTGACTCCCCACGGGAAGAGTGCGGCCCCAGGGCAGTGTAGTGGATGGTGGGAGTGATGGTGGTGAGAGTCCCAGTACCGGTAGTGCTGGAGGCGCGAAAGAGCACACAGACAACAAGTTACAGTCCAGGGTCTTTACTCACAGTTCATTTGTTCCGGGTCACTTCTGTACAGGTAGTGACCGCCCGAGCCGTGCTGCGCGCACCAGGTGTGGGGCTCGGTCAACTCCCAAGCAGTTCAGGAGCATGGCACAGGACCCCCTTTAATCCTTTCTCTGGCCTGCCTCACCAGTGACCCACTTTTGTCCAGCTGCCACAGACTTGTGCGGTTAAACGTGGGCCCCGTCCTCCGCTGTCCTATATGGTGCCTTCCTAGCAGGTTTGATGAGGTGTCGCACCAATAGATGATCACGACGACCGGTCTTTGGCTGAGGGTAGTTTCTCCTCCACCAACTTGGGATCCGGTACCCTTAATCTGCCTGACCCTTCACCCTGGATTCTCGTGGGTTCTTAGGGTCCCTTCCACCTTCTTGTTCCTGAGCCCTTCTGTTTCTCTGTCTCTTCTTCTCCCTTTCCGTTCCTTCCTGTTCCTTTCTGTTCCGTTCTCTTGGAGCTGAGATGAGCCAAAATCCCAGCTCCCCTTCACCTCCTCCTCGGCCTCTCACTAGGCCCTCCTGGAGTAGAGCTCCTACAGAGCCTCTACTCCCTGTCTTCTCCTCTGACTGAACTGACCCAGAACTAAGATGGTGCCCACCTTTTATACCTCCCTCTGACCATGAGCCCAGGTGACCAGCAACCAATGGGCTCCTATCTACGCTCAGGAATCAACCCCTATCTGCCCCTACAGCACTGGGTGTTCCACCCCCCTCCCCACTCCAGGCAGGGACATAGTCGGTCGTGCCTGCACTTCTGTCTAGTGGGAGCACCGTTGAGCTGTCCCTCGGAAATGGGGTGTGTGTGCTGTATGCAGTTAACTGAGCCCTGGTCCATACTCCATTCTTACCTGGGAGTGGAATATCACACCTCTGGTCTGAGGTTCAATACCCCTGTAGCGGCCGAACCCTCGGGGCGCTACATACTAATACGGGTCTGGCTCTTAAGCCCAGGGCACAGACACGTATTAGTACGTCAAATGTTGTTATGGGGTTAAAGGGAATCTGTCAGCAGGTTTTCACTATGTAATCTGAGAGCACCGTGATGTAGGGGCAGAGACCCTGATTCCAGAGATGTGTCACTTACTAGGCTGTGTTCTCCTGTTTCAATACAATCAGTGTTTTATAAGCAGGAGTTTATCACTACAGCATATTCTGTCTTTTACTCCTTAGTCCATCCAACCCCGCCCCTAGCATTGATTAGCAGCTTTCTGTCACTTATATTGTACACAGAGACCTGCCAATCAGCGGTGTGGGCGGGGTTATACACAGCTCAGCATTCCGAGCTCTGCTAGATCTGCAACAGAAAAACTATGATTCTATCACAATTGCTGCACCCAGTAAACTAAGTGATACATCCCTGGAATCAGGGTCTCTGTCCCTACGTCATGCTGTTGTCGGATTACATAGCAGAGAGCTGCTGACAGATTCCTTTTAATAGTTTGTTTTTATCAATTAGCAAAATGCAAAATGAATAAGCAAAAGAGAAATCTGTATCAAGTCAAAGCAGCATCAATTCTTATGGGTACACTTGCATGAGTAATCAATTATACCAAATCATAATTGATTACTCATGCACCTGAAATTATCACCTACCATGATAATGATCATCATTTTTATATGTAGATAGAAACATTAGTAATTTAATTGAAACTTAAACAGCTGTGTAGGAGGTTTAAAGGCAGTCTGTCACAATTTGTTTTGCTACCTAATCAGAGAGCAACATAATGTAGGGCAGAGACTCTGAATCCAGCAATGTGTCACTTACTACGCTGCTTGGTGTAGTTTTGATAAAATCACAGTTTTATCATCAAGAGATTATCATCACAAGACTAGTGTACCTGCTGCCAGGTAGTCCTCCATATTCATGAGTTGTGTATAACCCCACCCACACCTCTTATTGGTTGCTTTCTGTGTACACTATGCAGAGGCAGAAAGCTGCCAATCGTTGTGAAAGTGGTTATACAAAGCTCAGCATTAAGAAATATGGTAGATCTGCAGCAAATAAAACAAAGATTTTTTTTTTCAAAATGAAATCAAGCAGCTCAGTAAGTGATACATCACTGGAATCACTGTATATGTCCCTACATAATGTTTCTCTCAGATTGGGTAGCAAAACCCTGATGACAGATTCCTCTTAACACTGGGTGAGGAGATTGTAATAAACAGTTTCATGTCACATGTGATACACCACGGCAAGACGGCATATCAGTTATACTGCATCAGCAAGGTCTCTCCCAGGCAAATAATTCAAAGCAGACTGGAGTTTCAAGATGTGCTATTCCAGTTATTTTGAAGAAGCACCAAAAAAATGGGCAACATTGAGGGCAGGCCTGGAGTGCTAATCTACCTTATCGGGCAGATGCCCAGTGGGCTGGTCTGTTAGGTCATAAAATGGGCTGCCTGGCTACTGTTGTCAGTGTACCATTGTGTATCAGTGAGTCATGCATTCTGTGTGGATTCTGAGGTTATCTGCTTATCTACTTCTCTTTATGGTAGGTAAATAAACAAATGACAGGACAATTCAGAGTTCTAAGAGTTTAGGATGGGCAATCCAGACACAGGTCTGACTTTGAAAAGCTGGTCTTGTATATTGTGCACTAATTAATAGCTTCTAATGCCTCTAACTGCAGAGTTAGCTCTAAAGAGTTTGTCATTGTCTGTATATACACACACTGCCCAGTACCACTTGTTCTGTCCTGTATACAGTAGGGAAAAAAGTATTTAGTCAGCCACCAATTGTGCAAGTTCTCCCACTTAAAAAGATGAGAGAGGCCTGTAATTGACATTATAGTTAGACCTCAACTATGAGAGACAAAATGAGAAAACAAATCCTGAAAATCACATTGTCTGATCTGAAAAAACATTTTTTTTTCAAATTTTGGTGGAAAATAAATATTTGGTCAATTACAAAAGTTCATCTCAATATTTTGTTATATATCCTTTGTTGGCAATGACAGAGGTCAAACGTTTTCTGTAATTCTTCACAAGTTTGGCACACATTGTTGCTGGTATTTTGGCCCATTCCTCCATGCAGATCTCCTCTAGAGCAGTGATGTTTTGGGGCTGTCGCTGGGCAACACATACTTTCAACTCCCTCCAAAGGTTTTCTATAGGGTTTAGATCTGGAGACTGGCTAGGCCACTCCAGGACCTTGAAATGCTTCTTACGAAGCCACTCCTTCATTGCCCTGGCGGTGTGCTTGGGATCATTGCCATGTTGAAAGACCCAGCCACGTTTCATCTTCAATGCCCTTGATGATGTAAGGAGGTTTGCACTCAAAATCTCACGATACATGGCCCCATTCATTCTTTCATGTACACGGATCAGTCGTCCTGGTCCCTTGGCAGAAAAACAGCCCCAAAGCATGATGTTGCCACCCCCATGCTTCACAGTAGGTATGGTGTTCTTTGGATGCAACTCAGCATTCTTTCTCCTCCAAACACGGCGAATTGTGTTTCTACCAAACATTTCTACTTTGGTTTTATCTGACCATATGACATTTTCCCAATACTCTTCTGGATCATCCAAATGCTCTCTAGCAAACTTCAGACGGGCCCGGACATGTAATGGCTTAAGCAGGGGGACATGTCTGGCACTGCAGGATTTGAGTCCCTGGCGGCATAGTGTGTTACTGATGGTAGCCTGTGTAACGTTGGTCCCAACTCTCTGCTGGTCATTCACTAGGTCCCCCTGTGTTGTTCTGGGATTTTTGCTCACTGTTCTTGAGATCATTTTGACCCCACGGGGTGAGATCTTGTGTGGAGCCCCAGATCGAGGGAGATTATCAGTGGTCTTGTATGTCTTCCATTTTCTAATTATTGCTCCCACAGTTGATTTCTTCACACCAAGCTGCTTGCCTATTGCAGATTCAGTCTTCCCAGCCTGGTGCAGAGCTACAATTTTGTTTCTGGTGTCCTTCGACAGCTCTTTGGTCTTCACCATAGTGGAGTTTGGAGTGTGACTGTTTGAGGTTGCGGACAGGTATCTTTTAGGCCATGTGCCCACGTAGCATTTTTGTAGCGTTTTTGCTACTGCAAAAACGCTTGTAAAACCGTCTGCCATGCAGAGCAATGTGAATTCGGATGTGCTGTGCACATGATGCGCTAATTTGCGCGCCAAATTCGCATTGCGTTGCAAAACGCAGCATGACCATTTATACCGCGATTACGCTGCAAATTCGCGGCCATTGAGGAACATTGAAACGCAGCAAACCCGCAGGTATATGTGGATTTGCTGCGTTTCAATTAAAGTCAATGGCCGTGAATTTGCAGCGTAATCGCGGTGCGTGTGGTACCCGGGATGAAGAGGAGACTACAACTCCTCTTCATCCCGGCTACCACGGGGTGAAAAAAAAGAAATAAAAAAGTTAAAAATAAACAAAACCTGTATATTCACCTCTCGGGCGGCCCCCGGTCTTCTCCCGCCCACGTCCTCTCTCCTTGGTGTCCCGCAGTGTACTGTCAGGACCTGCGGTGATGTCATTTAGTCACCTGATGGTCACGCGACCACTGACATCGGCGGTGATGGTTGCGTGACCATCCGCTGACTAAATGACGTCATCGCAGGTCCTGACAGTACACTGCGGGACGCCGAAGAGAGAAGATCGCAGGATCGCCGCCGGGGGCAGACTGGAGGAGACCGGAGAGGTTTTTTTTTTTTTAACGTTTTAATTCTCTTTTTTTTACTATAGATGCTGCATTTAAAGCATCATTTGTTCACACATTATAAATCCATGCCGGTTGCATGGATTTATATAGTGTGACCAACTTGTCAAGCACTTTTCCAAGTGATGCTCAAAATAGCTTGGAAAACTGCTTGAAAAAACACATGCAAAAACTCATGTAAAAATGCTTCTCTCTGGCAGAAAAAACGCAAGTAAATCTGCATGCGTTTTTTTCTGCCAGAGAGAGGCAAAAACGCTCTGCATCAAATCTGCTACGTGGGCACATAGCCTTATACTGATAATAATGAGTTCAAACAGGTGCCAGTTCTACAGGTAATGAGTGGAGGACAGAGGAGCCTCTTAAAGAAGAAGTTACAGGTCTGTGAGAGTCAGAAATCTTGCATGTTTGTAATTGACCAAATACTTATTTTCCACCAAAATTTGAAAAAAATTTCTTTCCAAGTCAGACAATGTGATTTTCAGGATTTGTTTTCTCATTTTGTCTCTCATAGTTGAGGTCTACCTATGATGTCAATTACAGGCCTCTCTCATCTTTTTAAGGGGGAGAACCTGCACAATTGGTGGCTGACTAAATACTTTTTTTCGCCCACTGTATATATACACTGCACAGTACCACTTCTCCTGTCCTGTGTATACACTACACCAGGGGTCTCAAACTCGGCTGGGTATATGGGCCGCACACGGAAAAAAAATTTATTTGGGGGGCCGCATTCTTTGCAGGACAAAGTGACATTTTTAGTGATACCATTTTTTTTCTACGCACCTTTTGAACATTTTTGCTGTTTTATTTTTTATAGCTTGGGTCGTTATGGATGTGGCGATAATAAAACATGCACTTTTTTTGTTTACTTTAGTTTAGATATAAAGCAGCATTTTTAGTGGCAAAATATTTTTTCATGCTTTATTTTGAAGTTTTTCTGACAAAATCTTGTAGTAATGTTCCCCACCCTGGTCTGCATCTTGTAATGTCCCCCATCTTTGTCCCCATCTTGTCATAATATTCCATAGTGGGCCACATATTGTCTTAATGTCACATACCGGTCCCCATCTTGTAGTAATGTCCCCATCCTGGTCCCCCTCTTGTAGTAATGTCCCCAGCCTGGTCCCCATGTTTTAGGACTGTCCCCAGCCTGGTCCCCATCTTTTAGGACTGTCCCCAGCCTGGTCCCCATGTTTTAGGACTGTCCCCAGCCTGGTCCCCATGTTTTAGGACTGTCCCCAGCCTGGTCCCCATGTTTTAGGACTGTTCCCAGCCTGGTCCCCATGTTTTAGGACTGTTCCCAGCCTGGTCCCCATGTTTTGGGACTGTCCCCAGCCTGGCCCCCATGTTTTAGGACTGTCCCCAGCCTGGTCCCCATGTTTTAGGACTGTCCCCAGCCTGGTCCCCATGTTTTAGGACTGTTCCCAGCCTGGTCCCCATGTTTTAGGACTGTTCCCAGCCTGGTCCCCATGTTTTAGGACTGTTCCCAGCCTGGTCCCCATGTTTTAGGACTGTTCCCAGCCTGGTCCCCATCTTTTAGGACTGTCCCCAGCCTGGTCTCCATCTTTTAGGACTGTCCCTTGTGCCCTTCTACACATACAAGAGAAAAAAAAAAGATTCTTCTCACCTGTCCTCCGTTCCCTCGGCGTCCTTTCTGCACCTGTGGCCCACTGGCACCATAGACCCCGATCGCGGCCCGGTCCAGGAGCTGCGCTTCAGTTCAGTGTATTGCCACGCAGAGACCGGCTCTCTGCACAGCAATACCAATGGCAGCCGCCGGCCTATCAGAAGCCAGCAGCTGACATCTGCGTCCCAGAGCAGCGGCGTATGACGTCACTGACACGCGCAGATGTCAGCTGCTGGGCTCTGATAGGCTGGCGGCTGCCATTGGTATTGCTGTGCAGAGAGCCGGTCTCTGTGCGGCAATACACTGAACTGAAGCGCAGCTGCCGGCAGTTCCTGGACCGGGCCGCGATCGGGGTCTATGGTGACTGCGGGCCGCATGAAGCAGCCTTAAGGGCCGCGTGTTTGAGACTCCTGTACTACACAGTACCACTTCTCCAGCCCTGTTGTCGGAGAAGCTTCAATATTGGTTTCGTATTTTCAATACTACTATGGCCAAATAAAATTAAATATTGGAAAACCCGTTTAAATTGATTATGCCAAGTAATCCCCTCTCCTCTGAATAGGGGATAATTGTCCAATCGCTGGAGATCTGACTGTTGAGACCCCGATGATCCCGAGAATCGGAGCTCTGTAGAGCACCATGAAATGGAGCTGTGGTCGATCATATGCACTGTGGCGCCATTCACATGCGGCTCTTCAAATAACTCCTTTTAGGAAAGTGAGGGGCACGACAAAGTAAAGCAAGATTCACTAATCGGGGTTAATGAGTGTTAGGGTACGTGCACATGATCAGTAATTGCTACGTGCAATCTGCAGCAGCCAGATGTTACAGCATAGTGGATGGGATTTGTAGAAATCCAATGTCCACTATGCATCTCTCTGCATCTTCGGATCACCCACGGACACGGACATGTGGAGCGTCTTTCCAGACAGCAGCGTGTCAATTTCTCATGCAGAGACACTGGACTCCGCAAGATAAATTATATCAGTGCAATGTATAGGATGTGGGGAATCCGCATGGTTCAATGAACACATGCGGATTCACCTGCGTGCAGCGATTTAGATGCAGCACAAGCATGCTGCGTTCAAAGCACTGCCAAAAAAGGATCATGTGCACATACCCTTATAGTATGTGGGCTGGTGGGGTTTGTGTGGCAGGGCTGCTTTTTTTTATTCAGGCCGGCCCTGATTGAGGACCATAAACCCAGTAGGCGGCCATGGAATTTTAGTGTAGCAGAGAAAAGGCACAATATGTTAACTTTCCTTCAAAATCGGATGATGATCAGCAGTGTCATCAGCTCAGAACTGCCAGTACTCAGTGGGAACAACCTACACCCATATACTGCCGGGGATGTCTGGCCAGAAGTGGTCTCCACATGTATGGCCAAAAACCATACCTTCATCTCAACTATGCATAAATGCTGTTCAGGATCAGAAATCCGGCATCAGGTGTCTGGAATGATGAGTCAGAATGTGAAATATTTGGCTGTAACAGAAGGCAGTTTTTGCTGAAGGTCTGTAGAGCGGCACAATAATGAGTGTCTGCAGGCAGCAGTGATGCATGGTGGAGGGTCCTTGCAAGTTTGGGGCTGCTTTTCTGTAATTGGAGTTGGGGATTTGGTCAGTAAGTATTAATGGTGTCCTCAATGCTGAGAAATACAGCCAGATACTTATCCATCATGTAATACCATCTGGGAGATGGCTGGCTGGCTCCAAATGTATTCTGCAGCAGAACAGTGATCCCAAACATCCAGGCAATGTCATTAAGAATTCTCTTTAGCGTAAAGAACAAGGAGTCCTGAGAGTGATGATATGGTCCCCACAGAGCCCTGATCTCAACATCTTCGAGTCTGTCTGGGATTACATGAAGGGACAGAAGGAGTTACACAAACAACATCCACAGAAGATCAGTAGTTAGTTCTCCAAGATGTTTGGAACAACCCCCTGCCGAGTTCCTTCAAAAACTGTGTGCAAGTACAAGTGTACCTAGAAGAAGTGATGTTATCTTGAAGGCAGAGCGCTCTCACACCAAATATTGATGTGATTTAGATTTCTCTTTTGTTCATTCACTTTGCATTTTGTAATTGATAAAATAAAATATTAACACTTATTTTTGAAAGTATTTTTACTTTGCAGAATTTCGTCCCCACCTGCCTAAAACTTCTACACAGTACTGTATTTTAGCATGTGTATTTTTATTATATATATAAAAAAAGCAAATCCCCCCTTCTCCAGAAAGTGAGGATTTTTATGAGATTTCTGCTGTACAACGTGGCACTGCACACACCCATAAAACATAAAGCTCTATCGCTGACGGATACGAGGTCTCCAGATGTCCACAGTATGGTGGCCATGCAGGGTTCCTTCCTAATGACAAACATACATGCTCCCAGAAAGGCACCAGGGAAACAATCAGTCATCTGATAAGCACATCTGATTGTCAGCCTTTGGTTCAGCAGTGGGACGCGTTACACCCAGGGCTGGTCACACTCGCTGCTGTGGGACTGAGCCAAAGAAAGAAAACATTCAGAGAGGAAATATTTACAGCAAGTCAAGGGACGGAAGTGCAGAGAGCAGCGAGTCCTGGGCTGGAGCTACCACTTACTGCTTCACCGTCTTAACTTGGGGGATAAGTCGTTTGGAAGAAGAATAAACTAGTAAGTAACTTATTATTGGGCCACCTGTGGCACCGGCTTCTCTCTTCCGTGTCGCCACATTCACCTCTACCTCTGCACTCCTTAGGATGACCACTATCAGGTTGTGCAACTTTCTGTAATCTCACCCATTCATCTGCTCGGATTACCCCAGGCCAGATTCCTAATTCTATACTCCACATACTAGAGAAGAGTTTGGATACACCCCACATACCTAAGAACTTTGGTGTGAGATACTCCCATACATACTAGAGGAGAAATTTCAGGTTTGCTAAACCCCTACAGCTGTAAATACAGACCCCACATTTCACAGGGTAGAAGGGAAACTTTGGGAGTTCTGGATACAACTCAAATGCCACAAATTGGATGCACATTCAGATTAGATGCAGCCCATATATACAGTTACATAGTTGTATTGGAGGAGAGTTTCCAGATTAGATACACTCCACATAACTAAGAAGAGCTTCTAAATAACAGGTTTATTAGATACACTCCACATATCTAAGAGGAGCTTTCAGATAACAATTGTTAAATTAGATACACTAACCATACTGAGGGAGAGTTTCCAGATTAGATACATCAGACATAGTGGGGGAGAGTTTCCAGATTAGATACACTCCATATATCTAAGATTTTAGATTAGATACACTCCACTTTTTAGAGAAAAATGTTCAAAGTGGTTGCTCTCGGGAGACTTTTCAGATGAGATAGCCTTATATATTAAAAGCTATTAATTATACTGAGAGTAACGAGTTCTTTCATTAATTCACCAAGTCCGTGCCCCTGTGATCAGTACCGGGTCCCCATTGTACAGTCTGTGTGGCATCAGTTTGGTTTGCTAGGTTACAGTCTGTTTACGGGGCGCGCCCATCATTATCATTTATGTCCCTTTTTATTGCACCTTTATGTGTAAAGCTTATCTGCAGCAATTATCAATGCCATTTACAACCGGGTACTCCATGATTTATTCATTTTTGCTAGTCTTCTTGAAGACAACAAAATAAACTCATTGTCACCCGATCACCACTAGATCCAGGCGACACGTGAAGAGGATCAATATCTAGGCAACGTTGGCAAACTGCAATTGTAGGAAAATGATGGCACTGAAATTCCATCAGATTGGCTGTGATTCCAGGGTGGGTCTCGTCACACCCTTATCAATGATAGATCACACCCTGATCGATGATGGATCACACCCTGATAGATGATAAATCACATCGTGATCGTTCATAGATCACACCCTGATTGATGATCACACCCTGATTGATGATAGATCTGTTGTCCCTGTGGTGACTACATGCGTCCTATACACACACGCATATATACACATTTCTTTTTTTGTCCTTTTCCAGCACATTCCTTGACTCCCCCACGGCTCGGCACACCCTGAGAGCTCCACAGTCCATGCTGCTATTTAAACAGCAGACATGCGGATCTTCTTACAGCATTTAATATAGATGTTAAACATTTTCTTGCTTCTCTCTCCTGGGTGTCCGACGTGAAGCTGAAATTACATCTTAACCCCCTCCAATCTGGAAACAATCCACGGAGACAGAAGCTTTGGAAGTGCTCTATCACGCCCAGAGCACTTACTGCCATATTTGCATATACATTAACATGCTAATTTTTCAGAAATGCAGCAACAGATGAAGGACACAAAGGTGTCGATAGATGTACAGTACAGACCAAAAGTTTGGACACACCTCATTTAAAGATTTTTCTGTATTTTCATGACTTTGAAAATTGTACATTCACACTGAAGGCATCAAAACTATGAATTAACACATGTGGAATTATATACTTAACAAAAAAGTGTGAAACAACTGAAAATATGTCTTATATTCTAGGTTCTTCAAAGTAGCCACCTTTTGCTTTGATGACTGCTTTGCACACTCTTGGCATTCTCTTGATGAGCTTCAAGAGGTAGTCACCGGAAATGGTTTTCACTTCACAGGTGTGCCTTGTCAGGTTTAATAAGTGGGATTTCTTGCCTTATAAATGGGGTTGGGACCATCAGTTGTGTTGTGCAGAAGTCAGGTGGATACACAGCTGATAGTCCTACTGAATAGACTGTTAGAATTTGTATTATGGCAAGAAAAAAACAGCTAAGTAAAGAAAAACGAGTGGCCATCATTACTTTAAGAAATGAAGGTCAGTCAGTGTGAAAAATTGGGCCAACTTTGAATGTGTTCCCAAGTGCAGTTGCAAAAACCATCAAGCGCTACAAAGAAACTGGCTCACATGAGGACCGCCCCAGGAAAGGAAGTCCAAGAGTCACCTCTGCTTCTGAGGATAAGTTTATCCAAGTCACCAGCCTCAGAAATCGCAGGTTAACAGCAGCTCAGATTAGAGACCAGGTCAATGCCACACAGAGTTCTAGCAGCAGACACTTCTCTACAACAACTGTTAAGAGGAGACTCTATGCAGCAGGCCTTCATGGTAAAATAGCTGCTAGGAAACCACTGCTAAGAACAGGCAACGCCAGATGACCTGGCCTCCACAGTCACCAGACCTGAACCCAATCGAGATGGTTTGGGGTGAGCTGGACCGCAGAGTGAAGGCAAAAGGGCCAACAAGTGCTAAGCATCTCTGGGAACTCCTTCAAGATTGTTGGAAGACCATTTCCGGTGACTACCTCTTGAAGCTCATCAAGAGAATGCCAAGAGTGTGCAAAGCAGTCATCAAAGCAAAAGGTGGCTACTTTGAAGAACCTAGAATATAAGACATATTTTCAGTTGTTTCACACTTTTTTGTTAAGTATATAATTCCACATGTGTTAATTCATAGTTTTGATGCCTTCAGTGTGAATGTACAATTTTCATAGCCATGAAAATACACAAAAATCTTTAAATGAGGTGTGTCCAAACTTTTGGCCTGTACTGTACATTCCAAAGACACGTCTGTATATGCAGTTGGGGAAAAAAGCAAGGAGAGTCGATCTGATTGACAGATTCCTTTTACGATCACATTATAAGGACTGTGTATATATGCACATCTTTAAATGCAAACATTTTCCATAGGATGCAAAATATTCTTCTAAAACAAAATTGACATCAGTCTGATACCAGAAGGGCCCTTTGATTACCATGCTGACAAGAGGGAGAGACAAGCCACAATTGGCAAAGCTACCAGGGTAGCAGACAATGCACCTGGAATGCCTTACCATCATTGGAAAAGGAACTCAAAGGGGTATTCCCATCTCCAAGATCCTATCCTAATATCTAGTGGGTGTAATAATAATAATATTAGAAAATACCTCCAATTGGAAATGTAGTATATAGTTTTTCTGATTTGCTATGTCTCTTTCGTCATGTGCAGGCATTGCAGGACCTTAGGTATCCATGGTTACGACCACTAGTAGCTAGCTAACTAACTGTCACTATATCAGTGGTCGTAACCATGGATACCTAAGGTCCTGCAATGCCTGCACATGAGGAAAAAGACATAGCGAATCAGAAAAACTATACTATCATTGGAGGTATTTGCTAATATTATTATTACACCTACTACATATTGGGATAGGATCTTGAAGACGGGAGTAACCCTTTAAGGCTGTATGCACACTGTACCTTTTGCCTGTAGAGATCAGGAATAAAAATCTCTGCTCAATGGGAAAATAGTCGGGGTGGTTTATCTCCCAGGGATCAGCTAGAGTGAGGAAGGTTAAGTAGTTGGACTTGATGAACTAGTCAGCCCACTTGTTATGTACATGAGTCATGTATTGTGAGCCAAGGAAGGCAACTTGTTTTGCTTTCCATCTCATGTCAATAATTATCTGTCTTGGATGCAGAATATGACCATGTGCTTGAACCCTTAAGGCCCCGTCACACTTAGCAACGCTGCAACGATCCCGACAACGATACGACCTGTCAGGCATCGTTGCTGCGTCACTATGTGGTCGCTGGTGAGCTGTCAAACAGGCAGGCTCACCAACGATCAGGGGAGCAGCGACATCATGGAAAGAATCTTTCCACGATGTCCTGCTCCTGGTTACCAGCCTGCTGAAGCAGGAGCAGGCTGCTAACCATGATAAACATCGGGTTACTAGGGGCACACGCGCACCTAGTAACCCGTTGTTTATCATGGTTACCACTCTGCTACGGTGAGCGGGAGGTTACAGCTCACTTTAGCAGGCTCGTAACCATGATAAACATCGGGTTACTAGGTGCGCGTGTGCCCCTAGTAACCCGATGTTTATCATGGTTACCAGCCTGATCGCTGCTCCCGCTGGTCACACACAGCGATGTGTGCTGACCAGCGGGAGGGCAACGACCAAAAAATGGTCCAGGACACTTTGCAGCGATCAGCGACCTCACAGCAGGGGCCTGATCGCTGCAAAGTGTCACACATAGTGACATCGCTGGTGAGGTCGCTGTTGCGTCACCAAAACCGTGACACAGCAGCGATCTCGCTAGCGATCTCACTATGTGAGACGGGGTCTTTATGCCAAAACCAGTTGTCCTCGAGACACGGTTTGATTACATACCATGAGGCCCAGACCGGCCACATATCTTCTGACCTGAACTCAACAACCTCATTGGCATATATGAAGCTGTTGGGTTCTACGAAGGGTCGGGTCAGAGATATTACGGTCTGTACAAAACTGGTTTCTGGGGGATCTAAAATTCGTACTGCTAATGCCGATCAGGCTACAACGGGCCACAATTCCATATTTCTGCCAAGAGACTTCATCTTTCACTTGTCTTTCATGACAAACTTTTTTTTTTCTAGCATTCCAAATTATAGAAATGGCCTTGTCTCATAAAAGTGTGTTCCAGCACATTGCTTGGATATGCCATAACTTACTTGTAAGTGTCTAACTGACGGTATCGCCAAGAACCCTGTATCGTAAGTACACCCTTTACCTTTTCTCTGTGCAGAGATGCTGGTAATCAGTTGAATACAGCCGTGTTATATTACAAGGTATGGTGGAGGTGGTCGGAAAACAACTTTAGGCTATGTTCACATGTTGCTTTTTTTGTGCGTTTTTTTCTGCAACCAAAACCTGCTCTCTTAGCAGCAAAAAAGCTGCTTACAAAAAGCTGGTTTTGCTTAGTTTTTGTCGCAGATTATATGTTTCATTTGTCTACAGTACATGTTTAATAAAGCAATCGTGTAACTTTTGCTGGTTCTGTAAAAAAGACAAAACCTAAGATAGAAATAAAATTAACATATACCCTACTATAAGTAAGTAAAAAAGCAATATTGCATATAAATAACATAGGGTACTTAGTAAGCTCTGTTTTGGATAAAAAAAAAAAAAAAAGCATAAAAGCTGTCCCACCAGCGCCAAGGTGACCCAATCAGGACAGTCCCAACCCGTAGTATTAAAACCTTATCATGTGTCAAGATGACCTCAATGTGAATATGGGCTAAGCAGGACCGAGGCCTAACTATGGACACCCAGAAATGGGAAGCTATATAAATATAATGCCCAGCACAAAGAAAGGGAGGCCGCACTCTTACCTACACTAAGTGCAGAAAAACGGAAACTTAACCGAAAAAAATGAACTTGAGTATAATCTGGTATACATACAATGTATAAGAGCATGTTCACACTGGTCATTAAACAATGACTTAAAACTTAATATAGAAATAAAATGATACTGTAAAAAGCATCTTTTAATTAAAAAAAAGCATAAAAGAACCGCCGCAAAAACGCAACATGTGAACATACCCATACAATAATAGCTTGAAGTCATAGAAATTATCTCTACATTTTGTAACAACAATTAGAATAATCTCATCAAATGCCATATAACTAACTTTAGTTAGTAAATAGTTTGTATATTATCACACAAATATTATAATATTGTTACCTATTTATGAGTTTCAAAACACAGAGATTACATTAAGTTCATTGAAGCTAGGGGATGTCTAAATTAGAAAATCTATTTTCAAGTATCCTATTAAAAAAAATCAAGAGTTAGATGGGGGTCCTGAAGAGGGGAGCATCTCTCAGTTTGGAGGACCTGGCACTTCTGTGCGAGATGGGAAATTGTAATGCTTCATCTTTCCTCCGGAGGCAGTGCAAGCAACCTGAATATTTGCTGCCAGGTTTCCCTGCTAAGGGTTTCAGCAGGCAAAGAAAAAAAACAGGACAATCCCATTTGTTGTGTCAGGTTTCTATTTTTTTTTTTAAATAGAAAAGAATAGCTCAGCTGTCTACACTATTCTTGGCATCGGAGCAGCAGAAATCTGGAAGAACAGAGCCCTAATGTCAGTTGTTTGCTCAGTCTACACCAGATACACTGACTAGCGGCGTCTAACATACACGACATCACGGCCGGTGCCGTCATCAAAACCTTCACTTTCCCAATATTATTTGCTTATCGCCTACAGTGATCTCTATGTATCTTTCCCTTGCAGTAGCAGGTGCAGTATGTGTGTATATATATATTAATGAGAGTATTCCTGGACTGTCAGGGTTAAAACTTGGCGTCATTTCCAGAGCAGAAAAATCCGCTGCAGAAATTTACATCGAGTATTGCTATGGGTGAAAAAAAAAAGTCTGCAGCACATACATAAATTAACTTTTAGTGTAGAAGTATTTTATGCGGTGGATTTTTTTTTTTTTGCGCCGATGCACCCTTGAAGTGCTGGATTCTGCATATTAAAGTTCTGATCTATGTCATGGAAGGAGTGGCTTTTTTTTCTTTTCTTTTTTTTTTTTTTTTTAACTGTCCGTGAACTTCCTTTCGTGTTCCCTGGTAACCTTATCATGTGTTTGCTCCCCAAGGTCACAAAGACCTTAAAACAGCAATCCTACATGCACAGCCATTGTACATACAGGAGCAGACAGAAGCTCAGCATTGCATTCTCTCATATCAGTTACAGAACACTGAGCAAGTAAAGAAAGAAAATTACACCCTTGTAACATGAACTTTGGCTATTACCTATCATTAGATGTCTAACCAAAAATTTCAGCAAAGGAAACTTTGTAATTTCGTACATCATGAGATTCAGTTACGGAAAATTAATGTAGCAGAAACTCCAACTTATAGCAAAGTAGTGGTTACACTGCATTGTACTGACTATACCCACAGGTCTGAGTGCTGACACATGGCATGTAATAGGGTTAAAAAGTTGTAGGTCCACCAGCCTCTAAGTTATTTTCTTACAATATTAATGCTATTATTTTGCCATGCCACGTGCTGTCTGTGCTGCGGCATCCCACCAGCTAAGTCTTCTTGTTCGGTAGTATTAATGTTTAAAATTAGGCAAGGATAGAATATCATACTAATGTGTTCTCCAATTTTAAGCTTGTGATGAGACAAAGCTGTGACAAATTTGTGTAAGAAAATTAAATCAGTAGGCTGCAAGAGTGTATAAAGTGCCGAATGAGGTGTGGGATATTGCTTTGCTATGCCAATGCTAGAGTTACAAAGAGACTGATGGAAGTGCTGCTGAGGTTATTGCCAGCAGACTTGCTGCAAGAGTCATTAAAGAGTTGCATATACCAATTGTCTAGTCAATACGTTGCCTCTTCTGACATTGTTGAAATCATCAAGCTCATTACCTCTCTGAGTTAGGCCACTCTCTAATGGCAGGAGTGGGAAGAAAAAATCAGGAAAGAGGTACATGCATGTTGCGCTCCTGGTTTCGGCTCTCATATATCCTAATGTCAAATACTGACCAAAATTCTGTTGTTACGTGGAAGTAACGTTAAAGGGAATCTGTCAGTAGGATCTCCTGTGCCGTGTATATGGGCATGTAGGTTGTAGGAAGCTGAATAAAATGATATTTTGATATCTGCGATACGATATTTTACTGCAGAAAAATCCACATTTTCTTAATATGTGAATGAGCTGTTAAGATCAATGGTCTGGACACTGATCTCCCTGAGAATCTACCTTCAGCGATTATTTTAAATGTAAGGAAATGTTACCAGTGTAAGACAGGTAATGACTGACAGTCTGCTCTCCTGATCTCACTGCAGAGCTGTGTGTGATAACATAGTACAGTGGAGCAGAAATTTGACTAATTACAACACATCTGCAGTTGTCTTCTCACAGTGCTGTCAACTCTGCTATACTGCCTTCCCCCCACACTGGCTGCCTGTGAGAGGAAAGCTGAAGCACTCTGATAGAACTGCTACTGCAAATGTGTTTGTAATGAGACAAAGTTCAGTTAGGCTGCACTATGCTAGCTTTGCTGTACTATGTTGGTCTTCTGTACTGTGTTAGCTCTGCTGTGCTGCATTAATTCTAATCTCACTGCAGAGCTATGTGTGATTCTGAGAGCAGACTGTCAGTCATTACATGTCTCACACTGGTAACATCCCCTTTGATTTAAAATAGTCTCTGCAGGCAGATTCCCAGGGAGATCTATGTCCGGCCCAGAGATTTTAACAGCTCAGTTACATATTAAGAAAATCCTGGATATCTCTGGAATAGGACATCAGATCGCAGATATCAAGGTATCATTTTATTCAGCTTCCTCTAACGTACATGCCCATATAGACGGCTTAGGAGGGTAGATCCTACTCACAGATGCCCTTTAAGCTATTGAAGCAACATCAGTGCATTCCGTCTGCAATCACATTACCACCAGGGGCCACTACATTCTATATAATTTTTAAAGGGGCGCACCGCCATCATCCACAACCCAATCACCCCTTAATACAATATGAATTCTCAATTCCGGTATTCATTACATATGCAGATGTTCCAGTCTTGAATAATTTCCGATGGACTGTTAGTAATAAAAGCTACATTTTGTAAACCCTGCTAACATCCAATGACTGGAAGGTGTTTAAATCACTGAACGAATGTTACTAAATAATAACTCATCAGAGCAGAATTCATAACTGGCCAGAAGAAAATACATAAAGCAACACAAAGTTATGGATGTAAGTACAGTATTTTTTCTGGACACTCCAAGCATTCCCAAAAATGAAAACGGAACATAAAGGGGGAAAAATCAAGTCAGTAATTTAGTGATATATGCAGGGTAGTTAAAGATACGTATATCCACACTGACATTATAAGAGGGCATGCTTCTTCATAGCAGTAACATATGGGCACTCTTGTATGATGCTGTTATAAAGGCACTGTGTGTGGACATTCTGCTGTCATGTCACCATTATGTGAACTCCATACTAATGAGGAATCCAGCAGCGACAAGCAATGTGTATACAGATCCACGTTATATTATTTTATCAGACATTATCAGTTTCGCTATGGATTTTTTTAAATCTTAGTGCAATATTATTATTATTATTATTGTTGTATTATTATTACTATTTTATTGTAGTATTATTACTATTTCTATTATTATTATTATTATTATAGCAATGTCCAGCATCTGGTCCACTGACTGTATGAACTAATGCCACTAAGCTTTCTAGGATTTTAGCGGACAGCCGTGCAGGTCTCTAGATAAAGTAGAACTGATCTCATCATTTATCTGTTGCAATAGCTCAGTAGCATTACCTGATGTCCTCTGTCATCGCACAGATAAGAGAGCATTGTGCCATCAGACAAGCTGTGACTGCATTATCAATATCATTTGTGCAAACTACATCTACATTATCTTTTACTGTTGTGGCCCTGTGTGATGTTTTGGCACAAAGCGGTGAATACGCTAGGGCATTAAAGATGACTTGCCATAAAGGTCACTTGCCATAAATATGTAATTTTTTTTCCTGGTGTCATTTTATTGTTGTTCCTGTGCTTCTCCATTCTTTATATCACGGTTTCATAACTGACTGTGGCCTAGGGATGCTGTGATTGACAGCTCAGTTGCCCTATAGAATCTGGAGTGTGCAGGACTGTCAGCATTTTTATTGACAGCCCTGCTGTTCTATCTGGTTTAGTCTGTGGGAGTTTCCCCATAAGTCTCCCATCCTTAATCATTTGCTAGGTATTTAGCCGGCTAGCTGCTAGTAGTCTGTGTCAGTTGTAGCTTTGCTTAGCTGGATGTGTTTGCTTAGCTAAGTGTCTCTTTCCTCTGAACCTGTTGCCCAACCTAGGTTTTGTCGTGACTATTCTTGTGGATTCCCCCTTTTTGTTTTGACGTACATTCCTGGCATCTGACTCCGGCTTTGACCTCTGATTAGCCGTTTGTTGTATCCCCTGGTTTTGACCCTGGACTGTTTCCTGACCACGCCTTTGACTTGCCCCTCTGTAATATGAGCCCTGGTATCTGACCTCGGACCTCCTGAGTACCCTGTCTCAAGGCATGCCCATGAGTAGTGACTCAGCGTCACACTTTATATTTTAATCTAGCCTTGTTAGCCAAGGGTGATCCTCAAACTCTTCTCCATAGGCATCTTCATAAGGATCATGTCAACTAGGCTAACAAGATTAGATTTACATACAAGCGAGAGGGGCCATATCTCAAGATCAGAGAAGTACAGGAATGGTAAGAAAAATTACAAATTCTTGGCCAGTGACAGGTCCTCTTTAAAAAAAAAAAAAAAAAAAAAAAAAAAAAAAAAACCAAACTGGGGGACAGCATGACTCAGAGCCTGGCTGCACGATTACAGCCAAAAGAAACCCTGGAAAAAAAAACGAGCACATACCCTGTAGTAAGTAAATAAGTGAATAGTAATAATACATGTTAATAACAAAGATAATTAGTTAACACTATTTTGACCTTGTGTCAGTCTTGTCTGTGAAATGGCCACAGTGTGAACGTGTTCTTACACATTGCACATATATCAGCTTGTGCTCCGGCTCATTTCTTTGGTTTTACAATTCCATCCATGTATATTTTCTCTGAATCACATTTCAGGGAAAATACAGTTTGAAGATCTGGCCGTAGGCAGAGATTAGACTAGCCTGGCATTGCTCACGGCCAGCTTCTCTCTACACCAATCCTGGTCATTCATCCAGTAGACACCTGATGAAGGCTGGATACAGCCGAAACGCGTTGTAGTTTTTCTTAATTAAATATTTTTCAGTTTTGTGGTGAGATTTTCATTTCCGATTTTTAAGCATTGCGAGAGCGCTTATGTCCTGGCTCTTTTATCCTTACTCCAGGTCTCTCGCTGAGTTTACACATGGTAGAAGGCCATCAATCAATTGCAGCCTCGCTGGGAGAAGCCGGATGTGGGCAGCTCTGGACTAGTCTCGTCTCTGCCAATGGTCCCTGGCCTGCTCTTCAAACTATATTTTCTCTGAAACCCCCAGAGTGTTTCAGAGAAAATACACCTGGCTGCAGTCGAGCACCAAAGCTCTGACTTATACTGCATGTTCCCTTTCAGAGATCCTGAGAACCGGCCATAATCGGTCACAATATTTTTAGACACTATACTATTCAACACTACTTGAACAGTAAATCCTCATTACAGAGCAGCTAAAGAGCAAACAGGCACAAAAATTCTCTTTTGTTGGGCGTTTAAGTTGGCCAAGTGATTCCATCTGGCAACTATGTTGATGGCAGTTGGGAAGCGGCATTTAAGGGGATTATACAACACCTTTAAATTCTTGATATGTACCTTGAAAGTGAGTGTAGTATTGGTGCCAATGCTCATGGAGACCCTGTGTGGTGTTTGATGTTTTGCCTCTATGTATGTCTTCACTCTGATAAATAAATGGCGTTAGTAGGGAGCCGTCCGCCAATTAGAGTTGTGTTTGCCCACTCTGTAGGTGACCAATCAGGCGTCAGCACATAGTGAGACAGTTGTGTACAAGGATGACTGTTGGGATCCAGGAGGATCGAGCTGTGGACACTCTGCATAGTGTGGCCCTGACCAGAGAGTGCGCTACAGTCAGGACCCAGGTTCAGAGGACTAAAAAAGGAGGAAGGGGACTAAAAAGTGCATTCATCACTGGTCACACTGCCTAGTCTTATACACAAACGTCTTATGGTTGTCAAGCCTGCTGAAGATAAGTTTAAGCTGCTTGATTAAAGAAACAAGATGTCTCTCATCATTGTAGCACTTATTGTAAAGGCCTAATACAAAGACTAATGTTGGGTGAACCTGCCAATATTGGATGTATGGGGGCCTATTTCCTCCCATAAATCATCTGTCGGGGAAGCGAAGGATCTAACATGTCTGATTTTGAACTTCCGATCCTTTTGTTCTCCGGGTGATGAGTCACCGCCATAGGAGTCTGGCATCGGCTCTCTCATAGAAAACTGAGGAGTGCATGCGTGTGCTGAACGTTCTTATGTATGGGGAAGCCACGGGACATACAGTAGCTGTTGGATGAAGAAAACATTTTAGGGGCTTTACAATCGGACTTCTTTAGTCAAAATCTGTGATCTATAGCCCTAAAGATGACCATACACATAAGACCAAAGTTGACCACAACAGTAAATCATTTTAGCTGACCGACGATCAACCATCATTGCCCGGAACAAAGTTGACCATGTTTCATTGTTTACGTACAAAAGATCTTTATATATTTATCTGGAAAAATGTTCCCAGAAAGCTTTTTCATCCGTGACCTACTATTATTGGACATATATGGACAGTCTGAACAGGTCTATGGTCTAAAAAGTGTACGGCAGCATCTCCGAAACACAAGTCCACCAGTCGATCAATAGTTCAACAATTGTTCAACCATCAACCTACTTCTATATAATGTATATGGCTCCTTTTAAGGGTTAAGGCGGACAATGCAAGTAAATTCCACATCAGCTTTTTTGTCTTCTTGCAGTTTCATTCTGTCTTTTTCATGTGTTTTTTGGTGATCCTTCCAGCTGCTGTGACATCACATCCCTTTCCTGGAATAAACCACACTTTTGTTTTTTCGTTGCTGAGGCATGTAAAACTCATAACAAAGCAGCAACACTTGTACATGAGTTTTGTTTTTTTTTTTAGTTTTGCAGAAAATAAACTCTCCGTTAAAGACTATAGGAAAAAAAACTAAAACGTAAAAAATGGCAAAATAATTTGAAAATGTTGATTTATGATAAAACAAGGTGTGTGAGATTTCAAAAATCTCATTTACTTGACTAGTTTCCTCTTTCGGTGCAGAAAGGACGCACCCCTAGTGCCCTACGCTGACAGTACAGCATACATTGTGTCTTACATGCTGATACTACACGAGGACAATAGTGTCGCAGGCACCATTGTGTGAAATGCTGCAACACAAGAGACTTTTCTTTATTGAGTTGGTGACTGACATCATCCGGCACTTTGCATTGTCCCAGTCTTCCCTGTGCAGGATCATTATCAGCCGGGTGTAAATACTTTATGTTGCTGAAGTTATAAATGTCAGTTACCAGGAACTTCTGCTTTCTAGGCATTGCTGGTGTGCGGCTGACTGATTATGGCGGAAGACTTGCGAAGCAGCTCACTCCTATTAACTGCATCTCCCCCGCTTGGCTGCAGTTTCTGGTGACCGTTCTTTAGTCTTAATGTCTTCATTATTACCTTTTTTTTTACATAATGTTTTTTCTCTTTATTTCCTAATGTATTATGAAGCGTAGGTTGGTACAGAACAGCTTAGATTTGGCTCTCCGCACTATACTTTATGTGGCTATAATCAGTGTCGGACTGGGGGGCCAAGAGCCCACAAGTAACCAACTCCACTTTTCAGCTAAATGCAAATGTGACATTATCCTCCATCACAAATTTATATGGCAATGAACTGGGTAGATTGTGAAATGAATAAGATGCCGCCTTTGTCTGTACATAGTGAATCAAGTATATAGTACCAAGTACTACTCATATAAGAGGGTGGTGGCCCCCCGGAGGATCCTCCTGTTCTTCTGTGGGCCTGTCCAAGCCTGGCTACAATACAAATTAATTGTTCCCCCTACTAAAATATAGCTAAAAAACAACATACACAAAATGTGCATCTCTTGGAACTTCCCCTGTCACTGGCAGGAATAATGATGTACATTTTGTCCTTCTGCCTGCTCAATTATAAGTTATAAAGACGGATTGAGTGATCTGACAATGGAAGGACAGACACTGACTGTCAGAAAGAGGCGGCAAGCCGTGCCACTTATTAAAGGGAATCTGTCACCAGGTTTTGGCTACCTCATCTAAGGACAGCTTGATGGAGGGACATACCAGTGGTGTACATAGAAATCAAAGGGCCCCATAGCAGAAGTTCTAATTGGGCCCCCTCCCAAAAAAAAAAAAATATTCGACGGGGTCATAGAAGAGCATAATTCACAACTTTGCAGCCCTTACAAAGTAATTGCTCCTAATGAAACCCTTAGATTGCCCCCATAAAGTATGATGCTAACAAAAGTGCCCCAAACACAGTATGATACCCCAACAGTGAATTCCTCCAAAGTATCTGTCACGCACAGTGTGGGAAAGACTAAGTGCAACGTGAAGGGATGAGGGGAAGGAAGCCCAGACAGTAGGGAAAGAGGGAATGGAGACCCCTAGGCATATCTAATAACTCCCTACCTTACACCATCCCTACATTGGTTCCACACCAATCGCTGAGCAGGAAACCTAAGCCCTGTATATCCCTAGAGCTAGGCCCTAGATAGGGAGGGGGGGGTGAGCACTGGCCAGTCCCCACTATAAACTAAAGACAACAAGGGAGACAAACAAAGGGGGGAAAACTTAGCTTGAGCAGACACCAGAGAGATAACACCAAACGTCCTCCAAGAGCACTAGAGAGGAAGCTAGCCGACTGCTATTGCTCCAAGCCTTCACAAGGGAAAATGAGAATATCACCGGTAACTCCCTGCAGCAGACAGAGTTTATAAATACCCAAACCAGGGTGTGTCAATAAGAGCAGTAGGGAGGTTGCCGCTGGATCGAAAAGTGAGAAGGATTAAGAAGATGTCTGCAATGCCAAACGCAGTGACCTTCTGCAGCCAGATGCAGAGCGGCTGTCTGTCACATCTGACACGCCAGTGACCGTACCCTCCACATGCACAGTATGATGACACTACTGTACCCCCCCCCCCCCCGCAGTATGATACCCCCACAGTGACCCCAACACAGTATGATGCCACAATTGTGATCCCAACACAACCCTCCATACAGGATAATGGCCCTCCATATAGTCCTGAAAACAGTATAATGGCCCTCCCACATAGCCCTGAAAACCGTATAAGGTCTCCCCACATCTATAAAGTAAAAAAGGCTCTCACATAGCCCTCCATATAGTATAATGGCCTCAAAGTGCCTTCCATATAGTATAAAGGGCCTCACATAGCCTTTCTTATAGTATAATGAACCCCACATAGCCTCCCACATAGTATAATGCACTCCACATAGTACTATAATGCACCCACCATTGCCTCCCACATTATTATTATTATTATTATAGTGCCATTTATTCCATGGCGCTTTACATGTGAAAAGGGGTATACGTAATAAAAAACAAGTACAATGATCTTGAACAAAACCGTGACGGCGACTGGTACAGGAGGAGAGAGGACCCTGCCCACGAGGGCTCAGTCTAGGTGAGGGTAGAGCTGGTCGTGCAGCGGTATGGTGGAGCGAGGGTTACTGCAGTTTGTACGTTTGTCGTAAGAGGTGGGACTTCAGGTTCCTTTTGAAAGTTTCCACGGTAGACGAGAGTCTGATATGTTGGGGTAGAGAGTTCCAGAGTAAGGGGGATGTATGGGAGAAATCTTGTATGCGACTGTTACTGTAGGAAGAGGAGATAAGAGGGGAGTAGAGAAGGAGATCTTTTGAGGATCGGACGTTGCGTGCAGGTATGTACCGGGACACTAGGTCACAGATATATGGAGGAGACAGGTTGTGGATGGCTTTGTATGCCATGGTTAGGGTTTTGAACTGGAGTCTGGGAAATGGGAAGCCAGTGAAGGGATTGACAGATGGGAGAGGCCGGGGAATAGCGGGGGGACGGGTGGATTAGTCGAGCAGCAGAGTTTAGGATAGATTGGAGGGCTGCGAGAGTGTTAGAAGGGAAGCCACAGAGCAGTAGGTTGCAGTAGTTGAAGCGGGAGATGATGAGGGCATGTAGTACAGTTTTTGCAGATTTGTAGTTGAGGAATAGTATAATGAGACGCATATTGCCTTCCATATAATATAATGCACCCCAAATTGCCTTACACATAATATAATACTCCCCACATTGCCTTCCAAAAAATATAATGCACCCCACATTGCCTTCCGCATTTTATAATGCACCTCACATTGTCTTCCACGTAATATAATGCACCCCACATTGCCTTCCATGCAGTATAATGGGTCTCACATTGCCTTCCTTCGTTGGCACCGGGCCCCCTCTGCTTACGGGCCCGATAGCGGATGTGTGGCCTGCCGCCATTGGCGGTACGCCACTGACAGAGACCCTGATTCCAGTGATGTGTCACTTACTGGGCTGCTTGCTGTAGTTGTGATAAAATAACTTTTATCTGCTGGAGATCTCCCAGTTCTCTGAATGTTCAGCTCCTTATGACTCCGTCCACACCACTAATTGACAGCTTTCTGCCTATGCACAGCATACACAGAAAGCTGCCAATCAGTGGTGGAAGCTGGGGTATAAAAAACATCAACTCCGCAATCAGCCAATTAGTATATGAAAAGGAACAATTCTAAAGGCCATTTTCTTAGGTATGCGGGTAGCTGAGCTTTTAAGAAAGAGACTGAAAGGTGTAGGTTATAGTTTATATAGAGGAAACCTGCTGACAGGTTCCCTCTAAATCCATGGCATGCCAGTTAAAAAAAAAACAGCATGCTGATTTTGCTGCAGATTTGGTGCTGATTTCACCCTTCCACATTGAAGTAGATGAATTTTATGATGCATAGCTGTCGGGAGAATTAACATTTTAAAATCCACACTGCAAGTTACTGTAATCTAGGTGCCGAAAATTGACACTATGAATAGATGATTTTTTTTAGATCTTATTTATTCTGGTAGTATATTATACTACAGCCTTATTAGATACAAACCTGCAGCAAATCCGCTACATGTGCAGCAATTCTGCCAATACTTTATGTGAATATATACATCTAGACTACCTCTTACCATCCACTACAGCCATGATACATTTGATTTAGGGCTGATAAAGTGCATCTGAAACACGTAGTTACACGACTGTCCTGTTGGGATCCATTTAAAATTTCCATTTTTTAACTTTACGTTAAAGATTAGTATTTTATCAGGACTTGGACGCAACTATTTTTTTCATTTGGCTAATAAATTGCATTTGATGATCACTTCTTACAATTCTGTGCTTCATCTTTAGTCTTTGTGATCATTTTACTCAAGTTATTCTGTATAATCAATTATTAAATGGATTATTGTGTTTTTCACCCTTTATATCCTTTTCTTCACAGATCCACAATGGCCAGTTGTTCTTGCATTCTATGGTGCATTTTTTGGATTATAGTCCTAATTTTCGTGGGCTGGCCGCTCAGTATCTTTTTTGGAGCTCTGTACGGCTTTCTTGCCCCCCTCACCACCTGTGTGGGACTGGACAAGGTGACGGACTTGTTGCTCCAGGGGGTTAACTTGGGCAGGACCTGTGCAGAATATGCACGTGCGGGCAAATCGCTTTGTTGAGCTAAAGATATGGACCCTCGACAACTTGGACAAAGCTTCATATCAAGTCACCAAGAGCCCTCACCTGTCTGTCTGAACAGAGATATTCACTTTCCTGATGAACGCCAGTAGTGGTATCTGAAGAGTGCATTGCTTTGTGGGATGTCTCCCCAAGGGGGTTATATGTACCGTTGTATTACCTGCCATATTTTTGCATTAACTGTATTACCAATTTTTTTTGTATGACTTCATTATAAATAATAAGAATATTGGCATCAGACTTGTTTTTTTAATTAATTTCTCAATGTACATCACACTTATCAGATGGTAAGAAATTTGAGGGTTTGGTCCTAGAATATTAAAGAAGTTGTCCACTACTTGGACAACTCCTTGTCATCCCCCAAGCTTGGCCCCGATAAAATAAAAAAGCCTATACTCCCCTCCCGTGCTGGCTCAGTTCCCGCGGTGTCGACACTCGCTCTCCCCGAGGCTCCCGTACTACTGTTGTGACACAAGACGCCGGTGCCCAATCAGCGCTGGCATCACTGGGACAATGGGGACCACCTCCTGTCGAATCAAACATGGAGAAGAAGTCATATCAGCTGCAGCCCGGACTTACTTTTCATGTTCAATTTGTCCGAATGTGGGGACAATGACACCAGCGCTGATTGGGCACCGGGGTTGTGCGTCACAACAGCAGCACGGGAGCCCCGGGGAGAGCGAGTGCCGACACCGCGGGAACGGCGCCAGCACGGGAGGCGAGTATAGGCTTTTTTTATTTTATCGGGGCCAAACATTTAGTTCAAGAAGGGGTTGTCCAAGTAGTGGACAACCCCTTTAAGTACTTGGAACAGTCATAAAGAGAAAAAAGTCAGCTCACCACTCATTAATTGATTCAAGTGCACGGTACTCCTTTCTGATCCCACAAGGACCAATGATAGAAAAGCAAAAAATAGATCCAGATTTAAGAATTAGCAAAATGTTATTGAAACAAGCTAAAATTGCATGGCACTAGGCTGGTTAACAAGGTAGAGAAGAGACAAAGAGACGCGTTTCGATCACAATTGCGATCTTAATCTGAGCTCAGAGATTGCGGTCGAAACGCGTCACTTTTTCTCTTCTCTCTACCTTGTTAACCAGTCTAGTGCCATGCTATTTTAACTTCTTTCAAAAACATTTTACTAATTTTTAGATTGGGAGCTGGATCTATTTTATGCTTTTTCTACTACTAGAATATTAACCAGGACAAGACCAAAGACAATTCAAGGAAAACGATTTACAGTGGAAACCCGATAGCTTCAGTTGACTGCAGAAAACTAAACAAGCCTTTCAATATTCAATGGCTGACATTCTGACGCCTGTTGTCCACGGCCAGTGCCCAGCTGAACAAACTGCCCTCTGGGCCCCCAGGTGCAGACATGTGCAGCGAACAGGTGCTGGAACAACTACACGGCTCCATACATGCGCATACACACACGGGTGGGTACAGGACAGGGTCTGCATATTAACTCTTTGTCTCCCAGTGATTAAATGGAAAACACAAGGTCTTTGTCTATTATTGTTTTGCATTTCCTTTCCCCCATAACGCAGCAAGAAGCCTGGTAATACTAACTTATAATGCCTGCTATAGTAGTCAAATATTTTGCAATTGATATCTAACACCTTAAAATGAATTGGCCACTTTTTGATAAAATTTTAGAAATGTTGTAACCTAATATGTAATTGCATAGAAACAATAAACCCGCTGCCCAAGGATAGTGCGCAAAAAAATGTACGTGGCAGTCACCAGGTCAATAGTTCCCAAGATGACAGCTGTCAAGTGATTGACCGATGTGACTGCCTCCTCGGCTGTGACCTCTTCTGTGTAGGAGACCACAGCCATCAGTGCATGAGCAGATCCAGGAGATTCTGCAGTCACAAGGCAGGCTGTCATCACAAAACCCTGCCCAACACTTCCCCGTTTGTTCTGATTGACAGCACCGCGCCGTCTGATGCCATCATGCCCAGCTTGCGCAGTAGTTCAATGAGACTGATGCCCATAACTGGGAGTCTATGTGCTTACACCTCCATGAAAGGACTGCAGAGGATTTAAGTCAGAAGGACATTTTGGCTGTGTGCCCACGATGCGTTTTTTAAGCGTTTCCGCAGCGGCAATTCCACTGCAGAAACGCTTAAAAAACGCTTGGTAGAAAGTCTGCCATGTTACCCAATGATAATCCGCATGTGCGGTGCACATGCTGCGGAAATTTCCGCTGTGGATTATCATTTCGAAAAAATCCGCAGCACAACCAATTATTTTGAATAATTGAGCCATTGACTTCCATTGAATCGCTTAATATCCGCAAGACTACATGTGCACATGCGGATATTAAGCGATTCAATGTGCGGATGGTACCCGGGTCTGGAGAAGAGGAGACGCCTCCAGACTTGGGTACCATAGAACCTGTAAAAAAAAAAGAATTTAAAATAAAAAAATACATTATACTCACCTTCTGATGGCCCCCGGTCTCCATAGTGATGCATCTTGGCTTCCCGCGGCTCGTGATGGTCTAAAAGGACCTTCCATGACGTCATTTAGTCATGTGAAAGGTCATGCGAAGGTCAGAAGGTGAGTATAATGTTTATTTTTAATTTTTTTTTACCATTCTTTTACTATAACTTGGTCACACTATATAAATCCATGCCGGTTGCATGGATTTATATAGTGTGACCTGTTAGGGTGAACAGTTTGATATGTTCACTAGTTGCCAGCAAGAAAGAATAACATCAGACACACACAGTCGGATGTAAGCTCTCCTTGATCAGCTATGGCACAGCTCCAAGTGTCCTTTATTCAACTCAAGCATAGATTTATATAAACTCTGTATAAGGGCTCGGTTAGCCCAAGAATGGGAGTGACCAGATGTATTGATTGGTTAGTCCATGGGCAGATCCATGAGGTCATCAGGGCGGGTGTCTCCAAGTGATGCGTTGCTCTGTGATTGGTTAGTCCTTCGATAGAACTCAGCTTCCTCCCAGAACTTCCTTGTACGACAGGATGTAGTCATAAATAAAGTCTCCACCTTTGCCACATGTACAACAGGATGTAGTCATAGGTCCAGTTGCCATCTTGCATAACAAAGCATGGTGTGATGAAACAGGAAATGGCAGCCATCTTTTGATCTAAACAAGCTTATGTAAGGTGAAATAATACACTTTGTGGGTCTTTTCTCTCAATCTCCTATGTCTTGAGGTTAATTAAGTATTTGATCCTATGGCTCTCCTCAACAGAAGTTGTCAAGCACTTTCCAAGTGATGCTAAAATCGCTTGGAAAGCGCTTGTCAACCCGCATGCGGAAATGCAAGTGAAGAACGCTTCACATCTGCTTGTCCCTGGCAGGAAAAACACATGTACAATCCACATGTACAATCCGCATGTACAATCCGCATGTACAATCCACATGTACAATCCACATGTACAATCCACATGTACAATCCGCATGCGTTTTTTCTGCCAGGGAGATGCAGAAACGCTCAGGAAAAATCCGGAGCATTTCTGTATCGTGGGCACACAGCCTTAGGAGGGTTTCCTGATGACAGACTTCTCTTTTGTCTGTCTTGGAATCGGCCACTAGACTCTTGCAGCCTTATTTGCATAAAGCATTAAAGGGGTTTTCCCACTAACAAAAGTTCATTTTAATCAATAGATCTTGGAATAATAATAACTTCCACAACTGGATGTGGTTAAATAAAATGTTTAATTCTGGCTCTGATCATTGCCAGCCAACTAACTAACACTGACCTGGTGACACCTGGAGGAAACTCAACAGGCGCAGTCTTTTAGCAAGACAGACTAAAAGTGCTCATACCCTTTAGCTAGTAGTTAATGTGTGGCACCCCAGGGGTCTGGTTTCCACAGTAATGTAATGTTATGTCTGAGAGCAGGTGGGAGGTCCTTTGGTCAGGGATCCTGTGCATGCCACACCTCCTGCCCAGTCTTGGGAGGGGAAGAACTTCCCCTATATAAACCCGGGGCTGAAGCAGGGTTAGTCAGTCAAGGAGAGTAGAGACAGAGAAGCAGCATAGGAAGAAACAGCAGAAGCTCAGTGGGAGCAATATTACTACGAGTCAGGGGCTGGCAGCTGCAGAGCTCGCCCTGACTGAGAAGATTTCTTACCGGACCCGGAGTCCGAGGCTGTGGGGACTAACTCCTACCCAGCAGCAGAATCCGTCAGGCAGGGGATTTCAGGTCCTCTGGCCAAGAAGCCCGTAGGCACGGTCACACGCGTGGGACCAGCACCGCCATCGTGGAGCGGAAGCCATTAGAAGGCCCCGAGTCACCGGCCATACGGGTGAGCACCACACGGTACACTCAGGGACGTGGGCTACTTATACCCGCTTCTAGCAAGGTAGCCAGAAGAGTACAGTCAGTTTGGGAGGCCTACAACTCCGCCTGGCCAGGGGAGATCCCATCTGCTCAAGGACTGACCAGGCCCCAATCACTAGCCAGTACTCCGGGAGGGTCTATCGTTGTCACCAGTAAAGACCCTGAACTACACCGTACCGTCTCCGAGTGGTTCCTGCTACCCCCATCATCCACATCTGCTGCCCTGAGGCCATACCCCTCCCGTTGGGGGTTATACCATCTACGCTGCACCATCCATCCACCGGCCTCAGCGGACTGTCCTGCAGCGGCAGCTCCATAGCTGCATTCAATGGGTGGCGTAGTCGTACAACATCTACCGCTGATACATCGCCGCTCAGTTTGACTCCCTGGGCACGGACCGGGTCACCGCCACGAGACTACAACCCTCAAGAGATCCGGCTCCGGGTAAGCTCCCGCGTGCGCAACGCAGCGCAACACAGGCCCAGGGGCGCGTCAAATGCACCCATACACATCAGACTAACGGCGTCTGAACCTTCTGAAATCGATGGGTTCGGCCAACAGCCTAATGTATATGGGCTCAGCATCCGGGGGCTGCGATTATAGCCGCCGGCGCCGCTCTATATAGACCCGCACAGGAGCTGCCCGTATGATTGAAACCCATTTGCTGCTTAGGGGATTAAGGTTCATTTTCTCCCCGCAGAATTTGGCTAGGCACTGGCGCCGAGCAGGTTAATAACGCTATTAGCCAGCAGGTTGAACCACATATTTGAAAGTTAAAGCTATGTTCACACGTAGCGTTTTTGCTGCTTTTTTATGCAAATTTTCAACTGCGTTTTACAGTAGCCATCAAAGTCTATGAAGTTTCAGAAATCTCATGCACATCCCTTGGTGTTTTTTTCCTGACTGTTTTGTCAAAGAGCTCTGTTTTTGTAAAATGCAGCTGTAGCGCCCCGAGGGTTCGGTTGCTACAGAGGTATTGCATCTCACCCAGAGGTGTGATATCTCACTTCCAGGTAAGGATGGAGTGTGGCTCAGGACCCTAACACCCACATGCACTACACCACATTTCCGGGGGACAGGGCAACAATGCTCCCAAGAGTGAGCACAACTGTCCCTGTCCCTGGCTGGAGTGGGGGGAGGGAACACCTAGAAAGGGGGAACCGGGTAGTGTGTGGGTGGGGAGAGTAGATCCCGGGTGCACTGTATAGGGGAGTATATATGGTGGGCACCATCTTAGAGTAGAGGAGAAAGGAGTAGAAAGTGAGAGAGAGCAGAGAGAGAGAAGGAGGCTGGGAGCAGAGGCTCTGCATGGGCTCTGCTCCGCAGACAGGCCAAGTCTTAAGGCCTGGGCCTGAAGGAGAAGGAAGGAAGGGAGAAGAATGGAGGAAGCTCTAGGAGAAGACTGAAGGGACCCCAGGGGTGCGGACCAGCCAGCCGCCACCACACGCCCGCTGCTAACCAGAGTAGGGGGGGTCAGGCCAAGAAAAGGGAACCGGATCCCTCATCTAGTGGAGGAGAGCAACTACCCTCAGCTAGTAACCGGAGGCCGTGGCATTGCACGTGTTACGGCCCCTCACTACACCCGTTAGGAAGGCACCACATAGGACCCAGGGAAACGGAACATACGTTTGCCCACCAAGGCCCGAGGCAGCTGGACAGAAACGTGGTCAATTGTGGGGTACGACAGGCCAGAGAAAGGACACACGAAGGGGGTCCTGAAAAGCACTCCAAAGGTACCTGGGAGTTGGCCGAGCCCCTCACCTGATGAGCACAGCACGACATGGGCAGCCATCATCTGCAGAAGTGGCTTGGAGGGTAAAACTGTGAGTAGAGACCCTGGACTGCATCACTGGACTCCGAGTCATTACTGTTGCTCCCACGCACCATCACCCCCACCATCTGCACGCACTGCCCTGAGGCTATACTCCTCCCGTGGGGAGTTATACTACCCCCTGCTGCACACACAACATCAGCCTCAGCGGTCTGCCCGCAGCGGCGGTTCTCAGTGACCGCAATCCACGGGTGGCGTAGTCGGACATTTAAACCTTACAAAACCCAAATAAACATATCCGCCACTGGTTTGACCACCCTGAGCCACGTGACCGGGTCGCCGCCACGGAGACTACAACCCCCAGCATCGCACAGAGGCCCGGCTCCGGGTATTCCCCAACACACACGGGCCAGGGGGCGCGTCACAGCATGTCACTTTTCAACATTTTTTCAGAGCTTTTGCAGCGTTTTTCACACATTGAAAGCAATGTACACTGCAAAACGCTACAAAAAAGCAGCAAAAAACGCAGGTCTCAGGTTTTGTTGTGTTTTTGGTGCCAAAACCTGAGGAAGTTGAATCAGGTTATATTTTTATGCACTAAACTTTATCAACATGCACAAGAGACAAATGTACCCTGACAAAAATGCAGTAAAAAAACATCAAAAAATGAAGGAAATATCTGTTTTTTGAGCAGTTTTTGCCTGCAAAAAAAAACCGCTGCAAAAATGCTACGTGTGAACATAGCCCAATAGTGTTTTTTTTCTAGTGGCAGGATCCCATTAAGGATTACATCTATATTACTACAAGATCAGAACCACTATCCGTACAGGAATACAGCACCATAAGCATCATCTGAACATGACTACAGCACCTGAACAAGCATCAATACATGAATAGAGCACCATAACCATCATCAGTATATGAGTGAATCACCAGAACCATCATCAGTATATGAATACATCACCAGAACTACCATCAGTACATTTTTAGAGCACCAGAACTATGATTAGTACAAATACATCACCAGAACCACTATCAGTTTATGAATAAAGCACCACAACTACCATCAGTGCATGAATACAGCACCAGAACCACAAACAAAACAGCACATGAATACAGCACCAAGTTTTGTATGGTGATCAAATATGAAGTCAGGTCAGCCTGCACCATATACATGTGTAGCACATGTACAGGCAACTCCCAGTATTACTTTATAATCATCAGACTGTTGACCTGACCATACAGCTCTGACAAAAATTAAGAGACCACTGTACAGTTTTCTATTGGAAAGCATGGAAAGACTGGTGGAAAGCATGACCAGATGCATGAAAGCTGTGATTAAAAATCATGGTTATTCCACCAAATATTGATTTCTGAACTCTTCCGGAGTTAAAACATGAGTAATTTGAGGTCGGAAAGCACGGTGTTTCTTTTTTAGTATTTTGACACTTTATCATTTGATGCAAATAAATACAAAATTTTTAGCTTTGAATTTCTGGTACATGTTGTCAGTAGTTTATAGACTAAAACAACAATGTACATTTTACTCAAAAATATACCTATAAAGAGAAAAATCAGAGAACATGAAAATGTTGCAGTGGTCTCTTAATTTTTGCCAGAGCTGTACATTAGCAGGTATATAAAAGCTCTAAAAAGTTAATTTGCTAAAAAGTTCAGAGATATGCATTTCCCATACGTAGATAAAGAAAGTACATTACTGGCTTGATTACCATCTATTGCCACCTTTGGAAGAAACGGGCTCCAGCTAGCATCTCCTAACGGTCTACCATGACTGGGAGAGATTCTCCAGCAGTTTTGAGTGCTTTCTTTTACTCTAAATTCCCAGCACCATTTAGATCTAGTCCAATTTTCTTGGATTTACTGTTACATTTTTGGTTATCATGCTGCAAGGCTGACTTTCAGCTGAGTTTCTATCTATCTGACAGATGATCTCACATTATGCTCAATCATCCTTTGCAACAATGACAAATTTGTAGTGAATTCTGGGAGGGCAAACTGTGCAGGCCTTGATCCCGAAGAACAGCCCCAAATTGAGTGTTTCCAACAACATGCTGCAGTTATCAGGTTCTTCTGGAAAAATGCATTTCCAGGAACTCAGAAGTGTTTGCCTAGTTGTTTGTGGGCAAACTTTAATTTTCTCTTGACGCTCTTTGGTCTGGCAAAGGTTTCTATGTAGCCAACCCCACACGTAGCTCTAATTTGTGCAGCTTATTTCTAATAGTAGACACAAGCACTTTGACCGAAGCGACTTGCAATACCCTTAATGACATTCTGGGGTTCTTACATTTTTTTCTGTTATTGGGATAAAATTGCTGCAAAAGCCCGGCCTAGGGAAAAGGTGTTTTAAATCTTCTTATAAACATAAAAAAATCTTCTTTCAGAAGATCTGTTGAACCAAGACATGGTGAATTGGTGATACTACAGGATTTATTAAGAAACAAGACCAAAACAACTGAGACATTCTATAATGCACCTTACTTTTTCATGTGGTGTCTTTAGCTTCTTAGGCTATGTTCACACACGTTGTGTTTTGCTGCGTATTTTGCAGCAGATTTTTCTCCAAATTTTCAGTTGCGTCTGGCAGTACCAGCAAAGTGTATGAGAAGGGATTCTCTGTTCACACATGTTGCTTTTTTTTGCTGCGTATTTCCCGCCTTGTTTGTATATTTGGAAAATAGAGCATGTCATTTTGCTGCGTATTTTGCTGTGTATTTTGCTGCGTTTTTTTCACCTATAGGAAGTAATGGGTGGTCAAAAATGCGCAGCAAAATACGTAGCAAATATGCAGCAAATACGCACGTTTTCCTGCCAAAGAAAAGAGTTAGCATCAGAAAAAAACACAACGTGTGTGAACATAGCCTTCCATGGACTTTTTGTGGCAAAAATGTTTTTTTCTCATGCAGATGGCTGAG
This sequence comes from Phyllobates terribilis, assembly GCF_046119375.1. Taxonomy (NCBI): domain Eukaryota; kingdom Metazoa; phylum Chordata; class Amphibia; order Anura; family Dendrobatidae; genus Phyllobates; species Phyllobates terribilis. The sequence goes on from NW_027362767.1 coordinate 99,519,767, forward strand.
GGTCGGACACCCAACAGCCCCATGAACAGCTGCGGGCAGCCAGAAATGCAGTGTAGCAGCTGTGCACTACTGCTGCTCCATCCATTCTCTATGAGGTTGCCGCGTGCTGCACTTATTTTTTTCCAGCAGCCCCATAGAGGATGAATGGAGTGGCACTCGGGTATTTGACATGCTGTTCCATTTTCTAACAAGAATAGAAATTCAGCGTCGAGGATAAAAAAAAATTCCCAGGAGTGCCAGAATCATGTGGTCCCAGCAGTCGGACACCCACCGATCCGCAAATTATAACTTGTTTTATCTGGACAACCCCTTTAAAGAGAATCTATCAGTAGGATCAATCCGCCTAAGCCGTCTATATAAGTATATAGGTTATAGAAATTTGTATAAAATGACACCTTGATATCTGCTATCTGATGTCTTATTCCAGAGAAAACCATGTTTTTCTCAATATGTAAATGAGGTGTTAAGATCTATGGGCCGGATATAGATCTCCCTTAGATTCCGCCTTCAGTGCTTATTTTAAATGAAAGGAGGTGTTACCAGTGTGAGACATGTAAATCAGGAGAGCAGACTGTCAGTCATTACATATCTCACAATGGTAATGCTCCCTTTTCTGACAGTGCGCTCTCTTAATAATAAGAGAGCGCACTGTCAGTGTGTATTGTAAGGAGATAACCTAATGAACAGGAAAAGCTGGTCTCTGTTCTTAGGGTCACAAGATCTTACAGAGACTACGTTGGAATTGACAACCAACGCATACTTAGTAGAGCAGGGACTAGCCCAGCCCCTGAAATTGACGCCACTGATGATGCTTCTTTTCAGGATAGGGACAGAAGCTGCAGCAGTATCTCAGCATGCCCTAGGGATTCTCAAATGAAATGTCATCAAACAGTCCACTGAAAGAAGGTCTATGAAAATAGCTGATAGGGGCTGAGCTGCGCTGTTTCCATAGCTCCCATAGAAAGGAATGGGAGTTACAGAAAGAGTAGCTCACTATGCTGTTTCTGTAACTATTCATTTCTGTGGGAATTACTGAGATAGCATAAATCAGCCCCTCTCTGATATTTCCATAGACCCTTCTCCAGTCGTCAGAGCTTGGTGGGACATATTCCCGTTTCATCTATGACAGGCTGAGATTGGAAAAACCCTTGAAAATAAGCAATTTTATTTTTTTTTATATTACAAAGTTTCTTATTTTCATGTGCACTATTGATTTTGGAAATAAAAATTAAAATGAAGATTACTTTATACCTTTACCTTGCAATATACACACTGTCAATCAGCAGCAGGCAAGGGAGGGGAACCGACGATCACAGATACCGAGGACTTGGCAACTCACACATAATAAAGTGGACTCTCCATGAACATTAGGAGAATAAGATGGATTTTATTTTATGCACTAACAGCTAGATGCAATCTAATGAGTAAGACATGGCCATCATTACGTTCTCGGACAGCAGTTTTATCCTGCTGCTGGATAGGGAAGAATAAACACAGATTCTGCACTGTGCAGCCTTGCAGCGCTGGGGTACTGGGTTCAAATCCCACTAAGGACATCATCTGCAAGGAGTTTGTATGTTCTCCCCGTGTTTGTGTGGGTTTCCTCCGGGTTCTCCGGTTTCCTCCCACACTGCAAAGGCATACTGATAGGGAATCTAGATTGTGAGCCCCGATGGGGACAGTAATGATAATGTATGTAAAGCACTGGGGAATTAATGGCGCTATATAAGCATAATAAATAAATATGAGCTATAGAGTACACGATGCATTGCTAACAGTCTGGACACATGAAACATTCACTCATACCAGACAGTGTACTGGAGACTGGAGCGATTCCCAATACCACTCTGGAGATCAGAATATGGATTGTTCCTCCACCCTGCAGTGACTGGAGATGTATTGTCTTTCATTACAGTCACAATGTTACAATAATACGCAATCTGCATATTAACTAGCAAGACTTCACATTTAATGAATTATATATTGAACGCAGTAAGGAACAATCTAATCTGACACGACGGCCTGTCCTGACATTGACTTTTTCAAATATTGTATAAAACATGGCCATTTGGATTCCCAAACTTCAGAAAACAATCCGTGCACTACCCTTAACATGTATTCTGGGAAAACCACACGGCATACATGTGAACGGTATCATTAACCAGACAGAGTGTCCTTTTAACCTTCGTCGGACCAGTATGTGGCTGTTCACCTTTAATTCAACTGCATAGAAAACCACAGGAGGCTCCTTTAGAGAAAGAAGGGCACCACAAAAATACATTCCTTAACTTTGAAATTAGTAATCTAGGAAGAAAAAGGTGTGGGATTATGGAAATCACAGGTTAGATACAGGGTCGGCCTTGGTGGGGGTGGCAAACTGGGCAATTGCCATCCCCTTAGGGGCCTCCAGCATCTACAGCAGGAGCCACGCTACATTATCAGTAAAGCTTCCGATGTGGAGACTGCTTCACGACCTTTGCTGACATCACAATCATCTGACGGCTCATGTGATGTCAATGTCACCACAGGTCCTGTACTCTGTGGGAGTCGGAAGTACTGAAGAGGAGACGGACTGGGGGTAAAGCCCCCGTCTCACATAGCGAGATCGCTAGCGAGATCGCTGCTGTGTTACGGTTTTGGTGACGCAACAGCGACCTCACCAGCGATGTCGCTATGTGTGACACTTTGCAGCGATCAGGCCCCTGCTGTGAGGTCGCTGATCGCTGCAAAGTGTCCTGGACCATTTTTTGGTCGTTGCCCGCCCGCTGGTCAGCACACATCGCTGTGTGTGACCAGCGGGAGCAGCGATCAGGCTGGTAACCATGATAAACATCGGGTTGCTAGGGGCACACGCGCACCTAGTAACCCGTTGTTTATCATGGTTACCACTCTGCTACAGTGAGCGGGAGGTTACCGCTCACTTTAGCAGGCTGGTAACCATGGTAAACATCGGGTTACTAGGGGCACACGCGCACCTAGTAACCCGTTGTTTATCATGGTTACGAGCCTGCTAAAATGAGCGGTAACCTCCCGCTCACTGTAGCAGAGTGGTAACCATGATAAACAACGGGTTACTAGGTGCGCGTGTGCCCCTAGTAACCCGATGTTTACCATGGTTACCAGCCTGCTCCTGCTTCAGCAGGCTGGCAACCAGGAGCAGGACATCGTGGAAAGATTCTTTCCACGATATCGCTGCTCCCCTGATCGTTGGTGAGCCTGCCTGTTTGACAGCTCACCAGCGACCACATAGCGACGCAGCAACGATCCCTGACAGGTCGTATCATTGTCGGGATCGTTGCAGCGTCGCTAAGTGTGACGGGGCCTTAAGTCATCTATCATCTGTGTGTGTGTCTGTCTTTCTATCTGTATGTGGTTGACCCTAGAATGTATTGATTCCTGGTAGTTTATATTAGTAACTAAGGACTACAGAATGTATGGGCTCCTGGTGGGTGAATATTAGTAAGGACTACAGAATGTATGGGCTCCTGGTGTGTATATATTAGTAAGGACTACAGAATGTATGGGCTCCTGGTGTGTATATATTAGTAAGGACTACAGAATTTATGGGCTCCTGGTGTGTATATATTAATGAGGACTACAGAATGTATGGGCTCCTGGTGTGTATATATTAGTAAGGACTACAGAATGTATGGGCTCCTGGTGCATATAAATTAGTAAGGACTACAGAATGTATGGGCTCCTGGTGTGTATATATTAGTAAGGACTACAGAATGTATGGGCTCCTGGTGTGTATATATTAGTAAGGACTACAGAATGTATGGGCTCCTGGTGTGTATAAATTAGTGAGGACTACAGAATGTATGGGCTCCTGGTGTGTATATATTAGTAAGGACTACAGAATGTATGGGCTCCTGGTGCATATAAATTAGTAAGGACTACAGAATGTATGGGCTCCTGGTGTGTATATATTAGTGAGGACTACAGAATGTATGGGCTCCTGGTGTGTATATATTAGTGAGGACTACAGAATGTATGGGCTCCTGGTGGGTATATATTAGTAACTAAGGACTACAGAATTTTGGGCTCTTGGTGGGTATATATTAGTAACTAAGGACTACAGAATGTATGGGCTCCTGGTGGGTATATATTAGTGAATACATCAGAATGAATGGGCTCCTGGTGGTATATATTAGTGACACATCAGAATGTATGGGCTCCTGGTGGTATATATTAGTGACACATCAGAATGTATGGGCTCCTGGTGGTATATATTAGTGAGGACTACAGAATGTATGGGCTCCTGTTGGTATATATTTGTGAAAATATCAGAATGTATGGCTCCTGGTGGTATATATTAACAATGACATCAGAATGTATGGGCTTCTGGTGGTATATATTGGTGAAGATATCAGAATATATGGGCTCTTAGTGGTATATATTAGTGAAGATATCAGAATGTGTGGGCTCCTGGTATGTATATATGTGTCTGTGTGTATGTATGTTTCTGTATGAAGATGCTCTGCATATACATGTGTGTATGTGTTCTGTGTATACATATAGGTCTATGTATGTGATGCGCCCCCTGGGCCGTGTGTGTAGGGGAATACCCGGAGCCGGGCCTCTGTGAGGTGCTGGGGGTTGTAGTCTCCATGGCGGCGTCCCGGTCCGTGCCCAGGGCAGTCAAACCAGAGGGGATCGTCTATTCATTCTGAATGTCCGACTACGCCACCCGTGGTTTGCGGTCGGAGTGAACCGCCGCTGCAGTGCAGACCGCTGAGGCTGGTGTTGTGGGCGCAGCAGAGTGTAGTATAACTCCCCACAGGCGGAGTATAGCCCCAGGGCAGCAAGTGGGGATGTTGGGAGTGATGGTGCGTGGGAGTAATGACTCAGAGTCTCTGTAATGCAGTTCAGGATCTTTACTCACAGTTCTTTATCCAAGTTACTTCAGCTGGTCATAACGTCCCGCGTCGCACCGTGCTCACCAGGTGAGGGGCTCGGACAGCTCCCAGATAACTTTGGAGCGCTTCACAGGACCCCCTTTGTGTGTCCTTCCTCTGGCCTGTCATACCCCACCAGTGACCACGCTTCTGTCCGGCTGCCTCGGGCCTTGGCGGGTAAATGTTGACCTCCGTTTCCCTGACCCTATGTGGTGCCTTCCTAACGGGTATAGCAAGGGGCTGCGCCACATAAAATGTCACAGCCTCCGGTTTCTAGCTGAGGGTAGTTCCCCGCCTCCACTAGTTTCGGGGACCGGTCTCCCCCTTTGGCCTGACCCCTCCACGCAGGTAGATTCGGGCGTGTGGTGGCTACCAGCCGGTCCACACCCCTAGGGTCCCTTCGTTCCTTGTTCCTGGAGCCTTCTCCGCTCCCCTTCCTTTCTCTTCCTCTCCAGGCTTGGGCCTAAGTTACTAGGCCCGCCTCCGGAGCAGAGCCTCTGCTCCCAGTCACTTCTCCTCAGACTCAACTGAACACTGATCTAAGATGGTGCACCCAGGAACTACTTCCTCCCTGCTCCTGCGCTACAGGGTTCCCCCTTCCTCGGTGTTCCCCCCCCCCCACTTCAGCCAGGGACAGGGACTGTCGTGCTCTGCCTGGAGCATATCGGTCGCCCTGCCCCCCGGAAATGTGGTGTAATGCATGCAGGTGTCGGGGTCCTGATCCACACTCCATCCTTACCTGAGAGTGAGATATCGCACATCTGGATGAGATGCAATACCTCTGTAGCAACCGAGCCCTCGGGGCGCCACATATGTGCTCTGTATATACAGTACAGACCAAAAGTTTGGACACACCTTCTCATTTAAAGATTTTTCTGTATTTTCATGACTATGAAAATTGTACATTCACACTGAAGGCATCAAAACTATGAATTAACACATGTGGAATTATATACTTAACAAAAAAGTGTGAAACAACTGAAAATATGTCTTATATTCTAGGTTCTTCAAAGTAGCCACCTTTTGCTTTGATGACTGCTTTGCACACTCTTGGCATTCTCTTGATGAGCTTCAAGAGGTAGTCACCGGAAATGGTCTTCCAACAATCTTGAAGGAGTTCCCAGAGATGCTTAGCACTTATTGGCCCTTTTGCCTTCACTCTGCGGTCCAGCTCACCCCAAACCATCTTGATTGGGTTCAGGTCTGGTGACTGTGGAGGCCAGGTCATCTGGCGTAGCACCCCATCACTCTCTCTCTTGGTCAAATAGCCCTTACACAGCCTGGAGGTGTGTTTGGAGTAATTGTCCTGTTGAAAAATAAATGATGGTCCAACTAAATGCAAACCGGATGGAATAGCAAGCCGCTGCAAGATGCTGTGGTAGCCATGCTGGTTCAGTATGCCTTCAATTTTGAATAAATCCCCTACAGTGTCACCAATAAAGCACCCCACACTATCACACCTCCTCCTCCATGCTTCACGGTGGGAACCAAGCATGTAGAGTCCATCCGTTCACCTTTTCTGCGTCGCACAAAGACACGGTGGTTGGAACCAAAGATCTCAAATTTGGACTCATCAGACCAAAGCACAGATTTCCACTGGTCTAATGTCCATTCCTTGTGTTCTTTAGCCCAAACAAGTCTCTTCTGCTTGTTGCTTGTCGTTAGCAGTAATTTCCTAGCAGCTATTTTACCATGAAGGCCAGCTGCACAAGGTCTCCTCTTAACGGTTGTTGTAGAGATGTGTCTGCTGCTAGAACTCTGTGTGGCATTGACCTGGTCTCTAATCTGAGCTGCTGTTAACCTGCGATTTCTGAGGCTGGTGACTCGGATAAACTTATCCTCAGAAGCAGAGGTGACTCTTGGTCTTCCTTTCCTTGGGCAGTCCTCATGTGAGCCAGTTTCTTGGCAGCGCTTGATGGTTTTTGCAACTGCACTTGGGGACACTTTCAAAGTTTGCCCAATTTTTCAGACTGACTGACCTTCATTTCTTAAAGTAATGATGGCCACTCGTTTTTCTTTACTTAGCTGCTTTTTTCTTGCCATAATACAAATTCTAACAGTCTATTCAGTAGGACTATCAGCTGTGTATCCACCAGACTTCTGCACAACACAACTGATGGTCCCAATCCCATTTATAAGGCAAGAAATCCCACTTATTAAACCTGACAGGGCACACCTGTGAAGTGAAAACCATTTCCGGTGACTACCTCTTGAAGCTCATCAAGAGAATGCCAAGAGTGTGCAAAGCAGTCATCAAAGCAAACGGTGGCTACTTTGAAGAACCTAGAATATAAGACATATTTTCAGTTGTTTCACACTTTTTTGTTAAGTATATAATTCCACATGTGTTAATTCATAATTTTGATGCCTTCAGTGTGAATGTACAATTTTCAAAGTCATGAAAATACAGAAAAATCTTTAAATGAGAAGGTGTGTCCAAACTTTTGGTCTGTACTGTATGTATATGCTCTGTGTATACATGTATATGTATGTGCTCTGTGTATACATAAATGTGTGTGTATGTACTCCTCGGTGTATACATGCATGTGTGCTATGTGTATATACATATGTGTGTGTAACATACACAATGTTTATGTCACATACTGTGTGTCTGTAGCATCCATTTATAAATCCCAGCTGCACAGACAAGAGATCATAGGTGTAAATTTGTTGGCTTATCAATGGGAATACCTGTTAAAATATAACATTTATTAGGTCAATTTAAAATAGTCAAAAAACAGAAAAAATACCATTAATTAAAAAACACACAAGTGCTAAAAGAGGAGTTTATGGGAAATAGATATGACTATGGATTACTATCTTACCCTACTATAAAGGTTATCCCTACCTTGCTGCGGTTGGCACCCTAGGTTGGACGCAATCAATTTTTGATTAATGGTATTTTTTCTTTTCTTTGACCATTTAAAATTGACCTAATAAATGTTATATTTTAACGGGTATTCCACTTTATAAACTGTGTTTTGTTAACCCGTAACCTAGTAAACTATGTGTAAATTTGTTGGCAATTGCCCAACAGACGAGCAAAATGCTGCTCATTCATCAGGTGATTGGATTGTTTATGGTGGAACAAAAATCACTGTTCTCAGCAGCACATCGCCCGGTGTAACCAGCAGATGTGCTGCTGATTACATGTATACTGTATGGGGACAGATTGATGTACTAGTGATTGTTCTGTGCCCATCATTCTTTGTCATCCGGTGTAAATAGGCCGAGAAACAAGCGTCGAACGACTTCAATATTGTCGTTCGCGCTTGCTTAACGGTCTGAACTCAGCGCATGTAAATGCAACCCAAATGTTTGAGGGTGATGGCGCAAAATGTGAGCATTTAGGGCCTCACTTTGTCTAAAACTGGCCTTGGATTGATAGACACATTAATCATATTCAAATGAAGAAAAAATGGGAACAAAATTTACAAAACATGAGCACAACGGGTAGAAATCCCTGCACTTACACACATTGGCTGCTAACAATGTTATTACTGGTAGTCTGACAAATGTTCTCCTATGCTGAATGCATTTGGACACGGAAATCATCAAGATCCGCAGCTGGCAGCTCCATTTGTAATGACGTCCCAGATGTGCTCAATGGAGGACAAGTCTGGAGACAATGCAGGCCACGATAGCACATTTAGGCTGCTCGCAATAGCACAAGAAACATGCAGTTTGATGTTCTGTTGAAAAACTGATTCTGGGACACTTTGGAGAATTGGCCATACTACTGGTTCCAACCCCAAATCAATGTAACCCTGAGCTGTTAGAATACGTGGAATGAAGACTAGAGAGGTCTGACTACCGTACATTATGCCACCACACGCCTTAATCCTGGTAATAGGACTGGTGGGATGTGCTACATTAACAACGAACGCCAAGAAGAAGACTTCAACATGGAATGTCACACCAACCCTACTCCCGGGATTATAGGGTGGCATTTTGTATGGTAGTTGAACCCCTGTAGTCTATCAAGCTTGTGATTTACACAATTTCACAACTTTTCCTTCTTTTTTTTCAACTTGGTGTTGCAATTTCAATGTTGAGGAGTATATCTGTGCCGAACTGTATATGACCACAATGGGGCCCTATCGTGGACTTAATTCTTGGATATATACATCCGGCCGTAGGTGCATGCACTATGTACACATTAAAATAACTTTTAAATAAACATAAGCTGCATTTAATATTATCTAATTGTTTTTCCACTATTACAACTGTAAGAATATACATTGCACAGTGTTTTTTGTTTTTTTTTTTAAAACAAAAAAATTTTCATGGCATTTTTTTAGCAACATATTTGGCACACAAATCATGCTGTAGGATTTCTGTTTTTTTCAGGCAGTTTTTTTATAATTTTCTTCCATAAATCTCCAGTGTATTTTTTCATCCTTGCTTAAAAAGATAAGTGTTAGATTAGGGTCACACAAGCTTATTTTCTCTCATCCGAAAAATTGAGCAGATCAGAGTTTGATCATAGTGTGGTCCGATTTTCTCAGATGAAGAGAAGATGAAGAAAAAACATTTCTCCATCTTCTCCATTCTGTCAGTCCATGAAAATCGGACCGCACTCAGAAGTCATCCGAGTGCAGTCCGATTTTTCCACGAAGTCGCTTACATGCATGGCCGAGTGCGATCCGAATTTTGGATCAAACTTGGACGTAATGCGATTTTTTAGTCGGACAGACTCTGCACTAGGAGAAGATTGGACATGAGCACGGCCCCTTAGACTAACATTGGTCTAAGTGCGATCTGATGTTTTGTTGAATCAGACCGATAACACGATCTGCACAGGCCCTTGTCGTGGGTTTTTGTTGCATTTTTTGACGTTACAAATCGTGATTTAGCATGCACCTTAAAAACAGGTGCTGACACCTTTACAGGTGTTTTTTAGGGGGCAAACAAAAACAAACAGAAAAAAAAGTGTGTGTGAATGAAGCCCACAGAAGATTATCTGTTTATATCTTCCAGGAAAGGTATGGCTGGTAAATATAAAAATCATTGTAGATATATATAGGAACCTTCAGATGCAACCAGAAGGCTCAATGCCACATACTGAATTTACTGCGCAGAATATTCTCCAGATCTGGAACCATGTGGTGAAGATGATTCCATAGAATGCAGCACAGTCTCTCCCTGTCTCCTTTTAAATCCCTTCCCTCTTATCTTTCTCCCCTCCCAGGGAATGCAGTTTGTGACTGGGATGTTTCTAAGTAGGGGGAAAGAATTCTGGTGGCTTGTATAAGAATCCACTCACACCCCCACTGCTAGGACAGCTGCGATAACACAATGAGTCCTGTGCTAAAACACCCTACAATATTAACGCCACAAGCGCCAAACAGACCTGTCTGCTACACACTGTCTTGTGCTCTGGCCATTTGAGGGTTAACAACCCGGGTGGCCTTTGTATCACTGAGCATACTGTCAGAATTGCCATAGATACCTGTTACATACACACACATTTCATCCTACTAAAGGGAATCTGTCACCAGGTTTTGCCACCTAATCTGACATCAGCATGATGTAGGGGCAGAGACCCTGATTTCAGCGATGTGTCACTTACAGGTCTGCTTGCTGTAGTTTTGATAACAATCATTGTTTTATTAGCAGGGGATTATCACTAGAGAGGACTAGTGAACCTGCTGCCAGGTAGTCCAACTCCGCCTCCAACACTCATGGGTGTACACAGAAAGCGTCCAATCAGTGGTGTGGGTGGAGTTATACAGAGCTCAGTATTAGAGAACTGCTAGATCTGCAGCAGATAAAGCAGTGATTTTATTAAAATTGCAGCAAGCAGCCCAGTAAATCAAACATTACTGGAATCAAGGTCTCTGCCCCTACATCATGCTGCTCTCAGTTGGAGTAGCAAACAAATCTGTTGACAGATGGCCTTTAACCCCTTAAAGCCGAGCCCGCATCTTTGCTGGCAGATGATGGTTGTGATAATCAAATGCCTCTAAAAGCCATTGGCAAAGCGGACATTTACAGCACACCGACAGGGCAGCACTACATTCTATGAGCCCATCATCGCTCCTGTCACGTGATCGTTGGGCGCTGATGGGTTGCCATGATGGCTGAAGACCCCTGTGTCCATCATCACGGTACTTCAATGAAAGCCAGCCCGTGGCTAGCATTCATAGGAGACTGCGATTTATGCTATATACACCAACCCTAAGGGGACTAATAAATACCGTGAAAAATAAAAAAAAAGTTTTAAAAAATACAAAAGTTCAAATCACCTCCCTTTTCCCACATTAAAAATTAAGAAATATATATATTTTTTTAAATATACATAATTGATATCGCTGCATCCATAAAGTCGGATCTATCAAAATATAAAATAAATTAATCTGATCAGTAAACGGCGTAATAGTAGAAATGGAATAAAAACTACTGAATTTTTTTTTTCATGCCGCTGCAACAACAACAAAAAGTAATGAGAGACGATCAAAACATCATAATCTCTGCATCTATCTATGCCTATGGCTTCCTTTCTATATCCAATAATGACCAGGTAGGACTGTTCACCAATCAGACCAGTCAATGATCAGCTCAATCATCATACAACCATGGCATTACTAGATCAGCTCTCCCATTAGCCTTGAAGGTTATCGTTTCTTGAATACCTTTTAAAAAGTATCTTAAAGGGGGTGTCCACTATTTGTATAATTCCTTTTTAAAAGTAGCCCCCCTTGTAAAATAAAAAACACGATATGCTCGCCTCTCACACCGGCGTCGGGTCTCCCAGGGCTGGTGTGACTTTGTTATGCTATGTAAGCCCTGAAGCCAATCTGTGGCCACTAATGGGCTGCTGCACTCTCACTTCCCACAGAAAAATGGAAGAGGCTAGAACAAAAACATCCCAACAGCAGCCACTGATTAATTGCAGGGCTCACGTGGTATAACAATGTCATGCGAGCACCGGCAGACCTGGAGCTGACATTGCTGGAATGGCCCCCGGGTGGGATGGGAGTATGTTATTGCTATTATACAAGAGGGGCTACTACATTTAAAAAGGGATTGTACATGTAGTGGACAACCCCTTTAAAAAGGACCTATCACTTGCTAGATGTGTGTAATTTTTTTTACCTGGTGTATATGCTGCTGATCTTCTAAATCTGGCATAATTTTTCATTTGTTCCTATGTCTTTCCATTCCTGATATGGACCCTCTATCTTATAAGTAAATCATGTCTCTTAAGCAAGTGGGTGTGGTCCACTAATCATCTTATGAACCCTCCTACTTCGCTAAAAAGACTAGATAAATATATAGGGATGGGGGGCTTGTTTCTCAGGAATGGAGAGGAGCAAGAACGAAAAATAATCTATGCCAGATTCAGGAGAACGACGGCATTCAGACGGCATTCACAACAGGTAAAAAAATATATATTTTTGGCAAGTGACCGATTCTGGTTGAACAATATAATAGAAATATTTACCAATTTCCGAATAGTAAAGTTACATTTTTATGCCCTGAGTGAGCAGATAAGAGGAGTCTGAAAAAGCTAGACAATTATTCCCATGGGAGCTGTAATGGTGCCCATTGTGGCAGAGCAAATGTAGAAGGACAAGTCAAGGACTTTACCAATCTTAACTTATTTTAGGTGACAGCTTTCACTTTTATAACATATGTCCCTCATTATTGTCACATTTATATATGCAATAACACCTGATACTATGAGAGGTCCAAAAAGAAATCAGTGACCCATGCCGTGCTCCAGACGTGTTCAAGGGCAAGATGGAGAAGGGTTTAGTCTGAACTCTACATTCCTCTACCTTCGCCTTCTACCTCCGAGAAGAGAATTCTCTTTCCTGCAGGGATTTAGCTGACAATCTGTACCTAGATATAGCCAAACATCCTGCGAGGAATGCTGCCCCAGCAAATGCTATTAATAGCAGGAGAAAAAAAATAACCAGATAAATGGATCTTTAAGGCTTCGCTACTGTTAAAGAGTAGGTAATATGCAGCCACCCAATGCCATAGCTGTCAGCTGTCTACTAGGCCATATTACACCATTTTCTACCCACATGCTCTAAATTTCTCATCGCTGAAGGGCTGAATAACACAGTTCAATACCTATAAAAGGCCGTATTCACATAGGACTACAATGCCACAACCAAATAAACATCTAGTAGTATAATAGGTCTTTCTACTCAATGTCCATTTTCCTTAAATGGCAGCACGCTGATGGCTTAGTGGATTTATTTTACTTCTGATAAATTTTTGAAGAAACTTTAGCCAAAATTTTAGCTGAAAAATATAAATTACAGATGTCATAATTTAGTCCCTACCAGTGGCATAACTAGAGTCTGATGGGCCCCACTGAAAAATTTGGACCTGTGCCCTCAACTGCATGTTGGTCAGATTTATGGGCCCTTGTAGCGTTCTATATCCTTCAAAGACATACATGTTCGCCCCCAATGTAATCATGTCTCCAATCATGGCTGCTTACTGCAATAATCTCCATCATACTGGCCCCTTCCTGATATAATGTCCCCCATCCTGGGTCCCTTCCACCTTCCTGGTATAATGTCCCCCATCATGTAATAATGTCTCCTCATCCCTTCCTATAACAATGTCCTCCATCCTGGGCAACTTCCAGTAATAATGTCCCCCATCCTGGATCCTTCCAGTAATAATGTCCCCCTTCCTGGATCCTTCAAGTAATAATGTCCCCCATCCTTGGACCCTTTTGTTCTTCTCCAGCACATTTGAAAAAAAAAGAAACCATTATTCTTACCTTCCCCTACTCCAACAACATGCAGTGTCCTCCTCTACAGCTGGCAGCTGACTTTGGTGTGCCAGCACAGGTAGCATATGATGTCACTGCCATGCACTGCCAGTCACGGGCAAGCCATTCTCTGCTGTTGAGCTCTGATTGGCTGGCAGCATGTATTGCATTGCAGGGAGCTGGCAGGTCTCTGCACCGCAATACATTTCAGCTGAATGTACAGTACAGACCAAAAGTTTGGACACACCTTTTCATTTAAAGATTTTTCTGTATTTTCATGACTTTGAAAATTGTACATTCACACTGAAGGCATCAAAACTATGAATTAACACATGTGGAATTATACACTTAACAAAAAAGTGTGAAACAACTGAAAATATGTCTTATATTCTTGGTTCTTCAAAGTAGCCACCTTTTGCTTTGATGACTGCTTTGCACACTCTTGGCATTCTCTTGATGAGCTTCAAGAGGTAGTCATCGGAAATGGTTTTCACTTCACAGGTGTGCCCTGTCAGGTTTAATAAGTGTGATTTCTTGCCTTATAAATGGGGTTGGGACCATCAGTTGTGTTGTGCAGAAGTCTGGTGGATACACAGCTGATAGTCCTACTGAATAGACTGTTAGAATTTGTATTATGGCAAGAAAAAAGCAGCTAAGTAAAGAAAAACGAGTGGCCATCATTACTTTAAGAAATGAAGGTCTGTCAGTCCGAAAAATTGGGCAAACTTTGAAAGTGTCCCCAAGTGCAGTTGTAAAAACCATCAGGCGCTACAAAGAAACTGCCTCACATGAGGACCGCCTTAGGAAAGGAAGACCAAGAGTCACCTCTGCTTCTGAGGATACGTTTATCCGAGTCACCAGCCAGAAATCGCAGGTTAACAGCAGCTCAGATTAGAGACCAGGTCAATGCCACACAGAGTTCTAGCAGCAGACACTTCTCTACAACAACTGTTAAGAGGAGACTTTGTGCAGCAGGCCTTCATGGTAAAATAGCTGCTAGGAAACCACTGCTAAGGACAGACAACAAGCAGAAGAGACTTGTTTGGGCTAAAGAACACAAGGAATGGACATTAGACCAGTGGAAATCTGTGCTTTGGTCTGATGAGTCCAAATTTGAGATCTTTGGTTCCAACCACCGTGTCTTTGTGCGACGCAGAAAAGGTGAACGGATGGACTCTACATGCCTGGTTCCCACATAGAGCAGGAGGTGTGATGGTGTGGGGGTGCTTTGCTGGTGACACTGTTGGGGATTTATTCAAAATTGAAGGCATACTGAACCAGCATGGCTACCACAGCATCTTGCAGCGGCATGCTATTCCATCCGGTTTGCGTTTAGTTGGACCATCATTTATTTTTCAACAGGACAATGACCCCAAACACACCTCCAGGCTGTGTAAGGGCTATTTGACCAAGAAGGAGAGTGATGGGGTGCTACGCCAGATGACCTGGCCTCTACAGTCACCAGACCTGAACCCAATCGAGATGGTTTGGGGTGAGCTGGACCGCAGAGTGAGGGCAAAAGGGCCAACAAGTGCTAAGCATCTCTGGGAACTCCTTCAAGATTGTTGGAAGACCATTTCCGGTGACTACCTCTTGAAGCTCATCAAGAGAATGCAAAGAGTGTGCAAAGCAGTCATCAAAGCAAAAGGTGGCTACTTTGAAGAACCTAGAATATAAGACATATTTTCAGTTGTTTCACACTTTTTTGTTAAGTATATAATTCCACATGTGTTAATTCATAGTTTTGATGCCTTCAGTGTGAATGTACAATTTTCAAAGTCATGAAAATATAGAAAAATCTTTAAATGAGAAGGTGTGTCAAAACTTTTGGTCTGTACTGTATGTCCTAGGAGGAACATCCAGGTGAAATTGGTGCTGGCATTTGCGGGTCCACCTCCCGCACGGACACAGTTGAGGTCGCGCCCTCTACGACTGCGATCGTTACACCCTATAATTGTTACACTACTATAAATGATAAAAATATTAGAGGTCTGGAGAGAAATGCTGTACAAGAGAAAGCTGATTTTTCTGCCGCTATGGTGTATGTGTGAGGAAAAATGCTAGCCTTGTGTGCTTACCATATAAAATGTCAGATAAAATAAGCAAACACACAGCGCCAGATAGAAAGAGCCACCCCAGTGTTAGCCCTCGTGTACCCATTTATCAACCACAGCCGCCTACTGCCAGAATGATTCCCCACTATCATCACTGTCTTCCAGTGTAAAATAAAAGTCACACGCACTCGACCCCCAGTGTCAGTCACGTTGCCCCAGCTGCACTGAAAACTCTACCCTTTATCTTAAGCTTCCATAAATATTTGATATAAGTTGACCAAACCCACCTATTTTGGGCAGGACCGGACCGCCATCTGATGAGTTTGCATGCCTTTTGCCTCTCCTTCGAGAGCTGAGTCTTGGGAGACAAGGATCGGGAAACTTTTCAGAGGAGATGAGCAGCTGTCAGAGATGTCTGGCAGAATCTGAAAACATATGAACGCTCTGACGAGCCGAGCGCACATGTGTATGGAGGAGTCGGGAAAGATAGATGTCCGCCTAAGGAACATTCGTCCAACAGCTATCTCACGTTTATCACCAGCATTGGTATCGCAGTCCTTTTCTTTCCTCTCCATTATATGTAAAATGTATACAGGAGGCAATAGTCTTCTACCCACTCATAGCTGTAACCCTTCATCTTCTTCCTCCTAGCACTACCTTCCTTGCCAAAAAATACCAAAACCATGATGGACCCACTATAGTCAGAAGTCATCCGAATTCCTTTAAAAATAGATCCGGCATTGCGGCCACGGTTGTGTTATTAACAGAACTATGATGCTAATGTGAACAGAGCTTTGGATCCCCTACTAATAAACAAAACCTAAAATAAGAGCAAAATACAAAAATATACATATTGATAGGGAATTTGGATTGTGAGCTTCAATGGGGGCAGCGATGATGATGATGTGCAAAATATGATGGCGCAATATATGGGCTCGTGCAAATGATCGTATTTTCGGTCCAAGTGTGATCTGACTAAACATCGGATTGCACTCAGACCAATGTTAGTCTATGGAGCCATGCACATGTCCGATTTTATCTTAGACCAATCCAGTCCGAGGAAAAAAATCACAGCATGAACGAGTTGGATCAGATTATCGAATCACACTCAGCCATGCAAGTCAGTGGGTTCATGGAAACCATCAAACTGCACTCGGATTTTCTTGCGACTGACAGAATGGAGAAGACGGAGACAATATTTTTTTCATCTTCTCCTCATCCGAGAGAATCGGATCACATGCCCTCTGATCATGCGCCCTCTGATCACGCGCCCCCTGATCACACGCCCTCTGATCACACGCCCTCTGATCACACGCCCCCTGATCACACGCCCCCTGATCACACGCCCTCTGATCACACGCCCCCTGATCACACGCCCTCTGATCACACGCCCCCTGATCACACGCCCCCTGATCACACGCCCCCTGATCACACGCCCTCTGATCACACGCCCCCTGATCACACGCCCTCTGATCACACGCCCTCTGATCACACACCTTTATCTGATCATAATCGGCCCAATCCTATCAGATGAGAGAACGTACATTAGTGTGACCCTAGCCTAAGTGAGAGAGAAAATAAGCCAGTAAATATGTTACACATGATTTTTTTTTGTTGTTGCTAAATGTAAGGATATTTTAATAGAGATAAGTAGAAATGTTCCTGGAAGTTCTTCCCAAACTTATACCCACTTGTTTCAGGTAGCTCACATTAATTTTCCCATAATAAAGTCGGTTGATCAAAATAGAAAAAAGTATTCAGAGTATTTCCCATACAAAGAAAGAACAAAGATTTGCTAAAAACAAGAATCTCAGCCTAAAAGTTGTGCATCTCTGCAGGCCATGGAGGGCTTTCGCCGAAGGAGGGGAGAAAATATATGGTAATGTATGGAGGCAATCTTGACTTTTTGTCAATAATAAAGAATGATCTCGAAGACTCATACATTCCTTGACACGAATATTTACTTCAGCTGCTTACTGTGCTTTCCTAGAATAAATTATCGGATCTGTGATTAGAAAGAAGACATTTTTCTTCTATTTAATTTTCAATCTACATGTTATTTTGGGGTGTATGCCATTCCTATAACTTTTTTCCCTAAATTTAAGCCATATTCTTTGAAAAGGAAAAGAGTAGAAATGACCATTCCATGTGTTTGGTAGTCACTCACATGTATCATAAAAGCTCATGTCATGTTTCCTTAGTATTGCCGATACCTATATATGATCTATATGTAATCTAGCCAATGCCAACCCCTCACAAGCAACAACCTTCAAGCTCCACCATTATATTAAGCTGTGGAAAATCAACCTAAATAATAAATCCGCCTTGGCACAATTGTGTGCCATGTATTGCCCTTTATTAAAAAAAAAACCCACTTAAAAGCCCAGCACGCTGATAACTAATACGGGCAGGCTTGGACTGGCCCACCGGAAAACAGGAGAATCCTCCGGTGGGCCCCCATATGACAGGGGATGTTCCAATAGATGCACATTATGTATATGTTGTTTTTTTAGCTATATTTTAGTTGGGAACAATTGATTTGCATTGTAGCCAGGCTTGGACTGGCCCACAGGAGAACAGGAGAATCCTCCGGTGGGCCACCACCCTCTTATATAAGCAGTATAAGGCGGCATCTTATTCATTTAACAATCTACCCAGTTCATTATTATATACATTTGTGATGAGGATAATGTCATATTTGCATTTAGCTGAAAAGTGGGGCCCTGGAGTTGGTTTCTTGTTGGGCCTTGGCACCCAGGTCCGATACTGAATATGGCTGTGAAGGTATACAGTGCTGGCCAAAAGTATTGGCACCCCTGCAATTCTGTCAGATAATACTCAGTTTCTTCCTGAAAATGATTGCAATCACAAATTCTTTGGTATTATTCTCTTCATTTAATTTGTCTTCAATGAAAAAAACACAAAAAGAATTGTCCTAAAGCCAAATTTGATATAATTCCACACCAAACCTAAAAAAGGGGGTGGACAAAAGTATTGGCACCCTTTGAAAAATCATGTGATGCTTCTCTAATTCGTGTAATTAACAGCACCTGTAATTTACCTGTGGCACCTAACAGGTGTTGGCAATAACTAAATCACACTTGCAGCCAGTTAACATGGATTAAAGTTGACTCAACCTCTGTCCTGTGTCCTTGTGTGTACCACATTGAGCATGGAGAAAAGAAAGAAGACCAAAGAACTGTCTGAGGACTTGAGAAACCAATTTGTGAGGAAGCATGAGCAATCTCAAGGCTACAAGTCCATCTCCAAAGACCTGAATGTTCCTGTGTCTTCCGTGCGCAGTGTCATCAAGAAGTTTAAAGCCCATGGCACTGTGGCTAACCTCCCTAGATGTGGACGGAAAAGAAAAATTGACGAGAGATTTCAACGCAAGATTGTGCGGATGGTGGATAAAGAACCTCGACTAACATCCAAACAAGTTCAAGCTGCCCTGCAGTCCGGGGGTACAACAGTGTCAACCCGTACTATCCGTCGACGTCTGAATGAAAAGGGACTGTATGGTAGGATACCCAGGAAGACCCCACTTCTTACCCCGAGACCTAAAAAAGCCAGGCTGGAGTTTGCCAAAAGTTACCTGAGAAAGCCTAAAACGTTTTGGAAGAATGTTCTCTGGTCAGATGAGACAAAAGTAGAGCTTTTCGGGAAAAAGCATCAACATAGAGTGTACAGGAAAAAAAAAGAGGCATTCAAAGAAAAGAACACTATCCCTACAGTCAAACATGGCGGAGGTTCCCTGATGTTTTGTGGTTGCTTTGCTGCCTCTGGCACTGGACTGCTTGACCGTGTGCATGGCATTATGAAGTCTGAAGACTACCAACAAATTTTGCAGCATAATGTAGGGCCCAGTGTGAGAAAGCTGGGTCTCCCTCAGAGGTCATGGGTCTTCCAGCAGGACAATGACCCAAAACACACTTCCAAAAGCACTATAAAATGGTTTGAGAGAAAGCACTGGAGACTTCTAAGGTGGCCAGCAATGAGTCCAGACCTGAATCCCATAGAACACCTGTGGAGAGATCTCAAAATGGCAGTTTGGAGAAGGCACCCTTCAAATATCAGGGACCTGGAGCAGTTTGCCAAAGAAGAATGGTCTACAATTCCTGCAGAGCATTGTAAGAAACTCATTGATGGTTACCGGAAGTGGTTGTTCGCAGTTATTTTGGCTAAAGGTTGTGCAACCAAGTATTAGGCTGAGGGTGCCAATACTTTTGTCCGGCCCTTTTTTGGAGTTTTGTGCGAAATGATCAATGATTTGATTTTTGCTTCATTCTCTTTTGTGTTGTTTCCTTGCAAGCAAATTAAATGAAGAGAATACCAAAGAATTTGTGATTGCAATCATTTTCAGGAAGAAACTGAGTATTATCTGACAGAATTGCAGGGGTGCCAATACTTTTGGCCAGCACTGTATGTGGATAGACACAGTAACGTGACATAAAGAAACCGTTGTGAAAAGCAGAAACGTAACAAATAAGCTGTTGTGTGTTGTCAGTTTTATGTCTGATCTGCCACATGACTTTACTGGAGGCAATAAACTAAAAGAGACAAAATAACAAAATCAATGCAAAACAGATCTCCCTCCTCCTGTAAGCACCAGACTGACAAAAGTGTTAAAAACTTACATACAGATTTTGCTGTGATAGCATTAATGCTTTTTTGTTACTGAAATATTTTTTTTAAATGTTTCTAGAATTGCGCCTCAAAAAACACATTGCAGTAACGCAGTTTTCATTGGCAGAAATTTCCCTATTAAAGGTAATGAGCACTAGCGTGGATTCTCATGCCAGGACAACCCCTGTCCATAGGACAATATTAGGGCAAGTAGACCTCATGGTTTGGTGTCCAGTAACAAGCAGCAGATTCAGGCTGCCCCTACATGATATGGTTGGTTATTCTGTTAAGCTTCATTTGTTGGGAGCCAATGTTGCGTGGATCAGCTGATCGCCAATAGCGGTTCCCATATTAAAACAGTTTCATAGTTTTTAGGTTGAAAGAAGACACAAATCCATTGAGTCCAATCTATAGCCTACTATAGCCTAACAAGTTGATGCAGAGACAGACAAAAACCCATAAGGCAGATGCCAATTGCCCTATATTAGGGGAATTTTTTCTTTCCCACTCCACATATGTCAATCCCTGAATCAATGTCCCATCTCCAAAATTAGTGTCCATAACCTGTAATATTAAATTTTTTAAGAAAGGCATCCAGGCCCTCCTTGAATTTATTTATTAAATCAACCATTACAATATGTGGCAGAGTTCCATAATCTCACTGCTCATACAGTAAAGACCCTCCATAATCTCACTGCTCGTACAGTAAAGACCCTCCATAATCTCACTGCTCGTACAGTAAAAAACTTTCATAATCTCACTGCTCGTACAGTAAGGAAACTCCATAATCTCACTGCTCATACAGTAAAAAACCTCAATCTCACTGCTTGTACAGCAAGGAACCTCCATAATCTCACTGTTTGCACAGTAAAGAACCTCCATAATCTCACTGCTCGCACAGTAACATAATCTCACTGCTCATCCAGTAAGGAACCTTCATAATCTCACCACTTCTACAGTAAAGAATACGAAGAGAGAGGACCCTGCTGACCATAATAGTTTACTCTACAGGAGAGAAAGAGAGGACCCCGCTGACCATAACAGTTTACACAACACTATAGGAGAGAGAGGACCCCGCTGACCATAAGAGCTTACACTCTACAGGAGAGAGAGAGGATCCCGCTGACCATAAGAGCTTAGACTCTACAGTAGAGAGAGAGGACCCCGCTGACCATAAGAGCTTATACTCTACAGGAGGGAGAGGATCCCGCTGACCATAAGAGCTTACACTCTAGAGGAGAGAGAGAGGATCCCGCTGACCATAAAAGCTTACACTCTACAGGAGAGAGAGAGGACCCTGCTGACCATAAGAGCTTACACTCTACAGTAGAGAGGACCCCACTGACCATAAGAGCTTACACTCTACAGGAGAGAGCGGACCCAGCTGACCAAAAGAGCTTACACTCTACAGGAGAAAGAGAGAGGACCCTGCTGACCATAAGAGCTTCCACTCTACAGAAATGAGGACCAAGCTGACCATAAGAGCTTCCACTCTACAGGAGAATGAGGACCCCACTGACAATAAGAGCTTACTCTCTACAAAAGAGAGAGGACCCTGCTGACCATAAGAGCTTACAATCTACAGGAGAGAGAGGACCCCACTGACCATAAGAGCTTACTCTTTACAAAAGAGAGAGGACCCTGCTGGCCATAAGAGCTTATACTCTACAGGAGAAAGAGAAGACCCCACTGACCATAAGAGCTTATACTCTACAGGAGAGAGAGGACCCCACTGGCCATAGGAGCTTACACTCTACAAAAGAGAGAGCACCCCGCTGACCATAAGAGCTTACACTCTACAGGAGAGATGACCCCGCTGGCCATAAGAGCTTACACTCTGCAAAAGAGAGAAAGAGAGGACCCCGCTGACCATAAGAGCTTACACTCTACAGGAGAGAAAGAGAGAGAGGACCCCACTGACCATAAGGCTAAGTGCACACGATACAGAAATGCTGCATATTTTTTCTGCTTCTCCCTGGCAGGAAAAACGCATGGGGATTTTACATGCATTTTTCCCGCCAAGTAGAAGCGTTTGTCAAGCATTTTGCACATGCATTTCCGCATGCGGGTTATCAAGCGCTTTTCCAAGCGATTTTAGCATCACTTGGAAAAGTGCTTGACAACTTGGTCACACTATATAAATCCATGCAACCGGCATGGATTTATATAGTGTGACCAAGTAATAGTTAAAAAAAAAGAATAAGAATGGTAAAAAATAAAAACTAAAGGTTATACTTACCTTCCTATGGCCCCCGGTGTTTTCTCCGCTACGTCCGGTCTGTTGTATGGGTCGCGGTGGTGTGAAAGGACCTGCCATGACGTCAGCGGTCGCGTGACCTGTCACATGACTAAATGACGACATGGTAGGTCCTTTCACACCACCGCGACCCATACAACAGACCGGATGTAGCGGAGAAAACACCAGGGGCCATAGGAAGGTAAGTATAATCTTTATTTTTGATTTTAAATTCTTTTTTTAACAGGTTCTATGGTACCCAGGTCAGGATGAGAGTCTCCTCTTCTCCAGACCCGGGTACCATCCGCACATAGAATCGCATAATATCCGCTTGTGCACATATGCTCATACGGATATTATGCGATTCAATGCAAGTCAATGGCGGCAATTACGCTGCGTGTCCACAAAATTAATGGACATGCTGTGTATTTTTCCGCAATGATAATCCGCAGCGGAAATTTCCGCAGCATGTGCACAGCTCATGCGGATTATCATTGGGGAACATGGGGCACGTATTACCAAGCGTTTTTTAAGCGTTTTCATTGCGGAAATTCCGCGGCAAAAACAATTGAAAAACGCATAGTGGGCATGCAGCCTAAGAGTTTCCACTCTACAGGAGAGAAAAGACCCCACTGATCATAAGAGCTTCCACTCTACAGGAGAGAGAGGACCCCACTGACCATAAGAGCTTGAACTCTACAAGAGAGAGAGGACCCTGCTGACTATAAGAGCTTACACTCTACAGGAGAGAGAGGACCCTGCTAACCATAAGAGCTTACACTCTACAGGAGAGAGAGGACCCCAATGACCATAAGAGCTTACACTCTACAGGAGAGAGGACCCCGCTGGCCATAACAGCTTACACTCTACAGGAGACAGAGAAAAAGGACCCAGCTGATAATAAGAGCTGACACTCTACAGAATAGAGAGAGGACACCGCTGATCATTAGAGTTTCCAATCTGCGGGAGAGAGCGTGGACCCTGGTTGCAATAGGAGCTTACACTCTACAGGAGAGAGGACCCTGCTGACCATAAGAGCTTACACTCTACATGAGAGAGAAAGGACCCTGCTGACTAAAAAAGCTTATATACTACAGAATAGAGAGGATCCCGCTTACCATAAGAGCTTACACTTTACACAAGAGAGAGACAGGACCACGCTAGTCATGTGAGCTTACACTCTACAGAACAGAGAGCGAGAAACATAGCCCTGCTGGCAATAACAGTTTACACTCTACTCTGCAGAAGAGAGAGAAAGAACCCCACTGACTATAAGAGCTTACGCTCTACAGGAGAGGAGTGAGAGAGAGGACCTCACTGACAATAAGAGCTTACGCTCTACAGGAGAGAGAGGAGTGAGAGAGAGGACCCCACTGACCATAAGAGTTTACACTCTACAAGATACAGAGAGGACCCCGCAGACCATAAGAGCTGACACACTACAGGAGAGAGAGGACCCCACTGATCATAAGAGCTTGCACTCTACGGTAGAGAGAGAGGACCCCACTGACCATAAGAGCTTCCACTCTACAGGAGAAAGAGTGGACCCCACTGACCATAAGAGCTTACATTGTACAGGAGAGAGAGGACCCCACTGACCATAATAGTTTCCACTCTACAGGAGAGAGAGGACCCCGCTGACCATAAGAGCTTACACTGTACAGGAGAGAGAGGACCCCACTGATCATAAGAGTTTACACTCTACAGGAGAGAACCCGACTGACCATAAGAGCTTACACTCTACAGGAGAGAGGACCCTGCTGACCATAAGAGATTACACTCCACAGGAGAGAGAGAGGACCCCGCTGACCATAAGAGCTTACACTCTACAGGAGAGAGAGGATCCCGCTGACCATAAGAGATTACACTCTACAAGAGAGAGGACCCCGCTGACCATAAGAGCTTACACTCTACAGGAGAGAGAGAGAGAATCCCGCTGACCATAAGAGATTACACTCTACAGGAGAGAG
Organism: Phyllobates terribilis; assembly: GCF_046119375.1. Taxonomy (NCBI): domain Eukaryota; kingdom Metazoa; phylum Chordata; class Amphibia; order Anura; family Dendrobatidae; genus Phyllobates; species Phyllobates terribilis. Next base: position 99,544,291 of record NW_027362767.1, read on the forward strand.
AGAGAGGATCCCGCTGACCATGAGAGATTACACTCTACAAGAGAGAGGACCCCGCTGACCATAAGAGCTTACACTCTACAGGAGAGAGAGAGAGGATCCCGCTGACCATAAGAGATTACACTCTACAGGAGAGAGGACTCCACTGACCATAAGAGGTTACACTCTACAGGAGAGAGAGAGGACCCCACTGACCATAATAGCCTACACTCTACAGGAGAGAGAGGACCCCGCTGACCATAAGAGCTTACACTCTACAGTAGGGAGGACCCCACTGACCATAAGAGCTTACATTCTACAGGAGAGAGAGGACCCCGCTGACCATACGAGCTTCCACTCTACAGGAGAAAGAGAGGACCACGCTGGCCATAAGAAAGAGCTAAACACTACAGGAGAGAGAAAGGACCCCACTGGCCAAAAGAGCTAACATTCTACAGGAGAGAGAGAGGATTCCACTGACCATAAGAGGTTACACTCTACAGGAGAGAGAGAGAGGACCCCACTGACCATAATAGCTTACACTCTGCAGGAGAGAGAGAGGGCCCCGCTGGCCATATGAGCTTATACTCTACAGGAGAGAGAGGACCCCTCTGGCCATAAGAGCTTACACTCTACAGGAGAGAGAGGACCCCACTGAGTATAAGAGCTTACACTACAGTAGAGAGGACCCCACTGACCATAAGAGCTTCCATTCTACAGGAGAAAGCGTGGACCCCACTGACCATAAGAGCTTACATTCTACAGGAGAGAGAGGACCCCGCTGACCATACGAGCTTCCACTCTACAGGAGAAAGAGAGGACCACGCTGGCCATAAGAAAGAGCTAAACACTCTACAGGAGAGAGAAAGGACCCCACTGGCCAAAAGAGCTTACATTCTACAGTAGAGAGAGGACCCTACTGACCATGGGAGGTTACACTCTGCCGGAGAGAGAGAGGACCTCGCTGGCCATAAGAGCTTACACTCTACAGGAGAGAGAGGACCCCGCTGACCATAAGAGCTTACACTCTACAGGAGAGAGAGAGAGGATCCCGCTGACCATAAGAGATTACACTCTACAGGAGAGAGGACCCTGCTGATCATAAGAGCTTATACTCTACAGGAGAGAGGACTCCACTGACCATAAGAGGTTACACTCTACAGGAGAGAGAGAGAGGACCCCACTGACCATATTAGCTTACACTCTGCAGGAGAGAGAGAGAGGACCCCACTGACCATATTAGCTTACACTCTGCAGGAGAGAGAGAGGACCCTGCTGGCCATATGAGCTTATACTCTACAGGAGAGAGAGGACCCCTCTGGCCATAAGAGCTTACACTCTACAGGAGAGCGAAGACCCCGCTGGCCATAAGAGCTTACACTCTACAGGAGAGAGAGGACCCCACTGATCATAAGAGCTTACACTCTACAGGAGAGAACCCCACTGACCATAAGAGCTTACACTCTACAGGAGAGAGGACCCTGCTGACCATAAGAGCTTACACTCCACAGGAGAGAGAGAGGACCCCACTGACCATAAGAGCTTACACTCTACAGGAGAGAGAGGACCCCGCTGACCATAAGAGCTTACACTCCACAGGAGAGAGAGAGAGAGGATCTCGCTGACCATAAGAGGTTACACTCTTCAGGAGAGAGAGGACCCCACTGACCATAAGAGCTTATACTCTACAGGAGAGATGATTCAACTGACCATAAGAGGTTACACTCTACAGGAGAGAGAGAGAGGACCCCACTGACCATAATAGCTTACACTCTGCAGGAGAGAGAGAGGACCCCGCTGGTCATATGAGCTTATACTCTACAGGAGAGAGAGGACCCCTCTGGCCATAAGAGCTTACACTCTACAGGAGAGAGAGGACCCCACTGAGTATAAGAGCTTACACTACAGTAGAGAGGACCCCACTGACCATAAGAGCTTCCATTCTACAGGAGAAAGAGTGGACCCCACTGACCATAAGAGCTTACATTCTACAGGAGAGAGAGAGGACCCCGCTGACCATACGAGCTTCCACTCTGCAGGAGAAAGAGAGGACCACGCTGGCCATAAGAAAGAGCTAAACACTCTACAGGAGAGAGAAAGGACCCCACTGGCCAAAAGAGCTTACATTCTACAGGAGAGAGAGGACCCCACTGACCATAAGAGGTTACACTCTGCCGGAGAGAGAGAGGACCTCGCTGGCCATAAGAGCTTACACTCTACAGGAGAGAGAGGACCCCGCTGACCATAAGAGCTTACACTCTACAGGAGAGAGAGAGAGGATCCCACTGACCATAAGAGATTACACTCTACAGGAGAGAGGACCCTGCTGATTATAAGAGCTTATACTCTACAGGAGAGAGGACTCCACTGACCATAAGAGGTTACACTCTACAGGAGAGAGAGAGAGGACCCCACTGACCATAAGAGGTTACACTCTACAGGGGAGAGAGGACCCCACTGACCATATTAGCTTACACTCTGCAGGAGAGAGAGAGGACCCCGCTGGCCATATGAGCTTATACTCTACAGGAGAGAGAAACCCCTCTGGCCATAAGAGCTTACACTCTACAGGAGAGCGAAGACCCCGCTGGCCATAAGAGCTTACACTCTACAGGAGAGAACCCCACTGACCATAAGAGCTTACACTCTACAGGAGAGAGGACCCTGCTGACCATCAGAGCTTACACTCCACAGGAGAGAACCCCACTGACCATAAGAGCTTACACTCTACAGGAGAGAGGACCCTGCTGACCATAAGTGCTTACACTCCACAGGAGAGAGAGAGGACCCCGCTGACCATAAGAGCTTACACTCTACAGGAGAGAGAGAGAGGATCCCGCGGACCATAAGAGGTTACACTCTACAGGAGAGGGAGGACCCCACTGACCATAAGAGCTTATACTCTACAGGAGAGAGGACTCCACTGACCATAAGAGGTTACACTCTACAGGAGAGAGAGAGAGGACCCCACTGACCATATTAGCTTACACTCTGTAGGAGAGAGAGAGGACCACGCTGGCCATATGAGCTTATACTCTACAGGAGAGAGAGGACCCCTCTGGCCATAAGAGCTTACACTCTACAGGAGAGCAAAGACCCCGCTGGCCATAAGAGCTTACACTCTACAGGAGAGAGAGGACCCCACTGATCATAAGAGCTTACACTCTATAGGAGAGAACCCCACTGACCATAAGAGCTTACACTCTACAGGAGAGAGGGCCCTGCTGACCATAAGAGCTTACACTCCTCAGGAGAGAGAGAGAGAACCCTACTGATTGTAAGAGCTTACACTCTACAGGAGACAGAGGACCCTGCTGACCATAAGACCTTACACTCTACAGGAGAGAGAGGACTCCACTGACCATAAGAGGTTACACTCTACAGGAGAGAGAGGACCCCACTGACCATAAGAGATTACACTCTACAGGAGAGAGGACCCTGCTGACCATAAGAGCTTACACTCCACAGGAGAAAGAGAGGACCCCACTGACCATAAGAGCTTACACTCTACAGGAGAGAGAGAGAGGATCCCGCTGATCATAAGAGATTACACGCTACAGGAGAAAGAGAAGACCCCACTGACCATAAGAGCTTACACTCTACAGGAGAGAGAGGACCCCACTGACCATAAGAGCTTACACTCTACAGGAGAGAGAGGACCCCACTGACCATAAGAGCTTACACTCTAAAGGAGAGAGAGAACCCCACTGACCATAAGAGCTTACACTCTACAGGAGAGAGGGCCCTGCTGACCATAAGAGCTTACACTCTACAGGAGAGAGAGAGAGAATCCCACTGATCCTAAGAGCTTACACTCTACAGGAGAGAGGATCCTGCTGACCATAAGAGCTTACACTCCACAGGAGAGAGAGACAGAACCCTACTGATTGTAAGAGCTTAAACTCTACAGGAGACAGAGGACCCTGCTGACCATAAGAGCTTACACTCTACAGGAGTGAGAGGACCCCGCTAACTGTAAGAACTTAGCTTTTTTTTTTGAGAAACTTGAATCGACTCTCAAACTATTTGAATTCGAGTAAAACCACTTATTTCAGGAAACTCAACTGAAACTAGATCCTCCATGGATCAATCTGGTCTTCTCTATCATTGACTCGTAGTGTAATTGAGGAAAGATGCAGAAAAAGCTGAAGGTACCAACACTTATCTTCTGGCATATTTTGCTACAAAATGTATTCTGTAGGGGACTCCGGTGTTTCAGAGATAATATCCCTTGAAGATTTGTCCAGGGACCATGGCCAGAGAGGAGTCTAGTCTGGAGCCACCCCAGACAGTTTCTCCCCGCACCATTCCAGGTGTTTGGCAGGTCACACTGAGCTTAGATCCTGGGGGCCACAGCTGCCCTTTTTTCTTTTCTGCAGCATTTTCTAAGTGCTGTCATCATAGCGACCTATGTGAATGTGAAGTAATATACGCAGCACATTTTATTGCAGTCTGCGTTGTAAACTGAATGCCTAACACTCCCCTTTAATATAAGTAGCCCCTTTAAGAATTGGAAAACAAAACACTGTATTGGCACTAAAGTAGCAATAACTACAAACAATGTATCCCACCTCACCCAGCAAATTATTCTCTGCCATCATCCTTTGTGATGGCAGGAATGTTGTATCAATAAAGCCATGTACCCCGAAAGAGAAGAGGAGGGGGATAATGCTGGCATGACTTCTTGTCTCAGGGCAAAACTTTAACCTTGCTCTGCCAAAGAACAACTATTCCCATATATGATATCTTCTGAAAGGTTGAAACTCGTTTTACTCTAGACCGTAAGCGAAATCATGTTGTGCGTCGGCTCTCGTGAATTCCTACAGATGGAGCAGAGCTGGGTTTGTAGAATACAGCAGAGCAGAGTTTGTCATCTGGCACAAGTTGTTTTGTATTGTGTGTGGGTGTTAGGTTTTCTATATGGGGGAAAGTTACTATATTACTATAAATGATTTCTCCTAGCAAATACTCATGACTTCCTCTGAAGAATCCTCAGTTTGTAGGGAGAGATGGCGTGTTCCGAGATTTCTATATCTGCCAGTGTTTTTTTTTTTTGTCATCCGAGTGTGATCCAATTTTCTCAGATGTGAAGATTTTTCTTCTCTATCTCCATTTTCTCCATTCTGTGAGTCTGCAGAAATCAGACTGCACTCAGATGTCATCCGAGTGCAGCCCAATGTTTTTCCACAGGCTCAGTCACGTGCATGGCCGAGTGCGATCCGAATACTGGATCAAAATTGGGCATGCAGCGATTTTTTCTTTGGACAGACTTTGTCCGAGAAAAAATCTGACTTGTGCCCGGACCCATAGACTAACATTTTGTTGGATCACACTCGGACCTACAATACGGTCATCTGCACGAGTCCTTAGAGAAACTGCACCTGGATGACGTGTATGGCCACCTCTGGCCAAATGCCATACAAGTGATATCCAGGGAAAATAAAAGGTTCATTTTCATGTAATTTTTCATTTGCTCCCCCATTCCCGTTCGTCCTGCTATCCAGTGGTGGAAACATCTGCAGAATGTAACAGTAGCAAGTACCTCTAAAGTGATTGAGTGCAGACCCCCAAGGTATTAGTGGGATTAGGAGAGCGATATTAATATGACGATGGGACCTGCAGTGACCCGGGCACCGTGCGAGCGCAGTCTGCCATTCCGCACAGCTTTCTTATTTTATTATTAATGTACAAGTCAGATCTTCCATTAGGCAGAGCACAAAGCTCCCCGTTCTGGAGCTTGGTAATGGCTTGCACCCCCTCCTTCCTTCCAATTGTGTTGCACCTGTCTGCCCCTTCGCAGTCACTCTTTCTGTGCCATTTCTTTCATTGTGCTGTTATTTATTTATTTTTTTGTCACCCAGCATTGCAGACATGCTTTTTTGGGAAACCCTATTTGGCCATCCCTCGTAGTGCTCTCCCCACCTCCACACCTTCCATACATGGGCTAAGGGGTCCATGGACCCTGCCCTCCCCCCTCACCTACTCCATTAATGGCTTCTTTGCTACTCAATGGCCCAGAAGCTACCAAATAAGGATAGACCGTCTGCCTTTCCCTGTGGAGCTCCCCACTGACTCTACATCTTCGGGCAGGGTATAAATTGACAGCTCAGTCCCCAAGGCAGTACCCAGCCAATTTCAATCACAGCAGCCAGCTCCCTTGTGCTGACCAGGTGAGTACCAGCGGGGACCTGTAGGCGGCTTGTTGCTCCTTCGTGTCAGATGGATTTCGGCACGTAGACTATGGGCACAAAGACTTGCTTCAGTTTTTTTTGGAGACATTGGAAAGGTTTTTTTTTTTTTTTAAACTTTCTTCAGATATACAAAACTCTGCCGACTCGACAGGCTTCAACAAACACAACAGGATTATCACACAGGGAAGAATGAATGATTGGACCTAAGGCTTATTTTTTTGGGCTTTTCAAACTGGAAACTTTTAAAACTTTTATCTCTTTTAGTGATTTTTTTTTACAGTGGTTGCAGCAATTTTGACCACTTCTATGGATATATGTACAGATAGATAGATATATACATAGATATGATGCCAAATCACTTGGATTAACTGAGTTATTTGGCATTACGACTTCCCAATGAGTTATTCCCTACTTTTACGCCCGGGTTTTTATAGTCTATTATTTCAGTATGTACCTCTCAAGCTTAGCTATAATATTCCACCACGGTATTACTTTAGGCGAAAGCTAGAGCTCCCAGCACACAAGTTTAACCTTTTCATTCCAAAGCCGTACTCACCATAGTGGACCATTAGCCCCTTTGGCACGGTGCCGTGTTTCCGCAAGTACTTTGCAGCGTCAGGTGCTGAAACACGAAACGCAATTTTTCACTGGTGCGAGGGTGGAGAAGAGTTGGGCACAGGGCAGGCTTGTGTCTGAGACACAGCTGTTGTTTGACATGTGAGGGCGACTGTTGGAGGAAGAGGAGGGGGGTAGAGGTCTGTTTTAGGAGCCGCTGTTAAATACCGTAGAACAGTGGGCTCCAACCGGTGGCTCCCCAGCTGTCCGCAACTATGGAGCCACAGGTTGCATCTCACTGTTGTACGATCATTGTAGAGGTCAATGTATTTTTGTTTTTTTTGAGGAAATAAATGAGGACAACATCTAAAACCTTACAGCAGTATATACTTTTTTTTATGATAGGATTCACAATTTCAGATTAACGTTTGCTAAGAAACCGATCACAAACATAGAAATTGCTAACTTTAAGTGTACGTTCCGCTCCAAAATCCACATCAAAAACAGCTTCAAATTCTGTTTAATATGGATTTGCTTAAAAATCTTTGAAAAAAAAACATACTTAAAGTTTATGTTCACATGAGGCGGAATATGCTGCAGAGTTTTCACTGCTTAATTTATGTTCCATGTGGATGTACACAATATAGGGAAAAGTCTCCAAAAGAAAATAAGTGACCTCTAACTTAAAGAGTAGCTATAAAATAATCATAGTACATGCTATTTTGCCAATTGTTTCTATTTCATTTTTGTAAATGTAACTATTTTCAGAATAGTATGATCAACAGTGAAACGTAAACTACTGAGGTGAATTTAGTGGCCAATCTACGTAGTGCCCAATCTACATAGTGCCCAATGAATGTAGTGCCCAATCTACATAGTGCCCAATCTACATAGTGCCCAATGTACATAGTGCCCAACCTACGTAGTGCCCAGTCTACATAGTGCCCAATCTACGTAGTGCCCAATCTACATAGTGCCCAATCTACATAGTGCCCAATGTACATAGTGCCCAACCTACGTAGTGCCCAGTCTACGTAGTGCCCAGTCTACATAGTGCCCAGTCTACATAGTGCCCAGTCTACATAGTGCCCAGTCTACATAGTGCCCAATCTACATAGTGCACCAGTACACCATGGGTGGGAGAAGAAATATTGCCTTATTTCAAACTCAATGATTTCAAGGTTTGTGCTTTATTCTTATGAATATCTTTTTCAGAACCTAACCTGCCAACATGTGTGACGATGAGGAGACTACCGCCTTGGTGTGCGACAACGGCTCAGGGCTGGTAAAGGCTGGGTTCGCTGGGGATGATGCCCCTCGTGCTGTGTTCCCCTCAATCGTTGGTCGCCCTCGTCACCAGGTATATACATATTTTTCTAAGTATTAATATTATTTTGTGAATTATATAGGATGTGTTTCTCTTCCTATATTGGATGATTAGTGGATCAGTTAATGCCGTATCCTGTACGGCGCCTTTCTAGTCGTCCATACAGTAACAGTGACAGGCGATAGCTATGTTATTCAGTGCTTATTTATAACAGATATTGCACCTCTTAATCTTTCCTTGTTTTCCGACTACAGGGAGATAATAATAGAAATAGCACAGACCGTGTGCCACAAGGTCCAGTGATAAGATGAGCCAGTTATTAATAGGCAGCTTTGAGCCTCCTCATTTTCTCCCGTCGTACTGGGAGCTGGGTGAAATTGGCTTTGTTATACAGTCAATGCTGGCACACACTGAATGGCTTTGCCATAGCTGAAATATCAGCAGAAGCATTGCTAACATCCCAATACTCATGAGGGGAAGCGGAGCATATTACAATTAAGCTTTGCCAACAGCCTATTAGTGTCACTTACTGTTAGGTCCTGCCAAGTCCTCAACTGGGAATATACTGGAACCAGTGGCGCGCTAAGGCCATAGTGAAGAAGAGCTGAACAGTTTATGGGGCCAAAATATATTAATGCCAACTGAGTCATGATTTTGTCACCTTCAGTTGTAGGTCAGAGTCACTTTGATCCGGGGTTATAAACACTATATAAAAAGAACTGGCTGATACAATTATATGTATCCTCCATATTTACTCAAGCTCATATTTTATGCTGTAAGGGTATGTTCACACTTGGCCGATTTTCCTTAGTAGAGTACAGAATCAATTGAACATTCTGGAGAAAAAAAATGTGGATTTTCACAGCAGATTTCAACCATGCGCAGGGGCGTAACTATAATAGGCACCGGGGGGTGCAAGTCTAGAGTCTATGAAAAAAAACAATACTATTAAAAACCTATAATAATTGGGGGCCCCATTGGAGATTTTGCATTGGGACCCAAGAGGTTCAAGTTACGCCACTGCCCATGCCCAAGGTGAAATGTGTACATTTTTCTAAATCTGCATTAGAAGATGACCTGTCAATCAATTTTAACAAATATAACATCAATTTTCAATCTTTTCTTTCCCTACAGGGTGTCATGGTGGGTATGGGTCAGAAGGACTCCTACGTAGGTGATGAAGCTCAGAGCAAGAGAGGTATCCTGACCCTGAAGTACCCCATTGAACACGGTATCATCACCAACTGGGATGATATGGAGAAGATCTGGCATCACACCTTCTACAATGAGCTCCGCGTAGCCCCTGAGGAGCACCCCACCCTGCTCACTGAAGCCCCACTGAACCCCAAGGCTAACCGTGAAAAAATGACACAGATCATGTTTGAGACCTTCAACGTCCCAGCTATGTACGTCGCCATCCAGGCCGTGCTGTCTCTGTACGCTTCTGGTCGTACAACAGGTGAGAACACTCATTATAAAAAATCTTTACAATTTTTTTTTTTAGATTTCTAATAGTTAGGCCTTGGACACCCGACAGTATTTTCTCTCATCTGAGAGAATCGGGTCAGTTATGCTAATCACAATCTGATCATTGTTTGATATGATTTTTTTTGGATGAGAAGATGGAAAAAAAAGTCTCTATCTTCACCATTGTGTCAAATACATGAAAATCCCATCACACTCAGACGTCATCCGAGCGCGGTCGATTTCTTTTCACGGACTCATTGACTTGCATGGCAAAGTGCGATCCGAATCTCAGATGAAAATCAAGCATGCTGCGATCTTTTCCTCGGACAAACTCAGTCCAACAAAAAAAATTGGACGGCCCCATAGACTAACATTGGTCCAATGTGTTGCTGGATCACTCTCGGATGGAAAATATAGTTATCTGCATCTGCCCTTACTCTAAGCATTACCACAATGGGTTAACATATCTCATAATCGTTTTAAGAAAAACCTGAAAAATGTTGCGAGGGGGGGGGGGGGGGGTCAACAAGTTGACAGTAAATTATCATTTTTTTTTTTTCATTTCAACCCTGCACCTAATAATACATCAAAGTCAAATTAATTCATTGCGAGTTCAACGAAAATGCGGTGGGAGCCTTAATCTTCTTACGCAGGTGACACGGGCGTCTTTTCTCTGAATCTAGCCTATTTAGTGCTCCTAGCACATCACATAGGAGGGTAATGGAGGGTTATGACCCCACTCTGGCTTGTGCAGTACACGGGGCACTAACATCTGTCTAGTATATAAATAGCGAGGGGAGACGTGGCACTGAATGATCAGCGCCTCCATCACCCTATCATTTTTGTAAAAATTCCAATCCCTTAAGCCTTCATGCTGATAAGAGTAGAGATGGTAGCTGCAAATAGAATAATCTCTCGCACGCTGTCTGTAGGCTGACAGTTTCTGTATTGTGATGCCCGCTGGCATGGTCTCATTTAGTTTTTTTTTGCATTTTCATACCACTCAGCCCTACTTGGGGCACATATATATCACTGTGTACAACTTTGCATTGTATAAATCCGCCTTCCATATTGCTGATCTATTTGTCGTGTCCGTGCTCCGCAGGTATCGTTCTTGACTCCGGTGATGGTGTCACACACAATGTCCCCATCTATGAAGGGTATGCTCTGCCCCATGCCATCATGCGTCTCGATCTGGCTGGCAGAGACCTCACAGATTACCTCATGAAGATCCTGACTGAGCGTGGCTACTCTTTCGTGACCACAGGTAAATTTAATGTGATTTTCTGGTTTCCTAGAATTTCCGAACCATAGAATCCAGATCTGAAAAAGCGCCATGTCAAGGTTTGTGCAAAAATTACAGGAGCCATGGCACAAAGAGATAGCGGCTCCCGTGTGCGTAATTTGGTATGCCCGAGGCGCACTAGGAGTCGTTGGCAGTTACAAGACACTGGCAGTGCTCTCAGAGGCACCGCTACATATTCCATGTGATTTGTAGATATTTGTAACTCCTGCACAATCCTTACATCGCACATACTGTACAAATCAAATTCATGTCAGCCAGGGGCAGAATTACAGCTCTCTCCTCCCTGGAGACATCTCATATACGTTCTCCTTCTTTCATTACCTTGCGATAACTGGAAAAATATGTGTTTTCTTTGACATATAGAGATATATTTAACCTTTTGTTATACGTGTAGTTAAGGGCAGAAATAAAAAGTAATTTAGCTGTCTGTACACATATATTAACAGTAATGTGTCACGACACCATAAGGTATGTGTCACGACACCATAGGGCATTTGAAAATGTTATCCTGGTTAAACAAAGGTTTAGTTCAACATTTCCATCTTTCTCACCTTTACAGCTGAGCGTGAAATTGTCCGTGACATCAAGGAGAAGCTGTGCTATGTGGCTCTGGACTTTGAGAATGAGATGGCAACTGCTGCCTCCTCATCTTCCCTGGAGAAGAGCTATGAATTGCCCGATGGCCAGGTCATCACCATTGGCAATGAACGTTTCCGTTGCCCAGAGACCCTCTTCCAGCCATCCTTCATTGGTGAGCCTCAATGCTCCTAACAATTCACATCATGTAACAGAAAGATGTATGAACACACCACTCCGCAAGCTTCCAAAATCCCTAACCGTTAATGTGCTTCACATAGTCTGTTAACTGATGATTTATAATGGGTACTCACAAGCTACCCCAAATACTGGCATCATAGCAGACATGCCGAGCTCATAACTCCTGAACGACTTCTAGTGTAACTTTAGATGCTCCATTATCGGTAGCCATCTAATAAGACCCTATGAATGCACCAGACTTGTTACGGCATTACACCACTTCATATCCAGTCTACTTAGTATAGATTTATTCTACAGAGCATATAAAGAGCTCCCATGCCAGGACCCCTGGCCAACATAAGCTGTTGCTTCAACAAAGACCCTTTTAGCATGTTAAAGCTCAGACACCTGCTTAGTGCTTTGGACAGTTGCTTACCAGTTGGCATGGCACGCCATAGACAGCCTTAGGCACCAACAACAAATGTTCAATATTCACCCTGCAAACAAATCATTATTTTACTCTTCTACATCCCAGGTATGGAGTCTGCCGGTATTCATGAAACTACCTACAACAGCATCATGAAGTGTGACATTGACATCCGTAAGGACCTGTACGCCAACAACGTCTTGTCTGGTGGTACCACCATGTACCCAGGTATTGCTGACAGAATGCAGAAGGAAATCACCGCCCTGGCTCCCAGCACCATGAAGATCAAGGTGAGAACTGAAAATCATCCTGCTCTTTATATTCAACATAAACACAAAGCTTTCTTTTTATTTTTTAAAGACTTTTCTTTATGGTCTTCATTGCCCCTTTTGCACCAAATGAAAGTTTCTCCTTTTATTTGCCTTTTAGTACTTTTAGTATTTTTTTTAGAGCAAAATCCTTCAAAAATGTTGCACGTTGGTTTTTAATACAGCAAAAATCAAAATGAATTAAGACAGACTTTGTACTTCACTAGGGTCTTGGGGCACAATTGCTCAAAAACTTGGCAAAATTTTGAAAAGTAGCAAAGTAATGAATTGGACTAAAACGTCTTTATTAGGAAAACCACGATCACATTGTCGCAACAACAACAAAAAAAGACGAAACAAAGTAAAGTTAACTTAAAAATAGGTGCCAATTAAATAATGAATAAGGGGCAAAGTTAAAAGTCACTATTAGGCCATGTTCACATGCTCAGTATTTTACATCACTATTTGTAAGGAGAGGCACAATCAAACGAATTGTATAATAGAAACACGTTACCACATCTGCATTTATCACCCACTCCTGGTCTTGGCTTACAGATACTGATATAAATACTGAAGGTGTGAACTTGGCCTTAGAACCATTTTTACTTCAAGAAAAAGGTGCAAAGACTATGATAAATCAGGGCAAAGATACAATGCAAGAATACAACATTCCCAGTTTCTGATCGTAAACTCATGTCGGCCATAGTGCTTAGTGTCCCGAACTATGTTTTTTACATTTCTTTTCTTCTTCTCACAGATCATTGCCCCACCTGAGCGTAAATACTCTGTATGGATCGGTGGCTCCATCCTGGCTTCTCTGTCCACCTTCCAACAGATGTGGATCAGCAAGCAGGAATACGATGAGGCTGGACCCTCCATTGTGCACAGGAAGTGCTTCTAAAAAGTTCATCTTTTCCTTCGTCACCGTATACACAGTACCTCCAACTCCGAACAACAAGACATTGGGCAGCCATTGTACAGTTTGTTTACACTCCATCATATTTATTACTTTATAAATAAAACCAATGCCGTTACTAAGTCCACCCGCTCGCCTGTCTTATTTTCTACACCTGGGATGTTACTTTAACAATAAGATAGGAGCCATCAGATTTATGCAAAAGTTTCTGAAAGAATAAAAAGTTTGAAAAGGCCTCTTTCCGATCTGCCCTTGGGTCACAAATGCAGGTTAGGGCTCTTTCAGATGTCCGCGATCATCGGTCTGATCTTGGATCGCAATGCAAGGACTGGCTTTAGCGTGTCCCGACCCGAGCGTGACAACTTCATATATTTCTAGAGGCTGTCACGTTCGCTGCAGGAGATGCACGCATTGTGATCCGAGATCGGACCAATGATTGCGGATGTCTGAAAGAGCCTAATGAGAATCAAAAATGATCAAGTTGGACATTTTTGTCCTATATACTCGCGACTGTAGAAAGCTAAATGCCATCCATCGGTCTCCACAAGTCAGATGTCCACAAGTTGCCCAAGTCTGCAAATCATGAAAGGTTGGAGATCAACATAACACAAGCCTAGTAAGACATTTCTAAATGTCAATATATTCAAAAATACATCATCATGTCTGTAATGTAGACACACAAAGTTATTTATTATTCACCATGGCATCATCCCTATTCTAGCATAGATCAATTTCCTAGCAGATAACACAGTACCAAATGAATGCGGCCCCCTGAACACCGCTCGTCCAATATCCCTGATACAGAGTAGGCTTACAATTGACCGCCTCCCATCTTAGCCTGTGTGCACAGGACGCTAAGAAAAATGCCAAAAAGAATGAAAATATGGACAGCCAGGTTAAAATGTTCCATCTTTTGTCACTTCTTTTAACCACTTCAGGCTACAAAAGTCATTTAGCATCTAGAAGAAGTGACTGGTCCATTCCCCTAGCAGCTTCTGCAAAGTCGTCAGCAAAGTCATGCGAAAAGGTGTAAGAAACCACCAAAAGCACATCAAAGAAGATGCTCCACGAATAACACTGTCGGCATTTTCCTGAAGCATCTTCTGCTTCACAAATGTTCTGGGTACGCCTGCATCTGTAAGACGCTATGTGCACATACCCTTAGGCTGGATTCATATGTTCATGAGACACACACCGTGTTCGCGTCGCAACACCAGGAGCAACTGCAGAGTCTCCTGACCAGAGGCGTCTGCCTCATAGACGTATATGAGCTTAGGTCAGGAAACTCAGCATTAGAGCCCGGTATTCCGATAACGATCCAAGCACAGTGCATGGTTCATGAACCTGTAAAGCTGGACAAATGGAAAGTCTTCCCACTAGAATGTGGATTGAAGCTTTTTGGGATTTACAGGACCACAATAGTGCACAATCAGGGTCTACGACATGAAATAATGTTTCCCTTGTTTGCACTGAATTAATCTATAAGCTATGTGAACGCAAGTCCATATAACACCCGAGGGAGGTGATGGAATACCTGTTACTGGTATTTTTGTTTTACTGCATTGAAAAGCTTAAAGGGAATTCGGAATCAGGTTTTTGCTTTGTAATCTGACAGCAAAATGATGTAGGGGCAGAGAGATGATTCCAGCAATGCCCACTTGTTGGGCTGATGGCTGTCATTTGCTGTTTTAGGTGCTGCAGATCTATCACTTCTCTGAATGCTGAGCTCTGTATAACCACGTCCTCACCACTGATTGGGAGCTTTATGTGTACACTGTGCAGGGATGACGTCAACACCCGGGCAAGTGCCGGGGCCCTGGACCATCAGAGGGGCCCACTCGCCGTCGGGGCCCAGGCTGCTTCCCTGGCATCTGTGTAGGTCCGCCAGCACTGCTTGATTGCCGGCACTTCACCAGACATGGCCGCGCGCAGTGCGCTGTGTGGCTGTGACTCGTAGTAATGACACGGCAGGGTTGACACTGCGCCTTTAATTGTATTTGTGTGTCGCCCCTGCTGCATCACTACTTGCATACATAGCCGCACTGCGCGCGGCCATGTCTGGTGAAGTGCCGGCAATCAAGCAGCGCTGGCGGACCTGCACAAATGCCAGGGTAGAAGCCTGGGCCCCGACGGCGAGTGGGCCCCTCTGATGATCCAGGGCCATGTTTGTGATGGCAAACACATACTGGCGGCCCTGCACATACCTGAGCAGCTAGACTGGAGACAGGCCGGGGCACTTGAGCGAGGCTTGTTGCCAATCCCCATATTAAAAATACTTCTAATGTGTCTGTGTGTGTATAATGTGAATATCTGTGTATGTCAGTGTGTATGACTGTGTATATATATTTATGTCCGTTTTATATGTGTTTTTAAGAATTTGTGTTCAAATATGTATGTATGCCTGCATGTGTACGTATCTGTGCATGTGCGTATTGTATGTGTGCATATCTGTGTATTATGTGCATGTGTGTGTGTGTGTATGCCTGCATGTGTGCGCATGTCCGCATACTGTGTGTGTGTGTGCGCATGTCTGCATACTGTGTACGTGTGCTAGTCTCCGTACTGTGTGTGTCACACATGTCTGCGTACCGTGTGTGCACGCATATCTTCGTACTGTGTGTGTGTGCATGTCTGCATACTGTGTTTGTGCGTGTCAGCATACTGCGTGTGCATGTCTGTGTACTGTGTGTGCACATGCATGTCTGCGTACTGTGTTTGTGCGTGTCAGCATACTGTGTGTGCATGTCTGTGTACTGTGTGTGCACATGCATGGCTGCGTACTGTGTGTGTGCCTGCATATCTGCCTACCCTGCATGTGTGTGCATGTCTGCGTACTGTGCGTGAATGTCTGCCTACCGTGCGTCTACCTGCATGTCTGCCTACTGTGTGTGTGTGTGCGCATGTCTGTCTACTGTGTGGGTGTGCATGTTTGCATATGTGAAGGATGAGGGGACAGCCTGTGTTGTATATCTATATTTCTCCACAGTATCTGTGCATCATGAATGGTGGTATGTGTTAAAGGGGCCCACTGAAACTCTTTCGCCCACGGCCCACGAAAACCTGGAGTCGGCCCTGACACTGTGCATAGGCAGAAAGCTACCAATCATTGTTGGAAGCAGGGTTACACATACCAGTTGACTAGGAGGTATGAGACACCTAGTCCTCTAGTGATAATCTCTTGCTGATAAAATGCTGATTTTATTGAAACAACAACAGGCAGCCCAGTAAGTGACACTTTGCTGGAATTAGGCTCTCAGCCCCTACATATTAGGGGCTAACATAAACCTGCTGACAAATTCCCTTTAATTTAGACAACAATATGAAATCTCTGTACCTTAATGGCACACATTGAAGACGTTCCTGCCATGTACCATATGCACCACATGAATCGAGCCCACACTATCCCATTAGCTACTCCTGGCAGAATAGATAGAAGTCTGACTATACAGTTTAATGATCAGCACCAATCGTGACCAATAAGTTTCGTTAATGATATACATAATTGTGCTAAGCATAACTACTGTAGAACTACTCATTCATATAGGATTAATGGGCTGTTCCAATTTCTACATTTGTGGTAGATCCAAAAGGATATTCTGGGTTTATGCGCCCCCTGACTACAGTAAGCCAAATAACCTAAATAGTTTCATGCCTTTAAGGCTTTTCTGTTGGATGAACTATGGGAGGGTGGCAACCAATGTCTGCAATAAAAGACTTGTCTTCGGAGACGGTCATGTGCTTTTTTTTATGCAGAACGGAAATCTGATGTTATGTGTGCTTTACACACCACTAGAAGTCACACAGGAGGACATACTGTAACCTTCACTTTGCAGCTGGTTGGCCTTCTGTTCTGATGCAGCTAAGACTTTAAGCCAATGCATATGAATTAAGAGGATATTACAATAACTCTCTTGATATGATGGACTGTGAAGGTCCTTTGTGGGCTGCTGATTCACATCTGCCAGGTTCCTGGTGACCTCTTGTTGTGGCTAGAGGACTGTATCACATGTCTTGCGAGCATCGAGTAATCCCGTTACTGAGACATAAACATTCAGTAGAAAGCAGAGATCTGTGCTCAGCTGTCCATGTGTTGGCAATCTTGAAAGCAACTCATAGAGTTTTTCTGTGTTAAAAAAACAAGGAAGAATTATCAATGTCATCCCGTGACCTACAAAGTCCAAGTATGGCTACCTGTCTAATATTGCGTAGATCCCCTTCATGTCCCCAAAATAGCTCCAAAGCTATTAGATAGCATAAACATTAGATAGCAGTCAGCCAAATGGTTCCACTGGAAGATATTTCGCCCAACTGTCCCAACAAGTCCTGTGACAATGAGGGGGACATTGTCACACATCTCTAGTGGCTTATCTAAAAAAAAAAAACCAAAATGATAAGAAGCCCAACAGCAGACATGCCGGATTCATATCTTCCCTGACACCATCTCTCGGGGGCCCTATAGATATTAGACTATTGTCTGAACCTATTAATAGCGACGGCTTTGGCTAACATTGGTTTAATGTGTATGGGCGCCTTAATTCATGGTCTTCACAAAACCTCAGAAGGTTTCTTGTGGCAACTGGTATCTAAGACATTACTAGCAGGTAAGTTGAGTGGTCAGGCAACATGAATTAGACTTGTTTTTTTAGCAGATCCCACAGATTGTCGATTGGACAGAGCTTTACAGATACAGATTGAGGCAAACCATGAAATGCCTGTCAATGTATTTGTGAAGACACAGCGTCTTCCATGAGCGTAATGCTACTCAGAAAACACAGGGTGAGGGTAAAACAGTGTGGCAATACTTTATTGAACCCCAAAACAGGCAATAAACACATAGAACAGTCCCCTTTGCAAATACCCAAGATGGTACAATATTACACAGTCTCACCCTTCCGCTCCGCCCGCCTGGGATAGAACAGCTGCAACTATGAGACTTCCAAGGCCAACCAACTCAACCAGTAGCCCCCTGCTTTTGACGGGCCCCCAGAGAGGAGGTAGCGGCAAGCTTAGGAAGACGACAGTCCATCGAGGTAAAAGGCCAGGAGACCTGAGGGTCCCACCCTGGCCTCTCAGAGTTTCTATGGGGCCAGATGACTGGCTGGTCCCAATCTGGCTTCTCCGAATGTCTCCAAGGGGTCCAGGTGACCTGAGGGTCCCACCTGGCAACCCCAAACAACATATCCATGGGGCCAGGTAACTTCATTGCCCCAACCTGTTCTCCCCAAATGTATCCATGGGCTCTCTGATGGTCAATGGAGAAGATCCGTATCTTTCCAGTCAGGGACATATAGCCTTACGCTGGAATCATGTACAATCCAAATCTGTGTCTCTTTGCTTAAAGTCATGCTTCCAAGCTGATGGTCTGAAAAGAGTCTGATTTTGGATTCTCCTTGTAAAGTCTGTTTCAATTCTCTGTCTCAAATCTCTTTTCATCAGGATAGAAAAAAAACTTTTTTTTATATTTAAATATGGGGCTAAGGTCATCAGTCACAGGCCAGAGGTAAAAGTGCAGGGATCAGGTCTCATTGTTTGAGCTAATCAATTTACATAGTTGGTATAGCAGGGGGGCTCTTGTAAATAAACATCATTGTTTCAGAACAAAGAGAAGACAACATTCAGGGTTACACAAATACTGGTCTGTCCTTCTTGACCAGCCATAGAAATACACATACATTCACAAGTCAACATTAACACAATAGTGCATTTAAAAGCTGTATCGTCACAGCATTCAGTGCATTTGGGAACATTATCTTAATGAAAGACGCCCCTGCCATTAGGAAATACCATTGCCATGGGTGTACTAGGTCTGTGCAATATTTAGATAGGTGGAATGTGTCAAAAAGCAATGTACACAAATGTAAGGACTCCATTTTTCGAATCAGAATATTACTCAGAGTATCACACTGCCTCCAGAAACTCTCCCTTCTTCCCATAGTGCATGTTGGTGTCATCTCTTCCGAAGGTAAGCATCGCACACCCAACTGTATACATGATGTAGAAGAAAACGTGATGGATCATAGCAGGACACTGTTACAACTGCTCCAGGGTCCAGTTCTGATGCCCATTGTGGTTGCTTTCAGTGGAGAACTGAAGTAAGCATTGGCACTCTCACTTTGCAGCAAGCTGCGCTGCACTATGTATTTTGACACCTATAAACAATTTAATTGTGTAGACTTAGAATATATTACCAGGACATGTCAAAAGTATAGTGGATGTAGATCCCATCAATTAGGTCCACATCTATCTTAAGTAAGTGGCACTGATGCGCACTGACATCAGCGACTCCACTGAAAGCAGCACACAACAGGTCCCCCATTCTTGAGAAAGATGCGGGTCCCATTGATAGATTCTGGAATTTGCATCTACTGTACATTTATGGCATATCTAAGCCCTTAAGATTTTGGTGCTACAGTTCGTCTTCTTTGGCAAGAAGCTCTGAGCAATCATGACCGTACAGTATCTTACAAAAAAATCCTACACCACCATAAGACATTGCTTAAAAGGTGCTGCCCACTACTGGACCACCCCTCATTTTAGAAGACAAATTAAAATAAAAATCTTCCTTTATCTGCCACAGCGCCAACATTGCAGAAACTGCACCGCTGCAGAAGGTGGGTATACACGGTTTTAACTGAGCTTCTAAAATGGTGGTCTGGTAGTGGATAAATCCCACTACACTATTGTGGAGACATTCTCCCCTAGAATCAATGTGATTGGATTAGGGGGCAGTATCTCCTTAGTATGGCTCCGCATCAAGAATCATACAGTCTCGCCATGTGCTTATGGCCCACGTTTCAGAACTCATGACTGAGAAATGAGGAATATCACATGAACATATTTGTACTTAGAAAAGAGGAAATGAAAAATGACAAAACAAAGCCAAGACTGACCAACCAAGAGTTTTTCTGTTTATAGAAATATTCTTGAAACTCAGGACATGTGTTTTGTTTAATTATCCACTTCATAACCTATTGCTCTGCCTGGAACAGCCTAGATCTAACAATCCAGTATATGTTTTGTAGTGGTTAATAGTGGGAACTAATAAAAATAAAGAGTAAGCCAAAAGCATGTAACATCTGAATGACATTGCTTCCACCCACACTGTTTTCAGCTAGTAGGCACAGACATGGCCCTTATTTGTAAGATAGAGAGGAGAGCAGGACAGGTGACATCTCATCTCCTAAATCCTGCGGAATTCGAGTGAATGGGACATGTGCGATTTGGTACATGTCACATCAGGTATCAACAGTGGTGGACTAGGGGGCCAAGGGTCCACCAGTAACCAACTCCAGGACCCAAACTTTTAACTTCATGCAAATGTGACATTATCCTTAATCATACATGTATATAACAATGAACTGGGTAGATTGATAAATGAATAAGATGCCGTCTTCGTCTTTACATAGTGATTCAAGGATATTGTGCCAAGTACAGGGGCCCGCCGGAGGATTCTCCTGTTCTCCTGTGGGGCAGTCACGCCTGGGTATCAATACATGTGCCATCACCTGCCCAGCTCGCCTCTCTTCAGTACTGGGGTTTTACCTTGCTACATTTGCTTGCTTTTTGCAAATGAAGATGTATTTTTCAATTTCATTATTTTGGGGTATATCTAATTTAAGAATGCACTTTTACTAACTTTTTTTTCTGGGACAAATGGAAAATAATATAGAAATTTCACTAGATTTTTATATTTTTTTGCATCTCTATTTTCAACATTTGGCATAAATAACATATAATGTGTTTATTTTTTGTCAGTACAATTACAATGATACAAACTAGCAGTTCTTATATACAGTAGTTTCTTTATGTTTTACCAGTTTTGAGAAATAAGTGCACATTTCATGTAAAAACGATATTTTAATATATCCGCTTATTGTGATCGGCTGCAGTAGTGGCTCGTGGGGGATGTCATCTGATCAGCTTGCTAATCAAAGACCGCAGATTGAACGCACTGGAAATTATCATGTTAGCAACATGACTTTTATTTTAGTCCCTTCCTTTGAAGATGGGCTGCACAGCTGGATAAAACAGTTCTTGCTATTGTGGTGGTAGCAAATAGGTTTCTTATTTAACAACGCGTTTCGACACCGAACCAACATCTTTCTCAAGTTAAAAAAAAATGGCAATACTTCAGAAAGAAGCCGGTTTGGTGACGAAACACGTTGTTAAATAAGAAAACTATTTTCTAACACCACAGCAGCAAGAAATGTTTTATCCAACCGCACAGCCCATCTTCAAAGTGTTTTTTTTCCTACTGCTGCATTTTTGCCATTTTGGGCTTTTTCATAGACGTACTGTAGTTAGATAGTACAGAACTAAGTTGTTATATAAATGATACTTCCCTGTATCATAGCCTACCATAACAAAAATGGTTTACTGCAGCCCAATCTTGAACTACTGAATCAAAAAATGTCTCCATTCTGTGAGTCCGTAGAAATTGGACTGCACTCAGATGACATTCGAGTGCGGTCCGATGGTTTCCACGCACTCATTGACTTGCATGGCCAACTGTGATCCAAATATTGGATCAAACGAAGGCATGCAGTGATTTTTCTACTGACAGACACTATTGAATATGTGCACGGCCCCATAGACTAACATTGGTCTGCATGCGTTCTGATGTTTTGTCGGATCGCACTCGGACCGAAAATACGGCCATGTGCACAAGACCTTAGGTAGGAGCAGATAGAGACAGTTTATGGGCCCTTTGCTGTCATCATAATGAACAATTCCACTTAGTTTGGGGGTGGAGATGGTCCCTCTTACCTCTTGGGCCCGGGTTCCACCAGTGGTATGTCTGCCCCTACTTTCAGTTGTAGGTGAATGTTTTAGATTTCACAAAAAATGTCTGTCTCCATTGTTTGTCTCCTGGAGTCATCATTCCAGTCTGTGACTATGCTAATAAAGCCTAACTTATCTACTATGTGTTCCCACACGAGAATCCTAATTTTCAGCAATCTTTTAATCCATGTGAAATATTGCCTCTATCAGTTTAAACATAGTAGACGATGCGCTAGGAGCAGCATCTCTGTAGTGATATTACTGTCTGTGTCGAATGGGTTATGAGCTACAAATCAACTAATCTCCTGCACTAGGTTAATTCCCCGGTGACCCAGATAGCTTCAACACCACTTTGAGGATCCTCCATGGAGAGATTGGCACATCTGGATTAACAACTGAACACAGAAAAATGTAGTTATACAATTAGTCTGAAGTGAGACTAAAGGATCCTCACAAGGCAGGCGACTTGTACAAAATTCTTCTGAACATTATTAGTACAAATAGCCAATATAAAGTAGTATTTTATTTTATTCATTGTAACTCATTCACAAAATGACATATCTCCATTTTGGCTGCTGTCACTGCATCAAGAAATCTTGCTCATTTCTTTTCTACTTTATGGCTCATTCAGACATCCATGATTTTTGTTGTGAGCAAAAAAAAAACGGTCCGATTTTCATCAGTCTTTCAGTTTTTACCATAAGAATTTCATCAGTTTTTCTCATATGAAAAAAAAAAAACAAAAACAAAATCTAATGGAGGCTTCTCAAGCTTCTCCTATCCAGCAATCTGTAAAACAGGGCCTGAGCATAAACGGCATCCAAGTGCTGTCCCATTTTCTCATGGACCCATAGACTTGCATTGGCAAGTTTGATCTGTGACTCGGATAAATCAGACATGTCTCTGTGTTTTGGAGCAGACTAGTGATGGGTGAGCACTAAAATGCTCGGGTACTCGTTGCTCGGGTCGAGCAAATTGGAACGCTCGGGTGCTCAACCCGAGCAACGAGCCCAATGTAAGTCTATGGGAAACTCGAACATTTTTCCGGCGGCTCCCCCCGGCGGTCTGCAGAGGGCCTAAAAATTGCCCAAATCGATGGAAACAGTACTCAAATTACATGGGAACAGCATGGGGAAGACCCCTGGAAGCATTTCTGACTCATAGGTCACTGCTGTCAACAGTTGTCAGAGTATTACACCACTTTTACGGACTCACAATAAAACATCCAAAAAAAATCCAAAATGGATTTTCCTGGAAAATATGTTAAGGAATATCCTTTCCAGTGTAATGACTTGTATATAAGGCAAAATAAATATACAAAAACAAAAATGCTCCTCCACACCTTGGGCTATGTTCACACGTAGCGTTTTTGATGCGTTTTTACACTTTTGCATTGCTTTCAACCAAGACAAATGCATTCACCGGGAAATGTCATTTTAACATTTTACAACCTTAGCTGGCCATGTAGTGTGTGAGACATGATCAGACACATCCTGTTTCATTTATGATGGAGGGAATCTGAAAGTCACAAAGCCTATTTTTATAGGGCCATCAAACGGCCCTTACCATTCTTAAAGGGCCAGCAGTCTGCCCTCGCTATTGTTAGAGAGCCATCAGGCGGCTATGCTTTTTTGTTCCCATTATTAACGAGTGGGTCTCATATACTGTTATTGCATATGCAGTGACTGCAAGTGTGGCGCCCCTGTGGGTTCAGTTGCCACAGAGGTACTGCATCTCACCCAGAGGTGTAGCACCCCACTCTCAGGTAAGGAAGGAGTACTACCCGGGACCCATACACCCGCATCCAACACACTCCACTTCAGTGGGGAAGGGCGAGATTGCTTCTAAGGGAGAGCACAGTCCCTGGTCCCTAGCTGGAGGGTGGAACCATGTAGTGGGTGTGGGTGGAGGAAGTAGATCAGGGGAGCACCATCAGGAAGAGTATAAGAAGAGGGGGAACCATCTAGAAGGGAGTCAGAGTTCAGTCAGTTCAGTCAGAGGTAGAGTTTAGAGCAAGAGCTCAGGAGGAGCTGCTCAGGAGGAGTGGTGAGAGGAGTTGGGCCTAGTCTGAGAGGCCCAGGAGAGAGAGCGAGAGAGGAGCAGAGGGAAGGCTCCAGAGGAAGACAGAGGGGATCCCAGGGGCACGGTAAGTGCAGGAAGCCACCTGTGCGCCCGAATCTACACGGACGTGGAGGGATCAGGCCACAGAGGGGACCGGCCCCTAAAACTAGTGGAGAACAACCAGGCTCAGCTAGATAACCGGAGGCTGCTGCATTTGCAAGGTGCTGCAGCCAACCACCACAATTACATAGCCGAAAAGGTGGCCACATAGGGTCCAGGGGATTGCAAGTCGCCCGACAAGACCGGAGGCTACTGGCTTGGGACACTGATTGTGAGGCGCAGGGCAGGAGGGTGAAAGCCAGCGAAGGGAAGACGACCTGGAAAGGCACATAGAATGGGGTCCCGTTTAAGTGCTCCTGAGAGACTTGAGAGTTGCTGAACCCCTTCCCTGGTGGACACAGGATGACGTGGGAGGTTACACACTAGCCTGGTAACCTGGAGTCTTGAACAACCGTGAGTAAAAACCTGAAGACTGCACCCCACTGTGTCCTGCACTACACAGCACCAGCAACATCTACCTCATAAGATCATCATACACTGCCCTGGAGCTAAGCTCTGCCTGTGGAGAGCTGAATCAACTCTGCTGTGTTACCATTAGCTCCAGTGGATCTGCACCGCAGCGGCGGCCCCATATAGCCGCATACCACAGGTGGCGTCACGAACATTATCTCTAAAAACTTTATTCCCCTTTTACTTTCCCTTTAATTGGCCGCCCTGGGTCACGGATCGGATCACTGCCACCGTGACATCCCCCAGCACCGACCGGCTTGGCTACTGAGTACCCCAAGTCCCAGGGGGCGCGTCACAAGGACTGCCAAAAATTTGGAGGCACTCCAATGCCCCTTGCAAGAGACGTATTATGGCATTATATGGGGCCCAGCCTGAATGGGGCATTACATGGGGCCCAGCCTGCATTCGGCATTATATTGGGCCCAGCCTGCAAGAGGCATTATATGGGGCCGAGCCTGCATGGAGCATTATGTGGGGCCCATACAGCATGGAGCATTATGTGGAGCCCATACAGAATGGAGCATTATGTGGGGCCCATACAGCATGAAGCATTATGTGGGGTCCAGCCTGCATGATGCATTATATGGGACCCAGCCTGCATGGAGCATTATATGGGGGCCAGTATCCTCTATGGAGCAATATATGAGGTCCATTATTCTGTATGGAGCATTATATGGGGTCCATTATTCTGTATGGAACATTATATGGGGTCCATTATTCTGTGTGAAACGTCATATGGAGTCCATTATTCTGTGTGGAACGTTATATGGGGTCCATTATTCTGTGTGGAACATCATATGAGGTCCATTATTCTGTTTGGAGCATTATATGAGGTCCATTATTCTGTATGGAGCATTATATGGGGTCCATTATTCAGGGTCCATTATTCTGTATGGAGCATTCTATGGGGTCCATTATTCTGTATGGAGCATTATATGGGGTCTATTATTCTGTTTGGAGCATTATATGGGATCTATTCTGTATGGAGCATTATATGGGGTCCATTATTCTGTATGGAGCATTATATGGGTTCCATTATTCTGTATGGAGCATTATATGGGGTCCATTATTCTGTATGGAGCATTATATGGGGTCCATTATTCTGTATGGAGCATTATATGGGGTCCATTATTCTGTATGGAACATTATATGGGGTCCATTATTCTGTATGGAGCATTATATGGGTTCCATTATTCTGTATGGTGCATTATATGGGGTCCGTTATTCTGTATGGTGCATTATATGGGGTCCATTATTCTGTATGGAGCAATATATGGGGTCCATTATTCTGTATGGTGCATTATATGGGGTCCATTATTCTGTATGGAGCATTATATTGGGTCCATTATTCTGTATGGAGCAATATATGGGGTTCATAATACTGTATGGAGGACTATGTGGTGCCCATAATACTGTATGGAGGACTATACTGTCCGGTCTGCACTGTGTGCTGCGAGGATTCGCCGGTTTCGGAGCTATTGTAGAATTTACAATAGATATCACTCATGTAATGTAAGAAGTAAGTGAAATCTTCGGCATTGTACTATACCTATATTCCTCTACCTTATCTGAGCATCATATATCGTGGTATGTGTTAAAGGGGCCCACTGAGACTCTTTCGCCCAGGACCCATGAAAACCTGGAGCCGGCTCTGCAAGAATGAATAAGAGAAACAGCAAGAGTTTTTTCAGAGTCAAAGGTAAGAAAAGGTCTAATTGTAGAGACGTTTTTGAGGTGTAGGTGACATGAGCGAGCAAATGATTGGATGTAGGGGGTGAATGAAAAATCTGAGTCAAATATGACCCCAAGACAGTGGACTTGTTGCTGGGGAGCAATGGTGAAACCACAAACGGAAATGGTAATATTGGGCATAGCTAGGTTAATGGAGGGAGGAAACATGAGGAGTTCAGTATTTGACAGATTCAGCTTTAGATAGAGAGGACATACTGTTAGAGACAGTAGAAAAACAATCACTGGTATTTTGTAGTAGTGCAGGGGTGATGTCAGGAGTAGAGGTGTATAATTGGGTGTCATCAGCATAGAGATGGCACTGGAAACCGAATCTACTGATGGTTTGCTCCATAGGGGCAGTGTATAGGTCACTGTGAAGACACGAGGTCTTCCGTGGGCAGAACACTACTCAGACAACACAGGATGAGGGTAAAACAGTGTGGCAATACTTTATGGAACCACCAAACGGACAATAAACACATAGAACAGTCCCAGCAAATACTCAAGATGGTACAGCATTACACAGTCTCACCCTTCCACTTGCCCGCCTGGGATAGAACAGCTGCGACTTTGAGACTTCCAGGGCCAACTACTTCAACCAGTGGCCCACTGCTTTTTGTGGGCCCCCACAGAGAGAAGGTAGCAGCAAGCTTAGAAAGCCGACAGTCCATCGAGGTATAAGGCCAGGAAACCCAAGGGTCCCACCCTGGCTTCTCCGAGAGTTTTCATGGGGCCAGATGACTGGCTGGTCCCAATCTGGCTTCTCCGAATTTCTCCATGGGTTCCAGGTGACCTGAGACTCCCACGTGGTAACCCCAAACAACATATTCATGGGGCCAGGTGAATTCATTGTCCCAACCTGGTCTCCCCAAATGTATCCATGGGTTCTCTGATGGTCAATGGAGCAGATCCGTATCTTTCCAGTCAGGGCCGTATACCCTTAGGCTGGAATCATATAGAATCAAAATCTGTGTCTCTTTAGATAAAGCCATGCTACCAAGCTGATGGTCTGAAGAGAGTCTGATCTTTGATTCTCCTTGTAAAGTCTCTTTCAATTCTGAAGAAGCATATGTCCCTTAAAATAGTTACAACTGGCCTTTCAAGTACACATCCACAGGTCAAGGGTTAGGGAGGGTATTATTCCACAGGGCTCAGGTCTCATTGTTTGAACATTTAATCAGTTTACATAGCTGGTATAACAGGGGGGACTCTTTAAATCAGCATCTGGCTTGCTTTAGTACAATATGCAATTTGCATAGTAACATACATCATTGTTTCAGAACCAAGAGAAGACAACATTCAAGGTTATACAAACACTGGTGTGTCCTCCTTGACCCACCAAAGAAACACACACAAGTTCTAAAGTCAACACAAACACAATAGTGCATTTCTCTTGGCTTAACAAATCTAGAAGTCTGGCTGATTAAGATAAGAAGCTGTTTCGTCACAGTCACCCTATACATTGCCCTATTGGAACTGAACAGAGCAGAACACTGAGGAACCCCGACAGTAAGGGGAAGTGGAGAGGAGGAGGAGTCAGCAAAAGATACAGTGAAGGAGCAGTCAGAAAGGTAGGAGGAGAACCAGGAGAGAGCGGTATCTTTGATCCTGATAGAGCGGAGCATAGTGAGGAGAGACCGATATAATATTAGCCAGTGAATTTAATGTTCTGATAAATTGGTATTTGTAGCTCATTTGTATCCTATTTGATTTAAGGAGGTTTTCTAGGTATTTTTTTCAAAATTCACAGTGTGGAGCAATGCTGATAAAAGAAGCTTTACTCACCCTGAAAATCAGCTCCCTGCACCAGTAGTGACACTCTGATGGTCTCAGCCAGAAAGGAAACAATGATGTCACGACCACCAGTCACCTGATTGCTGTAACCCCTGCTTGGCTGTGGGGTCAGATGACTGATGGCTGCCATCGTTTCCGGTCTAGTGATTTTTAAAAATAGATAGGAAAATCAATTTGAGGAAAACTCAAGATGGTGATATTGCTGAATGTCCTATTCTAGAGTATCTATGAAAAAGTTAGCTTTTCTTCACAAAATGTGTTTGTTTAAACCCTACAGTGTGCCGTGTCCGGAATATCTCTAAGTCTGTGCATGTACAGTGTAGTCAAAGTAGTGAATTTTAGGATTCCCTTTGCAGCCCTCAGTGCTTCAAAAATATTTAGTAGCTAGTATTTCCACTTTTTCAAGTTGCAGATATAGGTTACAAGCTGAATACATTTACTTAGGGTACTGTTCTACTAATTTAGCCTGTGCACTAAATTTAGGCACACTAGGTAGGCTGAGGTTGTCGGCTAAATTATTAATAAAAGCAATCCTTGGGGCCTGAACCTCTAGATTCTGAGGCTGGATGATGTACATCACTTGGTTCAACCAGGGTTCAAATGTTTATGTTACTGGTGGTTAAAGAAGCCAAGGACTGATTTAGTTCTAGCGCCCTCCTGTGGGACAAGAAGTATGCAGCAACTACTTCATTTAGGAGGCTTTGCTGTCCTGCTTAGACACAACAAGACTCAAACTTTTAGGCCTCATTCAGATATTACTGAGTTTTCTTGTATGCAAAGCGACCTTATTTCCTTCGGTGTTTTGGATCCAAGTTTCATTAGTGTTTGGTCAACGTCAGTTTTTACTATCAGTGGTTTTCATGCATGAATACATAAATTGCAAAGCTGCTCCTTCCCATTGCATTGGTAAAAATGGACAGCACATGGATAACATCCATGTGCTGCCAGTAAATATATTTATGGACCTAAAGGTATTGGTAATATTGATCCGTGATGGATCAAAAATTAATATTTCCACGATGTTTTTGCAGACAAGTAAGCTCATTTTGGTATGTCATGATCTGGCTACCAAAAAATATCACAAGATAAAGCTGTAAATATATAAAATAAAATGTATGGTATTTCCATCTTAATGACAGATGGTTAGACCAGGTATCAAATATCGAACTCTTATTGTTGGGAAAAAAAAAGTCGGTTTATGAAAATTAAGCCCTTATCTTTCCAAAATTTTTTACAAGGAAAGTTATTTATGTAGGAGATGAAACTTGTTCCAGAGTTGAGACAAAATGTGAATTGATCCAATGAGAGAACATATTTAAAAGGAATCTGTTAGTAGGATCAGGTCATAGAAAGCTGAATAAAATGATGTTTTTGTATTTTTTTTTTATTAATTCCATCATATGGTAGAAATGGGCCTTTATATTTAGTGCTATATTTTATGGTTTGTACCAAGGGGGTGTGGCTCAGAGAATTCTCTGTGGGCGTGTCTTTAGCTTGCTCTGCATAATTACTCCGTGATTCCCGCCCCCATGGTAAAGACCATATAAACTATCAGCAAATAAAAAGATCCATATCTCTGGGACAGTGTGATGGAATTTAAAAAAAAACAAAAAACATAATACTGCTAGAAAAGTGTGATTCTGTGCTCCCACCTGGGAATCGATCTGGTCTGGTGCTACGCTACTCCAGTTGCAGGTGCCGCCATTGTCCTGAAGGGGCAGCACGGTGGCTCAGTGGTTAGCACTGCAGCCTTACAGCTCTGGTGTCCTGGGTTCAAATCCCACCAAGGACAACATCTGCAAGGAGTTTTTATGTTCTCCCCGTGTTTGCGTGGGTTTTCTCCAGGTTCTCCGGTTTCCTCCCACACTCCAAAGACATAATGATAGGGAATATAGATTGTGAGCCCCAATGGGTACAGCCATGATAATGTATGTAAAGCCCTGCGGAATATGTTGGCGCTATATAAAAAAAAAGAAAGAAAGAAAGAAGACCCTGTAGGCAGAGCCACTACGCGGCAAGGGAAATCGTCCCAATCTTATGGCGCATTGTGTTCTATTATTGTAGGATATGTGATGACAAGGGATGCCGTGTCTCTCACTGATTTCCCCAGTTGCCAGGCAATGTAGGACACTGCTGTGTCTGGCAGTAGGCAATGGTGGGATTATGTCCATTCTGCTGTGCTAGCTAGCAGGGAGTGGCTGTCTGGGGATGATTAGGAGGTATTCAACACCTGATCATTAGGCGGGCTATTTCACCCTGCTCCCTGCTCAGTCATGTACTGTTTATTGCAGTTCCTATGTGCAGTTGAGCTGAGTGGTGCCAGTAGTGTGTTGCTATCTTTTCAGGGTTTTTCTCATTTTCTCTTCTGGTTTCACTTCCTGGGGTTCATGCAGAGGTACTCACCTGATTGTTGACTAGGCACCAGCCCTGTCACCAGACACCAGCTGTTCGACGACAGTCGGCGTGAGAAAGGCTCTGCCAAAGTTCCCCTTCTATTTACTGGGAGCTCGGTGAAGAGTATTCCCAGCCCTCAAGGACTCGCCTAGCTGGGCAGCTTGCACTAAATGTGTCTGTGGCTGTGCCTTTGCTGGTTTGGTGCCAGTCTTGCTGGGTCTCTCTGCGTAGCGCATAACAGGAACATTGGGAATAAAATAACAAAACCTGGTCACTTTTGACTTGGTGACAGTTTCTCTTTAAATTCACTTTCAGTAACTGAATAATTTGAAGACAACTTCATCTTCTTATATTTTCCTCTGTGACGTTGACTTATATCTTCCAGTTGAGTATTCCTAATGTTAACAAGCTCCAATATGCCTTTCTTTTTACAAATTGCGTTGTATTACTTTAATCAAACAACTGAAAAAGACCCGGCTACTATTTTTCAAAATTTTTATTTAAGCACATTAAAAAGGGGAGGCTTTTTTTTTCTTAAAAGCCCCTCATTCTTAATGTGCTTAAATAAAATAGGAGGGTCTTACTTAGTTGTTTGATTACTATTTGGAACTGGTTTCTTTTTTGTTTTTTCTTTGCATTACTTTAAGCAGAAGAACAATCTGCAAAAGTAAACAGCACGCAGTGCACTAATTAATGTGGGTCAAGTGCCTGGAGATCCTTTTAGATGCTAAGAGCTCATTTGGAAGATTTTGTTTTCGGAATTTGTGGACAACTCAGTCATTAATGCATTTTCCACACAGTGTTCACCACCAACAGCTAAAGCCGTCATGCTGTGGTAAGTATCACATAGGCTGAAAATTCAGGTTGTTGCTATGAGATGAAGCACGTGGACGTCATTAACTCCCAACCAACCTAAAAACTTTACTTATATTTGATATCATGTGTCCCAAGATAGTCATCTCATGGCGGGCTGACAAGTTTATCGGTTCAGCATTCGTGTAGGTAGCATGTGCCCTCTAAAGAAGATGCATTAGAAGAATTAAAACACTCCCAACAATGGATATCAGCAAATGTTTGTTTGCAGGGAATTCACGGGAGATTAGATCTTAAGCTGTAATTCAATTAAGTGGTTCAGCAGGCGGCACGAGTGCGAATCTGTCACATGGAAAAGACTGAACAAAGTTCTGCTGCGAAAAGAAACGAGCCATAAGGGTGCTTTAATATTTTCACTTTTCTCCACGTTCATGGGTCCCGTCAGCCGTCCGAACTGCCCTTCAAAATGGGATTCGGAAGTATGCGCCAATGGGGCTATAGACTGTAATGGTAGAGCGAACGTGTGCTCTGACGTGCATCATTTTTGGAAGGTGGATGTAATAAACCATCAATACACTAAATAATGTAAAATTACATTTTTTCTTTTATATTCTTGTCATTCACAATTAAAATTTTAACTTTTTATTTTGTATTCCCTCTTAGGCTATGTGCACACGTTGAGCATTTAACATGCATTTTTGATCCATTTTTACTTTTAATTTTTCCCCATTTGAATGGGTAAAAAAAAACAATGCAAAAACTGCATTGAAATGTTGCATATTTAAAAAACGCATCACAGCTGGAAATACACAAGGAAAGAAAACACACCGGGTGCCTAACTTTTTAAAGCGTTACATTTTTCCACTGTAAAAAAAAAATAGTGAAAAAAAACGCAATCTGTAAAAAACTTTAAAAAACTAGGTGTGCAGTATGTTTGAGACTCTGGATCCTGTTGTAATATTCTTAATAATATCAGTATGTAACCATAGTGCTTTTTTTTTAGGTTTTTGGTTCTTTTATCAGCTTCTCAGTTTAATTACCGATCAGTGTTTAGGCATCATTATTTCTTTTTTGCATGTCAAAATGTGCACTTGGAAAACAAAATTATGAAACAACAGCTGAATTGCATTTTTTTCAACATTTTTCCCAATTTGTTTTGCCACTTTTCAGTACAATAAAAGTAAAATAAATGGTGCAGGCACTGGAGTACATTTCTGTTAACATTGATTAGTTTATGGCATAATATATGATGAATTTGCAAGCCGTACCTGGCCACGCCCCCAAACAAAAATCTCCACCCACTAAGTAGGCGGAGCTGGCCAAGACTGGTATAAAAAGGTAAAAAATGTGGTGACATTTCAAACAGTTTTACAGCCAAAATAATGGAGAGAACTGATGAATCTGAGCCAAGGTGAAGTCTTGATGACACAGGAGATTCAGGCTTCCATTCTGTAATTTCAGACACTGGAATCTCTTATAAAATGAAAAGGTCTATAAAAAATGTTTTCACATTTTTTAATGCACTCCTTTTATATATAAATTCTGATGGTTCTGATTGTTTTTAAGAGTCTGTGACAAAAGATTCCTTTTAATGTAAATGTTGTTTTTGTTCAGTTTTACAGCATTAGGAAACTATAAAACCATAGCAACCATGATGAAAGCTCTGAACCGTCAAATACTGTATTTTACAAATTATTTTTCTCAGAAGGGGTTAATTTAAAAAAACTAGAAAAAAAAACAAATCGTTATTAATGGAATAAACAAATCTGCAACAACTGGCTATTTACTCCGCCAGCGCAGCAGAACTGGATCCAGGTATATCCCACAGGCCTCAAGCAGAGGGCAGAGGGACAAAGCTTTCCTAAAACAGATCAATGATTTCCTTCCAAACCCGGATATGCTGCTTCAGCAGTGTCTTCTATCAGAAGCTCACGATCCTCACAAATCCACCGCATCTGCTGCTGATTTAGCAGTAGGAACATGTTAATAGCAGGCGCAGGGAGGGAATGAATATGGGACCGTTCCCTTCATGTTTATCAGCCAGGATGATAAATCCGACACTAAATTCTTCACCCTGACAGTGGCGTGTGGTACATTTTCCATTTTAGCAAAGATCACAGAAAAGAAGTCCTCTCCTTTAGCATAATTATCCAGATGTAACGCCACCAATTATGTAAAGTTTAGGAGTACAGTCAGACACGGATAGCAGATGGTTTTGTGCCAAGCACCATTTTGCCAAGTGCTTATGGGGGAAAATTGTTTTGCATGAAGTCTGTTCAAATGAATTAATGATTATGTAATACACAATATCAAGGATAACAGGCAGGGAGTCACGCAGATCCCGCCACTGTTACTACTTTGTCACAGATGACACCGGAGAGATCACACAGATCCCATCACTGCCACCAGTCCGTCAGGGGAACACAACTCCGCTGCCTCCAATCGTCAGGATTATTACGCTATTGGCTGATGACTGATGGACGAGGCCAAAGCTGCTTCCACTACTAGGCTGGTTATGGGGAAATGACAGTGAGCGTATGGTATATACACCTCCGATTCCAACACATGGAACATATACAGCGACGAGCAAAAGAGCAACAATGTTTTGAACTTTTGACTTTCAGGCTCCATATCTCACCATCCATTACTGCTTCGAATGTGAGACTATCATCATTTTATAGACAACCATCTTGGCTATCACATACATAAATTTGACTTGCAGCTATTCAGCATATGATTAGTTATGCAGATTCTTGTCATGTCACTGCATGGCTCCTAGTGGTGGAAAAATCTTTTTCTTCCTGTACACTGCAAATTACAACCTGTTCTCACATCCCCTAATAACTCAGCGTGTTATTAGGTTGATTCCCAAGTGAAAACTCACCGATTCGAATCGAGGAGAAGCCATGAAGAAGATTTCCCAAGAAAAGAGAAACATCATCATGCAGCATATCGATAGCGGTCTCTCGGCCACGAAAATTGCCAAACTGAACCATGTGAGTGCCATGACAGTGGAAAGAATATGAATATGAAATGAAGTCCGTCCATTCATTCAAAAGCCAAGAAGTGGATGTCTAGGCAAAATATCGGCGTCAACAAATCGGCTCCTCACAAGGTCTATCGGTTCTGCGCGACAAACATGGCAGTGGAGATGGCTTATATACTTTGTAATAGGGAGATAACAGATGTCCATGAAAGCACAGCGCGACGCATGTTACACAAGTCTGGAATGGTGGCCCAAAAAGGGGGAAGAAGTCTTGACTTCAATATCGTTATAAGAAGCATCAGGTAGTGTTTGCAAAAAAGTATGAAAAGTGAACAGTAGAAGATTGGAAATGGGTGATTTCGAGCGATTAGATAGATCAATAGACTAGGCTCTGATGGGTGCAAATGGGTCTGGAAGAAACAAGGGAAAAAGGGGCTAACTGATCCAGAAATTGAAGGAACTGTCAAGTTTGGTGGAGGAAGCCTGATGATATTGGGTTGTTTCACCACCAAAGGTGTTGGATACTTGACCAGGATTGATGGTGGTCTCAATGCTGAGCTATATGTGAGTATCCTACAAGATTAGTTAATTTGTACACTTGAGTACTATGGGTATGAAAATGCCTTAAAACATTCTCTCTCTCTCATTATTCTGGCATTTGGCAAATATTAAAAATGATGGTAATCCTAATTGACCTAAAACGGGAAAGGTTTATTCGGATTTCATATCAGATATTGAGAAAAACATGCATATATGCCTTTTTATATAGTGTATGTAAACTTCTTGTTTCAACTGTATATATATGTATGTTTATATATATATATATATACCCTAATACGGTCACTGTCAACTCCACAATAACAAAAGAACTACTAGCTGCCACCACCAATCATTTATACAGGCTTATTGGACACCCATTACAGGTAACGTATGGCTTCAGGGGTGCGGTTTACAGAGCAAGAGGAACAGAGCTATTACATTTTATATATTTAATCCCGAGAGATAGGCAGTATTTATAAAAGAAATATACAAGATGATACAAAAAGGGAACAAACAAATACAATATATACAATTACATGAAACAAAAAGGAATAACGAAAGAAAACTGCTAAACCTGGTCATGGAAATGACTCACAGTTTAGCGGAGGGAAGCACTCCGATTGGGAAAATGGACTGAACCCACAGTGAACTATATCTTCCAAGCACTGACAAATGACCAAGACCAAACAGTGTAAACATGCTCTTATACATTGTATGTATACCAACTAGTGCTCTGGCTCATTTCTTTGGTTTTGCAGTAGTCTCTTGTACCCTGTACACACAGGGGCGTAGCCCCACTTTTTAGAGCTAGGCATTTCATTTATATATCTTCCCATGGCCAGTTGTCTGACCACTGGGACCCCGTTCCTGCTCTGCCCCCCATCTATATTGAGGTCATCTGACACAAGGTGAGGTTCTAATACTAGCGGGAAGGACCGTTCCAATTGGGTACACCTTGTCGTGGTGGGATGTTTTTTACGCTTTTTGATCAAAAACAGTGTTTACTAAGTACCTTATGTTATCTACATGTACTATTATTATTTACTTTCTACAGAGTATATGCTCATTTTGTTTTTATTTTGGGTTTTGTTTGTATTAAACAGAATTTATAAAACTAAACAGGAATCAGGATACATCTCTGTGTCTCTGATGTTTACAGAGATACTTTTGACCGGCTTATAAGCATCATCTTGCTTTCTAATATCTCAATACCCATAAATACAACTGGTTGCTGGAATATCAAGATACTATAAAATATACAATTCTCCAGATCCTCAAGTAGTTAAATTGAACCTGTCATCTCGAGAAAAGCTATTTACCTGCAGATGTAAGGTTAATCTGCATGTAAATGGCAATCAAACTCCAAGTAGCCGGATGACTGGAAGTGCGTCTACATGGAGAATATTAAGTTTTTTTCTCCATGCAGCCACTTGCTTTCAGGGCGGTACATAGAGCTGTTACACTCACCACTCACTTTACAGTGAGTGCACTGCAATCACTCCCCATACTCTGCAGTGTATTCAGCATATGTGCAGAACAGGCAGTCAATCAATGTGCCGGGGAGTGATTGCAGCGTACTCACTGTATAGTGAGTGGTGACTGTAATCACTCCCTGAACCGTCCTGATGATTGGAAGCAAGCGGCTGCTGGGAGAATAAAACTTAACTTTCTCGCTGTAGCCGCTGCTCTAGTAAGCTGGCAGCTACACTAAGTTCAAACACTTTATCTGCAGGTAAATAGAATTTTTTGAATGTAAAAGTTTCCCTTTAAACATTTAAGAAAAAAAAATCTAACTTATCCCAACTTGCCAGGACGAGACTCACACTGGTACGTTTGCTAATGGCTGCCTGCCATCTACTCCAGGATGCGGCAGTTACTAATAAATCTTTATTCTTAATGATCATGAATGTCAGCAGCACTAACATTCAAACGCATCCTACAGCAAAAGACAAATATGTGAGAGAGACAACTGACATCTTATTAGAACACTGAAACAGATCCTAATATGTGTCCTTAAACCTCAGGTCACAGTGATCCTCCGGGGATATGGACTAGATCACAACATTACTTAATAGCAAGCACAGGAATTTTTGAGGGAAAGAATCGCATTCCTCATTACCAAATGATAGATAGATAGATAGATAGATAGATAGATAGATAGATAGATAGATAGATAGATAAAGGAGCTAGCAAGCATATTTTTAATTGAAAGGGGGGAAATCCACTGCAGATAATGCATGCAATCTGCTGCAGATTTTTTTCACTGTATGTAAATGGAGTTTTGTTACAGAGGAATTGAACATGTGCTCTTAGTTTTGACCATTTATTAATTAGTAAAATATAAACCTCTCAAAATCTTTAGATTGCTGAACTATTAATGCATTTACTGAATTCAGAGTAAAGGTTAGGTATATCCACATTTCATATAATGGTCAACATGTGTCCCCTTTGGGGATCCCAGCCTTGGAAATACTATAGGGCATCAATCTAAAAGTAGTGGACAACTTCTTTAAGGCGTGATAATGCAAAAAAGGTTAAACAGTTAAGGAAAAAGTCTATATAAAAGGGAGAGATATAAGTGACTCATCGCATAATGAACATTATCAAAGCTTGCATAAAACAGGACTGGTTGATAGGTAAATAGACATTAAAGAAGCACTCCTCCTCCTATCAAAGTTTATATCCTCTTAATATATTGCAGTCATCACATTATATAGAACTGTGTACTTACAATTGCTCATTTTGCCTATATACCCAGCTAATTATTCTGTTTTCCATTAGGTCTATTAC
This sequence comes from Phyllobates terribilis, assembly GCF_046119375.1. Lineage (NCBI taxonomy): Eukaryota > Metazoa > Chordata > Amphibia > Anura > Dendrobatidae > Phyllobates > Phyllobates terribilis. Next base: position 99,581,980 of record NW_027362767.1, read on the forward strand.
ACCAGTGTTATGCACACGCCCGGGCTAAGCGGCGTGTGCGTGTGATTGGTAGTGATTCCACTGGACCGTGCCGGAGAGTGAATGCCTGGAGGGGCGTGACTAAGTATTCACCCGATCCGACCAGGGTCGCACGACGGCATACGACGCCAGTGCACCAAGGAGGAACCGAGCAGAGGGACCAGGTGCTACTCCAGGACAGACCCCGGACACGGCTGTTGACCCACACAGGGGAATACAGGAACAGGCTGGTAGGCTGGCACACAGACTGGTATGCAGGCAGGCGGGTATGCAGGCAGGCGGGTATGCAGGCAGGGGGGTAAAGGCAAGCACAGCTAGAGTGCAGACAGGGAGGCACTAGCAGGCAGGAACACAGGCGGGATAGGACCCAGTACACACCGGGACTCAGGAACAATACAGGCAGAGGGTTACAGGCAAGCACAGCTAGAGTGCAGACAAGGCTGAGCAGGGAGGACAGGGCTCTGTTCACACGGAACAGACAGGAAGGGAAAGACAGAGCCAGATACTCACACAGTACTTGCAGAGACAACAAGCAGGAGTTAGGTACGAGTTCAGACTCTGCAGAAAAAGGAAGGGAACGGACATAGAGGCAAAACAGGTAAAGGACAGGAGAGAGTTCAGACTGGAACTGAGTGTACGGAGAAGACCGACACTGCAGAGGGATACAGGAGCGGGTCTGGGAATACGGCCCCCAGAGAGGCGGAACGAACAGGCAAGGAGCGTGTTCAGACAGGACAGACCAGACAACACAGAAAGGACTCAGTTCAGACACGGGAACTAATACCGCAAAGCAGGAGACATACAGGACTTAGTTCAGACACGGGAACTAATACCGCAAAGCAGGAGACATACAGGACACAGTTCAGACACGGGAGCTGATACCGCAAAGCAGGAGACATACAGGACTCAGTTCAGACACGGGAACTGATACAAAAAGCAGGAGACATACAGGACTCAGTTCAGACACGGGAACTGATACAAAAAGCAGGAGACATACAGGACTTAGTTCAGACACGGGAACTAGTACCGCAAAGCAGGAGAAATACAGGACTGAGTTCAGACAGGCCTGGAAATACAGCCTCCAGGAAAGGCAGACAAGGAAACAAAGACGGGACCTGGCACCTTCAGAGTGCAAGCACACACTGAAGGAAAACACTTTGCTCAGGCAGGGATAGAAGGGAGCTGCTGAGCTATATACCAAGTGACAGACAGCAATAGGCTGAGGACGCACAAGGGGTGTGACCCACAGCAGGTACAAAAGGCAGGAAGTGATCGGGCGCCGCCCTTAAGCAGCAGAAACAGACACAAACAGACAGCATGGAGGGAAGCCAGAGAGACACCCTGGACAGGAGATCAAGTGCGCCCTCTTGCACAGTGGGAGATGGACCACCATGCAAGGACGCCGCCAGGTATGTTACAGTACCTCCCCCCTTACGCCCCCTCTTCTTCAGGCCTGCCAGAATCTTCCGCAGGGAATTCGAGGGCCAGTCGTTCACTGGGTTGGAGGGGGACAGAGACTTAAGGGTAATCTCTGCTTCGAGGTACATCTTGTCAAGCTCACAGGAAGAAATAGACGGGTTATCAGGTACATAATGAGGAAAAGTCACTGTCTCTTTGTTATCTGGTGGTATCCCGGAGGATTCAGGAAACAACTGGAGGTCCTCCGCCGGGTCAGAAGAGTGCAGAGGCTCAGAGAAAACAACTGCTTCAGAGTACACTAGGTCGGACTCACTGGAGGAAGCAGGCGAGGTATCGGGTACCGAGTATAGGAAAGTCTCTGTCCATTCACCACCAAGTGGCACCCCGAAGGGTTCTGGAGACAGCTGGCGGTCCTCCGCCTGGTCAGAGGGGTGTAGAGACTCACGGGTAACCTCTGCTTCAGAGTACACTAGGTCGGACTCACTGGACGAAGCAAGCGAGGTATCAGATCCAGGATATAGGAAAGTCTCTGTCCATTCACCACCAGGTGGCACCCCGAAGGATTCTGAACACAACTGGAGGTCCTCCGCCTGGTCGGAGGAGTGTAGAGACTCAGGAGTAACCTCTGCTTCGGGGTACACTAAGTTGGACTCACTGGACGAAGCGAGCGAGGTATCAGGTACAGAGTATAGGAGAGTCTCTGTCCTTTCGTTACCAGGTAGCACCCCGAAGGGTTCAGGAGACAACTGGAGATCCTCCGCCTGGTCGGAGGGGTGTAGAGACTCGGAGGTAACTACCACTTTGGGGTACCCATTGTCAGGCTCACAGGACGAAGCGGACAAAGTATTGAGTACCGGGTGTAGAGAAGTCTCTCTCCATTTGTCATCGAGTGGTATCCCGGAGGATTCAGGAGGCAACAGGGGATCCTCCGCCAGGTAGTAGAGGTGCACAGACTCAGAGGTAACCACAGCTTTGGAGCATCCTTGGACATGCACACCGGTTAAAGAGAGAGAAGCATCTGATGCCGGGTGCAGGAAGTTCTCCTGTGTGGAGTCTGGATGGGCAGAAGTCTCTTCGGGCAGGAGAACTGGTGCACTACCCACGCACATTACCCATTGGGGTTTCTCCGGGATACAGGGAGATGAAGCTTCAGTAGGGACTTCAAGGTTGGGGTCAGGAGGTCTCAGGGAGGACAGACCCTGGCGTGACGGCTTGCCTCTACGTCTAGCACGTCTGGACTGCCTCTTGAGGTTGAGAGAAGTATTCCGGAAAGCGTAGTCACCCTGTGAGGATTCTGGGTGGGCAGTAGTCTCATTGGGCTGGAGGACTATTGCGCTACCCACACACATTACCCATCGGGGCTGCTCCGGGATATTGGGAGGTGAAGCTTCAGCAGGAGCCTCCAGGTTAGGATCATCGAAGACCATTAGAAAGGCCACCAGGAAGGCCATTAGGTCCCGGAGGATCGGATCCTGTGTTTCATATAGGGGGTTGATCCATTCCAAGGCATCACCCGCCAGGTAAGACATCATAAAGGCCACTTTAGCCCAAGCGGAAGGAAAGTAGAGAGGGTAGGCCTTAAAGTGTAGCATGCATTGCTCCACAAATGCACGACACTGTCTTGGATCCCCATAGTAACGTGGCGGATCCGCAGGAACGAGAGCTGATAGATCCATCTGGACGGTGCGTAATTTCGCCTGGAACTCAGCTAAGAGAAAAAATATTTATTTATTTATTTTAATGCATATATTCGCTGGAAAACTTCTCAGAGGGCGAAGGCCGTGGGGCTCAACGGGAACCATGGCCTGAGCATGCTGTTATGCACACGCCCGGGCTAAGCGGCGTGTGCGTGTGATTGGTAGTGATTCCACTGGACCGTGCCGGAGAGTGAATGCCTGGAGGGGCGTGACTAAGTATTCACCCGATCCGACCAGGGTCGCACGACGGCATACGACGCCAGTGCACCAAGGAGGAACCGAGCAGAGGGACCAGGTGCTACTCCAGGACAGACCCCGGACACGGCTGTTGACCCACACAGGGGAATACAGGAACAGGCTGGTAGGCTGGCACACAGACTGGTATGCAGGCAGGCGGGTATGCAGGCAGGCGGGTATGCAGGCAGGGGGGTAAAGGCAAGCACAGCTAGAGTGCAGACAGGGAGGCACTAGCAGGCAGGAACACAGGCGGGATAGGACCCAGTACACACCGGGACTCAGGAACAATACAGGCAGAGGGTTACAGGCAAGCACAGCTAGAGTGCAGACAAGGCTGAGCAGGGAGGACAGGGCTCTGTTCACACGGAACAGACAGGAAGGGAAAGACAGAGCCAGATACTCACACAGTACTTGCAGAGACAACAAGCAGGAGTTAGGTACGAGTTCAGACTCTGCAGAAAAAGGAAGGGAACGGACATAGAGGCAAAACAGGTAAAGGACAGGAGAGAGTTCAGACTGGAACTGAGTGTACGGAGAAGACCGACACTGCAGAGGGATACAGGAGCGGGTCTAGGAAATCGGCCCCCAGAGAGGCGGAACGAACAGGCAAGGAGCGTGTTCAGACAGGACAGACCAGACAACACAGAAAGGACTCAGTTCAGACACGGGAACTAATACCGCAAAGCAGGAGACATACAGGACTTAGTTCAGACACGGGAACTAATACCGCAAAGCAGGAGACATACAGGACACAGTTCAGACACGGGAGCTGATACCGCAAAGCAGGAGACATACAGGACTCAGTTCAGACACGGGAACTGATACAAAAAGCAGGAGACATACAGGACTCAGTTCAGACACGGGAACTGATACAAAAAGCAGGAGACATACAGGACTTAGTTCAGACACGGGAACTAGTACCGCAAAGCAGGAGAAATACAGGACTGAGTTCAGACAGGCCTGGAAATACAGCCTCCAGGAAAGGCAGACAAGGAAACAAAGACGGGACCTGGCACCTTCAGAGTGCAAGCACACACTGAAGGAAAACACTTTGCTCAGGCAGGGATAGAAGGGAGCTGCTGAGCTATATACCAAGTGACAGACAGCAATAGGCTGAGGACGCACAAGGGGTGTGACCTACAGCAGGTACAAAAGGCAGGAAGTGATCGGGCGCCGCCCTTAAGCAGCAGAAACAGACACAAACAGACAGCATGGAGGGAAGCCAGAGAGACACCCTGGACAGGAGATCAAGTGCGCCCTCTTGCACAGTGGGAGATGGACCACCATGCAAGGACGCCGCCAGGTATGTTACAACCAGGTGATTAAAAATTCACTAGCTGAATCCTTCTAAGCTCTATGAAGAAACAGGAGGTCAATTTTCCCTGTAAGACTCATGATTCACTGCAAAAGTCTCTGGAAGGGGGGAGGAAGGTGCAGCTGGGTTGAAGAGGGGAATGATAAATGCAGTCACTAGATATGTCCTGTTTCTATATAGAGCAGAGAAAAGAGAATTCACTGGGTAGAAGGGAAAAATGAGCAATTGTAATTATACAGTGCTATATTATAATAGAATGATAGTGTAGCAGAACCAGCAGAAATTGTCTGGGCATTGTTAGCAAACTACGTTGACAAGAATGGGAACGAAAATCAAAGAGATTAATTGGTTAAGAATTACATTGTTCCATCCTAGCTGAGTACTACAGGTCTGAGCTGATAACATGTGGCTTCAGAGTAAGACTATATCCAACCCTTTTCACTAACGCCTCATTCACACGTCAGTATTTTTGCATCAGTATTTCATTAGTATTTGTATGCCAAAACCAGGAGTGTCTCCAAAGAACCAGAACAGGTGTCAATTTTTCAATTATAGCAAGTTCCACTCCTAGCTTTGGCATACAAATACTGATGCAAAAATATTGATGTGTGAATGAAGCCTAATAAAGAGAACTTGGCTCAAAATTTGAGAGCATAGTACTGTGCAAAAGTTTTAGGCAGGAGTGGAATAAATATGCTGCAAAGTAAGAATGCTTTCAAATATAGAAGTGTTAATAGTTTAGTTTTTATTAATTTACAAAATGCAAAGAGAATGAACAAACAAGAAATCTAAATCAAATCAATATTTGGTTTTATCGCCCTGTGCCTTCAAAACAGCATCAATTCTTCTAGGTACACTTTTTGAAGGAACTCGGCAGTGAGGTTGTTCTAAACATCTTGGAGAACTAACCACAAACTTGTTCAAATCCTTCTGTCTCTGTCTCTTCATGTAATCCCAGACAGGCTCAATGATGTTGATATCATGGCTCTATGGGGCAATATCATCACTTCCAGGACTCCTCATCCTTCTTCTTTATTCTGAAGATAGTTCTTAATGACATCGGCTGTCTGTATGAGGTCATTGTCCCGCTGCAGAATAAATTAGGAGTCACTCAAACACTTCCCTCGTGGTATTGCATAATGGATAAGATTTTGCCTGTATTTCTCAACATTGAAGAAACTGAGGACCATAGACGCCGAAGTTTGACAAGTAAACTTAGTGCTGCAGATGAATTCATGCTTACTTCCGTTCAAAATCAGAAGTAAGTAAATCCAGCAGTACCATCAGGTCATAACTGGCAGCAAATGGTGGGACTCAGCTACAACCCATCTAATGTTCAGAGAAGTCTGGCCAGAAGGTATTAATGGAATAATTGTGGCCAAAAATCATACCTTTGACATAGAAAGAAAGCTAAGTAACACAACTATGCATGAAAACATAAGAACTGGGGTGCAGAAAAATGGCAGCAGGTGCTCTGGACCGATGAGTCACAATGTGAAATATTTGGCTTCAACAGTAAGCAGTTTGTTCCCTGAAGGGCAGGAGGAGAGCAGTATAAAAATGAGTATTCCCAGGTAGAAGCGAAGCATGGTGGAGGCTCCTTGTAAGTTTGGGGATGCATTTCATCACATGGTGTTGGTGATTTGGTCAAGATTAATTGTGTCCTCACTGCTTAGACATACAGGCAGATACTGCAAAACCATCAGGAAGGTGTTTCATTGGCTAAAAAGGTATTCTGCAGCAGGACAACGACACCAAACATACAGCCAATGTCATTAAGAACTATCTTCAGTGGAAAGAAGAATAAGGAGTTCTCACAGTGAGTATATGGCCCTCACAGAGCCCTGAGTAAAGCTTATGATATTATTTGTAACACAGTGACGTAAACTGGGTACAGAAGATTGAAAGAGGAAATCACTTTTAAGCTGCTTCTCTAAGACTTTGGCCCAGGGAACATTGAGATGTTCAAAGTTGCGACATTCCTTAGCATAAGGGCAGAGAAGAATGCTGAGGAGACGGCCTGATGACAGAGAGGAACATTAATGAGATGGCCTGAGGGCAGAGAGGAGCTGTGAGGATTTAAGGGGGAAGACCGGGGTGTAAGTACTTTCAGAACAAGGGATCCGGAACTGCCAGGGCCGTGCCTCTAGTTGCAGGGGGAAGACTGCAAGCACGGGAGTCAGGTGACCGGGAAGCTGGGGGCGTGTCCAGAGCCAGAGCTCAGGTGACCAGGGAGCTGGGGGCATGTCTAGGAAGAGGGAGGAAAAAGGAGTTTTGCGCGGGAAAGCAGTCAGTTGACAGTTGGAGTCAAGCCCGACTAGAGGTAGAAGAGACGCAGGGTCCGTGGAGCCGAGCAAATGAGGTGCAGTATTATGGACTAGGGGCTCAGCGGGTCAAACCAGAGACCGCCCGCTGCCGCCAGAAGACGGAGCATTGTTTAGGCGGGGAAGCCAGAAGAAAACAACATCGGCATCATCCGGCAACGGCTTTGTGGGGAACAAGAGTCAGCTAAGTGTAAAACTGCCGATTACAAACGTTTCAACTCTGCTACATCTAGCCAAACTGTGGATTGTCGGTTATAGCCTGTTACCTGCTACTACCCTTGTTGTCCCCATATTTCCCCTGTTACTCCTTGCGTGGAGATTGACCCTGTTACAATAAATCCCCCCTGTTTTTTAACCCTGTACTGGCTGCTCTCTGTTTCTGTGTCACTGCATCTAAAGTACCTGTGTCACATTTGGCTTAGTCGGCAGGATGCAGTCTTTAGACACAGACACTGCAGATCAGTCCATCCTAGAAGCCCCTGGATCTAGCTTGATGCTGGGGACCATGCTCAGCAATCTCCCAAAGTTCACCGGGGACAATATGAGGATTTGGGACTGGGTTGAGAGAGTTAGGAGTATGTTACATATGCATCCGATGACCCCAGCTATGCAAGCCGAAATAGCCTTACTGGCCCTGGACGGCGAGGCACAGCACTCCGTGATGTATCGCCCTCCTCATGACCGGGATACTGTAGAAAAAGTGGTGCGGATATTGGAGGAGATGCATGGAGATTCCACCAATGTAGGAGAGCTGAGGATACGGCTGTTTCACCAAGTGCAGCAGGAGAGGGAGACTGTGACGCAGTATGTTAATGCATTACAGAGGGTGCATGCCTATATCACTAGAAAAGACGACATGGGGAATTTGGGAATGTGCCTCCCTGACATGATCTTAAGAGACCAATTTGTGGCAGGCGTCAGGGATGTGCAGCTGAAGCAGGCCTTGCGGGAGCGTCTGCGCGCTAACCCACGTATGACTTTTCTAAAAGTGGGGGCGGAGGCACGTGTGAGAGAGCAGGAGATGGGGGTGATGACCCTGGCAGGGATGGTCCGGCGTAACGAGGTACCCACTCCGCCTGCAGCTGAACCGGAATGGGCTCGAGAGATGCGAAAGTAGATACAGGAGATGCGGGGTGTATGGTCCAGTCTCAAGAAGACCCCCGCACCGACACCAGAGATACCCGGATCGATTGCCCCAGTTAGGGAAAGAATTCAATTCAGGCCCCGCCCTGCAGGAGAGTTCCGTAGAGGAGTGAGGCAGCCCTACACAGACAGAGACACGACCTGCTAGAAGTGTGGAGGCGCAGGACATTATGCCAAGGGCTGTGCTAGCCAAGGGCGGCCCCTGTCGCAGAAGCTGTTAAACTAACGGGCTCCGTGTTCGGGGGACACAGCCCAGAGCCTAAGGAAGGGGAAAGAAAAAGAGGAAGTCCCAAGGACCTAGTTTCCACCAGCCCGACTGTTTGGGCCGAAATAAGCTGTCGGGCTGTTCACTGCCTGATTGATATGGGATCCCAGGTGACTACGATGATAGAAGCCTACTTTCAACAGCGATTTCCAGAGATAGCGCGACCTGAATGGGGACCAATAATTAGACTCACGGCAGCTAATCAATTACCCATCCCGGTCGCAGGGGTGGTATGGATGAAGATCCGAGTGTATGGAAAAGATGTGGGAAAAAAAGGGGTCGTCGTCTTAGTCGCAGGGGGAACCGGAAGTGGAACCCCGATGACCCTGGGAATGAATGTGCTGAAAGAGATCGGGCTGTAACATCCCTGGCGGCGTGCTGGCATGATTTACCACCTCCCACCATGCAAGACCGCCATCTCACCTATCAGTCCAAGCTGCACACTTTGCTCCAGTACCTGCTGTGTGCATGTCTCTTGCCTGATTGCTTAGGGTGGCGGCGCGGTTACTGCCTGATTCTTATAGTTACTGTGTGTGCACTCCAGATGCGTCCCCAGCTTATTGTTGTGAGTCACTGGATACTTAAATCCCCTCCACCCAGTAGGAGGGTCTGAGCAACACTTTCTTTCAGTGTGTTCTGTGCAACTGTGCTGCCAGGTCCTGTTCTGTATCTTGTCTGTTTCCGCCACCCTGGGGGCTGAGTACCCAGGCCTGTTGCCTGTACCTGTGACTTCTAGCCTGTTCCGCCACCCTGGGGGCTGTATACCCAGGCCCGCAGCCTGTATCTGTGACTTCTAGTCTGTTTCCGCCACCCTGGGGGCTGAGTTCCCAGGCTCGTTCCTGTATCTTGTTTCTGGTTCAGTTCCTGTCTGAACAGTGTCCTAGCCCGTTACTTGTTTGTCTCTATGTTCGTATCTTTCCTTTTCCTGCAGTGTCTGAACCTGCACCTAACTCCAACTCGTTGTCTCTGTACTTCTGTTTGTGAGTTTAGTGCCACTCGCTACTTCATTGTAAGTACCTTGTGTGTATCTGCTCTGCTTGTTTACCGCACCTGCGGGTTTTGCTCTGCTCTGCTTGTCTACCGCACCTGCGGGTTTTGCTCTGCTCTGCTTGTCTACCGCACCTGCGGGTTTTGCTCTGCTCTGCTTGTCTACCGCACATGCGGTTTTGCTCTGCTCTGCTTGTCTACCGCACCTGCGGGTTTTGCTCTGCTCTGCTTGTCTACCGCACCTGCGGGTTTTGCTCTGCTTTGCTTGTCTACCGCACCTGTGGGTTTTGCTCTGCTCTGCTTGTCTACCGCACCTGCGGGTTTTGCTCTGCTCTGCTTGTCTACCGCACCTGCGGGTTTTGCTCTGCTCTGTTTGTCTACCGCACCTGCGGGTTTTGCTCTGCTCTGCTTGTCTACCGCACCTGCGGGTTTTGCTCTGCTCTGCTTGTCTACCGCACATGCGGTTTTGCTCTGCTCTGCTTGTCTATTGCAACTGCGGGTTTTGCTCTGCTTTGCTTGTCTACCGCGCCTGCGGGTTTTGCTCTGCTCTGCTTGTCTACCGCACCTGCGGGTTTTGCTCTGCTTTGCTTGTCTACCGCACCTGTGGGTTTTGCTCTGCTCTGCTTGTCTACCGCACCTGCGGGTTTCGCTCTGCTTGCTTATCGCACCTGCGGGTTTTGCTCTGCTCTGCTTGTCTACCTCACCTGCGGGTTTTGCTCTGCTCTGCTTGTCTACCGCACCTGCGGGTTTTGCTCTGCTCTGCTTGTCTACCGCATCTGCGGGTTTTGCTCTGCTCTGCTTGTCTACCGCATCTGCGGGTTTTGCTCTGCTCTGCTTGTCTACCGCACCTGCGGGTTTTGCTCTGCTCTGCTTGTCTACCGCACCTGCGGGTTTTGCTCTGCTCTGCTTGTCTACCGCACTTGCGGGTTTTGCTCTGCTCTTCTCATCTACCGCACCTGCGGGTTTTGCTCTGTTCTGCTTGTCTGCCGCACTTGCGGCTCTGTTCCTGTATCCCAGTCTGTACTGGTCCCTATCCTGCCTGCGTTCCTACCTGCCAGTACCCACCTGTCTGTATACCAGCCGTGCCTGCAGTATCCACCTGTCTGCATACCAGCCGTGCCTGCCAGTACCCACCTGTCAGCATACCAGCCGTGCCTGCCAGTACCCACCTGTCAGTATGCCAGCCTAACCTGCCTGTTCCTGCGTTCCCCGGTGTGGGTCAACAGCTGTGACCGGGGTCTGACCTGGAGTAGCACCTGGTCCCTCTGCTCGGTTCCTCCCTGGTTCACGGAGTCGATTGAGCCGCCGTGCGACCTTGGTGGGACCGAGTTTATACTTAGTCACGCCCCTCCAGGCACTCCTCGGTTCATGGTCTAGTGGGATCACTAACCACGCTCACGCCAGTCAGTCCGGGCGTGAGCGTAACACGGGCAAATCCTGATTAGTGAGCCGAAGGAGATTCATCTAGAGTGGTGGGACCCACGAACCCCCCCAAAGGAGGGTTTTTCAACAATTAATCCGAGCCGCCCAGACTCAGGAGACGTCTAGTGAAGGGATGGTCCTGGGGAAAATAATGGTATCAGCAGCTACGCCGCTCACCTTACCGCCAGGACAAACTGTACCTGTCCAGGGTGGCAATGTTATAGTGCGGTGCGTTAATCTTGGCGAAGGTGATCTCACACTCCCTCCCAGGGCGGAAATAGCCCAGATTCTGGGAATGCCAGAGAAGTTGGTGTGACCTGATGTGGTACAGCTGTCCGCTGTACAAGGAGACCTCTGGACTCTGGCGGTCACCGTGCCGCCGGAATCCCACCATGCTAGTGCGAAGGGGTGACGAAGAATCCTAAAACAAATGCGGGCTGAATTGAAGGGACTTACACCTTCGACAGGTGCAGCAGGTTGAGGAGGTACTGGAGCGGTACCAGGAAGTCTTTGCTTGCCATGAGGATGATTTTGGTTGCACCAAAGCCATTACCCACGAGATTCCCATGGGGAGCGCTGCCCCAGTGTGGGAGAGATACTGGCAGATACCTACCCAGATGTATAAAGAGGTTAAGGAGATGCTAGCCCATATGTTACAGAATGGTGTGATACGGGAGAGTCAAAGTCCGTGGGCGGCCCAGCGGTTCTGTGTGGACTATAGACGAGTGAATGCCTGTACAGTACGAGACTCTTACCCACTACCCCGAATCGAAGAGTCCCTGTTGGCCTTAGGGAAGGCAAGATACTTCTCCTCCTTGGATCTGGCCAGCGGGTATTGGCAAGTGCCCGTGGCCGAACATGACCGTGCGAAGACGGCGTTCATATTACCCATGGGACTATTCGAGTTCAATCGGATGCCCTTCGGCCTGACTAAAGCCCCCGGGACGTTCCAGCGTCTGATGGAGAGGTGCCTGGGAGATTTGAACTTCGAGGAGACACTGATTTATCTTGACGACATAATTGTCTATGCCGCCACCTTCGAGGAGCACTTCCAGCGACTGGAGCAAGTACTGATTCGCCTACAGAGTCATGGCCTAAAGGTGAAGCCCCAGAAGAGCCACCTGTTCCGCAAACAGATCGAATATCTCGGTCATACTGTGTAAGGTGAAGGAGTCAGGCCCACCCGGGAAAAGGTGGCCGCCGTACAGGAGTGGCCTACCCCGAAGACAGTGAAGGACGTTCGGGCCTTCCTGGGACTTGCTGGGTACTACCGAAGATTCGTGAAGAACTTCACCCGAATATCCAACCCATTGCTGGAGCTACTTAAGGGAGTGCCGGTGGGCTCGAAGAATCAGGCGATTCAGTGGGGAAGCAGCCAGGAAGAGGCCTTCCGTGCCCTAAAAATGGCCCTGACCGAGGCCCCAATACTTGCCTATGCGGATTTCTCCCAACCATTCATACTCCACACTGATGGGAGCCTACATGGTCTGGGAGCCGTGTTATCCCAAGTACAGGAGGAGAAAGAGCGTATGACTGCATACGCCAGTCGCTCCCTTCATGACTCTGAGAGGAACCCAGATAATTATAGCTCTTTCAAATTAGAGTTGCTGGCTCTGGTTTGGGGAATGACCGAAAAGTTCGCAGAGTATTTGTCCGGGTCCTAAGTACTGGTGAGAACAGATAACAACCAGCTGGCTCATCTGGAGAATGCAAAATTGGGGGCCCTGGAGCAGCGATGGGTGGCCCGCATGGCCAGGTACCGGTATAAGATCGCCTACAGGTCTAAGGCAGAAAATACTCACGCCGACGCCCTCTCCAGAGTGACATATGAACGGCCTGATCATGACCGCGATGAAGATTTGGACGCGGATGAGGTCCCTAGCTTCCGAAGTTTTGTGGGCCCGCTGGTCGCGGCACAGGGACAAATCAGAGAGTCGTCGGAAGTACAAATGCTAGGGCAGCCGAGAGAAGACTGGGTCCAACTTCAACAGACTGACAAAGAAGTTGCCCAATTACGTCAATGGGTGGCTTTGAGACAGGTCCCCAGTCGAGAGGAGAGGAGTACCCTGTCCCCGGGGGAGCTGAAAATGCTGGGACAATGGGAGAGACTTTGTTTGCGAGACAGGCTGCTGTACCAACGGGTACAGCTACTGCGAGAGTTCGGGATCACCTGGCAAGTGGTGATCCCAGAGAAGTTGGCCGGAGTAGTGGCTAAGGAGGCTCATGAACGAGAGGGGCTCACTTCGGACCAGAGAAGACATTTCATTAGTTGCAGAGGCTGGTGTATCACCCCCGACTGCGAGCAACAATAGAAGACACTTGTCGAAGATGTCGGAGCTGTGATCTGGTTAAGCCACCGAAGCAGCGGGTCCCCATACAAACCATTGTGACTTCTGCCCCCTTGGAGGTGCTGATGATCGACTATTTGACTGTTGGACCGGCGCATCTCGGGTACGAACATTGCCTGGTGATGACAGACCACTTCACAAAGTTTGCGGTGGTGGCCCCGACCAGAGACCAGACCGCCGAATTAGCTGCGCAGGCCATCTGCCGAGACTTAATTAGGGTGTACGGCTACCCAAAGAGGATCCATTCCGATCAAGGCGTCTGCTTCCAGGGCCGAGTGATTGAAGAGCTGTACCGGTTGTACAGGATTGAGAAGTCACGGACTACTCCTTACCACCCTCAAGGAAATGGGGCCCATGAACGCTTTAATCGGACACTGATCCAAATGCTCAGCACGTTGGAGGAAGATCGGAAGGTACGATGGCCTGAGCTTGTGGCCGAGCTGGTGTGGGTCTACAACAACCAAGTGAATAGTACGACGGGGTTCACTCCTTATACCTTACTGTTCGGGCGAAAGATTACAGAGTTAGAGCTGGACCCCGAGGAGGACTACCCACGGACGGGGATGTCTTCCTGGGTCCGGGAACACCGGCATCAACTGCAGTCCCTCCGACGGTTGGTACAACAAAAGTTTCGGGAGCTCAAACATCATGAGACATTGCCTCTTCGAGGGACAGCTCTGAGGCCCGGGGAGTGGGTGTTGGTTCGAGACAGGCGGCCCCGGGGCAAATTGAGTAGGCGGTGAGAACGGACCCCGCACCGAGTGAAGCGCAGGGTTGGCACTGAAGGACCTGTGTATGAAGTTCAACCCGAGGGGGCTGAAGGAGCCCCTACCAGAGAGGTTCATCGTAGTATGCTGCGGCCCTGTCTGTCTAAAGACGACGAAGATGAAGAAGGATCACCTGCTTACAGAGAGGGTCCTGTCACAGTTGCCCCAAGCCACGATGTGGATGAAGAAGAATTGTTGATTCTACCTCCGAGCCCCAGCAGTCGATTACCTGCAGTCCCCAGTGCAGGCGGCGAGGGAACACCATTGGTTGAAGCCACCAGGCAGGTGGAGATTGGGAATCCGAGTGACCCTGCACCCCCCATCGGTCAAACTGAGTTACGCCGGTCAGAACAGACAACAGCAGGAGTGCCTCCTCACCGTTAGGAACAAGATCAGTTTATATGGCAAAGTATCGTCCAGGAAGTCCAAGAATGTGAATGTTTGGTGAAGGAACTCTTGCCCGTGGAATGGCGAGTTAAAGGAGAGTGGGAGTGTAAGGGGGAAGACCGGGGTGTAAGTACTTTCAGAACAAGGGATCCGGAACTGCCGGGGCCGTGCCTCTGGTTGCAGGGGGAAGACAGACTGCGAGCACAGGAGTCAGGTGACCGGGAAGCTGGGGGCGTGTCCAGAGCCAGAGCTCAGGTGACCGGGGAGCGTGTCTAGGAAAAAGGAGTTTTGCGCGGGAAAGCAGGCAGTTGACAGTTGGAGTCAAGCCCGACTAGAGGGAGAAGCGACGCAGGGTCCGTGGAGCCGAGCAAGTGAGGTGCAGTGTTATGGTCTAGGGGCTCAGCGGGTCAAACCGGAGACCGCCCGCTGCCACCAGAAGACGGAGCATTGTTTAGGCGGGGAAGCCAGAAGAAAACAACACCGGCATCATCCGGCAACGGCCTTGTGGGGAACAAGAGTCAGCTAAGTGTAAAACTGCTGATTACAACCGTTTCGACTCTGCTACATCTAGCCAAACTGTGGATTGTCGGTTATAGCCTGTTACCTGCTACTCCCTTTGTTGTCCCCATATTTCCCCTGTTACTCCTTGTGTGGAGATTGACCCTGTTACAATAAATCCCCCCTGTTTATTAACCCTGTACTGGCTGCTCTGTGTTTCTGTGTCACTGCATCTAAAGTACCTGTGTCACAAGGAAAGGGCCTGAGGACAGCGAGGAATGCTGAGGAGATGGCCTGAGAACAGAGAGTAATGCCAAGGAGATGACATCTGGACAGAGAGGAATGCTGAGGACACAGTCTGAGGGCAGAGGGAAATGCTGAGGCGATGGACTGAGGGCAGAGAGTAGCACTGAGGAGACGGCATGAGAACAGAAAGAGCGCCGAGAAAACGGCATGAGGTCAGAGAGGAGCACTGAGGAGATGGCCAGGGGGAAGAGAGGAGGACTGAGTAAAGGGCCTAATGGTAGAGAAAAGTGCTGAGGATATGATGAGGTCAGAAAGGATGGATAAGGAAATTGAGGGCAGAGAGGAGGGATAAGGGGATGACCTGAGAGCAGAGTGAAGCACTAAGGTGACGGCCTAAGGGCAGTAAAGAATGCTGAGGAGATGGCCTGATGCAGTGAGGAATGTTGAGGAGACGGCTTGATGTGTTGAGGAATGCTGAGGAGATGGCCTGATGCAGTGATGAATGCTGAGGAGACGACCTGATGCAGTGATGAATGCTGAGGAGATGGCCTGATGCAGTGATGAATGCTGAGGAGATGGCCATAGTTTGGATATGGAAAAACAAGAAGTTAGGTGTGAAATATAATGGGAACCTTGACAGTAAGTTGACGGAGCTCATTATTGTCAGAGGGAGAGTCGAGCTCTCCTGGTGTTCGTCTAATGATGAATCTGTTCCCAAATGCTTTCCATCGCTTTGTTCTTATAATGAAAAGGTTTAGCAATAATGTGAACAGAGCCTTAAAGGGGTTGCTCAGAAGTTTCTAACATTTTGTTTATGTGGGCAGGGTAGAATGAAATGGTAAATGAGTGTGGCTAGGGGCATGGTAAAGGGCTTGGTCTAATCTGTCCCTGTGTCCACATAATTTGTCCCTCTGTCTTTTTTGAAAGTTGTTAGGTATGGTTACAAAGATTAATTAATTGAAAGAGTTGGAGTGTAGACACTGTGGTAGATCGACTCACTCAGCTGCTAGAGAGGTAGTCACAGGAACACTTTCTGTTTAAGTTTTCAACTGGTTTATTAAAACCGTACTGCATAAACCAGTCCAAAATTAGTTCAACAAACATGGCCATTCTGGCATAACGGGAAACATAAAATAGCATACAGTACAGTCAGTGTGCCTGCGGGAATCCAACCGCTCAGGGGAACAAAAAGAAGGTTCAGTTCTCTTTTTGACATAAGCACAGCTCTGGAGCTCTAATCTCCAGACACACTAAACACTGAATGAATCCAAAGGCTCCACATTTACCTACTGGACCACACCCTGGGGTGGAGATAGGGTAAACAGCCTCCCATCCACTCTTTAGCTGTTCACAAAAACCCTGCCCTTAATATGGCTGATTAACCCCTCTTAGCACTTTAGTATGTTGGACCATATTTCCAGATTCATATCACTGAGGCTAACATCCTAAGTGATACATATCTCTTCTCAAGTATTTTTACCAGTGACCTTCTCACAACACCTTCTTTGAAAGTCCTAAGGAAACTTTGTTTATCCAGGGATTTATTTTAATTGATAAATTTGGAGTTGCAAAAGAATTCCCCTCCAAAAAATGCAATTGGCTCTCTGTACCAACACTGCAGGAGAATAGTTTAAATCTGATGCACAGTGGGAAAAAAAAGTATTTAGTCAGCCACCAATTGTGCAAGTTCTCCCACTTAAAAACATGAGAGAGGCCTGTAATTGACATTATAGTTAGACCTCAACTATGAGAGACAAAATGAGAAAACAAATCCTGAAAATCACATTGTCTGATTTGGAAAGAATTTTTTTTCAAATTTTGGTAGAAAATAAGAATTTTGTCAATTACAAAAGTTCATCTCAATATTTTGTTATATATCCTTTGTTGGCAATGACAGAGGTCAAACGTTTTCTGTAATTCTTCACAAGGTTGGCATACACTGTTGCTGGTATTTTGGCCCATTCCTCCATGCAGATCTCCTCTAGAGCAGTGATGTTTTGGGGCTGTCGCTGGGCAATACGGACTTTCAACTCCCTCCAAAGGTTTTCTATAGGGTTTAGATCTGGAGAATGGCTAGGCCACTCCACGACCTTGAAATGCTTCTTACGAAGCCACTCCCCCGTTGCCCTGGCAGTGTGCTTGGGATCATTGTCATGCTGAAAGACCCAGCCATGTTTCATCTTCAATGCCCTTGCGGATGGAAGGAGGTTTGCACTCAAAATCTCACGATACATGGCCCCATTCATTCTTTCATGTACACGGATAAGTCATCCGGGTCCCTTGGCAGAGAAACAGCCCCAAAGCATGATGTTGCCACCCCCATGCTTCACAGTATGTATGGTGTTCTTTGGATGCAACTCAGCATTCTTTCTCCTCCAAACACGACTACTTGTGTTTCTACCAAACAGTTCTACTTTGGTTTCATCTGACCATATGACATTCTCCCAATACTCTTCTGGATCATCCAAATGCTCTCTAGCAAACTTCAGACGGGCCTGGACATATAATGGCTTAAGCAGGGGGACATGTCTGGCACTGCAGGATCTGAGTCCCTGGCGGTGTAGTGTGTTACTGATGGTAGCCTGTGTAACGTTGGTCCTAGCTCTCTGCAAGTCATTCACTAGGTCCCCCCGTGTGGTTCTGGGATTTTTGCTCACCGTTCTTGAGATCATTTTGACCCCACGGGGTGAGATCTTGTGTGGAGCCCCAGATCGAGGGAGATTATTAGTGGTGCCAGTGAGAGCCGTGCTTCCTCCAAAATGAATCAGTCAGATAGATGGATACCAGACTTTATTGGAAAGCTATAACACTACGCGTTTCTCGGACGTCCCGTCCGCTTCTTCAGGTACATAGCTAATGTTGACTATAACAAGGAGGTATATATATACACAAGTTAGTACACATGATGAGAGGAAAAAGACCGCCAAAGGATCCAATGGCGGTCTTTTTCCTCTCATCACATGTACTAACATGTATATATATACCTCCTTCTTTATTCACTTACAGACATTCTTATGAAGTATCCCGAGGGATTTGTGCCTGCTGCAGCACCTCATATCATGCCTTTTCCATGAGTTGTGCATGTCACAACCCTTAAAGGTGAGCAATTTCTTACCTTTACTATTGTTATCGGATAATCGCGCTATTTTGCCCCCTTTTTCTTTTCTCTTTTTACTCTACAGGAGAGAGAGAGAGGACCCTGCTGACTATAAGCGCTTGAACTCTACAGAAGAGATAGACTTGCCCAGCAACTCTGGAGATGGAAAACGATTGTGCAGTACAATCTATGCTCCAGTAGAAACTACTGACCTGTGATTACCCAGGTACAGACCACCACTGTACAAGGTATGATAATACTTAAAAAGTCATAGCTGCAGGGCATTTTGGTGAAGCCCATGCGGCAAAGCAAAATGACGTTAGCCCACTCTCTGATGCTTCGCCAATGTGGGAAATGGTACCAGGAAGGTTTTTTATTTTTTTGCGAACTGCAAATCGAATCTCAAGATGGAACCGCGAATTTCAGGAAATTCTCCTTGAATCCTCTGCGGATCGATCCACTCACCTCTAACAATTTCCCAAATCACCCCAATTAATAATAGAAGTAGTGTGACTAGTTGACAGATCAGGTTTTGGATTCCATATGTATTGACAAAAACAATGCAAGCATGCAGTCAATGAAATGAAAAGCAATGTATTATCAGAGGTAAAGAGAATGAAACCACTATAAACTGAATATGGAGATGTAAACAATATTTGCCATTAATGTAAATGATAACCTGTCAGTAAAAGGGATATTATTACATTAAAAATTCTATATAAATGGTAATGCATGCGCCAGCTAATAGGCAGTCGGTGTATAAAACATGACCATGCACATTCAGGAAATTAAACTATGCAGCTAGGCTTATTGTGACACTGAGAACAATGTTTAGAAGACATTAATTATAGTGAAAAAATATATGAAACCGATGGCAGAACTGAGCAATCTATAATGAATAATGACATGGGGACGGGTCCTGCAGTCCTGCACATAGTGCCATTTTGTCAGTAGGCTGTGGCAATTAGTCTCATTCGCCGGGAGACTTGTGACAGTTCTTTGATTTTTTTTTTTTAAACAGATGTAAAGAAGTTAATTGGGGAAGGGATTAAGACTACAAGAACAGCATCAGATGATCAATAACATGACCGACAGATGATTTTGTCCAGATAGTGTTTCTTTTCCGGTCACCTTTTCCCATTACTTACTGTACATTGTAAAGGACCCTCAAATGCTGCTAAGCTTAAAATGCAAGAAGGACTATATCTGCACCATATGGCTAAAAGTATGTAGTCACCTATTGATGAGCCTGTTGGGTATCCCAGTATGAAACTTTGAGCAGCCTACAAGTAATACCACAAGATTTTGGAGGGCGTCTATGGGAATTTGTGCCAACTCAAAGTTAAAAAAAAAAAAATTATGAGTCAGACACAAGTCACTGGTTAGATGAGAAGGTCTGACTGACAGAAGTGAGGTCAGGGACCTGGGTAGTCCACTCAAATTGCTCCACACTAAACTTGTCAAACCATGTTTTTATGGACATGTTTGTGTACAGGAGCACAACTATGCTGGAATCCGAAAGGATCATCTCCAAACTGTTTCCGCAAAGTTGGAAGTGCTGTGCTCAAAAAATAAAGTGTACACAGCTTTACATACTTTTGTACACCTTTTTGTGAGCGTAGCATCAATTGTATTTCATGTGGGCCTATTGAACATTATATATCTGTGTACACTTTATTTTTTGAGCATAGCATCTATTATTCAATATGGGCCTATTATGTCATATGTGAAGACAAGGGGGTCAGTGGGTGTGCTTGTCCGCTGGCCCGTCTATCTTTAGAAAGACCGCATGGACCAGGGCTCATACCACTGAATGCCCGCTCTCTTTAAACGTGGGCAGAACACTACTCAGACAACACAGGGTGATGATAAACAGTGTGGCAATAATTTAATGAACCACCCAGCAATCAATAACATATAGAAGAGTCCCAGCAAAAAAAAACACAAGATGGTGCAAGTTACAGAGTCTCGCCCTTCTGCTGGCCTACCAGGATTAGACAGTGAGATATGTAGGTGACCCGATTTTCCCAACCTGGATTCTTCAAATTGTCTCTGAGAGTTCAACAATGGTCAATGGAGCAGTTCTGTATTTTTCCAGCCAGGGCTGTGGTCCCTTAGGCTGACACCCTATAAAGTCTCTCAGAACAGATGCAGAGACCCCCTTTTTCACATTTGTCCTTTCAAGCCATCATTCCTGGGTCAGAGGTCAGGGATCATGATATTAATTCACAATGCTCGAGTATCCACAGCTTATCCCTCAATGTTGACTGGCAAACACTCTACAATGATATTTAACTTATCTATAAAATATCCATTGTTCAATGACCCTGAGTCGCTGTATTGCAAAACTGGAAGACAATACATTGTAGGAACTGATATAAGATGTAGATAACAGCCATTCATTAATTACCAAATATCAACTCAAGTGATCAACATTCAGCTTTATACAAACAATAGTCTGTGTTGACCAACACAAAAAAAGAACACAAGTTCAAAAGTCAACATAAAAATAAAGGTATATTGCTTCTGGCCTACGGTGTCGGGCATAATTAAGAAGAAATGCTGTATTGTCACATCATATAACTTAGCAATGCGCTATTGAGTTTTACACATTCTTGTACATTTTTTGGTGAGCTAAGCATCATTTGTATCTTATGTGGGCCTATTGAACATTATATTCTTGTGTACACTCTAGTTTTGAGCTTAGCTTTTTTAGTATTTAATGTATCTCATGTAGGCCTGTCATACCATATAGCTTTGAAATCTGTTATTTAATCAGCACTTTTTGCTGTATGCAACAGCTTTGCATAACAGACATATGAGAAAAATATCTTTTGAGATACTTTTAGGATATACTAAGAACATGTACCCTTGAGGTGTATCATTTGTCCACTTTTGTCATATATGCTTTCACTTCTGGAAGAGGATCTTGCCACTAGCTACTTTCACATGGGCTGTATATTGCTACTTTAGTCAGATTAAGAGTATTGAATACATTACTGAATAAGATTACAAGAATACATACTTGAGATATACAATTCACACCTTCTGGCTACTTAGTTTATTTTGAATGTATTATTGGACTAAACACTAGGTGATATATAGTGGTGTGATCCAATTTGCTTGTTTCTAGTCTGCTGTGGACCAATGTGCAGAATAAGAGGTTGGTTACTACTTATCTCCGTTTTTGAGATTTCCCACTTTCCATGATTTCTCATTGGACTAGGCTCTCATGGGAACTATTAGGGAGGGTCGCTGTGGAGCAGGGGCGTCATTTGCATCCAAGAGGGTGCCAATCGTTGCTGTCAAGTAGGGATGAGGTCAGTGGTCATTTTAGGGCGATTGCCCCTTACTCTTGCACTACCTGATTTTTTTATTTTTATCTTTATATTGGATATTATCAATTTTTTTAAAGGAATTGTGTTTTGTTTGTTTTTTTTTTGCAATGTTTTAATGGATACTAATAAACAATGATTTTCTGTGTATAATCTGTGAATAGAGGGGGGGGGATGTGTGGGACGAGGGCCGGGGCAGTGAGTAAGTCGGCATCCCTGCTGGCAGAGGGGAGGATGGGAAGCGTGCAGTGATGGCGACGCTACAACAGCATGACAATTGATGACAAGTTTGATGTAACAACATAGCCTTTGCGAGATTCAAATTCAGTAACTATGAGGAAATTTCTTGCTATAGATAGGATGGCACAAAAAGTGCAGAAAGTAGTTAAAGGGGTATTCCCATCTCCAAGATCCTATCCCAATATGTAATAGGTGAAAGAATAATATTAGCAAATACCTCCAATTAGAAATGTAATAAAGTTCTTCTGATTTGCTATGTCGCTTACCCCATGTGCATGGCATTGTGGTACCTTAGATATCCATGGTTATAACCATTCGAATAGTGACAGTTAGTTGCTAGTTTGATGGAAGTGTTTCTTTAATTCCTATATTGGCATACAATAGAGGACACCTCAAGGTGGAAAAATACAGATCTGCTTTAAATTAACTTGCTACCAGACAGCCATTTGTGGACACAATATGGAGTCCAAGTGATTGGGGATTTTTTTTAGAATGATACTCTCATATGTTTTGAGCAAGTACAAGAAAAATATCAAGTAGCTAAGATCTATTTCTACAGATATCTTCTAATTAGGCATGCCCTAAATAGACAATTCCCGGATCCCAGATTACCAGTCTCTATCTATCCTCTAACTGGAATTATTCGTTCTCACGGCCCCGGGGACTTGTCTCCTTGATCTATTCATATCTCTTTAGAGCTAAATCAGCCATCGCTCCTCTCTCAGTCATAGATTAATGGAAACAACTGATCCCCTCACTTACAGAGGGGGATCCATAGGGTATGATGACCCTATGGAATTTCTTATGTTTCAGCTGCTATAAATAACAAGCTCACGTAACTGTACTACATCCACCAGAGTTGCCTCACTACTGTGAGGCTTCATAAAATGAGTAGGATCTCCAGCTCAAATTACCCAGAATGTCTTTTTTCCTGACGATTTCTGGCATATGGCATGAGCTTGCCCTGTTATATCTAGATTTTGGACTGAGGTTGTAGATTTCTTGTCTACAATAATGAGCAAAAGGAATGGGTTGGATGAGCGCTGCCAAAGAGGTGAGGATCCAAAGCAGGTAAGCATAAATATTTATTGAACTACAGTTTTGGGGTCCATATTAACCTTAATATGAGAAACTTGGTCCGTTAGTAGCCCCTATCAATACTCTGAATAGGATATGCTTGATAGGGGATATCTTTTAAGGAAAAAATATTACAATCATACTCAATAAGAATAAACCTGTTCCGAACTAGGGACTTATTAGATCCTATGGGGTTGTGGATTTTAATAATCTTTTTTAATACATGTTTTATATATTCAATTTATTACGATATTGTATGACCTGTATAAAGGTCATGGTCAGTTTCCTCTAATGTTTTACCTGATAAACAAGTCTGATCTATTTCGAAACGCGTAGATCAATAAATATTTATACTATACCTCCCTTGGATCCTCACCTCCTTGGCAGCGCTCATCCAGCCCGTTCCTTTTGCTCCATATTGTCAGTTGCCCCTTCCGGTGCTCACCAGCCCATGAATCAGCAGGCGCAGCTGAAGCCAACGGAAAGACCACATAGGTTATTCCCAGTGCTGCGCCTGCCTTGCACAACAGGATTAGATGAGTGTAACAGTTCACATCAATTACCACACCAGTGGTCTGATCTACACTAGGAGCGTCTATTCTTTTTCTTTGTCTACAATAATGGAACGGTCACTTCGTAAAAATCCACTAATTTGTTTATTTGACATATTTGATGAAGGAATGGTCTCAGCACTTTTGCAAATTCTTCAGGGAATTGCTGTTGTTTTAAAATGGATAGACAAAAGATTCCCGAGAACCACTTCTTGGAAACGTCTTTTTTTATGAAAGATTGATTTTCATGTGCAGGAAATGTCCTAAGAAATGTCTGCAAATGTGGGACCACTGCGGCCAATCATCAGGCAATACTATTTATTTATCTCAATAAATAACTGAATCCAATCGGAATTCGGTGGTATAGACTACCTTCCTCGATAGGGCGGTGTTGCACTGTCTGCTGGCTATCCTCTTCCTTAACTAATATCATTTCTATTTTGATGTAATTCCATTTTATACAATGCTTATATCATGTCCCAAACTAGGTTGAGATACTGTGTTACGTTTATTTTGTCTTGCAACCTATTGATTATAATTTTTGTGCTGCTTAAATATCACCTTTTGGTGAATTTTGACTCTATTGTACCTTTGATTGTATGGATATATGCTTTATAAATCTTCTCTTTCAGTAAAATTAGTTAAAAAAGTCACTGTCTAGAAATTACGGTAATTAGCTTGTTAGGGTGCCTCTGGTGTTCTTTTAATTTCCTTTTAAAAAAAAAATCCATCTAATGTGTTTAGTGATTGTAGACATGTCCAATAATTCAGTTATATCACCTCACCTGGTTCTTTGTGAAAACAGGCAGCAGAATAATTCCAGCTATTGTGCAAGACCGACAATAAGAATTGGCACACAATTGTCTTTTTTTTACCAGTCCTGAACACAATGAAGCTGAGGTGCAAATTAATCAATAAGCACCTACATAATACCATAATTCTACGTCAAATAGATTACTGGTAAGTCATGTATTTTCAATAGAAATATACAAAACTGATTATCCACAGAGTGAAAAACAAACAATCATATACAGACATGGGCAAATTAAAATTACTCCCTGAGGAAGCACAAAGCGAAACACAGATATGGTTCTGAGAGTTCCATTTGGGTGAGTTGGATCTCTGTAGTTATCAATTAAAATGCCAGTTTTTTTTAAAGGGGAAAAAAAAACATACTAATGTAAGGTAGCGCTATTCATCACGCTGAGGGGCACTCACTTCACCGGGTCAATTAAAGCACACATGCAACGTTTTTCGGTAATTCACAGTCCAGCAGTTTATTACATCTCATAAACTGCTCATAACATAGTCCATCTCAGTGGCTCGCCAACAGGTTACACATATAATATCCCAGAGCCTTTCTAGTGACAGATATGCCCACTTGGCTCCAGATACAGCCTTCAGCAAGGTAACAATATCAATGTCCACATCAAGCAGCGTTTTTTCCTTTGCCGGGTATTAGCTGCTCCGTCAGCTCGGTTCTGCCAGAGCTGTGGCTTTAAGGCTTCCCAGATGGGGCCTCCGGGCCACGTACCTTCCAAGGCTAGTGGGGTCCCACACAGGGACCAGGCCTCTCGCCTTCCAAGGTTACTGGTATCCTAAACACAGGAGTATCTAGCCTCTGCCTTCCAGACTTCCCCAGACCTCTCTCTCTAGGCCTCACCAGGCCACTCTTTCTCTAGGCCTCACCAGGCCACTCTTTCTCTCCCTGTTTCAAAACTACCAGGGTTTATATATCCTTTTGTGCACACAGGACCTGTGATGATGTCACCTGAGGGGGAGGTAAATGGTCAGCCAGAACACACCCCCTGGACATTCCAGTAATGCCGCAAGCCGCTGCATTACACTAAGAAGAATAATTTCAGAACTCTGTGTCTAACATTGCAAAGTATAGGGGATGATTTGAAAAATTATTTATTTTTTCATATCAAATCACTGATGAAACCATGATGTTAAAAACTGACACTGACCAACACTGATGAAACTTGGATCCAAAACACTAATAAACAAGGGTCCGTGTTTTTACATACAAGAAAAATCACAGACGTCTGATTGGGCCTAAACCCAATGTGAACCCGGCCTTAGAAGATGAATACCTATGTTTATTTTTTAGATTACAGTGCATGCCACTGATTGCCTTTATACCTGGATACGCGCGCTAACCTTTTTGACAACTTTATTCAAGTTCTACATTCCATTTTTTTAAAGTAATGCATAGTGACAAGATCAAGACTCCAGTCAGTGATTCTTTTAGGAAGCAGATCAGGATTTTTACCGTGTCTGCGATCGAGGTGAATGAGAGTTCAATCACTGAGTCTGCGGCTGTCATTACGGCATGTTCCATTATCCCCTTATAAGCATTTAGCAATCAGTTGTATCTCTGCACCTGACACCGGCGTTATAATGAATGCTTTGTGTGATCGCTTGTGTTTCACAGCAGCAATAGATCATCTTAGGTGGGAAGTTTTTTTTTCTTCTTTTCCCTCATAAAGTTTCTGTTCAGGTTTTCCCTTTCAATAGATCACTGAGTTATTGCAGAAGAGTAAAACGTATTATGCACTATATGCAGAGTATAGCGCAGCCAGACATCTCGCGTTTCATTATGTATTCCGCAAGAAGACATAACCTAATATTCGGGCATTTTTTAACAAGTATTTAGAAGTGTGGGCCGCACTGCAGTCATTTACTACTCAGCTAAAGAGTAGAACATTTCTGGCTTCATTTTATTTAATTATCGCCCTGATAACTTATTAAATCATAAAATTAATCTTGAAATTCAAACTAAACTCCAAACATAGCCGCCACATTGGGTCTCGCATATATAAACTGATGCAGACAAAAACTGAAGGAATTCCTTACATAAGATACGATCCTTTAGGACAGTCAAAGAATTGAGTTATCCGACGAATAAATATTAGGTGCAAGCTAAATAAACCCTTTAAAAAATAACGTCATCTACTCAAACAGGGCTCCCAGCTTGGGGACGAACAGCTTATGTGGATCTGTCAAAATCCTGATTACTGCTTTGGATAAATGCATTATATTGAGGGTGTTGGGCAGTAGACATTAAACCTAATAGCGGCCAGAGGCCAAGGATATATATTTTAAGGCGATTAGTTGAATTGATGAATTGAAAATCTCTCCATTTGGACTAAACCTCTTGGGGAGTCTCTGCTTCTGTGAGCCTATGTATGAAGATGGAGGTGGCAACATCCCAAGCTAATTATCACGTACTGACAAGGACTGTAGGCACCTACCCAATCCTTCAAACTAGGGGTGCCCTAGGCTATCCCTGTCCCCTGGATTACCCCGGATGGTGGAGATGCCAGGGTCTCATACCTTACTATGCTTCTATCTCACCCTTATCGTGTCCGTCCCCCACTCAGGAAGGTGTGAGGCTGAAGTGTATAGGCACACACTAACCAGACATACAGGGGTTAACAGAGCGAGATAAAAGAAAACTACAATTATACAAATATACTCACAAAACAACAGAGTAGGAATCGGGGATGGAATAGGAAAGAAGGAAGAAACCAAATGGGAGAGGATAAGGATTAACATACAAACCAATTCCATGCAGCAATCTCCTGAAAAACTCTCCAACTGCCTACTCCAAACACTGAACTCTCTCGATCACAAAACCAGGTAGTGTTAACTGTCACTGGCAAGGTCAGAAGCAAGGAGGAGGGTTCTTATACTTGCTGGGAGAAGCAAACTCAGAACCACTGATACAACCCAAGACAGAGAACTCCAGGAGTCCAACTAAGCAGTTTAACCATTGCAGCACCAGAGCAAAGAAAGCCAGAACTGCTAAGAGGATGGTGAAGCCATTCTAACTACTGCAGGTGTATGTGTCCCTAGACGTTGTGATTGTCTGTCCCCACTCTATTGCGGTCTCCCCGTGACACTAATCCTGTTTACAGCATATATTTCAGCTAATGTAAAACATTTCTCAGCATGCAAAAAGATTTTTGTTTGCATTAGTTTATTTTTGATCCCCCTAGGAATCAAAGAATGGACACAATGCTTTTCAATATTAATGGCAAATACATTTGATCCTGTGTATTTTTTATATGTTGGAAAATAATATCTTCACAGCAGCACTATTATTTGAAAGGTATTTGGAGCTTAGAATGGATACTTTATCTACTAGATCACAATAGGTACAGAAGAAATGGTGTGACTGCCAGGTGGCATAAAGACTGCACTGTGCCCCTTAAATTAGTGGTGTTGATACTTTTTTCACCCCAAGAGACACATTCAGCCCTTAATGATGGATTCAAGCCATAATCTATGCAAAGAAATCATATAAACCATATTGCAACTAATGACAGACAATAGATTATTAAAGGGTTATTCTGGCTTTGCTCACTTATCTGGAAGCAAGCAGTGCAGGTGACGTCCCTATTGGCAGGAATTGTGCACCTGTCCTATTCTAGTGATTAAGATAGGAGGACAGTACCTGATGATGACATATGCATCCCGCTAGAGATGAGCTGATTGCTCTGCCGAGGATCGAGTTTGAGTCAAATTCTTTGAAATTCACCATGTAACGCGAATTTAAACATTTTGAGAATTGATTTGCAAAAAAAACTTCCTATCACCATTTCCCACACTGCTGAAGCATCAAAGTGAAGGCTAATGTAATTTTTCATAAGCTGTTATGATCAGGGGGGTCCTTTCCCCCTCCTGTAGAGTGTAACTCTTACGGTCAAGCAGGGTCCTCTCTCTCTCCTGTAGAGTGTAAGCTCTTATGGTCAGCGGGGTCCTCTCTCTCTCCTGTAGAGTGTAAGCTCTTACGGTCAAGCAGGGTCCTCTCTCTCTCTCTCCTGTAGAGTGTAAGCTCTTATGGTCAGTGAGGTCCTCTCTCCTATAGAGTGTAAGCTCTTATGATCAGCTGGATTCTCTCTCTCCTGTAGAGTGTAAGCTCTTATGGTCAGTGGGGTCTTCCCTCTCTCCTGTAGAGTGTGAGCTCTTATGGTCAATGGGGTCCTCTCTCTCTCCTGTAGAATGTAATCTCTTATGGTAAGTGGGGTCCTCTCGCTCTCCTCTTGCCAATCTGTATTTTCTAATTAATTAAAAACTCTCCAGAAATGAGATGTGTAAATCAAATTTTGGGGGAAAATTTGCCGAATTCGAATTTCAAAAGATCCATTCTATCTGGTCTCAGCACATATTTGTATATGTGATATCACAAGCATCTCTCACCTCCCGATATGGAAGTGAAAGCCATATAATACTTCAAGTCTGTCCAGATGGCAAAAACCTTACAATAAACTCAGATTTATGTTTAAAATGTTTAAACATTTCTCAATTCACTATCTGTATTAAAGGTAATCTGGCACCAGGTTTTTGACACCTAACCTGAGAGTAGCACAGAGACAGAGACTCTGATTCCAGCGATGTGTCACTTACTAGGCTACTTGCTGTAGTTTTGATAAAGTCACCGTTTTATCAGCAGGAGATCTTGAGTAGAGGACTGGTAAACCTACTGACATGTAGTCCTCCATATTCATGAGCTCTGTATAACCCCACCCCAACCACTGTGACGGCTTACTGCCTATGCACGGTGTACACAGAAAGCTGTCAATCAGTGGTGTGGGCGAGGTTATATAGAGCGCAGCATTCAGAGAACTGGTAGACCTGTAACAGAATAAAAGAGGGATTTATCAAAACTACAGCAAGCAGCCCAGAAAGTGATACATCACTGGAATCAGGGTCTCTGCACCTACACCAAGCTGCTCTCATATGGAGTAGCAAAAACTTGGTGACAGATTCCCTTTAATGCAGACACCTAACAAATGGGAGGTAAGTATTGTATCAATGATCTGAAAAGAGATTTGTGTTCAGAAAATGTACTAATGACAAACACTTAGCCCCATCATCATCATTATGAACATGCCCTGAGAGATGCACTAGAAATGCACTCTTAAAAAGGACGTGAAATGGCTAGTTCATGCTCTTATTTCATTCCCACTGCTTGCCTGATTATTCCTTTTTATGTAATGCTAATTATTCTGGTCTTTAGGAAGGGGACATGGAATACAGGATGCTCTGGGATCATGTTATTGGACTGCTCTAAATTATTACCCTATGAGCCACGCCCCCTTGGTAAAAGCCATACAAATTATCACTACATAAAAAGGCCCATATCTCTGCAACCATCCGGTGGATTAATAAAAAAAGAAAAAAATCTGGAATACTCGGGAGCAGCGGGAATAAAATAAGAGCAAAAAGTGGCCACTTTTGACCTGGTGACAGATAACGGTCATTTCAAGAGAACTTGCAGCAGAATGTCTGTATCTGCCTCTAACTCCTCCTTCCCTTTCTCCATAGAAGTTTATGAGCACCGCCTGCCTCTAACTCCTCCTTCTCTTTCTCCATAGAAGTTTATGAGCACCGCCTGCCTCTAGCTCCTCCTTCCCTTTCTCCATAGAAGTTTATGAGCACCATCTGTCTGCCTCTAGCTCCTCCTTCCCTATCTCCATAGAGCTTTATGAGCACCATCTGTCTCCCTCTAGCACCTCCTTCTCCAGCTCCATAGAGCTTTATCAGCTCCGCCTGCCTCTAGCACCTCCTTCTCCAGCTCCATAGAGCTTTATAAGCTCTGCCTGCCTCTAGCTCCTCCTTCCCTTTCTCCATAGAGCTTTATGAGCACCATCTGTCTGCCTCTAGCTCCTCCTTCCCTTTCTCCATAGACCTTTATGAGCACCATCTGCCTCTAGCTCCTCCTTCCCTTTCTCCATAGAGCTTTATGAGCACCATCTGTCTGCCTCTAGCTCCCGCCCCCTTCATAGAACTTTATGAGCACCAACTGTCATCTCCTATCTCACAAATTGGGAAATCTTCAATAGGTCTGACTGTATGGCGTATGACATTGTGATCTTCATTCATATGAAAATTGCTTTCTCTGTTGCTACAAACCACTAAAACTAAAATTCTATATTTAAAATTTGAATTTATAGAGTTAAATCGAGATGCTTTAAATCCCAAAATAAAAAGATATGTGAAAGTGAATATTAAACCTTAAAAATAAATACCCAACAGTAAAACTGGATTAGCAGTCAACGAACAGACAGTAATCCAAACGGAGGTAATTTTTCCTGTGCTTGGCTCAGAGCGTCTACTGGTGGGATTATGCTTTACTTATCTTTATTAAACAGAATGATCAGAATTCTGCATTTTAGGTACATTGCAATGTGTATTTCCAGAGTAACATTACAGTTTCTTTTCATACTGTACTGCACAACTGTAGCTAAAAGGGTGGTCAGAAAAAAAAATATTGTTTTGCTCTTACAAAAGCAGGTAATATAGTTTTTTTTAATGCTGTAGAAGCCCTAAATTAATATTTTATTTTCTTGAAGGAAAGACACTAAAAACTAACTTCAGGTAGATCACACCAAGAATATGGTTAAAAGGTAAAACAATTTAGAAGCAAATACCCCAGGTGCCACCTGTGTCCTTGCCCCAAAATCCAAGCTTTTTAAAGGAAAGCATTTTATTTTATCATTTGGGCATTCATGTGGTAGCTGAAGCTAAAATATTCCAAATATTCTTCAATACTTAAGTACATCCAAGTCTAAACAGTCAATCTTTCTTAGTGATTAGATGCAGGCGATGTCACGGGTATGTCAGAGGTGACAGACAGTTGCCCTAGGGTTGGTTGCAGGAGATTTCTATGTTATGTTAGGCATTACAGACATCTTCTTAGAGGCTGTCTCTAGGACCCTGTGGCTACCTCCTTCTGGCTAATTAACTCCCTGGCCTGGATGTATAAATACCTGGTGTATTCTAGAGGGAGGTGCCGGCGATAGCCATTATTCCTTGTGAAGGCTTAGCAAGAGAAGTACCTTTTCCTCTCTGGAGCTTGAGGACGTGTTTATGCATTTGTCTGGAGTCATCAAAAGCTAAGCACTTTTCCCCTGTTTGTTCTTCCTTGTTGTCTATAGTGTTTAGTGGAAATCGACTAGTGCTCATCTCCTCCCTTCCCTAGCTTGAGACAAACGCCAGGGAAAGACAGGGCAAGGTACGCATGCGGCGACTGGTTAAGAGCCAATACAGGGATGTTAGGGGAGACAGGGTGATGCTAGATCAACCTAGGAGGTCTCCACTTTTTCCCCTTTACCTAGAGTCTGGGCTCCCTTTCCCTCTTCCCTTCATACAAGAAGCAAAATGAACAAAAATCCTGCTGTAAATAAATAAAAAGCAAGTCCAATTAAATAAAATAGGGGAACCCTTCTTGTAGGTTTTTCTGATTCATGGCCATTGTGAAACATGCATTTATGTGCTGCATGTATACCAAGTTAAACCAAGCTCAAATTTTGTGTTTTTTCTTTGCATTTTTTGCATTCTGGATGTGGCCTCCCTTCCTAGAGCTGGATAATACATTTAAAGCTTCCCTAGGATGGTGTTCACAGTTTGGGACTCAGTCCTTTGTCTGTTCTTATTCACACAGAGGTCAACTTTGACACATGGTAAGGTTTTTAATATTAGACAGTGTAGGACCGTCCCGAACAGGTTCACCTTGTCGATGGTGAGATGGCTTATATACTATTTTTGATCAAAAACAGTGTTACTAAGAACCCTATTTTATTTAAATGCACTTTCTTTTAATTTATTTACAGCAGGGTTTATGTTCATTTTTCTTCTTGTAGGTTTTTCTGATTCATGGCCATTGTGAAACATGCATTTATGTGCTGCATGTATACCAACTTAAACCAAGCTCAAATTTTGTGTTTCCTCTTCCCTTCAAGTTGCACTAAGTCTTTCCCACACCTTGTGTGACATTATCGCCGGCCAAGCACATTTTGAAAAGGAAAAAAAAAAACAACAAACTGACACTTTGGCTTTTATTTTTCTCTGAGTGTTTTTGGCCACGGACCTTTTTTTCCTTTTCTCCGTTGGTATGGGTTCAGTTGCACAGCTCGAAGAGCAGTTCCGCCATCTGTCTCTGGAGGTGAATGACCTCCGCTGTGAGTTTCAGCAGCAGCATCAGCGGTCGCCAATGTGGGGGTCTCTGCAGATAGGCCTGTCCAGCCTGAATCCAAGGTTGCCCTCCCGTACAGGTTGTCAGGAGGTAGGGACAATTTTCTTGTATTTAAGGAGGCATGCAAATTGTATTTTAAACTTCGTCCTTACTCCACCGGAAATGAGGAGCAACGGGTTGGCATTGTTATCTCTCTACTGCAGGGAGATCCTCAGTCGTGGGCGTTTTCCTTACCTCAGGACTCGGTTTGTCTCCAGTCTGTGGAGGTTTTTTTCGGGGCTCTGGTCCTCATCTATGAGAACTCTGACCGAGTCGCCTTCACTGAGTCTAGGTTACGTCGCCTTCAGCAGGGGATTCGGTCAGTGGAAACGTACAGTTCGGAATTCCGTAGATGGCCAACGGATTCCAAATTGAATGACTCAGCCCTTAGAAGTCAATTTTGTGAGGGGCTTACTGAAAAGTTGAAAGATGCCTTGGCAGTATATGAAACTCCTCATTCCTTGAAGGCTGCCATGTCTTTGGCCATACGTCTTTATAGAAGCCTTTGGGATAAATGGGTGAGACCACGGCCTTCTTGTCATGGTTGTGTCTACCTCTGCCGGGGGAGCGGTCTGGACATGAACCAGTACTGGGGGAGGTGGAGGAACCCATGCAGTTATGGGGTGTCTCTACATCATACATCTCCCTGGAGATTCGCAGGAAAAAAGGCGTATGCTTTTTTTGTGGGAAAGAGAGACATTTTGTTGGGACCTGTCCTTCAATTCCTAAACAAAAGGAGACTCGATTAACTCTTGGTAGTCTGGAGTTGGATAAACAAGGGGTTCATTTGTTACCAACCTGCAGTTCCCGCTTTGTCCTGACAGCAGAGGTGGTGCTAGAGAGCAAAACCAAGAAAATCTCTGTGTTTGTTGACAGTGGAGCCAGAGTCAGCATTGTTGATGCTGAGCTTGTGAAAACTCATGGTCTTGCTTGCTGTGCTTTAGCTGAACCTATTTCCATCTTTGCCATCAACTTGGCACCACTTGCACAGAAAGCATTTAGTCAGATTGTACATAATGTAAAACTGAGGGTGGGGTCAGTTAATTGTAAAATAATCCCTTGCTATGTCCTGGACAATCTTCCCATACCTACTGTTTTGGGTATTCCTTGGCTTGTTAAACATAATCCGTTAGTGGATTGGCAAACCGGGGAGATTATTGAATGGGGAGATTACTGGCATGAGAACTGTTTAAATATTTCCCTTGCCACTGTCTCTATGGAAATATTACCGGCTTTTCTGTCTAGTGTTGAGTACGTTTTTTTCTGAAAGGGGGTGTCAGGATTTGCCTCCTCCTCTTGCTTATGACTGACCTATTAACCTGACCCCAAGAGCTAAACTACCTAAATTCAGACTGTATAACCTTTCTGGCCCTGAGAGACAAGCCATGAAGGATTTCATTGCAGAATGTCTGGAGAAGGGACATATCAGACCCTCATCTTCGCCCGTGGTGGCAGGATTCTTCTTTGTGTAGAAAAAAGATGGCGGTCTATGTCCCTTTTCAGATTTCCGGGAATTTAATCAAATTACCATGAGTGATCCATACCCTCTTCCTCTGATTCCTGATTTGTTCAGCCAGGTTGTAGGAGCTAAGAAATTCTCCAAGTTGGATTTAAGGGGAGCCTACAATCTGTTTGGAATTAGAGAAGGGGATGAATGGAAAACAGCGTTTAATACCCAGGAAGGACATTTCGAGAGTCTCGTTATGCCTTTTAGTTTGACAAATGCACGTGCAGTATCCCAGCATTTCATAAATTATATTTTTCATCATGGTGGAGAGGTTTGTGGTGGTCTATCTGGACGATATTTTGGTTTACTCACCTAATTTTAAGACACATTGGGGGCATGTTAAGCAGGTGCTCCAGATATTAAGGCATAACAATTTTTTTGACAAACTGGAAAAATGTGTTTTCGCTGTTCAGGAGTTGCAGTTTTTGGGGTACTTGTCGTCATCTTCAGGTTTTCGGATGGATCTGGAGAAGATCCGTGCAGTCCTTGATTGGGAACATCCCGAGAACCTAAAGGCTCTACAACGTTTTCTGGGTTTCTGGGCTTTACTAATTTTTACAGGAAATTAATCCAAAATTACTCGGTTATAGTGAAACTCCATACTGACATGACTAAGAACAGGTCTTATTTTTCCAAATGGTTGGATGCTACCCTCCAGGCTTTTTCTTCCTTAAAGAATCATTTTGCCACTACACCTATACTCAATCAACCAAATGTTTCTCAACCCTTTATTGTGGAGGCTTATGCATCGGATGTCGGGGTTGGGGCTGTGTTGTCTCAGGATCCGTCTCCTGGTAAATGGTGTCTGTGCGCCTTCTTTTCTAAAAAACTGTCTTCGGCTGAGAGAAATTATGACGTAGGTAATAGGGAACTTTTGCCAATCAAATTGGCGTTCAAAGAATGGCGACATTGGTTGGAGGGGGCTGTCCATCCTATTACTGTTATTACTGACTACACTGCTCAAAAAATAAAGGGAACACTTAAACAACAGAATATAACTCCAAGTAAATCAAACTTCTGTGAACTCAAACTATCCACTTAGGAAGCAACACTGATTGACAATCAATTTCACATGCTGTTGTGCAAATGGAATAGACAATAGATAGAAATTATTTGCAATTATCAAGACACACTCAATAAAGGAGTGTTTCCGCAGGTAGGGACCACAGACCACATCTCAGTACCAATGCTTTCTGGCTAATGTTTTGATCACTTTTGAATATTGGTTGTGCTTTCACACTCGTGGTAGCATGAGACGGACTCTACAACCCACAGAAGTTGCTTAGGTAGTGCAGCTCATCCAGGATGGCACATCAATGCGAGCTGTGGCAAAAAGTTTGCTGTGTCTGTCAGCGTAGTGTCCAGAGGCTGGATGCGCTACCAGGAAACAGGCCAGTACACCAGGAGACGTGGAGGGGGCCGTAGGAGGGCAACAACCCAGCATCAGGACCGCTACCGCCGCATTTGTGCAAAATGACCTCCCCTACCCTGTCTTTGCAACCATTGTAATTTTTGCAAGTTTTTAATGGACGAAAAATAAAGAATTATTTTACCAGACGCTGGAACAACAATCCCTTTTTTTTTTGAGCATATTCTGGTGTGGATCCACCTGGTTCTGTGCAAGCTGGATTATAAGTACTGCGTGAGCTGGCTTTCCTTTTACTATATGTGGGTGTATAAATACCTTGTGTGTTCTAGAGGGAGGCTTAGCAAGAGAAGTACCTTTTCCTCTCTAGAGCTTGAGGACGTGTTTGTGCAATGTCTGGAGTCATCAAAAGCTAAGCACTTTTCCCCTGTTTGTCCTTCCTTGTTGTCTATAGTGTTTAGTGGAGATCAACTAGTGCTCATCTCCTCCCTACCCTAGCATGAGCCAAACGCCAGGGAAAGACAGGGCGAGGTACGCGTGCGGCGACTGGTTAAGAGCCAATACAGGGATGTTAGGGGAGACAGGGTGATGCTAGATCAACCTAGGAGGTCTCACCTTTCCCTAGAGTCTGGGCTCCCTTTCCCTCTTCCCTTCATGATGCACTAAGTCTTTCCCACACCTTGTGTGACATTAGAGGCCAGAGAATGAGATTCTGTTTACAGAGTGCATTGTGTTGTTTGACCTTAGATGTGATGTGCAAACAATGCAGAAAGAACAAAGAAAGGATCCAAGTTAGAAAGCTAGCAAGTAGGGGTGACTAATATTTGCTAATTGGTGTGCCATACTAGGAAACTTGATAAAAGCTCTTCCCCTCTGCAAATTTTCCACATAAGGAATACATTTTCCCTCCAGGATGAGCAAGGGGCACAACCCTATATTGTGGGGCAGTTGGCACTTACTATCATGTGTACTGTGGAACAATTGACGAAAATAAAATTCATTTGTTCAACTTCAAAAGGAGCCCCTTACAATGCAATACATCTTTGACAGAGCATTACATGAAAAAAATGAATGGGTGGTATATTTGTTGGCTAAATGTCAGATAGACAGTCATGTTAAAAGGGTTTGTACACTTTAAAAATGATTGTGTTTAAATGTGTTCCTGATATAAAGATACATAACTTACTAATATATTTATGTATGGACTCCCCAGCAAAGGGTTGCTTCCGTGCCCTGGAACACTAAAGATAAAGGGGTCCGGCTGGGCGTGTGTTGTTACCTCTTGTAGACATGACTGCAGACTACATGCTGCCACTTGACATGGCAGGCCAGGACCCAACAAAGTAGAGATGATTGAGAGCGAAAAGCATGTGAAAATAAACTTTTCTTTACTAAACTAATTGGTAAAACATAGTCATGGCCAAAAGAGTTGGCTCCCTTGAAATTGTTCCAAAAAGTGAAGTATTTCTCCCAGAAATTTATTGCAATTACACGTTTTGTTATGCACATGTTTATTTCCTTTGTGTGTATTGGAACAACACCAAAACAAAACAGAAAAAAGGTAAATTGGACATAATTTCACACAAACACCAAAAATGGTCTGGACAAAATATATGGCACCCTCAACTTAGTATTTAGTTGCAAACCCTTTAGAATAAATGACTGCAATCAATCGCTTCCTATAACCATGAACAAGCTTCTTACACCTCTCTCAAGTGGAGTTTTGGACCATTCTTCTTTTGCAAACTGCTCCAGGTCTCTCATATTTGAAGGACGCCTTGTCCCAACAGCAATTTTAAGATCTCTCTACAGGTGTTCAATGGGATTTAGATCTAGACTCATTGCTGGTCACTTCAGAACTCTCTTCTCCAGTGCTTCGTTTCAATCCATTTCTGGGGGCTTCTTGAAGTATTTTTGAAGTCATTGTCCTGCTGGAAGACCCATGACCTAGGATGCAAACCCAGCTTTCTGACACTGGGTACTGCATTGCGACCCAAAATCCTTTGGTAATCTTCAGATTCAAAGGCAGCAAAACAACCCCAAAACATATTTTATCCTCCACTATATTTGACTGTAGGTACAGTGTTCTTTTCTTTATAGACCTCATACCAGTTTTAGTAAACAGTAGAATGATCTGCTTTACCAAAAAGCTCTATCCGGCCCATTTTGGGGGTTTTGTATGAAATCATGTCCAATTAGCCCTTTTTTCTCTATTTTTTGTGTTGTTCCAATATACACAAAGGAAATAAACATGCATAACAAAATATATAATTGTAATAATTTTCTGGGAGAAATACTTCATTTTCTGGAACAATTTCACATCCAGTAGCAGGCATGACAATTAAAGAATACATCTCCTGCACAGATCAGACGTATAGGCTTGACGGTTACATGTTGCGGCACATTTCTGATATTGCTTGTTACATTGCAAGAGCAGGTTAATATGGGGGCATCCATCTTCCCTTGTGATGGCTGCACTGGTAGACGTAGGTTGCCACAGCCCGTCACAACTATTCTCAATTTCCAATTGATGTGGGCCACCCACATCCATGTGCGCTGCTGCATCTTAGTATCTGTTTACACTTGCTGCAACTCCTTAGCAGAGAACATGTGCAACCCAGCATTGGGGTTTCCAAATGGGAACATGGCCTGAAATACCACTGATGTCTCAGTGATACCATATTTCTACTATTGTCTTTACAAACGAGTAAGAGTGTTAGTTTGTACAGAATTCGTGCGTAGAGACAGAGCCGCTGCAGACTATTATTGTTAGCATTTGCTAATTAATGGCAAGGCGATTATGTAATTGCAGATATCGTAACTTTATTTAACATTTTCAAAACAGCAGAAAAAATAATAAGATGTGATAAAGGTTAAACCACGTGGGTAGAGCTGTTAGCGGAGAGCGGCTGCTATGCAACAAATCAGCATAACCTTGTATGGCATGGCCTTACAGTACCCAAGACAACCAATGACTCCTATTCTCCTTCAACCTCAGATGGCAGATGCAGGATGATGGTCATGGATGAGAAGTTTAATTTATGTAACATTTATTCAGTCACACAACTTTAGTTTTATGGAACTTTGTGAATTACGACGATATAATATA
This sequence comes from Phyllobates terribilis, assembly GCF_046119375.1. Lineage (NCBI taxonomy): Eukaryota > Metazoa > Chordata > Amphibia > Anura > Dendrobatidae > Phyllobates > Phyllobates terribilis. Next base: position 99,620,360 of record NW_027362767.1, read on the forward strand.
ATAATTTTCTCCATGTGTTGTTAATGAACGCTCTGATCAATGTCCCTTGAAAGGGATAAAAGTGCATTAACCTGTCATCTGGAAATAGAAATAGGAGTGCGCTAGGTCCCCAGTGACAGTTGTCATATGCCGACTAGAAACCCTGTGCAGGAAATCACTCTTTCCACTTTCACCCTGGAGGACCTAGTAATACATTTATCACTCACATGACCCACTGATCTGAACATATGTAGTGTTTTATAGGGTCTCCCAGTCTATTTTCCCCAGTGATGAGACCCAGCAACAGGACAACTATTTATGATGGCAATGCCTATACAAAAATGACCATCAATATGGCTACACTTCTTGTTGACATTTTTGCAAAATGGACCAGTGTTATAAAATAAATGCTACAGAGTTGAAAATATCATATATTTGTTGATAGAAAGGACATGCTTGATAAAGGGTTCAAATGAGCAGCTGAAACATTGCATATATCTGCATGAGTAAAATTCACTAAATGTTCACCTACTATATATCTACTGGAGTTCTACTTTATTCAGGCGTCAGTTTTTTCACGTACGAGAAAAACAGGCCAAGTTGCATCAGTGATTTTCATCAGTTTCATCAGAGTGATGAGAAAAAAACAAATGGGGACCGGCCCCGCCTCTGAGGCCGCCTACCCGGCCCTACAAAATCCTTATCAGGCCTTCCCTCAGACTCCTGAACCTGAACCTCCCCAACCTGAACCTCCCCACGCAAGTCTGCTTAATCCCCCAGGAGTGGTGCTGGCTCATGTTTACCTACATCGAAGCAAAGTGTTGAGTCAGAAAGAAGTGACCCTGGCCCCGGTAGATGATGCTGTCTAGACCCAGTCAGTCAAGGCCAAAAACGGAAGAGGCCCCGACCCCGGAATGGACAAGCCATCTTGGTCCAAATAGGGGTGGATGTGAAGGCTCTTGATCCGGATCGTATACAAGCAGTGGAAGCAATGGTGTGGGAGAATCAGGCCGCATTTGCCAATAACATAGAAGACTGTGGGAGTTAAAAGCCTTTCTTGGATTGGCTGGGTATTATCGGCAGTTCATCAAACACTATGCGAAAACAGCGGGCCATCTGAACAAGCTGCTAAGAGGGACAGCTGGGGTATCCAAGAATCAATGTATACCCTGTGACCAGAAGCAGGAGGAGACCTTCCAGACCCTGAAAGAAGCCCTGACATCGGCCCCCATCCTGGCTTATGCAGATTTCAATAGGCCATTCTTCTTATATACTGATAGCAGTCTCAGCGGACTCGGGACAGTCCTTTCGCAGATACAGGGCGGGCATGAAAGAGTTATCGCCTATGCCAGTAGGTCCCTATGGATACAGAGCGAAACCCTCACAACTACAGCTCCTTCCGCCTGGAACTCCTTGCCCTGGTGTGGGTTATGACGGAGAAGTTTGCGGAATACCTGACAGGGGCCAAGATCTTTATGCGGACTGACAACAATCCGCTGGCCAATATGGACACTGCCAAGGTGGGAGCCCTGGAACAGCATTAGGTAGCTCTCCTTGCAAAATGTAACTTCTTGATCTGCGACCGCTCTGCCACGGTGAACTCCAATGCTGATGTTCTGTCAAAGGTAACCTTTGAAAGTCCGAAAAGGGACCTTGAACACCTGGAGGAAGAGGAAGGAGGAAGAGGAGATCCCGGACTTCAGCAAATTCACACCCCCAGCCGAAGTGGCACAGTCAAGTGGGGAGGCCCGCTCTCTACCCAAGCCACTAGGGAGAACTAAAGAAGAATGGGGTCGAGTACAAGATGAAGATGCAGGTTTGCAGCAAGTGAAAGGCTGGGTAGCCCAGCGAAAAGTGGCCTACAAGGAAGAAAGTGCAGACCTAGATGCAGAGATGAAGTACGTGCTGCCCCAGTGGTATAGGTTAGAAGTTTGAGGAGCCATTTTATACCGCAAGTGGCAACAGCCTGCTGACTTAGAGGCAAGCCCACTTCGGACCGGGAAAGACCTACCAGTGGCTGTAGAGTTACATATATTGCCCTCAGCCGGAGGCCACAGTTGAGGAAGTTTGCTGACAGTGACGAGTGTGTGATGTCACCAAGAGCACAGAAGAGAGGGCACCCTTTCAGACCATACAGACCAAAGAACTGCTTGAAGTATTAATGATAGACTACCTCTTCGTTGGACAATCGACTAGAGGTCCACAGTACTGCCTGGTCATGACTGACCACTTCTCCAAGTTTACAGTGGTCACCCCAACTCGGGACCAGATGACTGAGTCTGCTGCACGAGCCATCTGTCAAGATTTCATCCGGGTCTATGGGTGTCCAAAGCGGATCCATTCAGACCAGGGAGTGTGTTTTCAGGGTAAAGTGATGGAGGAACTGTACCAACTGTACGACATCGAAAGGTCCAGTACAAATCCATATCATCCCCAAGGAAATGGGGCCCAGAATCTACTTCAAATGTTGAGAACATTGGAAGAAGACAAGAAATCACATTGGCCTGACTATGTGCCGGAATTGGCCGGGACCTATAACAATCGGGTCCACACCACCACGGGTTATACCCCGAACATGCTACTGTTTGGTAGAACCAGCCGAGAAATCGTCAAGTTAAATCTGGAACAGCCAGAGGATCTATTTGAACAATCTACTACCTCATGGGTGAAAGAACATTGTCGGCGGCTCCATAACATCCGCCAGCTAGCAGTTACAAGAGAAGACTTATAACAGCCGGCCTCCAATTGAGGAAGTTCCGCTTCAACCTGGAGAACGGGTGCTGATGTGGGAAGGACGTCCCAAAGGCAATTTGAGTCCCCAGTCCATGGATGCTGACGTTTCCGAAACAAAACCATTGCAAATTTGCAGAGGAGAGGAACCCCAGTCTCTGTCCAATCTTTCTGCTGAAAAGGACAATCCTACTGTTACTCTTCCCTTTGAAGATAGTCAAGACCTCCTGAGATCCAGTAGGCTTAATGCAGAGGTTACACCAAATAGGTACGATGCTGATCAGTTCATTTGGTCCACCTGTATGCATTGTGGGCAACGGGCCACTTTTGTGTAAACATTTTTATAGAGTCTTTTATCCTTATCCTTGGACTATACAGCAAGGCCGAGGATGGCCGCCTTTAAGTAGGGAGGTATGTATGGGGTCAGCCCCTGCTAACAACTGAATTACACTGTGACTTTAAGAGACCATATTCCACCCTGATTTGTGTCCATTTTTGACTAGTCCTTTCTCCCCTGCAGCTTTCTGTATCTTGGTTTGAACAAGAAGCAGGAAGTGTCGGTTCAGGAAGTGAAGAGAGAGAGAGACTCGTGCCTGTGAGAGACTGTTGCCTGTGAGAGACTGGTGCCTATGAGAGACAGGCAGGACAATAAGTGTGTCCTAACAAGGGAGAAGATCATGCCCGGTTATCGCAGGATCGATCTCCAGGACCATGTCAGAAGGAAAGAGGAAATTGCACAACCAGGGTAGTTCTCCCCGAGCACCTGTAACCTGTGGAAGGAAACAACTCTGTGGTACCAGTAATTCCTCAACATTGAGAGTGGGAACAAGACTTGCCAGGATCTGGAGAAGACGGATCAGTTAACCTGAAGGAAGAGCTCAACACAACAAACTCGGCTCTACTACATCAGGACCAAGCAGCAGCTACCAGACTTTCTTCTAAGTGATACAGAACTGTGAATGTGACACCAGTGTTCAAGTGTGTTAGGGTTTAGAGCATGTTTCTTTAGCTAGGGCGCTGTAGCAGCACGGCCAGATTATCGAAAGCCAGGTAGGAATTTAGCAGAGAGTAGTTTGAAGAAATTTGATTATATTGCTTATATTGAACTTTGTATTGCCATATAGCTGTAGCACAGCTTGTGTTACATGCTCCAGATATCTCCTCTTGTATCTAGTATTGCTATTATCATTACAATAACCGTTAGTCTTATTTTCTGGCATATAATCCTCTGTCTCTCAATAAAGCTGATGTTTTTTTTCTGCCTCCTCGTCTACTGTACCGTATTTGAGTCCTGCCCGGCGGTGTTGATTAGACACCACTACAACTTATTCCTCAGTTCCATTAAAAAGCTGAGGAATAAGGTCTCTTAACGGCCGCCAGTAAGGGTGCTTTCACACTACGTTCAAGCACCTGGTTAGTGGCTTCGTTAGGGCTTACGTCTGAACCCCCGGAAAATGGGATTCGGGCATATGTGCCGACGGGGCCATAGGCTTTAATGGAGCCGACAGAGCGAACATGCGCTCTGATTTGTGTCTGAGTGTCTGTCTCCAGTAGGCGTACAAGCTGAATATTATACATGTCAGAGCACATTGCTCTGTCGGCACCATTATAATCTATGGCCCTGTTGGTGTGTGGCGCCCCTGAGGGTTCAGGCGCCACAGGGGTACTGCACCTCAGATAGAGGTGTGGTATCTCCTCTTCCAGGTAAGGAAGGAGCATCACTCTGGACCCCACTTCACACTCAACACTACACCACTCCTGTCCTGTAGGGGGCCTAAATGCACCAGGGTGCTGCCCCGGCCCGGGATAGAGGAGATGGGGGGGGAACCAAAGATAGGGGGAACCAAGTAGTGGGTGAGAGTGGAGGACACACTTACAGGAAGCACTTAATAATTTCATATATATTCTACAACCATCTTTAGTTCAAGGTCTTTAACTGTGGGTCTTCTGTCAGGGTCCAGCAAGAGTCTGTAGCTGGCTGAATATTCGCGGTCCTCGTACTCTGGCCTTGAGACGAGGAGCGGGTCAGAGTTAACCACTGTCTCTACCCGGTCAGAGTCCTGATCTAAGAAGGCCTTGGAGGGGAGCAGAGGAGATAGGCTCTACAGGCAAAAGGATCCCAGAGGGATACGGACGGAGCGCAGTCGCCACCTGTATTCTTCACTCTGGCTTAGCCAGAGGGATTCCTGCTGCAAAAGGGGTGACCGGCCCCCGATATCTGACTGTGTACTTCACCTCACTGTTGGAAAAGCCCGGCGGCTTAGTGGATCCCAGGGAAGAACACAAGCGGTAGGAGATAAGAAAGAGAGGAACACACCAGCGGGGTCTCGACAGGTGCTCCTGATCTACCTGGGAAGTGCTGAACCCCCTTCCCGGTGGCCGCAGTATGCCGTGTGTAGCAGAGAGAAGCTTTGCGGCTTTGAAAGCCGGGAAGCGGTTAAAAATAGTAGCATTCAAATGAAACAAAAATATGATGATGGAAAAAACACCGCTTCAGGAAAAACACTGCCAGTGTTTTCCTGAGGCGTATTCGTCTTGGAAAACTTGGCAGGTGTCGAAAAGACATAGTGTGAACTTACCTTAAGGCTAGATTCAAACATCCATGTGTCAATCTGGGTATGGACCACCATGCATGAGCTGGCCATGGGCCTCCTGACCTGAACTTAACAGCCTTATACAGGGTGGCCAAAAAGTAGACAATTTGCAGTTGAATCAGTGAAATTTATCACAACAAATTGTATAGGTAATTATGCACACTGACATAACAAAAGAAGTTCATTTACATTTCATTACATTTACACAGTTTAATCTTATAAGTGCTCAACAAGTCTAACATCAACGTTGCAGCATTCCAACAGGTGCAGTACACTGTGACACTTATATGATAAATTCCACTCTGCTTCAATGTCCATAATGACTCCAAGATGAAGTCTTAATTTATCCATTGTCTGTTCAGTTTGTGAGGAAAATTGCACAAAGTGTTACACTTCTGGATATCCCATGCTCCATTCCTTCTCCTGGGTCCCCTGCCCTCTGTTGTGCTCCACGTCAGGTTTTGTAGTTTACCCCGAGTAGATCAATGACATAAGCTCCCAACACTTACTTAGAGTACATTTAGGCAAACACCTTTGTCTTCAGATTGAGACTCTAGTTCTATGTTTGGAGGGCTCCACCATCTGAGCTCTTGGGTTTGTTTTCACCTTGCCTTTATCCATGCAGGGTTCCACTGCATCCATCCCGCTGCTCCTGAGATTCCTGTGTGTGCCTAGTACTCACTGCCCATGTGCCTTCCTCCTCACTACATCAACACTGAGGGTCCATGTGCCCACCTGGCTCTAAGGCTTAGAGGGTCCACCTCACCTGGTGAGCCGAACACTAATAAGATGGAGGGGTTGACCACATTATTATGTGTCAGTGTATATAGGTGCCAATAAAATCTCATAGACATATACAGTTGAGTCAATGAAATCCTATGAGGCAGTTGAGTTCATCTTGAAAAATTACTGGCTGGTCCATGGATCACGGACTGTCACACACACGTGTGAATATGCCCTAACCTCTGATTTACTGATGCAGATATCCTTTCTGTATTAATTTCTCTGCTTGCTGTCATTCAATAGGAGTCTTCATTCCTAAAAAATCTGTCCACGATCATGTAATGGAGACAGATGCAGGGCCAACTACAGTTACAGTTTCTGGCACGTGTGTATCAGGTTTGACAGATCGTGGTTCTGGATCTGACTGTAGAAGGTCGCTGCGCTTGGCATTGCAGACACCTTCTTAATCATTTCATCTCTGTAGTGTAGTGGAATCCTTCTCTCGCTAGGACCCAGCAGTGAACTCCACCTTCTGCTGCTAAATGACACACCCTTGCTTGATACTTAAAAACCCTCAGTGTCTCCAGAGAGTCGCCGGTGATAGAACTATTTTCCCCTGCTCAGGCCTGGAGATCTAGCAGTCTGCTAGTTTCTTCTTGGAGTTTCTTGGTGGATGTTTGTCGTCTTCTCTCTGGTGTCTTCTCAAAGCTAAGTGTATCCCCTTTTCTGATTTCCTTGTTTGTCTTTAGTTGCAGTGGGGTCTGACCAGTGCTCACCCTTTCCCCTCCCTACCTTGGGTCTAGCTCTTGGGTCAGTTAGGGATTAGGTATCCTGCTCGGTGATAGGTGCAGAATCTATTTAGGGACAGTAGGGGAGTCAGGGTGTTGTAAGATCTGCCTAGGGGTCTCAACTCTACCTTTACCTAGTTGTTGGGCTTCCCCCCTTTTCCCATCGTCGTACACTTGGTCCTTACCTTACCTAGCGTGACAGTTTCTTTCATTTTAGGGTAGAATTGCATACTATAGAAGTAGAAATGAAAAAAAAAATTAGATACCAGGAGACTACAGGTCAGTGTAAATAATGCGGCACAGAAAAAGTAAAACCAAAAAGGAACTTGTTCTTGTTTTCCATTACATTCTTCATCTATAGTATGACTGCTTGATTAACTAGTACTTTGACAGTCCATAAACCAGTGTGATAACTTGTACTATTTACTTCCCATGTGCTGCTATTCTAGACTATTTTATTGCATCATAAATTACTCGGCAGCATCAATAGAATGGGGCGTTAGGACCCATGATGAAGATCCCAGAATTTTAGGTAACCTGGTATTCACTGCTAGCTTCTGCCATAGTGTTGGTGAATGCAACTTTTCAGAAGCAGAAGCAGCTCTGTGTCCTCTCAAGATTGGAATGCCTGTTAAAACAGTGTTCACACATACTGTAATTGCTGCAAATTTTCTGCTCCTATTTAGCCATGTTATCTGCAGGCATCTCTGTGCCCCATAATATGCAATAACAATTTTCTCTGTTTATTGCATTTTTTATATGTTTTCCCCTTTATCTGACGCCTTTTTCGTGCGGATTTGAAGCAACATTTTTAATGCATTATTATGTTTTTAAGTACAGAAAAGCTTTGATTTTTATATGTATTTTTTCAGGCTGCTAACTGAATTCTATACTGAAAAAATGCACCAAAAATGCACAGTTCAACAGTGTTTTTAGACGCACAGTGGGCAGGAGTTTTCATTAAATTACATCAACTTTGAACAAATAAAATCAGAGGATTTTCTGCAGGAAAAAATGGCAGAAACCCCCCCACAGTATTATATAGGAACATGGCCTAAGGTGTTTGCAAGGCAGCAATTAATACACTGGGTCAGTAGGCAAAGTATACAAGATGTTGTACAATTGCTTATATGAGTAAGGGCTCATTCACACATCAGTTTTTCATGTACAAGTGTTGTCCGTGTTTTTCCCGGATAACACTCGTATCTGTGATAGCTTATGGGGCTGTTCATTTCAGTAATTTTTTGAAGACCGAATAGTCCATGAAAAATCAGAGACATGTTGGATCAAACTCTGCAATGAAAGTGTATGGGTCCGTGAAAAAAAAAACAAGCTCAGACGACCCTCTGACCAAGCTTTGATGACCCTCTGACCAAGCTCTGACGACCCTCTGTTTTCAGAGCTTGGTCAGAGCTTGGTCAATGGAATTTGGTCCATTTTTCTCATACGTCAAAAAGACTGATGTCTGAATGAGGCATTAGGCTACTACAATACTCGATCTGGTCAAAATATTGACCCTTGACATTATATTTAGTGTGTTTTTATTTTACAGTTCGAATGCAATGGATTTAATTTATTCATTTTTTTCAAAAAATATTTCTGACATAGCAATAGATATTACAGAATATATGTTTTGAAGGCAAATAAATAATTAAAGTCAAATAAGAAGGTTAGTAGAGAATTTCACCAAAGAAAATTATGTGTTTCATGTTAGAACTTTTTTCATGACTTTTCTTCTGTACTTGCGTTTTGAAGGAAGGCATTATTCCACGTAGAATGTGTTGACATCTTACTTATGTCTCATGATTGAAGCACAGAAGATGATCTCAGAAGATTTCAAGCTATTCCACCCAAACGAGTTTATCACTATCCACTGCGCTGTTGCTCCTTGTCATCATTGAATTGCAGCAATTGATAGGGAACACAAGTTGCGATGTCAGCCATTCTGCAAATTCTTTCAATCTGGGTCGTCCTCAGTCAGATGTAAGAACATCTGATTTTTTTGAGGATTCCATTTAGCAGTAAAGGAAATTCACAAAATTGAGACACGTCTAACCCCACATTCTAGAGACAGGCGACAAGTGCTACATTTTGCTTAAGAAGCCCAGAACCAGAGTTTCTTTTGCTGCATAATGTTTTGGTTTTACAGCTTTCAGTTTATTGGCAACAGGATCTGTGCCTTGGAATTTGGCAAGAATTTTGGCAACAGAGTTTTGGTAAATGGGAATCATTGGTTGAAGTCTTCCCTGATGACACCAATACATCGTTGACCTAACCTTAGGATCTCACCACCTTTTGATTGGAATAATGCCATCTTTCACGTTGGCTGTGCAGAAGAAAAATCATTGTTTTAGCATGAAAATCGATGAAGTTTAATAAACATGAAGTGAAATTCCCTACTAGTTTAATTTGTCTCCACATCTATCTTGACATTTGAAAAACTGAAGTTTAATTCAAGATAACCAGTATGCATTCTAGAAGACCGCCATGTGCGTCGTATGGTCTAACAGGTTTTCCCTGTGGCAAAATAGACTTCAAAGACTATTTTTTTTTAAATTTAAACATATGTATTTTGGGCAAAAAATTGATTTTTGCTGCTATTTTTCATTCAATTTTTTTTACAAGCTAGTTATTTAATGTGCACGTTGATGGTTGGAGAATGGGATAACAGAGTGTCTGTGAGCTCATTCTGGGAGTTTGCAGCTCTTTTATCTTATGAGCTGTGTCATCGAAGTTGAGCTGAACCTTGTGGATCTAAAACGGCTTAGAGGAGTTCAAAAAAAGACTGATACATTTATTATAATCACTGATGGATTCTCAGTTAACTAATCCTGCAGTAAGCAACATCCTGCAGGGGCCATTTTCTTGGGAATCTATCAGCAGGTTTTTGCTATTTTATCTGAGAGTTACATAATATTAGTGGAAGAAAGCCTGATTCCAGGAATGTGTAAACTTATTAGGCTGTGTGTTGTCGTTTCAATATAATCATTATTTTATCAGCAGGAGATTATCACAGCAGGACTAGTTCTCATGTGCACAGCAGTCAGGCTAATCTGTATAACCCTCCACAGCCACTGATTGGCAGCTGGCTGACAATGTACACAGGAAGCTGCCAATCAGGGGTGTGGGCGGGGTTATACACAGCTCAAATTCTGACCACTGCTACATCTAAAGCAGCGAAAACAAGGTTTCTACCAAAACTGCACCAAGCAGCCCAGTAAGTGATACAACGCTGGAATTATGCTCTCTTTCCCTATATTATGCTGCTCTTAGATTTAATAGCAAAAACTTGCTGATAGATTCCATTTATGCATTTGCTTGACAAAGATGTCAAGTTTTTGTTACAGTACAACTCTGCGTACATTTCCATAATGAGTAAAAATGAGCTCCTAGGGTCATTCAACATAAAAGTATTGCAAATTCTTATACCTGAGTCTCTCAAATTTTCCAAGCTGATATTTACACTGCAGGTCCTTGATGCTAAAGATAATAATTACTGCTGCATCGTACTGGGTTGTCCAGCAGAAGTTGCCAAAATAACTGCACCCAGCATTCTGCACCTACTAACAAAAGATACAGCTCACAGACCTCCCGTTCTCACTGCCCTCTGCACCTATTACAGTTACTATTGAGAATGCTCTAGGTTCCTGTACACATGGTGGCATTGTTTGAAGCAAATCACCCTCGGCATAGGCGGATTATAATGAGGGCAATCTGGGCTACCGCCCGGGGCCCGGAGCTCCGGGGGTCCCATGGCCAGACTGCCCTCATTATAATGTTATGTGCGCTGCCGAAGGACAATGCAGCAGACGCAACACGCAGCACACTCTGCGTGCCCACGTCTGCTGTCCTCACGCACACAGAGCCCCTGCCCCCTGGCATTCCCGGCTGTCAGCTCCTGCACTGCAGCTCCTGTGGTGCTCGGTGCTGGCTCTGCCCCCTGCTCATCTTCTGCTGCCTTTCTTCCTGTTCCCTCCTGCTGGCAGCTCCTGGTGATGGTAAGAAGCAAATAACTACTTCCTGTTCTGTGACAGAGTGACTTGGGCATGTCACCCTGTGGGCTGCAGGGTATGTGACCATGGGGGGAGGGCTGCAGGGTATGTGACCATGGGAGGAGGGCATGTGACCATGGGAGGGCAGCAGGGTATGTGACCAAGTGGGGGCTGCAGGGTATGTGACCATGAGGGGAGGGCATGTGACCATGGGAGGGCAGCAGGGTATGTGACCATGGGAGGGCCGCAGGGTATGTGACCATGGGGGGGCCGCAGGGTATGTGACCATGGGGGGGCCGCAGGGTATGTGACCATGGGGTAGGGCTGCTAGTGGCTGCATAGTATATTATCTTGGGGGCTACAGATTAATGTTATCCTGTGGGTTTAGGGGCTGAAAGGAGCTGTGTGGGGGCTCATACTATACATTGGAAGCTATGTGAGGACTCATACTGTATGTGTATGGCTGTGTGGGGGTTCATGTATGTAGGGGATCATACTGTATGTTGGGGGCTCAACTGTATGTAGGGGGCTGTGTGTGGGTTCATACTGTATATGGGGTGGCTGTGTGGGGGCTCATATTGTATGTAGGGGGCTATGTGGGGGCATATTGCCTGAGCCTGTGAGCTGTTATCCTCATTGCAGTTCGACTTATGGTCTCCTTTTCTTGTCCTGATTGAAGGAATTCCCTTATGAATCCCTGAATGACCAAAAGAGGAGAAAAAGCGTCGGAAGAAGACGCCATTAAGCTAAGTACACAACTGTTCAGGCCCTATAGGGACTATATATATAGTGTTGCATCTGCTGTTAGATACAACACATGCGGGGATTGACTGTTTGCTAAGTGTTGTGGTTGTCTAACAGACAAAAACAAAACATGCAGCCGCAGGGACTCGAATATATTATCCGAGCACTACAAGATACTCGGATAACACCCGAGCGTGCAGGGATAACAAGTTATCTGAGCACGTTCGCCCATCACTAATGTCTTTATGAATTGAGTTTTTAAAATAGAGAATTTTTTTAGTTTTTTTTTATGGTTTACATGTATGAAGGACCCATAGATGGATTGCCTTGGTTGTTGATTGAGGGGACTATGTGGGGGCTCCCACCCTGCCCTATTATGTATGGCGCTATGTTATATATAGTGTTCTGTATATAAGGGAAAAATGTGTGCACCGCGATACGCTCACCGCTATCTCTGTCAGCAGGGGTGTCAGGGGGCCCACACCTTCTAAACTGCCCGGGACCCTGGCTACTCTTAATCCACCCCTGACCCTCGGACTTGGCTGTAAAATCTTCCACAAGTTAAAGGAAAAATTTGAATATAGATCTTAATGTGGAATTTTAGAAGACCACCCATTCTACAATGAATTACACTAAAAGGAATTGCCATGTAGATTAACAAAATGGCACCCCCCCCCGTGTCACAGGCTTACTGTGACTGAGAGGGGCCAGAAGATCTCGGCGTCTGGTTACACAAACCCTGCACGTATTAGATCTGCTTCACCTTCCTATTAGCAGTGCAGGTTTTCCTTGCCGTGTTATTGCAAGGGTTAATCAGTTCTATCTATCTCCTGGAGCTCTCTATCCTGAATTGTCTCGGCTGTTCTGTGTTGGCCACTCCTTGCAGATATATACAGTGGTGGCCAAAAGTATTGGCACCCCTGCAATTCTGTCAGATAATACTCAGTTTCTTCCTGAAAATGATTGCAATCACAAATTCTTTGGTATTCTTATCTTCATTTAATTTGCTTCAATGAAAAAACACAAAAATAATTTTCCTAAAGCCAAATTGGATATAATTCCACACCAAACATTAAAAAGGGGGTGGACAAAAGTATTGGCACTGTTTGAAAAATCATGTGATGCTTCTCTAATTCGTGTAATTAACAGCACCTGTAACTTACCTGTGGCACCTAACAGGTGTTGGCAATAACTAAATCACACTTGCAGCCAGTTAACATGGATTAAAGTTGACTCAACCTCTGTCCTGTGTCCTTGTGTGTACCACATTGAGCATGGAGAAAAGAAAGAAGACCAAAGAACTGTCTGAGGACTTGAGAAACCAAATTGTGAGGAAGAATGAGCAATCTCAAGGCTACAAGTCCATCTCCAAAGACCTGAATGTTCCTGTGTCTTCCGTGCGCAGTGTCATCAAGAAGTTTAAAGCCCATGGCACTGTGGCTAACCTCCCTAGATGTGGACGGAAAAGAAAAATTGACGAGAGATTTCAACGCAAGATTGCGCGGATGGTGGATAAAGAACCTCGACTAACATCCAAACAAGTTCAAGCTGCCCTGCAGTCCGAGGGTACAACAGTGTCAACCCGTACTATCCGTCGGCGTCTGAATGAAAAGGGACTGTATGGTAGGATACCCAGGAAGACCCCACTTCTTACCCCGAGACATAAAAAAGCCAGGCTGGAGTTTGCCAAAACTTACCTGAGAAAGCCTAAAACGTTTTGGAAGAATGTTCTCTGGTCAGATGAGACAAAAGTAGAGCTTTTTGGGAAAAAGCATCAACATAGAGTGTACAGGAAAAAAAAAGAGGCATTCAAAGAAAAGAACACGGTCCCTACAGTCAAACATGGCGAAGGTTTCCTGATGTTGTGGGGTTGCTTTGCTGCCTCTGGCACTGGACTGCTTGACCGTGTGCATGGTATTATGAAGTCTGAAGACTACCAACAAATTTTGTAGCATAATGTAGGGCCCAGTGTGAGAAAGCTGGGTCTCCCTCAGAGGTCATGGGTCTTCCAGCAGGACAATGATCCAAAACACACTTCCAAAAGCACTATAAAAAGGTTTGGAGAAAGCACTGGAGACTTCTAAGGTGGCCAGCAATGAGTCCAGACCTGAATCCCATAGAACACCTGTGGAGAGATCTCAAAATGGCAGTTTGGAGAAGGCACCTTTCAAATATCAGGGACATGGAGCAGTTTGCCAAAGAAGAATGGTCTACAATTCCAGCAGAGCATTGTAAGAAACTCATTGATGGTTACCAGAAGCGGTTGTTCGCAGTTATTTTGGCTAAAGGTTGTGCAACCAAGTATTAGGCTGAAGGTGCCAATACTTTTGTCTGGCCCATTTTTGGAGTTTTGTGTGAAATGATCAATGATTTGATTTTTGCTTCATTCTCTTTTGTGTTTTTTCCTTGCAAGCAAATTAAATGAAGATAATAATACCAAAGAATTTGTGATTGCAATCATTTTTAGGAAGAAACTGAGTATTATCTGACAGAATTGCAGGGGTGCCAATACTTTTGGCCACCACTGTATGCTCACCTCTTGCACTAGAGAATTGCTGGTGATAATTACAACTTCCTGGTTTGGTGGTGAAATGAGAGTTCTGAATTAGTAGCAGTCGGTTGGTGTAGTTTACAAGAGATATCTGCGTGGATTTGTGTATTGTGTGTTTATCCTAATACTCTCCCAATTGGTTTACCCCTCCTACTATTCTCTTGATTTCCACTCAGTTGTTTGGTGAGTGTATTTGTATTAATTTTTTTCTTTTCCCCTGTCTGTCAGGTTTGTGTTATCCTATACACTACCATACCTCCCTTGGTGGTGAAGGAAACAGATCAGCGTGCATATAGGAGCATAGTAAGGAATGAGACCCCAGCATCTCCACCTTCAGAGGCAATCTAGGGTACAGGGATAGCCTAGGGTCCCCCTAGCTTAAGTGACAGGGAAGGAGCCCATTGCCCCGGAAAATCCTGCTACAGTATTGTGACACCGTGTTTGCATGGGTTTCCTCTGGGTTCTCCGATTTCATGCTACTCTCCAAAGACATACTGATAGGGAATTAGATTGTGAGGCCCAATGGGGACAGCGATGATAATGTCTGAAGAGCTGTGTAATTAATGGAGCTATATAAGTGAGTAAAATCAAGAAATAAGGGAGCTTGTCATATTGTACATCCAGTTTGATCTGTGGACAGCATAGAAAGAGAAGGAGACGCTGAACAGAATTATATATAGGTTTGTTGGAAAAAATTTAGTAAAACTTGTCATTCATTGAAATGTTTGTCTGCATATGAGTCCAGTGGGTGGTCCTACTAGTGATTGAGAGTATTCTCAGTATGACTATGTGACGCGCCCCCTGGGCCGTGTGTGCACGTGTGTGGGTTACCCGGAGCTGGGTCTCTGGGGGTTGTAGTCTCCGTGGCGGCGACCCGGTCCCGTGGCTCAGGGTGGTCAAACCAGTGGCAGTCTATTTATGTGGTCTTTGTGGTTTAATGTCCGACTATGCCACCCGTGGATTGCGGTCAGGGTGTACCGCCGCTGCAGGGCAGACCGCTGAGGCTGGTGTTGTGGGTGCAGCAGAGTGTAGTACAACACCCCACGGGAGGAGTATAGCCTCAGGGCAGTGTAGAGAGATGATGGTGGTTGTAGTGCAGGGCGTCCCAGTACTAGTAGTGCTGACGCGGTGAGAAAGCACAGAGACAAGGTGTTGCAGTTCAGGTTCTTTACTCACAGTTCTCATCCAGGTCACTTGTGCACAGATATGACCGCCCGAGCCGTGCTGCGTCCATCAGGCAGGGGGCTCGATCAACCCCCAGGCAATTCCGGAGTGTGGCACAGGACTCCCTTCTATCCTTTCGTCAGCCGTGCCCCACCAGTGACACTACTTCTGTCCAGCTGCCTCGGGTCTTCTCCTGGGAGGACTGGGTGTCCACTTCCCTGACCTTATGTGGTGTGCCTTCCTAGTAGGTGTAGTGAGGGGTCGCACCAGTAAATGATCACGACCTCCGGTTCTTGGTTAAGGATTAGGCACCTCCACCAACCTGGGATCCGGTACCCTGTTCTGCCAACCCGTCACCCGCAATCTCCTGGGTCCGTAGGGTTCCTTACGCCTTCGTGTCTCTGGGCCTTTCTACACTTTGGGTACTTCTCTTTCTTTGCTGTTCCTTTCTGTTTCTGTTCCCTTCTTTTCCTTTCTGTTTCTGTTCCTCTCTGCTGGCTCCGGCCTTCACCCTAGGCCTGCCTCGTGGAGCTGGGCCCAGACTGAGCCACAGCTCCCTGTCAGCCCTCTCTGGCTGAACTCCTTCACTCACTCCACTGACTGAACTGAACTCTCCCTTGTCCTAAGATGGTGCCCACCTCTTATATCTCCCTCTCTGTGTGTGAGCTCAGGTGACAAGCAACCAATGAGCTCCTACCTATGCCCAGAAACCGTCCCCTTCTGCTCCTACATCACTGGGTTTTCCTCCCCCCTCCCCACTCCAGCCAGGGACATGGTCTGTCGTGCCTGCATTACTGTATAAATGGGAGCACCGTTGAGCTGTCCCCCGGAAATGGGGTGTGTGTGATGCATGCAGCTAAACGAGTCCTGGTCCACACTCCATCCTTACCCGGGAGTGGGATATCACACCTCTGGCTGAGGTGCAATACCTCTGTAGTGACCGAACCCTCGGGGCGCTACATATGCGTGCAGAGATAGCGGTCAATCACTTGTAGGACCACCTACTGGACTCATACAACTAGTGATTGACATCTATCTCTGCGTGCATAGTTATACTCAGAAGACCGACCACTGGACTCCTATGCAGACAAAACACCAAGTATTTCAATTAATAAAATACAAGTTTTACTGAAACTTTTCCAATGTCTATCAGTCTCATCAGCTCCTCCTGCTCTATAATATCCTGCCCGCAGTTCAGACGCTATATTCAACATGACAGGTTTCCTTTAAATCTGTAAAATAGGGGGGTTGCTTTGTACAATGGCAGATATTAGCATGATAGATGATAACGGTGATGCAGATACTCTTTGCATGTTCATAGCTGACTAATACCCATCACACGGGTATGAGAGTTTTCCACATTGTAACCAGTGAACCTCAGGTGTTCTGAGCCTGGGAAGAAGATAAGAACCTGAACACAAAGCGTTTGCTGGAATAACTGCTGGAAATAGCAAATTTGCCTAAAGCTGGTCATTTTTCATGGCACGAAAACTCGCTTGTCAGAAGGTTTTCACTGAGTAGATTTGATAAGTCCAGAGTGAGCAAAACCCTTCAGTGGATAATACGAGCTATCAGACATCAGCATGGATCGGGGGTCACAGCTGTTTACAGCATCTTATATATTTATTAATGTACAGAGATGTAATTCTATGCACTGTAGCAAAATTCTTTTGCTGTGTCAAAAGAAAAGAAGCTCACCAGCTTACATTTATGGGAATCTGATTGCCTGACCTCATGTGCCAGTAACATGTTCCTGTACTTTATGTTGCAACTAGCACAGTAAACATCATCCTTAAAGGGATGTTCTCCTTTCAGTATTCTGCAGAACGTCGGTATGTTTTTGTTAAAAACAATTGAAATAGTCAGTACTCACCCTCTCCGGAGTCCAGCATTGCATCTCCGGTGACTATTTGGCAGTTGCAGCTGTGACATCATGGCAACAGCACTGCAGCCAATCCCTGGCTCAGTAGTGCTGAAGCCACTCATCCAAGTGATTGTCTGCAGTGCTGTTGGTTGCAGCCTGTAATCATTCACCAGAATGGTGGAGATTAGTGATGAGCGCAAGTGCTCGTTACTCGAGTTTGCCTAGGGTGCTCGGGTATGCACCGAGTATCGCGGGTGCTTGAGCGACATGTTTGACTTCCCGCGGCCACATGTTTCGCAGCTGTTTTGACAGCCACAAAACATGCGGGGAGGCTCACATGTTTTGTGTCTGTCAAACAGCCATGAAATATGAGGCCGTGGGGTCGCGAACATCTCACGCGATACAAAGACCATTCCCGAGCACCCTCGGCAAACTCGAGTAACGAGCACTTGCGCTCATCACTAGTGGAGATGAATTGCAGGACTCGGCGAGGCTCAGTAGTTTGTATTACTTTTAACATGGGCACTCCATTGGCATGCAGAATGTTGAGAGTAGAAAACATTTGAAAGGGATCCCTCTGTGCTCTCACTCATTATTCTCAATCTCCTGGACTGGTGCTGGAGAAATGTTCTGCTATATCACATCCATATAGCAGTCTACATGGATAAGTGAAAAAATATCACTGCATGCATGAATTCATTATGTCAAAATGTTGGTCACCTTAGCAAAACCAAATGAATCTATTACAAGTTAAAGGTGTTGTCAGCTTAAAAAAATAATATCTTTAGACGCATTACAAATATACAATACATACGTGTAACTTGCTAACATACTTGTATTTATAAAGGTGTCCCAATGTTCAGATATCACACTGTGCCCAACAGCTCCATTTCCAGCTTGTGCTTGACCCAGGAGAGAGTTTCCCGTGTCGACTTGTCATTAGTGCTGTGTGCGAAGAAGGCTGGCATACTGGTTCTTTTTACTGTCAAGGTTCAAATGCAAAGGAGTGGAGAAGCTGACCACACCCCTTAAAGATCTATATAATGCATTGCCATTGTTTGAATGTAGTTTTATCTGGTTTGTGTTCTGCAACAGTGGGTTAGCTGCAGACAGGGTTAACTATTAGGGCCAGCCCAGGATGGGAGGAGTTAAGTGGGCATAGGAAATGCAGTTTCCTGTTGTTAGGGAAAAGTATTGAGAAGGAAAAGAACCTATGGTGTATTGAAACAGGTGTTTGAGTGCAAAGAAGGGAGACCATAACGGAATAGCATGTACTGAAGGAAACAAGGACTAAGTGGCAGAAGGATTTCTTATGTCAGGAAAGGGGGCATACAGCAAGAACTAAGTAGAAGAAGAATTCTTTATCTCAGGAAAGCGGTTTTAAAGCAAATGTTATCTATACTAGACAAGAAGCTAGAGTGTAGCCAGGCCTGATGGTCATACAGAAGAGTATGGCCAGACTAACACAAGTTCTCCTACGGAGAGCTGAAGATGCAGTCGCACAGCAAGGAGCATGTGGCCCTCATCAAATGGACTTTAAGAATATGAGGAGTTGTAGAGACTCACCTCAGCCAGTGAGGTCTCAAAATTAATTGGGAGTTGAGACTACCTGTGAGGGGCTGCAGCGACATATCACTTGTATAGTCCTCAAAGGGGAATATGGAGGTTCCCATAATGGTTTGCCAAACTGATGTAACATGTTACTGAATAATGCACCACCACGTGTAAGCATGAAGTTCTTGGCTCTGGACTGTGCAGAAGAAGTATACTTTAAGTGTTGTGCCTGCTATCTGATGTATATACTTCTCATCGGGTTGCTCAGTAAAGTTTATTTTTAGACTCTGGTCTCCCTCATTCATCTCCTCCTCATTGGGTCTTTGCCTGCCAAGTCAAGTGGCAGTATGCGGTCTGCAATGGAGTATTGCTAAGGTGACAGCCCACACACCCAGTCAGGATCACCATTTTCCTGTAGCGTGGCAGGGTGCGGATGCGAACCAAGGCCATGGCTGCCCCACCCGTTACACATATATAGACAGAGAAGGGGGCTAGGTTAACTACTGAAATAAGATATTAGATATTTTCTTTAAGCAGACAATCCCCAAACAGCTTGCTTTAGTGACAGCAGATGAGTTATTAAAAAACAAAACAAAAAAGAATAATCATAAGAAAAAAATACTTCGCTCCAGCATTTAAAACAATGGTGTGAACTTTATTTTCTACAATAACGCATTTTGGAGAAATCAATCCCCTATTTTAGATATAAAAGATGGGCATACACACATGGTTAGAGATATAAGCCGAAATAATATTTAATGTGGCGCGGGGGACATCATGAGTGACAATACGTATATAAAAACTCAATTGATTGCTATATAATATAAAATATGGACCAGCAGCACAATAAGCTCATGAAGTTATCTGCGGGAGCGTCAAGATGTCATGGTGCTGACTGTCAGAGCGCTCCATTCAGTGTTCTCTGCGTCGGGCATGCTCACAATTCACATCCACGAGAATTATGTAGTTACCTCTTGTTTCATCATTTATTTATTTATTTGTCTGTAAAGCAATTTAAGTTCTGGAGCATTATGTAGTCAGCTCATGTTTTATTATGGTCTGTTATGTACCCCAGTTTCCTCTCTTTAATAGAGTATTTATAAATTGTCCACCATTTGTTATTAATGTTTGGATTTTTAATCTTTTTGGATCAAAAAATGAAGTCTCCCACATGTAGTTATAGTATTACTATTATTAGTATGTATTTATATAGCGCCATTGATTGGTGCTGTACATAAGAAGGGGTTACATACCAAATACTGATATCACTTACAGTAAACCAACTAACAATGATAGACTGGTACAGAGGGAAGAGGACTCTGCCCTTGCTGGCTTACATTCTACAGGAATGGGGAAGGAGACCGTAGGTTGGGGGGGTTGCAACAGCTCCGGTGGCAGCGAGGTCATGGCAGGCTCTAAGCTTTCCTGAAGAGATGGGTTTTCAAGTTCCGTCTGAAGGATCCGAGAGCGGTGGATAATCAGACAAGTTGGGGTACAGAATTGCCGAAGATGGGGGATATTCGGGAGAAGTCTTGGAGGCGATTTGGTGAGGAACGAATAAGTGTGGTGGAGAGAAGGTGGTCTTGGGATTACAGATTTGTAATAACCTACCTGCTGCAACGGTAGAAAAGCCTAAAGTCTCTCCATCTGAACATGGTTTCCTGGAAGGCACCATTGGTGGTCATAAAAAAAAACTACACTAAGTGAATATAATTGTGACTTTCACAACAACACAAGTTATGCATCCCCACTGTACGTGGTCCATAGAGTAATAATGTACACACAATAGTATTCTATGTGGCGATCTGCCATTTTTTCAGCTACTTTGGATCCCTTTAGCACGATTTATTAGGCCCCACTGGTGTCTGTTTAGCAACTGATCTCTTACTGCATCGAGGATTAATTATTTATAACAGAAACAACAATGTAGATGGGAACAGCTCTTAGGACATTCCCAAGGAACAGTGTATAGACAGAGTGCAATCTACAAAGCCATCTCACACTAGATGTTCTATTCTTGTCCCAACATTTCCATCTTTCACAAAAGACAAGCCTTCATATTTATTTGTAATTGATTGCATACATATCTCTATCCACAATTATTATGAATAAAAGACATAGCTTTTTTATCCAACTTTTCTATAACCTCTTGTGGTTTATAAATTGTAACTATGGTTTATTTTTTTTTTCCTTTTAACTTTTTGTCAAAATACAAAAATGTACCAAAGTTATTAAAAGTGGTTGTCCGGGAATTGTATAGTGATGGTTTATCCTAAGGATAGAAATACATACACGAATAGTCAGCACACTTTGATTAATATATGAACTCCAATATTGCTATAAATGTTAAAAATGTAAGGTATTTAGTGCTTTTTGATCAAAGAATGCAAAAGCCTCCAACCACATCAAGGTGACCTAAATATGGATGGTCCCTATCACTAATGTCGTACCTCTTCATGTGCCAAACCAGCGTCATCTGAATGGGGAGTGAAAGGGAATCAGGCATAGCTCACACCCATATAGATATTTTTTTATTTTTTGGAGTATACATTGAGGTGTGTAGCCCTCTCCAGGGCTCATCACCCTTATCCATCTTTCTCACACAAGGTTTTAATTGTGAACTACGCCTGGTTTCCTTTAGTCCAGGTGACACTGGTTTGGCATATGAAGAGGTAGGACATAAGTGATAGGGTCCATCCATATTAAAAGGTTACCTTGACGTGGTTAGATGTCTTTTGTGCTCTTTGAACAAAAAAACACTAAGTATCTTACATTTTTAACATTTACAAAAATAATGCAGTTGATTATTCATTAATTGCAGTGTGCTGATGCATATTGTGTATATTGACCACATTGCGTATATGTGCACTTGTACATTAATTTATTACTAAAGGTGTGCGGGCCCTATTTTTTTTTTGAAGTAGTAGTATCCTTGGGATAGAACGTCATCATCTGATCGGTAGAGTTACTTCATGCTTCAGGTGCCGACGGCAACTGGAAATGCTCCATTGTGGAGCTGTAGAGCTCCATTGTGGAGCTGTAGAGCTCCGTTGTGGCTCTACACAGCTCCGTCAACTGAATAGTAGTTGCATCAGATGCTGCAGATCCATCCCTACTTGAATCAAGACGGATATGCAGTAACTATCTCTGCCACTATTAATTGACGACGTTGTCCCATGCAGCTCTACAACTGTCCTCATCTGGGCACCTGCGACACTGTGAACAGCTGAACAGCCGAGGTGCCAGGTGTCACACAATCACTGATCATCTATTAATGACCTATCCTAAGGGTAAGCTATCAGTATGAAAGTCCTGGGCAACCTCTTTAAGAAAACTTCTGTAACTGTAACATCTATAATATAATGGGAGATGCGTGTCTCTGTCTGAAGCCTTTATAGACTGCGCAAGTGCGACACGCCTGCGCAGTCTGGATCCAGGATTGGGGGGTGAGGGAACCATACAAACCAGGATGAGGGGTACCACACATACCAGAATTGGGGGGTGAGGGGACCATGCATACCAGGATTGGGGGGTGAGGGGACCATGCATACCAGGTTGGGGGGTGAGGGGACCATGCATGCCAGGATTGGGGGGTGAGGGGTGCCATGCATACCAGAATAGGGATGAGGGGTACCATACATACCAGGATAGGAATGTGGTGTACCATGCATACCAGGATTGGGGGGTGAGGGGACCATGCATACCAGGATTGGGGGATGAGGGGACCATGCATACAGGACTGGGGGGGTGAGGGGACCATGCATACCAGGATTGGGGGGTGAGGAGTACCACACAAACCAGGATTGGGGAGTGAGCGGACCATACATATCAGGATGAGAAGTACCACACATACCAGAATTGGGGGGGTGAGGGGACCATGCATACCAGGATTGGGGGATGAGGGGACAATGCATACCAGGTTGGGGGGTGAGGGGACCATGCATACCAGGATTGGGGGGTGAGGGGTGCCATGCATACCAGAATAGGGATGAGGGGTACCATACATACCAGGATAGGAATGCGGGGTGCCATGCATACCAGGATGAGGAATGGGGTGCCATGCATACCAGGATTGGGGATGAGGGGTACCATGCATACCAGGATTGGGGATGAGGGGTGCCATACAAACCAGGATTGAGATGAGGGGTACCATACATACCAGAATAGGGATGACGGGTGCCATGCATACCAGGATAGGGTTGAGTGGCCATGCATACCAGGATTGGGTATGAGGGGTACCACACATACCAGGATTGGGGATGAGGGGTGCAATGCATACCAGGATTGGGGGTGAGGGATGCCATGCATATCAGGATGGGGATGAAGGGTGCCATGCATACCAGGATAGGATGGTGGGGACAGGATGGGGGTAGCACAAAAACCAGGAGGGGGGCAGCACATACCAACATGGGAGACCATATACCAATAAAAATGCTCGCCACCTGGGCGTAGAACGGGTTCAATAGCTAGAAACTATATATTTGAATCTGTTAATTGAGACGCACACAATCACTAGCCTCCCGGGAGTTTTCCAAACTTTATCCCCATGATATCCAAATTTGCAAGATAATCTTGAGTAGTGTGAAATGTAAAAAAAAGATTTTCAAGTGAAAGGTACACAATGAGACCGGCTTCACACCGGGAGTGCACACTATTTTAAGACATTTTTAAGGGTGTTTTTCACTATTTTTTTTCTTCCAAAACAATAGCAGCTGGAAAGTGTATGGTAAGATATCATAAATCTATATAAATGACTTTTTTTTTTTAACCCTTCCATCAGTTCTGTGCTTTTGAAGATGCTGTATACTGTGTGGATCATCTTATAGTGTTTTCTACATGTGTTTCTCTTCTCACATAACGTAATAAGTCAATGTTATTAATGTTCAATAAATGGCACCAACTCTTTAATATAATCATTAAGCAATGTAAGATTTTTTAAGGAATTTTTATATATGTTTTTTAATTCACAGCTAAAAAATAAACAAATTTCTTGCAATGGATGCGTTAGAGATGACCGCAACATCCAGAAGATTTTACATTAGGCGTTGCTATGGAGATGATATTAAATCTGCTTAGAAATTAAATGCTCTGAAGAAAGCTACTAACGATAGCCTTAATATTTCACTTTTAGTAGTATTCTTTGTTCTTAAAGGGTGAAGAAACAAATCTTGATAATATATACAGTATCCTACAATAAGACGGTATGAGCTGCATATACATGACCCATATCTAAGGAAAACATATCTGAGGCCTCATTCAGAAGTCAGTGATTTTTCACGAAAGCAAAAAAAATGGTCAGAGTGTCATTAGTATTTGGCCAGTGTCAGTAGTGTTGAGCGAATTTGTTCAGCATTTCAAATTCGTGTTTGGGGTTCCGGCTTGTTCTCGCCAAAAAATCGGCTCCGCCCATGAATATCCCTGATTTTGGCAAATCAAGGATGTTCATGGGCGAAGCCGATTTCTTGGCGCGAACAAGCCAGGACCCCGAACACGAATTTGAAATGCCGAACAAATTCGCTCAACACTAGTTATAACCTTAATTTTTACTGGTAGAAAAAAAGTTATAAAATTATCAACAATGTCAATTTGGAACAATAAAGTTCTCTTGGACAAGGTGGTCCTTGTGTGTAGCTGTGTTTCCCATTAAAGTCTTGTGTTCACTTGCTAACTTAAAGGGGTATTCCCATTTCCAAGATCCTATCCCAATATGTAGTATATGTAAGAATAATAATATTAACAAATACCTCCAATTAGAAAGAAAATGTGGTATAGTTCTTCTGATTTGCTTTTTTCGCTTACCCCATGTGCAGGGCATTGCAGTAGCTTAGGTATCCACAGTTATGACCACTTTCAGTGGGGAAAATAAGTACTTGATACACTGCCAAAACAAACAGCCAGGGCAACTAAGAGGTGGCTACATAAGAAGCATTTCAAGGTCCTGGAGTGGCCTAGCCAGTCTCAAGACGTGAACCCAATAGAAAATCTGAAGGGAGCTGAAACAATGTTTCCCAGCGAAAGCCCTGAAACCTGAAAGATCTGGAAAAGATCTGTATGGAGGAGAGGGCCAAAATCCCTGCTGCAGTGTGTGCAAACCTGGTGAAGAACTGCAGGAAATGTCTGACCTCTGTAATTGCAAACAAAGGTTTCTGCACCAAATATTAAGTTTTGTTTCTTTATTGTATCAAATGCTTACTTCATGCAATAAAATGCTAATTAATTATGTAAAAATCATAATGTGATTTTCTGGATTTTTTTTAGATTCTGTCTCACAGGTGAAGTGTACCTACGATAAAAATTACAGACCATTCTTTGTAGGTGGGAAAACTTGCAAAATCGTCAGTGTATCAAATACTTCTTTTCCCCACTGTATATTAGTTAGCTGTTAGTGGTCATAACCATGGATACCTTAGCTACGGCAATGCCCTGTGTAATGCACACACCCGGGCTGAGTGGCGTGTGCGTGTATATGTAGTGATTCCACTGGACTGTGCCGAAGAGTGAATGCCTGGAGGGGCGTAACTAAGTATCCACCCGATCCGACCAGGGTCGCACTACGGCATACGACGCCAGTGCACCAAGGAGGAACCGAGCAGAGGGACCAGGTGCTACTCCAGGACAGACCCCGGACACGGCTGTTGACCCACACAGGGGAATACAGGAACAGGCAGGCTAGGCTGGCACACAGACTGCTGGGCATAGGCAGACACGGCTGGTACGCAGACTGGCGGATGCTGGCAAGCAAGACTGGTATGCAGGCAGGGAGGTACTGGCAGGTACGACAGGTTGGAGCACCGAGTGGATAGGACCCAGTACAGACTGGGACTCAGGAACAGAACCGCAGATGCGGTGGACAAACAGCAGAGTGAGGCCGCCCAGAGCGGCGAGCAAGAGCAGAACAAGACGAGACTGCCGAAGCGGCGAGCAAAGGGTCAGAGCAGAGCGAGACTGCCGGAGCAGCGAGCAAAGGGTCAGAGCAGAGCGAGACTGCTGGAGCAGCGATCAAAGGGTCAGAGCAGAGCGAGACTGCCGGAGCAGCGAGCAAAGGGTCAGAGCAGAGCGAGACTGCCGGAGCAGCGAGCAAAGGGTCAGAGCAGAGCGAGACTGCCGGAGCAGCGAGCAAAGGGTCAGAGCAGAGCGAGACTGCCGGAGCAGCGAGCAAAGGGTCAGAGCAGAGCGAGACTGCCGGAGCAGCGAGCTAAGGGTCAGAGCAGAGCGAGACTGCCGGAGCAGCGAGCAAAGGGTCAGAGCAGAGCGAGACTGCCGGAGCAGCGAGCAAAGGGTCAGAGCAGAGCGAGACTGCCGGAGCAGCGAGCAAAGGGTCAGAGTAGAGCGAGACTGCCGGAGCAGCGAGCAAAGGGTCAGAGCAGAGCGAGACTGCCGGAGCAGCGAGCAAATGTCAGAGTAGAGTGAGACTGCCGAAGCAGCGACCAAAGGGTCAGAGCAGAGCGGACAGGGCTCTGTTCACATGGAACAGACTGGAAGGGAAAGGCAGAACCAGGTACACACAGGATACTTGCAATGAAGTAGCGAGTGGACTCTAAACTCACAAACGGGAGTACAGGGACAACGAGTAGGAGTTAGGTACGGGATCAGATTCTGCAGGAAAAGGGAAGGTACGGACATAGAGAAAAACAGGTAACAGGCTAGGAGAGTATTCAGACAAGAACAGACACAGCAGCAAGATACAGGAGCGGGTCTAGGTATGCGGCCCCTAGAAGGCGGAAAGAACAGGCTAGGAGCGTGTTCACACTGGCCTGGAAATACAGCCTCCAGGATAGGCAGAAGACAACAGACTAGAAGATAGTTCAGACAGGACACAGTTCAGACACGGGAACTGATACCGCAAGGCAGGAAACATAGACAGGACCTGGCACATCTGTGACGGAAGCCAACTGACAGAACACAATGCTCAGGCCTGGATTACAGGGAGGAGCTGGGTTAAATACCAGGTGACAGACAGCAATAGGCTGAGGACACACAAGGGGTGTGCCTGCAGCAGCTACAAGAAGCAGGAAGTGATCGGGCGCTGCCCTTAAGCAGCAGAAACAGAGGCAAGCAGACAGCATGGAGGGAAGCCAGGCTAGCAGACTGGACTGGAGATCAAGTGCGCGCTCTTGCACAGTGGGAGATGGACCACCATGCAAGGACGCCGCCAGGTATGTTACACCCTGCACATGGGGTAAGTGACATACCTTATAACAACCATACTACATTTCTAATTGGAGGTATTTACTAATAATATTATTAAACCTACTACATATTGGGATAGGATCTTTGAGAATATAAGCAAATTGTAATATATCTCATGAGAAATATTATTCTTCTGCTCTTGGATGGATTTTTCAGTCTCAATTCTTAGGTAAAATCTGTATTCAATGACAATAAATTTACCCATTGCTGATATAGGAGATACTGTTACACGCATGCCGCTAGGTTCAGATAGGGGCGAGACAGGTTACATTAATTCTTTGGAATCCTGGGGGAACAGTTACTCAGGGCGACCAAACACCATGTGCTGCAGTTTCTCTCAGGCACACCGGGGTATTGACCCTCAGGCACAGACACGTACAGTACAGACCAAACGTTTGGACACACCTTCTCATTTAAAGATTTTTCTATATTTGCATGACTATGAAAATTGTACATTCACACTGAAGGCATCAAAACTATGAATTAACACATGTGGAATTATATACTTAACAAAAAAGTGTGAAACAACTGAAAATATGTCTTATATTCTAGGTTCTTCAAAGTAGCCACCTTTTGCTTTGATGACTGCTTTGCACACTCTTGGCATTCTCTTGATGAGCTTCAAGAGGTAGTCACCGGAAATGGTCTTCCAACAATCTTGTAGGAGTTCCCAGAGATGCTTAGCACTTGTTGGTCCTTTTGCCTTCACTCTGCGGTCCAACTCACCCCAAACCATCTCGATTGGGTTCAGGTCTGGTGACTGTGGAGGCCAGGTCATCTAGCGTAGCACCCAATTACTCTCCTTCTTGGTCAAATAGCCCTTACACAGCCTGGAGGTGTGTTTGGGGTCATTGTCCTGTTGAAAAATAAATGATGGTCCAACTAAACGCAAACCGGATGGAATAGCATGCCGCTGCAAGATGCTATGGTAGCCATGCTGGTTCAGTATGCCTTCAATTTTGAATAAATCCCCAACAGTGTCACCAGCAAAGCACCCCCACACCATCACACCTCCTCCATGCTTCACGGTGGGAACCAGGCATGTAGAGTCCATCCGTTCACCTTTTCTGCGTCGCACAAAGACACGGTGGTTGGAACCAAAGATCTCAAATTTGGACTCATCAGACCTAAGCACAGATTTCCACGGGTCTAATGCCCATTCCTTGTGTTCTTTAGCCCAAACAAGTCTCTTCTGCTTGTTGCCGGTCCTTAGCAGTGGTTTCCTAGCAGCTATTTTACCATGAAGGCCTGCTGCACAAAGTCTCCTCTTAACAGTTGTTGTAGAGATGTGTCTGCTGCTAGAACTCTGTGTGGCATTGACCTGGTCTCTAATCTGAGCTGCTGTTAACCCAGGGGCGGACACAGACTGTAGTGGGCCCCTGTGCAAGAATTTTTCCCCCCTCCCCCCTGCCCTTTATAGGGGGCATGAAGGGCCCCCCCCCGTGCATCTGTCATCCCCCCGTGCATCTCTGATTCCCCCCACTCCTAGTTAATTAATTGTATTTAAAAAAAATAAAAACTTGTTATACTTACCCCCAGGGATGGCTCCAGGTTTTTGTGGGCCCTGGGCGACAGAGTTTCAGTGGGCCCCTTTAACACATACCATGATTCATGATGCACAGATACCACAGAGAAATATATATATATAGTACAAGGTCAAGGATTTCACTTACTACATGACATGAGCGATATCTACTGTAAATTCTACAATAGCTCAGAAACCGGCGAATCCTCACAGCGCACAGTGCAGACCGGACAGTATAGTCTTTCATACAGTATTATGGGCACTGTAACGGGTCTGGGAGGTGGAACCTCTGAGCAACTATACAAAGGGGCAGTCCTTGTAAGGAAGCGGGTGGCTCCCAGGGAAGGCGGGCAGGTAGTCACGGCAAGTGACAGGGACAGTCTCTGGGTAGAAGGGCAGGAGGTCACGGCAAGTGACGGGGACAGTCTCTTGACAGGCGGATGGTCACGGCAAGTGACAGCAGGGTAAGAGTCTCTAGACGGGCAGGTGGTCACGGCAAGTGACAGCAGGGAGAGAGTCTCTAGATAGGCTAGCAGGCAGGTAGCAGGTGAGCGCTCCCAGGTGAGCGGGCAAGAGTCTCTGGACCGGCAGGTGGTCACGGCAAGTGACGGCAGAGCCTCCAGGTAGGCTAGCAGGCAGGTAGCAGGTGAGCGCTCCCAGGTGAGCGGGCAAGAGTCTCTGGACAGGCAGGTGGTCACGGCAAGTGACGGCAGAGCCTCCAGGTAGGCTAGCAGGCAGGTAGCAGGTGAGCGCTCCCAGGTGAGCGGGCAAGAGTCTCTGGACCGGCAGGTGGTCACGGCAAGTGACGGCAGAGCCTCCAGGTAGGCTAGCAGGCAGGTAGCAGGTGAGCGCTCCCTGGTGAGTGGGCAAGAGTCTCTGGACAGGCAGGTGGTCACGGCAAGTGACGCCAGAGCCTCCAGGTAGGCTAGCAGGCAGGTAGCAGGTGGGCGCTCCCAGGTGAGCGGGCGGGCAGATCCATAGACAGACTGACAGGAGTTGGAAGGCAGACTGTCGGACCGCAGGAATGCAAGCAGATAGACTGGAACCAGGTAGGTATCAAGCAGAGATCTGGCAGGTAACTGGCAGGTATCTGGTAACGGGACCTGAGGGCTGAAGCAGAGTTGAAAGGCTTTGCAACAACATTGCTCGGGCCCCTCCATTTTGGAGGAGGTGCCTTATATATGTTGAGGTCCTCCGGCCATTGGCCGGGGACTCCTTAGGACGGCGCGCACGGCCCCTTTAAGAGAGGGGGAGCGCGCGCGCTCTAAGCACAGAGGCCGGGAAGCAGCGCGCGCTGCCAGCAGAGCGGGAGGAAGCTGCCGGGCATGGAGCGGAGAGGTGAGGGGAACGGCGTCCCTGCCTAGCAGGAGGCAGGGACGCCGACGCTACAGGCACCATATAATGCTCCATACAGGATACTGACCCCCTTATAATGCTCCATACAGGATACTGGTCCCCATATAAAGCTCCATACAGGATACTGGTCCCCATATAACGCTCCATACAGGATACTGTCCCCTATATAACACTCCATACAGAATATTGGCCCCCATGTAACGCTCCATGCTGGCTGTTCCCCCCTTATAATGCCCCATGCAGGATGACACCCCCCTTTTAATGCCCTATGCAGGATGTCACCTCTACCCCCATAAAATGCCCCATGCAGGATGTCACCTCCCCCCCATACAATGCCCCTTGCAGGATGTCACTTCCCCCCTTTTCAATGCCCCATGCAGTATGTCAGACCACCCCCTCCCTTATAATGCCCCATGCAGTATGTCACACACACACCCTCCTTATAATGCCCCATGCAGGATGTCAATTCCCCCCTCCCCCTCTTATAATGCCCCATGCAGGATGTCACTTCCCCCCTTCCCCTCTTATAATGCCCCATGCAGGATGTCAATTCCTCCCTCCCCCTCTTTTAATGCCCCATGCAGGATGTCACCCCCCCATATAATGCCCCATGCAGTATGTCACTTCCTCCCTTCCCCTCTTATAATGCCCCATGCAGGATGTCACGCCCACTCTCCCCCCACCATATAATGCACCATGCGGTATGTCACACACACCCCATATAATGCCCCATGCTGTATGTCACCCCCCCATATAATGCCCCATGCAGTATGTCACACACACCCCATATAATGCCCCATGCGGTAAGTCACCCCCCCCATATAATGCCCCATGCAGGACGTCACACCCACTCTCCCCCCACCATATAATGCCCCATGCGGTATGTCACCCACCCCCATATAATGCCCCATGCAGGACGTCACACCCACTCTCCCCCCACCATATAATGCCCCATGCCCCCATACATAAAAAAAAAAAAAATCAAATACTCACCTCACTTCTTACCTGATGCTGATCCGGACTCCACAGCATCGCCCGCGTCTTCCCGCTGTGTCAGCTCAGGAGAGATCGCGCACGCTGTAAACATATCACCGCGCCCTCTGACCTGAGACGTCACAGTCAGAGGACGCGGAAGACGTTGCGGAGGTACGGGGAGGGGTAAGTATTGTCCCTGCGCACATCTCCGGTCATGTGACGGCGGGGGGGTCCTGCGGGGGGCCCCATGAGGAGACGCACAAGACGGGGGCCCCAATGGGGCTCCGAGGGGGCCCCTACAGCCCGGGCCCCATGCTGGAGTCAGGGCAGTCATGCCCTGATGGCGGCCGTGCCGGAGGCTGGAGGGGCCCCCTCTCCCTCGGGGCCCCCGTTCAATGAACCGGCTGCACGGGCAGTAGGTCCGCCCCTGTGTTAACCTGCGATTTCTGAGGCTGGTGACTTGGATAAACTTATCCTCAGAAGCAGAGGTGACTCTTGGTCTTCCTTTCCTGGGGCGGTCCTCATGTGAGCCATTTTCTTTGTAGCGCTTGATGGTTTTTGCAACTGCACTTGAAGACACATTGAAAGTTTGCCCAATTTTTCTGACTGACTGACCTTCATTTCTTAAAGTAACGATGGCCACTCATTTTTCTTTACTTAGCTGCTTTTTTCTTGACATAATACAAATTCTAACAGTCTATTCAGTAGGACTATCAGCTGTGTATGCACCAGACTTCTGCACAACACAACTGATGGTCCCAACCCCATTTATAAGGCAAGAAATCCCACTTATTAAACCTGACAGGGCACACCTGTGAAGTGAAAACCATTTCCGGTGACTACATCTTGAAGCTCATCAAGAGAATGCCAAGAGTGTGCAAAGCAGTCATCAAAGCAAAAGGTGGCTACTTTGAAGAACCTAGAATATAAGACATATTTTCAGTTGTTTCACACTTTTTTGTTAAGTATATAATTCCACATGTGTTAATTCATAGTTTTGATGCTTTCAGTGTGAATGTACAATTTTCAAAGTCATAAAAATACAGAAAAATCTTTAAATGAGAAGGTGTGTCCAAACTTTTGGTCTGTACTGTAAGTTGTTTCACTTGCTGACCAGACACACTTGACAAGAGTCCTCAAATGGTAGAACAGTAGCATTTAATAAGAAGCCGCAAAGCCAGTGCAAGTTAATGCTTATAAGCAACAGGCTTCAGTGACAAACAGTACAGTTTCCTTAGCAGCACAGCAGTTCACAGTCTTCCCAGTAGTACAGGCCAGCACAGTTCTAATGCAAAGGCACATTATTATTATTTATTATTATTGCGCCATTTATTCCATGGCACTTTACATGTGAAAAAGGGGTATACATACAAGAACAATTACAATAATCTTGAACACAATGTGATAGCGACTGGTACAGGAGGAGCGAGGTCCCTGCCCGCGAGGGCTCACAATCTACATTAATGAGAACACCATTCTTTACAGCACAGTGAGATGGAGGAGGGGGGAGGGCTTTCTGAGGGAGATGATCCCTGTGACACCATTTCTTCCAGTCCTTATATTTCTGCCTGACAATACTCTGCACTGTTAGTTCAGGAACTCTACCTGACCTGTGCTTAGCTTCATTCCTGACTTGAATCCTTTTCACTTGCAGGGGTGCTTCTGTGAGATACAGAACACACACACCACCTTTCTCTTCGGCTCCAGCCAGACAGTAAACAACTTCCCCAAAATCCCCCTCCCCGGGGCTCTGTTAAAACAATCCCTTCTCCTGTGACTTGGTTAACCCCTCTAGTTGGTGGATGCTTTTGGAACACAACACTTCCTGTCTCATCTGCTTATGTTACTTATAATAGTTGATGAATGCTTTTAAAGCAGCAGCACTATTTCTGCATGTCACACTTTTCCCTCCTTTTTGAATGTCGTCCTCGACATTCGTCTTAATTGGTCAATCGGACCAATTCTGAGACAGTGGTGAAAGTTGGATAACCTTATATACAAATTGCATTGTGAGATTGGTATAATGTTCATAAACATTGATAACCTAATCTTACGACCTTTTTCTTGTAGGATGCCTGTAAGAAATAAACAATTAACACAATTAAAATAATCAGCATCTCTTCAGCTGGAGCTTTTCGTAAGTCTTCAACCAGCTCTCTCTCTCTATGCTTTAACTGTTCTTTGTTTCTACAAAGTCTTTTAAGGAAAATCAAAGCATGAAAACAAGTCTTTCCACCAGGCAACATCTTCCATACTGCCTCTCGGTGGTGAATACCACTCAAGTGGGCTTACCTGGTCCACAGGCAGAGATACCCGTTTCCAGTCGACAGTCCTTGGCACTTGACTCGGTTCACCAAGTGTCTCATATGTCAGCATCATGGGCCCCTCACTTCTCGAGTCGACATCCTCCTGGTGGGTTGTTCCTCAGACACCACGTGATTTTCGGTCACAGAAGTTTCTTCAGCAGCACTCATTTCCCGCGCTTCCTCAGACGCTCTTGGAGCTGCCTCTGTATGTTCCTGTACTTCTCCCGAGTCGCTTGTTTCCATACTGTCTGGTAATTCCGTTTCTCCTGAGTGTCGATCGGTCTCTTCAGGGACCGGTGTTCGATCATCAGATCTGAATTGGACTTCATCTATACTCCTTAGTACGAACTCTGGAGCCTCAGAACTTAGTTAATTCTCCTGAGGTTAGTACATCCCTCTCCTTGCCGGTCCGAGAAATATAACGGTGTGTTTTTCTCCATCGGAACTTTCAAGGTCACTATCCATATGCAGAGCTTCAGTCTGTGGTGGTCTCTTAGTCGATCTCGGACGATATCGGTCTACTTCTGGGAAGTCTTGTTGTAGTGGCAGATAATCATATTCCGATGGACTATTCTGGTTTTCTTGTCTCTCGCTTCCAATCGGATTTCATACACTGGGCTGTCATCAGCTTTCCTCCTTACGACCACATACACCTTGTCTTCCCAGTATGAATGAAGTTTTCCTGGACCGCCTTTCTCGTACGTTCTTGACTAGCACCCGGCTTCCCGGTGCCAATTCTGCTCCATAATATTTTCGATCACAATACTCCTTACTCTTGCTCTGTCCTTGCGTAACCACTTTGGACGCTATGTTGTATGCCTCTGCCATCCGTTCCTTCCAATTCCGAACGTACTCCGGATACGTTCTGTAAGTCTCTGACAACTGAGTATTGAACATGATGTCAATTGGCAGTCTTGACGATCGTCCATACAATAGGAAAAAGGGTGAGTAACCCGCTGCATCGCTCTTTGTACAGTTATATGCATGTACCACTTTTGACAGAGAACTCTTCCAGTCTTTCTTCTCATCAGCTGTTAAATTGGGCAACATGGACAATAATGTCCGGTTAAAACGTTCCACTACCATTACCCTCTGGGTGATAGGGCGTTGTGTGGGATCTCTGATCTCTGAATTCTACAGTAATTTCCTAGCTTGGCAAAGAGCTGGTTCTCAAATTCTCTTCCTTGGTCGTGGTGTAACCTCGCAGGGAACCCAAACCTCAAAGCAAAATCATTGAAGATCTTCTTTGCCACTGTTCGACCTGATTTATTGGTGGTGGCATATGCTTGAGCAAATCGAGTGAAATGGTCCATCACCACCAAGATGTATTCGTAACCACCCTTGCACGTCTCGAGATGTAGAAAGTCTATTGAGACCATCTCAAATGGATACGTAGTTTGGATGTTGCCCATAGGTGCCCGGGTTGATGTGTTGGGATGTTTATCTTTCAGACACCCACACTCCCTGGTCACGTACCTCTCAATATCTCTCTGCATGTATGGCCAGAAGAAACGTTCACGGATCAAATTTTTTGTCCTTTCCACTCCCAGGTGCACCATGTTTTCATGGAGTTCTTTGAAGACCAACCTACGGAATACTCTGGGTAGTATCAACTGCCGGTTTTGTCCTCCTTTACAATACAGGATACCGTCTTCACTGAGGTAGAGCTTCGTCCATTGTTTAATTAAAACAGATACTTCTGGTGACTCATTGTCTCTCTCTCGTTTACTTGGAAACCAGTTTTGGTCCACATAAAGTAGTATTCTACCAATTATCTGATCTTCCCGTTGTGCTCTACAGATTTTTCCTTTTTGTAGTTATTGAATAGACCGGGGGTGATCTTGTTCTCTCTCTTTTATGGTGGTTTCCACCATCAAGGGACACCACAATGGTGAGTCTTCCTCCTGATAAGCTTGTACTGCTTGGATAGTGCTCTCAACTGCTTCCAGACTGCCTTCTTCTGAGCATTCTTGCATAAACTCCTCAGGCTCTAGTGGCATTCTTGACAATCCGTCAGCATCCGCATTGCATTTTCCAGGCCTGTACTTGATGCTGAAATTGAAGTCAGCTAGTTTAGCGACCCATCTCTGACCCATTGCATTTAGTTTGGCTGTAGTAAGGACATAGGTCAAAGGGTTGTTGTCAGTGTATACCTCAAAATCTTTGCTGTAGTAGATATAATCTCTAAATCATTCACAGATAGCCCATTTCAATGCCAGGAACTCCAATTTTCCGGAATGTAGGTGGCAATTCTTCTCAGCGTCTGTCAACGTTCTAGAACCGTAACCTATTACTCTCATTTTTGCATCTTGATGCTGATACAGGGCAGCTCCCAGTCCAAGTTGAGTAGCGTCACAATGAAGAACAAATGGTAAATTGAAATCAGGATATCCCAAGATGGGTGGTTTTACCAGGTAGTCTACTAGTTCTTCCAATACCTCCTGGTGGTCTGCTGTCCAGAGAATAGGCTGTTTGGACGAAACGGCGTTGTTTCTTTCAAGCCCGGTCCTACCCGTGTTCTACTTTTTCACCGTGGGTGTTGTTGTCTCTGTCGTCCTGTCCAAGAGGAGGTATAGTGGGGCGGAAGTTCCGAACGCAAGTACGATAGTAGGAGAGGAATCCTAATATCTGCTCCAAATCCCCAACTGCAGAGGGCCGCTTGTCTTTTAAGGCCAGTACCGGAGCGATTTCTGCTGGGTCCATGGTATATCCTTCTCCAAACACAATTTTCCCTAGAAATCGGACTTGTCTTTTCAACAGTTCACACTTCTTTGGGGTCAACTTAACTCCGTGTTGTTGATACTGTTGTGATACGGTCCTCACATGTTCAACATGCTCCCGGAAGGTTTTGCTGTGTACCACATTGTCATCCAAGTACGGCTGGCAGATATCGTCCCTCAATCCTTCTAAACATGTCTCCATGCTCCTCTGGAATTCTGCTGGAGCTGAACTGAGCCCAAACGGTATGCGCATCCACTCATATAATCCGCACGGTGTGATGAATGCTGTCAAGGGTCTACTGGACTCTATGACAAACCCTTAGTGGTATGCCTTACCCTGATCGAGACCAGAGAACCAGGCGCTTCCTGATACGCTATCCAGCATATCTTGGATCTTTGGTATCGGGCGTCGATCAGGTACTGATTTTCGGTTTAATCCCGGTAATAACAACAGAGTCTCAACGTACCGTCCTTCTTCCTAACACAGACAATAGGAGAGGAATAAGACGACTTCGACTTTTGGACCCAACCTCTGCGGATGAGATCTTGCAAATATTCTTTCGCTTCATGATGTAATGGTTTTGGCATAGACATGTAATTTCTGGTTAGTGGGGTCGTGTCTTTCAAATTGATTTTCAAATGCAACAACGGGATACAGCCTATATCAGAGTCATCTTTGGAGAACGCATGACACTCTTCTCTCAAGATCTAGCGGTTTTGCTACCGCTAGATCTTCAGGACACAAGTGTTACAGGGGTACTGGGGGATCCCAGGACCCCGAAGTGGGATGCGCAATTTCCTCCCCTGGGCAACTCCTGTTCCTTGGTGGGGAGACTGAATTCACTGTAGACCACTGGGCTGGTCTCACACTGGCTGGATATACCGTTTTAACGGTTTCGATGTGACCTAACACAGTCTGTGGATCCAGTCTAATTTCGTGTTTCGTAGTATTCATCACCGGTACTGTCACTCGAGCAAACCCACCAGTAGGAATCAT
Organism: Phyllobates terribilis; assembly: GCF_046119375.1. NCBI lineage: Eukaryota > Metazoa > Chordata > Amphibia > Anura > Dendrobatidae > Phyllobates > Phyllobates terribilis. Next base: position 99,657,112 of record NW_027362767.1, read on the forward strand.
AATAACAATCTCACCTTCAACTAGGCCTTCCGAAAGTTCTGAGGAGTCTTTTGTCACGAACAGTCTTTTCTGGACTTTGCTTCTCGGTTCTACCCGGACTCCACACCTCACCCCCACCGTTTGGTTTGCAGGGATGATGGTTGGGCGCCAGCCTACCTTGACTTCTTTTAGGTCACGTTTTCCGCCACGACGTTGGGTATGGCGAGCGATGTGGCGATTGCATCCACCACCAACGTCCCTGTCTTGTGTTTTGTGATGACCTCACAGATTACATTATAACCTAGGATAGGATCCTCTGCCACGTTCTGATCACTGGTCATGAGAAAAAGTACCAAAAACTCGATGGTGTTGCTGTTCTTCGTGGCCCTGAGTTGGAATGTCACTTCCACCCAGGCTGGATTTCAGTCTGGTTGCCGTGGAGTTCCACTGGTCCCAAGAGTTCTTTTAGTGACCGAAGGCAAGTGTGTGGCAGGTAGCGCCTTCTCCATTCTTCATTTAAAAGGCTCGCTTGGGCTCCTGTGTCCCACAGGGCTTTTACTAGGAGTCCATCTAGCTGGCACTGTATAAAGCACCTTTCACTGATTAGGCTGATGAGGCTATCTTTACTGACTGAGGAATCCTCCTCCCAGGAGTACATCGTTTGACCTCCGCACTGGGCATTAACTAACTGATGCCCCTGTCTCCCTTGCAGCTGTTGTAGATGGGAACACACTTGGGGATAATACTGACTCCGCCGTTTTACCTCATGCACCATTCTGGGGTTTGATGAGATTTGGATTTGCTTCTGGGGCCTCCTCCGTGTCACGGTTACCAGTCGCCCCGCACTGGCAACCTCCTGTCTTTTAACCCAAACGACCGTGACCATTGGCATTTCTTGGCATAATGTCCTTCCTCGCCACATCTTAGACAGTGGACACACACCGTACTCTGATTTGATGAATAGCACGCTTCACAAGCCGGGAATCTTCTGTTTTGGAACCCACTCCTGGGTCTGAGGGATACCGGTTCTGGCCTGGAACAAATCAACTTTTTCACCTCAATAAACTCGGTTCGCAGTTCTCCTATTACTTCCTCCCAGTCAGCGCTGGCAGGCCTCTCTTTTGTTGGTGATTTAAGGTTCCCTCTCGGAGGTGGCACTGGAGGGTCTCTATGAAGATCTACGGACTGGCCACCGGGGGTCTCCAACTTCAGCTGACTAATTTTAGTGATTTTAGAAGCAGAGCCTTTCTTTAACTTCTATTCACTCTCTGACTCCAAACTAGCGTCCTCATTAATTTTTTCAATTAGGACTGCATTTTTCTTGATACCTTAGCTGGTGAGTACCATTGCCTTTTTGCTGTTTTCTAATTTGACTTTGGAATTTTTAAAAAAATTCTGTTTATTGTTCTGGCTATGCGGTTTGTTTTCAATGATAGAGTAGGGACTCTCAAAATCGTGAGGACCCTTGACGTTTGGGTTGCGAGCTTACGTATTTTGGCCAAAATATTAACTAATACCTCATATGATATTTTTGCACTTTTTTATCTGCCAGGGCGCAGCCAGGCCCAATAATGGTGACCTTGTGAATGGGGGCTTTCCACCTCTGCGATCCACACAGATAGGGTGCCGTGCATCCTGCCTAATCGAATAGGAGGGGCATGTAATAGGATGCTGACCAGGCACGGTGCCGCGAGTGTGTGAATTGCACCCTTTTGCAAGTTTCATCTGTGTGCAGTTTTAATGCTAGGCAGTCACTCCTCCAGTGAGAGGGGATGAGAGCGATTGTTCATCGCCATTCTGCACCTGTGTTACCTCCTTCTTACAAAAGGGGGCCGGCTGCATCCTGGTGTGCATTTTTCTTGATATCTTGGCTGGCGAGTACAATTGCCTTTTTGCTGTTTTCTAATTTGACTTTTGAATTTTTTAAAAAAATTCTGTTTATTGTTCTGGCTATGCTGTTTGTCACTAAGTGCTGGAGACCTAACGGAGCAGAGTCAGCAACCATGGGTTAGTCAGCATGGATTCACTGACCGATTACCATTAATCTAGTCATGATCAGAAGTAGCCTTTCCTTTGATAGTTCTGCCAAGAACAATAAATAAATAAATTTTCAGCACACCAAGAAGGTGGTGTTTTGTCCACAACAATTTTTGGATTTTGGTCAACTTTTCTTCTTCTGTGCATGGGCAACTTAAGAAATTGCACAAAAGAACGTGTCACAATGTGACATAGGAGGCCTCGAGGACTTCTGTTTCTGGGGATGAACCATGCACTTTATAACAGGTTGTCTACAAAGCGTCAGATTCTAGGTACATTTATTTCCAAGCTTACTACAAGAGGACTAGTATTTCTGGACCTGCTTTCCTTCAATCGTCATCCATAATTTGCTTCTGTACTAGAATGCTAATTTTTCCGGAATGGGGTGAATAATAATGCTAGTGTGCACAAATCCTAAATTATGTTGAGAGCCTGAACTCTCCATGCTCCATCCTTCTGACTTCTCTCCCTTATGTGACCCTGTTATAGAACAATATTGTCTCATTAGAAAGCAGCACTTATGTAGGCCAGGCTGGATAAACCTCCCTTAATCCTTCCTGCCCATGAATGAAATGTAGACGGAATCAGATCACTTTCTCAACAGCATTACCAAGCCACTTCTGCTACTCTCTGGGATGATAAGCTTGTTCTGGTTAGTGTTTTTAAGCCAAAGGTGACATTGGGAGCCGCAGAGAGGGTAAGGGCTATGTTCCCATAATGCACCACTCCCCGCTAGCCATCACACCCTTGGGGATAGTGCTCTGCAACCACAGCTTCTTACTGGAATAGCAAGTCATTAATAAGCTTCAGTATTCTGTAAAATGATAGTAAGATGTTGTAGGATTCCATGTACCATAGCAAGGCACAATGATTGATTTTATGTATGTGTTACCGTGATCATCTGTACATCCAAGACTCTAGTTGATAAAAGAATGCATGCAATAAATTAATAGACTACATAACAGATGCCAGAAAATTAACCTTACTGCGATTAAAAGTGCATTAGTAAAAAGGTGCAGACTTTGCATTTGCTAAGTGACATATCAATGTTTCAGCAAGTCTAAAGAGCTGGATTATGCAATTCGCAAATAAAGGTAAGGAGATTACTTTGCGACACCGATAAAAAAACAATCCTTTTAAATTGAAACAATCCATTTTTTATCTATCGAATGCAAAAAATCAACTCTACTGTAGTTAATCTTTAAGGGGTTGTTTCGGATTCCCCTTTAAAAGAAAAATTGAAGAGGTTAAAGAGAATTTGTCAGCAAGATTTTCTTATGTAAAATAAATACATGGCTGTAATTGGGCTGTAATACTGATTACATTAATACCTTTGGTGAAGAAATCCGCTTTGTGGTTCTTCTGTAATCAGCATTTGAAGATTTCTGCTAATTAGATTTCGGTGCACAGGGGCCGGACTGTGCACTGGGTCTTCTCCTCCATGTCTGCTATTCCCCGGGCCACTCCGTCTGTCTCCGGTCTGTGAATAACCTGCCTCCTCTGTTTGAAATCTCAGCAGTGACCTGTCATTCGATGACTTGAGGCAGGCGGAGGGGCCAGGTAATCACAGACTGGAGGCAGGCAGAGTGGCAAGGAAGCACAGACAGGGAGGAGAAGACCCAGTGCACAGTCTGGCCCCTATACATCAAAATCTAATCAGTAGAAAACTTCAAACACAAATCGGATTTCTTCCCCAAAGATATTAATGTAGTCAGTATTACAGCGCCATTACTGTCATATCTTTACAATACAAAATCGTGCTGACAGGTTTACTTTAAACAGATGTGTTAACTTCTCTGCAGAATAGTGACACAAACTCTTGTTGGTTACAAACACATGAAATTGCACAATAATCTTGGTGGTTACACATACACAAAGTGAATATGAATAGCGGTACCAGAGCGCCAATAACAGAGCAAAAATATTAAAAGGACTGATTTATTAATACACATGTGTGTGTGTATTAATAAATCAGTCCTTTTAATATTTTTGCCCTGTTATTGGCGCTCTGGTACCGCTATTCATATTCACTGATTGTCCCTTTCCCCCTGTTGGGGTGCGGTAGAGCTGCCTTTAATTTATTGTTCTTTCACCTGTGGGAGGAATTTAATTAGAATTACTACCCTGGTTTTCCAAGCTGCGCTGCCCTAACCCCTCCGGAGCGCTGCCGGGGGTGTTGGTGAAGCTGGGCGTCCATCTCGGTGTTACATGCAACTAACCTGACCACGTGATCCACCACTGAGAGATCAGGATCTGTGAACGCCGCTGGAAATAGATGACAGCCACCAACAGAGCGGAGCTTGTGGAGCTTTACACTGGGGTTGTGCAGAGGTGCACAACTTCATAAGGTTAGTAGCCATCCCCACACCCTTCTAACAATTGCAATACTGAGTCACCCATTGCGCCTTGTTCTCTCCTCTCTTTACACACATACACAAAGTGGCACAATGAGCTTGGTGGTTACAAACGCATTAAGTGGCAGAAATGCTTTATGGTTACAAACACATGAAGTGGCACAATAAGCTTGATGGTTACACATACATGAAGTAGAACAATAAGCTTGATGGTTAGGACGCGCCCCTGGGCCTGCTGTGTCGCGCAGCGTCTCGCGCACGGGGGCTTACCCGGAACCGGATCAGATGAGGGTTGTAGTCTCCGAGTGGCGGGGACCCGGTCCGTGCCCAGGGAGTCAGACTCAGTGTGTGGCAGTCTTGATAGATGTTATTTGAGTGTCGACTACGCCACCCGTTGATTTGCAGCTATGGAGCTGCCGCTGCAGGGCAGACCGCTGAGGCCGGTGTAGAATTGTGCAGCGTGATAGTATAACCCCCAACGGGAGGGGTATGGCCTCAGGGCAGCCGACGTGGAAGATGGGGGTAGCAGGAACCACTCAGAGACGGTGCGGTGTAATTCAGGGTCTTTACTGGTAACAACGATAGACCCTCCCGGAGTACTTGCTAGCGAACGGGGCCTGGTCAGTCCTTGAGCAGATGGGATCTCCCCTGGCCAGGCGGAGTTGTAGGCCTCCCAAACTGACTGTACTCTTTTGGCTACCTTGCTAGAAGCGGATATAAGTAGCCCACGTCCCTGAGTGTACTGTGTGGTGCTCACCCGTATGGCCGGTGACTCGGGGCCTTCTATTGGCTTCCGCTCCACGATGGCGGTGCTGGTCCCACACGTGTGACCGTGCCTTCGGGTTTCTGGGCCTGAGGACCTGAAATCCCCTGCCGGTCGGCTTCTGCTGCTGGGTAGGAGTTAGTCCCCACAGCCTCGGACGCCGGGTCCGGTAAGAAAGCTTCTCAGTCAGGGCGAGCTCTGCAGCTGCCAGCCCCTGACTCGTAGTAGTATTGCTCCCACTGAGCTCCAGCTGTTTCTTCCTATGACTGTCTCTTGTCTCTACTCTCCTTGACTCCTAACCCTGCTTCAGCCCCGGGTTTATATAGGGGAAGTTCTTCCCCTCCCAAGACTGGGCAGGAGGTGTGGCATGCACAGGATCCCTGACCAAAGGACCTCCCACCTGCTCTCAGACGTAATATCTCTATCACTGTGGCAACCAGACCCCTGGGGTGTCACATTCCCCCCTAGTGAAATTTAGTACTCCGGGACTAAACATATTTTTAGAAAAACATAACAAGGTATAACAATAACAATACAATAAGAAAAACACATAAGATGGTTACGGCGTGTCCGCAACCGGGTGCAGTCTTTGAAGAAAAGCAAGGTGTCCATTTCACCAAAACAGGGAGACGTAACCAGGTAGGGGTTTGTCCTACCCCGAGTCCTTAACAGTCTTTAGTCCGTCCTGGGTTACGCTCCAACTATGTACAAGGATTCCCGGTAAATCCACCAAGGACTCCTACAAATAACTGTAAACACAAAATTATACACAAGCAACAATACACAGGTAAACATAAATAAAACAATTTATACACTTCAAATCCTCCACCGTGCGGGTAACTGGCCTCTAGTGGCCCTAGTGGACCTACGGAGCTGACTGCCTAGCCCTGAACTACAGGGTGTAGGAGCTGTCAAGGGTAAACTGGGCAGCTGTCTACCGGCTCTTTGGCTCACTAGGGATATGGCAGGCTCACTGCAAGCAGAGGGTTGATCCTCCTGGTCTCCGGGTGTGGGGTCTTCTGCCTCCTGGACCGGCTGTTCTTCCAGCTCTACCTGTTGCTCCGTAGGTGCTTGGGATGCTGGTTGGAGGAAGGTGAGTACGGGTACCACAACTGCACCATTGACTTGAGTCCAAGACCGAGGGAAGTCCCCGAGCACAGTACTAACCATATCTTCCCTTTCCTCTACGGGTCGATGGTCTTCTTGTTCCTCTTCAGGGTTCCTCAGTTGTTCGGGACACTTCTTCAGGTGGTCCCGGGATACAATAGCTGTGGTTTCCCCTCCGTCTTTACTGATGGTACAAACCTTCGGGTTCTCGTGGCTTGAGGGCAGTACGGTGTACGGGTCCTTTTCCCACTGGTCGTCCAACTTGTGGAGCCGTCTCTTCCTCTTCAAGACCTGCTCTCCGGGTACCAGGGGAACAGCGGGAGCATACTGGTTGTAAGTTTTCTCTTGTCTTTCCCTAGCCTGACAGAGACTTCGCTCTCCTGTACTCTCCGGTACTGCTGCTGCCTCTCCGTGTCCCAGTCTGTTTCTGGTGAAGTGTCCTCGGGTGTCAGGACTCCCATTTCTAGGTCAACAGGTAACTTACCAGGTCTTGCCCTCATTAGGTAAGCCGGGGTACAGTTGGTGGAACCTACCGGGATGTGGTTGTATAGGTCCACCAGATCGGGCAACTTCTCAGGCCACAGACTGCGTTCTTCCAGGGGCAACGTTTTTAAAAGATCCATTACCACCTGGTTCATTTTCTCACAAAGTCCATTAGTTTGCGGATGGTAGGGTGTCGTCCTTATCTTCCGGCAGCCATACAGATTGCAGAATTCCTGGAAGACCTCCGCTTCAAAGGCAGGTCCCTGGTCCGTCAGCACTTGGTCCGGGTACCCGTGTGGACGGCAAAAGTGCTGCTGGAAGGCTCTAGCTGCTGTTTGAGCCGTTAAGTCCTTGACGGGGACGACAACCAAGAACCGGGAGTAATGATCCACGATGGTTAACGCGTAGACGTAGCCACTTCTGCTTGGGGTCAGTGGTATGCCTCCATCACCATGGCTGCGTCTCTTCGTGGCACCACTACTTGCCAGAGTAGTTCATGCGTCCGGGAGTTAACCATTCTGTGGCACAACTTCCCCTTGTAAAGGAACAGTCGACTCTTCTCTGCCCATAGTTGTTTGGCTTCCTCCGGAGCGTCTGGTTCAAGGCAAGCCTCCGGGCGAGTCAGCATCTCCTTCACCAGTCGGACGGCAGGGTCGCTGTCTTGCGTTTCCGCCCAGTTGTAGTGAGGTAAGGGGTTCAACGTAGCAGCCTGCTTACTCCTTACCCGGTGGGAATACTGGATAGTCCCATGACGGTGGAACGCAGGGAGTTCAACTTCTTCCAGTCCCTCCGGATCTTCTCCTTCGTCCGGCAGGTTGGGCATCCTGGACAGGGCATCCGCGTTGGTATTGGAGCGTCCGGCCCGGTATTTGATTGTGAACTCGTAGTTGGACAGACGGGCCATCCACCTCTGCTCCAGGGCACCGAGTCTTGCCGTGTCCAGGTGTGTCAACGGGTTGTTATCCGTGTACACGGTGAACCGGGAAGAAGCGAGGTAATGCTTAAAGCGCTCGGTGACTGCCCATACTACGGCCAGGAACTCTAGCTTAAATGAGCTGTAATTCTCGGGGTTCCTTTCGGTGGGTCGCAGTTTTCGGCTGGCGTAGGCGATTACTCGTTCCTTCCCCTGCTGGATCTGGGACAGTACGGCTCCTAGCCCGATGTTACTGGCGTCGGTGTAGAGGATAAAGGGCTGGCTATAATCCGGGTACGCCAGGATTTCGTCCCCCGTGAGGGCCATCTTCAGCTGGCGGAAGGACTCTTCTTCCAACTCCTCCCATTTGAAGGGCGGCTTCTGGTTCTTGGCCTTCCGGGACTGGCCTATCAGGAGGTCCTGCATAGGTGCTGCCTTTTTGGTGAAACCGGGAATAAACCTTCGGTAGTAGCCTACCAACCCGAGGAACTGCCGCACTTCTTTTACGCTGGAGGGGCTTGGCCATTCCTTAATTGCGGTGATCTTATCAGGGTCGGGAGCCACTCCATCAGCGCTCACCACGTGTCCCAGGTACTGCACCTTTGGTTTCAGGAGGTGACACTTGGAGGGTTTCACCTTTAGGCCGTAACTCGCCAGAGCTTCGAACACTTCCGCCAGGTGTTTCAGGTGGTCCTCATACGTCTTGGAATATACGATGACATCGTCCAGGTACAACAAGACCGTCTCGAAGTTTCTGTGGCCCAGACAACACTCCATTAGTCGTTGGAAGGTTCCTGGTGCGTTGCAGAGTCCGAACGGCATGCAGGTGAACTCGCTAAGTCCCATCGGGGTGGTGAATGCGGTCTTCTCCCGGTCCGCCTCTGCTACAGGAACCTGCCAGTACCCGCTAGTGAGATCCAAGGTAGAGAAGAAGTTAGCAAATCTTAAAGCAGCCAATGACTCCTCTATCCTTGGTAAGGGGTACGCATCCTTGTGTGTGATACGGTTGATTTTCCGGTAATCTACACACATCCTCATGTTGTCTTTTTTTCTGACTAAGACCAGTGGAGCTGCCCAGGGGCTACAGCTATCCCTGATCACCCCAGCCTCCTTCATGTCTCTAAGCATCCCCTTGGCGTGTTGGTAGTGGGCAGGGGGTACGGGTCGATACCTCTCTTTTATAGGAGGATGGTCTCCCGTGGGGATGTGGTGTTCTACCCCCTTGACTCGCCCGAAGTCTAACGGGTGTTTACTGAACACTCTCTCGTACTCTTGAACCACCCGATAGACTCCTTGTTTCTGGTGTGCGGGAGTGGAGTCAGTACCCAGATGTAGTTGCTGACACCAGTCCTCCATGTTTTTCTTAGAGCCGTTACCTTCCTCCGGGTGAGATGGAGGCAAGGGTTCCACAGATTGTATAGAATTTTGGTTAATGGTATATAATTTAGCTAGCGTGGCATACCGGGGCAGATACACTTCCCTCTCCCCGATATTTATTATGCGAACGGGCACCTTCCCATGGCGTACATCAACCACCCCCCGTGCTGTCAAAATGGTGGGCCTACTGTCCGAGTAAACTGGTTCTACCATTGCCTGGTAATCCCTACCTCTCAGACCAATAGCTGCCCGGCACCAAATCATCATTTCACTTTTTGGGGGCATGGCAATAGGAAAAGGGTCACACATTCTTACGCTACCAATCTCACCGCCGGAGAGTTCCACCTGTTGCCGTCGCATCAGTGCCCGGATCTCTTTCTGGAGCACCCGCTGCTCGCCGGAGCTGGCGTTCTTGGCAACCTGCTGTAAAAGGAAAATCACCTCTGCAAGACAATTTTCAATTACATTAGTTCCTAGAGTTATTTTTGGGTGACTCTCATGTTTGTCAATATCTACAATGATCAGTCCCTGTGCTGCCAGTTCGACTCTACCGATTTTGATGGTCACCTCTTTAAATCCGATCTGTGGCACGGGCTGGCCATTGCTGGCGATGATACTCAAGTCGTCGTCAGGGTAGCGGGTAATATCCGAGTCATTCCAGTACTGCTTAAAGAGCACGTACGGGATGGTGGTGACCTGTGACCCGGTGTCCAGTAGGGCACTCATGGGAATGCCATCCAGTACCACAGGCAAGACTGGACGTCCTCCCACATATCTGTCGCGCCAGTTCGATGGGCCTGGTGATCTTTTTCCTGGGGGTTGGCCCTCTACCCCAGGTTGTGCCCGTTTAAAGAACAGTACCTTGCCATATGTCCGGGTTGATTGCAGCGGCGGCAGATGGGTCGTCCGTCCTCGCTGTATCGGTCACTGGGTCTTCCTCTGGCCGGTGGGGTCCTCCTTGGTCGACGCCACGGGATGTCCTCCGGTCCGGATGCCAGCTGGATCTTCCCTGGGGTGGAAACCTGTAAAGACTGCACAGTTCGGGTTAGCGCAGCAACGCTCTTAGCTAGCTCTTGGACCTGATGGTGTAGGTCTGGAGCCGGGTCATTGTCCAAAGCCTGCGCATCAGCTCCCACAGGCCCTGCCGACAAGGGCGCCGCCTCCTGGTGGTAAGTAATAGCTGGGCGCCTGTGGGTCATAACGCCACCCGGTGCCGGTTCTCGGAGCACCCGGATGGCTCTGTCCTTGAACTGTGCAAAGCCCAGATGGGGATCCTGTAAGGCCATCGCCCGCAACTGAGTTCGGTGGGCATTACAATACAGTCCCTCTATAAATTGTTCGGTCAACAGCCTGTCCTCGTTTCCCACTCCATCAGGGTCGGTCTGCTTAATGGCCCTCAGGGCCTCTTGTAGGTTTAGTGCATAGTCCCTTATACTCTCATGCGCTCGCTGCTTTCACCCGTAGAATCTAAGCTTAATCTCGGCTGAGGTGCGGGTATCAAAGGTATCCTTCAGCCGGGTTAGTATCCCTGCGACAGTCTTCCTCCCAGGTGGCCAGGATTTTACTTCCCTTTTGGCTGCCCCGGTTAGTTGGGCCACCAGGATGCTCACTTTTTGCTCTTCTGTGAGGGGGTACACCTGGAAGAGGCTATCCAGCTTTTCTCTAAAGTCATGCAGGGTATGTGACTCCCCTGAGTACTGGGGTAGCCAAGCGGCTCCCGGGATATAGGGCATGGTGAAGGGCATAACTGCAGCAGCGGTGGCGCTGGCGGGGGTTGAGGCAGTGAAGCTCTCCTCCGTATCCGACATCTTCCTCCCCCCTAGTGGACCGTGGCCTACCTTGCGATGATCCTGTTCCGTAGGCCGCGGCTCCGCAGTAGATCGTCAGGGTTGAGGACCTTCCGTCGCGCTCCGGTGACGTCGGCGTCTGCTGGGCTCCTTCCAGGACCTTACGCAACGTCCGGACGTGAGGCGGGGCTTCAGTTCTCGCGCGCTTTCGAAGTCCACGCCCCTCTTCTTCCCGCGCGGCATCCTCAAGATGGCGTCCAATGGCGGGAAAACTCCACGGATGGCGGGAAGAAGGCCGAAGATGGCGCCGGATGGCGGGAAAACTTCGCGGATGGCGGGAAGAAGGCAGAAGATGGCGCTGGATGGCGGGAAACCTCACCACTGGTAAGTTTGAACAGTCTTTGCTTTTCAGGCATGCAGTACCCGGTGGTTGCGGGCACGAAATCCTGCCGACTACGCCAAAGTTGACGCGCCCCTGGGCCTGCTGTGTCGCGCAGCGTCTCGCGCACGGGGGCTTACCCGGAACCGGATCAGATGAGGGTTGTAGTCTCCGAGTGGCGGGGACCCGGTCCGTGCCCAGGGAGTCAGACTCAGTGTGTGGCAGTCTTGATAGATGTTATTTGAGTGTCGACTACGCCACCCGTTGATTTGCAGCTATGGAGCTGCCGCTGCAGGGCAGACCGCTGAGACCGGTGTAGAATTGTGCAGCGTGATAGTATAACCCCCAACGGGAGGGGTATGGCCTCAGGGCAGCCGACGTGGAAGATGGGGGTAGCAGGAACCACTCAGAGACGGTGCGGTGTAATTCAGGGTCTTTACTGGTAACAACGATAGACCCTCCCGGAGTACTTGCTAGCGAATGGGGCCTGGTCAGTCCTTGAGCAGATGGGATCTCCCCTGGCCAGGCGGAGTTGTAGGCCTCCCAAACTGACTGTACTCTTTTGGCTACCTTGCTAGAAGCGGATATAAGTAGCCCACGTCCCTGAGTGTACTGTGTGGTGCTCACCCGTATGGCCGGTGACTCGGGGCCTTCTATTGGCTTCCGCTCCACGATGGCGGTGCTGGTCCCACACGTGTGACCGTGCCTTCGGGTTTCTGGGCCTGAGGACCTGAAATCCCCTGCCGGTCGGCTTCTGCTGCTGGGTAGGAGTTAGTCCCCACAGCCTCGGACGCCGGGTCCGGTAAGAAAGCTTCTCAGTCAGGGCGAGCTCTGCAGCTGCCAGCCCCTGACTCGTAGTAGTATTGCTCCCACTGAGCTCCAGCTGTTTCTTCCTATGACTGTCTCTTGTCTCTACTCTCCTTGACTCCTAACCCTGCTTCAGCCCCGGGTTTATATAGGGGAAGTTCTTCCCCTCCCAAGACTGGGCAGGAGGTGTGGCATGCACACGATCCCTGACCAAAGGACCTCCCACCTGCTCTCAGACGTAATATCTCTATCACTGTGGCAACCAGACCCCTGGGGTGTCACAGTTACACATACATGAAGTAGAACAATAAGCTTGATGGTTACACATACACAAAGTGGCACAATGAACTTGGTGGTTACAAATGCATGAAGTGGCACAATAAACTTGATGGTTACACATACATAAAATTGCACAATAAGCTTGGTGGTTGCACATACATGAAATGGCACAATAAGCTTGGTGGTTACACATACATGAGGCGGCACAATAAACTTGGTTACAAATTACGTCTGGTGATACATTTACACTTAAAATTTTCAAAACTTGACTTTTATATTTCATTTTGAAAGATCTGGAGACTGTATGTTACTTAAAGAGTTTGTCCATCTGTGAGGATACAGTTTTTTATTATTTTATTTTATTTAAATGTAAGTATTTGGGGGCTACAAATAAATTTTGCATTCAGCTTTCATTACAAAATTTGCACCATTCGGCTTTTAGAGGCACTGTTTCCCAGAACATTCAACTTTTATATGATCTGTGATCATAACTCAGCTGAGAGGAGCTCAGAAAAAGACAGGTAGAAGAGTTATGAACTCCTGTCAGACTGTCATAGCCAGCCAGTGCAAAACAGAGACTATAAAAGGTAAACAATGCAACATTTTTAATGAAACCAGATTGCAAACATTATTTTTAGTCCAAAGTACATTCAAATAAGTAAAAATAAAATAGATAAATCCCAAATAAAATATATCCCAAAGGTGGACAACTCCTTCTTGAAATAACTGACAACTTTTCAGCCTGTTGAATTTTTTCTCTGATAACATGTAAAATTAGAGATGAGCAGATCAGGCAAAATTTGAATCTGCCTGTTAGCGGGAATGTTCCCTGGAGATTAATTCGCATGGAAGGTATTCTCCCCAAATAATTTTATGTCCCTTATTATCCTGTGGGGTCTTTCCAAACCCCAGAGCATAATAAACGTAATATGTAAAAAATAAAAAAAAAACTTTAAACTCACCTTACCACTTAACTCTCCGGCCCCTCTGCTCCTTGCCACCAAACATCCGGTCCTCACCGCATGTTCTGATCGCTGCCGTTTGTGCAGAAATCTCCTGCGCAGGCACTCAAAAGATCATGGCGTCATGAAACCCTGACGTACGTCATGACCTTTTGCACACATGTGCATAACAGTTCCGGGCTTCATCAGAGCCGGAAAAAAAGGGGATTTCAACATGGGCTGTGGCGATCAAAAATGCGGCAAGGATGGGATGGGTGAGGATGAAGAGCGAAGTGGCCAGAGAAATGAGCGGTAAGGTGAGTACAAAGATTTTATTTTTTACTTTAGCATTTTGTTGGCCATTTCGTGTTCAGAAAAATGGCAACTAGCAGCCATCATTTTGCTAAATCCATATAGAAGTGAATTGTAAAAAAATCCACATTTTTTAAAAACTTTTGTAGAATTCAATTCCACTCTTATATATTCGCTCATCTCTACTTAAAATTCTAAAAAGCAGTAAGTATTAGTGAGAGCTTAAGGATGTGTCGTTTTGGTGAGTCGTCTGTTCAAAAACTGAGCGGAAACTCCAAGTTTTTGAAGAGTTTTGAAATTTGGAGGTGTATATAGAAAATTTCCACTAAGTTTCGGCTCCAAAAAACTAAAAAAACTCAATATGTAGGTAACTCAAATCCTGCTTGATTTCTGTATGTGGGTGGGGCAGACGAGGTCCACCAGGTGATGAACATCAGAGACTCTGTACATTGAAGTGCTACCCTTACAATATTTTTCACTAGGGGTCTATAGCGGTAAGTAAGGCAGCAGGGATCCATACTGACAAAACTATTATGCCATATGACCACTAGGTGTCAATGGAAGGTAAATTTTACATGCGTTTTTCCCGCCAGGTAGAAGCGTTTGTCAAGCGTTTTGCACATGCATTTCTGCATGCGGGTTATCAAGCGCTTTTCCAAGCGATTTTAGCATCACTTGGAAAATTGCTTGACAACTTGGTCACACTATATAAATCCATGCAACAGGCATGGATTTATAAAGTGTGACCAAGTAATAGTTAAAAAAAAGAATAAGAATGGTGAAAAATAAAAAATAAAGATTATACTTACCTTCCGATGGCCCGCGGTCTCCCCAGTGTCTCGCGGTGGTGTGAAGGACCTGCGATGACATCATTGAGTCATGTGACAGGTCACGGGACCGCCGTCAGCGGTCGCGTGACCTGTCACATGACTCAATGACGTCATGTCAGGTCCTCACACCACCGCGAGCCGCCCAACACACCGCATGCATCGCTATGGAGACCGGGGGACATCGGAAGGTAAGTATAATCTTTATTTTTTATTTTAAATTCTTTTTTTTACAGTTTCTATGGTATCCAGGTCTGTATGAGAGTCTCCTCTTCTTCAGGCCTGGGTACCATCCGCACATTGAATCGCTTCATATCCGCATGTGCACATGTAGTGATGTGGATATCAAGTGTTTTAATGCAAGTCAATGGCGGCAATTACGCCACGTTTCCGCAAAATTAATGGACATGCTGTGGATTTTTCCGCAATGATAGTCCGCAGCGGAAATTTCCGCAGCATGTGCATAGCACATGCGGATTATCATTGGGGACCATGGGGGCACGTATTACCAAGCGTTTTTTAAGCGGTTTCGCTGCGGAAATTCCGTGGCAAAAACGCTTGAAAAATGCATAGTGGGCACACAGCCTTAGGCAGAAAATACTAATCTTTTGTAATATTGATAAAATTTAGGTAATAATGATGATGACCGACTCAAGGTAAATTTCCCTTTATGTATTTATAGCTATTTTTATTATTATTTATTGCCTTTCAATCTGGCCATTGGCTTTTTGTTGAAAAATCTCTTTCTGTTCCACCACTTTCTTTGTTGATAACATTTCATCATCCTCTGTGGTTTTGTTTTTAATCATTTATTGTGCTTATGACTAATAAAGACATATAAAATGTTTTATTGCTGGTGTTTAGGATCTCTAACCAGTATACTAGCCCTCGCTCAATTTTTAGAGGGTCATCATGTGACCCTTGCTCTTAATTTTTTCAGTGTGTGAATGATGCCCTCCTTCATAATTGTTACAGGATCTGTATGAGGTCTTCCTCTACAATTATCTTACAAACATATATGTATACCTCCAAGGGCTAAATATTTTTCAGCCCTTGCACTGTGCATTGGCTTTACCAGTAATTTTTTAAAAATAGGAGAAAAATATTTTCTGAAGCTCTCCTCTAAGTGTCTTCCAGGGTGTATTGCAGTCCCTCCTTCTAATTTTTCGCAGCAATTGCACTTAGTGCATAGGCTTTATGAGTCTAGGAGTCCCACTACCTAACAATTTTAACAGAATGCATATGAGGCCCTCCTTTATGTCTAATACAGGGTGTATCAGAGTCCCTCTTCCTTCTAATTTTTGGCAGTTCTCGCATTGTCCACATAAGCTTTGTGAGTTTCAGAGTCTCTTCTTCATAAATTACACAGGACGTGTCTGACCATGTTACACACACCACATGCCCAGATAAGGCAGTAATATGTTAAAATTACATTTACCGGTGACTACCAGTGGGTGTAGTTTTATTTCCCCCTCTACTATGTCATCTACTGTAGTTATAGGCGACGAGGAAATACGGTGAGAGATGGTCCGGCTACGAAGAGGTGGAGGAGGCGTTTTTTTTCTTTTTAATTTTGCCTTATATACAATTCATTATAAAGGAAAGAATGTTTCTTAACATTTTAACATCTTTTCCTGTAAAATCCTGTTTTATTGTGAGTCCGTAAAAGTGGAGTAATACTCTGACAACATTGTTCCCAACAGTGACCTGGGAGGCAGATGCGTTCGGCATCTTCCCCATGCTGTTCCCATTTCATTTGAGCGCTGTTCCCATCCATTTCAGCGATTTTCCTGTCTCCCCAGCCCTCCTGTTAGGGTCTTCCGGAAAAATCCTCGAGTTTCCCGTTGACTTCAATTATACTCGGTACTCAAGTCGAGCCTGTCCGAGCATTCGACCATCTCGATTTGAGTATCGAGCACTCGAGCATTTTAGTGCTTGATTATCATTAGTGGGCAGTTCCTGGACCATCACAGTTCAGCAGTTCCCAGTGGAGAACAGCTTATATGGCAGAATCGTAAGAGTGTAAGTTCTCTCTCTGATGCTTCAGCAGTGTGGAAAGCTGTATCGGGCAAGTTGTTTGTTTTTTTTGCAAACCACGAAATCGCATCTCAAAATGTTCACATTCATGCCAAATAGTGAATCTCTAGTGATTATTTAGTAAAAAAAAATGACCATTAGTCCTCAGGGATTTTAAAATGTTTGCATACAGGCATAAAATGTAAATGACCTGCCCAGGGGAATGGGGATGACTCGGTACCCGGGCCTTTAGCCTGGCCTTTTAGGGATGTCGCGGTGGTCGGCTCCCGGACCCGTACCCTGGGGTCGCTCCTTAAAAGGGGTGGATAATTTGTTAAGTTAATAAAAGAGTTTGTGACGCCACTTGTGGCTTCTGGTGAGAATCACCAGCGCTGCACAGTTCACTGAGGCCGATGATAAGACAGCTGGATGGTAGAGCTCCCCACAGGTGGAGCTAGGCCTCAGGGCAGTGTATGACGGGGAATGCAGGACAGGCGAGACCGCGCCGGGTCAGAGCAAGAACAGGGACAGACACGATAGTCACTTCAGTACCTTTTACTGATGGAAATTCAGGCACGTCCCGGAGCACTGTAGGGTGAAGGGTGCATGTCAGGATCCTCCCCAATGAGAAGGTTTTTGGACCTCCTGTTTCTTGCCTCTGCGTAGTAAGTTTCTGACCTGCCTGGAGCTAGGCCTAACTTTGTCTCTGTCCTGCGCTGGCTGACCTTGTGGTAGGGCCTTTCCTTGGATTACACGCTCCCGACTTACGGGGCCTATGTGTCTCCTGGCTCTGATACGTATCAGCACTTTAGCGATCCTGGGACCTGTAGTTCTCCAGGGATTCCGGTTATATCTTACTGGGTCGTGGAGATCCCGGTAAGCTTCGGACCCGGTGTCCGGCAACAGCTTCGGGGTGAGCCAATTAAGCTCCTCTGCCCCCTATGTACTAACCCTCTACTCGCCTTCGGCCTACTCGGGCCCTCACTAGGCTACTCACACTAACGGCAGCTTGCAGCGCTTCACCGATCTTATAGCGCTGGCACGCCTAAAGCTCACCACTCTGAGCTACACGGAGTCTTGATCTGGATAAGCTCCACTGCAGGATAGCAATTGCAGGAGCTGGAACAGGCTTTTGTCCTCTGAGGTAACTTTTCTCAGACTGCACTGGACTCACTGCTAAACCAGACTGCACTAGACTCTGACTGCAACTGCAACTAACTGCTGCCAGGCTCCACCTTCCCTTATATATCCCTAACGGGCTCCCTCTGGTGGTCTGAGGTGGAAGGTGGAGATGTGTGAATGGTTATGGGGGCCTCTTGTGGAGGAATCCATCAATACACCCTTCTAGGATCTGTGATACCAAGCACAGCTGGGCGTCACATAAATATTAAAAATTGTGCAACCAGACTATTTATTCCCCAGTCCTAAATGCAGATGTTTAAATAGTGTAATAATGCTTTAAAAATGCTACTGCTTGGGCTATTTAACATTTTAGTGCAATTTTATTAACTAAAGGTAACCACTAGATTTCTATCTGCAATCATCATTCCTTCATTCATCTTCAGAGCCACTAATATGCAGTTTGCAAGTATAATATTTTTCTCTTGCGAGAGTGTGATTTAGGCTGGATGGGAGCTCTATGTACACTGCTCAAAAAAATAAAGGGAACACTCAAATAACACATCCTAGATCTGAATGAATGAAATATTCTCATTGAATACTTTGTTCTGTACAAAGTTGAATGTGCTGACAACAAAATCACAGAAAAATCATCAATGGAAATCAAATTTATTAACCAATGGAGGCCTGGATTTGGAGGCCCCCCAAAATTCAAGTGGAAAAACACACTACAGGCTGATCCAACTTAGATGTAATGTCCTTAAAACAAGTCAAAATGATGCTCAGTATTGTGTGTGGCCTCCACGTGCCTGTATGACCTCCCTACAACGCCTGGGCATGCTCCTGATGAGGTTGCCGATGGTCTCCTGTGGGATCTCCTCCCAGACCTGGACTAAAGCATCCGCCAACTCCTGGACAGTCTGTGGTGCAATGTGACGTTGGTGGATGGAGCGAGACATGATGTCCCAGATGTGCTCAATCGGATTCAGGTCTGGGGAACGGGCGGGCCATCCATAGCTTCAATGCTTTCATCTTGCAGGAACTGCTGACATACTCCAGCCACATGAGGTCTGGCATTGTCCTGCATTAGGAGGAACCCAGGGCCAACCACACCAGCATATGGTCTCACAAGGGGTCTAAGGATCTCATCTTGGTACCTAATGGCAGTCAGGCTACCTCTGGCGAGCACATGGAGGGCTGTGCGGCCCTCCAAAGAAATGCCACCCCACACCATTACTGACCCACTGCCAAACCGGTTATGCTGAAGGAGGTTGCAGGCAGCAGATCGCTCTCCACGACATCTCCAGACTCTGTTACGTCTGTCACATGTGCTCAGTGTGAACCTGCTTTCATCTGTGAAGAGCACAGGGTGCCAGTGGCGACTTTGCCAATCCTGGTGTTCTGTGGCAAATGCCAAGCGTCCTGCACGGTGTTGGGCTGTGAGAACAACCCCCATCTGGGGACGTCGGGCCCTCATACCACCCTCATGGAGTTGGTTTCTAAACGTTTGTGCAGACACATGCACATTTGTGGCCTGCTGGAGGTCATTTTGCAGGGCTCTGGCAGTGCTCCTCCTGTTCCTCCTTGCACAAAGGCAGAGGTAGCGGTCCTGCTGCTGGGTTGTTGCCCTCCTACGGCCCCCTCCACGTCTCCTGGTGTACTGGCCTGTCTCCTGGTGGCGCCTCTAGCCTCTGGACACTACGCTGACAGACACAGCAAACCTTCTTGCCACAGCTCGCATTGATGTGCCATCCTGGATGAGCTGCACTACCTGAGCAACTTCTGTGGGTTGTAGAGTCCGTCTCCGCTACCACGAGTGTGAAAGCACAACCAACATTCAAAAGTGACCAAAACATCAGCCAGAAAGCATTGGTACTGAGATGTGGTCTGTGGTCCCCACCTGCAGAACCACTCCTTTATTGAGTGTGTCTTGATAATTGAAAATAATTTCCATCTATTGTCTATTACATTTGCACAACAGCATGTGAAATTGATTGTCAATCAGTGTTGCTTCCTAAGTGGACAGTTTGATTTCACAGAAGTTTGATTTACTTGGAGTTATATTCTGTTATTTAAGTGTTCATTTTATTTTTTTTAGCAGTGTATATCCAGGAGGCTGCTGTCTTCACTTACTTTCATGTTTCAGCACTGCTTCAGAACAGCAATGATTTCCTCCTTGCCTACAACCTGTTTACTCTGCTCTCCATAAAACTTTAGATACTTTCCCCTATTTCCACTCTCTGTCCAACCCCATTTTCTCATTCCTCATATAATTAAAATTAAAGTAAGGAAGGGGCAGAGTATTTACAACAGTCAGGAGAAGGAGCGCTGACAAATATGTGTCTTTTTTTTGCAGACCGCTGAGTTAGATAAGAGACTTACAGATAATGCAGCAGCAAAATGGTAGAAAAATGTTAATGAAGACTATTTAGAAAGTTGCTTCGCTTTGTGTTTAGGAGATAAATGAAAAAAAAAATCTGTGCAAAGGCATCCAGAAATTAGTTTAGGGTTGTAGTCGTCCAGAAGATAAGAGTTGTACTGAATTAACTATTTACGAAGTGAAGGAACTTTAATCCCTTCATCTCCTTTTCATTTTTCGTTTTTTGCTCCCCTTCTTCCCAGAGAGATAACTTTTTATTTTTCAGTCAATATGGGCATGTGAGGGCTTGTTTGTTGCAGGACGAGTTGTACTTTTGAACAACATCACTGGTTTTGCCATATACCGTACTGGAAAACGAGAAAAAAATTCCAAGTGCGGTGAAATTGCAAAAAAAAGTGCAATTCAACAATTTTTTTTTTACCATGTTCACTAAATGCTAAAACTGACCTGGCATTACGATTCTCCAGGTCATTATCAGTTCAAAGATAACAAACATGTATAGTTTCTATTTTAAGTAGTAAAAAAAAAATCCAAATTTTGTAAAAAATATAAAAAATTGGTGCCATTTTCTGAGACCCGTAGCATCTCCAGTTTTCGTGATCTGGGGCCGGGTGAGGGCTTATTTTTTGCGCGCTGAACTGACATTTTTATAAATACCATTTTGGGGTAGATACAATGTTTTGATCGCCAGTTATTGCATTTTATTGCAATATTGCGGTGACCAATAACCCGTAATTCTGGACTTTTGATTTTTTCTCGTTACGCCATTTACCGATTGGATTAATTCTTTTAATATTTTGATAGATCGAGCGTTTATGAATGCGGCGATACCAAATATGTGTACTTTTTTTTTAATGTTTTATTTTGAATGGGGCAACGTTTTTTTTCTTAATATTTTTAAAAACTTTTTTTCTTACTTCACCCTCAGCCCTGCTATGTCGCAGCCCTCATAGCAGATCGACAGTGACAACCACAGGGGTCTCCTGCAGACTGCGGGTTGTCATGCCAACCCATTGGTGCCCCGCAATCATGTGACAAGTGCATCGATGGGTGAGTCTTATGACGCGCTTCCAGTGCGAGCATGTTAAATGCCACTGTCAGATTGACAGCAGCATTTAACATGTAACAGCTACGACTGTTAGGGGCACATGACAGCTGATCAGATAAGCTGTCATGTGCCTGAAAAGGTGCAGGCTCATCACTGGAGCCCACATCAAAGAGGGGAAGGCGACCTATGACGTAACTACAGTGGGAAAAATAAATATTTGATACGCTGCCGATTTTGCAAGTTTTCCCACCTACAAAGAATGGAGAGGTCTATAATTTTTATTGTAGATACACTTTACCTGTGAGACAGAATCTTAAAAAAAAAATACAGAAAATCACATGGTATGATTTTTACATAATTCATTTGCATTTTATTGCTTGAAATAAGTATTTGATACAATAAAAAAAACTGAACTTAATATTTGGTACAAAAACCTTTGTTTGCAATTACAGAGATCAGATGTTTCCTGTAGTTCTTGACCAGGTTTGCACACAGTGCAGCAGGGATTTTGGCCCTCTCCTCCATACAGATCTTCATCAGATCCCTCAGGTTTCAGGGCTGTCGCTGGGCAACATTGAGTTTCAGCTCCCTCCAAAGATTTTCTATTTGTTTCAGGTCTGGAGACTGGCTAGGATACCCCAGGACCTTGAAATGCTTCTTACAGAGCTACTCCTTAGTTGCCCTGGCAATGTGTTGCGGGTCACAGTCATACTGGAAGACCCAGCCACGACCTATCTTCATTGCTCTTACTGAGGGAAGGAGGTTGTTAGCCAAAATCTCACAATACATGACCCCATCTATCCTCCCTTCAATAAGGTGAAGTCGTCCTGTCCCCTTTGCATAAAAGAACCCCCAAAGTATGATGTTTCCCCCACCATGCTTCATGGTTGAGACAGTGTTCGTCCTCCAAACACGGCGAGTGGAGTTTATATCAAAAAGTTCTATTTTGGTCTCATCTGACCATATGACCTACTCCCATGCCTCCTCTGGATCATCTAGATGGTCATTGCCGAACTTCAAACGGGCCTGGACATGTGCTGGCGGGACCAGGGGGACCTTGCGTGCCCGGCAGGATTTTAATCCATAACGGCTTAGTGTTATTAATGTTAATGTCTGAGACTGTGGTCCCAGTTCTATTCAGGTCATTGACTAGGTCCTCCCATGTAGTTCTGGACTGATTCCTGACCTTAATCAGAATCATCCTTATCCCACGAGGCGAGATCTTGCATGGCGCCCCAGACCGAGGAAGATTGACAGTCACCTTGTGTTTCTTCCATTTTCTAATAATTGTGCCAACAGTTGTTGGCTTCTCACCAAGCTGCTTTATTATTGTTCTGTAGCCCATCCCAGCCTTGTGCAGGTCTACAATTTTGTTCTTGGTGTCCTTAGATGGCTCTTTGGTCTTGGCCATGGTGTAGAGGTTGGAGTGTGATAGATTGTGTGGACAGGTGTCTTTTATACAGGTAACAAATTCAAACAGGTGCAATTAATATAGGTAATGAGTGCAGAGTAGGAGGGCTTCTTAAAGAAACGCTAACAGGTCTGTGAGAGCCAGAATTCTTGCTGGTTGGTAGGTGATCAAATACTTATTTCATGCAATGAAATGCAATTTAGTTAATAAAAAAATCATACAATGTGATTTTCTGGATTTTATTTTTAGATTCTGTCTCTCACAGGTGAAGTGTACCTACAATAAAAATTACAGACCTCTCCATTCTTTGTAGGTGCGAAAACTTGGAAAATTGGCAGTGTATCAAATACTTATTTTTCCCACTGTATAGGTCATAAAGGGGTTAAAGCCTCCAATTTCCCTGAAAAGAGGTGTATGACACTATGAGATCTCTTAGGACTTTATCCAACCAATTGACATCCTTGGTGATATCAAAGTGATGGTAAACTGCATGTGTAACACACTGCCCTGTCAGACTTTTTATGCTTTTAATAATTAAAAGTAGTCCAAAAATAATCCCTATGGGGAGGAGAAGATGCTTTCCATTGTTTACTCACATATGGTGTGTATGGAAGAAGCAATGACTTTTTAACAGGTGATCCCAAAATGTCAGGTTTGTTATATGCTCTGTGCTGGGTAGGCTACCCAGCAGCAGCAGTACTGTTTGGACATGATGGACAGGCAGGCATCTGTGAACAAGACAGTACACAGATGGCAAACTGGGCCACTTCTTGTGACTGGTCCAATCTGATGAGCAAGAAGTCCATGAAGCATGGGCTCAGAGTATCTGCTGGAGGAAAAGCACTGTTCAGGTATGACTGAGCCCGATTGCTCAGGCAGTTTGTTCCTATTTGCTGATGTTTGTCAGATTGGTAAAGCCGATGAAAAAACTGGTCTATCATGTTCCACAAACTGCATTGGCTGCTGCTGGCACTGCTGTTTTGGCAACTTGTAGCGGTATTGCTTGCACAGGCAAAGGAAGAAAAGTGAGGCCTCCTAGTCAGACATACATTAGACTGGCGGGTGTATGCTCGTTGAAAGCTGCAACAACCTGGGTACATTGAATATAATTTAATAGAGAACGAGAGTCTAAAAGAATGGATAGTCATTTCTTTTCTTGATGCTAACAATACGTCAGCTAGCACATAAGCAATCAGGCATGCAGGTTGCCATGCTTGCTAGTGTTACTGAGGACACAGTTGTTTTATCTTCGTCCCACACTGCAATGGTTGGTCATGTCATAGTCAATGTTTTTGTCATCATCACAATGAGTGTCAGCCTTATCCCCTAGCTGTTCTTCCTCCATCACCGGTTGCATCACTTTGAGCGTTTGCTCTAATATAAATATCAGGGGATGACAGGATCAATGGCAGAGTTGTCTCTACTCACAAATCTGGTGGCCTCTTCAAAGGTCTTGCGTAGTTGAAGCTCGAACCCGATAAGCTGTCTAAGCCTAATTTGAAAACAGCAGATTCTCCTTGTGGTCTGGTTCACAATGTAATCATTCAGCTCTTACAGATGTTTAGCATATGCAATTGCAGTGAGATAGACCTTCGCAAAACAAGACAGAGGAGCTCAGGTAGACCGCTCTATTGCTGAAAGTTCAGGATGGACCACTGTGTCTTCTATATTTAAAGGAGCACATCTACACCACCTAATCTCCCCTTACACGATTCACAAAAATCTTTACTTGCTTTATTAGTTCAGTGATTTTCTATTCTGGACTAAATAAACCCAAACATATTGTCACGCTGTCTCTGTATACTGGAGGTAGGGGGCCTAAGCTGACCCTAAGCTGGGGCCCTGACTAATCCCTCAACCTGGAGGTACTGTTAAAGGTACAGAGGTCCAGGCCGCCAGCGTAACCCCTACCTCCTGAGGATCCCTGCACCTAAGTAATCTAGTCCTGAGAAGGACCCCGATCACAACAAAAGGGGACAAGTAATAATATGCCCACACACAGTACTTAGACGAACGAGACAGTACAAGGGAAAAACCAAAACCACCTTGCATACAAAAACTACACAACTACAACAGAGGGAACACCAACGGGAAAGGAGATAAATGATAAAGCGAGGAAGGGAAAAAACACTCCAAATACACTTATCTCTGAAACTCCAAATACCACGATCCGCTCTGTTAGTCTGCATGAAATGCTTTCACCGACACTTCCCTAACAGACCAGCAGGCATTTGAAGGAGTCTCACTACAGCAGCATTGATTGCAGCTGGGCGAGGCTGGACCTCGTCTAGCACAGAGAGAGAGAGAATTAACTCTCTCACTGCCGAAAAACACAAAGCACCAAAAAGTCAGCTGCGAGAAGTCAGGCTGTGTAATCGTGACGATCTTCGTGGCGACACACCCGTGACAGTACCCCCCCTTCTACGAGGGGCCTCCGGACCCTCAGGGCCAGGTTTATCCGGGTGAGTCGTGTGAAAGGCCCGAACTAATCGGTCTGCGTTAATATCCGACGCAGGAACCCACATCCTCTCCTCAGGACCATACCCTTTCCAATGAACCAGGTACTGAAGGGACCGGCGATTAAAGCGTGAATCAATGACCCTCGATACCTGGAACTCCAAGTTACCCTTGACCACCACTGGAGGGGGAGGTAAAGGTGACGGTACCAGCGGCGCCACATACCTCTTAAGCAACGATCTGTGGAACACGTTGTGAATTTTAAACGTAGGGGGGAGGTCAAGATGGAATGCCACCGGATTAATAATAGAACTGATTCTGTACGGCCCGATGAACCTGGGACCCAGTTTCCAGGAGGGAACCTTAAGTTTTATATTCCTGGTAGACAACCATACCCGATCGTTCACACTTAGGTCCGGACCAGACACTCTCCTCCTATCAGCCATACGTTTGTATCGGTTCCCCATAGTATTCAGATTCTTCAGCACCCCTCTCCATACTGAAGCGAGTGATGAGGAAAATCGTTCCTCCTCAGGAACCCCCGAAGAGCCCCCCCTACTGAAAGTACAAAACTGGGGGTGAAAACCATATGCCCCAAAAAACGGGGACTTACCAGTGGACTCGCTCCGCCTATTATTAAGAGCAAACTCTGCCAGAGGTAAGAAAGAAGCCCAGTCCTCCTGGTTCTCTGACACAAAACACCGGAGATATGTCTCCAAGCTCTGGTTCATACGTTCCGTCTGACCATTGGTCTGAGGATGAAAAGCCGATGAGAATGACAAATGCATCCCCCGCCGTGCACAAAACGCCTTCCAGAACTTGGACACAAACTGAGACCCCCGATCAGACACCACCTCGGAGGGTACCCCGTGAAGCCTCACAATCTCCCCAATCAACACCTGCGCAAGAGTTTTAGCATTAGGGAGAGCCGGAAGAGCGATAAAATGTGCCATCTTGCTGAACCTGTCCACTACAACGAGTATGACCGTTTTACCCGAAGACGGAGGGAGGTCCGTAATAAAGTCCATAGACAGATGAGTCCAAGGACGCTCCGGGATCTTCAAAGGTAAGAGGGCCCCAGACGGACGGGTATGTGAGGTCTTAGAGCGCGCACAAACCCCACAGGACGCGACAAAAGTTACCACCTCCTTATGTAAGTTAGGCCACCAAAACCGACGCGAGAGGAGATCCACAGTTGCTCTACTCCCCGGGTGTCCTGCAAAAACTGAGTTATGGTGTGCCTCGATCACCTTTTGACGCAACTGATCTGGAACAAACAGTCTCCCCGGAGGTCCAACAGGGGCGTCCCCCTGAGCCTCCAATACCTCCTCCTCCAGCTCAGAGCATACTGCCGAAACCACCACCCCCTCCTGAAGGATAGGAATCGGGTCGTCCGTATTCCCGGCCCCAGGGAAACTACGAGATAAGGCATCCGCCTTTACATTTTTTGACCCAGGACGATATGTAACGACAAAATTAAACCTGGTAAAAAACAATGACCACCTAGCTTGTCTGGGATTCAGACGTTTCAAGGACTCCAGATATAGCAGGTTCTTGTGATCGGTGATGACGGTGACCGGATGGACTGCCCCCTCCAAAAAATGGCGCCACTCCTCAAAAGCCAACTTAATGGCCAAGAGTTCCCTATTGCCGACATCGTAATTCCTCTCAGCGGACGACAATTTTTTAGAGAAAAAGGCGCACGGATGCCACTTACCAGGGGACGAACCTTGTGACAATACTGCTCCCACCCCTACCTCGGAAGCGTCTACCTCTACAATGAATGGCTGTGACGCATCAGGTTGAATGAGTATGGGTGCCGAGGCAAAACATTTTTTCAAGGAGGAGAATGCTTGACAAGTCTTGTCAGACCACCTAGAAAAATCCGTCCCCTTTTTAGTCATGTCTGTGAGAGGCTTAACCATGGACGAGAAATTACGAATGAACTTCCGGTAATAATTAGCAAACCCCAGGAAACGTTGTAGTGCCTTAAGATTCCCTGGCCGATCCCACTCAAGAACTGCCCGCACTTTCCCAGGGTCCATACGAAAACCGGACGCTGAAACCAGGAAGCCTAAAAACTGGAGTTCCTGTACGGCGAACACACACTTTTCCCATTTGGCATACAGTTTATTATCCCGCAAGATCTGTAACACCTGCCTAACGTGCTCCTGATGAGACACCAGATCCGGCGAGTAAATTAAGATATCATCCAGATATATGACAACAAACTGTCCCACCAGGCGGCGAAAAATGTCATTAACAAAGTGTTGGAACACCGCCGGGGCATTAGTCAGACCGAATGGCATGACAAGGTTCTCATAATGCCCCTCCGGAGTGTTAAACGCCGTCTTCCACTCATCCCCCTCCTTCATCCTAATCAGATTGTACGCCCCCCTGAGATCCAATTTAGAGAACCATTTGGCGCCCACGATCTGATTAAAGAGATCGGGAATAAGTGGGAGCGGATACGGATCTCGGACCGTAATCCGATTAAGTTCACGGAAATCCAGGCAAGGGCGTAGGCCTCCATCTTTCTTCTTAACAAAGAAGAACCCCGCAGCCACCGGTGAAGATGAAGGTCTAATATGCCCCTTAGCCAGACTTTCTGAAATATAATCCTTCATGGCCTGCCTCTCAGGACCAGAAAGGTTATACAACCTAGCTTTAGGTAACTTGGCCTCAGGGAGCAGTTTTACAGAACAGTCATACTCGCGATGAGGAGGTAGTTCCTGACACCCTTTCTCCGAGAGTACATCCTCAAAGTCCGCCAGAAATGGAGGTAAGACCCAAGGAGTAACCGCACCGATGACCGTGTTCATGCAGTTTTTATTACAGAATTTACTCCATTGGCTTATCTCTCTGGTTTGCCAATTAATAACCGGGTTATGCTTAGTTAACCAAGGAAGGCCCAACACTATAGGAGTGGGAAGACCCTCCAACACGTAGCAAGACAACAGTTCTTTATGTATCGCCCCCACTTGAAGTTTTACGTCATGCACAGCTTGCAAAAAACTTCCCTGACCGAGAGGCCTGGCATCGATCGAGAATATGGGGATGGGTTTAGCCAACTCACTCAATCGCATACCTTGAACCCGGGCAAACCGAGCATCAACCAGATTAGCCCCGGCCCCACTATCCAGAAGAACAGATATCCTCTCAGTTCTCGTACCCACCACCACCTCCGCCGGTACGAGAAACTGAGACGAACCTAGGGACGAAATACCTACTCCCAGATTGCCGTCCACCACACAACCTGGGATCAACAGTTTTCCGACGACTCTTCACTCTGCAAGGGACGGGATGGACACCCCCCAATAAAATGTCCCTTTCTCCCGCAGAAGAAACACCTTCCTGTCTTATGGCGCACCACCGGTCCCCTCCCCCGAAATGATGTCCCTCCTAATTGCATAGGCTCCTCTGGACTGACCAGGGGAACCACCATATGAGGGGACCTTGTAGGAGGTGGAGTCATCACAGGGGGTAGAGTTATCCCGCACCTCTCCCGAAGCCGTCTGTCAACTCGAATAGCAAGGGCCATAGCGGCTTCCAGTGACGCGGAAGAGTCATACTGTGCCAACACATCCTGTAATTTGTCGGATAAACCTTGACAAAACTGGCTCCTAAGAGCCGGGTCATTCCACTGGGTGTCCGTGGCCCACCTACGGAACTCCGAACAGAATTCCTCCGCCGGACGATCTCCCTGCTGGATCCTACGTAACTTAGACTCAGCAAGGGAGATCCGATCTGGGTCATCATATACGAGTCCCAGAGCAGCGAAAAACCTATCCACTGACTGGAGAGCCGGGGAGCCCGGGGGAAGAGAGAACGCCCAAGATTGTGGGTCCCCTTGTAGGAGCGAGATGACAATTCCCACCCTTTGTTCTTCACTCCCCGATGACCGAGGCCGCAGCCGAAAGTACAACTTGCATGCCTCCCGGAAAACAAAAAACTTGTCCCGCCCCCCAGTGAACCTGTCAGGGAGAGCTACTTTAGGTTCTGGTCCGGCTTGCTCCCGAGGATACAAAACCTTGGACCTAACGTCCGCCAGCTCCATGGACAAACTCTGCAACTGCCGAGCTAGACCGGCTACTGGATCCATGGTAGCTGGAGAAAAACTAAGTGGGTCGGTGAAAATGTCACGCTGTCTCTGTATACTGGAGGTAGGGGGCCTAAGCTGACCCTAAGCTGGGGCCCTGACTAATCCCTCAACCTGGAGGTACTGTTAAAGGTACAGAGGTCCAGGCCGCCAGCGTAACCCCTACCTCCTGAGGATCCCTGCACCTAAGTAATCTAGTCCTGAGAAGGACCCCGATCACAACAAAAGGGGACAAGTAATAATATGCCCACACACAGTACTTAGACGAACGACACAGTACAAGGGAAAAACCAAAACCACCTTGCATACAAAAACTACACAACTACAACAGAGGGAACACCAACGGGAAAGGAGATAAATGATAAAGCGAGGAAGGGAAAAAACACTCCAAATACACTTATCTCAAACTCCAAATACCACGATCCGCTCTGTTAGTCTGCATGAAATGCTTTCACCGACACTTCCCTAACAGACCAGCAGGCATTTGAAGGAGTCTCACTACAGCAGCATTGATTGCAGCTGGGCGAGGCTGGACCTCGTCTAGCACAGAGAGAGAGAGAATTAACTCCCTCACTGCCGAAAAACACAAAGCACCAAAAAGTCAGCTGCGAGAAGTCAGGCTGTGTAATCGTGACGATCTTCGTGGCGACACACCCGTGACACATATTCACTAAATATCTTGGAAAATTTTCTAGAAAGATAGAACTAGGTCTGATATCTAGAGGTTCATGATTCACTGAAAACAAAGAGTTAGATGTTCTAAAGGCTTACTCAGGCGTCCATGGATCTCAGTCCAATCATGGATCGCAATGCATGGACCAGCCGTGGGTCCCCTGAACCGAACGTGACAGCTTCATATATTTCTAAGAGGCTGTCACACTCGGGTTGGGGAGACCTGCGGCTAGTCCATGCATTGCTGCCCGTGATTAGACCAAGATCCATGGATGTCTGCATGAGCCCTAAGACTAAGTTCACATGAGTGCATAAAAAAATCATTCCGTTTTTCATCCAGAGAAAAATGATGATTTATCATCTGTAATGCAATATGAATGTTGTTTGTATGTCCATTTTTAAATATCCGCATGGCATCCGTATGCAAACTGTTTTTATATCAGAAGTTAAATTTTACAAGATCAAATACAGTTTTATATGTTAATAATTGCAATGTATCTGTAAAATTCGGTAGCTCTACGGATAAGATACAATTTTTTTTTCCACACTCAGACTTGAACAGGTCAGTTTTATCCGAAATACGAAATAGACTAATGCATGCTTCCATTTTTCCCAAGCATTAAGTTCATGTAAAAAAAAATCTGTCATCTGAAAAGCCCAAATGAATAATGATGGTCCAAATGCAGCAAGCTTTTTCCATGGACAACACTTAGTCTACATTCACATGACCATATTTGTGGTCTAACTGCAAATCTGGCTCCGCTTATATCATTAGATCATTTAGATGAGGTATCAGTGATCACCAATTTTTGTTTTATATATAATATATTAGATATACTGTATATACACACAGGGGTGGATTAAGAGTAGCAAGGGCCCCGGGCAGTTTAGAAGGTGTGGCACCCCCCACACACATACACACCTGATGTATCACGTGACATGTCACATGATCCCCTGTGATAGATCATGTGATAGTTCACGTGAAATTAATTTGCCACAATATTAATTCTAATAATTTTTTTTAGGCTGTGTGCCCACTATGCGTTTTTTAAGCGTTTCCGCAGTGGCAATTCCGCTGCAGAAACGCTTAAAAAACGCTTGGTAGAAGGTCTGCCATGTTCCCCAATGATAATCCGCATGTGCTCTGCACATGCTGCGGAAATTTCCGCTGCGGATTATCATTGTGGAAAAATCCGCAGCACTACCAATTATTTTGCGGAAGCGCGGCGCTTTCGCCGCCATTGACTTGCACTGGAACACATGGAATCCGCATCACTGCATCTGTACATGCAGAATCCATGCGTTTCAATGTGCGGATGGTACCCGGGTTTGGAGAAGAGGAGACTCTCCTCCGGACCCAGGTACCAAAGAACCTGTAAAAAAAAGAATAAAATAAAAAATAAATATTATACTTACCTTCTGATGGCCCCCGGTGTCATTATCCGATGCGTCCTGGCTTGCCGGCAGCTCGCGATGGTCTGAAAAGGACCTGCCGTGACATCATTTAGTCATGTGACGGGTCACGCGACCGCTGATGTCGGCAGGCCATCAGAAGGTAATTATATATTTATTTTTTACCATTCTTTTACGGTCACACTATATAAATCCATGCCGGTTGCATGGATTTATATAGTGTGACCAAGTTGTCAAGCACTTTCCAAGTGATGCTAAAATCGCTTGGAAAGCGCTTGTCAACCCGCATGCAGAAATGCATGTGAAGAACGCTTCACATCCGCAAGTCCCTGGCAGGAAAAACACATGTACAATCCGCATGTACAATCCGCATGTACAATCCGCATGCATTTTTTCTGCCAGGGAGATGCAGAAACGCTCAAAAAAAATCCGGAGTATTTCTGCATCGTGGGCACATAGCCTTACATTAATTGTATGACTCAATATTGAGCACACGTAGCCATCAATACACAGCAGGAGGCCGCACGTAGCCATCTATACACAGCAGGAGGCCGCACGTAGCCATCTATAAACAGCAGAAGGCCGCACGTAGCCATCTATACACAGCAGGAGGCCGCACGTAGCCATCTATACACAGCAGGAGGCCGCACGTAGCCATCTATACACAGCAGGAGGCCGCACGTAGCCATCTATACACAGCGGGAGGCCGCACGTAGCCATCTATACACAGCGGGAGGCCGCACGTAGCCATCTATACACAGCGGGAGGCCGCACGGCGCCATCTATACACAGCGGGAGGCCGCACGGCGCAATTTATACACAGCGGGAGGCCGCACGGCGCCACCTATACACAGCGGGAGGACGCACGGCGCCATCTATACACAGCGGGAGGCCGCACGGCGCCATCTATACACAGCAGGGGGCCACACGGCACCATCTATACACAGCGGGAGGCCGCACAATGCCATCTATACACAGCAGGGGGCCGCACGATGCCATCTATACACAGCGGGAGGCCGCACGGCGCCATCTATACACAGCGGGAGGCCGCACAGCGCCATCTATACACCGCAGGGGGCCGCACGGCGCCATCAATACACAGCGGGAGGCCGCAAGGCGCCATCTATACACAGCGGGAGGCCGCTCGGCGCCTTCTATACACAGCGGGAGGCCGCACGGTGCCCCCCCCAGAGACAGCAGGAGGCCGCATGGCGCCATCTATACTCAGCAGGAGGCCGCACGCAGTCACGCACACACACAAACATATACAGACATATACAGTACAGACCAAAAGTTTGGACACACCTTCTCATTTAAAGATTTTTCTGTATTTTCATGACTATGAAAATTGTACA
This sequence comes from Phyllobates terribilis, assembly GCF_046119375.1. Taxonomy (NCBI): domain Eukaryota; kingdom Metazoa; phylum Chordata; class Amphibia; order Anura; family Dendrobatidae; genus Phyllobates; species Phyllobates terribilis. Next base: position 99,689,427 of record NW_027362767.1, read on the forward strand.
TTCACACTGAAGGCATGAAAACTATGAATTAACACATGTGGAATTATATACTTAACAAAAAAGTGTGAAACAACTGAAAATATGTCTTATATTCTAGGTTCTTCAAAGTAGCCACCTTTTGCTTTGATGACTGCTTTGCACACTCTTGGCATTCTCTTGATGAGCTTCAAGAGGTAGTCACCGGAAATGGTTTTCACTTCACAGGTGTGCCCTGTCAGGTTTAATAAGTGGGATTTCTTGCCTTATAAATGGGGTTGGGACCATCAGTTGTGTTGTGCAGAAGTCTGGTGGTTACACATCTGATAGTCCTACTGAATAGACTGTTAGAATTTGTATTATGGCAAGAAAAAAGCTTCAAGAGGTAGTCACCGGAAATGGTCTTCCAACAATCTTGAAGGAGTTCCCAGAGATGCTTAGCACTTGTTGGCCCTTTTGCCTTCACTCTGCGGTCCAGCTCACCCCAAACCATCTCGATTGGGTTCAGGTCTGGTGACTGTGGAGGCCAGGTCATCTGGCGTAGCACCCAATCACTCTCCTTCTTGGTCAAATAGCCCTTACACAGCCTGGAGGTGTGTTTGGGGTCATTGTCCTGTTGAAAAATAAATGATGGTCCAACCAAACGCAAACCGGATGGAATAGCATGCCGCTGCAAGATGCTGTGTTAGCCATGCTGGTTCAGTATGCCTTCAATTTTGAATAAATCCCCAACAGTGTCACTAGCAAAGCACCTCCACACCATCACACCTCCTCCTCCATGCTTCACGGTGGGAACCAGGCATGTAGAGTCCATCCGTTCACCTTTTCTGCGTCGCACAAAGACACGGTGGTTGGAACCAAAGATCTCAAATTTGGACTCATCAGACCAAAGCACAGATTTCCACTGGTCTAATGTCCATTCCTTGTGTTCTTTAGCCCAAACAAGTCTCTTCTGCTTGTTGCCTGTCCTTAGCAGTGGTTTCCTAGGAGCTATTTTACCATGAAGGCCTGCTGCACAAAGTTTCCTCTTAACAGTTGATGAAGAGATGTGTCTGCTGCTAGAACTCTGTGTGGCATTGACCTGGTCTCTAATCTGAACTGCTGTTAACCTGCGATTTCTGAGGCTGGTGACTCGGATAAACTTATCCTCAGAAGCAGAGGTGACTCTTGGTCTTCCTTTCTTGGGGCGGTCCTCATGTGAGTCAGTTTCTTTGTAGCGCTTGATGCTTTTTGCAACTGCACTTGGGGACACATTCAAAGTTTGCCCAATTTTTCGGACTGACTGACCTTCATTTCTTAAAGTAATGATGGCCACTCATTTTTCTTTTCTTAGCTGCTTTTTTCTTGCCATAATACAAATTCTAACAGTCTATTCAGTAGGACTATCAGCTGTGTATCCACCAGATTTCTGCACAACACAACTGATGGTCCCAACCCCATTTATAAGGCAAGAAATACCACTTATTAAACCTGACAGGGCACACCTGTGAAGTGAAAACCATTTCCGGTGACTACCTCTTGAAGCTCATCAAGAGAATGCCAAGAGTGTGTAAAGCAGTCATCAAAGCAAAAGGTGGCTACTTTGAAGAACCTAGAATATAAGACATATTTTCAGTTGTTTCACACTTTTTTGTTAAGTGTATAATTTCACATGTGCTAATTCATAGTTTTGATGCCTTCAGTGTGAATGTACAATTTTCATAGTCATGAAAATACAGAAAAATCTTTAAATGAGAAGGTGTGTCCAAACTTTTGGTCTGTACTGTACATACACGCATAAACACATTTGAAACACAAAAATACATATAAACAGACATCACACAATGATATCTGCCTGCACACACACACATACACACACACTCACAGTCACTCACACACACACTCACACTCACCATCCCCCGGCTGGGCACCAGTTCTCCTGCTCTTTTCCGGTGCAGCACTGCAGGCCGGGTGCGCACTGCGTGACATCACAGCTAGGAGACACGGCCGCGCACAGGGCCGTGTCTCCTAGCAGTGACGCGGCCGGGCCAGTACAGGGAAGTTAACTGCTGCAGTGCTGGCCCGGCTGAAGAAGAAGCAGCGGCCGAGCGCTGCTGCTGGGGGAGTGTCTGCCGGTATGTGCCGCGGCGCCGCACATATAATGAGGGCAATCTGGCAATAGACACCCCGGAGCCGCGGGCCCCCCGGAGGTTCGGGGCCCCGGGCGGTAGCCCGGATCGCCCTCATTATAATCCGCCTATGTATACACACATATATACATATATATATATATATATATATATATATAAAATCGTCTAATTCAATCAGCAACAGGCGCAGTCCGGCCACGACCAATCAGAGATATTGGCGCAGAATTTAACCCCCAGTCACAGCGCGACGTAGTTCACTCACGTTTACTGAACAAGTTCTGTCAGTCACAGTGCCACGTAGTTCAGTCACGTTTACTGAACACGTTCTGTCAGTCACAGTGTGACGTAGTTCAGTCACGTTTACTGGACGAGTTCTGTCAGTCACAGTGCCACGTAGTTCACTCACGTTTACTGAACACGTTCTGTCAGTCACAGTGCCATGTAGTTCACTCACGTTTACTCAACAAGTTCTGTCAGTCACAGTGCCACGTAGTTCACTCACGTTTACTGAACACGTTCTGTCAGTCACAGTGCCATGTAGTTCACTCACGTTTACTGAACACGTTCTGTCAGTCACAGTGCCACGTAGTTCACTCACGTTTACTGAACACGTTCTGTCAGTCACAGTGCCACGTAGTTCACTCACGTTTACTGAACAACTTCTGCCAGTCACAGTGCCACGTAGTTCAGTCACATTTACTGAACACGTTCTGCCAGTCACAGTGCCACGTAGTTCAGTCACGTTTACTGAACACGTTCTGCCAGTCACAGTGCCACGTAGTTCAGTCACGTTTACTGAACACGTTCTGTCAGTCACAGTGCCACGTAGTTCAGTCACGTTAGATATTCATGTAATGGTTTATATATTTTGATGATCTGTTTAATAATTTCGTTCAGTTGTATTAAATGGATATTCCCATCTCCAAGATCCTATCCCAATATGTAGTAGGTGTGATAATAATAATAATATTACCAAATATCTCCAATTAGAAATGTAGTATATTTTTTCTGATTCGCTATGTCTTTTCCCTCATGTGCAGGCATCGCAGGACCTTAGGTATCCATGGTTACATCCACTGATAAAGTCACAGTTAGTTAGCTAGTTGCTAGTGGTCGTAACCATGGATACCTAAGGTCCTGCGATGCTTGCACATGAGGAAAGAGAGATAGCGAATCAAAAATACTATACTGCATTCCTAATTGAAGGTATTTGCTAATATTATTATTAATACACCTACTACATATTGGGATAGGATCTTGGAGATGGGAATACCCCTTTAAGTTCTATGAGCAATAAAATGTAATGATAATGTATATATTTTACCCGGAAAATCCTGTGTATTCATTGCATTATTCTTAAATCTTCATAAATAAACTACATACACATTCTAGAAAACCCGATGCGTTAAAATCGGGCCACCATCCAGTATATATATATGCACACGCACCCGCACACACATACATACAGGGTGGTCCAAAAGTAGGACTTTATATATAAAATTATATTTACTAACACAAGCATAACATTGACAATTAAATTTTATTCTGAACAATAATACAAAAGCCCTTAAATTTTGCACAGCTTTGAACTCTGCCTCTTACGCTTTGACAAACTTTTTTGCACAAGTCTCTTTGGGTATTAATTTCTTGAAATGCATCTCTTATGTAATTTTTCAAATCACTGACACTTTTTGGTTTTCGACTATAAACTTTGTCCTTGAGTACTCCCCAAAAGAAAAAATCCATTGGGGTCAAGTCTGGTGAACGTGTCGGCCAATCAAGTGGGCCTCTTCGGCCTATCCATTTATTAGGAAATGTTTCATCAATATACTGGCGGACTACTCTTGAATAATGTGGAGGGGCCCCATCTTGTTGGAAATAAAGGTAATGTGAATTAGGCTGTTGCTGTAACTGGGGAACAACTTGATTCATTAGAATTTCGAGATACTTATCTCTTGTGACTGTTCCATCAAAAAATATTGGTCCTAAAACACCAAAACTTGAAATACCACCCCAAACATTGACACCAGGCTCATTTAGTTGTTGCTCTAATGAAAAATGCATGCTCTCATTATACCAGTAAATACAATTATGTCTGTTAACACGGCCGGATAATTTGAAAGAAGATTCATCACTCCACATAATGTTATCTAAAATTACTTGATTTTCTTCAATTTCGTTAAGCATAATCTCACTAAATTGCAGCCGCCTGTCTGGATCATCCTCCAATAAACCATGAATTAGACGTGGATGATAAGCTTTCCACCCAATAGATTTCAGGATTTGCATGATAGAAGCTCGTGAAATTCCCAATTCCAGAGAGGCTCTTCTGTGGACTTTTTTGGACTCTGAACAAATGTTTCAGCAACAAGTTGTTTATTATCTTCTGTACAGACTGTTTTGGGTTGAGCAGTTTTTGGAGCATTAAGGATTGAGCCAGTGCTATTGAATTTGTCACGAATGCGGTAAATGGTTTGTCTCTTTGGGGCTTGAGTACCCAATGTTTCAACCCAATTTGCTCTAACGGTTTCAGCATTTTGAGATTTCCAATACTCTGTTAAAATCCATTTTCTTTGATCTGTATTTAAATTATTTGCCATTATGTGTTATCTGAATTATCTGAAAAGAAAACAGATTTGGGGGAGATCTATCTGTGAAAACTAGATCTGTAAAACTGGCTCAGTTGCCCTTAGCAACCAATCAGATTTAATTTTCCAAGGAGTCTGTAAGGAATGAAAAGTGGAATCTGATTGGTTGCTAAGGGCAACTGAGCCAGTTTCACTTTACACCATGTTTGATAAATCTCCCCCTTCATAACCTTATTACACTTTCTGTCCACCTACTTTTGGATAACCCTGTATGTGTATATATATATATATATATATATATATATATATATATATATATATATATATATACAGTACAGACTAAGTTGGACACACCTTCTCATTTAAAGATTTTTCGGTATTTTCATGACTATGAAAATTGTACATTCACACTGAAGGCATCAAAACTATGAGTTAACACATGTGAAATTATATACTTAACAAAAAAGTGTGAAACAACTGAAAATATGTCTTATATTCTAGGTTCTTCAAAGTAGCCACCTTTTGCTTTGATGACTGTTTTGCCCACTCTTGGCATTCTCTTGATGAGCTTCAAGAGGTAGTCACCGGAAATGGTTTTCACTTCACAGGTGTGCCCTGTCAGGTTTAATAAGTGGGATTTCTTGCCTTATAAATGGGGTTGGGACCATCAGTTGTGTTGTGCAGAAGTCTGGTGGATACACAGCTGATAGTCCTACTGAATAGACTGTTAGAATTTGTATTATGGCAAGAAAAAAGCAGCTAAGTAAAGAAAAACGAGTGGCCATCATTACTTTAAGAAATGAAAGTCAGTCAATCAAAAAAATTGGGCAAACTTTGAAAGTGTCCCCAAGTTCAGTTGCAAAAACCATCAAGCGCTACAAAGAAACTGGCTCACATGAGGACCACCCCAGGAAAGGAAGACCAAGAGTCACCTCTGCTTCTGAGGATAAGTTTATCCGAGTCACCAGCCTCAGAAATCGCAGGTTAACAGCAGCTCAGATTAGAGACCAGATCAATGCCACACAGAGTTCTAGCAGCAGACACTTCTCTACAACAACTGTTAAGAGGAGACTTTGTGCAGCAGGCCTTCATGGTAAAATAGCTGCTAGGAAACCACTGCTAAGGACAGGCAACAAGCAGAAGAGACTTGTTTGGGCTAAAGAACACAAGGAATGGACATTAGACCAGTGGAAATCTGTGCTTTGGTCTGATGAGTCCAAATTTGAGATCTTTGGTTCCAACCTCCGTGTCTTTGTGCGACGCAGAAAAGGTGAATGGATGGACTCTACATGCCAGGTTCCCACCGTGAAGCATGGAGGAGGAGGTGTGATGGTGTGGGGGTGCTTTGCTGGTGACACTGTTGGGGATTTATTCAAAATTGAAGGCATACTGAACCAGCATGGCTACCACAGCATCTTGCAGCGGCATGCTATTCCATCCGGTTTGCGTTTAATTGGACCATCATTTATTTTTCAACAGGACAATGACCCCAAACACACCTCCAGGCTGTGTAAGGGCTATTTGACCAAGAAGGAGAGTGATGGGGTGCTACGCCAAATGACCTGGCCTCCACAGTCACCAGACCTGAACCCAATCGAGATGGTTTGGGGTGAGCTGGACCGCAGAGTGAAGGAAAAGGGCTAACAAGTGCTAAGCATCTCTGGGAACTCCTTCAAGATTGTTGGAAGACCATCTCCGGTGACTACCTCTTGAAGCTCGTCAAGAGAATGCCAAGAGTGTGCAAAGCAGTCATCAAAGCAAAAGGTGGCTACTTTGAAGAATCTAGAATATAAGACATATTTTCAGTGGTTTCACACTTTTTTGTTAAGTATATAATTCCACATGTGTTAATTCATAGTTTTGATGCCTTCAGTGTGAATGTACAATTTTCAAAGTCATGAAAATACAGAAAAATCTTTAAATGAGAAGGTGTGTTCAAACTTTTGGTCTGTAGTGCATATATATATATATATATATATATATACACACACACACAAACTGCTCAAAAAAATAAAGGGAACACTTAAAAACACAATGCAACTACCTGTCCAGTTATGAAGCAACACTGATTGTGAATCATCTTCTCCTGCTGTTGTGCAAATGGAACAGACAACTGGTAGAAATGATAGGCAATTAGCAAGATACCCCCTATAAAGGAGTGGTTCTGCACGTGGTAACCACAGATCATTTCTCTGTTCTCATCCTTTTTAGCTGTTGTTTTGGTCACTTTTTCATTTTGCCATTGCTCTCACCCCTAGAAGTACAGTAGCATGAGGCGGTGTCTACAGTACAACCCACAGAATTTGCTCAGGTAGTGCAGTTCATCCAGGATGGCACATCAGTACGAGCTGTGGCAAGAAGGGTAGCTGTGTCTGTCAGCACAGTGTCCAGAGCATGGAGCAGATACCAGGAGATGTGGAGGGAGCCATAGAAGGGCAAAAACCTAGCAGCAAGACCGTTACCTCCGCCTTTGTGCAAGGAGGAATAGGAGGAGCACTGCCAGAGCCCTGCAAAATGACCTCCAGCAGGCCACAAATGTGCATGTGTCTGCACAAACGGTTATAAACCGACTCCGTGAGAGTGGTATGAGGGCCCGACGTCCACAGATGGGGGTTGTGCTCACAGCCCAACACCGTGCAGGACACTTGGCATTTGCCACAGAACACCAGGATTGACAAAGTCGCCATTGGCGCCCTGTGCTCTTCACAGATGAAAGCAGGTTCACACTGAGCACATATGATAGACGTGACAGAGTCTGGAGATGCCGTGGAGAGCGATCTGCTGCCTGCAACATCCTTCAGCATGACCGGTTTGGCAGCGGGGCAGTAATGGTGTGGGGTGGCATTTCTTTGGAGGGCCTCACAGCCCTCCATGAGTTCGCCAGAGGTAGCCTGACTGCCATTAGATACCGAGATGAGATCCTCAGACCCCTTGTGAGACCATATGCTGGTGTGGTTGGCCCTGGGTTCCTCCTAATGCAGGACAATGCCAGACCTCATGTGGCTGGAGTGTGTCAGCAGTTCCTGCAAGATGAAGGCATTGAAGCTATGGACTGACCCGCCCGTTCCCCAGACCTGAATAAGATTGAGCACATCTGGGACATCATGTCTCGCTCCATCCACCAACATCGCGTCAAGGAAAAGAGGAAGGGACATGGGACTGATCCTTGTGGAACCCAGATAGTAAGGGGAAGATTAGAGGAAGAAGAGCTGGCAAAAGATACCGTGAAGGAGCGGTCAGAGAGATAGGAGGAGAACCAGGAGAGAGCAGTGTCCTTCAGGCCTATAGAACGGAGCATACTGAAGAGGAGCTGGTGATCCACAGTGTCAAAAGCGGCAGAGAGATCCAGGAGAAACAGCAGGGAGTAGTGACCATTAGATTTAGCTGTTTGTAGATCATTAGAGACTTTAGGGAGGGCAGTTTCAGTAGAGTGCGAGGAGCAGAAACCGGATTGTAAAGCGTCAAGAAGAGGGTTATCTGAGAGATAGCGGATTAGACAGGAGTGAACCAAGCGTTCCAGCAGTTTAGAGATGAAGGGAAGATTAGAGACCGGTCTGTAGTTGGCATTGCAGTTCTGGTCCAGGGATGGCTTTTTAAGTAAAGGGGTTATGACGGCATGTTTGAAGGAAGAGGGAAAGATACCCAAAGAAAGAGAGAGGTTAAATATTTTAGTTAGGTGGGTAGTGACAGCTGGGGAAAGGAACTGAAGGAGATGTGAGGGAATAGGGTCACTGTTGCAGGTTGTAGGGTGAGAAGAAGCGAGGAGTTTGGTCACTTCTTCTTCTGTGACCGGCTCGAAGACGGAAAGTGAACTTGAGGTGCGGGAGGGAAGGGGATCCAGACTCTGAGGGGATTGTACAAAAATGTCTTGACGGACATGATTGATTTTTTTGTAGGAAATAGGTGGCTAGATCATCAGTGCTTAGGTTGGTGACGGGGGTCTGTTCTTTAGGGCTCAGGAGGGAGTGGAAGGTTTCAAAGAGTCGTTTAGGATTGTTGGCTAGAGATGTGGTGAGAGTGGTAAAGTAGACTTGTTTAGCCAGATGGAGAGCAGAGTTATAAGTTTTGAGCATGAACTTATAGTGGATGAAGTCTTCTGCCAAAAGTGATTTTCTCCACAGATGCTCAGCACACCTTGAGCAGCGCTGGAGAAAACATGTTTGCATCGTGTGCCAGGGCTGCTGTCGATGCAGGGTCATTCTGCATGTAGCAGGTGCTACTTCATCCAGGGCAATCTGCAATGTGTTGTTTTAGTGTGACAATGCTGAGTCTGGACAGGAGAGGGAGAGGATGGGGGCTAAAGAGGACTGTAGATTGTTCATAAGTTTCTGGGTGTTAATGGCACGTAGATTTCTGTGTGTATGTTAAGTGGGGGTGTCCCAGGTGAGGAGACCGTTCTTGACAGAGAAGGAAAGAAGGTTGTGGACAGAGTGGTAGAGGGGAGTTAGTGTGACATGCAGAAGTAGTGCTGTTGCAGAGTGTGACATGCAGAAGTAGTGCTGCTGCTTTAAAAGAATTCAGCAACTATTAGAAGTAACACAAGAACAGGAGACAGGAAGTGTTGTGCTCCAGAAGCATGCAGCAACTAGAGGGGTTAACACAGTCACAAGAGAAGGGGAATGTTTTAGCAGAGCCCCAAGGGGATTGTGGGGAACTTGATTACTGTCTGGATGAAGCCAAAGAGAAAGGTGGTGTGTGTGTGTTCTGTATCTCACAGAAGCGCCCCTGCAAGTGAAAAGGATTCAAGTCAGGAGTGAGGCTAAGCACAGGTCAGGTAGAGTTCCTGAACCAGCAGTGCAGAGTATTGTCAAGCAGAAAGATAAGGACTGGAAGAAATGGTGTCACAGGGATCATCTCCCTCAGCAAACTCTCACCCCCCTCCTCCATCTCACTGTTCTGTAAAGAATGCTGTGTTCATTAATGTGCCTTTGCATTAGAACTGTGATGTCCTGTACTACTGGGAAGACTGTGAACTGCTGTGCTTCTAAGGGAACTGTACTGTTTTTCACTGGAGCCTGTTGCTCATAAGACTTAACTTGCACTGGCTGTGCAACTGCTTATTAAATGCTACCGTTCTACCGTTTACAAGGACTCTTGCCAAGTGTGTCTGGTCAGCAAGTGAAACAACCTAAGTGTCTGTGCCTGAGGGTCAATACCCCTGTGTGCCTGAGGGTCAATACCCCTGTGTGCCTGAGAGAAGCTGCAGCACATGGTCTATGGTTGCCCTGAGTAACAGTTCCCCCAGGATTCCAAAGAATTCATGTAACCGGTCTCTCCCCTATCTGAACCTAGCGGCACCAGATTGATGCAGGCTTATGGAAAGGCTACCAGCCAGATGCGATCGTTGAGGGGGTGGTGAAAGCGATCAGCCCAGGACTGAACCTCGGTAGTATGCTAGAAATGAAGTGTCAATTGACCTTGCAACAGCTGAAGATGATTTTAAAAGGGCACCATAAAAAAGAGAATACTTCAGAATTGTTTCACCGACTCATTATCCTCTCACAGAAAAATAATGAATCACCCCAAAGTTTCTTGTTCAGAGCAATTGAACTGAAGGATAGACTGTTGTTTGTATCCAGAGATGTAGAAGCGGAAGAGAAGTTTGATGCTAGATTAGTCTAGAAGGTTTTCAGATCATTGGGAGCGGAATTAATAAGCAAAGATATCAAGTTGCAGCTGAAACAGAACCTAGAAGATCCTGGCATTTTGGACGAAGTCCTAATTGAAAAAATGAATGAGGCCGCTAGATTGGAGTCAGAGAGCGAACAGAAGTTAAAGAAAGGCTCTGCTCCTAAAATTGCCAAAATGAGTGAAAGGTACTTTATACAGTGCCAGCCAGATGGACTCCTAGTAAAAGCACTGTGGGACACAGGAGCCCAAGCAAGCCTTTTAAATGAAGACTGGAGAAGGCGCTACCTGCCACACACTTGCCTTCGGTCGCTAAAAGAACTCTTGGTACCAGTGTAACTCCATGGCAAAACCGTCAACCAGACCAAAATCCCTTTCATTTGCTGGGTGGAAGTGACTTTCCAACTCAGGGCCATGAAGAACAGCAACACCATTGAGCATTTGGTACTTTTTCTCGTGACCAGTGATCAGAAGGTGGCAGAGGATCCTATCCTGGGTTATAATGTAATCAGTGAGGTTATCACGAAACACAAAGCAGGGACTGGTGGTGGATGTAATCGCCACATCGCACGCCATACCCAACGCCATGGCGGAAAATGTGATTCATAGAGTAATGAAAGCACAGAATACAATGGACCTAAAAAGAAGTCAAGGTAGGCTGGCGCCCAACCATCATCCCTGCAAACCAAATGCTGAGGGTGAGATGTGGAGTCCGGGTAGAACCGGGAAAAAAAGTCCAGAAAAGACTGTTCATGCCAAAGAACTCCTCAGAACTTCCGGAAGGCCTAGTTCAAGGTGAGACTGTGCTTACGATTCCTACTGGTGGGTTTGCTCGAGTGACAGTAGCGGTGATGAATACTACAAGACATGAAATTTGACTAGATCCAAAGACTGTGTTAGGTCACATCGAAACCGTTAAAACGGTATATCCAGCCAGTGTGAGACCCGCCCAGGGGTCTACAGTGAATTCAGTCTCCCCACCAAGGAACAGGAGTTGCCCATGGGAAGAAATTGCACCACCCACCTCGGAGTCCTTGGATCCCCCAGTATCCCTGGAACACTTGTGTGCTGAAGATCGTCGAGCAGTAGCAAAACAGATGCTGAGAGAAGAGTGTCATGCATTCTCCAAAGATGACTCTGATAAAGGCTGAATCCCATCATTGCAGTTGAAAATCAATTTGAAAGACACGACCCCATTAACCAAAAGTTACATGTCTTTGCCGAAACCATTACACCATGAAGTGAAAGAGTATTTACTAGACCTAATCAACAGAGGTTGAGTCCAAAAGTCGAAGTCATCTTATTCCTCTCCTATTGTCTGTGTTAGGAAGAAGGATGGTATGTTGAGACTCTGCTGTGATTGCCGGGAACTAAACCGAAAGTCGGTACCTGATCGGCACCTGATACCAAACTTCCAAGACATGCTGGATAGCCTATCAGGAAGTACCTGGTTCTCTGTCCTCCATCAGGGTAAAGCATACCATAAAGGGTTTGTTGAAGAGTCCAGTAGACCTTTGACAGCATTCATCACACTTTGAGGATTATGAGTGGATCCGCATACCGTTACGGCTCAGTTCAGTTCCAGCAGAATTCCAGAGGAGCATGGAGACATGTTTAGAAGCATTAAGGGACGATATCTGCCAGTCATACTTGGATGACAATGTGGTACACAGAAAAACCTTCCAGGAGCATATTAAACACGTGAGGACTGTATTACAACCTTATCAATAACACGGAGTTAAGTTGACCTCAAAGAAGTGTGAACTGTTCAAAAGGCAAGTCCAATTTCTAGGGAAAATTGTGTCCGGAGAAGGATATACCATGGACCCAGCAGAAATCGCTCCGGTACTGGCCTTAACAGACAAGCGGCCCTCTACCGTCGGGAAGTTGAGGCAGATATTGGGATTACTCTCCTACTAACGTTTGGAACTTATCCAGGATTGCCGTCCAACTATACCTCCTCATGGGGGAGACGACAGAGACAACAACACCCATGGAGAAAAAGAAGAACGCGGGTAGGATAGGGCTTAAAAGAAACAACATAATTTTGTCCCAACAGCCCATTCTCTGGACAGCAGACCACCAGAAGGTATTGAGAGAACTAGTAGACTACCTGGTAAAACCACCCATCTTGGGATATCCTGATTTCAATTTACCATTTGTTCTTCATTGTGATGCTTCTCATGTCGGACTGGGAGCTGCCCTGTATCAGCATCAAGATGAAAAATTGAGGGTGATCGGTTACGGTTCTAGAACATTGACAGACGCCGAGAAGAATTACCATCTACATTCTGGAAAATTCGAGTTCCTGGCATTGAAATGGGCTATCTGTGAACAATTTAGAGATTATCTCTACTACAGCAAAGAGTTTGAGGTATACACTGACAACAACCTTTTGACCTATTTCCTTACTACAGCGAAACTGAATGCAACGGGTCAGAGATGGGTCGCTGAACTAGCGGACTTCAATTTCAGCATCAAGTACAGGCCAGGAAAATGCAATGCGGATGCTGACGGATTGTCAAGAATGCCACTAGAGCCTGAGGAGTTCATGCAAGAATGCTCAGAGGAAGTCAGTCTGGAAGCAGTTGAGAGCACTACCCAAGCAGTACAAGCTTATCAGGAGGAAGACACACCATTGTGGTGTCCGTTGACAGTGGAAACCACCATAAAAGCGAGAGAACAAGATCACCCCCGGTCTATTCAACAACTACCAAAAGGGAAAATCCTTAGTGCACAACGGGAAGATCAGATAATTGGTAGAATACTACTTTATGTGGACCAAAACTGGTTTCCAAGTAAACGAGAGAGAGACAATGAGTCACCAGCAGTATCTGTTTTAATTAAAGAATGGATGAAGCTCTACCTCAGTGAAAACGGTATCCTGTATTGTAAAGGAGGACAAAACCAGCAGTTGGTACTACCCAGAGTATTCCGTAGGTTGGTCTTCAAAGAACTAAATGAAAACATGGGACACCTGGGAGTGGAAAGGACAACCAACTTGATCCGTGAACGTTTCTTCTGGCCATACATGCAGAGAGATATTGAGAGGTACGTGACCAGGGAGTGTGGGTGTCTGAAAGACAAACATCCCAACACATTAACCCGGGCACCTATGGGCAACATCCAAACTACGTATCCATTTGAGATGGTCTCAATAGACTTTCTACATCTCAAGACGTGCAAGGATGGTTACGAATACATCTTGGTGGTGATGGACCATTTCACTTGATTTGCTCAAGCATATGCCACCACCAGTAAATCAGGTCGAACAGTGGCAAAGAAGATCTTCAATGATTTTGCTTTGAGGTTTGGGTTCCCTACGAGGTTACACCACGACCAAGGAAGAGAATTTGAGAACCAGCTCTTTGCCAAGCTAGGAAAGTACTGTAGAATTCAGAGATCCCACACAACGCCCTATCACCCAGAGGGTAATGGACAAGTGGAACGTTTTAACCTGACATTATTGTCCATGTTGCGCACTTTAACATCTGACGAGAAGAAAGACTGGAAGAGTACCCTGTCAAAAGTGGTACATGCCTATAACTGTACAAAGAGCGATGCAATGGGTTACTCACCCTTTTTCCTATTGTATGGACGATTGCCAAGACTGCCAATTGACATCATGTTCGATACTCCAGTGTCGGAGACTTACAGAATGTATCCGGAGTATATTCGGAAATGGAAGGAACGGATAACAGAGGCATGCAACATAGAGTCCAAAGTGGTTACGCAAGGACAGAGCAAGAGTAAGGAGTATTATGATCGAAAATGTTATGGAGCAGAATTGGCACCGGGAAGCCGGGTGCTAGTCAAGAACGTACTTGAGAAAGGCGGTCCAGGAAAACTTTGTTCATACTGGGAAGACAAGGTGTGTGTGGTTGTTAGGAGGAAAGCTGAGGATAGCCCAGTGTACACTCTGTGCAGAATTATTAGGCAAATGAGTATTTTGATCACATGATACTTTTTATACATGTTGTCCTACTCCAAACTGCATAGGCTTGAGAGCCAACTACCAATTAAGTAAATCTGGTGATGTGCATCTCTGTAATGAGGAGGGGTGTTGACTAATGACATCAACACCCTATATAAGGTGTGCTTAATTATTAGGCAACTTCCTTTCCTTTGGCAAAATGGGTCAGAAGAGAGATTTGACGGGCTCTGAAAAGTCCAAAATTGTGAGATGTCTTGCAGAGGGATGCAGCAGTCTTGAAATTTCAAAACTTTTGAAGCGTGATCACCGAACAATCAAGCGTTTCATGGCAAATAGCCAACAGGGTCGCAAGAAGCGTGTTGGCCAAAAAAGGCGCAAAATAACTGCCCAAGAATTGAGGAAAATCAAGCGTGAAGCTGCCAAGATGCCATTCGCCACCAGTTTTGCCATATTTCAGAGCTGCAACGTTACTGGAGTATCAAAAAGCACAAGATGTGCGGTACTCAGGGACATGGCCAAGGTAAGGAAGGCTGAAATACGACCACCTTTGAACAAGAAACATAAGATAAAACGTCAAGAATGGGCTAAGAAATATCTTAAGACTGATTTTTCAAAGGTTTTATGGACTGATGAAATGAGAGTGACTCTTGATGGGCCAGATGGATGGGCCAGAGGCTGGATCAGTAAAGGGCAGAGAGCTCCACTCCGATTCAGACACCAGCAAGGTGGAGGTGGGGTACTGGTATGTGCTGGCATCATCAAAGATGAACTTGTGGGGCCTTTTCGTGTTGAGGATGGAGTGAAGCTCAACTCCCAGACCTATTGCCAATTCCTGGAAGACAACTTCTTCAAGCAGTTATACAGGAAGAAGTCGGTATCGTTCAAGAAAAACATGATTTTCAGGCAGGACAATGCTCCATCACATGCATCCAACTACTCCACAGCGTGGCTGGCCAGTAAAGGTCTAAAAGAAGAAAAAATAATGACATGGCCCCCTTGTTCACCTGATCTGAACCCCATAGAGAACCTGTGGTCCATCATAAAATGTGAGATCTACAGAGAGGGAAAACAGTACACCTCTCGGAACAGTGTCTGGGAGGCTGTGGTGGCTGCTGCATGCAATGTTGATCGAAAACAGATCAAGCAACTGACAGAATCTATGGATGGAGGCTGTTGAGTGTCACCATAAAGAAAGGTGGCTATATTGATCACTAATTTTTTTTGTTTTTGTTTTTGCATGTCAGAAATGTTTATTTCTAAATTTTATGCACTGATATTGGTTTACTTGGTGAAAATAAACAAGTAAGATGGGATTATATTTGGTTTTTATTAAGTTGCCTAATAATTCTGCACAGTAATAGTTACCTGCACAAACAGATATCCTCCTAAGATAGCCAAATCTAAAAAAAAAACCCACTCCAACTTCCAAAAATATTAAGCTTGGATATTTATGAGTCTTTTGGGGTTGATTGAGAACATAGTTGTTGATCAATAATAAAAATAATCCTCTAAAATACAACTTGCCTAATAATTCTGCACACAGTGTATGAAATCCGATTGGAAACGAGTGACAAGAAAACCAGAATAGTCCATCGGAATTTACTACTACCCTGTGATTATCTCCCACCACAACAATACTACCCAAAAGTAGACCGACATCGTCCGAGATCGACTAAGGGACCACCACATACTGAAGCTCCGGAGGTGGATAGTGACCTTGAAAGTTCCGATGGAGAAGGACACACCGTTGTATTTCTCAGACTGGCAAGGAGAGGGATGTACCCTCCTCAGGAGAGTGAACTAAGTCCTGATGCTCCAGAGTTCGTACCAAGGAGTACAGATTAAGTCCAATTCAGATCTGATGATCGAACACCGGCCCCTGAAGAGACTGATCAACACTCAGGAGGAGTGGAATTACCAGACCATGCGGAAACAAGAGACTCAGGAGAAGTACAGGAGCTTACAGAGGCAGCTCCAATATCATCTAGGAAGCACGGGAAATGAGTGCGGCAGAAGAAACTTCTGTGACCGAAGAACCCATTGTGTCTGATGAACAACTCACCAGGTGCATGTCGACTCGAGAAGTGAGGAGGCCCGGACGTATGAGATACTTGTTGAACCGAGTCAAGTGCCAAGGACTGTCGACTGGAAACAGGTATCTCTGCCTGTGGACCAGGTAAGCCCACTTGAGTGGTATTCACCACGGAGAGGCAGTATGGAAGATGTTGCCTGGTGGAAAGACTTGTTTTCATGCTTTGATTTTCCTTAAAAGTCTTATAGTTAAATTTGTTTTGTGATCGGAAACATTTAATTGTGACATACATAGGAAGGGGGAAAACACTTTTTCATACCAGCACCTGCAATACGGCACTGATTTGACGTAGATGTAAAATTTGACTAATAAAACAGATGTGCAAAAATGAAAAACATTTTTGCTACATGTACACTTTGTGAAGTAGACAATTGCATGTAAATGTCTGAATTTTTCTTTTTCATCTATGGAAACAATTATTCCTCTCCCGTGAAAAAAATAATTGACAAGGACTGCAAAAACTCAATACAATAGCTTGTGACAAGAAACCATACTGTATCTGATACGTATCTGATATGTAAAAAAATGTTTGTGCTGGCTTGCAGCTGCTTTCTAGTGCATTAAGAATGAAGATTAAAATGTTTTATTGTAATTTAAATGCCAGCTACAGCATATCACTAACCAATTACACGGAGACAGGCACTGCTGATGCTAGCATATCTTCTATCTCTCTCTCTCCCCGTCAACTGAATCTGAATTATTCAAGACTTCTACACTCATCTTCTACAGTGCTGAAGTTATACAACACATTACTTTCTGAAGTATTCTGTCCAGTGTTTTAAGATTTTTTTTCTCTCTGTCTCGTAAGGAGATGGAAATGCTGCCCATGTAACCCCCCTTGAAGAATGTGGGTATTGTTGATGTGTAATGTGAACTGTGAAATGTGTTATGGCGTTGGTATTGTATTCTACCCATCAACAGGTATTATAATAGCAGATCATACACCTAAAATCACCATTTATTAGTATTGACTAAAAAGCAAGAAAGAATTCCCTCAAAAATTGAAACCGTATCCAAAGAAATGATAAAACCACAGCAATCAAATAGTTCAAGACAAAGAAGCAATCACCCTACAATCAACACTAACCTGGTCCCTACCTGTCAGCTTAGGTTGGTACCCTCTTCTAATGCAAATGGCGCTCCCGCTCCACAATGACTCTTCCTGATAATCTTTATAAGACCCCAATGAAAGTGATGAGTCAAGGGAGGAAGAGATGCTAAAAAGAAATCATGACACAGGGATAAGTGGTAACCAACCACTAGATGTAAACAATTATTCACGACAGATATAGATTAGGCTCACACATACCAACACTAGACAGCAGCTAAATAGATAATATGTAGCAAAGAGGTATCTTAGTAGGCATGAACTAAGTACACAGAAGATAAATATGGCATGTTTCAAATATCCTTTATCTTAAAATGTCTGTTATATAACCTCAGTAGTGATGAGCGAACGTACTCGCCACTACTCGGTACTCGAGTCCCCGCCCTACATGTTTGGCTCTCTTTAGAGAGCCAATGAACATGCAGTGATTGCTTGCCATGCAGTGTAATGCCGTAGCCATATTTATCCATCTGAATTAACAGTCCTTCTGAGGACTAATCCAGTTGCATATTTTCAGTAGTGAAGGTGATAGCAGGAGTTAGGCAGACAGGCAGAGTATGTGACAGACTGTAATGCATCATACAGCACAAGACGGTCCATTGCATGTTCAACTTCTGACTGATCCTGCTGTGACAAATATTTGTAGACATAGCCCCAGATATCAGGGGCCAGTGCTATTTTTTTTTTATCTTAATCCTAATTATTTGCTTAAAAAGCAATACACAGTACACCATTTTAGTGTTCCATTTGCTTGTTAGCACTGCAGAATACAGCCAGATCTTTTCCATATTAGAGCGATAAAAATCCAGAAATTTAAACTGAACATGGAAAATATTGGCCTCCATTTCCATTTTGTTGCAGTGTGTCGGTCAAGCTATTCACACAAGGTCTCTGTGAAGAATAGTATTAATAAACTACAGGCCTGCTACTTAAAACCGTGGTTGTCTGTCAGAAGTATCACATACAGTTAGGTCCATATATATTTGGACAGAGACAACATTTTTCTAATTTTGGTTCTAGACATTACCACAATGAATTTTAAACAAAACAATTCAGATGCAGATGAAGTTCAGACTTTCAGCTTTCATTTGAGGGTATCCACATTAAAATTGGATGAAGGGTTTAGGAGTTTCAGCTCCTTAACATGTGCCACCCTGTTTTTAAAGGGACCAAAAGTAATTGGACAATTGACTCCAAGGCTATTTCATGGACAGGTGTGGGCAATCCCTTCGTTATGTCATTCTAAGTTAAGCAGATAAAAGGCCTGGAGTTGATTTGAAGTGTGGTGCTTGCATTTGGAAGGTTTTGCTGTGAAGTAAACATGCGGTCAAAGGAGCTCTCCTTGCAGGTGAAACAAGCCATCCTTAAGCTGCAAAAACAGAAAAAAACCATCCGAGAAATTGCTACAATATTAGGAGTGGCAAAATCTACAGTTTGGTGCATCCTGAGAAAGAAAGAAAGCACTGGTGAGCTCATCAATGCAAAAAGACCTGGGCGCCCACGGAAGACAACAGTGGTGGATGATCACAGAATAATCTCCATGGTGAAGAGAAACCCCCTCACAACAGGCAACCAAGTGAACAACACTCTCCAGGAGGTAGGCGTATCAATATCCAAATCTACCATAAAGGGAAGTCTGCATGAAAGTAAATACAGAGGGTGCACTGCACGGTGCAAGCCACTCATAAGCATCAAGAATAAAAAGGCTAGACTGGACTTTGCTAAGAAACATCTAAAAAAGCCAGCACAGTTCTGGAAGAACATTCTTTGGACAGATGAAACCAAGATCAACCTCTACCAGAATGATGGAAAGAGAAAAGTATGGCGAAGGTGTGGTACAGCTCATGATCCAAAGCATACCACATCATCTGTAAAACACAGCGAAGGTAGTGTGATGGCTTGGGCATGCATGGCTGCCAGTGGCACTGGGTCACTAGTGTTTATTGATGATGTGACACAGGACAGAAGCAGCCGAATGAACTCTGATGTATTCAGAGCCATACTGTGTGCTCAGATCCAGCCAAATGCAGCCAAACGGATTGGTCGTCGTTTCATACTACAGATGGACAATGACCCAAAACATAAAGCCAAAGCAACCCAGGAGTTTATTAAAGCAAAGAAGTGGAATATTCTGGAATGGCCATGTCAGTCACCTGATCTCAACCCAATTGAGCATGCATTTCACTTGTTAAAGACTAAACTTCAGACAGAAAGGCCCATAAACAAACAGCAACTGAAAACCACCGCAGTGAATGCCTGGCAGAGCATCAAAAAGGAGGAAACACAGCGTCTGGTGATGTCCATGAGTTCAAGACTTCAGGCAGTCATTGCCAACAAAGGGTTTTCAACCAAGTACTGGAAATGAACATTTTATTTACAATTATTTAATCTGTCCAATTACTTTTGGTCCCTTTAAAACAGGGTGGCACATGTTAAGGAGCTGAAACTCCTAAACCCTTCATCCAATTTTAATGTGGATACCCTCAAATGAAAGCTGAAAGTCTGAACTTGAACTGCATCTGAATTGTTTTGTTTAAAATTCATTGTGGTAATGTCTAGAACCAAAATTAGAAAAATGTTGTCACTGTCCAAATATATATGGACCTAACTGTATAACTGCATTCCAAAAGCAGTCATTTCTAGTGAATGTGGAAAATATTGTCTTGCATTTAAAATGGGCAAGGTGCTTGGCAAGGGACGAGGAAGTGGACATGATGGTGATGGTGCATGCAGAGGTCGAGGACGTGGCCGTGGGCAAGCTGAAATTATGCCACAACAAACAATCACATCTTGTCGCTTGACCTTCCTGTCCCAATTACTAAGGAACCGCAGAACACCACTATTGAACACAGAGCAGTGTCAAAAGGTTGTTGGTTGGATAGCAGATAATGCTTCCAGTCACTTTGCCACTATCACCACCACCCTGTCTTCCACATGGTCAAGTCTCAGTAGCCGTGAGTCTGGACCGCATATTCCTCACCCTGATCCTCCTTCCTCCCACCATGCCGAGTACCTGGAGACAACTGATCCCACACTTGGACACTCAGAAGAGCTGTTCACTTTTCCATTTGTAGATTCGGAAAATCTACAAATGGCCAGCTTCAAGCGAGTCAAGAGGAGAAAGTGTGTAGCGATGCCCAAATATTTCAGCAACCACGGTCACATGAAGGCAATGGTGGAAAAGTGCAATTACTGTCGCAAGAGGTGGATGATCATGATGAGACACAATTGCCAGAGAGTCAGGAGGAGGTCCAGGGTGTGGAAGTGGAAGACGAGGTGGTGGATGATATAGTAACTGACTCAACCTGGCAGGGGGACATGCAGAGCGAGGACAGCAGCACACAGGGGGAGGGAGGCATAGCATCACAACAGGCAGGAAGAAGCAGTGTGGTGGCCACAGACACAAGGTGGGAAAGCGTTCCCTGTTAACGCCAACACGACGGAAGTTGCCAGTACAACTGTTAGGTCTTCCCGAGTCTGGTTGTTTTTTAAAGACTCTGCCGATAACCCCTAAAAGGCTATTTGCACCACCTGCCAGGCCAGCATCACCAGGGGTAGCAAAACTAGCAGCCTGACCACCACCAGCATGATCAGGCATATGGCAGCAAAGCACCCGACTAAGTGGGCCATACCCCAGGGTCCAGAAACAGTGTCTGCGGGTGACATCACTGCTTCTTCCGCTGTTGTGCGTGCGCGCCAATCCCCTGTCCTTGGCGCATGCAAAGATGCTTCCCGCCCTACACCTGTCATTGCACACTCTCAACTAGCACCATCAGCAAGCACGTCCACGTCCTTGTCCCAGCGCAGCTTTCAGTTGTCCCTACCCCAGTCATTGGAACACAAGCGCAAATACGCAGCCAATGCCCCACAGGCCACACTACTAAATTCAGCAAGCACATCCACGTCCTTGTCCCAGCGCAGTGTTCAGTTGTCCCTATCCCAGTCCTTGGAACACAAGCGCAAATACGCAGCCAACACCCCACAGGCCTCACTACTAAATTCACACATTTCGCGAATGCTTGCGCTAGAAATGTTGCCTTTTAGGTTTGTGGAGACGGAAGCTTTCCGCAACCAGATGGAGGCGGCTGTCCCTCGGTACTCGGTCCCCAGCCGTCACTATTTCTCCCGGTGTGTCGTCCCCGCATTACACCAGCACGTGTCCCACAACATTAGCCGTGCCCTCAACAATGCAGTTACTGTGAAAGTCCACCTAAACACGGACACATAGACAAGTGCTTGAGGGCAGGGACGGTACATCTCGCTGACAGCACACTGGGTTAATATACTGGAAGCCGGGACCCAGTCGGACCATGGGACTGAACACGTCCTACCGACACCAAGGATTGCGGGCCCTGGGTCAATCAGGGTTGCCCCAACATTCTACAGCTCCTGCACTTCCTCCTCCTCTTCAGTCTCCATCTCCAAAATGACCACATCAGTCACAAGCTGGAAGCATTGCAGCACTGCCTCAGCCAAGCGGCAACAGGCTGTGCTGAAGCTAATATGCTTAGGTGGCAAACCGCACACCGCTGAACAGTTGTGGATAGCTCTGAATGAGGAGACAGATCTGTGGCTGACACTGCTGACCCTACAGACAGGCATGGTCGTGTGTGACAATGGCCGGAACTGGTGGCGGATCTGAGGCGAGCGCACACACGTACCATGCCTGGCCCATGTGCTTAACCTCGTGGTTCAGTGGTTTCTCAAAACCTATCTGGGTCTTCCGGATCTGCTTGTCAAAGTACACCGTCTTTGTGCCCATTTTAGAAAGTCAGCTACAGCTTCCGCCTCCCTTGCCTCGTTTCAGCAGCATTTGCAGCTTCCAGCTTACATCCTGGTGTGTGATGTCCCCACGCGTTGGAACTCTACACTGCAGATGTTGGGAAGGATTTGTGAGCATTAGAGGGCAGTTGTTGGGTACCAGCATCAACAAGGCCGTCGGTATTCAGTTCAGACTCCACACATAAGACCTCAGGAGTGGACATGGATGTCAGACATATGTACCATCCTCCAAAACTTTGAGGACTCCACTAAGATGGTGAGCGGCGATGACATAATTAGCGTCACTATCCTGCTTCTTTGTCTTCTGAAACGCTCTCTACTCACAATCAAAGAATATGCATTGCAGGTGACGCGCCCCCTGGGACATATTCCTTTTTGAGGGGAATACCCGGCACCGGATCAGATGGGGGGTTGTAGTCTCCGAGCGGCTGTGACCCGGCCCCGTGCCCAGGGCGTCAAGCTCAGTGTTATGTGGCAGTCCTACAGATGTTATTAAGAGTTCTTTTGTGTCGACTACGCCACCCGTTGTGATGCGGTCACTGTGGCCGCCGCTGCAGCAGGGTCCGCTGAGGCTGATGGTGGGTGCGCAGCTTGGTGGGATAACCCCCAACGGGAGGGGTATAGCCTCAGAGGGGACAGGCGCAGAGGATGGGGGTTGTGGTGGTGTAGTGCAGACGGCAGTGAAGACAGAGTCGGGTTGTGCAGTTAAGGGTGTTTACTTACTGCAGATGTTGTACTGGTCACTCCAGCTGCTAGTGACCACCCGAGCCGTGCTGCGTCCACCAGGTCCTGGATCCAGCCAACCCCCAAACAAGTCCGGAGCGTGGCCCTGAGCTCTCTTTCTGTCCCGTTCTCTGGCCGTCCCCACCAGTAATCCACCTAGGTCCAGCTCCCTCGGGCCTTCTGTTGGGACACCCTTGGCCCTGGGTTCCCTGACCCTTCATGTGGTGTGCCTTCGGGGTGGATGTGATGGGTGACCGTGGCAGACGCTGCCCACGGTCTCCGGTCTCTGGCTGGGGAATGTTTTTACCCCCACCAGCTTGGGTTCCGGTACCCTGATGCCGACTCTTCACCCGGTGCTTTTAGTTGGGATCTCAGAGTCCTTCTCTTCTGTGCTCTGGGTCTCTCTCTTTTCTCCTCTCTCACTCTGGGTCTTTGTCTTTCTTCTCTCCTCTGCTCCTGACTTGTTCTCTGCAGCTGACTGACTCTCTGCATCTGATCCTCTGCATCTGACCCTGATCTTAGTTGGTGCCCACCTTATATACACCCTCTATGTGTGAGCTCAGGTGACCAGCACCCAATGAGCTCCTATCTTTACCCAGGCTGCTCCCCCTATCTGCCCCTACACTACATGGGATGTACCACCCCCCCTCCCACTCCAGCCAGGAACAGACTCGGTCGTACCTGCACATTTCTAAGTGGGAGTACCGTCGGCCTGTTCCTCGGAAATGGGATGTGTGTAGTGCATGCAGCCTACCGAGCTCAGTTCCACACTCCTTCCTTACCCGGGAGTGGAATATCACACCTCTGGGTTGAGGTGCAATACCCCTGTAGCAGCTGAATCCTCAGGGTGCTACATTCCCCCCTGGTAAATCACAGCACGTCCTCGGGCTGTAAAGACAAAAACACCAAAACTTACAAAATTTTTTTTTTTTTTTCATATAAAACATATATAAATAACATATCTTAGCAGATAAAACTTTCTCGTCGTCTCTTGTTTCAGGTTCCTCCTCCGGACACTGTGCAACGTGTGTCCGGGAAAAGTGCGACAGTCTCTTAGAAAAACTGGTTTTCCTATAAAACCGGTAGGGGGCGCTTTAGGAAGCGCAACTATATACAGGGGAAGTTGGCCGCTCTCAGTCCTCGGCCAGGTAGAGGGAAGGGAATGGCTGCTCACAGTCCTCAGCCTGTGGGATTAAGGGGTTAACGGGTAAACAGTTCACTCAGCTGGTCCCAACGGGGACTATATATAAGTATCAACAGTTTCTTTGGTACCCGGTCGGGTAACTATTTACATCACTTGCTCTGCCGCACTCAACGGCGTCTTCCTCCTGCTCTTTGCTTACAGCTGGTTGTTACTTCAGACCCGTCCGGGTCCTCTTGCTCCTCCTCCTCGCACCGCAACTCCTCCTCCGTCAGGCGGTGTACGTGGAGGGCGTAAGGTCCTTTGGCACACTTGTGCCGGGTAAAGGTGACCTCATCTCCGATGTAGAGGTCACGACCTCTGTGCCCCTCCGGCAGATGGGACTCCACGTCTCTGCGCGTGACAAAGACGTCGCCGGGGGTGTTGTTGTCTCGAATGAAGCCCCACCCATGCTGCTGGTTGAACTTGATTACAGTCCCAGTGGTACGGGGACTGTGCGCTGCACGGGGGTCCCTCCTGGTCCGGCTCTTTTGCTCGGCGCTCCTTATTTGGGCCTGTTGTTCCCGGACCCGCCTCTCTCTCCGCTCCCTCGCAAACTCCTCGAGCTGTTGGCGGCAGCACTCCGCACGCTCTGCTGCAGCTGCCCTAGTTTCCTGAGTGAACCCCATTAGATCTTCTCCGGTGGGGTCCCACTCAAACTGTGCTTCCGCTAGCGGGGGCGAGATCCTTATTACGGGCTTCGGAGCCGGAATCAGGGGTGCACACATGGCCCCAACCCTCCTCTGGTGCTCCAGTTCGTAATACTTCTGGGGCCAGATGAAAGGCTGCCCGTCCGGCCACGTGTGCTGGGCAAACAAGTCCTCTCCCAGACGCGGCACCCTTGGTTTTACGGGTGCGGGCGCGGTGGTGGTGGCGCCCGGGTTGCCCAGGCCTTGCGGCCAGGCCTGGGGCACCTGGAAGGTGAAGGGCACCGTTAGGACGGCGGCGCCCTGGGCTACCTGGCCTTGCGGCCAGGCCGGAGGCTCCGCGGAGGTAGGGGGCGCTGTTGGTGATTCGGCGCCCGGGGGTACTAGGCCTTGCGACCAGGCTGGTGGTATTTCCTGCTTTGTCACGCCCCGGGTCGAGGCGCGTGACGTCACAGGGGTCGCGGCGGCGGCTTCCGGTTGGGGCCTAGTCTGCGTCGGTGACATGGCGTTTTCGGGCACAGCAGGGGGACTTTCGGGCTCTGCGACGGGGAGCTGGGGCAGGTAAGCGGTGTCACGGCTTGGGGTATAGGCGTCCCCTTTACCTGCCTCCATGCGTTCGGCTCCCTCCTCGGCGCCGTCTCCGGCCTTGGGTCCTCCCGCGCCATCCTCAGAGGCGGTCTCCTTCCTCATCTCGGCTGGCGTGCTCCGGGTCTTGGTTTCAGCTTGCGTCTTGGTTTCAGCTTGCTGGGCCATCTCCCGGCTCCATTCCGCCAATATCTCGCGCTGTACCCGGGCCATCCTCCGTGCGAGGCCCTCCAGGGCAGTCTGCGCACACTCCCGGTCTCGGGGGAGCTGTGCAAGGACCTCCACTAGGCCTAGTGGGGTCGTGGTGTCCAGCAGGCTCCTGACCAACGGGTCGGTGCTGCTCTGCTCTTCTTCCAGCAGGCTCCTGGCCAGCGGGCCGGTGCTGCTCTGCTCTCTGGACATCTCCGGGTGAGCTTTTCTGCTGCTCTTCTCCAGGCTTCCTGTCTCCGGGTGCGCTCGCTCCAGACTGCTTCAGGCGGCACCCATCTTTGCTCTTTTCTTTCGTCTCCTCCCACTTCGAGGGCGGTCCCGGGGCAACTCGGTGACTGTCAGCTCCAGGGGTAGTTCTTTCACGCTGACAGACACCTCCAGCATCACAGTCTCTGTTGGTGGGGGCGGTTTCCACTTTTGGCGCCATTTTCTGTCCTGGCCCACGATGGGAGGTGGCCTCTTGCCCTCCTTTGGCACGCCCATAATGGCGTCCGCTGCTCTTCCAAGGCGGGAAATCTGCGGTTTTGGCGGGAAGCGTCGCCCAGTGGCGGGAAACTCTGCAGATGGCGGGAACAAGTTGGAAATGGCGGACAATCGGCGGGAAACGACTGGTGATGGAGTCCGATGGCGTGGACCCTCCGGAACCGGCGGGAGACTTCTTTCTGAGGTAAACTTGCACTTTTCTTCAGGCACGCAGTACCCGGGTGTTGCGGGCACGTAATCCTGCCGACTGCGCCAAAGTTGACGCGCCCCCTGGGACATATTCCTTTTTGAGGGGAATACCCGGCACCGGATCAGATGGGGGGTTGTAGTCTCCGAGCGGCTGTGACCCGGCCCCGTGCCCAGGGCGTCAAGCTCAGTGTTATGTGGCAGTCCTACAGATGTTATTAAGAGTTCTTTTGTGTCGACTACGCCACCCGTTGTGATGCGGTCACTGTGGCCGCCGCTGCAGCAGGGTCCGCTGAGGCTGATGGTGGGTGCGCAGCTTGGTGGGATAACCCCCAACGGGAGGGGTATAGCCTCAGAGGGGACAGGCGCAGAGGATGGGGGTTGTGGTGGTGTAGTGCAGACGGCAGTGAAGACAGAGTCGGGTTGTGCAGTTAAGGGTGTTTACTTACTGCAGATGTTGTACTGGTCACTCCAGCTGCTAGTGACCACCCGAGCCGTGCTGCGTCCACCAGGTCCTGGATCCAGCCAACCCCCAAACAAGTCCGGAGCGTGGCCCTGAGCTCTCTTTCTGTCCCGTTCTCTGGCCGTCCCCACCAGTAATCCACCTAGGTCCAGCTCCCTCGGGCCTTCTGTTGGGACACCCTTGGCCCTGGGTTCCCTGACCCTTCATGTGGTGTGCCTTCGGGGTGGATGTGATGGGTGACCGTGGCAGACGCTGCCCACGGTCTCCGGTCTCTGGCTGGGGAATGTTTTTACCCCCACCAGCTTGGGTTCCGGTACCCTGATGCCGACTCTTCACCCGGTGCTTTTAGTTGGGATCTCAGAGTCCTTCTCTTCTGTGCTCTGGGTCTCTCTCTTTTCTCCTCTCTCACTCTGGGTCTTTGTCTTTCTTCTCTCCTCTGCTCCTGACTTGTTCTCTGCAGCTGACTGACTCTCTGCATCTGATCCTCTGCATCTGACCCTGATCTTAGTTGGTGCCCACCTTATATACACCCTCTATGTGTGAGCTCAGGTGACCAGCACCCAGTGAGCTCCTATCTTTACCCAGGCTGCTCCCCCTATCTGCCCCTACACTACATGGGATGTACCACCCCCCCTCCCACTCCAGCCAGGAACAGACTCGGTCGTACCTGCACATTTCTAAGTGGGAGTACCGTCGGCCTGTTCCTCGGAAATGGGATGTGTGTAGTGCATGCAGCCTACCGAGCTCAGTTCCACACTCCTTCCTTACCCGGGAGTGGAATATCACACCTCTGGGTTGAGGTGCAATACCCCTGTAGCAGCTGAATCCTCAGGGTGCTACACAGGCAGACCACAATGAGATGGAGCAAGGAACCATACAGGGTGATTACACACAGCCCAGCCTCATCTCATCCCAATGTGGATTGGGTGACAACGAGGAAGAGGAGGAGGAAGAACAGGAGCTTGTTTCCTGCACTATAGACGGTACTACCTGCACAACTGTCATACCATCTGTTCAGCGTGGATGGCCTGAGGACAGGGAGGAGGAGGAAGAGGAGCAGGATGAGGAGGAGAGCATGGTGAGGACACGGAAGTCTTGCCTGTTAGCAGTCTGGCACACATGGTTGAGTTTATGCTACGCTGCGTTTCCCATAACCCTAGCATTGTCCAAATTTTGAGTGACTGTCATTACTGGTTGGTGACACTTCTAGACCCACGCTACAACGAGAACTTTTTGTTGCTTATTCCCATGCCGGACAGGACTGATAAAATGGGGCAGTACCAGAATGCCCTTGCTGCGGAATTATTAAAAAAAAATCCCATCTGAAAACGCTGGCGGCAGAGGTCACAGTTCGTTGGACAACCAAGGAGTATAGGCGAAAGAGACACAACTCAAATCCAGCAGAGGCAGGGGAACACTGTCAAAGTTCTGGGACAGTTTTCTCAGACCCTCCCATCGCACAGGCCCTGAGGTGCGGGGTACTCTCACAAGGAGGGAAAAGATTCGGAAGATGCTGAGGGAGTACCTTGCTGACCGTACCAACGTCCTGCCCTACCACTAGCGTTTTGTCAGAGTGGGTTTTTAGTGTCGCTGGTGGAATTGTAATCGATAGACGCATCCGCCTGTCAACTAAAACTGCTTCCAGGTTGACTCTTATAAAAATGAACAAGGGCTGGATTGGGCCAGACTTCTCAACACCACCGAATGATAGCAGCGTAACAAACTCAAAATACAGTGTCTTTTTTTGGGGAGGTATAACTCTATTCCCATGCACCTCTGTCTTCACACCCAGACATGGGTATACGCTTCCTGATTTCGTCTATTTGCTCTTGTCCTCCTCCTTCTTCTCATCCCCCACCATCATATCACCACCATATCTACCATATCTACGTCTCTTGCAAGGGGCATTGGAGTTCCTCCAAATTTTAGGCAGTCGTAGCATTCACTGCATAGGCAAACAGTATGGGAGACCCACTTCCGAATAATCGGAACATTGTTTTCAGGAGGCCCTCTGACCTCTACGTCTCTTGCAAGGGGCATTGGAGTTCCTCCAAATTTTTGGCGGCCGTGTCATTCACTGCATAGGCAAACAGTATGGGAGACCCACTTCCTAATAATGGGAACATTGTTTCTAGGAGGCCCTCCAACCTCTCCGTCTCTTGGAAGGGGCATTGGAGTTCCTCCAAATTTTTGCCAGCCGTTGCAGTCATTGCATATGCAAGAACGGTATGGGAGACTCACTCCTTTTTAATGGGAACATGTTGTTACTGTGGTCCAGCTCTCCGTGTCTTTAAATTGTTATTGGGATTTTTCCTAAATTTTGCCAGCCGCTGGACTCACTGCATACCCTATAACTGTATAGCAGACCCGCTTCTTTCTAACGGGAGCATGTCATTACTGTGGCCCAGCTCTGTGTGTCTATAAATTGTTATTGGGATTTTTCTAAAATTTTGCCAGCCGCTGGACTCACTGCATACCCTATGACTGTATAGCAGACCCGCTTCTTTCTAATGGGAACATATCGTTACTGTGGCCCAGCTCTATGTGTCTTTAAATTGGTATTGGGGTTTTTCCTAAATTTTGGGAGCCGTTGGACTCACTGCATACCCTATAACTGGATAGCAGACCCGCTCCTTTCTAATGGGAACATGTCGTTACTGTGGCCCAGTTTTTCCCAAATTTTGGCAGCCCTTGCAGTTAGTGCATGGGCATTACAACTATAGGAGAGCCACTCCTTTATAATGGGAACATTTTTTTTACTGAGACCATCCTTTATATCTCATCAAAGTGGTATTGGGGTTCGTCCGAATTTTTGGAAGCCCTTGCAGTCACTGCATACGCAATAACAGTATAGGAGACCCACTCTTTAATAATGGGAACAACAAAGCATAGCCAACTACTGGCCCTTTCAGAATAGTAAGGACCGTCTTATGGCCCTATAGAAATAGTGTTTGTGACTTTCAGAGTCCCTTCTTCATAAATGAAATAGGATGTGTCTGATGATGTCTCACACACCACATGGCAAGATAAGGTAGTAAAATGTTAAAATGGCATTTCCCAGTGAATGCATTTTTCTTGGTTGAAAGCAATGCAACAGTGCAAAAACGCATCAAAAACGCTACGTGTGAACATAGCCTAAGGTGTGGAGGACCATTTTTGTTTTTGCATATTTATTTTGCCTTATATACAAGTCATTACCCTGGAAAGAATGTTCCTTAACATATTTCCCAGGAAAATCCATTTAGTTTTTGTATGTTTTATTGTGAGTCTGTAAAGGTGGCATAATACCTCTGACAACATTATTGACAGCAGTGACCTGGTAGTCAGAGATGCTTCCAGGGGTCTTCCTCATGCTGTTCCCATGTCATTTGAGCACTGTTCCTATCGATTTGGGAAATTTTTAGGTCCTCTGCAGACCGCCGGGGGGGGGGGGGGGGGTGCCGGAAAAATGCTCGAGTTTCCCATAGACTTAAATTGGGATCGTTACTCGAGCATTCCAATTTGCTCGACCTGAGCAAAGAGTACTCGAGCATTTTAGTGCTCGCTCATCACTAAACCTCAGTCTGGCACCTTGCACTATGGCAACACTATACAAATCTATACAGCTAACTAGCAGCAAGACAAAAAAGACAAAAAGGAATAAACTGAATGTACAGAAAAGTATTACACCTCAAAATTGCCTCTCCTCTGTATCTCTGTTCAACAGTATTGATCTCGGAAATTTTACTGTGGTGACAATACCTCATATAGTTTTTATCAAGGTTATCTTGTTGTGTAACAACACATGCTAACTGGATAGCAGTAACACCACATGGCGTATCAGACCCACATAGAAGACAAACGGTGCTAAGTGCAGAAGCAGAGTACAAAGTAGATAAGACCAGCATATTAGCTTGACGCGTTTCTCCTTAAAATAGGCTCATCGGGAGCACATACTGTATAGATACATCAAACAGAGAATATATGTAAACATTAGATCATTTAGCTTGTGAAGATAGCGATGGCATTACTGATAATGTGCCTCGTGCATGCTGAAGAAAGCGATGGCACTATTGATAAAGTGCCATGTGCAAGTCATATTCGGGTGGAGACAACGCCCAATGGCAATGTACAATCTGACCACCACCAAGCAGCATCAACAGGTAGTTGACAGGGACAGTGAGAGATAATGTTTTGGGGCTAGCCTAGAATGGGAGCGGTAAAGCTGAATGGACAAGAGACTGTTACCTGTTAGAATGTTAGAAGGGGCCTGTAGTGCAGAGAGAACAGACCTAAGGTCTGGTGGGAGCAGTGCCGCTTTTCATGGGTGTCCCTAGTAGTGAGAGGAGACCAGAAGAAGAGAGAGATAGTCTGATCTGGAGAAGAAACAAGGTTAGAGTGACTAAGAGACAGAGTGATTTACCAGAGACTGGTTCTGTGAGAGGATGCCTAGCAATACGGCCCAGAGTTTGTAACTCCTAAAAGTAAAGGGACTAGAAAGGACGGAGTATGCGATACTAAGAGTGCTCTGGGTGGGAGTTCAAGAGCATCAGTAGAAGAGAACATAAGTATCGGCCATACTAGCACCATAGTTCCCCAGAGGGAAAAGAAGATGCAGAACCGTGGGTTGAGTAAAGGACTCTTGCTAGCTGAACTGTAGTGTCGAGCTGGGTTGTGGTTAAGTAGTGAGAAATAGTCAAGTCCGATGACAAGTAAAGAGGGAGAAGAGAAAGGGATTGAATTTGTATGAAGAAAATGTTAAGCATTATGAAGGAAATATTTGAGAAGATATGTTTCCAAAATCGACTGTATATAACTGTTACGATCTGCTACAGGGACTAAGGAAAAACAGGAGAACTGTCCCTACAATAGAACTAAACTAGATCCCTACGATGTAACGGAGAACCTGATCCTGTGATCAGACCCGCTAAAGTCCTCGGCTAGTCTGAACGAAGACCTATAGATGTGAGGGAGGGATCCCTACAAGAACTAGGGACTGGGATAAGTAGGACACCTCCTAGCAGAAATAGTAGCAGTCAAAGACAAACACACAACAAAAAGCATAGAGGTCAGAAGACCTAGCAAAACTAACAGAGAACGGCAACAGAGCACCAAGCTAGCTCAAGAGTAGTAAATACAATGAAGTCCAGCAAGACCAGGAGGGCAGAGCCGGATTAAATAGGCAAAAATGGTCATGTGACCAGCAAACTAAAAAAAACCTAACAGGAGAGTTCTAACAGTACCCCCTCTTCTAAGAGGATCCTCCGGATCCCCTAGGCCCAGGCTTACCAGGAAACCTCCTGTGAAACGCTCTGACAAGTCTGGAAGCAGAAACATCATCCGCCCTCACCCATGAGTTATCCTCAGGTCCGAAACCCTTCCAAGCGACGAGATACTGCAAACTCCCTCTATACCGTCTAGAATTTAGGATGCGGGAAATTTCATATTCCCCGTCCTCCACCACCGGAGGAACAGTGGCAGAGGCGTCACCATCAGACACATCAGCTTTTTTCAACAGAGAAACATAAAACATCGGGTTAATCTTCCAGGACGTAGGAACCTCCAACCTAATAGCAGATTGGTTAACTATCTGAAGCACCTTAAAGGGCCCTACGAACTTGGGACCCAATTTTTTAGAAGGAATCCTCAATCGCAGATTCTTAGAGGACAACCAAACCATGTCACCAACAGCAAACAAAACCTCTTGCCGTTTCCTATCAAAGTACCTCTTAGATTTTTTGTTAGCCTCCTGAAGATTACCACGCACATCCGTCCAAACTCTCTCCAAATCACCGGAAAACCTCTCCTCCTCAGGCACAGCCGAAACCAATTTGGAGAATGACCCAAAAGACGGATGTCTCCCAGAACAACAAAAAAAAGGCGAACACCCAGCAGAAGAGGATGGATGGTTGTTAAGAGCAAATTCAGCAAGTGGCAGAAACTCAGACAACCCCTCTTGATTGTCTGCCACAAAACAACGCAAGAACTGCTCAACATCCTGGTTCTTCCTTTCTGTCTGGCCATTAGACTCAGGATGACATCCAGATGAAAACGACAAATGAACTCCCAACCTGTCACAAAAGGCACGCCAAAAACGAGCCATGAACTGAGGTCCCCTATCAGAAACAATGTCAGTAGGAACACCATGTAGTCTGACAATTTCCTTGACAAAGGCCTTAGCGAGTGTCTTAGCGCAAGGCAGTTTGATGAAGGGAACCAAGTGACACATCTTGCTAAAACGGTCCACGACCACCCAGATGACCGTGAAACCTTCAGAGGGGGGAAGGTCAGTAATAAAGTCCATAGCCAGATGTGTCCAAGGTGCACTAGGAACCTCCAGAGGGCAAAGCAACCCCGCAGCAGGAGCATGCGAAGACTTGGATCTAGCACACACAGTACATTGGCGCACCCACTTAATGACTTCCTTCTGCCATCCAGGCCACCAAAAACTGCGACCCACAAGTCTCTTGGTCTCAGAAATTCCTGGATGACCTGCCAACCGAGACTCATGACACTCAACAAACAAATCTCTCCTAAAGGTCCTAGGCACAAACAACCTCCCATGGGGAGTGTTAGATGGGGCATTCTCCTGAGCTTTAAGAATCTCATCCTCCAAAACGGAGTCCAAAGCAGCAATCACAACACCTTCTTGTAAAATGCTCTCCTCTTCCTCCTCAACACCGACCATGGGAGAAAAGCTGTGAGACAAAGCATCCGCTTTAACATTCTTGGTACCCGGGATGTAAGTAACGGAAAAATTAAACCGCGACAAAAAAAAGTGCCCACCTAGCCTGACGGGCATTCAAGCGCTTGGCAGCATCAAGATAGATCAGATTTTTATGATCAGTGAAAACCTGAATGGGAAATTCAGCACCTTCCAAGAGGTGACGCCAGTGTTCAAATGCGAGTTTAATCGCCAGCAATTCCCGATTACCAATATCGTAATTAAGTTCAGTCTCAGAAAATTTTTTTGAAAAAAAGGCACAGGGATGTACTCCATCCTTGTTTTCCTGAGACAACACCGCACCGACCCCCACCGAAGAAGCATCAACCTCAACCAAAAACGGCTTAGTCACATCAGGCTGCATAAGGATGGGAGCAGAGGCGAACCTCTCCTTTAGAAACACAAAAGCTTCAATGGCCTCAGAAGTCCACTGAACCGCATTAACACCTTTCCTGGTGAGATCGGTCAGCGGTTTGACAATAATAGAAAAATTTTTTATGAATTTTCTGTAATAATTGGCGAAACCTAAAAACCTCTGTATCGATTTCAAACCAATAGGCCTAGGCCATTCCTGCACAGCTTGAACTTTAACCGGGTCCATCTCAAAACCTTCACTGGAGATAATGTAGCCCAAAAAACTAATTCTCTGTACAGCGAACTCACATTTCTCCAGCTTAGCAAAAAGCGAATTGTCCATTAATAACTGTAATACCTCACGTACGCTCCGCCAATGAGACTCCAGATCAGGCGAATAAATCAGAATGTCATCCAAATACACAACCACATTTTTGCCAATTAAAGGTCTAAGGATGTCATTAATAAGATTCTGAAAAAATGCTGGAGCATTGGTAAGACCAAAAGGCATAACCAGATTCTCAAAATGACCCACAGGAGTGTTAAAAGCAGTCTTCCATTCATCACCCTCCTTCATGCGCAACAAATTGCATGCCCCCCGGAGATCAATTTTAGAGAACCACTTGGCCCCCACTAACTGGTTAAATAAATCAGGAATCAATGGCAGTGGGTAAGGATTGCGTACAGTAATTTTATTAATCTCACGAAAGTCCAGACAAGGACGTAAACCGCCATCTTTTTTTTTTACAAAAAAAAATCCAACAGCCACAGGAGACTTGGAAGGCCTAATGTGACCGGCGGCCAAGCTTGTCTGTATGTATTCCTCCAAAGCCTTTCTCTCAGGAATAGTAAGATTAAATAAACGACTTTTAGGAAGAGTCGCTCCAGGGACAAATTCAATGGTACAATCATAGTCTCTATGGGGAGGCAAAATTTGTGACTCCTCCTCAGAAAAAACTCTCCAAAAATCCTGAATAGGTACAGGCAATTCCCCTTTATCCACAGCAGCAATACGTCCGTTACAACACTTGTCATAACACTTAGGGCTCCAGGACTTAATTTCATTGGTAGACCAATCCAGTACAGGATTGTGCAATTTTAACCAGGGTAACCCCAATATTACTGGAGAAGGCAAATTATCCAATACCACCAAATCCAAATTTTCTTGGTGAATACCATTAATAGTGAGGGGAAATTCACAGACCTTATGAGTAACACTCTTCAAGGGAGAGCCATCAACAGAAACCACAGCAATAGGGGATGACAAAGTTTTAGGTTCTAATCTAAGTTTTTCCAAGAATCCCCCATCAATCACATTCAGAGTAGAACCACAATCCACAAATACCCGAAATTCAATTAATTCATCGTGAGCAGCAGTAGTGGCAGATAGGAATACTCCCTTAGAATTTAAACAGGCAATACGGGCATAACTGACCATTTTTTTTTCTTTCTTCATACGAAGCGCACAGTTCTTAATAAAATGACCAGAATTTCCGCAATAGAAGCACAAGCCTTCAGAAAGCCTGCGATCTTTTTCCTGAGAGCGGGGTGCCATCGCCCCAATCTCCATCGGCTCTCCATTGTCAGCACAGACCCTCTCAAGACTCGGAGCTGACATAGCAGAGGATTTGCTCTCATTAACCCTTGCACGCAGTCTCCTGTCCACCCGTATAGCTAATTGCATTGCCTCCTGCAAGTTTCCAGGTGTGGGATAAGCAATCAGTAAATCCTTAACCCTTTCACCTAGCCCTGCAAGAAACAAGCTTTTCAAAGCTGAATCGTTCCACCCCACCTGGGCAGACCACCGACGGAAGTGAGAACAATATTTTTCCACATTACCTGATCCCTGCCTCAAACGTCTCAATTCAGACTCAGCAGATGAGACACGATCAGGATCATCATACAACAAACCCAAAGCAGAAAAAAAACTATCCACTGATCTAAAGCACGGATCACTAGGTTGGAGAGAGAAGGCCCATCCCTGAGGATCTTTGCGCAAAAGTGACATTATGAACCCTATGCGCTGTGATTCATCACCAGAGGATCCGGGTCTCAAACGAAAATACAATAAACAAGCATTTTTAAAAGAAAAAAAATCTTGTTGTTCGCCAAAAAATAAATCAGGCAGACGTACCTTTGGTTCCACAAAATGTGCTCCAGAACAGCTACTCACGTGTTGTTGGAGCTTGGCCACCTCCAGAGAGAGTCCCTGCAGGCGTTGAGACAAATCTTGAACCGAGACCATGATGGAAAACTGGAGGTCTTTCCTTAGAGAAATTTTTTTTTTTTCTTTTAGGGCTGGACTTACTGTTATGATCTGCTACAGGGACTAAGGAAAGACAGGAGAACTGTCCCTACAATAGAACTAAACTAGATCCCTACGATGTAACGGGGAACCTGATCCTGCGATCAGACCCGCTAAAGTCCTCGGCTAGTCTGAACGAAGACCTATAGATGTGAGGGAGGGATCCCTACAAGAACTAGGGACTGGGATAAGTAGGACACCTCCTAGCAGAAATAGTAGCAGTCAAAGACAAACACACAACAAAAAGCATAGAGGTCAGAAGACCTAGCAAAACTAACAGAGAACGGCAACAGAGCACCAAGCTAGCTCAAGAGTAGTAAATACAATGAAGTCCAGCAAGACCAGGAGGGCGGAGCCGGATTAAATAGGCAAAAATGGTCATGTGACCAGCAAACTAAAAAAAAACTAACAGGAGAGTTCTAACAATAACCCTCCCCAAGTTAATGTTCAGTAACAGGTTTATTTTGAACTGGTGGTCTCCCTCATTGAACTGTCAAACATCTGGTGCTGGCCAACCATCAAAATCAGTTACATGCAGCCTGCAAGGGTGTAGCACCCCCACAGCACAAGTCCATACACCCAGCCAGGACCCTCACCTTCATGTAATGTGCCAAAGCATAAGAGATGAGTAACTTGCCCATGGTTACCGCCCCACGTCACGTTAAACTCTATTGCTGAGCTGTGATCTCTGACGTACTCTCATCCTAAAATCACCCTGAAATGGCTGCTGCATTCCCTGCCAGGACTTTTATATCGGCTAGCTTAGTCCGTCCATATTGCCTGTGCTATACCATATGATTTGATAACTGCAAGGCATTATAGGGAAGCCCGCATGGTCACACCTGAGGTCATGTCAGCCTTCTGTGACTGCTACATTCTTCTGCAATATGTAAAAATGTAGCGGGCATTTTTTGGGGGGCGATTTTTGCTAACTGAATTGAGTTTTTCAAATTTGATATGACTTGGGAATTTCATAAAATTCTACTTGAATGTAAAGCCCATCAAATCGATTCGATTATCTCCAATCAACAGGTATATGATAGTTTGTGCCCTTCAGCCAGGCTGTTATTCTGTGGATGAGTTTCAACTCTAAGTTTATAGAAATAATGATTTTCTCTGAACTTCAGAAGTAGATAACTTACAGGCCGATTCAGTAAAGGGTTTACACCAACAAAGTGACATAAAAGCTTTGAGAAGTCACAAAAATGTTTAAATATTTGTGCAACATTAAGCTGTGCAGAAAATTTCTGATCTTTGTCGTTATCACGCTAGTTTCAATCAACTCTCCCGAAATGGGCAGAGTTGGGCAGAGGCCCGGGTGAGACGCAGTGTGGAGACGCTTATCCGTCCAAGTCATTAAAAGTGATGGCGTTTTGTACATCAGAAATGCTATTCTAGACTCTGACTGGAGTAGCATTTCTGGCATTGCAGTGCACGGCACTTAAAAGATATACCGAATTCATTAAGTGGCATGCGCTACGCAAGTTTTGATGAATCAGCTCCTTAGACTTTTAGGGTCTTATACACATTTTAGTAGTGTATGAATATGTAAAGGGGGATGAGGAGTTTCTAATTACTTTTCTGGAGGGTCAGAATCCAATGGTACTTTTGATCCTTTTCTATTAGATGTGTTAAAATATTGTGTGTTAACTACTGGACTGGACTGAAAAGAGGAAGGATCTTCTGTATAGGGGTCCATCTTCAAGAATTCTGCTACTGCATCTGAAAGAAACTCTGTTGCAATCTTCAACATAAGAAGTGATTAGAGATTATCTCTAGTGATGAGTGAGCATGCTCATTACTCGAGTTTGCATCTGGTGCTCGGGTATGTATCCAGTATAGCGGGTGCTTGAGTGAAATGTTCGCATCTCCGCACCAGTATGTTTTGCGGCTGTTAGGCAGCCACAAAACATGCGGGGATTGCCTGACATACACGGGCAATCCCCGCTTGTTTTGTGGCTGTGTAATCTTGTGGGAAACCATG
Organism: Phyllobates terribilis; assembly: GCF_046119375.1. Classification (NCBI taxonomy): domain Eukaryota; kingdom Metazoa; phylum Chordata; class Amphibia; order Anura; family Dendrobatidae; genus Phyllobates; species Phyllobates terribilis. Next base: position 99,727,487 of record NW_027362767.1, read on the forward strand.
GACTACGGCGGACTGGCGTGGGTTTTTTTAAAAAAAATTCTTTTATCAATTGGTGAACCAGGGAAACTTTAGGGGAGTTTTTTTCAAATAAAGCTTTTTTTGTATCTATGTTTATTTCTTTTTTACTACTTATGGGTTAGTAATGGGTTATCTGATAGAAACTTCTACATTACTAACAACAGGGCTTATTGTCAGCATCAGCTGCTGCCGTCAACCCCAAAAACATTACTGTGAAGAACCCGCACCTCACCACCCCGCCTGACGTCACTAATACGTCGGAGGTATCACTCAATACGGTCTCCCCACTCACACAAACATGACGTTCCGCACCCCCTGGGGACAGGTAAGGTCAGCTTGGCAGTTTAACACAGACACCCCCTGTCCACAGGGGCCCAGGGAGGCACGGGTAGTTACAGAATGTGGCCACGCAGGCGATGAGGTGGCACCACACTCACTCACAACCCAGACAGGCTGAGAGGCCCCTTTCACTAGCACCAGTGAAACAGAGCCTCATTAGCCCTGTAGGACTGCCAATAGTTCCTCGTTAGATATAAGCTCGGTTTGTTAATGGGATTATATTGTGCCAGAAACCAGCCCTGGTACCATGGAAAGTTAAAACCGAGAACACGGACATGTGGATTCATGGATCGAGATAAAAGAGCAGTCCAAGGTTAAATTATATATTTATTTACCTTAAGGGCACATTAGACAAAACACAATATACACAATGGTTATGCATATACACTGGTCAGATATGCAAATACAGGAGGTAGGTAGTACAAAAAGTTAAGCAGATGAAAAATGTCAGTTACCGGTTTGATACTTGATCATATGAGCTGGGCCATATGAAGATATAGGGTGCCAGCTGGTTCCAGTTCCTTCCAGGACGTTACTTGACATGGCCCCCACTTTAGAAGTGAACAGCTGTAATAGAAGTCAAAAAGCCTTATTGTCATCTGCTGGTTGACCGCAATCAAATTGAACCAAGATGCTTTAGGAATATTGAACGGGGAACATATTTGAACGTGAGACCCAGTCAGGTGACGTCCAGTGAGGAGTTTTTAAATATAACGGTCAAGCGCGCCAAACCTGAGGTGATTTCGGCACCAAGCTGCAGAGAGAAGGAGACGCGTGTGGGATGCGATGAGAAAACCAGCCTGACAGGTCGGAGGCAGTGACCTACGAGGCAGCACAGGCTGACGCCGGTGAACAAATGCCGGATTCACCGCAGAGGTCCCCAGAGTACCGCGGCCGCTTAGGAGAGCCGGGATCTGCTTATGGTACTGTGTGACTTCATAGTACCCGACATTGCCCGTCAAACGACAAGGTCCGGACCCCACTATCGAAGGTGCGAGAGACCGCCTCCAACGGCCGAGCAAAGAGGAGATAAGAGAGAACTGCGTCAGAGGAGTCTCGCCGGCAGTAACAGAGGAGCTGCATCACTGAACAGGGCCGACACTTCAAATGATCATCTACGGTACCGGGGGCAGTGGCGTTTAGGATGTCAGGTTGGGAGAGGGAAGAGCAAAGTGGAAAAAGCCAAACTAGATTTAATTGACTTTGTTAGAAAAAGACTTGCGGCCTAGCGGAAATAACCGGTGACCCCCACTAGGGCCATTCACAGAGTTAATGAACTGCCATGGTGACTCCCACGCCAGGGCGCATCACATTATTTTGGGAGATTGTTCATTGCTATTGTAAATTACCTGTTCATTCTTGTTACTAACCCCTTATTTAAAGCCTGGTTATATAAAAATTGTTTTTACACATCTCTGACTGCCCTCACTTCGTAACAAGGAAAAGAAAAGGCAGTTTGGAAGGAGCGACAAATATCTAGGAAGAGGCAAATAAGTGGAATTAAATCTTTTTATTTATTAATCACACATCAGTGATTAATAAATAAAAAATGTAAATTCCACTTATTTGCCTCATTCTAACTATTTGGCGCTCCTTCCAAACCGCCTTTTCTTTTCCTTGTTGCCTACTTCCCTCTTTGAGGGTTGCGGTGGAGCCGCCTATTGCTTGGAGATTTTCCAGGACCTTGCCTTTACCCCTTGTCTTTACCCCTTGTCTCTCCAGGACCTTGCTGATGCTTGGTCACATGACCGCTGGAATCCAACCCTCCAGTGGTGTGTGAGCTGCCAGCGGCATGCGATCGCTCCAGGACCTGTGTTGACGGTGGGACACGTGACTGCCGGTCTACAGCCCTCCTGCGGCGTGCGAGCTGTGTCAGCATCTCCCTCTTGTCTTGTCCGAGGTTGTGCAGGGGTGCACAACCTAGTAAGGTGAGCCCCACCAGTTTCTTTTAACCCCTTCGTATCCAGGTTTCACCCATTTGTGCCCCTTTGACCTTTCTTCTTTTCTGCCCTCACTTCATGTCTCTGCGCTTTGCATTTCTGACACCTGCATTCCACAGCAAGCATGACAAAGAGAGAGAGCGCACATGGCCTTACACAAGTCTTTAACCCCTTGGTCGGTCACTCCCTGTTCTGTCCCAGGGATGGTCCTAATCTCCCCTCCTCTGGGTGTTTGCAGCTAAACCTCCCAAACCTATGAATGATCATAACTTCCCAACGGAAGGTCATAGGGCGGCGATTCTGTCACGGGTGTGTCAGAGGTGACAGACAGTCGCCCTGCAGTTGGTTGCAGGAGATCTCTAAGTTTGGCATTACAGACATCTTCTTAAAGGCTGGCTGTCTCTAGGACCCAGAGGCTACCTCTCTCTGGCTAATTAGCTCCCTGGCCTGAGTGTATAAATACCTGGTGTGTGTAAGAGAGAGGTGCAGGCGATATTCATTACTAATTGTGAGGCTTTAGCAAGAGCAGTACTTTGTTCCTCTCTGGAGCTTGAGACTGTGTGCCCATTTGTTTGGAGTCGTCTAAAGCTAAGCAATTCCTCCCTGTTTGTTTACCCTTGTTGTCTATAGAATTTAGTGGAGATCGACTAGTGCTCATCTCCTTCTCTAGCGTTAGCCATACGCCAGGGAAAGTCAGGGCGAGGCACGCGTGCAGCGATTGGTTTAGAGCCAATATAGGGATGGTAGTTGAGAAAGGGTGACACTAGTCCAGACTAGGAGGTCTCCACTCTCCCCTTTCCCTAGTGTCAAGGCTCCGTTTCCCTCTTCCCTCTGTGTTGCACTAAGTCTTTCTCACACCTTACGTGACAGGTTCTGGCGCAATTGGATCTGGCCGTGCCCCCAGTATGCTTGGAGACCAAACAGGGCTTCACTACCTGGCTTCTACTAGCCTTTTTGTGTATCTCACCACCCTGGGGTGCTAGAACGGATCCAGACCCTTGAAGGCTTTCTGCCTGTTCCAGAGATCTCGAAAATGTAACCGGTGTATAGCTAGGATGTACTATAACTCCATATTCTCCTTAAAGCTCCTTATGAAATCCTATGTGACCGGGTAGGGCGTTTGGATGAAGCAGTTACACAGGATGACCCCCTGTGGAGCCCACGTTGTCATGAGCCTGGATGCTAGCTAAGCTGGTGGAAGGGGGTGAGTTTTCACTTACAAGCTGGTGAAGCTGGACCACCTGACCACCTGCTGAGCCAGGTGTCCTGTTACAGCTACACATGTTGAAGGAGAATTGTAATCTGCCATTAAATCCCCCATATTCTTTACAATTACCCCAATTGCCACCACACCAGAGCAATCGGGAAGAGCCGAATGTGATGCGCCACTTCTGGAGCAGCTTAGGACTGGTATTTTTAGGGTGGGAAGGGCCCAATAACCAGGGACTTTCCCAGCCTGATAATATAAGCCCACAGAGGTCTGATTTCCCTTAGCTGGTTATCAAAAATAGAGGGAACCCATCATTTTCATTTATTTAATCATAAAAAGCTGCTGCATAAGCTCCACACTCAAGGTACTAAATTGTGCAATGTTATAATGTGTTGTGGTGTTGTGAAATTATCTATCTCTTTATAGAAGCTTTTTTCCCTTTTTTAACTAACTTTAAGCTACAAATAGCAGTCATTGCTTGAAAAAAAATAGCAAGTAAAAAATGTGTGTATTGCATGCAACGTTTTTCCTGCCAAGAGATGTAGAAATGGTGCAGAAATGTCAGCAATTAAACCCTCAACATCTGCAAATAGCCTATGTTCACACGTTGCATTTTTGCTGCTTTTTTCTGCGTCCAAAACCTGCTCTCTTGGCAATGAAGAAACTGCTTACAAAAAGCAGGTTTTGCTGTGATTTTTGCTGTTTTTTTCAGGATCCCAAAATTCAGCTTTGCTTCCACCACAGAATCATGAACAATGCAAGGTGTTAGGTCACTGCAAAACATATGTGAAACCATATGCGATCAGCGAGAGCAAGGGACAATATTGAGAGTAGTCTTCTGCTCCCGCCGTCTCATAGTGTAAAAATAAGAATAAAATAAAAAAAATCTTAATACTCACCTAGCTTGAGGCAACCATACACGCTGAGGAGCAGAGGAGAATGACTCACAGCAGCGAGCGGGCCCCTGAACTGCGCTGAGCTCACTGAGTGACAGGATACCGCATGTCAGCGCAGTTCAGGGGCTCGCTTGCTGCTGCAAGTCATTCTTTTCTGCTCCTCAGCATGTGCGGTCACCTCAAGCAAATTGAGTATAATGATTTTTTTTATTTTATTCTTTTTTTTACACCAATAGACGGCGAGAGCAGAATCTTACTCTCAACATCATTGTCTCCTGCTGGCGCTGATTGCAGCACAAGCTGGGGACAATGATGAGAGATTCCTTCAGCACCTGGCACTTGGGAACAGCGCTAACTGTATCCAGGCACCGGTACGTGTGATCCTGATGCAGCCCACGAGTGGCATATGGTTTTTCCAGTACTGGAAATATCTGGACTTGTGAAAGAACCCTAAGACATTGGCAGAGCATGGAGTTTGCACGGTTTACTTTCACACTTTTGTCAGCCCTTAAGTTGGTCACATATTGCTCAATTTCACACCTTTGTTGGACAATGTTTACTTTACACATATCACTAATTTAATTAAACTGTACTAATCCTAATTGTCATTCTCAGGTGAGGAGACCAAGTTTTTGGTTTAAACTTGGGAAAATCACAAAAATAACCGTGTTTCACATACCTTCTTTTTTCACTAAAAACGCAGCAAAAACTGATAGCAATGTTTTTTTTGCTGCTCTTTTACACTAACTCATTGCTTTCTATTACTGCAAAAACGCTGAAAGAAGTGACATGATGCAGTTTTCAAAAACGCAGCAGTTTTCTAATTCAGTCAGGAAAAAAAACAATGTGTGTTCATGAGATTTCTGGAATCTCCTAACTTTTGCTGGTACTGAAAAACGCAGCTTTTAATTTGCATAAAAAAATGCAGCAAAAACGCAATATGTGAACGTAGCTCACATCTGTCATTTGTCTACAGTACATGTTTAATAAAGTTAATTTTATTCTCCAAAACTGCAGGGTTGCGCTTTTCCAGAGTTTTTGCATTCTCATTGCTTTCTATGGTGAAAAAACGCTGCAAAAATGCCGAAAGAATTGATTTTAAAAAAAGCAGCAGTTTTCCACTTCAGTCAGCAAGTGTGTGCATGAGATTTTTGAAATCTCATAGACTTGCTGCTTCTGTAAAAAACAGCTTTTAATTGGCATAAAAAACGCAGTAAAAAATGCAGCAACAACACTACGTGTGAACAAAGCGTGAGGGGTGGAGGAGGCGTTTTTTTCCCCTCTTTTCAATTTTGCCTTGTATACAAGTCATTATACAATAAAGATTGTTTCCTAACATTTTTTCCCGTAAAATCAATTTCATCTTCGGTTTTGTATGTTTTATTGTCAGTCCGTAAAAGTGGCATAATAAGCTCGGTGCACAGGTTGAGTATTTGACTGCAGAATTTTCTGCACCATTTCTGCATCTCTTGGCAGAGAAAACACAGCTTAAAATACACGCATTATTGATGCGGTTTTGGCATGCATTTTCCGTTTGTTTTTTCAAGCATTTTAGTAAAGCTATGACTGCTATTTTTAACTTATTAAAGCTAGTTGCCTTGTGTGCGGAGCTTATCTGGCAGCTTTTTATGATTAAATAAATTAATTAATTAAAAAGACAAAATGGGGTCTCCTTTATTTTTGATAACCAGCAAAGGTAAAGCAGACAGCTGTGAGCTGATATTATCAGGCTGTGAAGGTCCATGGTTATTGGGCCCTTCCCAGCCTAAAGATATAAGCCTGCAGCTGCCCCAGAAGTGGCGCATCACATTAGATGCGCCAATTCTGGCGCTTTGGGAGAACTCTTGCCGATTGCCCTGCTGATTTTTTGTGTGTGTGTTTATTTCTTTTTATTACTGGGTTAGTAATGGAGGTGTCTGACTGATGCCTCTCTATTTCCAACACCAGGGCTTGATGTCAGCGTCAGCTTCTGACATCAACTCCAAAAACATTAGCCCGATTGCCACAACACCAGGGCAATCAGGAAGACCCGAGGCAAAGCACCAGAATTGGGGCATCTAATGTGATGCTCCACTTCTGGGGCGGCTGAGGGAAAGTATTTTTAGGTTGAGAAGGGCCAGATAATCATAGACGTTCCCAGCCTAATAATACCAGCTCACATCTGTCTGCTTTCCCTTAGCTGGTTATTAAAATGAAGGGGACCCCACATTGTTTATTTATTTATTTAATTAATACTTATTTAATATGTTAAAGGGAATCTCTCAGGTGATTTTTTTTGTACTATACTAATGATATCCTGAAATACAGCTTGAAATGGGGCTTGGGCAGCCCTTTCAGGATATGTAACTTTTATTGCTCTTTGGTTTTCTTGCTGTCTGTGAAGTGAGAGCCGTGTGCTGGCTAGTTAAGCAGATGTAAATTCAAAACGAATATTCATTGCTCCTCACGCTAGGTCAGTAATCGTAAAAATCTTCACAGGTGCAGAGAGGTGAGCAGGAGGAGAGTGAGCAGAGCATCGAGTCACTGGGTCTTATAAGACCCGATGACACAATGCAGCCAGCCAATTACCGTAATGCCAGTAACTAACATGGCTACGACATTATTGTGTATGGCGGGCTATCCACGCATGTTTATTGGCTGTCTAACAGCAGTGGCAAGCACGCTCGTTCATTACTAATTATCTTACATCTTTTATCCCCCATATCTCTGTTCCTTCAGAGTTGATTTAGGCTGGATATTGAGATATGATAGATAGCATCTTTAAATTAGATATTTTTTATGACTACTTTTGCCGTTGTGACATCCTTTTTAATAAATTTATGCCAATTTTGTGTTTCCCCATTATCACAGGAGTATCATACAAACATAATCTTTGTATAAAGAATGTAACATTTTTTGCTATTTTGTAAGAACCAGTGGCAACAATATAAAAATGCTTAAGAAGCCCCGAACACCTGCAAAAATATTGATGTAACCCATGTCTCCTGCATCTGGCATTATGCCCACATGGCTTACCACATATGCCACACTTCTGCAGCAGCTAACTGATACAGATGTCTACACTGTGGAGGATTTGTCCAGGTAACAAACCTAAGGACAATAGAAGATGACTGCAGATATAGCAAAGCCACAAGTGAAGAAAACTTTACAAAATCCGTCACTAGTATGTATGTATATATATATATATATATATATATATATATATATATATATATATATATAAATTAAGTCACATATTTAATTATCTGATAGAGACAGAAAAACACCCAGGATGGTAAGAGGGGGTGGGCTTTTTACCTTTCTGCATTTTTATTGTCCCAAGTAAGTCCAAAGACAGCTTTCTGTACTTTGTCATGAAGAGAAGTTAAAGGGGTTTTCCACTAGTCTAGGTAGTGGACAATTCTACTTTAAATACTATATTCCCCAGTTTAAAATAAAATAAAAAGGTATCCACCTCCAGCACCAGTACCATTCCAGCAATGTCAGTGTAGGGTCTTCCAGGGATAACATGTCATTGTTATACCAAGTGAGCACTGCAGACAATCAGTGGTGACTAATGGGCTGCAGTTCACATACTTCCTTCAGCGTCCCAGGTTCATCTGAATGAAATGTGTATGGAGTAGCCCAATAACGACCACTGATTGGCTGCAGGGCTCTCTTGGTATAACAAGGTCACGCGAGCCATGGGAAACCCTGGAACGGCGCCGGTGCGAGAGGTGAATCTCTGTTATATTACACTGGGGAATATAATATTTAAGAAGGGGTTTATCTGAGTAGTGGACAACCCCTTTAGGGAACACATATTAATCCACTGTTGTCTAATCTTTGCAGATTTACATTTTTCAGTCTCAGCACAGAACTATAACTTTCCTTTCAGATTTGGAAAGAACTGCACTTGGTTGGTTACCCTGGTGTTCGGTTCCGTCAGATCACATTCTTTTTTGGCTGTTATAGTAATAAAAAATAATCAATTTTGATGACATTCAGCACAGCTGAGATGGAATTTTGATAAACTATAAATACTGGGAAAGTAGCATATAAAGGGTTAACAGCAATCGTTCCTCTGCCACCCTTCCACTTTCTGTACAAGCCATGCTTACACTTTATATCAGCCCTGTCTGCTGCTCTTGTTTTTTGGATTTGCAGTCTGGGGAACGGATTAAACAGAATCGCTCGATCACAAATTAATCTGTTATCTCTGCATTACACCCTTTCCTCCTCCTCTCACTTCTTTTTCTCTGCTATAATAACATTTAGCAGAATCCCACTGGCTGTCTCTGGCTTCTGTCCAGGGACCTGTCTGCGTGACGTAAGCAGAGACTACTTAAAGGGAGATTACAGGCAGTAAGACAGTGTGTGCAGCCTTCCTGAGCAGGGACACCTCCGATCATCACGCTGAGATTACATTGAGTACAGGTCACCTACACCCGGTGGCTTCCCCCAGAGAAGGTGAAAAGCCTCCCGTTGAACCAGGTCTCCGATGTACAGCAATGGGAGAATGGACTATACTAGAAAGACTTCTAGAGGCTGCTGTGCAACAGCACAGTACTATGATAGGAAGGTAAGAATTCTTCCAAAACTACGAAACGAAAAGACTTTGCAAAGTGGAATTCTTCTCGAATCGAACTAGCAACCCTATAGCCAGTAGGATCTTAGTGTAGAACATTTCTTGTGACTTCTATTAATGCCTTGTACAGTTCATTGTAAACTACCTAAAGCTTGTTGTTAGCATTAGTTTCTGATAGCACAAGGATATATATATTTTTTCAGGATTGCATGGAGAGGGAGCGATTTCGAACCTTAGTATATTAGGCATTTGTCCATTGTAGAGTTTGCTGACTAAGATCAGCACCAGACCCCAAACCAATAGTGGCCCTGCTGCCTGAAATGTGATTGATGTCTCTCATTAGTATCAGGTGCATGCTGCATGTAAGCATTGGGGGTTGGTGGGTACCAGCTGGGGCTGGTAAGAGGGAGCATTGATATGAAAAGTTTATTGACCTGGTGAAATGAAACGCTCGGAAAAGAGAGCGTTAATATCTTACAAAGATGAAATGTTGTAGAGGCTGCAGATAAAAACTCAACACAGAACTGGCTCTGATTTCTTCCTTTTCTAAGTTCTCTATATCGGAGACGACTGCAATGATCTACACATGAAAGGGTTTAGAGCTCCATCTTCCTCTTACTCCGTCATGCTTAATTATTATATATCTTTACACAAACAAAATGCGCTTGGCAATGTGGCTACTGCTGGGCTAGTCTTTTTTTTATTGTAATGATGGTATATGCACCTATATGGTCTTCTACCAACTTGGGTAGTCAAGTAATAATAATTACATAGGTCTCCAGAGCCCTTAAGGTTCAAAACATCTGTAATTATAATAAATGTGCATAATTAAGACAGAGCCTTAGATACAGCTATAGTGCCTACTTTTATGTATAAAGTGCCAGATAAAAAATTACTTCCCGGTACTTACAAACTACAATACTGCTAAAATCCTTACAAAAAAGTACTTACTTACAATATACAATACTGCTAAAATCCTTACAGAAAAATACTTACTTACAAATAAAAAAAATACTTACTTGCAATTTACAATACCGCTAAAATCCTTACTGATAAACAGATCCAAGACCGAAAAGTTAGGACGCCAGCAAACTGTTCCATTTGAGTTTACGAGCAATTTGTATTACAAAAACATACACCTACAATGTTATCTCCATGCCATAAACGTCTGTAATTAATAAATGTGCATAATTAAGACAGAACCTTAGATAAAACTACTGTGCCTGCTTTTATATATAAAGTACCAGATAGAAAAATACTAACTTACAATAAACAATACTATTAAAATCCTTACTTTGCTAATATACACATCCAAGACCAAAAAGTGGGGACATCAGTAAACTGCTCCCTTTGAATTTACGAGCAATTTACATTACGGAAACTTATTCCTAAAAGAGTAATGGTGTCTCTGTGCCATAAAATGTAACCAGAAGGTAAAAAAACCTCAGTGCTAATATTTCTAGAATCGTATGTCTTGCGAGAGTACAAGACTACCAGAAGCTGATAGTATTACAGAACAGGGTTAATTAACTATTTAGGTGCCTGATATGAAGGAATAAAAAAAATCCTACAATCTTAGAGTAAAGACACCAAGCCATTAATTTCACAAGCGCCGAAATCAAATGATTGTAGGATTTATATGCATTGCAAGTTTCCAAGTTTCCACTTAAGATGTGACATTTACTCTAAATACCTTACTATACGGTCATATAGAGAGAATTAAAGCATGGAAATCCGTTAACGCACCAGAAGAGAAAAATTACAAGAGTGGCAGAGTGGATTTTTCCCTGGCAATGACAGAGTGCACTGTAAGTGCAGCCAATGAGAGGTCCCCTGCAGGAACAGCTTCAGCACTGGACAGCTCCTCATACACATCAATGTGAAAGAACAACCTTTTCCGCAAAGATGCTTGGGAAAAAGAAAAATATCCCATGGCCAATTATCCTAACCAAAAATATCTGCACGCTGCCTGAGGTGCTTCATTGTCATGTTGTTGCTGTCATGTTAGCTTGACCCTTTAATTGCCAGGGGGCCCTGTCAAAGTGTTGCCACTCACTGTGCTGCTGAACCTGCTGGCCATGAAAGCGTTAAGGAAGCAGCTGTAGCACACAACTTAGGAATTATTTCGCAAGCTGCAAGGACAGAGTTCTTCCTCGCAGATTGCATACACTTTAATGTAATTATATACATTAGCGCGAAGACGACATCTCGTTATTTCCTTTTTTTTTTTAATCTCTCGAATAAAAGCACCATAGTATGTGGAATTTATTGACAGCTGTCAAGATAAGTTACACATTAATTATGTAATGCAAATACGTACGATGGACCCAACTTAGATACATTATGTAGATAGAAGGATGCTTCCACTGTATTGAAGCCATTCATTATAAACCTGGACTACAGTAGCAGGTAGGACAGATCCGCACCGCACCGGGTATGAACCTCGATTTTGCCTTAAGTGCACTGATGATTGCTTGGAAACATGTCACGCGGAGGATGAACATTGTTCATTATGAGGTATAATAAATAGGCAAAGTACATAATATCCAATAGGTTTACATGACAGCAATTACTTACATGTATAGATGAACTGTCTCACAAAGCAGCAGATGATTGATGGGCTCTTTTTAATATATACATTAATTACAATACTGTATATTCACTGAACCCATCTCCGTCCTTATGCAACATAAAAAGTGAATAAAAAGAAAAGCAAGCAGAGTCCAAAAACAGGAGAAGCTGGAACTACTAATGGAAAGGAAATAGTTACGTTAATTTTTCAAAAATTTGCCAACTTTTTAGTATTTGTCGTTTGGCACTGTGCAGAACTGTGCGTTTTTTCAATTGTTTGCAGCTAAAACCATTGCATTGCTAACAACCATGCGGTTTTGAGCCACGCAGCAGTTTACTATTTGGGTATCAACAATCAATCAGCGTTTAGCTCTAATTAGTTTAAAAAATGCGCCAATCTGCGCTTATAGCAACCACAACATGTGACAGTGACCACACTTGGCTACAACATACCCACTCATGCTGAGTAAAGAATGCACCGTTTTCCAGCAATATTGTTTAGTTATTGACCCCTGTGGGTGGGCTTTGGCATCGCTCAGTCAGCCGCACTGTCTGGTCTCACTCTAAGGCTATGTTTACACTGAGTTTTTTGAGTTGTTCAAAAACCATGGGTTTTTCAAGCAGAAACGGTTTCAGGAAACTCTCCTGTTTGGGGGAGTTTTCTTTTTTCCTGAAGAGGTTTTGGAAGAGTTTTTTTTCCCCTTTTCGATTGGACAGTGCCTAATTTGGAGAGGTTTCCTTCAGGACTTGCACTTTATTTTTTTTCCAGCATGGCGATTTTTATGATCAAGAAATACTAAAAGCTCAATAAACTTCTAATACGAACAGCAAAGAGGATTTCCCATAGAAATTAATTGGAAGAGTTTTTAAAGTGTTTTTTTTGGGGGAGGGCAGGGAGAATTTGGAAAAGATCTGCTGAAAAAAAGAAATTCTTAAAAAAAATAAATAAATAAATAAACAAAAAGACAGTATGAAAGTAACTTAAGGCTATGTGCACAAAGTTTTGGGGGCAGAAAGTGGAAAATCTCCAAAACCTCAAAAATATTTTGCTTCGGCACCAAAAACTTGGCAAAACAAAATCCAATTCCACGTGCCCAAAGCCTTAAAATATGTTCACAGTCTTTTTGATGATATTTTGGAGCAGAAACTATCCAAATCCTCTCATTGGCTATGAGCACATGGTGTTTTCAAAGAGTTTTTGGATAAATTGTTTCGAAACTCCAAGTTTTTGGGGAAGATTCTTAGCGTTTCCGCTCAGTTTCCGCTCCAAAAAGACTCTTTGTGTACATGGCCAATTTCCACTCGAAAAACTCAACAAAAAACACTGTGTTCGCATACCCGAAGAGGAAATGTAGTAGCTGGTATGAGCCATATTTTTCAGGTTCTCCATATCTAAGACTGGCAACTATTGCCTTGCATAACAGCGGAGTAAATGTGTGTCTTTTTCGGGATGAACATTAGTAGTTGAGCCAAGTAACAGTTAAAAATATTTATCACTTAAACCATTGACTTTGTGCCAAAACCTGTCCGCGAGACAGCCATGATAAATTTACCTTATGGTAGAATAAACTGTCTGCTCTGTAATTATCAGCATCTTTCTTTAGATGTATGCATCTTCATTAGCACAACTTGCTTAACCCCTTGTGTTGTATTTCAGGATCCTGCTGACTGTGGTTGTCATCTTTAGGATACTCATAGTTGCCATTGTAGGAGAGACTGTGTACGATGATGAGCAGACGATGTTTGTCTGCAACACTCTTCAGCCAGGCTGCAACCAGGCGTGTTACGACAGAGCTTTTCCAATCTCTCACATCAGATACTGGGTGTTCCAGATCATTTTGGTCTGCACTCCAAGCCTATGTTTCATCACTTATTCTGTCCACCAGTCTGCTAAACAGCGGGAAAGAAGATACTCTACAGTATTTCTCGCCCTGGATAGAGACCAGGACACTGTGAAAAGGGAAGATAGCAAAAAGATCAAGAACACCTTGGTCAACGGTGTCCTACAAAACACAGAGAACTCAACCAAGGAGGCTGAACCGGACTGCTTAGAGATCAAGGAGATACCAAACCCATCCATAAGAACCACAAAATCCAAGATGCGGCGCCAGGAAGGCATCTCGAGATTTTATATAATTCAGGTGGTTTTTAGAAACGCTCTGGAAATTGGCTTTCTTGTTGGACAATATTTCCTATATGGGTTTAACGTGCCCTCCCAGTATGAGTGCGACCGGTATCCCTGCATCAAAGAGGTGGAGTGCTACGTATCTCGGCCGACAGAGAAGACCGTCTTTCTGGTTTTTATGTTTGCAGTCAGTGGCCTCTGTGTTATTCTTAACTTAGCCGAATTGAATCACTTGGGTTGGAGAAAGATCAAGATGGCAGTTCGAGGTGTACAGGCCAAAAGAAAATCCATTTATGAAATCAGAAACAAAGACTTGCCCAGGATGGGTGTGCCTAATTTTGGCAGGACTCAATCTAGTGACTCAGCCTATGTGTGAGAAAGGATTTATCCAAAAACAACAAAAAAAAAACAACAGCTGAAAGCTGGGTCCATGCAGCATGAGGAGAGGGAGGGGAGGGTGTCTGATTAATGGAATGCCCTTGGACTTGATTGCCATTGCAATGAAGAAATGTGCTGGCTGGAAAAGTTATTATCAATCAGTAGCAGATGCCAGTGATTTAATTGGCGGAATACTCTGGCTGGTTATTATGTTTCAATACTATATTTGATAGCACACCCTTCCATATAGCAATACAGAATACTAAGTACAAAAGCCTCCTGTATGTCTCAGAGTCACGGAAGGTACGGTTACATTACCGATTGCTACCTACAATATGCAGAAAAAAACATTACATCACTGACAATGCTGCTACTAACACAGAGACCGAAAAAGGCAAAACCAAACTGTGGCTCTCAAACCTTTAATAGTCCGTACCCCAAAAACAGCAATCCCTGAAACACCCCTCATGTCACCCTACTCCACTAACCGGAGTGATCTCTAAAGAGGTGTCTTAAAAATAACCTACTACTGCCAACTCAGCCAAGCTCATGCGTTGAATCTTTCAGGTAGGTTCAACATTGTCCTGGTAATCACTCCGCAACCAAAACAGAATTTTTTTTTTATTCTATGGAGCAGATTAACTTTTTTTTTATTTTTTTTTTATGATAATCGGCTCAATAGAAGAAAAACCCCAATATATCATGTATTCCCGAACCCACCCTGACACTTTTCATGCCTTCTCTTTGTAACAATTAAAAAGAAGCACAGGTTTGTAAAACGTCTCCGTTCACCTCAATCTAAGACCCTGCCATTAAAACATATCTAGAAATATTGTAAAAAAAATAAATAAATAAATGGTATATTACTGATTTTTACAAGCCTAAAATAACCTACCGATTCCCTGCATGACATAAAAAAAATGCCACAAACATAGAATGTATGGGGAGCAAAAAAAAAAATTACAAAAGCATAAAAAGTGGCTCCTGGTGCATGCGCCCTTCTTGCATGTTCAATTTCTAGCCTGCTTGTATTTACCCAAAAAATAGGAATCCGATAGATCACAAAACAGAAAAAAGTGTTCAATTTCCACTCATCCCAACATATAATTCCAGCTCAGAAAATGGGTGCACTTCAGGACCCAAGGTAAATGTCTTTTTAAAATGAAGCTCGTGTGAATATGAGCATCTGGTTACATCTGCAGTAGGCGAGAACAAATCCAGACAGCAAAAGTAATCCACTTCTCATCCCAGTCCAAATTTATACCTACAGTGCAGTCTTGCTGCTGGGTCATTAATGCAGTGCAGATTATTTTTTTATATTTTAATTCATCAATACTAGTGTTCTCTAAATACCTCTGGCTGCATCACTGTGATGGTGCAATCCTCATTGACCTTGACACGCAGATTGCTTAGTGTGCTGTCTTGCTTCCTCGTTCATGTTATGCTGAGGCTTAAAGATTCCTTGAAGCATTTCTTCTTGAGCGCAGTCACACTCTGGGAAGAGAAAAAAAATAAGAAATGAATATGTCCACATTGTTTCCAGACACTGCAGGGTATTGACCTACATAATCAGCAATTTTCCAATCTTAACTCCAAAATGCTTTTTGATTCTGGTTACAAATTAATACATTTATATGGAAGCAGATAAACGGAGATTCTGGTCCCCGGAGTCTGCATCGGCTGAGCGTCCTATGAATGCATTCAGAATAAATGCATATACAATGTATAAAAAAAGAGTTGTAGTATGACAAGATTCAACTGTTTGGTTTGCAAAGGACACGCAGCCTGTAGATGTCTGACATGACATCTCACTTGCAATTGTCTCCGTCTGTAATTGAGATAAAAAGATGATGATGGCAAATTAGTTTCTGGGATGAACACCTCTTCCCTATTGTAGCCGCTACAGCTTTGACCCACCTCATTTTCGTGTCTACTACTCAAAATCTTGAAAGGCTTGAAATGGATACCAAAGCATATATTTTTTTACATTTATGTGGATAGATCGCTCATAGTAAAAACTTTAGATTGATGAAATCTTAAAACAAACATAAACTTTATGTTTCCCATTTGGTATATGAAGGTCTGGTGGCTCATGGTGCAGCTATAGAATACCAGTGGTCAGTTCCCAAATGCACAACCCCCATCATCATCACAATTATATAGTGATCAATTCTAGTTTAAAGAAGCACTCCTCCTCCCATCAAAATGTTTTATACTCTTAATATATTGCTATCATCATAGTATATAGCACTGTGCACTTACAATTGCTCATTTTGCCTTTCTACCCAGTTAATTCTTCTCTTTTCCATTAGGTCTGTGACATCAAGTGATTAAAAACTGACTAGTTGGGTCCTTCTAATCTCTGCATAGAAACAAGAGGTCTCTTTTCACTGCATGAGTCATCATTAGAACTACAATTCTACAACACTGCAAAGTCCTTGGCAAGGGGAGAGGCGGAACAGCTGGGTCAGGAATTGAAGAGAAGATGACTCATGCAGGAAAAAGAGACTTCTTGTTTCTACATAGAGCAGAGAAAAGAGAAGAATTAGCTGGGTAGAAAGGCAAATTGAGCAATTGTAAGAACACAGTGCTATATAATATGATTATTGCAATATTTCAAGAGGATACAAATTTTGATGGGAGGAGAAGTGCTCTTTAAAGAGGACCGGTCACCAAGTCAAAGTTGTACAGTTCAGTAAGATGAAAAACTGCTGCATTCAATAAGTAAAACATGCTGATATTCACTACACACTATGGCAAAAGTTGACAGTTTTTGTGATTATTTTATTCCCACTTTTCCCCCTAAGTTTTCTGTTTTTTATTTTTTTAAATCCGCCATTTAGTTCCTGAGATATTGGCCTTTTTATTTAGTGCTAATTTTTAGAGTCATTACCAAGTTGCTTTTAGGATTCTTTGGGGGTGTGTCTTTAGTCTGCTCTACATTATTACCCTGTGAATGACGCCTCCAAGGGACAGTCATAAAAATTAGCACTACATTAAAAAGTCCATATTGTTGGGACAGTATGGTAGATTTTAGAAAAACAAAAAAATGGAATACTCAATGGAGCAGCGGGAATAAAATACCAGTACAATCTGGCCACTTTTGACCTGGAGAAAGGTCCCCTTTAAGGTTCCCGTTGTAAAGCTAGGCTTTATAGGGTACTGCGATGTAACCTTAAAAAGCTAAAAAGGATTTGTTCAGAAAAATACAGAATTCAAAAGTTAGAATGGCTCTGACACCTTCGGTGCTCCTTGCTTGTAATCTAGTTCTACCTATAGTGCCACAACTTGCCAAATTTGATCAAATGGCTCTATAATATCCACCTACACAAACGACTCAACTTTATAGCTAAACCATGATATAGATGTACTGTATGTATCTCAGTAGGCTTAAAGTTCTTTATTGTATCAGAGTACCATAGTAATGTGCTCTTCTAGCATGAAATGGGGCTGCATGGACTGAGCAACTTTTTTTTTTTAATTATTATTTTTGCATTGTGAATATTCCACATCTGCCACTGAAAATATGCCTGTTTGTTTCTACCGTAAACCTTAACTGTTGAATGCACCTTCAGTAGAGATCAAGTCACCCCCTTTTGCGGGCACCTGCAGTGCCAGAAGGGCATTGTGCATTGTTCTGTGATACACCGAAGATGCTAAATGAGAACTGTATTACATCTGGCTTTGACATCTTGCATATGAGTAGTGAAGAAGAAAGATATGTGGTACGAAATGTATGTGGAGTATAAAACACTGACATAAGGATACATTTCGCTACAGACTTTATAGGTAGCCCAGTGCCTGATCTGTGGGTACATAATGTACCCTTGTGCTTATATTCACTGCATACTTTCATGGTTTGAAAGGCAACCATTGGACTTCTGGTTCTCGAATTGGTCCAACCATGACTAACTGTGGTTGGCAGTTGGCTTGCATTGGACAGTTACTCCAATTTTATTTTCTTGCCTGCACGAGACCCAAGGTGTTTTGTACAGCAGATACATTGATATAAGCACAAGCTGTAGAATAATAGATTTGTTGCATAACTAAACTGGATCAAAAGTCTAGAGAAGATAATACCTACAAACATAGAGATAATCTCAGGTTGTAAACATAATGGTGTCGCCGCTTGTTCCCAATCTTCATTGCGAAGCATCTAGCACAATGCTCATGGATCCATTCTTATATGTTTTTTGTTTTTCTTTTTTCTTTTCTTTACATTGTACGATAATTGTACAGCTGGTTCTTTTTTTTTTACAAGGTCAGTCCTGTGTACAGCTAGTTATTGATTGCCAAATACTCCACACTTCCTGGATGTTCTTTATAACGAAAAAAAAAAAAATAATGTCCTACTGAGATCAGGATGCTCGTATAGAAATCGTGTGCCCACATTAATCTCCGAAGTTCACAGAAGGCCAGCATTTTAACAACACCGTAACAGACAATCAATTCTTGTAGTAATCTCAGGGCATGAAAAAGAAGGGTTGATATCTAGAATTTAAAGTCTTCTGCCTGTAAAATGCACTGTTTTTAAATTGACTGTCCTGTACATGTCATGCTAATAGATACCAACTGTGACAAATAATTACATTACAGAAACTGGGCCTATCGGGATCATATGTAAACCCTGCAATGAAAAGGGCTGAGTGATAATATAGTATGGGGTCTTTGTAAAGGTCTTTGATCCTTTCTACTTTAAAAAAAAAAAAAAAAAAATGGAAGAAGGGATCATAGACAGTAAAAAAGAGGAAAATGTCTACTTTGGGAACATTCCTTCTTCCCCTGAATCCCCTGAAGGCTCAGCTGGAACCTGTTCTAATTTACTTTTCTTTGAGAAATATAAATAAATATATATATATATATATATATATATATATATATATATATATATATATATATATATATATGGCCATAGATACACAGCCTTTGGTTACTGTCTAACGACTTTCATGTATCTTTTTTTGTTACCCCATTTTTCTTGATATTTTGTTGCGTGATGAAAATCTAATGAAAGCTGCTCTATGTATTCCTATGGACTGCATCTATTGTGCTACAAAAACTCTGAATAGCCCAAGCCTTAGGGCTCACACACTCGACAGTATGTCTCCACACACAGTACATATATTTAGTGCCAAAAACATGATGCGTTTTAGGCTATGTTCACACTGAGGTTTCTGAGGAGTTCAAAAAACAGGAGTTTTTCAAGCAGCAACTGCTTCAGTAAACGCTTCAGTTTTGGGGGCATTTTTGGAGGAGCTTCTCCTTTTCTTGCAACGACTTTGAAGCAATTTAAAATATTTTTTTCCCTCAAGCACTCTTTGCAACCTTTTAATTGTATGGTGCCTAGATTGGAGAGTTTTCCTCTTCAAAGCTTCAAAGAAGTGATGTTTACCTTTTTTTTTTTTTTCCACTATACATTTTTCAAAAACTTTTCAGGAAGAAAAGCTTAAAAAACTCCTCGTATGAACAGTAACGTGAATTTGCCATAAAAATGAATCCGAAGAGATATTTTTTTAAGCAGTTTTGAGATCAATTTTGGAGATGATCCGAAGAGAACTCAGTGTAAACATCTATTTAGGCTTTGTGCACATGGAGTGATTTTACACAATTTTTGGTGCAGAAACTCAGCAGAACTTCCAAGTTTTGGAGGAGCTTTGAAATTTGAAGGAGAATTTGGAGCGTTTCTGCTCTAAAACATAAACAAAATACTCATTGTGCACATAGCCACTGAGCAGAAACTCAACGTTTTTGAGAAATTTTGAGATTTGGAGATTCCATTCAAATTTCTGCTCCAAAAACTCGATGTGAACATACTGTCATACCATCAGTCTCTGGCACAGTCATAAAAAGCCATAATACAGCCTTGTGTAAAGTGAAGGGCTCAGGGGATATAATATAACTTCTGTAGTTACGATGATAGGATGGGATTTATAGCACCGGGGTGTAAAGATGTACAATGGAGCTGCTTCGTACTGTGACTAACTTTCCTATACAGTGCTCTCCGACACAATGGCAGCTTATGGAGCATGCACAAGATGAAATATACCAAACTATACAAGTCTGTGTGTAGGTCAAGATCTGTGAAAGTCTTAGGAGACTCCACAAGACCCTCTCTCCCTCCATCTTTCAGTCCAGAGCACAGAAGTGTATCCATTGGTCCATCTCTGTTAAATGGTGCTATGTCACAAGCTTCCACCCACAAGTGGTCGCGCCGCTTGGAATTAATGGCCAAGAAACTTTCTAGAACAGCATCTATTTGTATAACACCTCAAAACCCGACCTCTTTCTCCAGGGTACTAAAAAAAAACAAAAAAAATCACCAGCATTTCTGCTGCAGCTCTGCCCTCTTTATTTAATCCCTTGGCTGCTACACAGGAGAGAGGGCGTCCTGTTCCAGACGACAGTGCTCACCCGTCAGCAGACAACGGGTTAAGTGCCATAGATTTCATGTCAAGCTCCATTCAGTCTCAGTGTCACAGGACATTTTATACTCACCTTTGTATATTGTATATGGAATTGTTTCATACAATAAAGCAACAATGTAATAATATTCAGCCGATAATAAAGTACTTGCCTTTTTTGTAAAAATGATTTGTATCTTCACATTATTTCCCTGACTGTCTTGTCCCGTGCAGCTTGCTCTGCAATTTTTCATCAAGGTGCAGAGCTGCGGGCGTCTTTTTAATTGAACAGACACCATTTTATTTAATTAGATGGGGATTCTGCAAGATGAAGATGGGCCAGAAAAGAATATTCTCCTATACACTCAGAAGGAGCTCGGCACCAGTCACTTCCAATGTTCCTGCAGGCAGGTATTAATACGTCTAAGATACTTATCGACTGCGATGTTAATCTCTGGAGAAAATGACCTTCTTCTGTCCAATAGAAATTCTTTTTATGTATATGCATTATGCGAGAAATAACTAGTAACAACAAATTATTTATCATTTCATTCATATTTGTACAACTAATGTTGCAAAACTAATTTATAAGCCTCGTACTATAATTAAAGGGGGGCGCAAATAAATGGCATTTATTCTATTTCCATTGTATTGGAGCAGCTGTTGGAATGGTGGGTTATTGGTGTTAGGGGCAAGTTACAAAGAAGCCAATCTATCATGGCTAGGGAGCTACATTTAGGGGTTGAACCCTTCTAGAAAATCGCGGTGCCCGTGCATAGAAAAAAAGAGAACTTGAAAGTAGCACTAGCAAACAATGCAGTAATACGGGTGCCAAACCTTCCAGGCGTAGACCAATCCTACAAATAATTAAAAAAAATGAAAGTAAAACACCATTTAGAAAAAAGTAGAAATTGTGATTTAATAGCCCACTGGGGCTCAGCCGTGCATAGTTTACTATATAAAAAAGGCGTTTTACTCACCGTCTTCGAATCCGCTGCTCCTGATGTCTGTGATTGTCTGAGCAGGGTATTTTGAGCTCACAGATTGGCTGCCAACTTAAAGTCAGCGCTGCAGCCAATAACAGAGTGACGGTGACGACACAGAGGAAAATCTAGGGACAGCGAGTAAAACATTTTCCGAAAGGGGACGACCCTTTTAAGCTTTGCTGTGGTAAATGGAAGTAGTGTCAATTGTGTCTAGTAAAGGATTGTCCAGGTTAGCGCCAGACAACTCGGTTCCATTCTCAAAGATTTTCAGTATACAATGACAAACGGTAGATGGGTGTAATACGGATTGACTAGTAAAGCTTTAAAAAAAACAAATGCACTGGTTTAAAGCGGGGAAATAAAAAGATGCCAAAGAGAGAATCCCTGTGTCATACACTGCCTCCTCAGTTCCTGCAGTATTCCTTTAACCTGTTATTAAAATGTATGATTCCCTCCTGACACGACTATATTAGTAAATGAATCATAATGGAGTCACCATCCTTTCATCTTCGCACATTTTGTCAATTTATAAATGTAAATATTCAGGAGCAATAACAGAGGAATGAAACAACATTAAGTAAGTTGCAGAACTATTAGTCAAAGTGCAATAACAGTTTTGGGCTGGGGTAGAACAGGCAAACAAATTCTGACTTAGGCTGCGTGCCCACGTTGCGGATTACAAGCGTTTTTGATGCGGAATTTCCGCAGTGGAAATGCTTGTAAAACGCATGGTAATCCGCACCCCATGGTCCCCAAGGGGATTCCGCAAGTTCTATGCACATGCTGCGGATTTTTCCGCAGCTTTTATGCTGCGTTCAAAAATCCGCAGCATGTCAATTAATTTTGCGTTTCCGCAAGCGGAATTGCCTTGTGCAATGCATTAAAAACGCAAGGCAATTCCGCATGTGGAAAACGCGAGATAAACGCATGAAAAACGCGCGATAAACGCGTGCGGAATTCCGCATGCGTTTTTCCGGGAGAGGACTTGCAGAAATGAAGCAGAAATTTTCTGCTTCATTTCTGCAACGTGGGCACATAGCCTTAGGCTATGTGCTCACGATGCAGAAATGAATCAGAAAATTTCTGCATCATTTCTGCATCTCCCTGGCAGAAAAAACGCATGCGGATTGTACATGCATTTTTCCTGCCAAATACATGCGGATTTGAAGCGTTTTCACATGCGTTTCTGCATGAGGATTGACAAGCGCTTTCCAGGCGATTTTAGCATCACTTGGAAAGTGCTTGACAACTAGGTCACACTATATAAATCCATGCAACCGGCATGGATTTATATAGTGTGACCGTAAGAATGTTTAAAAATAAAAAAATAAACCTATACTTACCCTCCGATGGCCCGGCGTGTGTAGCTGCGCTCACTCCTGTCTGCCAGCTGATCGCGGGACACTGCACTGAAGGGCCTGCGGTCACATGACTGTGACGTCACCGCAGGTCCTTCAGTCCTGCCCGCAAGCAAAGGGAAGGAGACGGGGGCCGTCGGAAGGTGAATATAAACTTTATTTTTTATTTTATTCTTTTTTTTACAGGTACAATGGTACCCAGGTCTGGATGAGAGTCTCCTCTCCTCCAGAACTGGGTACCATCCGCACATTGAAACGCATATAATCCGTGAGTACAAATATACTGACACGGATTATGTGCGTCTCAATGCAAGTCAATGGCGGCGATTACGCCGCGCTTCCGCAAAATTAATGGACATGCTGCGGATTTTTGAGCGCAGCATAAACGCTGCAGAAAAATCCGCAGCATGGGCATAGAACTTGCGGAATCCCCTTGGGGACCATGGGGAGCGGATTACCTAGCGTTTAACAAGCGTTTATGCTGCGGAAATTCCGCAGCATATATGCTTGAAAAACTCTACGTGGGCACTTAGCCTTAATATCTAATACTGTTAATCGTTGGTTCAAAAAGGTATTGCACTTCTAGAGGAGTTCTTTATATTATATTTTTACTTTTTCTATTACTTTAATTTTTTTTCTAACTTTTTTTAAGTTCCTACATTTATTACTTTTTTAATTGTAATAATTTATAAGTATTTTACACTACTCTTTCTCTGAACACATTATCTCATGGCCAAATGTCGGTGCCTGCAGACCGTCGGGGACACAGGCACATGATGGCTGCAGCTGATCAGTAGTTGATGATTGGCTTCAGCTTTCACATATTATCCTGAAAAGAAGAGAGATGTTTCTTCCTGTTTGGGTAGGTTCACATGAGTATTTATATTGTGATACAGTCAGTGGTAAAGTGCTGGAGGGGAGATAGGTTTCCCTGAGGCTATTAGCTTCAGTGAATTAAAACCGTTAAGTTTCCTCCAGCACGTTATTTCCTGGGAGGGGTTAAGCCACCATTTGTAAAAGGGCGTGCTTTTATGAGAACAACCATAGAGTGGGCGGGAGGTTGTTCTCCATATGTCCACCTCAGGGTGTGGTCTGGGGTTTAAATACTCGGCCTGTTGAGGCATTAGTTGTTCAGTGTCTGGAGAAGCTAGCTCCAGAGAGGAGCTTGTGTTTGTTTTTTCCTGAACCATGTTTGCTGTGCTAACCCTGTGCGGGCAGACCCCCACAGGCTTATGGACTGTACTACCTTATTTTCTTCTGTTTACCTGTTATGCCAAGATAGGCCTGTTTGTTTTGATGGACTTAATAGTGGTTTATGCCATGTTTTTTTTATTAAACCACTCAGAAATTTAAAGGAACAGCATTCCTGCGTTTATCTCCGTGTGCAGTGGAGTGAACGATCTACCACAATATACATATATATATATATATATATATATATATATATATATATATATATATATATATATATATATAATATATACAGTACAGACCAAAAGTTTGGACACATCTTCTCATTTAAAGATTTTTCTGTATTTTCATGACTTTGAAAATTGTACATTCACACTGAAGGCATCAAAACTATGAATTAACACATGTGGAATCATATACTTAACAAAAAAGTGTGAATCAACTGATAATATGTCTTATATTCTAGGTTCTTCAAAGTAGCCACCTTTTGCTTTGATGACTGCTTTGCATTCTCTTGATGAGCTTCAAGAGGTAGTCACTGGAAATGGTTTTCACTTCATAGGTGTACCCTGTCAGGTTTAATAAGTGGGATTTCTTGCCTTATAAATGGGGTTGGGACCATCTGTTGTGTTGTGCAGAAGTCAGTGGATACACAGCTGATAGTCCTACTGAATAGACTGTTAGAATTTGTATTATAGCTAGAAAAAAGCAGCTAAGTAAAAAAAAACGAGTGGCCATCATTACTTTAAGAAATGAAGGTCAGTCAGTGCGAAAAATTGGGAAAACTTTGAAAGTGTCCTCAAGTGCAGTTGCAAAAAACATCAAGCACTACAAAGAAACTGGCTCACATGAGGACCGCCCCAGGAAAGGAAGACCAACAGTCGCCTCTGCTTCTGAGGATAAGTTTATCCGAGTCACCAGCCTCAGAAATCGCAGGTTAACAGCAGCTCAGATTAGAGACCAGGTCAATGCCACACAGAGTTCTAGTAGCAGACACATCTCAACAACAACTGTTAAGAGGAGACTTTGTGCAGCAGGCCTTCATGGTAAAATAGCTGCTAGGAAACCACTGCTAAGGACAGGCGACAACCAGAAGAGACTTGTTTGGGCTAAAGAACACAAGGAATGGACATTAGACCAATGGAAATCTGTGCTTTGGTCTGAAGCGTCCAAATTTGAATCTTTGGTTCCAACCACCGTGTCTTTGTGCGACGCAGAAAAGGTGAACGGATGGACTCTACATGCTTGGTTCCCACCGTGAAGCATGGAGGAGGAGGTGTGATGGTGTGGGGGTGATTTGCTGGTGACACTGTTGGGGATTTATTCAAAATTGAAGGCATACTGAACCAGCATGGCTACCACAGCATCTTGCAGCGGCATGCTACTCCATCCGGTTTGCGTTTAGTTGGACCATCATTTATTTTTCAACAGGACAATGACCCCAAACACACCTCCAGGCTGTGTAAGGGCTATTTGACCAAGAAGGAGATTGATGGGGTGCTACGGCAGATGACCTGGCCTCCACAGTCACCAGACCTGAACCCAATCGAGATGGTTTGGGGTGAGCTGGACCGCAGAGTGAAGGCAAAAGGGCCAACAAGTGCTAAGCATCTCTGGGAACTCCTTCAAGATTGTTGGAAGACCATTTCCGGTGACTACCTCTTCAAGCTCATCAAGAGAATGCCAAGAGTGTGCAAAGCAGTCATCAAAGCAAAAGATGGCTACTTTGAAGAACCTAGAATATAAGATATATTTTCAGTTGTTTCACACTTTTTTGTTAAGTATATAATTCCACATGTGTTAATTCATAGTTTTGATGCCTTCAGTGTGAATGTACAATTTTCATAGTCATGAAAATACAGAAAAATCTTTAAATGAAAAGGTGTGTCCAAACTTTTGGTCTGTACTGTATATATATATATATATATATATATAAATAAATTCTCACTTGACATCTGTATACAATGCATTGTTTACAGCAGCAGCTATTATTCATTTACAGCTTCTTGTTACAAAATTGTAATGTAGAAATAACAGATTTTATACTGTGACTGAATATGGCATCCAAGTTTTTTTGGCCATCTATAGACTTGAATGGGTGAGTTTCTTCCGATTTACGGAAGAAACTAGAGCATGCTGCAATTTTTTTCACGCGCAGATTCGGTCTGTGAAAAAAAAAAATCTCATTTTCATTCACTACCCCATAAAATAACACTGGTCCAAGTGCAGTCAGTTTTTTTGTGTACAGCACTCTGACCAAAAAATATGGCCATGTGAATGAGCCATTTGGATGCAATATGAAGGCTGCTGCTGATCAGCGCCTGTTATTTAGCTGCAGCATTCACTTCATGCACTGAACTGCATGTTGATGCTGTGTCACGGGTGTGTTGCCACGAAGATCGTCACGAGTACACAGCCTGACTTCTCGCAGCTGACTTGTTGGTGCTTTGTGTTTTCTCGGCAGTGTAGGAGTTAATTCTCTCTATCTCTGGGCTAGCTGAGGTCCAGCCTCGCCCAGCTGCAATCAATGCTTCTTTAGTGAGACTCCTTTATATTCCTGCAGGTCTGTTTGGGAGGTGTCGGTGAAAGCTTTTCATTCAGACTTACAGAGCGGATCGTGGTGTTTGGAGTTGCTGAGATAAGTGTATTTGGAAGTGTTTTTTCCCTTTCCTCGCTTTATCATTTATCTCCTTTCCCGTTGGTGTTCCCTCTGTTGTAGTTGTGTAGAAGTTGTATGCAAGGTGGTTTTGGTTTTTCCCTTGTACTGTCTCGTTCGTCTAAATACTGTGTGTGGGCATATTATTTCTGGTTCCCTATTGTTGTGATCGGGGTCCTTCTCAGGACTAGATTACTTAGGTGCAGGGATCCTCAGGAGGTAGGGGTTACGCTGGCGGCCTGGACCTCTGTACCTTTAACAGTACCTCCAGGTTGAGGGGTTAGTCAGGGTCCCAGCTTAGGGTCAGCTTAGGCCCCCTACCTCCAGTATTCTGTGACAGTGTGACATGCTGTGAGACCTGGAGAGACAGGACTAAGTAGCTTGTGCGTCCCTCTCTCTTTGTTGCAGGACTTCTCCCACACAATGTATCCTCGCGACCTCCCAGGGGAAAAGACAATGGAGCCAGGGCTGCTGGGCTCTTAAACCCTCTGGGTCACTCCCCCTCCTGCCTCCTGGCTGAACCCAAATCTCCACCCCTGATTTCTGTCAGCTAAAAACTCCAAAAACTAAGTCTATACTTCCTTAATGGACGGTCATAGGGAGCCAGTTCTGGTGTCAGCGGATTCAGCCGGACCCCTGCTATGCGTGGATACCAAGCACAGAGGCCCTAGGAGCTCCCGCAAGGCTGTGCCACGTATCTCCCTTTCCTTACATGCAGGGCTCTGCTGAAAGCCAGGGTGACATTCATCCAGATAGTGTGTTTCCAAAAATCTATTTGGTGTATCATTGGGATGTATCGTATTCCCATAACTCAGTGTTGAATTATAATTGTCTGACACCAAGGACCGCATAGCTTGGGGTCCACAGAGGGTCTTCACAGCTGCTGTGAGGTATTTGTCACTCCCGGCCTCTCGACCCCCTCCCTTGCAGAAGTGTCTGGTTTCAGTTTTACATTTGTAGACCTCTATAATCCCCGCCAAACAGGGCACAATGATAGACATGGGATTACCTCTTGAATATTCTGCACACCTTCCCCCTTTAGAGGCCGCTAGGGGGCAGCACCACCCGGTGCTCCCCTGTGCGTCCGCCCACAACTTTTCCTTGTCAGGATAAGCCATTGGCATTGCCATGGTCGCGGCCCTTTTTGTGGTGAATGGCGAAGTGGTACTGCTTTTAGCGCGAGGCTCCAGCGTAGCAACCTCCCATTCGTTCCGGATATGGTGTGTAACCAGTTGAGGGGGTTGTGATCTGTTTCCATGGTGAATTGGCGTCCGCACAAGTATAGCTGCAGACGCTGCAGGGCCCACACAATTGCCAGACATTCCTTCTCCATCGTGGAGTAGGCCACCTCCCTTGGCAGGAGCTTCATGGGGTGTTCATGGCTCGTAGTGTCAATCTGGCAGAGCACTGCACCGAGGCCAAGTCACTGGCTTCGGTCTGCACTACAAACGGCTGCGTAAAGTCGGCTGCCTGTAGTACTGGGGAGCTAGAAAGAGTGGTCTTCAGCACATGGAAGGCCGTCTCACAGTTATTTGTCCAATCAACTGCAGAGGGCAGCGTCTTCTTGGCGAGGTTCATCAGGGGCTTTGCCAGGCTTCTACAGTGAGGGCCAAACCTCCTATAGTACCCGGCGGTGCCCAGGAAGGACATCAACTGTTTTTGCTCCAGGAGGTGTGCCAGGCTGCGATGGCATCCACCTTCCCAGGCTCTGGCTTTAGAGCTCTCCCACCTACCCGGTGTCCCAGGTAATGGACCTCACTCACTCACTCAAAACCAGCTGGCACTTTTCCGGCTTAATGGTCAAGCCTGCCCATTGGATCCGCCTGAGCACCTGCACCAGATGCTCCAGGTGACCCCCCAGGTGGGAATGAAGATAGCAATGTCATCCAGGAACACGGCCACATTCCGTTCGAGTCCCTTGAGCAGTGTGTTGACCATCTGCTGAAAAGTGGCAGGGGCAATCTTCATAACGAATGGCATCACCGTGGACTCGTACAGTCCGAATGAGGTGATAAAGGCAGAAAGTTCCCGTGCCTCAGGGATCAAGGGAATCTGCCAACATCCCCAGCACAGATCCATAATGGTCAGGTACTTGGTCCTGGCCAACAGTTCGAGCAGGTCATCGATGTGCGGCATTGGGTGACCGTGACAGCATTGAGCCCCATGTAGTCCACGCAGAACCGGGTTGTCAGTTCCTTCTTTGGGACGAGGACCATAGGCGAGGCCCAAGCACTGCTGGATGGTTGGATGACCCCCAGCTTCAGCATCTGGTCAATCTCCTGGTGCATGTGCTGCTGTACCTCCAGGGAAACCCGGTATGCTGAACGCCGGATTGGGGGGTGATCCCCGATGTCCATGTGATGGACAGCCGACTTTGTCCTTCCGGGCTTATTGCTGAAGACACCCCAGAAGGCGTGTAGGGTTGCCCACAGCTGGGACCGTTGGACCGACAACAGCTGGTGGCAAACCTCCACGTCCTCGATGGTCCCACCCGCCCTAGCCTGGGCGAGCATGTCGGGAGGGTCTCCGCCTGTCCTTCCTCTGGCAGGTTGCACACGGAGAGGGTACAGGCCTCCCGCTCATGATGGGCCTTCATCATGTTTGCGTGGAAGGCCTTCCGCCTTCCCCGGGCATGGTTCAGGGTGACCAGGTACGTTACGGCATTGAGCCGCTGGTGCACAAGATACGGACCTTCCCAGGCCGCCTGAAGCTTGTCTTTAAGTACTGGGACCAGTACCCACACCTTTTGACCCACCTGGTAGGTCCTCTCACAAGCATTCTGGTCGTACCATCGATTCTGGTCAGCCTGGGCTCGCGTCATATTGTCATACACCAGATGCGCCAAGGCCTGCATTTTATCACGGAAGCGCACGACGTATTCGATGACCGACACTCCAGGGGTGGCTAATTCCCCTTCCCAGACCTCTTTCACCAGAGCGGGGGTCCTGCGCACACCAGCCATACAGGAGCTCAAATGGGGAGAACCCAGTTAAGGCCTGTGTTACCTCCCGGTAGGCAAATAGCAGGTGTGGGAGGTACCGCTCCCAGTCGCGCCAGTGGGAGTCGACCAACATGTCAAGCATCTGCTTCAAAGTGCCATTGAAATGTTCGCACAGGCCGTTGATCTGTGGGTAGCATGGGCTGGTCACCAGATGTTGCACCTGTATTTGCTTACAGAGGAACTCCATGAGCTGTGACATGAACTGGGTCCCCTGGTCGGTGAGCATTTCCTGGGGAAAAGCCACTTGGGAGAAAATCTCCAGTAAGGCGGTGGACACCTTGTCGGCCCGAATGGACGACAAGCCTACCGCTTCCGGTTACCGGGTGGCATAGTCTACTACTGTCAGTATGAAACATTTCCCGGAGCTGCTGGGAGTGGCCATCGGACCAACCAAATACACAGCCACCCTCCTGAAAGGCTCTTCAATGATGGGTAGAGTTACCAGTGGAGCTTTGGGGTGCCGACCCACCTTCCCCACCCTCTGACAGGTGTCACACAACCTGAAGTAGGCAGTCACCTCATCCCCCATCCTTGGCCAGTAGAAATACTGGGCTACCCTTGCATTGGTCTTAGTGAATTCTAAATGTCTGGACATCAGAATCTCATGTGCCATCCGCAACAACTCTGCCCTGAACGGATAGGGTATCACTAACTGTCAGTCCCTGGGCCACACCTCCGGTGAACCTCGCTGGACCATTACCTGGTACAGCCATCCTTGGTCCCAGACCACCCGCTCAAGGTCAGAGCCCTAGAGAGGCTGTGCCGCCTACGCCTTGAGAGCTTTCAGGCTGTCATCAGTCTCCAACGCCACCTGAAACCCCTGACTGGACATGGCCAATATAGACGAAACTGCCACGTCTTCTGTCAGTTCCCCAGGACCTGTATCCTGGCCTCCGTCTGACCCGGCTGCCACTTGGTCGGAAGGGGAGACTCCCAAGGGGTCCCTGGGGCCCGGGTACCACCACTTCACGTGAAAGCGGCCACAGCCGGTGTGACCGCGGGTAGCGCCCGCTTCTCCTCTGCTTCTGACCAAGCCTCCAGTCTAAAAGGACTACCCTGGCCCACTGACATCCCGGTTGTGGAGGAACCTTGCCATGCGGCTTTACCTGGGAGCCCTACCTCTCCTGGCACTCCCCGCCCTCCATGGCATGCTCCCCCTCCGCAGCTGTTTGCCCCGTGTCTGTCCCCTCTGTGACAACCTCACAGGACAAATTGTTCCAGCCCGCCGGCTGGCCACACTCTAAGGCCTTATCACAGCTGACTTGATTGATCTCCTAACCCCCTGAGGGGAGAGTGACATAGTGCGTCACCCACCCCCACATCCCCATCAGTAGGCATGTTAATTACATTGGCATCAACAGGGGTGGACATTACGTTGTCTGGAGGGTCAGGCCTTGGGGGTACAGTAGCCACATAGTGGGACACTAGCTGCCCCAAGTCTCTCCCAAGTAAAACACTCGTGGGAATGTTCGGAGTTACCCGGACCTCCCACACTCCCCACCCGGCACCCCAGTCCAAATACACCTTGGCGATGGGCAGCATCGGCTCAGCGCCTCCAATCCCGGAGACGGCGAGAGTTTTCCCAAGTATCAAATCCTGAGGCGACACCAGTTCAGCCGGCACAAGAGTCATCTCAGCGCCAGTGTCTCGCAGTCCCATTGCCCTAGCGTGGTCTATGGTGACGGTCTGAAGGTTGTCAAGGGACCTCACACCACTCCCACTCACACACAAAATGGTGGACGGTTTCTGGGACTGGGACGGGCCCTTCTGGCACGGGGAACACATGGCTTTGAAGTGGCCTGGCTGTCTGCAGAGGTGACACAGTCGGGGTTCCCCTACCAACATGGAGAGGAAAGCATGGATATGTGCCCCCTTGGGCCTGGGGGCAGGGACAGCAGGCACCACGTTAGTCTTACTCCCTTTCCAGCCGGCAAGTTCCTTGGCTTCTGGAGTCCTGTTGTTGGAGTACTCGTCAGTAAGTGTGGCTGTTGCAGAGGCGCCCTTTGGCTTCCGGTCATGGAGGTACTGTTGGAGATCCTCCGGGCAGTTCCACAGAGACTGCTCAGTAGCAAGGACTTCCTTCAGCTGCTGGACGGTGGTGAGCTCCAGTCCTATCGTCCATTGATCAATGGCTCTCATTAGGGCCCGCATGTGATTGACTTAGCTGTCTGCAGGACCCCGCTACGGAGGGGTCAAGTTGTACTGCCGGACCAAAGCCTGCTTGATGTCCTCATAGCTCAGGGTGATCTCACTGAGCAGGTACACAAAGATTTCCAGGGCCTTACCCTTAAAGCGAGTGGTTAAGAACTGGGCCCACTGGTCCTCAGGCAGATGGTACTGATGACAGTTTTTTTCAAATGCCAGCAAGATCGTGTCCAAGTCCCCCCTCCTTTGTCCAGCAGGGGGAAGTCCTTCGCTCGTAGCTTTGGGACTCAGACCTCAAGGGACTCGCGACTGGCTGGGGCCGGCAGCTAGAGCTAGAGCTGAAGCATATTTTTCCAGTGCTCGCGCTCCCACTGACATTCCACCATAAGGATCTCATAGGTGGCCCTGTCCCCAGCCTGGAGACTCGCCAGGGCAACTTGCACGAGGGCATCCGAGCCTGCCTGGCTGGGGGGATGGTCAGGTGGTGAGTGGCCCACTGCGGGACCGACCGTTGGTGACTCTCTCTCTGGGGAGCCTAGGCGGGACAACCCTTCTTCTGGAGCTACATCATCTTCCACCTCCAACCTACCATCCGGAGCATGGGACATCTTGGTTCTGCCCCTGGTGCCACTGGCCATCCTTGCACTCTACGGTCACTGACACCAAACTGCAACCTGATGCACCCACACACCTTACAGTATTTGCACTCCGACTGTCTAGTGCTGAGCTGATCTTAAGACCCCAGCAGCAAAAGCTACTACTGACAGTCCTTAGTGTCTGTGAGTATGCGTTCCACACTCACACACACAATTATCTCAATCCCACCGCTGCCACCACTTGTGATGACTGGCAGCAGAGAGATCCCGCAGAATCCCACTGCGGCTGGCCTGGTCGAGCTGCCACCAGTTTCTATTAGATATAAGTCCCCGGTCTGTTAATGGGGATTATATAGGGCCAGAAACCCACCCAGTAGCATGAGGATTGTGTGGGTTGATGGATCGAGTTAAAAGAGCAGCCCAAGGTTAAATTATATATTTAATCTCCTTAAGAGCACACTAGACATTACACTACTCTGTGTGCAGAATTATTAGGCAAATGAGTATTTTGATCACATGATACTTCTTATACATGTTGTCCTACTCCAAGCTGCATAGGCTTGAGAGCCAACTACCAATTAAGTAAATCTGGTGATGTGCATCTCTGTAATGAGGAGGGGTGTTGACTAATGACATCAACACCCTATATAAGGTGTGCTTAATTATTAGGCAACTTCCTTTCCTTTGGCAAAATGGGTCAGAAGAGAGATTTGACAGGCTCTGAAAAGTCCAAAATTGTGAGATGTCTTGCAGAGGGATGCAACAGTCTTGAAATTTCCAAACTTTTGAAGCGTGATCACCGAACAATCAAGCGTTTCATGGCAAATAGCCAACAGGGTCACAAGAAGCATGTTGGCCAAAAAAGGAGCAAAATAACTGCCCATGAATTGAGGAAAATCAAGCGTGAAGCTGCCAAGATGCCATTTGCCACCAGTTTTGCCATATTTCAGAGCTGCAGCGTTACTGGAGTATCAAAAAGCACAAGGTGTGTGATACTCAGGGACATGGCCAAGGTAAGGCTGAAGAATGACCACCTTTGAACAAGAAACATAAGATAAAATGTCA
This sequence comes from Phyllobates terribilis, assembly GCF_046119375.1. Lineage (NCBI taxonomy): Eukaryota > Metazoa > Chordata > Amphibia > Anura > Dendrobatidae > Phyllobates > Phyllobates terribilis. Next base: position 99,760,930 of record NW_027362767.1, read on the forward strand.
AGAATGGGCTTAGAAATATCTTAAGACTGATTTTTCAAAGGTTTTATGGACTGATGAAATGAGAGTGACTCTTGATGGGCCAGAGGCTGGATCAGTAAAGGGCGGAGAGCTCCACTCCGACTTAGACGCCAGCAAGGTAGAGGTGGGGTACTGGTATGGGCTGGTATCATCAAAGATGAACTTGTGGGACCTTTTCGGGTTGAGGATGGACTGAAGCTCAACTCGCAGACCTACTGCCAGTTTCTGGAAGACAACTTCTTCAAGCAGTGGTACAGGAAGAAGTCGGTATCGTTCAAGAAAAACATGATTTTCATGCAGGACAATGCTCCATCACATGCATCCAACTACTCCACAGTGTGGCTGGCCAGTAAAGGTCTAAAAGAAGAAAAAATAATGACATGGCCCCCTTGTTCACCTGATCTGAATCCCATAGAGAACCCTTGGTCCATCATAAAATGTGAGATCTACAGGGAGGGAAAACAGTACACCTCTCGGAACAGTGTCTGGGAGGCTGTGGTGGCTGCTGCACGCAATGTTGATCAAGCAACTGACAGAATCTATGGATGGAAGGCTGTTGAGTGTCATCATAAAGAAAGGTGGCCATATTGATCACTAGTTTTTTGGGTTTTTGTTTTTGCATGTCAGAAATGTTTATTTCTAAATTTTGTGCACTGATATTGGTTTACCTGGTGAAAATAAACAAGTGAGATGGGATTATATTTGGTTTTTATTAAGTTGCCTAATAATTCTGCACAGTAATAGTTACCTGCACAAACAGATATCCTCCTAAGATAGCCAAATCTAAAAAAAACCCACTCCAACTTCCAAAAATATTAAACTTGGATATTTATGAGTCTTTTGGGTTGATTGAGAACATAGTTGTTGATCAATAATAAAAATAATCCTCTAAAATACAACTTGCCTAATAATTCTGCACAAAGTGTATATACATAAGGATTATACGTAGAGTACAGACCAAAAGTTTGAACACACCTTCTCATTTAAAGATTTTTCTGTATTTTCATGACTATGAAAATTGTACATTCACACTGAAGGCATCAAAACTATGAAATAACACACGTGGAATTATATACTTTACAAAAAAGTGTGAAACAAGTGAAAATATGTCTTATATTCTAGGTTCTTCAAAGTAGCCACCTTTTGCTTTGATGACTGCTTTGCAAACTCTTGGCATTCTCTTGATGAGCTTCAAGAGGTAGTCACTGGAAATGGTCTTCCAACAATCTTGAACGAGTTCCCTGAGATGCTTAGCAGTTGTTGGCCCTTTTGCCTTCACTCTGCTGTCCAGCTCACCCCAAACCATCTCGATTGGGTTCAGGTCTGGTGACTGTGGAGGCCAGGTCATCTGGCGTAGCACCCCATCACTCTCCTTCTTGGTCAAATAGCCCTTACACAGCCTGGAGGTGTGTTTGGGGTCATTGTCCTGTTGAAAAATAAATGATGGTCCAACTAAACGCAAACCGGATGGAATAGCATGCCGCTGCAAGATGCTGTGGTAGCCATGCTGGTTCAGTATGCCTTCAATTTTGAATAAATCCCCAACAGTGTCACCAGCAAAGCACTCCCACACCATCACACCTCCTCCTCCATGCTTCACGGTGGGAACCAGGCATGTAGAGTCCATCCGTTCACCTTTTCTGCGTCGCACAAAGACACAGTGGTTGGAACCAAAGATCTCAAATTTGGACTCATCAGACCAAAGCACAGATTTCCACTGGTCTAATGTCCATTCCTTGTGTCCTTTAGCCCAAACAAGTCTCTTCTGCTTGTTGCCTATCCTTAGCAGTGGTTTCCTAGCAGCTATTTTCCCATGAAGGCCTGCTGCACAAAGTCTCCTCTTAACAGTTGTTGTAGAGATGTGTCTGCTGCTTGAACTCTGTGTGGCATTGACCTGGTCTCTAATCTGAGCTGCTGTTAACCTGCGATTTCTGAGGCTGGTGACTCTGATAAACTTATCCTCAGAAGCAAAGGTGACTCTTGGTCTTCCTTTCCTGGGGCGGTCCTCATGTGAGCTAGTTTCTTTGTAGCACTTTATGTGTTTTGCAACTGCACTTGGGGACACTTTCAAAGTTTTCACAAGTAATGATGGCCACTCGTTTTTCTTTACTTAGCTGCTTTTTTCTTTCCATAATACAAATTCTAACAGTCTATTCAGTAGGACTATCAGCTGTCTATCCACCAAACTTCTGCACAACACAACTGATGGTCCCAACCCCATTTATAAGGCAAGAAATCCCACTTATTAAACCTGACAGGGCACACCTGTGAAGTGAAAACCATTTCCGGTGACTACCTCTTGAAGCTCATCAAGAGAATGCCAAGAGTGTGCAAAGCAGTCATCAAAGCAAAAGGTGGCTACTTTGAAGAACCTAAAATATAAGACATATTTTCAGTTGTTTCACACTTTTTTGTTAAGTATAAAACTCCACATGTGTTAATTCATAGTTTTGATGCCTTCAGTGTGAATGTACAATTTTCATAGTCAGGAAAATACAGAAAAATCTTTAAATGATAAGGTGTGTCCAAACTTTTGGTCTGTACTGTACATAATGGTCAGAGACGCAAACACAATAGTAGTGGTACAAAAGATATAACACAGTTATTAAGAGTCAATTACCAGTCAGATGAAAGGCCTGGCTTGTGGGAGAGGGGCTGCCACATGGGAGGCTTGTGGGGCCCTCTCTCTTTGTTGCAGGACTTCTCCCACACAATGTATCCTTGCGACCTTCCAGGGAAAAAGACAATGGAGCCAGGGCTGCTGGGCTCTTAATCCCTCTGGGTCACTCCCCCTTCTGCCTCCTGGCTGAACCTAAATCTGCACCCCTGGTCTCTCTCAGCTAAAAACTCCAAAAACTAAAATAGGCTATACTTCCTTAATGGCCTGTCCTAGGGAGCAGGTTCTGGTGTTATCGGATCCAGCTGGGCCCCTGCTACGCATGGATACCAAGCACAGGGGCCCTAGGAGCTCCCACAAGGCTGTGCCATGAATCTCCCTTTCCCTACGTGCTGGACTGTGCTGAAAGCCAGGGTGACATTCATCCGGTTTGTGTGTTTCCAAGAATCTATTTGGTGCATCATTGGGATGTATTGTATTCCCATAACTCAGTGTTGAATTATAATTCTCTGACACAAAGGACCGCATGGCTTGGGGTCCACAGGGGGTCTTCCTGTGCAGCTCACAGCTGCTGTGAGGTATTTGTCACTCCCTGCCTCTCGACCCCCTCCTTTGCAGAAGTGTCTGGTTTCAGTTTTACATTTGTAGACCTCTATAATCCCCCGCCAAACAGGGCACAATGATAGACATGGGATTATATCTCGAATATTCTTCACAGCGGTATTTAACAAACGCCGACAGGGGTGTGTGTCATTCCACGCTCCCATCAGCGCGGCCATGATGTGATCGTGGTGTCCTGATGGGTTGCCACGACAGCCGGGGGTCTACTGAAGACCCCCATGCCTATCATTGCAATCCTCCTGTTAAAGTCAGCTTTTAGCTGGCGTTCATACGACATTATGATTTTTACTATACATAACAGTACTGATGCACTTCTATTTTTAGCACAAATGATCAGACAATCACAGCTTCAAGTCCCCTAAGGGAACTATTAAATACAGTAATAAAAGTAAAAATAAATGTTTTTAACAATATGAAAAAACCTCACAAAAGTTCAAATCCCCCCCCCCTTTTTGCCCAGTTAAAACTAAATGAAAAATACACATATTTGGTATCGCTGGGTTAGTAAAAGTTCGATCTATCAAAATATAAAACTAATCTGATTGGTAAACGGTATAATGAGAAAAAAAATCAAAACAGCAGAATCAAGTTTTTTTGGCCACCGCAACACTGCAATAAAATGCAATAAGAGCTGATCAAAGCATCATATCAACCCAAAAATGGTGTCAGTATAAACATCAGGTCAGGGCGCTAAAAATAAGCCCCACCCAGCCCCATATCCTGAAAATGTAAAACTTGATGGGTCTAGGAAAAAAATTATGAATTTCCAATTTTCTTTTCACCACTTAACAAAAAAACAAAACGATGCATGTTTGGTATCTGCGTAATAATACTGACCTAGAGGATCATACTGCCAAGTCAGTTTTACAGTATAGTGAACATGGTAAATAAAACAAAAAAAAATTGTGAAAAATTGCTCTTTTTTTGCTAATTCAATGCACTTTTTTTTCACCTCACTTTCCAGGGCATTATATGATAAAATGAATGGTTTCATTCAAAAGAACAACTTGTCCCGCAAAAAAACAAACCCTCATATAGCTATGGGGATGGAAAAATAAAAAAGTTATGGTTCTTGGAAGAAGTGGAGACAAAAATGAAAATTCTAAAAAAAAAAAAAAAATTGTCATGGCGTTACACAAGGAGAAGATAAAAGTGGATGTTGTATCTTTTATATCCTTGTAGTGTTCAATCAGTGATATGTCGTGAACAAAGGATGCAAGAATGTGTCTTCCGCTAATGGATGTGTTGACTCTATATTGGATCATATCAGACCCAGATCAGCTCTGACAACTAATGTGTTTTACGGACGCTCTAGTTACAGTACGAAACTGCAAAATAAAATAAAGAGTGGATATTTTCCAGAAGTCTTTCTTGACTTTATGGTTAACAAAGCAACTCTAACACTTTTTCTTTTAATTTGCAAATTTAAAGAATAATAACTATTCATTAAAACAAAGTGTTTTTTTTAATTATACGAATCGCACATTTCTCCCCTAATGAAACAGCAAAAACAACAACTTTTTTTTATTAATTTCCTTAAAAAAGGCACTCTAAACAGCTCGGCGTGCCCCCATATCAAACAAACAAAACCCAGAAAATTAGAAAACGTTTGGCAGCCCAGCAAAATAAGAAATAAGGTCTGTTAAATCACCATATGCTCAGAATTGCATTGGTATGGAGTAATTAATGCTGATTGTATTTTATTCCAGTTAAAGGGAACCTTTCACATCATTTAACCCCACAAAACTGGCCCTCATAGTGATAAAACACTTTTAGGCTATGTGCCCACGATGCAGAAATGAAGCAGAAAATTTCCGCTTCATTTCTGCATGTCCTTGCCCGGAAAAACGCGTGCGGAATTTGACACGCGTTTTTCGCGCGTTTTGTACATGCGGAATTGCCTTGCGTTTTCTAATGCATTGAGAAAGCAATTCCGCATTCGTAAACGCACAAATAATGGACATGCTGCAGAATTTTCCGTACATCAAAAACGCTGCGGAAAATTCCGCAGCATGGGCATTGAAATTGCGCATTTACATTGGGGACCATGGAAGAAGGATTACCAAGCGTTTTACAAGCGCTTACGCTGCAAAAATTGCGCAGCAAAAACGCTTGAAAAACGCATCGTGGGCACGGACCCTTAATCAATTGCCTACCTGACACTGACTTTCAGGCATATGGGAGACGCTGCATATTATTTCAGTCACAGTCCTCTGGACAGTAGTTATGCCCAACACAGTGATTGATGGGCTGGACTGCCCCAGCATCACACTAATCACCGAGGAAATCCCGGGCATACGCGCTCACAACATGCACAAAGCCTCTGACTCACAGTGGCTCAGGAGCATGCGCATAAAGCAAATGAAACTGGGGACATACACCCAGCTTCAATGTGCTTGAAAGCTGGTCATCAGCGCACAAACGCAGGATTTCCTTAGCGATTGATATGACGTTGAGGCAAAAAAACTAAATTATTTACGGGTAATGGGATTTTCCAGAGCCCTTGATAACACCACAAGAGAGGGGTTCCGCCCATCAAGGAAAGAAAACTACTAAATAAAAAGGGCGGAACCTGTCCCCCGTAGCAGTTGGGATGCAGAGCACCTCCCATACGGTTATATACCTTCACAAAACCACTAAGAACACCATCTGAACTACACACCTAGAATTTGATGAGTGCACACCCATCCAAGTGACAGGGAGGGAATGTAAGGGTGCTGTCATGGGCTCTGGAAAATCCCATTACCGGTAAGTAATTTAGTCTTTCCTTCCCCCCATGACAGAGATTTACAGAGAAACAAATCCACCCTAGGGAGGGACCACCGACTGTAGAACCCTTCTTCCAAAGAATAGATCACCTCTTCCTTCTCTGCCCAGGAAGTCGCGACAGCTCGAGTAGAATGAGCTTTTACGTTCTCTGGGACTGAACTACCACTAGAGGAGGAGGCTAATTTAGTGGCTTCCCTAATCCATTTTGCTAGGGTATCTCAGGAAACCTTTAGGCTTTTTCTAGAGCCCTGGAGCGAAACAAACAATAAGGGTATGTGCACACGATGCAGAAATGAAGCAGAAAAATTCTGCATCATTTCTGCATCTCCCTGGCAGAAAAAACGCATGCAGATTGTGCATGCGTTTTTCTTGCAGAATACATGCGGATCCACATGCGGATTCACATGCGTTTCCGCATGCAGATTGACAAGCGCTTTCCAGGCGATTTTAGCATCACCTGGAAAGTGCTTGACAACTAGGTCACACTATATAAATCCATGCAAACAGCATGGATTTATATAGTGTGCCCCGAGAGAGTGTATATACTTACCTCCGATGGCCCGCGCTGTCCTGCTTTACACTCCGTTCTCCCGGCTACCGGCAACTTTGAATTGAAAGACCTGCCGACGTCAGCGTCACGTGGCCAGTCACATGACTCTGACGTCAGCGCAGGTCCTTCAACTCACTGCAAGTGCCGGGAACCAAGCAGGAGCGCTGCGCGGGCCGACAGATGGTAAGTATATATATATATTTTTATTTTATTCTTGTTTTACAGCTTTTTTAATGGTACCTGGGTGTGGATGAGACTCTCCTCTCCTCCACACTCGGGTACCATCCGCACATTAGAACGCGCCAATAACGCAAGTACAGATGCAGTCTTGCGGAATTGGCGCATTCTAATGCAAGTCAATGGCGAAAACGCCGCGTTTACGCAAAATTAATTGACATGCTGCGGATTTTTGAGCGCAGCGTTTACGCTGTGGAAAAATCCGCATCATGGGCACAGCACATGCGGATTTCAATTGGGGAACATTGCTGCCCTTCTACCATGCGTTTTTCATGCGTTTCCGCGGCGTTTACGCAACTGCAAAAACGCCGCGGAAACGCATTAAATACGCATCGTGTGAACTCAGCCTTACTGACTCTTCCTCCATGGTTTTGTTTTGTTACCAATATGTAGTTTATCAAAGACCTCCTGACTTCCAGGGTGTGAAATTTTTCCTCTCTTGGGTTCCTGAGGTTAGTGGAAAAGGAGAGAAGAATAATCTCCTGACTCCTAAGGAATTTCATGGCTACTTTTGGAAGATTACCTAATAAACAGGCAATCCCTGCACTTGTCGCAGCGGTCTAACAGCCGTGACATATGCAGCCGCGGCGACTCGAACATAGTTGTCGAGCACGCCAAAAATACTCTGTCAGCACCCGAGCGTGCTGGGTGAAAGGGTTAACCGAGCACGCTCGCTCATCACTAATGGTTAGGTGCTACCGAGAACAATGATCTTTTGGTGCAGCACAAAAAAATCATTTCACTCGGGTGACCAGCAGCCTGCATGATTATTATGAGACAAGCAATCCTAGGAATGATTGTTTACAATCTTTCAGTGTAAATGGATTTTAACCCCTTAAGCCCCGCGGGTGGTTTGCACGTTAATGACCGGGCCAATTTTTACAATTCTGACCACTGTCACTTTATGAGGTAATTACTCTGGAACGCTTCAACGGATCCCCCTGATTCTGAGATTGTTTTTTCGTGACATATTGTACTTCATGATTGTGGAAAAATTTCTTCGATATCACTTGCGTTTATTTGTGAAAAAAACGGAAATTTGGCGAAAATTTTGCAATTTTCAAAATTTGAATTTTTAAGCCCTGAAATCAGAGCGATATGTCACACAAAAGAGTTAATAAATAACATTTCCCACATGTCTACTTTACATCAGCACAATTTTGGAACCAAAATTTTTTTTTGTTAGGGAGCTATAAGGGTTAAAAGTTGACCAGCGATTTCTCATTTTTCCAACAAAATTTACAAAACCATTTTTTTAGGGACCACATCACATTTGAAGTCACTTTGAGAGGTCTTTATGACAGAAAATACCCAAAAGTGACACCATTCTAAAAACTGCACCCCTCAAAGTGCTCAAAACCACATTCAAGAACTTTATTAACCCTTCAGGTGCTTCATAGGAATTTTTTGAATGTGGAAGAAAAAAATGAACATTTAACTTTTTTCACAAAAATGTTACTTTAGACCCAATTTTTTTTATTTTCACAGGGGTAACAAGAAAAAATGGACCGCAAAATTTGTTGTGCAATTTCCCCTGGGCACGCAGATACCCAATATTTGGGGAAAAAACACTGTTTGGGCGCACTGTAGGGCTCGGAAGGGAAGGAGTGCCATTTGACTTTTTGATTGTAAAATTTGCTTGAATAATTAGCGGACACCATGTTGCGTTTAGAGAGCCCCTGTGTGCCCAAACATTGGAGCTCCCCCACAAGTGACCCCATTTTGGAAACTAGACCCCCCAAGGCACCTATCTAGATGCATAGTGAGCAGTTGCAACCCCCAGGTGCTTCACAAATTGATTCGTAAAAATGAAAAAGTGAAAAAAAAAACACCTTTTCATTGTTACGAATCAATTTGTGAAGCACCTGGGGGTTCCAACTGCTCACTATGCATCTAGATAGGTGCCTTGGGGGGTCTAGTTTCCAAAATGGGGTCACTTGTGGGGGAGCTCCAATGTTTGGGCACACAGGGACTCTCTAAATGCAACATGGTATCCGCTAACAAGTTGAATGGAAAATCGGCTCAAATTGTTAGCGGACACCACATTGCGTTTGGAGAGCCCCTCTGTGCCCAAACTTTGGAGCTCCCCCACAAGTGACCCCATTTTGGAAACTAGACCCCCCAAGGCACCTTTCTAGATGCATAGTGAGCACTTGGAACCCCCAGGTGCTTCACAAATTGATTCGTAATAATGAAAAAGTGAAAAAAAAAACACTTTTTCATTTTTACGAATCAATTTGTGAAGCACCTAGGGGTTCCAAGTGCTCACTATGCATCTAGATAGGTGCCTTGGGGGGTCTAGTTTCCAAAATAGGGTCACTTGTGGGGGAGCTCCAGGTGCTTCACAAATTGATTCATAAAAGTGTTTTTTTTTTCACTTTTTCATTTTTACGAATCAATTTTTGAAGCACCTGGGGATTCCAAGTGCTCACTATGCATCTAGATAGGTGCCTTGGGGGGTCTAGTTTCCAAAATGGGGCTCTCCAAACGCAACATGGCGTCCGCTAACAATTTGAGCCGATTTTCCATTCAATTTGTTAGCGGACACCATGTCGCGTTTGGAGAGCCCGTGATGTGCCTAAACAGTGGAGCTCCCCCACAAGTGTCCCCATTTTGGAAACTATACCCCTCAAGGATTTTATTAAGGTGTATAGTGAACATTTTGAACCCAGAGGTACGGCACAGAATTTGTTTACATTAGGTCATCATATTGAATAAGTTGTCATTATTCTTGAGCGCAAGTGCTCGCTACTTGAATTTGCATCGGGTACTCAGGTATGCACCATGTACAGCGTGTGCTCGAGTGACATGCTCGAGTCCCTGCTCCGCATGTTTCACGGTTATTAGACACCCAAAAAAAAACATGCGGGGATCGCTCGTGCATGGCAGGCAATCCCCGTTAAGTTTTTTGGCCGCGAAGTATATGGGGCAGAGACTCGAGCATGTCACTCAAATACCCACGATACTCAATGCATACCAGAGCACCCGATGCAAACTCAAGTAGCGAGCACTTACTCTCAACACTAGTCGCCATATCGTCATCTTTTTTTCTTACTTTTGAAAAAAATCCCAACCCCAGTCCTAACCCTAGCACAACCCTAGCCCCAGCACAACCCTAGCCCCAGCACAACCCTAGCCCCAAACCCAGCCCTAACCCTAGCCCAATCCTAACCCAAGAGTTTATTTTTGACGCCGTTCCTTGTGCGGTATAAGTGATTAGACGACTTTATTCTTCGGATCGGTGTGATTACAGCAATGCCAGAATCATATGGGGTTTTTATGACTGACAGCTGTCACACACTAAAAGACGCATTTTTTGTAAAATCTAGTTTTTGCATCGCCATATTTTGAGAGCTATAATTTTTCCAGATTTTGGCACGTGACATTTTTTGATCGCTTTCTATTCCAATTTTTGGGAGGCAGAATAAACAAAAACCAACAATTCAGGAATTGTTTTTTTTTTTTTTTTTTTTATTCTGTTCCGCGTGTGGTAAAATTGATGAGGTAGCTTTATTCTTCGGGTCAGTACGTTTACAGCGGTACCACATTTGTATAATTTTTCTATGTTTTGGCGCTTATACACAATAAAAGCTATTTTATAGAAAAAATATATTTTAGTATCGCTTTATTCTGAGAGCTATAACTTTTTTATTTTTCGGCTGATGGAGCTGTATGGTGGCTTGTTTTTTGCGGGACGAGATGACGTTTTCAGCGGTATCATTTTTATTTATATGCGTCTTTTTGATCGCGTGTTATTCCACTTTTTGTTTGGCGGTATGGTGATAAAGCATTGTTTTTTGCTTCGTTTTTTTTTTTTTTTTTTTTTTTACCGTGTTCACTGAAGGGGTTAACTAGTGGGACAGTTTTATAGGTCAGGTTTTTCCGGACGCGGCGATACCAAATATGTGTACTTTTATTGTTTTTTTTTTATAATAATATTTATTGATGGGTACATTATATTTTTGGTGTATTATTTTTTTTATTTTTTTATAATATTTTTGCACATTTTTTTTTTTTTTTTCCCACTTTCACACAGTTTAGGCTGTGTGCCCACGTAGCATTTTTCAAGCGTATATGCTGCGGAATTTCCGCAGCGTAAACGCTTGAAAAACGCATGTATATCCGCACCCCATGGTCCCCAATGGGATTCCGCAAGTTCTATGCACATGCTGCGGATTTTTCCGCAGCGTTTATGCCGCGTTCAAAAATCCGCAGCATGTCATTTAATTTTGCGTTTCCGCAAGCGGAATTGCCTTTGTCCAATGCATAAAAAACGCAAGGCAATTCCGCATGTGGAAAACGCGTGATAAACGCGCGAAAAATGCGCGATAAACGCGTGCGGAATTCCGCATGCGTTTTTCCGGGAGAGGACTTGCATTTATGCAGCAGAAATTTTCTGCTTCATAAATGCAACGTGGGCACATAGCCTACACTTTATTACTTTGTCCCACTCTGGGACTTTCACTTTTTTTTTTCTGATCGCCTGCATGGCACAGGAATGGAGCACCATCCCTATGCCATGAAGGCTGTCAGAAATGCACAGTGTGAAGATTGCTTGGAGATGCACTGCGCATGTCCAAGCAATCTTCCTGCTCTCTGGTGACCCGGATGTTGTCATGACGACATCGGGTCGTCATGGCAACACCCAGGAAGCCTTTGCAGACTGCGCTGGAAGCCGGAAGAGGAGGTGAGTATCGCCGATCACCTCCCCTTGCCCCCGCAATGCCGCGATCGACTTCGATCGACTTCGATCGCAGCATCGCGGGGGTTAATGTGCTGGGAGCGGTGCAGGACCGCTCCCTGCACATAGTACCGGGTGTCAGCTGTGACAATCAGCTGACACCCGGCGGCGATCGCGCCCGCACAGCCTGTGTGCCCGCGCGATTGCGATGATGTACTAATACGGGTCTGGCTCTTAAGTCCCAGGGCACAGACGTGTATTAGTACGTCAGATGTTATTAAGGGGTTAAAGAGCACACACATTGGTTAATAAATTGCTTTAGACAACCTGAAAATATTTAAGTCTCCATACAAATACGTCATAAGGGTGCCACAATCTTCACTGGGGCCATATCCCACAAAGGTGGAGTAACGTAGTCAACCCGGATTGATGATAAGTAAGATGATAAGTAAGATGTAGAGACGAATTTTCACATAGGTATACTCTGGGGTAGTTTGAGTCTGAGTACATGGAGAAACATGGAAAAAACAAACATAATTAATGTCAGACAACGGAAAAAGAAATTAAAACCACAAATATACTGCACCGACACACAACTGGCCATAGCTCGGAATAACAAAATTTAAAAAGGACATTTTTTTTGTTAATATTAAAAAGATTTTTTTTTTTGTTAGTGAACAATAAAATAGAAGGAAGAGACGCACTGGTTGAATACCCAGAAAAAAATCAAAGAAAAGAGGCAAAACTTAGGGATTTATTTAATCCCTTAGGGGCCATCATATCCAGGATAGTGATCCACCTAGCCTCCCTCTGGACTAATCTCTGTCTGATGTTACCTCTTCGATGCCCCTAACCGACAGAGATCTAGCATTGCAGTTATGGAACTGCCGGAAATGTCGAGGAAATATCTTAAGCTCAGAGGGATCTATCGCCAGTCTGGCTGCGGCAATGTCCCTAACGTGCATACCGGACCCTGACTCTGAGTTCTCTTGAAGTAAGTCCAATGTAGATGAGGGAACACTCACAGGTAGCATAGTATATCACATTGGAAGTGCCGCAGGAGATCCACTGACCGATTTTAAATTGACGGTCCCCTGTCGCAGAGTCAAGGTTGCAGGAGCGCAGGACATTGGCGCAAGCCAGGCAGCGGCCACATGGGAAACATCCTACAGTTGGTTGAGAGGAAGAAAGAAATGTGTTTTTCACCGGGACATAATGGCTCCACAGCACAGTTTGACAATTAATTATTTTCCTTGTCATTTTCCTCTCTCCCCCCTTTTTTGTTTCTGATATTAACATCTATTTAATTCAATAATCGCCATTTGGGCTCTATCTCTTTGTGCCCGTGCTGCTATTTCCTTCTCCACCCTCTCACACATGCCATTTATTATCTATATTTGTAGATTTTATGTGTATATTTTGCACTAATAAAGTTCTTACATTTTTGTACCAACCTTTAAGATTTCATTTTTTGTATATTTTCTTACTTGTAAACTTGCCTGTGCACTGAAAGCTTGCAAACATCATTTGTCTGGTTAGCTGATAAAGGTTTCACTCCAAGAACACTTGTCTTTTTTGGCACAAAAGTATTTCAATAGAAAAGAGACACAGAAAAGAGACATGGAAAAGAGACATGAAATGAATAGGGAAATTAAATATCAGGTAATATTTGAGGAGGTTTGTGTTTCTGGTCTGCATTTTCTTACAAGACAGGGGTTTGCATAAAAAGTCCTTAATTTTTTTCAAAATCTCCAAAAATTCGCTTTGACAGGAGTTAGTTACTGGTTCCTGAGTTTCCAGTATTCAAGACTCAGCTTTTGATAAGCTGGGTTGGCGAGACGTCACCTGTGCGAATCAAATGCCACGCTGGGGAACCTGGAAAGCACAGGAAATTTACCCAGCTCCTGTCTACAGCCAGAGAGCACTGCCTGGATCGTGGACCGGGGTTGCGCAAAGTGATTCCCTCATCTGTACTGCAAGAGGCACTTTGGTTTGTAGCCCACAAACAATGAAAAATAATGATGCTTGGTTATGTACATTCTCCAGTTTGAGTATTATAAACTGGCCAGGGAAACATATTCACTCAGTCTTGTTGCTGAGAAAAGATTTATGGGGAAGTTCTCCTTAACTTGATTTATTTGTTTAGTTTAACCATTCAATTGAGGATGATAAGCCAAGCTAAAGTCTAACTTGACTTCTAATAATTTGCAAAGTGCTTGCCAAAACCTGGAGATGAACTGACTTCCGATGTTGAAGACCATGTGATTACAGAGTGGAAGATGTGCTTGATAAACACAAAGGACAAAGTGTCCACAGAGTCAGGTCCATTCAGTTCAAGTTTCTAGATGAAATATACAATAAAATGAGCCATTTTGGGGAAAAAAAAGTTGACAACCCAAAAAAAATTGCAAGCAGCAGAGATTGGCAAGTCCTCAATGATGTCCATGGGGATGTGGGCCCATGGGGTGTTTCAGAAAGGCACCAAAAGAAGGAACCTTCAGATTACTATTGTAGCCCCTTTCTTTTGAATACATGAAGTAAAGGTTGCCACAAATATCCTTAAAGGTGCTGTCTGTGCATATAGCATTCATGGACTCCCCTTAAGGTACCGGGCACCTCCAACCAATTTAAATCTCAAAATGTTCAAATTTGCGAATTTCATGAAACTTAGACTCAATCCACTGCAACTCGATCCACTCATAAGAATATTAAATTATTATTTAAAAAATATATAAAGGTGTATTTTGGGGACTCGTTACCTCTTTTTTTGCCGAGTAGTGGCAGCTTTTTGTGCATCTAGGGGGTGAGTTGCGCTGTGTTTTATGGTCAATTTGTAGCCTGATTGGAAGAGGAGTGCAAGATTGAATGAGTAGAGATTGACTAAAGCCCCCCATACACGTCGGTTAAATTAGTGTTGTTCAAACTTACCGATGACCACGAATTTGGCTGAGAGTCTAATGTGTATAGGGGTTCTGGACAATTGATTGTTGGGGGAGTTAATGATCTGGCATGTCTGATTTTGGACTGCCGATCTTTTTGTTCTTACTGAGAAAAGCCACCAGAGATGTCTGGTAGAGCGAGCGCTTCTGTGTGTGGGAAAGTCGCAGGAGAACGATCAGCCGAACCATTCATCAGCAGAAAGCCATCTAATGTGTATGGAGAGGCTTAAACCCTTACAGACGCACCTGTGACATATGCTAAGAAGTGTGCGACATTTAGGGTTAGAAGATCATGACAAGGCGCCAGTCTACAGGTTAACAGCATGTCAGTAATGCAAGTTGATATGTAATATGGAGAAAAATAATGACCAGTGCGGTGTTTGATTTGAATTCAAGATGTGTGCAGTTAGTATATAAAGCAAACTTTTATGGTCTTTATAAATGCCACAAGGTGATAAGCCCTCCCCCCCCCCCTTTAAAAAATGCCTCCCCTCTTCAAGGGCAAGTTCAATAGCTATAAGTTTACAATCTCTGGTGCTATAATTTCTCTCTGCAGCAGAAGCTTTTTTTTTCACGATAAACCATTTCCAAAACCTTGTTGACCTCAACAAAGAAAAGTTTATCAGGATTGGGATAACAAAGAACCATAGCAGAAGAGCAGACATAACCGATTCCACCTATGGAATTTGATTCATTGAGCACATCTTTTTTAGTGACTGTTGTAAGGGAAGCCATTACGAAAGAAAAGGCTGAATGGTTTACGTACGTACTGACAAAACGGAGTTTTCAGGATGAATCTTTAGGCATTTATTCCAGAAAAGGAGTTGTGCAGAAAGTAATTTTTCAGGTTTTGCAAAAAAGGTGGTTTTCCCGAAGTCATTGAAGGACAGTTTGAATTTTTATGAATTGAGAGGAGATATATATATATATAGGATGTTTTACAGAGGATTCAATGATGCAGGAATAAATAGGTTCACACTAGTGATGAGCGAGTATGTTCGGTTAACCCTTTCCGCGAGTATGCTCGGGCGAGTACCGAGTATCTTCAGCGTACTGGATGATATGTTTGAATCACTCCCGTGTGCATGATTTGCGACTGTTTGACAGCTTTAATACATGTGAGGAATGCTTGTTTATTAAGCATTCCTCACATGTATTAAAGCTGTCAAATAGTCGCAAATCATGCACACAGGAGTCATTCAAACATATCACCGAGTATGCTGAAGATCCTCGGTACTCACCCGAACATACTCGCCGAAAGGGTTAACCGAACATACTCGCTCATCACTAGTTTGAAAACATTTGATAAATTAAATAGTGCAGTTCAATTATGAAAAGCTGAAAAGACAAAAAACATACAAGTGTATAATAAAACACGGTAAAAACATTAAAGACATCAACAAAAGCTTATACAGTACAGGATCTTATTAAGAGAAAACAGCAGATCAAAAGATATATGCAAGATATACAAATAATATATTAAAAATAAATGGAATAATAATCATACTGTTACGCTCGGACTTTTAAGCGCGAGCATAAGTCGTGGTCCCACTGTGCCGTGACTAAGACTTAGTGCCACACCAAGACTGACCTCGGACACATGGCAGCTGACCCTCAAGGAGCTATAGAGACTGGCACAGCTGATTCACAGTCAGACAGGTACAGACAGCCATGACTGTTATACAGGCAAACAAGTGTAGGACCCAGTTCAGACTGGACAGAAGGAACAGCCTCAGGAAGAACTGGGTAGCTGGTAGCTACGACTGGAATACAGGAATGGGTAGGACCCAGTTCAGACTAAATGGACAGGAACATACAATACCGAAAGGGAGGACAGAGAGAACCAAAGGTGTGGACAGACAGGGAGCCGCAGGTTATCACAGGAAAAACAGGAGCAGGTTCGCATAGCACAGACAGGGTCAGGTTCACACAGGACAAACAAAGACAGGTTCAAACAGAAACAGACAGAGCCAGATTCGCACAAGGCACTTACAATGAAGTACCAAGTGTACACGCAAACCACTAATGTTGCACAGAGGCAACACATTAGAGATAGGAACAGGTTCAGAGACCGTGAATTTAGGAAAAGATACAAACAGATTCAGGGATTGGTCCTAATTCAGACAAGGACAGACACAGATACAGGTTCAGGCCTGGCTATTCAGCCCACAGGGTGGCAGGAACAGGCAAGATCAGAAACAAGTAAAGATTTAGGGTTCAGGCCTGGGTATTCAGCCCCCAGGGTGGAAGGTACAGGAAAGAAACAGGACAGGACCTGGCAACTCAGTAGTTGCACAAACACACTGAAAGAGAAGGTTGCTCTGACACCTCCCAACAGTTTGAGGTGCCTTAAGTACCAAGTGCTTCCCAGCAATAGGCTGGTGACACATTAGGAATGGGCGCACTGTTTCTTTAAGAATCAGGAAGTGCATTTGAGGCCACCCTAAGCATGCAGCCAGGAAACATGCACAGCAAGCAGAGGACCAGGAGCTTACTGCAAACAGCAAACAGAGGACAAGGAACTCACTGCACAGCCAGGGGTGGTGAGTACGTCAATGTCCCTGCATGGTGGGGCATGGGAAGCCATGCAGGGATGCAGGCAGTGGTGTTACACATACATTATTCTCATTCTACATAATTTCATCTGCGGGAGCCCCTGTCACACAACACCACTCAGATTTCATCCAACGAGAGTAGGCTTAAACTTCTGTAGCTCAATCTGGTTTCAACTGTCCTTTGTCTAACACAAATTTATATACCCCTGATTATACTGTGGGATACTATATGTTATTGATGATATTATGGGTCTGGTCTTATCAGTCTGTAAAATTCTTGAGCTAAGCACTTGTGTCTGCCACAATGCCACACATCACCATATACCCGGCTCCTTCCTCATACAGATTTCCTTGAAAAAGACCACTGTACTTGTCTAAACATTGGAATTCATCAGTTTTCACTAACGCTAGATCCTAATAAACAGTGGCGTAACTTGAAGCTAAAGGGCCCCAACGCAAAAGCTCCAACAGGGGCCCCAAATTATTGCAAATCTTTAATTGTATTGGTCTAAAGGAACTTTTGGTCCCTCTAAGGCTCCAGGGTCTTATGCAATTGCAACCTGTGCACATATTGTAGTTATACCCCATGCTAATAAACATTCACCTTTCAAAAAGCTTTAAGTCTTCAACCTTTTCTAACTGGTTATAAATCTGTCGTTATAAATTATCCGGACACAAATAAATATGTCTATGCTTTCAAAAGCCTAAAAACCCCATGACACGTGTTACACGCACGCTGCTAGGTTCAGATAGGATGAGATAGGTTTCATGAATTCTTTGGAATCCTGGGGGAACCGTTACTCAGGGCGACCATAGGCTGCAGCTTCTCTCAGGCACACGATAGATTCAATTGCAGACCAGACACATCTGACAAGAGTCTTTTACAACAGTGGAATTTAATCTGAAGCATGGCCAGTGCAATTCAGGGATATTACAGCAACAATCTTCATTACAGTACAGTTTCTTGAGCAACCGGCTCTAGTAACAATACAGTAGTTTCTTTATAAGGCACAGTATTACAGTCTCTTCAGTAGCATAATTCAGCATGGATTAGATCTCTTAGCTGCACACTTCTATGCATACACAACCACAGGCTTTTCCTTTACAAGGACACAATAGTACACAGCATTTATCCTGCATGGAGATGGAGGGGGGGAGGGTTTGATGAGGGAGATGATCCCTGTGACACAATTCCTTCTAGTCCTTATCTTCCTGCCCGATAATACTCTGCACTGTTAGTTCAGGGAGTTTCTCTGACCTGTGTTTAGTTTCTCTCCTGATCTGAATCCTGTTCAGTTGCCTTCTGTCAGATCCAGATAACACACCACCTTTCTCTTTGACTTCAGCCAGACTACAATAACAAGTTCCCCACAATCCCTCTGGGGCTCTGCAAAAACACTCCCTGTCTCATGTGACTGTGTTAAGCCCTCTGGTTGCTGGATGCTTCTGAAGCACAGCACTTCCTGTCTCTTGTGACTGTGTTAACTCTTATAGTAGCTGGATGCTTTTGAAGCAACAGCACTACTTCTGCATGTCACACATTCTCTTTCAGACTCGATAAGGCCCTTGGATTACAGGTAGTAACCACTTATTCTACAACCTTAGCAAGCACACTTGGTGGGTTTATTCACATATTTCTACCATATTCATTTTGCAAAAATTTTAATAAAACTAGGACATCCAAATCCCCAAAAGTCATTATCATTTTATAATTAATTATATTTTATTATATTGTACAGTATCAGCCACAGACTACATCTCTGTTTAAGTTACAGTTATCCTGCTTCTGTATTATTTTCGCACTATGAAAGAAAGTAGAAGAACCTGAATTCAAGCCAGAAGATTGTGGGAAGAAGATGCAAAGTCCAGAAAATGCTTCAGCAAAACTGAACTTAAATCTGCAGCATTGCACATTTCTAATTACCATTGGCGACAGTAGTCTGTCATACTGCACACATTGTAAATGCTGAATTTTTCAGCATTTTGTACCGATCGTTATTTTAATAAGATATCATCAACATTATTTTTTTTTCAGTTTAATCTGAGTGCATGTCTTATTTGGATTGGCCTTTAAAATTCAATTAAAATGCACAAATAATAATATTTTTATATATAGTGTCACACAGAGCAAAAAGATTTGCACTTAGCTGGTGCAGCTTCCACTTTGGTACTCCATGCCAGGCAGAACAGGGCAGTTCTAACTTCCTCAGTCAGCACTGAAATGGAGGCATACTGGGCACGACTTGATTACTACTGGTTGCCTAGGATAGCAGCCACATTTGCAGTTTTATTTGAGATGCTAATTTTCTAAGCAAGGAGTGTGAGCTAGCAAGCTCTTTGCTATAAAGCTTGCAAGCACAGTTCTGAAGCGGTCTAGATCATCGGATCCTGACAGCTTCAATGCCCATGAATTCCTCTGATACTACAGAGGCAAAATGCTCAGGGTTTGATTGTTCGAATAAAAAATGGAGAGCACTACGATGAGTCCCACGTCATGCCAACAGTAAAGCATCCTGAGAACATTCATGGGTTGGGTCAATTTTTATCCATGGAGTGGGTTTACTCATAATTCTGCCTAAGAACACCACCATGAATAGAGAATATGATCTAAACATCCTCCAAGATCAACTTCTCCAGGAACAATTGGTGATGAACAATGCTTTGCCCATAATGATGGAGAACATGTCACAAGGCGTGATAACTAAATGCTCGATAAAAAAAACCATTGAAAATTTGGGTCCATGACCAGGAAACTCCCCAGGTCTCATTCCAATCGAGAAGCTGTAGTCAATCCCCAAAAAGAAGGTGGTAAAACAAAAACACAGACATTGTGATAAACTCTAAGCACTGATTAGCCAAAAATGTGCTGCCATCACTCAGGATTTGGCCTTGAAGCGGATATCCAGCTGTGAAGGGCAGAAGTCTTGAAAAATAAGGGCCAACTCAGTAATTATTGAGTCTTCTTCTCATAAACTTGACTTGTCAAAAGAAAATGGAAAAATGTATGAAATGCTTATAAATGCTTGGATGGTTTCAACAGAGTGATGGTACAGCTGATCACTTGGCTGGCAACTTTCTTGGCTGTGTTGCACATACAGGGAAGTGCTTGATCGGCCAAGTGCTCCTGTGTTCTCTACGAGAACCTCTGCCAAACATCTCGTGGTAACTTACAGTTATATGAAAAAGTTTGGGCACCCCTATTAATCTTAAGCTTATTGTTTTATAAAAATTTGGTGTTTTTGCAACAGCTATTTCAGTTTCATATATGTAATAACTGTTGGACACAGTAATGTTTCTGCCTTGAAATGAGGTTTATTGTACTAACAGAAAATGTGCAATCTGCATTCAAACAAAATTTGACAGGTGCATAAGTATGGGCACCTCACCAGAAAAGTGACATTAATATTTAGTAGATCCTCCTTTTGCAAAAATAACAGCCTCTAGTCGCTTCCTGTAGCTTTTAATGAGTTCCTGGATCCTGGATGAAGGTATTTTTGACCATTCCTCTTTACAAAACAATTCCACTTCAGTTAAGTTTGATGGTCGCCGAGCATGCACAGCCCTCTTCAAATGATCCCACAGATGTTCAATGATATTCAGGTCTGGGGACTGGGATGGCCATTCCAGAACATTGTAATTGTTCCTCTGCATGAATGCCTGAGTAGATTTGGAGCGGTGTTTTGGATCATTGTCTTGCTGAAAAATCCATCCCCTGCGTAACTTCAACTTTATCACTGATTCTTGAACATTATTGTCAAGAATCTGCTGATACTGAGTGGAATCCATGCGTCCCTCAACTTTAACAAGATTCGCGGTGCCAGCATTGGCCACACAGCCCCAAAGCATGATGGAACCTCCACCAAATTTTACTGTGGGTAGCAAGTGTTTTTCTTGGAATGCTGTGTTTTTTGCCGCCATGCATAACGCCTTTTTGTATGACCAAACAACTCAATCTTGGTTTCATCAGTCCACAGGACCTTCTTCCAAAAAGAATTGGCTTCTCCAAATGTGCTTTTGCATACTTCAGCCGACTCTGTTTGTGGCATGCTTGCAGAAACGGCTTCTTTCGCATCACTCTCCCATTCAGCTTCTCCTTGTGCAAAGTGCGTTGTATAGTTGACCGATGCACAGTGACACCATCTGCAGCAAGTTGATGCTGCAGCTCTCTGGAGGTGGTCTGAGGATTGTCCTTGACTGATCTCACCATTCTTCTTCTCTGCCTTTCTGATGTTTTTCTTGGCCTGCCACTTCTGGCCTTAACAAGAACTGTCCCTGCGTTCTTCCATTTCCTTACTATGTTCCTCACAGTGGAAACTGACAGGTTAAATCTCTGAGACAGCTTTTTGTATCCCTCCCCTGAACAACTATGTTGAATAATCTTTGTTTTCAGATCATTTGACAGTTGTTTTGTGGAGCCCATGATGCCACTCTTCAGAGGAGATTCAAACAGGAGAACAACTTGCAAGTGGCCACTTTAAGTAGCTTTTCTCATGATTGCATACACCTGGCTATGAAGTTCAAAGCTCAATGAGGTTACAAAACCAAAAAAAGTGCTTTAGTAAGTCAGTAAAAAGTAGGTAGGAGTATTTAAAACAAGAAAATGATAAGGGTGCCCATACTTATGCACCTGTCAAATTTTGTTTGAATGCAGATTGCACATTTTCTGTTAGTACAATAAACCTCATTTCAAGGCAGAAACATTACTGTGTCCAACAGTTATTACATATATCAAACTGAAATAACTGTTGCAAAAACAACAATTTTTATAAAACATTAAGCTTAAGATTAATAGGGGTGCCCAAACTTTTTCATATAACTGTATCTCCAGGAGAGCAAAAGGCTCATCAGTAGTGTTGAGCATTCCGATACTGAAATATCGGGTATCGGCCGATATTCGCGGTATCGGAATTCCGATACTTAATTCCGATACTTTTACAATATCGAATACCGGAATCGGAAGTTCCCATAATGCCTGCGCTCTGCAGTGTCTCTGAAGGATGACAAGCTGGATGGCAGCGCTCAGCTGAGATCCAGCCTGTCATCAGAATGCCATCCCAGCGTGGGAGAATTCTCCTGATTGTTTAAAAGCCGGCGCGCGGTAAAAAGCCGCCGGCTTTTAACCGGTTCCCGACCGCCCACTGTAGATAAACGTCCGTGCTGCCTGGGCTCTGTGCAGCGCCGACGTTTAAAAACGGTGGGTGGTCTCGCAGTGCTCAGGACCCCCAGGGTCCTGCAAGCACTGCGATTCCGGTGCAGAGCGTTAGCTCTGACAGGGTACATCATCGGGACCTGATTAGATCAGGTCCCAGTGATGTTAACCCTTTGCTGTCTTCTATATGCTGTGATCTATAGTGATCGCGGCATATAGGAGACAGAAGGAAGAGAGGGGGTCGTCTTACTTACCTCCGAAGACCTCCGTTTCGTTTGAGGACCTGGGGTTGCTATGGCAGCTGGAGGTCACATGACCGCCTCCAGCTCTGCCATATATGGTGTCCTTCCTGTCTGGCTTCAGCCTGTATGTAGCTGATGCCAGACAGGAAACTGACTGAAACAGTCAGTGAAGATCTCATGTAATGTAATATATGTCTATTACATTACATGAGATCAGTGATCAGAAAAATAAAAATTAATGTCCCATACAGGGACTAAGTAAAAATGTAAAAAAAAGTAAAAAAAAAGTTTTAAAACTATTAAAAAAAAATCACAAAATAAATAAAAATAAATAAATAAAATATTAAACCAATAAATCCGTATATTATTACAAAACCAAAAAAAGTACACATATTTGGTATCGCCGCGTCCGAAACAATCCGAGCTATAAAACTGTCACACTAATTAACTCCTTCTGTGCACACCGTAATAAAAATAAATAAAAAACGGAGCAAAAAAATATGCTTTTTCATCATATCGCCAAACAAAAAGTGGAAAAAAATGCGATCAAAAAGCAGAATAGAAATAAAAATGGTACCACTGAAAACTTCATCTTGTTCCGCAAAAAAAAGCCGCCATACAGCTCCATCAGCCGAAAAATAAAAAAGTTATAGCGCTCAGAATAAAGCAATGCAAAAAAAATATTTTTTTTTCTATAAAATTGTTTTATTGTGTAAAAGCGCCAAAACATAAAAAAAATACAATAAGTGTAGTATCGCTGTAAACGTACTGACCCGAAGAATAACGCTGCCTGATCACTTTTACCACATGCAGAACGGCATAAAAAAAAACTCAAAAAACAATTCCTGAAGTGTTTGTTTTTGTTAACTTTACCTCCCAAAAAACGGAATAGAAAGCGATCAAAAAATGTCACGTATCCAAAAATGGTTCCAATAAAAATGTCAACTCGTCCCGCAAAAAACAAGCCGTCACATGACTCTATCGGCCGAAATATGGAAAAATTATAGCTCTCAAAATATGGTGATGCAAAAACTAGATTTTGCAAAAAAAGCGTATTTTAGTGTGTGACAGCTGTCAGTCATAAAAACCCGATATACATCTGGTATCTCTGTAATCGCACCGACCCGAAGAATAAAGTAATCTAATCAGTTATATCACACTAGGAACGGCATAAAAAATAAATAAAACAAATATTATTCACCTGCTACTGATTTGTTTATTATGTCTCCCAAAGATCCCAGTAAGGCTCTGCTCACATTTATCCTGTGCTCTGCGCTGAGCACTTACACCAGAGTTTCCGTGTAAATCTCTGAAATACGTGATTCAGCCAGAACCCATGATGGAAGATTCCCTGTAATGAGGCAGATATAGGCCACTGTGGACGCCGTCTAGCCTGGGATCCCACGGTGTCATTTGTTTTAGGCGTGCATAAAAGTGCGGTTGGCCACAGTTTTGTGCACTTCTGAAAAAAAGGACACCACTAAACAGAGGCCAGACGGAGTCCAGAGTAACTCTGCTGCCTCATTATAGTGAATGGATCCTGCAGGGGTTTCATCTGAATTACATCACTTGGAAATTTAGATGGAAACCCCGATGTAAGTGCTCAGCCTAGAGCGCCGGATAAATGTTACGTAAAATGTTCCCAATAAAAGCTTCAACTCAGTCCTCAAAAAAAGCTAGTCCCCAATCAGGTCCATCATCTGTTAAAAATATAAGGGACTTCCAAGTTACTGGTAGCAGAAAGGCTCTGGAAAAGCAAAATGGTCCTTGCCCCCCAAAAGAAATTCAGAAAATTTTGTGCTCCCAAATCCAAATGTCTATTCTACAATAATTTGTTCTCCAATTGTCAAATAGCACTCCTTCCCCCTCAAATCTCACCGTATGGCTAAGTGGTACGATACAGCCACATATGGGGTATTAACACTTTTAGAAGAAATTGTGTGACACATTTCGGCACCATTTTTACCCATTGCCCTGTGTGAAAATGTAAAATCTGAGGGTAAAACATTTTTTTGTGGTAAAAATATAACTATGCTTTTTTCACTGCCCAATGGTATAAATTTAAAAATTAAAAAATGCTCACTACTTCCCTAGATGAATTCCTTGAGAGGTGTAGTTTACAAAATGGGGTCACTTGTGGGGGTTTCTGCTGTTTTGGCATGTCAGCGACTCTTCAAATGTGACATGGTGTCTGCTGCCTATCCCAGCCAACATAGCGCTTCTTTCTCTTCCGAACCCTGCCGTACACCAAAGCAGTGGTTTTCCCCCACATATGGGGTATCGGCGTACTCAGGAGAAATTGTACAACAAATTACATGGTGCAATTTATCCTGTTACCCTTATGATAATGCAAAATTAGAGAATGAAAAACATTTTTTATGGGAAAAATGTGAAAATTTTATTTTTACGGCTCAATATTATAAACTTCTGTGAAGCAGCTGGGGGTGCAAGGTGCTCACCACACATCTAGATAAGTTCCCTAAGGGGTCTAGTTTCCAAAATGGTGGCACTTGTGGGGGGTTACCACTGTTTAGGCACATTAGGGGCTCCCCAAATGTGACATGGCGTCCGCTAATTATTCAAACAAATTTTACATTCAAAAAGTCAAATGGCGCTCCTTCCCTTTTAAACCCTGCCATGTACCCAAACAGTAATTTGCCTCCACATATGGGGTATCGGCGTGTTCAGGAGAAATTGCACAACAAATTTCATGGTGCAATTTATCCTGTTACCCTTATAATAATACAAAATTAGGGAATGAAAAACATTTTTTGAGGGAAAAATGTGAAAATTTTATTTTTACGGCTCAATATTATAAACTTCTGTGAAGCAGCTGGGGGTGCAAGGTGCTCACCACACATATAGATAAGTTCCCTAAGGGGTCTAGTTTCCAAAATGGTGGCACTTGTGGGGGGTTTCCACTGTTTAGGCACATTAGGGGCTCCCCAAATGTGACATGGCGTCCGCTAATTATTCAAACAAATTTTACATTCAAAAAGTCAAATGGCGCTCCTTCCCTTTCAAACCCTGCCATGTGCCCAAACAGTAATTTGCCTCCACATATGGGGTATCAGCGTGTTCAGGAGAAATTGCATAACAAATTTCATGGTGCAATTTATCCTATTACCCTTATGATAATGCAAAATTAAGGGATGAAAAACGGTTTTGTGGGAAAAATGTGAAAATTTTATTTTTACAGCTCAATATTATAAACTTCTGTGAAGCACCTTGGGGTTCAAGGTGCTCACCACACATCTAGATAAGTTCCCTAAGGGGTCTAGTTTCCAAAATGGTGTCACTTGTGGGGGGTTTCCACTGTTTAGGCACATCAGGAGCTCTCCAAACGCAACATAGCGTCTGCTAATTATTCAGACAAATTTTACATTCAAAAAGTCTAATGGCGCTCCTTCCCTTCCGAACCCTGCCGTGCGCCCAAACAGTGGTTTTCCCTCACATATGGGGTATCAGCACGCTCAAGAGAAATTGCACAAAAAAATTTGGGGTCCATTTTTTCATGTTACCCCTGTAAAAATAAAAAAAATTGGGTCTAAAGTAACATTTTTGTGAAAAAAGTTAAATGTTAATTTTTTTCTTCCACATTCCAAAAATTCCTGTGAAGCACCTGAAGGGTTAATAAAGTTCTTGAATGTGGTTTTGAGCACCTTGAGGGGTGCAGTTTTTAGAATGGTGTCACTTTTGGGTATTTTCTGTCATAAAGACCCCTCAAAGTGACTTCAAATATGATGTGGTCCCTAAAAAAATGTTTTTGTAAATTTTGTTGGAAAAATGAGAAATCGCTGGTCAACTTTTAACCCTTATAGCTCCCTAACAAAAAAAAATTTTGGTTCCAAAATTGTGCTGATGTAAAGTAGACATGTGGGAAATGTTATTTATTAACTATTTTGTGTGACATATCTCTCTGATTTAAGGGCATGCAAATTCAAAGTTTGAAAATTGCAAAATTTTCAAAATTTTCGCCAAATTTCTGATTTTTTCACAAATAAACACAAGTTATATCGAAGAAATTTTACCACTATCATGAAGTACAATATGTCACGAAAAAACAGTCTCAGAATCAGGGGAATACGTTGAAGCGTTCCAGAGTAATTACTTCATAAAGTGACAGTGGTCAGAATTGAAAAAATTGGCCCGGTCACGAAGGCAAAAACAGGCTCTGGCGCGAAGTGGTTAAACAATCACACAGCCCCATACTGCTTCCCCGCAGCCTCCCACCCCGCAGCCTCCCACCCCTCGCCACCTCCCATCCCGATCGTAAGTTAGGACCGGGCGGGGAGCGCAGCACCAAGGAGCGGAGAGCGAAGAACCCGGGCGGGGAAGCCGGCAGTGAAAAGACTTCACCGCCGGCTTTCCCGTTCTGTGCTGCGCTTTCCCGCCGGTTATTTCAAATGAACAGCTGAGGCATCAGGTGATGCCGATCAGCTGTTCATTTGAAGTCGCCGCGGTGCCCTCAGAGGGTTCATGTGAGTTCATGCTTGACTGCATTGCATGAACTCACATGAACTTTCCCACGGCCGCACAGGTCAGCCTCACCTCCCAGACCGGTCATGATTGGTGTGTGGGGTGTCTGTGCAGTGTCTGCGGGTGTGTGGGGTGTCTGTGCGGTGTCTGCGGGTGTGTGCGATGTCTGTGCGATGTCTGCGGGTGTGTGCGGTGTCTGTGCGATGTCTGCGGGTGTGTGCGGTGTCTGTGCGATGTCTGTGGGTGTGTGCGATGTCTGTGCGATGTCTGCGGGTGTGTGCGTGCAGGCAGACATAGGCCGATGTGACACTACTACTCCCATCGGCCTATGTCTGTCCCTCGTCCACTCGTGCCAGCAGGATCAGCTCGATGGGAGCAGTAGTTCCCATCAGCCTGATCCTGCTATTTAAATTGCCCTACTGTGTCCCCAATAAATGTTAAATACATGTCATTGGTGGCCAGTGGTTACCTACAATAAATTAGTTCATACATTACCTGTCCCCGCCGATCGCCACCTAAAATAAAGTAAAAAATAAAAAACTACACCTATACTCACCTAGACACCTAATTCCCCGAAGCCATCGATCTCCTGTAATAAAATATAAAATAATAAACCACAACCTTATCCTTACCCCTCCGTAGTAGTCCACGAGTGTCCCACGATGATCTCCAGTTTAGAGCAGCCACATAGAATGTGACCGCTCTGAACCGCTGCCGCCGCTAGAATGATGGGGCCGTAAAGCAGCCCTGTCATTGCATCCATCAAACCGTCACAGCCAGACACTGAGGAGTGCAAGCATGCCTGCGCTTCTCAGTGTCTGCGGGATGACAGGCTGGATGGCAGCGTTCTGCTGCGGTCCAGCCTGTCATCTCGATGTAGCAGAGCTGGAGCCATCGTGGGAACCATGGAAAGGTAAGGATGAGGTTGCTTTTTTATTTTTCTTTTATTGCAGGAGATCATTGGCTTCAGCTGGAATGGGCGTGACGGTAAGTATGGTTTAATTTAGAACAATAAAGAATTGTGTGTTTATTTCAATTAAAGGACTTTATTCTGGGTGTTTGTGTTTTTTCTTTTAACTTTGACTATGGGGTTAGTAATGGGGGTGTCTTATAGACGCCTCTCCATTACTAACCTGGGCTTGATGTCAGCTGGCATTATAAGCTGACATCAACCCCAACCCTATTACCCCACTGCCACCGCTACAGGGCAGTGGGAAGAGCGAGGCTAAGTGCCATAATTGGCGCATCCTATGGATGCGCCATTTCTGGGGCGGCTGACGGCTGGTGTTTCTAGCCTGGGAGGGGGCCAATATTCATGGCACCCTTCCTGGGCTATTAATATCAGCCCCCAGCTGTCTGCCTAGCCTTTGCTAGCTATTAAATTAGGGGGAACCCCACGTCAATTTTTTTGGGGGGTCCCCCATTTTAATAGCTAGTAAAGGCTAGGTATTCCGCTGGGGGCTGATATTAGCAGCCTGGGAAGCTCCGTGGGTATTACCCCCTTCCCAGGCTTCAAACATCTGCCCCAGCCGTCTGCTTAACCTCCGCTAGAGACTAAAATTAAGGGGAACCCCACGCCAATTTTTTTTTAAATAAATCCTTTATTTTAACACTAAATGACAAGTACAGTAAGCAACACTGTCACTGTACTTCATATATATGTGACTGACATGTTTCTATCTATCTAATCTATGTATGATTCTCTATTCCTTCTATTCTAAATTGTCGGGTACAGATGCTGAATTGCCGGCCGGCTTTTTTAAAGAGACGGTGCATGAAAACACTATTATTTTTTTAAATAAATCCTTTACACTAAATGACAAGTACAGTAACCAACACTGTCACTGTACTTCATATATATGTGACTGACATGTTTCTATCTATCTAATCTATGTGTGAAGCTCTATTCTGTCTGTTATAAATTGTCGGGTACCGCTGCTGAATTGCCGGCCGGCTTTTTTAAAGAGACGGTGCATGAAAACACTAATTTTTTTTAATAAATCCTTTGCACTAAATGACAAGTACATTAAGCAACACTGTCACTGTACTTCATATATATGTGACTGACATGTTTCTATCTATCTAATCTATGTGTGATGCTCTATTCTTTCTGTTGTAAATTGTCGGGTACCGGTGTATGCGCTGATGAATTGCCGGCTTTTCACGTAATACATTCTACATTATTCTTAGTTGTTTTACTTCATGTAGAATTAACCTACAAGGAAAGAAAGGGTTTATTTTCATTCCGATATTTCTGTCCCATTGACTTGCATTGGTTTCCGGTATCGGAATCGGCGATATCCGATACTTTTTGAGTATCGGTCCGATCCAATCCGATACGATATTTCCTGATATCGGAAGGTATCGCTCAACACTACTCATCAGCCTAAGGTAAGACATGTCGGTTCTTCATCTCCTCGACAATCATCTGTCTGGGGCCCCCAATACACAATACTGTTGGCAGAACCTGCCGTTAGTTTATTGTTTATTGGGGGCTTAAGTTATTAACTGACATTTGGACAACAGCTAATAAACTCTGTATGTCTTTGAAAAAATCTTTCAAGTATATCAGGGTTTTAAAATACGGATGCAAAACCTGGACGATAAAGAAACAAGACAGAACAAGAATCGATGCCTTCCAATTGTGGTGCTGGAGAAGGATGTTATCAATGCCATGGATGGCAAAATGAACAAACAAATCAATTTTGAAACAAATCAAGCCAGATATGTCACTAGAAGTAAGGATCACCATGCTATGACTTGCCTACTTTGCTCTTTTCAATATGATGTGTCCAATCACTGGAGAAGGACATCATGGTTGGAAGAATAGAAGGAGCAAGGAAGAGGAAGACCAGGAACCCGATGGCTTGATACTATCAAGATAACAGCAGAGAAGACCCTGCTTGACCTATCTAGGCTGCACAAGATTGATCTTCCTACAGATCGTTCACCATCAAGTTGTCATGGCTCGAGATGGAGCCGAAAGCCTTTAAAAAATATATATAAACAGTGGTGGCCAAAAGTATTGGCACCCCTGCAATTCTGTCAGATAATACTCAGTTTCTTCCTGAAAATGATTGCAATCACAAATTCTTTGGTATTATTAACTTCATTTAATTTGTCTTCAATGAAAAAACACAAAAAGAATTGTCCTAAAGCCAAATTGGATACAATTCCACACCAAACCTAAAAAAGGGGGTGGACAAAAGTATTGGCACTGTTTGAAAAATCATGTGATGCTTCTCTAATTCGTGTAATTAACAGCACCTGTAACTTACCTGTGGCACCTAACAGGTGTTGGCAATAACTAAATCACACTTGCAGCCAGTTAACATGGATTAAAGTAGACTCAACCTCTGTCCTGTGTCCTTGTGTGTACCACATTGAGCATGGAGAAAAAAAAGAAGACCAAAGAACTGTCTGAGGACTTGAGAAACCAAATTGTGAGGAAGCATGAGCAATCTCAAGGCTACAAGTCCATCTCGAAAGACCTGAATGTTCCTGTGTCTTCCGTGCGCAGTGTCATCAAGAAGTTTAAAGCCCATGGCACTGTGGCTAACCTCCCTAGATGTGGACGGAAAAGAAAAATTGACGAGAGATTTCATCGCAAGATTGTGCGGATGGTGGATAAAGAACCTCGACTAACATACAAACAAGTTCAAGCTGCCCTGCAGTCCGAGGGTACAAGTGTCAACCCGTACTATCCGTCGTCGTCTGAATGAAAAGGGACTGCATGGTAGGATACCCAGGAAGACCCCATTTCTTACCCCGAGACAAAAAAAAGCCAGGCTGGAGTTTGCCAAAAGTTACCTGAGAAAGCCGAAAGCGTTTTGGAAGAATGTTCTCTGGTCAGATGAGACAAAAGTAGAGCTTTTTGGGAAAAAGCATCAACATAGAGTGTACAGGGAAAAAAAAGAGACATTCAAAGAAAAGAACACGGTCCCTACAGTCAAACATGGCGGAGGTTCCCTGATGTTTTGGGGTTGCTTTGCTGGCTCTGGCACTGGACTGCTTGACCGTGTGCATGGCATTATGAAGTCTGAAGACTACCAACAAATGTTGCAGCATAATGTAGGGCCCAGTGTGAGAAAGCTGGGTCTCCCTCAGAGGTCATGGGTCTTCCAGCAGGACAATGACCCAAAACACACTTCCAAAAGCACTATAAAATGGTTTGAGAGAAAGCACTGGAGACTTCTAAGGTGGCCAGCAATGAGTCCAGACCTGAATCCCATAGAACACCTGTGGAGAGATCTCAAAATGGCAGTTTGGAGAAGGCACCATTCAAATATCAGGGACCTGGAGCAGTTTGCCAAAGAAGAATGGTCTACAATTCCAGCAGAGCATTGTAAGAAACTCATTGATGGTTACCGAAAGCGGTTGTTCGCAGTTATTTTGGCTAAAGGTTGTGCAACCAAGTATTAGGCTGAGGGTGCCAATACTTTTGTCTGGCCCATTTTTGGAGATTTGTGTGAAATGATCAATGATTTTATTTTTGCTTCATTCTCTTTTGTGTTTTTTCCTTGCAAGCAAATTAAATGAAGATAATAATACCAAAGAATTTGTGATTGCAATCATTTTCAGGAAGCAACTAAGTATTATCTGACAGAATTGCAGGGGTGCCAATACTTTTGGCCACCACTGTGTATGTATATATATTATATATATACACACACATGCATATATACAGTACAGACCAAAAGTCTGGACACACCTTCTCATTTAAATATTTTTCTGTATTTGCATGACTATGAAAATTGTACATTCACACTGAAGGCATCAAAACTATGAATTAACACATGTGGAATTATATACTTAACAAAAAAGTGTGAAACAACTGAAAATATGTCTTATATTCTAGGTTCTTCAAAGTAGCCACCTTTTGCTTTGATGACTGCTTTGCACACTCTTGGCATTCTCTTGATGAGCTTCAAGAGGTAGTCACCGGAAATGGTCTTCCAACAATCTTGAAGAAGTTCCCAGAGATGCTTAGCACTTGTTGACCCTTTTGCCTTCACTCTGCGGTCCAGCTCACCCCAAACCATCTCGATTGGGTTCAGGTCTGGTGACTGTGGAGGCCAGGTCATCTGGCGTAGCACCCCATCACTCTCCTTCTTGGTCAAATAGCCCTTACACAGCCTGGAGGTGTGTTTGGGGTCATTGTCCTGTTGAAAAATAAATGATGGTCCAACTAAACGCAAACTGGATGGAATAGCATGCTGCTGCAAGATGCTGTGGTAGCCATGCTGGTTCAGTATGCCTTCAATTTTGAATAAATCCCCAACAGTGTCACAAGCAAAGCACCCCCACACCATCACACCTCCTCCTCCATGTTTCACGGTGGGAACCAGGCATGTAGAGTCCATCCGTTCACCTTTTCTGCGTTGCACAAAGACACGGTGGTTGGAACCAAAGATCTCAAATTTGGACTCATCAGACCAAAGCACAGATTTCCACTGGTCTAATGTCCATTCCTTGTGTTCTTTAGCCCAAACAAGTCTCTTCTGCTTGTTGCCTGTCCTTAGCAGTGGTTTCCTAGCAGCTATTTTACCATGAAGGCCTGCTGCACAAAGTCTACTCTTAACAGTTGTTGTACAGATGTGTCTGCTGCTAGAACTCTGTATGGCATTGACCTGGTCTCTAATCTGAGCTGCTGTTAACCTGCAATTTCTGAGGCTGGTGACTCGGATAAACTTATCCCTAGAAGCAGAGGTGATTCTTGGTCTTCCTTTCCTCGGGCGGTCCTCATGTGTGCCAATTTCTTTGTAGCGCTTGATGGTTTTTGCAACTGCACTTGGGGACACTTTCAAAGTATGCCCAATTTTTTGGACTGACTGACCTTCATTTCTTAAAGTAATGATTGCCACTCATTTTTCTTTACTTAGAATTTGTATTTTGGCAAGAAAAAAACAGCTAACAGTCTATTCAGTAGAACTATCAGCTGTGTATCCACCAGACTTCTACACAACACAACTGACGGTCGCAACCCCATTTATAAGAGAAGAAATCCCACTTATTAAACCTGACAGGGCACATCTGTGATGTGAAAACCATTTCCGGTGACTACCTCTTGAAGCTCATCAAGAGAATGCCAAGAGTGTGCAAAGCAGTCATCAAAGCAAAAGGTGGCTACTTTGAAGAACCTAGAATATAAGACATATTTTCAGTTGTTTCACACTTTTTTGTTAAGTATATAATTCCACGTGTTAATTCATAGTTTTGATGCCATCAGTGTGAATGTGCAATTTTCAAAGTCATGAAAATGCAGAAAAATCTTTAAATGAGAAGGTGTGTCCAAACTTTTGGTCTGTACTGTATATATATATGTATATATATATATACACACACACACACAAATATATATACACACACATATATATTATATATATATATACACACACACATTATATATATATATATATATATATATATATATATATATATATATATATATATATATACACACATACATGCACACACACACATATATTATATATATATATATATATATATATATATATATATACAGTACATACCAAAAGTTTGGACACACCTTCTCATTTAAAGATTTTTCTGTATTTTCATGACTTTGAAAATTGTACATTCACACTGAAGGCATCAAAACCATGACTTAATACATGTGGAATTATATACTTAACAAAAAAGTGTGAAACAACTGAAAATATGTCTTATATTCTAGGTTCTTCAAAGTAGCCACCTTTTGCTTTGATGACTGCTTTGCACACTCTTGGCATTCTCTTGATGAGCTTCAAGAGGTAGTCACCGGAAATGGTCTTCCAACAATCTTGAAGGAGTTCCCAGAGATGCTTAGCACTTGTTGGCCCTTTGCCCTCACTCTGCGGTCCAGCTCACCCCAAACCATCTCGATTGGGTTCAGGTCTGGTGACTGTGGAGGCCAGGTCATCTTGCGTAGCACCCCATCACTCTCCTTCTTGGTCAGATAGCTCTTACACAGCCTGGAGGTGTGTTTGGGGTCATTGTCCTTTTGAAAAATAAATGATGGTCCAACTAAATGCAAACCGGACGGAATAGCATGCCGCTGCAAGATGCTGTGGTAGCCATGCTGGTTCAGTATGCCTTCAATTTTGAATAAATCCCCAACAGTGTCACCAGCAAAGCACCCCCACACCATCACACCTCCTCCTCTATGCTTCACGGTGGGAACCAGGCATGTAGAGTCCATCCGTTCACCTTTTCTGCGTCGCACAAAGACACGGTGGTTGGAACCAAAGATCTCAAATTTGGACTCATCAGACCAAAGCACAATTTTCCACTGGTCTAATGTCCATTCCTTGTGTTCCTTAGCCCAAACAAGTCTCTTCTGCTTGTTGCCTGTCCTTAGCTGTGGTTTCCTAGCAGCTATTTTACCATGAAGGCCTGCTGCACAAAGTCTCCTCTTAACAGTTGTTGAAGTGATGTGTCTGCTGCTAGAAATCTGTATGGCACTGACCTGGTTTCTAATCTGAGCTGCTGTTAACCTGCGATTTCTGAGGCTGGTGACTCGGATAAACTTATCCTCAGAAGCAGAGGTGACTCTTGGTCTTCCTTTCCTGGGGCGGTCCTCATGTGAGCCAGTTTCTTTGTAGCGCTTGATGGTTTTAGCAACTGCACTTGGGGACTCATTCAAAGTTTTCCCAATTTTTCGGACTGACTGACCTTCATTTCTTAAAGTAATGATGGCCACTCGTTTTTCTTTATTTAGCTGCTTTTTTCTTGCCATAATACAAATTCTAACAGTCTAAATCAATAGGACTATCAGCTGTGTATCCACCTGACTTCTGCACAACACAACTGATGGTCCCAACCCCATTTATAAGGCAAGAAATCCCACTTCTTAAACCTGACAGGGCACACCTGTGAAGTGAAAACCATTTCCGGTGACTACCTCTTGAAGCTCATCAAGAGAATGCCAAGAGTGTGCAAAGCAGTCATCAAAGCAAAAGGTGGCTACTTTGAAGAACCTAGAATATAAGACATATTTTCAGTTGTTTCACACTTTTTTGTTAAGTATATAATTTCACATGTGTTAATTCATAGTTTTGATGCCTTCAGTGTGAATGTACAATTTTCATAGTGATGAAAATACAGAAAAATCTTTAAATAAGAAGGTGTGTCCAAACTTCTGGTCTGTACTATATCTATATATATATCTCTATATATATCAGGGTTCACCTATACATTGCTAGAAAAGAACATGCGGGCAGACAGAACACAAAACTCTTCTTACATATTGTTCATCTACATATGGTTCATCTAGGCAGTGCTGTGATTTTTTTTGTGTTTCTGTGATATACAGTGTTGACAATCTGCATACTGAACAGATATTGCTATAGACCTATGGTGGTCTGATCAACCCCTTAGCATATTATGTAATCTGTTTTCTTTCTCCTCAATGCAAATGAGGATTTTTCCTAATCTGTTGGTTAATCTCCACTGTGTCCCTACCTGATAACATAATTCTGTGAATAGACCTAAATCTGCACGTGACGGTCATACATGCATCTATAACAGATGGAACTGAATAAGTACAGACGTGCATCTTAGACACATCTCAGTCTGACCTTATGGACAACTTCTCTGGATAACCTCTGAGCATAAGCTCTTATTACTGGTGTTTTGCTAGTTTCTTGGAGCATGCCAAGGAAGCTTTAACTGTTTAAATTTACTGGTGAATATAGCAAGAAGTGAAGTCACAATGCTGTAAATTTGTTCATAATTGATTGACTATTTTAACTAAAGCCTCATTTGCACACCTGCATTTTATTTTCAACAGGGCTACATTTTACTTCACTCTCGTCTCATCCCTGGTTACCTGGACTCTGGTTTGGCTTAGCTCCCCAACTTGTTAAATTGCTCACAGTAGGTGATATGGCCTGCCCCTGATTCATAAAGGATCTCACCTTGGAGAAAAAAGTGGGGATAACTATTTACTGGGTGCTTCTTCTGGCTTTTGCTTGCTTGGCTGGGTTTAAATGGAATCTGTAACCAGGTTTATGCTACCCCACCCGAGAGCAGAATAATTTAGGAGCAGATACCCTGATTCCAGTGATGCTTGCTGTCATTTTGATAAAATGACAGTTTTATCTGTTGCAGATCTATCAGTTCTCTGAATGCTGAGTTGTGTTTAACCCCGCCCACACCAATGATTGGACACTTTCTGTGTACACTGTGCATAGGCAGAAAGCTGCCAATCAGTGGTTGGGGCGGCTTTATACATGGATATGCTTGACTACCTGGAAGCAGGTATACTAGTCCTCTAATGATAATCTCTTACTAGTAGAACAGTGATTTTATCAAAAATCTGAAAGCAGCCCAGTAAGTGACATATCTGGAATCAGGGTCTTTGCCCCCTACATTTTGCTGCTTTCAGATTACGTGGCGAAAACGTGATAACAGATTTCCTTTAAGTGTCAGGGCTCCCTGAGTAATCTTTTTTTTTAATCTGCCATATGCTCTTATGGATATGGACCTTTTTTGTTTAAGTGCTAACTTTAAAGGCACAGTCAGACGGCGGTATAAGTCAAACCAAGATTGGGATGCAGTGCACGGATTGGCTGGCGGCTCTCTTGACCTGAGGGTGATAGCTGCATACATGAAGCTGTCACGCTCGGGACAGGAGAGCTGCCAGCCAATCCGTGCACTGCATTCCGATCTCGGCACAATTTATACGGCCGTCTGACTGCGTCCTTATAATCTTTGCCAAGAGGGTGTGGCTCACAGGAGCGCTAGCAACGTGACTTTAGGCTTCTCTGCATTATTACCCTGTGAGCCATGCCCACTTGTAAAGACTATAAAACTTTGTACTACATAAAAAGACCCTTTATCTGTAACCATATGGTAAATTAAACAAAAAAACAAACATTAAACAACAACAAAAGAATGGATTACTAAGAATATAATAAGAGCAAAAACTGGCTACTTTTGACGTGGTGACAGGTCTGCTTTAATGTACAGGTTTCCATGGGTAAATTAACAGTAGGAAGTGAGTAATTTCTAACATACATAAAGCATCTGTAATAGAAACAATGTTGTGTTACATCCTGGAAGAAACATTTCACTTCTTCTCCAATGCAAATAACTATAGACACATACCAGATGGGAGCTGACAGAAGAAAGAATCCGAACTTGGCTAGTGTAGTAGCCGCTGTACGTTAGCCCTGCAGACACTGATCGTGTGGCTTTGTGTACGGCATCTACATACACTATAAGGCCCCATCCACATGTACATGTACGTCCCTCTGGTAGCATCAGTTTTTACACGTATCCTCACGTACCTATTTAATCCTATGATGATCGCCACATGTCCATGTTATCACGAGGAGATATGTCCTTTTGTTTCCGGCAGCACGGATGACAAGGGCCAATAATTTTGTGATGTATTTTAATATAATATCATTGGGGTCCTTCACCAATAACCCAGTTTGCATTTCTCTATATTAGAGCTCTTTCATATGTCAATGTTTCGAGTACGCGTGGTGATCGTTTTTACTCGTACTGGAGACACTTACACATGTAGACCCATTCAAATGAATGGGTCTGTGCATGTCAGTGTGTTTTCTCAGACATGTCTGTTTTTTACATGCTGTACAGGCCGCATAACGTACCACACTGATGACACATGAATGACATCCGTGCATCATCAATGTGACACGTACCAGCGTCTGGGAATCAGCTGTACAGTTAGAGCTGCTCCCAAGCGCTGGGTGCTGAAGTCATCTGTCATCATTGTCCCCTACTTGCGCTGTGATCAGCATCAGCAAGGGACAATGCTGACAGTTGTATTGTGCACCCTGCTGTGTCCAGAAAGTGTACAAAAATGACAAAAAATCCTTATACTCACCTGTCCGAAGTTGAAAGAAATCCAGTGTCCCACGCTGTAATGCATTTGACCATCAGGCGACCACTCACTCTCAGGAGCAGGGCAGAATGACTCGCTGCAGCGAGCGGACCCCTGAACTACACTGAGCGGTGTCCTGTCACTCCGTGAGCTCAGCGCAGTTCAGGGGTCCGCTCACTGCAGCGAGTCATTCTGTCCTGTTCCTGAGCGTGTGCGGTCGCCTGACAGTCAGATGTATTACAGTGTGGGACACTGGATTTTTTCAACTTCGGACAGGTGAGTATAAAGCTTTTTTATTTTATTCTTATTTTTACATTTTTTGGACACAGCGGGGGCACAATACAACTGTCAGCATTGTCCCCTGCTGGCACTGATCGCAGAGCAAGCAGGGGAAAATGATGAGAGATTCCTAAAGCACCCGGCACCTGTGAACAGCGCTAACTGTACCGCTGATTCCCAGGTGCTGGCATGTTTGATCCTGATGCAGCACATGGTTGCCACACGTATGCCACACAAGTAGAGACGGATATCTCAGGTACTGGTTTTACCAGTACCGGAAATATCAGGATGTGTGAAAGAGCCCTTACAGACACCTGCCCTCAGTTTGACATGACAGGCTGCGCTTTTATTCACACTAACACGTTACGGAGCCTCTGTTTTTTACCTTGAGAAATGCGCCTAAACACGTTGGTGTGAATAAAAAAACCCGTTATTTTTACTCTCTGGATCTCATCCTTTCCATGAGAGCAGCCTGCACATAGTGATAATCTCCACTTTGCCAAACTGCTATCTGAACGATACTCTCCCCCAGCCCCTGGCAACTGTCACACAGAGGTTTTCATATTTCTCATGTATCTCACCAAAAAATGATTGGAATTGTGCAACTACCCAGGCATTGAGTACAAGGCAGGGACCCCCTTGACTTTAGTATTGGTAGAAGTAGTCGTTTTTTTCTATTCATCTGACTTATGTCATAATAAATTGATATGTTACAAAAAAAAACAACTTAGACAACTTCTATGTTGGATTTGCAACAATTAAGTTTAACGTCTTGAGCCTTGTGCACTCTGGTTACCCCCAGATCAATTCTGTGCAGTTGGAATTTGGATATGAGAACTGTGATCCGTCTATGAGGAAACCTGTTTTCTTGTCATTCCAATCAGCTGATGACATGGATAGCTGCTAGGAAGGATCGAATAGAAGGTAGGGTCAGAGAAAGATCACATAACGTGACCTACATAGAAATTCTGAGCAAGAATAAGCTAGTTAATATTCCTCAATTATTCAGAGAAATGGAAATTAAATGGAGATAAAATATTGCATACACAATAGGTGAGGTTCTATAAATACTTGTGCCCCGTGCCCAATGGTGCACCAGATATATCAACAGAAAAAATATTACTACAACTGTTTGCATCTCTAGGCACTTCCCTGTTTTGAAAGGATAGCAATTGATATTATTAACCCCTTTTAAGGACTTATTTTTTGCTTACTCGCTTTCATTTTTTCCTTTCGTTTTTCCAAGAGCCATAACTTTTTTCTTATTCCATCCACTTAGCAATAAGGAAGATTTTTTGTGCATGACAAGTTCTATGTGGATGAATCTAATCCATTAGACTGCTACAAAAATCTGCTAATGATTTTCCAAATGCAAATCTAAAAAGAAGTTCTGCAGTAGATGTGTGACACCCCAGGGGTCTGGTTGCCACAGTGATAGAGATATTACGTCTGAGAGCAGGTGGGAGGTCCTTTGGTCAGGGATCCTGTGCATGCCACACCTCCTGCCCAGTCTTGGGAGGGGAAGGACTTCCCCTATATAAACCTGGGGCTGAGGCAGGGTAGGGAGTTCTGAGAGGAGAAGACAGGGAGCAGAGCTGCTCTATGGGCTCTGCTCCACAGGCAGGCCCTGTCCAGGGGCCTGAGCCTGGAGTCAAGGAGAGTAGAGACAAGAAACAGCAGAAGCAATACTACTACGAGTCAGGGGCTGGCAGCTGCAGAGCTCGCCCTGACTGAGAAGCTTTCTTACCGGACCCGGCGTCCGAGGCTGTGGGGACTAACTCTTACCCAGCAGCAGAAGCCGACCGGCAGGGGATTTCAGGTCCTCAGGCCCAGAAACCCGAAGGCACGGTCACACGCGTGGGACCAGCACCGCCATCGTGGAGCGGAAGCCATTAGAAGGCCCCGAGTCACCGGCCATACGGGTGAGCACCACACGGTACACTCAGGGACGTGGGCTACTTATATCCGCTTCTAGCAAGGTAGCCAGAAGAGTACAGTCAGTTTGGGAGGCCTACAACTCCGCCTGGCCAGGGGAGATCCCATCTGCTCAAGGACTGACCAGGCCCCGTTCACTAGCAAGTACTCCGGGAGGGTCTATCGTTGTTACCAGTAAAGACCCTGAATTACACCGCACCGTCTCTGAGTGGTTCCTGCTACCCCCATCATCCACATCTGCTGCCCTGAGGCCATACCCCTCCCGTTGGGGGTTATACCATCTATGCTGCACCATCCATCCACCGGCCTCAGCGGACTGCCCTGCAGCGGCAGCTCCATAGCTGCATTCAACGGGTGGCGTAGTCGTCCTACATCTACCGCTGTTACATCGCCGCTCAGTTTGACTCCCTGGGCACGGACCGGGTCACCGCCACGAGACTACAACCCTCAAGAGATCCGGCTCCGGGTAAGCTCCCGCGTGCGCAACGCAGCGCGACACAGGCCCAGGGGCGCGTCCACTTTGGCGTAGTCGGCAGGATTTCGTGCCCGCAACCACCGGGTACTGCGTGCCTGAAAAAGAGACTTTTCAAACTTACCAGTGGTGAAGATTCCCGCCATCTGTGAAGATTCCCGCCATCCGTGGAGTTTTCCCGCCATCCGGCGCCATCTTCTGCCTTCTTCCCGCCATCCGAGGAGTTTTCCCGCCATCCGGCGCCATCTTCTGCCTTCTTCCCGCCATCCGAGGAGTTTTCCCGCCATCCGGCGCCATCTTGGAGACGCCGCGCGGGAAGAAGAGGGGCGTGGACTCCGAAAGCGCGCGAGAACTGAAGCCCCGCCTCACGTCCGGACGTTGCGTAAGGTCCTGGAAGGAGCCCAGCAGACGCCGACGTCACAGGAGCGCGACGCCAGGTCCTCTACCCCGACGATTGACTGCGGAGCCGCGGCCTACGGAAGAGGATCTCCGGAAGGTAGGCCACGGTCCACTAGGGGGGAGGAGGACACCAGGAACGGACAGCAAGATGGCGGACCGGCAGCAGACTAAGCTGCCCAGCATCGGCAGTGCCCCAGTCGTCGCCGGCCCCGACCAGCGCCGGGAGAAGACGCGTGACGCAGGAGCGGTCGCGGGAGCAGGTAAGAGGAGTCTCCCTGTCCCGGACGCTGCCAGCGTCAGCCTGCTCCCGGGCCCCCTGGTGGAGCCGCCGATTCCGGGCGCTGCAGACACCGACCTGCTCCAGCCCTCGCAACAAGCCCTGCGGCCAAGCCCTCCAGCCCTGGGCACTACCACCACCAGCCCGCGCCCAGGCCCAAAGTTGCACCCTCTGACCCCGGGCGTCATCAACGGCGACCCTCTCCACGCCTGGTCGCAAGGCCTGAACTCCCCAGGTGCAAAAGGACTGTACGCCCTCCACGTTAACCAAGGAGGAGCTGCAGTACTACCAATACGAGGAAAGCCAAGAGGACCCGGACGGGTCTGAAGCCTACACACAAGAAGGAGCAGGAGGATGCCGTTACTGAAGTACGGTAAAGTGGAACTGTACATAGTTACCCGTAGGGGTACTTGTGTTGCTAATTAAAATATGGTCCCCGTTGGGACAAGTGTGAACTGTTCCCGTGTGTCCCCTATCCTTAACCAGGCTGAGGACTGTGAGCAGCCATCCCATCTCCCCACAGGCTGAGGACTGTGAGCAGCCAATCCTTATCCCCACTGGCCGAGGACTGAGAGCGGCCATATCTTGTAAATATTATGTGTTTCCAGTTATTTATAGGAGTCCTTGGTGGATTTACCGGGAATCCTTTGTACAGTTAGTGGAGCGTAACCCAGGATGGACTAAAAGACTGTTAAGGACTCGGGGTAGGACAGACCCCTACCTGGTTACGTCTCCCTGTTTTGGTGAAATGGACACCTTGCTTTCTTCAAAGACTGCACCCGGTTACGGACACGCCGTGACCAGCTTTATGCGTTTCCTTATTGTAATGTTATTGTTTATACTTTGTTATGTTACAAAAATATGTTTAGTCCCGGAGTACTAAATTTCACTAGGGGGGAATGTGACACCCCAGGGGTCTGGTTGCCACAGTGATAGAGATATTACGTCTGAGAGCAGGTGGGAGGTCCTTTGGTCAGGGATCCTGTGCATGCCACACCTCCTGCCCAGTCTTGGGAGGGGAAGGACTTCCCCTATATAAACCTGGGGCTGAGGCAGGGTAGGGAGTTCTGAGAGGAGAAGACAGGGAGCAGAGCTGCTCTATGGGCTCTGCTCCACAGGCAGGCCCTGTCCAGGTGCCTGAGCCTGGAGTCAAGGAGAGTAGAGACAAGAAACAGCAGAAGCAATACTACTACGAGTCAGGGGCTGGCAGCTGCAGAGCTCGCCCTGACTGAGAAGCTTTCTTACCGGACCCGGCGTCCGAGGCTGTGGGGACTAACTCTTACCCAGCAGCAGAAGCCGACCGGCAGGGGATTTCAGGTCCTCAGGCCCAGAAACCCGAAGGCACGGTCACACGCGTGGGACCAGCACCGCCATCGTGGAGCGGAAGCCATTAGAAGGCCCCGAGTCACCGGCCATACGGGTGAGCACCACACGGTACACTCAGGGACGTGGGCTACTTATATCCGCTTCTATCAAGGTAGCCAGAAGAGTACAGTCAGTTTGGGAGGCCTACAACTCCGCCTGGCCAGGGGAGATCCCATCTGCTCAAGGACTGACCAGGCCCCGTTCACTAGCAAGTACTCCGGGAGGGTCTATCGTTGTTACCAGTAAAGACCCTGAATTACACCGCACCGTCTCTGAGTGGTTCCTGCTACCCCCATCATCCACATCTGCTGCCCTGAGGCCATACCCCTCCCGTTGGGGGTTATACCATCTATGCTGCACCATCCATCCACCGGCCTCAGCGGACTGCCCTGCAGCGGCAGCTCCATAGCTGCATTCAACGGGTGGCGTAGTCGTCCTACATCTACCGCTGTTACATCGCCGCTCAGTTTGACTCCCTGGGCACGGACCGGGTCACCGCCACGAGACTACAACCCTCAAGAGATCCGGCTCCGGGTAAGCTTCCGCGTGCGCAACGCAGCGCGACACAGGCCCAGGGGCGCGTCAGATGCAACATGTCATCACCAGACCAAAATTTCTACGTGAAAGGGTTATTCACCAAATCACAATGTGGTCTTACAATAATGTACATATGTTTATTTCATTAAGTCAATTCATTTAATTTTTCAAATCTGCTCCGTTTTGCACTTGTCATTCCACAAAGAATGCCCATCCAGGCTCTCTCCCCTTACTATTGGATCAGTTCCAGTGCTCCTAGTCCATCATGCACAGTGCAGGGTTTCTCAGGTGGCTTCTTTCCAGCATAGCTCTGCTCTGCTTCCAGGACTAAAATAGAGTCTATCCTACCTTTGAACTATACTTTATGCATCTATACCCCATTTGCTCCAGTACCGGATGGTGCATGGCCGATTTTATCTTCTGCCATATACATCAGTATAAGCTGCTTGCCAGTTTTTATATCATTGTTTTTGTTAGCTGGTCTCTATCAGAGTTTAACAGTCCGATACTCCATTCTGCTGTGCCTGCACAATGGAGCTTGTAATAACTAAGCAGAGCAGAGACATGCTGTGTTTGA
Organism: Phyllobates terribilis; assembly: GCF_046119375.1. Taxonomy (NCBI): domain Eukaryota; kingdom Metazoa; phylum Chordata; class Amphibia; order Anura; family Dendrobatidae; genus Phyllobates; species Phyllobates terribilis. Next base: position 99,804,483 of record NW_027362767.1, read on the forward strand.
TGCCTACAGTAGACAGAACAGTAATGTAAGACTGCAAATGACATACTGCAGATGAATGTGATACGATGGCAAAAGATAATCCTCTGCCACATGCATCAATAGAATAGCATTTGCAGTTCACATCACTGCTCTATCTTCTGCAAACATCAAACACAGCTCAGCCCTGCTTATGTCTCAGCTAGACACTGCCTAGTTATTACAAGCTTCATTGTGCAGGCCAGAGTAGAATGGAGTGTAGGATAGTTGAGCTCTGCTGGAAATAAGCTAACAGAGCAATGATGTATGTTTATAAACACACATGCAGTTATACTGAAGGAATCACATAGGAGCTCAATCAGAGTTGTGTACAGGGCCATACAGTGCACACAAGAATAGAGCGATTGCTTCGCTTAGATTAGTTTGAGGACATAGCCAAATATGTGTGGTGGATACTGCTAGGCATAGCATGGCACAGAGCTGACATTCATCAATCAGTCGGCTTTCAGCACAAGTCAGAGTCATCAACTCAGAGAGGTGAAGCAAGTCAGGAGCACATATGAGCAGGAGGGAAGAGTCTCTGACACTGAGGAGAAGCAAGTGCTGCTGGGAAATGAATTTTTGTACAGAGTAAGAATAGGAACACCTATTCAGCTCTGTGAACCTCGATGCACAGAGGGGAAAATGAAGACGAAAAAAAGACAAAGATATACGAAAAAAATATTATGCTGTGTTTACCAATAAGGCCTTGATTCATCAAGACTGGCGATTTTCTCGCCGGTCTTGATGAGGGGGCGTGGTGGAGTCATACACCAGAAACCTTACTGTACTCAGAAGTAGGGAATGGCACAGCTCATCATGAATTAGACAAGCTGTGACATCAAGCCCGCACCACGCTCCTGCGAAGAAAAACTATCATGAAAGCAAAATTTTGGCACAGCTGTGCCAAAATTTTAGCACTTTTCAAAGTTTTTGTCTTTTACACACTCTTTTTGCCTTAAAAGTTTGATGAGTCAGGGCCTAAGTATACATTTAGTGTGCTTTGTGACAAATAATGTGATTATGGGAATAACCCTGTGAAGGGAATCTGCCAGAAGGATCAACTCTTCTTAGCTGTCTACTGTACATGGATATGTAGGTAACCTTGAAATCTGCAATCTGTCTTATTTCAGAGAAATCCACATTTTTCTTAATGTATAATTGAACTGTTAAGATCTATGGGCCAAACATAGATCTCCCTGAGAATCTGCCTCCAGAGCTCATTTTAAATGAAAGGAGGCGTTACCAGTGTGACACATGTAATGACTGATAGTCTGCTCGCCTGCTCTTGTAACACAGTACAGCAGAGCTGAAATTTAATGTAACAGTTCAGTAACCGGCACTATTCACACTGCTCATACCTTCCAAATGGAGCTCCGGAGACAGAAACAGCTGGGACGACCTCCCTCATTAGCAGGTGCAACACGTCCTCAGGTTAAGTTCATAGCATAGCAAGAAAATAGAAGTGCATGGGGTGGCCCAGTAAAAGCATGTGTGCGGGGGATGGGGTCTCCAGTCGGACCAAACTGGAGACCCGCTCCCCCGCACCCATACTTTTACTCTTATGCGAATAAAAGAAGATTTTATCCACGCAGTGTGCCACCCCGTTCACTTCTATTTTCTTGCAGAGCTGAACTTTGACTCATTACAAACACATCTACAGCTTTCCTCTCATAGTGTGGTCAGCTCTATTGCAGAGCTATGCCTGATTAAAACTAATATTTCTTCATCTTCCATCTCACAGGTAGCGAGTGCAAGGGGAAGGGAAGTACAACAGATCTGACAGTACCAAAAGTGAAGAGCTACAACTGCAAATGTGTTTGTAGTGAGACAAAGCTCAACTCTGCTGTACTGTGTTACTTACAATCAGCACAACCATTTTTCTCATCTGTGTGCTGCCAATTTTAAAATCGGAGAGCACACTGACCAATAGAGTTTAAATTTTTTTTCTGGTTTTAGTAAAGTATTGAAACCCCCCCCCCCCCCAAGTGCACTCCAGTGTAAACAAATAACCTGTGCTTTACTTACCCTTCCTTGGTCCTGCATGTTGTCTCTGCAGCACTCATGTCACGACTAAAGCAGTAGTGGAAACTGTAGTGGATCTGGTAAGGGCAAGGTAAAGCTCAGCTTGTTTTTGTACATTAAACTACTGTACGTCTGGGTCAGGGCCAGCCTTAGGGGGCGGGACGGACTAGGCATCTGCCTAGGGCCCCCACACTCTTGGGGGCCCCCAACGTCTACAGCAGCAGATTCACTGATAATAGCATTATCAGTGAAGCTTCCGATGTAGACTGGTTAAGGTCACCACAGGCCTTGCACTCTGGGGAACTTCAGGACCTTTGGGGCTTTGGCTGGGGCTCCTGTCCTCCTGCACACAGCTTGAGGGGGAGGAGGAGCCAGAGACCGACACCTACCAAGATGATGAGCTGCCAGATAAGTTTGTGTCCACCTGTGTGTGCTTTGCTAAGCTCTGGCTCCTGTCAGCTAACAGCAGATGAGAGGCAGGAGGTGTCTGCTGGGACACGGCTGCTGCCATCAAGAGAAGCTGCAGCTCACAGTCTGGAAGATCATCATTCCCTCCAGCATAAAGCAGTGTGCGTGCGCATGTGAGGTGTGTGTGCGCGCATGTGAGGTGTGTGTGCGCGCATGTGAGGTGTGTGTGCGCATGTGAGGTGTGTGCGCGCGCGCATGTGAGGTGTGTGCGCGCGCACGTGAGGTGTGTGTGCGTGTGCACGTGAGGTGTGTGTGCGTGCGCATGTGAGGTGTGTGTGCGCATGTGAGCGCATGTGAGGAGTGTGAGCGCATGTGAGGAGTGTGAGCGCATGTGAGGAGTGTGAGCGCATGTGAGGAGTGTGAGCGCATGTGAGGAGTGTGAGCGCATGTGAGGTGTCCAGCATGTGTGTGCTATGTACATATATGTATGTGTGTGTGACCTGTAAGTGTGTATGTTTATATATTTTATTGCATTATTCTAACTTGTATATATGTAAATAGTATATGTAGATGGTCAGGAATAGACACACAGAGGCAGTATGTGACAACACACAGTGTGTGTGTGTGTCGTGCATCCACATTTATAAATCCCGGCTGCGCAGACGAGAGATCATAGGTGTAAACATGTCGGCAATCGCCCAACGAACGAGCAAAATGCTGCTCATTCATCAGGTGATTGGATTGTTTATGGTGGAACAAAAGTCATTGTCCTCAGCAGCACATCGCCCGGTGTAAACTGCAGATATGCTACTGATAACATGACACTGTATGGGGACAGATTGATGTACTAGTGATCGCTCTGTGCCCATCATTCTTCCTCAGCCGGTGTAAAGAGGCCGAGAAACAAGCACTGAACAACTTCAATATTGTCAATCACGCTCGTTTAATGGCCTGAACTCAGGGCATGTAAATACAACCTAAATGTTTGATTGTGATGGTGCAACATGTGAGCAGGGCCGGCGTCAGCACCCGGCGCACCCGGGCAAATGCCGGGGCCCTGAGCAGGCAGAGGGGCCCACTGGCGGTCGCGCACCCCGCTGGGCTATGGGCGGAGGAGAGCGGTGTCAGCGCCCGCCCTTCTCCGCCGCTTGCTCAGGGCCCCGGCAGCCCGATACTTACCTCTCCCCGTGCCTCCGCAGATCAGCTGTCTTCCTGCTCTGCGCTCCCTGTGACGTCTCAGGTCAGAGGGTGCGGTGACGTCTTTACACCGCGCCCTCCCCTGAGCCGTCACAGGGAGCGCTGAGCGGGAAGACGCCGACAACGCTGGAGTTCGGAGCCGAGCAGCGAGCGGCGGGCAGCAGGCAGCGGGTAGCAGGTGAGGAGAAGGGAGGTGAGTATTTGATTTTTTTTTTTTTTTAATGTATGGAGGCATGGGGCATTATAAAGAGGGGAGGGGGGGCATCCTGCATGGGGCATTATAAAGAGGAGGGGTGACAGCCTGCATGGGGCATTATAAGGTGGGGAACAGCCTGCATGGGGCATTATAAAGAGGGGGGGATTCCTGCTTGGGGCATTATAATGAGGAGGGGTGACAGCCTGCATGGGGCATTATAAGGTGGGGACCAGCCTGCATGGGGCATTATAAGGTGGGGAACAGCCTGCACGGGGCATTATAAAGAGAGGGGGGGCATCCTGCATGGGGCATTATAAAGAGGAGGGGTGACAGCCTGCATGGGGCATTATAAGGTGGGGAACAGCCTGCATGGGGCATTATAAAGAGGGGGGGATTCCTGCTTGGGGCATTATAATGAGGAGGGGTGACAGCCTGCATGGGGCATTATAAGGTGGGGACCAGCCTGCATGGGGCATTATAAGGTGGGGAACAGCCTGCACGGGGCATTATAAAGAGAGGGGGGGACATCCTGCATGGGGCATTATAAAGAGGAGGGGTGACAGCCTGCATGGGGCAGTATAAAGAGGAGGGGTGACAGCCTGCATGGGGCATTATAAAGAGGAGGGGTGACAGCCTGCATGGGGCATTATAAAGAGGAGGGGTGACAGCCTGCATGAGGCAGTATAAAGAGGAGGGGTGACAGCCTGCATGGGGCATTATAAGGTGGGGAACAGCCTGCATGGGGCATTATAAAGAGGAGGGGTGACAGCCTGCATGGGGCAGTATAAAGAGGAGGGGTGACAGCCTGCATGGGGCAGTATAAAGAGGAGGGGTGACAGCCTGCATGGGGCAGTATAAAGAGGAGGGGTGACAGCCTGCATGGGGCATTATAAGGTGGGGAACAGCCTGCATGGGGCATTATAAAGAGGGGGGGATTCCTGCTTGGGGCATTATAATGAGGAGGGGTGACAGCCTGCATGGGGCATTATAAGGTGGGGAACAGCCTGCACGGGGCATTATAAAGAGAGGGGGGGACATCCTGCATGGGGCATTATAAAGAGGAGGGGTGACAGCCTGCATGGGGCAGTATAAAGAGGAGGGGTGACAGCCTGCATGGGGCATTATAAAGAGGAGGGGTGACAGCCTGCATGGGGCAGTATAAAGAGGAGGGGTGACAGCCTGCATGGGGCATTATAAGGTGGGGAACAGCCTGCATGGGGCATTATAAAGAGGGGGGGGATTCCTGCTTGGGGCATTATAATGAGGAGGGGTGACAGCCTGCATGGGGCATTATAAGGTGGGGACCAGCCTGCATGGGGCATTATAAGGTGGGGAACAGCCTGCATGGGGCATTATAAAGAGAGGGGGGGACATCCTGCATGGGGCATTATAAAGAGGAGGGGTGACAGCCTGCATGGGGCAGTATAAAGAGGAGGGGTGACAGCCTGCATGGAGCATTATAAAGAGGAGGGGTGACAGCCTGCATGGGGCATTATAAAGAGGGGGGGGCAGCCTGTATGGGGCATTATGTGGGGGGTAACAGCCTGCATGGAGCATTAAAAGGGGGGGGGCTGTATGGGGCATTATGTGGGGGGGAACAGCCTGCATGGAGCATTATAAGGGGGGGGGGCAGCCTGTATGGGGCATTATGTGGGGGGTAACAGCCTGCATGGAGCATTAAAAGGGGGGGCCTGTATGGGGCATTATGTGGGGGGGAACAGCCTGCATGGAGCATTATAAGGGGGGGGGGCAGCCTGTATGGGGCATTATGTGGGGGGTAACAGCCTGCATGGAGCATTACATAGTTTGTAAAGCCGAATAAAGACTTGCGTCCATCAAGTTCGACCTGTTAGTCCTGTAATTGCTACAGTTGATCCAGAGGAGGGCAAAAACCCCAAATGATTTAGCCAATCTTCACCTGAGGAAAAATTCCCTCCCGACTCTGAAACCAGCAGTCAGAATAAATCCCTGTATCAACCTACTATTTTATTCTATTTTTAAGTATATGCAGAAATCTGCCTGGTATCTAGAAAAGCATCCAGTCCCCGCTTGAACTGGTGGAGTGAATCTGACATTACCGTCTCCTCACTCAGTGAATTCCATATTCTCACTGCTCTTACCGTAAAGAACCCCTTCCTATGCTGGTGCTGAAACCTTTTCTCTTCCAGTCTTAGTGAGTGCCCTCTTGTTACCGTAATATCCCTCCTTTTGAACAAATCCCGGGCAAGGTCTCTATACTGTCCCCTAACATATTTGTACACATTTATCATGTCCCCCCTCAACCTTCTCTTTTCCAGGCTGAATAGTCCTAGTTTTGCCAACCTCTCTGGGTATTGCAGTCCCTCCATTCCCTTTATTAATTTTGTTGCCCTCCTTTGTACCTTTTCAAGCTCATTTATATCCTTTCTATATATTGGGGCCCATAACTGAGCACAGTATTCCAAGTGTGGTCTGACCAGTGCTTTGTACAGTGGAAGAACAATGTTCTCATCCTTTGCAGCTATACCTCTTCTGATACATCCCATTACCCTGTTTGCCCTTACAGCAGCGGCCTGACTTTGGGCACTCCAATTTAGTTTGCTATCAATCAAGATGCCCAAGTCCTTCTCCATCTCTGAATTCCCCAATGATTTCCCATTCAGTGAGTACTGGTGACTTCCATTTTTCCTTCCCATATGTATGACCTGACATTTCTCCTCGTTAAACCTCATTTGCCATTTAATGCTCCACCTACCCAGCTTATCCAAATCCCTCTGAAGGTCTTCACTATCCTCTTTTGTATTAATTGTTTTACATAACTTTGTGTCATCTGCAAATATTGATATTTTACTATTTATCCCGTTGACTATGTCGTTAATAAAGATATTAAATAACATTGGGCCTAGTACAGACCCCTGTGGTACCCCACTAGTGACGCTTACCCAATCTGAGTATATTCCATTTATAACCACCCTCTGCCTTCTATCCTTTAGCCAGTTAGCTACCCACTTGCAGACATTTTCCCCCAGCCCCATCATTCTCATTTTGTATACCAACCTATTATGTGGCACGCTATCGAACGCTTTTGAGAAGTCGAGATACACGACATCCACTGGTTCCCCCTGATCTACTCGAGAGCTAACCTCCTCGTAGAAGTCAATCAGGTTTGTTTGGCAGGAGCGATTCCTCATGAATCCATGTTGGTTCGGGGTTAATAGATTATTAGCGTCAAGATGCTCCATGATTGCCTCATTAATAAAGCCTTCAAAAATTTTGCCCACAACGGACGTCAGACTCACCGGCCGATAGTTTCCGGCGTCACTTTTTGCTCCCTTTTTGAATATTGGCACTACATTCGCCTGTCGCCAATCAAGTGGTACAGACCCAGTCTCAACAGAGTCCTTAAATATAAGATATAACGGTCTGTCTATCACATTACTTAGTTCCCTTAGTACCCGTGGGTGTATGCCATCAGGTCCTGGTGATTTGTTTATTTTAATGTTACTGAGGCGTTTCTGTACCCCAGCTTGGGTTAGATTTGTCATACTTAGTGGAGGATTAAGCTTGTCACTTCTCATTTCGCCTGTTAGTTCTTTTTCCTTTGTGAAAGTTGACGAAAAAAATTTATTTAATAGATTAGCTTTATCCTCATCTTTCTCTATGATTTTGCCTTCATCACTTTTTATCGGTCCAATATTATTCGATTTAATCCTTTTACTATTTATATACACGTAAAGAACAGTTTGGGATTTGATCTACTTTCCCTAGCAATACGTCTCTGTTTCCTCCTTTGCTATTTTTATTTGTTTTTTGCAGGTTCTCGTTTTTTCCTTGTAACACATTAGTGCCTCCTTGCTGTTTTCCTGTTTTAATCTCTTGAATGCCTCTTTTTTGCTATTTAACGCCCCTTTTACGTTCTTATTCAACCATATTGGTTTCCTCTTATTTCTGGCCCTTTTATTCCCATACGGTATATACCTCTCGCACTGAGTATTCAGAATTCTTTTGAAGGTTTCCCATTTACTATTCGTATTTCCTTGATTAAGAACTTTGTCCCAGTCTATAAGTTGAAGGTTTTCTTTCAGCTGATCAAACTTCGCCCTCCTAAAGTTTAATGTTTTAGTTGTTCCCTTATTGATAACCCTACTGAAGGGCATTTTGAAATTGATAATATTATGATCGCTATTACCTAGGTGCCCCCCTATCTGTACCTCAGTTATTCTATCAGGCCTATTAGTCAATATTAAGTCCAACACTGCCTTCCCTCTCGTTGGTTCCTGCACTAGTTGGGAGAGATAATTATCCTTGATATTTGTCAAGAACCTTTTTCCTTTCTGCGATCTACAGGTTTCTGTTTCCCAGTCAATATCCGGGTAGTTGAAGTCCCCCATTACAATCACCTCATTATGTTTTGCTACTTTGTCTATTTGTCCTAATAGCAGTTTCTCATTCTCCTCTGTTATATTAGGTGGCTTATAGCAGACCCCCAGTAATATTTTATTATTATTTTTTGCCCCCTCTATCTCTACCCACATGGACTCGACCCCCTCTTCTCCCTCTCCTATATCTTCCCTTAGTCTGGGCTTTAGACGTGACTTTACATATAAGCAGACTCCTCCGCCCTTCCCCTGTTTCCGGTCCCTTCTAAATAAACTATAATCTGTTAAATTTACCGCCCAGTCGTAGCTATCGTCTAGCCAAGTCTCTGTTATACCTACGATGTCATACCTCTCCTCCGATATAAGCGCCCGCAGCTCATCCGCCTTATTGGTCAGGCTTCTTGCGTTGGTCAGCATGCAAGATAAAACTTTGGGGTTATTTAGCATCCTATTCTTCTCTAACGATGTAACTGTACTATCCCCACCCCCCTCTCCACCCTCATTATATTCACTTCTCCCCTTCCCCCTTGCTTGCCTCACATCCCACCTATTTCCTTGGTTCCCCCCCCCCGTCTCTAGTTTAAAAACTCCTCCAACCTATTAGCCATCTTCTTCCCCAGCACCGCTGCACCCTCCCCATTGAGGTGCAGCCCGTCCCTACGGTAGAGCCTGTAGCCGACAGCGAAGTCGGCCCAGTTCTCCATGAACCCAAACCCTTCTGCCTTGCACCAACTCTTTAGCCACTTATTCACCTCCCTAACCTCCCGTTGGCGCTCCTGTGTGGCTCGCGGGATTGGTAGTATTTCTGAGAAAACTACCTTGGAGGTCCTTGCCCTAAGCTTCCTACCTAGATCCCTGAAATCATTTTTAAGGACCCTCCATCTACCACTCACTTTGTCATTGGTGCCAATGTGGACCATGACCGCTGGGTCTTCGCCAGCCCCACCCAGTAACCTGTCAACCCGATCCGCGATGTGCCGGACTCGAGCGCCATTAAAAGGGAGGGGCCTGTATGGGGCATTATGTGGGGGGTAACAGCCTGCATGGAGCATTATAAGGGGGGGACAGCCTGTATGAGGCATTATGTGGGGGGTAACAGCCTGCATGCAGCATTATATGGGGACCGGTATCCTGTATGGAGCGTTATATGGGGGCCAGTATCCTGTATGGAGCGTTATATGGGGGCCAGTATTCTGTATGGAGCCTTATATGGGGGCCAGTATTCCGTATGGAGCCTTATATGGAAGCCAGTATTCCGTATGGAGCCTTATATGGGGGCCAGTATTCCATATGGGGGCCAGTATTCCGTATGGAGCCTTATATGGGGGCCAGTATTCCGTATGGAGCCTTATATGGGGGCCAGTATTCCTTATGGAGCCTTATATGGGGGCCAGTATTCCATATGGAGCCTTATATAGGGGCCAGTATTCCGTATGGGGCCTTATATGGGGGCCAGTATTCCGTATGGAGCCTTATATGGGGGCCAGTATTCCGTATGGAGCCTTATATGGGGGCCAGTATTCCGCATGGAGCCTTATATGGGGGTCAGTATTCCGCATGGAGCCTTATATGGAGGTCAGTATTCCGCATGGAGCCTTATATGGGGGTCAGTATTCCGCATGGAGCCTTATATGGGGGTCAGTATTCCGCATGGAGCCTTATATGGGGGTCAGTATTCCGTATGGGGCCTTATATGGGGGCCAGTATTCCGTATGGGGCCTTATATGGGGGCCAGTATTCCGTATGGGGTCTTATATGGGGGCCAGTATTCCGTATGGGGTCTTATATGGGGGCCAGTATTCCGTATGGGGCCTTATATGGGGGCAAGTATTCCGTATGGGGCCTTATATGGGGGCCAGTATTCCGTATGAAGCGTTATATGGGGGCCAGTATTCCTTATGGGCGTTATATGGGGACCAGTATTCCGTATGGAGCCTTATATGGGGGCCACTATTCTGTGTGGAGCGATTCACCGGTTTCTGAGCTATTGTGGAATTTACAATAGATATCACTCATGAAGTGAAATCTTTGCATTGTACTATATATATATATTTCTCCGCCGTATCTCTGCATCATGAATCGTGGTATGTGTTAAAGGGGCCCACTGAGACTCTTTCGCCCGGGGCCCAGAAAAACCTGGAGCCGGCCCTGCATGTGAGCATTGTCTAAAACCGTCCCTGGTCTGGGTACAATAGTTTACTGAAACCAGAAAACCCTTATAATTAAAACACCTACACAATTATTTAATGGATCTGTGTGTCCATTCCATTAAACTCCGTACTGATTAGACTAGTGATTGAAGTCTATGAGGCTATGTCAAGAGTGGATAAAAGACATATGACATGCTTTTTTTGCCCGATACATTTCCAAGTGGGAATTGAAAAAAAAAAAAAAAACTTCAGCTTTGGGAAAAAAAAAATATGATAAAAAAATGAATGCAAAATAGAAGCAATATGGAAGAAGAATGATTAGTTTTTGATGGGTGTAGAAATGGATGTGTGAACGTAGCCTTGTATGTGTAGCACCCCGAGGGTTCGGTTGCTACAGAGGTATTGCATCTCACCCAGATGTGCGATATCTCACTTCCAGGTAAGGATGGAGTGTGGCTCAGGACCCTAACACCCACATGCACTACACCACATTTCCGGGGGACAGCTCGACGGTGCTCCCATTAGTTATGCAGGCACGAGTGAGCATGTCCCTGGCTGGAGTGGGGGGAGGGAACACCTAGAGAAGGGAACCCGGTAGTGTGTGCGTGGGGGAAGTAGATCCTGGGTGCACTCTGTACAGGAGTATAAAGGGAGGCACCATCTTGGAAAGGGAGTTGAGAGAGGAGAAGACAGGGAGCAGAGCTGCTTTATGGGCTCTGCTCCACAGGCAGGCCCTGTCAGGAGGCCTGAGCCTGGAGGAGGGAAGAAGGAGGAAGAGGAGCAGACTGGGCTCCAGGAAGGACAGAGGGGACCCCAGGGGTGTGGACTGGCTGGTAGCCACCACACGCCCGCCGCTACCTGAGTAGGGGGGTCAGGTCAAGAAGATGGGAACCGGATCCCAAATTAGTGGAGGAGAGAAACTACCCTCAACTAAGAACCGGAGGCTGCGACATTACATGTGGAGCAGCCCCTCACCACACCCGCTAGAAAGGCACCACATAGGACCTGGGAAACGCAGGCCAACGTTTGCCCACCAAGAAGGTCCGAGGCAGCTGGACATAAGCGTGGTCACTAGTGGGGTTGAAGACCAAAGACAGGGGACATAAAGGGGGTCCTGCAAAGCACTCCAGAAAGACCTGGGAGTTAACCGAGCCCCTCACCTGGTGAGCACAGCGCGACACAGGCGGCCACCTCTGCAGCGGTGGCCTGGAGCAGTAACCGAGTAACCGTGAGTAAAGACCCTGAACTGCACCACCAAGACTCCGAGTTGTCTTTGTTGCGCTCGTGTACCACCATCACCCCCATCATTTATCCCTGCTGCCCTGAGGCCATACCCCTCCCGTTGGGGGTTATAACATCATCGCTGCACCCATACCACCGGCCTCAGCGGACTGTTCTGCAGCGGCGGCTGCAAAGCCGCACTCAACGGGTGGCGTAGTCGACATCCAAGTTAACATCTACTGCCATAGACTGCCACTTAGTTTGACACCCTGGGCACGGACCGGGTCACCGCCACAAGGACTACTACCCCTATCCAGATCCGGCTCCGGGTATCCCCTGAATATGGCCCAGGGGCGCGTCATATGTATGTAGTATGTATCAAAATTAAGTGGTATAGGGGTTTCAGAAATATGGAAATCAACCCAAACGCCTTACTTTTTACTGCAGTCACAGAATAAAACCAGTATATATACATTGATATACTTATTTGTCTGAAGGCAAATAATTTAAATTCCAGTCAGTTCGAATACTCTTTTTCATGAAATATATATTGTGAAAGTCATATGAGACTCTGCCGCTATAACTACACTGCCGGCTTGGCTAAGGGGAATTCAGAATAGAAAAAAAAAAGAAAAGCCAGATCAGGCTAGAGATCAAGCGAAGTAGTCGGCAAAGAAGAAATTAATGTGGAAAAGGAAATACGAGCAGCTAAAATATTAATAATCAAGAATGTGTTGGGGAAAAGTGGACAAAATATATCAACTTACATGTTAATAATAAGAAATGTCTAATAAATAAAGTCTATATTTTACAAACACAAGATAGGTGACAAATATTCCTCTCCTCTCTCTGTAACTGCTGCCTCTACTACCTCAACTGCTTATGAGGCTCCAGTGCCCTCCAAAAAGATCAGAAAGATGATACATCAAGTTTCCTAGATAAATCTTTACTTTTAATCAAAAACATAAGAACGTCAAAGCATTACAGAGTATGTGGCAGAAAAACTGGGATTTGGACTGTTTAGAAGAATTGTGCTACTTCCTCCTCAATCCTTGTATAAATGTGGTACTCAAGCATGCGCACCTTTAAGATGGGGCTGCAGAGTCTTGATCTTTGGGATACAGAATGTTACGCTCACGCCCGGACTGACTGGCGTGAGCGTGGTTAGTGGTCCCACTGGGCCACAAACCGAGGAGTGCCTGGAGGGGCGTGACCGACCACGAACACACGATGGCTTAATCGACTCCGTGGTCCGGGAAGGGACGTGGGAGGTGGCCCAGGTGCTACTCCAGGTCAGACCCCGGGCACAGCTGTTGACCCACACCGGAGAATGCAGGAATGGGAAGGTTAGGCTGGTATGCAGACAGGTGGGTACTGGCAGGCACGGCTGGTATGCAGACAGGTGGATACTGGCAGGCACGGCTGGTATGCAGACAGGTGGATACTGGCAGGCACGGCTGGTATGCAGACAGGCGGGTACTGGCAGGCACAGCTGGTATATAGACAGGCGGGTACTGGCAGGTAAGAAAGCAGGCTGGATAGGCACCAGTACAGACTGGGATACAGGAACAGAGCCGCAGGTGCGGTGAACAAGCAGAGCAGAGCCGGAGGCGCGGAGGACAAGCAGAGCAGAACCGCAGGCGCGGAGGACAAGCAGAGCAGAACCGCAGTCGCGGAGGACAAGCAGAGCAGAGCAGAACCGCAGTCGCGGAGGACAAGAGGAGCAGAGCAGAACCGCAGTCGCAGAGGACAAGCGGAGCAGAGCAGAACCGCAGGCGCTGAGGACAAGCAGAGAAGAACCGCAGGCGCGGAGGACAAGCAGAGCAGAACCGCAGGCGCGGAGGACAAGCAGAGCAGAACCGCAGGCGCGGAGGACAAGCAAAGCAGAACCGCAGGCGCGGAGGACAAGCAGAGCAGAACCGCAGGCGCGGAGGACAAACAGAGCAGAACCACAGGCGCGGAGGACAAGCAGAGCAGAACTGCAGGCGCGGAGGACAAGCAGAGCAGAACCGCAGGCGCGGAGGACAAGCAGAGCAGAACCGCAGGCGCGGAGGACAAGCAGAGCAGAACCGCAGGCGCGGAGGACAAGCAGAGCAGAACCACAGGCACGGAGGAAAAGCGGAGCAGAGCAGAGCGGAACCGCAGGTGCGGAGGACAAGCGGAGCAGAGCAGAGTGGAACCACAGGTGCAGGCAAACAGGACAGGGCTCTGTTCACATGGAACAGACTGGGAAACACAGGACGATAGCTAGAACACAGGAGGTAGATACGGAGGCAGGGAAACGGGACAAGCATAACCAGATACACACAAGGTACTTGCAATGAAGTAGCGAGTGGACACAAAACTCACAAACCGAAGTACAGAGACAACGAGTTGGAGTTAGGTGCAGGTTCAGACACTGCAGGAAAAGGAAAGGATTGGACATAGAGACAAACAGGTAATGGGCTAGGACACAGTTCAGACAGGAACTGAATCTGGAACAAGATACAGGAACGAGCCTGGGTACTCAGTCCCCAGGGTGGCGGAAACAGACTAGAAGTCACAGATACAGGTAATGGGCCTGGGTACTCAGCCCCCAGGGTGGCGGAAACAGACAAGATACAGGACAGGACCTGGCAACTCAGTTGCACAGAACACACTGAAAGAAAGCGTTGCTCAGGCAACTCCTACTGGGTGGAGGGGGTTTAAGTATCCAGTGACTCACAGCAATAGGCTGGGGACACATTAGGACTGTGCACACTGTAACTTTAAGAATCAGGAAGTAACAGTGCCGCCGCCCTAAGCAATCAGACAAGAGACATGCACGCAGCAAGTAATGGAGCAAAGTGTGCAGCCCGGACTGATAGGTAAGTTGGTGGTCTTGCACGCCACCAGGGATGTTACACAGAATTCCAATCTGGACCCCCAACAATCAGCAAATGATCCTCTAGCCTTTGTATAGGGAATAACTTGTTTTTTTTTTTTTTAATAAACTTATATCCTTTAATTACACACAAAAAAGAAAAGTCCTCCAGCGACCAGTATGTTTCTATTTTAATAATTTCCTGATAAAATTTATATATTTTTATCCAATTTCTTGTCTATCGCTGGAGGATTTTTCTCTTTTTCCTGTATTGACTTTTCCGCATCCAAATCTAGGACGGCTCCATGCGAGGCTACTCAGGTGAAAACTAGTGATTTACAACAAGTGGTGAGCTGACTATTCCTTCCCTTATTCCCCTCTGTTTTTCCTATATACACTAATTGAAAGTAGCCTTTAACCTATTCATGCTGTTGCCAATTTCCGTTTTCGTTTTTTCCTCCCCTTCTTCCAAGAGCCATCATTTTTTTATTATTCTGTCCACAGAGCCATATAATGGCCTGTTTTTTGATGCATGAATTCTATTTTTGTATGGCACCATTGATTTATCATGTGTTGCACTGGAAAGTGAAAAAAAAATTCCAAGTGTGTTAAAAGTGCAATTCCACAATTGTTTTTTTTTAATATTTTTTTTATTTACCATGTTCACTATAAGGTAAAACTGACCTAGCAATATGGCACTCAATTAATTGCTAATTTATTCACATTTTTGTTGTTTCTGTCTCACTGACCTTCTTTATCTAAATCTGCAAGTGCAGGAACCCAGTAGTCGATAAGAAGTAGGGAGCTAATCGCGGCATCATAGAAGAAATTTGCTAACACTTAATTTGATATTGACCTGGCAATATGATTCTCCAGGTCAGTACGATTATGCAGATACCCAACATGCATATTTTTTTTTATTTAAGTGGTAAAAATAAATGTAAACATTTTTTTGAATTTTACTTATGTTGCCAATTTTTGAGATCCATAACGCTCTCATTTTTCGGGATCTGGGGATGGGTGAGGATTTATTTTTTTCTCCCTGAGCAGACGTTCATACTGATACCATTTTAGGCTAGAGACAATTTTTTGATCGCCTCTTATTGCATTTTCTTGAAATGTTGCGGTGGCCAAAAAATAGGTAATTCTGGCATTTTTATATTTTTTCTTGTTACGTCGTTAACCAATCAGATAAATTTATTTTCTATTTTAATAGATCAGACTTTTACAAACGCAGCCATACCACATGGCTATTTTTTTATTGCTTTATTTTTAATGGGGCATAACGGGGGTGATATCAAGTTTTTTTTTTTTTTTTTTCATATTTTTAAAAAACATAGTTTTAGGTCAAATGTATGCAGAAATATGAAAAATTCTGAGGAATTCACACATTTTCAACTACCACTGTTCGTTCACACCATTTAGTTATTTTTTCTTTTTCGAGTCAGTTAAATCCAACATGGTTTTCAAGAGAAATCCACTTCAGAAATCCATGTGGTTTTTGAGGAGGTTTTCAGATCTTGAAAATGTTTTTACCAATTGGTCTTTGCAAGGTTTTGACTTGACAGTGTCAAGTTTTGATTCTGTGAGGCATCTGAATCAAGGAAGGGACATGTCACTTTTTTTTTTATTCAGCAACATTTTCAGAACCTGGTAAAGAAATAAATAAAAAGATCACAAACTAGCTGCATAAAACTATAGGTAGAGAATTCAAATTATGTTTGAAGATGTTTTTATTGTGGATTTTGAAGCAGATTCCCTTCAAAGTCCAAATAAAAACTCTGAACATACTCTTTTAGCAAAACTATTTAAACAAAGTAAACATGACACTCTGTGATTTTCACTCTTTACCCCCGATACAGTGATCATAACTTTGCTGCAGGGGCTCCTAGGTTGTGTCTGCAGAGCTCTGGTAGAACAAACTGAGAAACAATACAAACAGGCCAGATCAAAAAACAGGAGATCAAGCAGAAACAAAGCTATAGAGGAGACAATTATCCCAAGGATCAGATCAATGAGGGCTTGCAGGAGTTAAACCACAAAAAATTTAGGAAACTTTCGGCCTCATTTAGAGATCTGTTTTTTTCACCCACAATTTTCATCAGTGTTTGGTCATTTTGTCTGTATTTCTAATTTGTGTTTTATCTGTGATTTTTTAATTTGCTTAATATTAAATAACTGCAAAACTTCTCATATACATTACAATGTTAAAGGGGATCTATCAGTAGGATCAACCTTCCTAAGCCGTTTATATGGGCACATAGATTGAGAGATGAATCAAATGTTACTTTGATATCTGGGATCCGATTTTTTATTCCAGAGAAATCCATGTTTTCCTTAAGCTGTTAAGATCTATGGGCCGGACATAGATCTCCCTGAGAATCTGCCTCCAGAGCTTATTTTATATGAAAGGGAAGTTACCAGTGTGAGACATGTATATCAGGAGAGCAGACTGTCAGTCATTACAAGTCTCACACTGGTAACACGTCCTTTCATTTAGAATAATCTCTGGAGGCAGATTCCCAGGGAGATCTATATCCGACTCATAGATCTTAACAGCTCATTTACATATAAGAAAAAAGTGGATTTCTCTTTAATAAAAAAAATCTGACCCCAGATACCAAGGTAACATTTGATTCAACTTTCTATGAGCTACGTGCCCATATAGACTGCTTAGGAGGGTTCATCCTGCTGACAGATTCCCTTTATATACAGTACAGACCAAAAGTTTGGACACACCTTCTAATTTATAGATTTTTCTGTATTTTCATGACTATGAAAATTGTACATTCACACTGAAGGCATCAAAACTATGAATTAACACAGGAGGAATTATATACTTAACAAAAAAGTGTGAAACAACTGAAAATATGTCTTATATTCTAGGTTCTTCAAAGTAGCCACCTTTTGCTTTGATGACTGCTTTGCACACTCTTGGCATTCTCTTGATGAGCTTCAAGAGGTAGTCACCGGAAATGGTTTTCACTTCACAGCTGTGCCCTGTCAGGTTTAATAAGTGGGATTTCTTGCCTTATAAATGGGGTTGGGACCATCAGTTGCGTTGTGCAGAAGTCAGGTGGACACACAGCTGATAGTCCTACCGAATAGACTGTTAGAATTTGTATTATGGCAAGAAAAAAGCAGCTAAGTAAAGAAAAACGAGTGGCCATCATTACTTTAAGAAATGAAGGTCAGTCAGTCCAAAAAATTGGGCAAACTTTGAAAGTGTCCCCAAGTGCAGTTGCAAAAACCATCAAGCGCTGCAAAGAAACTGGCTCACATGAGGACCGCCCCAGGAAAGGAAGACCAAGAGTCACCTCTGCTTCTGAGGATAAGTTTATCCGAGTCACCAGCCTCAGAAATCGCAGGTTAACAGCAGCTCAGATTAGAGACCAGGTCAATGCCACACAGAGTTCTAGCAGCAGACACATCTCTTCAACAACTGTTAAGAGGAGACTTTGTGCAGCAGGCCTTCATGGTAAAATAGCTGCTAAGAAACCACTGCTAAAGACCGGCAACAAGCAGAAGAGACTTGTTTGGGCTAAAGAACACAAGGAATGGACATTAGACCAGTGGAAATCTGTGCTTTGGTCTGATGAGTCCAAATTTGAGATCTTTGGTTCCAACCACCGTGTCTTTCTGTGACGCAGAAAAGGTGAACGGATGGACTCTACATGCCTGGTTCCCACCGTTAAGCATGGAGGAGGAGGTGTGATGGTGTGGGGGTGCTTTGCTGGTGACACTGTTGGGGATTTATTCAAAATTGAAGGCATACTGAAAAAGCATGGCTACCACAGCATCTTGCAGCGGCATGCTATTCCATCCGTTTTGCGTTTAGTTGGACCATCATTTATTTTTCAACAGGACAATGACCACAAACACACCTCCAGGCTGTGTAAGGGCTATTTGACCAAGAAGGAGAGTGATGGGGTGCTACGCTAGATGACCTGGCCTCCACAGTCACCAGACCTGAACCCAATCGAGATGGTTTGGGGTGAGCTGGACCGCAGAGTGAAGGCAAAAGAGCCAACAAGTGCTAAGCATCTCTGGGAACTCCTTCAAGGTTGTTGGAAGACCATTTCTGGTGACTACCTCTTGAAGCTCATCAAGAGAATGCCAAGAGTGTGCAAAGCAGTCATCAAAGCAAAAGGTGGCTACTTTGAAGAACCTAGAATATAAGACATATTTTCAGTTGTTTCACACTTTTTTGTTAAGTATATAATTCCACATGTGTTAATTCATAGTTTTGATGCCTTCAGTGTGAATGTACAATTTTCATAGTGATGAAAATACAGAAAAATCTTTAAATGAGAAGGTGTGTCCAAACTTTTGGTCTGTACCGTATCTGTGACTTGTATGGGCAGTTTGACGCAGATCACAAACAGACATGTCCTTGTGATCTTTTTGATCAGAGGAAGCAAAAAAAATAAGGAAATTTGATTATCACCGTTGACTTTAATTAATGGGTATGTGTACTATCTTGTGAAAACCACAATAGAATTTGTACATGGTTCACCGATGTCTCAATGAATTTGAAAATCTGAATGTAAAACTAAATATGAAATATTTCCAAAACATGGAATAATGTTTTCATTAAAAAAAAATGGTTTTAAAGGGAACCTGGTATCAGATTAATGCTGCCCGAACCACAAGCAGTAAGCATCAGACACTGGCTAAAATCAGACTACGTCTCCGTAGTTTGTACATCTGTAACAGAAATATTGCTCTATATTAAAGACTTGTCTATTTTAATCTCTACAACTAAACAGGCCTGGAGACTAAATGTTTAATAAAGCACACAGTGACCAAGTTACTTCCAGGAGTGACAAAACCCAGAATCTCTTAAGGTAAATATTATCTTTAATGCATTAATTTTATGTTACAGAATGGATGAGTCATAAAAAGGAGCATCTTACAATTTTATGTATTTTAGAACGTATTTTGAGACGTGATGGGTTGCAGAGGGTTAGAACAAGTTCAGCTCTGCCAACTCTGAAGCATAAAAAAATAAAGCACCATGTCCTGGATAATAAAAGATGGCTGCTTTTAATATGCTGGAATTTAATCACACGGAACAAGATATTTGAAATGTTTATTCAGAGACAGCAGGTGGTGGCTCGATCTACACCAGGATAATCTGCTCAGCAATTTCGGGATTATACCATAAAAATTTTAGTTAAAGTTTAGCTTTTAAATCTTAGATAAATAGATGCTTAGACTGGCCAACAGATGAGCAGGTGTATTCTCCGGTGGGCCCTCCACCAAAATATATGAGCAGTACCTGGCAGAACACACCAGATTCACCACGTACAGATGAAGGAAGCATCTCTTCATCCATTTAACAAACTACCTAGTTTATTATTATAGAATTTGTGAATTAGGGTATGTGCACACGATGCAGAAATGAAGCAGAAAATTTCTGCATCATTTCTGCATCTCCCTGGCAGAAAAAACGCATGCGGATTGTACATGCGTTTTTCCTGCGGAATACATGCGGATTCACATGCGTTTCGGCATGCGGATTGACAAGCGCTTTCCAGGTGATTTTAGCATCACTTGGAAAGTGCTTGACAACTAGGTCACACTATATAAATCCATGCAACCGGCATGGATTTATATAGTGTGACCCGAGAGAGTGGTTAAAAATAAAAAAAATAAACCAATACTTACCCTCTGATGCCCCGGTGTGTGCTGCCGCGTTCGTTCCTGGCTTGTTCCTGGCTGCCGGGATATCGCCAGACACTGCGCTGAAGGGCCTGCGGTCACATGACTGTGACGTCACCGAAGGTCCTTCAGTCTTGCACGCGAGCAGAGGGAAGGAGACCGGGGGCCGTCAGAAGGTGAATATATCTTTATTTTTTATTTTACTCTTGTTTTACAGCTTTTTAAATGGTACCTGGGTGTGGAGGAGAGTCTCATCTTCTCCACACTCGGGTACCATCCGCACATTAGAACGCGCCAATAATGCAAGTACAAATGCAGTCTTGCGGAATTGGCGCGTTCTAATGCAAGTCAATTGCGGCGAAAACGCCGCATTTACGCAAAATTAATTGACATGCTGCGGATTTTTGAGCGCAGCGTTTACGCTGCGGAAAAATCCGCATCATGGGCACAGCACATGCAGATTTCAATTGGGGAACATTGCTGCCCTTCTACCATGCGTTTTTAATGCGTTTCCGCAGCTGCAAAAACGCCGCGGAAACGCATTAAAAACGCATAGTGTGAACTCAGCCTACAGGTAATAAAATATATTTGCATGTAGCGGAACATTGGTACCAGAGGTGATATTACTGGTGGGTCCTTAGCAATCCAAGTCCAACACTGGATAACTAGACTGATTAATTTAGTATTTACTTTTGGTATTTGCAGATTATTGTCTATACTTCTTGCTCCACTTTTTAAGTTGTCTTTGTTTTTAAGTTTTATTTTTTCTCACCAATTTTACTTATCCAGATGTTTTCAGACAGATTTATGAAATGCAACTTTTGCCTAATGTCACATTTTTTAGTGCCACTCACTCCAGTTCCTGCCTGGAGTAAAATTTCTGAAGGAGTTTTCAGTTTGGCACTTTTTTAGACAAACATGAAACTCTTCAAAGTTTTGGTGCAGAAAAGTTGCAAAAGCCGACTGAAGACAAAAAATTAAGAGCATCTTTGATTTTGCGCCAAATTCATCAACTGGGTGAGCTCTTTTGAAGTATTTGGCACAAAAAAGAAAACAACAGCGGATACCACTAGGAAAAAAATTGAAAAGTGAGTTCAGTAAATGGCAAATGATGAATCAGGGCCTAAGTGCCTTTTCCTTATGACTTTTGTTTTGTAGACGAATAGGCGAAAATAAAAAAAGACAAAGACGTTGTAGATTTTGTCCAAATTGCAAACTAAACTCACCAATTTTAACGATAGGGCTCGAATTTGAAATTTACAGCACATGTTTGCCATCAGTATTGCATCCTTATTAGTGTTGAGCGAGTATGTTCTATTAACCCTTTCGCCGAGTATGCTCGGGTCGAGCTCCGAGTATTTACAGCTGCTCGGTGATATGGTTGAATCGCTCCCGTGTGCATGATTTGCAACTGTTTGATAGTTTTATTACATGTGAGGAATGTCTATTTCTTACACATTCCTCACATGTAATAAAGCTGTCAAACAGTCGCAAATCATGCACACGGGAGAGATTAAACCATATCACCGAGCAGCTATAAATACTCGAAGCTCGGCCCGAGCATACTCGGACAGAACATACTCGCTCAACCCTAATCTTTATGTTTTCCATTTGGAATATGTTGGCATAATTCAGAATAAAGTTAGACACCATCACAAATGGATATAGTACAATATATACCAGTCTGTCCTTGTTAGTTTGTTCACCGTATTTTATATTTGTATCTTGTATGTAACCCCCTTCTCATGTAAAGCACCGGGGAATCAATGGTGCTCTAAAAATAAATAAATAATAATAAAAAATAAAATCCCAGTAACCAGTAAAATACTAAAATCTGTATAAAAGCAACTTCAATAAAAGCTAAAATTATACCATCTCTAAGTAATCAATACATTTTTATTCTAAAGATAATTTAATTACAGTGATGTCCAGCAAACAGCAGATTAATAAAGGCAATAATCGATATCACCAACAGCAGTACGGTAGAAAGTTTAATATTTTAGTAATTTAGGTAGTTTTTCGAAATACCATAAAACCTCAGTCTTTGATAAAATCCAAATTTGTATTTCAATATGCAATATATTTGCATTGGATATAGACATAATTTCTAGAATCTTTAACCCTTACTAGATTAAGGGCTCATTCAGACATCCATTTTTTCATGTGCGTGTTCTATCCGTGTTTTTCCCAGATATGAATATTAGAATATGTGCCTATATACACACAAATTATATAAATACATATATATATTGTGAGGCAGTGAGGGGAATTATATGCGAGGGACTATATGTATCCCCCAGAATGTGCATAGAAGCATATTGAACCAGCTGGAGTGTATTGCTATCACAGACATAGATGTGGTTGCAGTGGAGAATAAAAGAAAGTTATTTGACCAAGGCAGATTTAGTAAAACCCGGCATGGAATGTTATTCTTGGAGAGGACTACAGGATGGCAGTGGGGCGGTCCACTCCCTCCAGCCCGGGTCTTGCATGTGGCTCATGTCCACAGTTTTCTTTTAAAACCCTGCAGAAAAAGTTTGGGTGTGTCAGTTTTCTTGTTTGCAAGCTGCAGAGCTGGAGGCTCTGCAATACTGGCCTGTGTGACAGGAACACAGAGCCCAAGAAGGCAAAACTCTGACGCACCTCAGGGTGATACGGTGGTGCAGTCGCCCACGGCAACGGGCCTGGAAATCCTCCTGGCTGCGATCCAGAGGATGCCAATTTTCACTTTGTGAATTTTCTGGAGAATAAAGACATTTGATTTGAACTTTTCCTGGGTCACTGCCTCATTACCGCACAGTGTGAACACGTGAACACCGCCGCACTACAATAAATATATATATATATATATATATATATATATATATATATATATATATATAGTACAGACCAAAAGTTTGGACACACCTCATTTAAAGATTTTTCTGTATTTTCATGACTATGAAAATTGTACATTCACACTGAAGGCATCAAAACTATGAATTAACACATGTGGAATTATATACTTAACAAAAAAGTGTAAAACAAGTGAAAATATGTCTTATATTCTAGGTTCTTCAAAGTAGCCACCTTTTGCTTTGATGACTGCTTTGCACACTCTTGGCATTCTCTTGATGAGCTTCAAGAGGTACTCACCGGAAATGGTTTTCACTTCACAGGTGTGCCCTGTCAGGTTTAATAAGTGGGATTTCTTGCCTTATAAATGGGGTTGGGACCATCAGTTGTGTTGTGCAGAAGTCTGGTGGTTACACATCTGATAGTCCTACTGAATAGACTGTTAGAATTTGTATTATGGCAAGAAAAAAGCAGCTAAGTAAAGAAAAACGAGTGGCCATCATTACTTTAAGAAATGAAGGTCAGTCAGTCCGAAAAATTGGGAAAACTTTGAAAGTGTCCCCAAGTGCAGTTGCAAAAACCATCAAGCGCTACAAAGAAACTGGCTCACATGAGGACCGCCCCAGGAAAGGAAGACCAAGAGTCACCTCTGCTTCTGAGGATAAGTTTATCCGAGTCACCAGCCTCAGAAATCGCAGGTTAACAGCAGCTCAGATTAGAGACCGGGTCAATGCCACACAGAGTTCTAACAGCAGACACATCTCAACAACAACTGTTAAGAGGAGACTTTGTGCAGCAGGCCTTCATGGTAAAATAGCTGCTAGGAAACCACAGCTAAGGACAGGCAACAAGCAGAAGAGACTTGTTTGGGCTAAAGAACACAAGGAATGGACATTAGACCAGTGGAAATCTGTGCTTTGGTCTGATGAGTCCAAATTTGAGATCTTTGGTTCCAACCACCGTGTCTTTGTGAGACGCAGAAAAGGTGAACGGATGGACTCTACATTCCTGGTTCCCACCATGAAGCATGGAGGAGGAGGTGTGATGGTGTAGGGGTGCTTTGCTGGTGACTCTGTTGGGGATTTATTCAAAATTGAAGGCATACTGAACCAGCATGGCTACCACAGCATCTTGCAGCGGCATGCTATTCCATCCGGTTTGCGTTTAGTTGGACCATCATTTATATTTCAACAGGACAATGACCTCAAACACAGCTCCAGGCTGTGTAAGGGCTACTTGACCAAGAGGGAGAGTGATGGGGTGCTACGCCAGATGACCTGGCCTCCACAGTCACCAGACCTGAACCATATCGAGATGGTTTGGGATGAGCTGGACCGCAGAGTGAAGGCAAAAGGGGCAACAAGTGCTAAGCATTTCTGGGAACTCCTTCAAGATTGTTGGAAGACCATTTCCGGTGACTACCTCTTGAAGCTCATCAAGAGAATGCCAAGAGTGTGCAAAGCAGTCATCAAAGCAAAAGGTGGCTACTTTGAAGAACCTAGAATATAAGACATTTTCAGTTGTTTCACACTTTTTTGTTAAGTATATAATTCCACATGTGTTCATTTATAGTTTTGATGCCTTCAGTGTGAATGTACAATTTTCATAGTGATGAAAATACAGAAAAATCTTTAAATGAGAAGGTGTGTCCAAACTTTTGGTCTGTACTGTATATATATGTAGCGGTTACCAAAGAACACCGCAAGGCCGGATTCAAGTACGGCAAAGCAGACGAGAAGGCTGAAACAAAACTCCGGCTTTATTATGTACAAAGGAATTATATGCTGGGGGATGAGGATAACAGTATTTACAATAACAATATTGCCAACATGAACATAGGAAGATATAGCTGGAGCGAGTCACAAACTATGCTCCAGATATGACAATGAAAGCTCAGAACAAACAGTGCACAACAAGTTTCACAAACTACTCTGAGCTAATTCTCGATCTGGCTTTCCGCTAGTCAGGCCACGATGCTACAGTGTTCTAGCCACAGTAGTAAACTACGCTAAACCCTAACACAGTTCACATTGATGGGCCACTCACGCATGTGCAGATGGCGGCCGCCGCTTGTTCTTGGTGTGAAAGAGCCGGATGAATTCACTCGAGTCCTTTCCTTGTATACGGGTTCTCTTTTTTCCAGCTGGCAGGCAAACCTTGCTTCACTCTCACAGAAATGACTGACACGCTGTGTTGTGTGTTATCTCAGGTCCTCAGTCTCCAGGGAAAATTTTCTTCAAGAAAAGGATATATTTCTCTACTCCTTGACACAGTCCCAAACAACAAATCTTACTATAGTCCGTAATCTTGTCTTTCCGTAGAGTAACAGTGTCTTCTTTATAGTCTCTGCTGATCAGGAACCCTGCAGGCGTCTCCCTGTTACCTCAGACACACACAAGGTGTCTACTTCCTGGTTCTTCTCTCTCAGCACATACCAACCACAGCAGGTGGAGGCGACTAGTCCAAACACAAGACTCAGAGGGGAGCATGATGCCTTAAAGTCACAGTGTATTCAATGTCCAGTAAGGGCCGATCCCCTACACATACACACACACATCAGTAGTTGCACAGCCCAAAAATATATTATAAGGGTGCTACATCAGAACAACATATAATGACCAAAAGGTGGAGAAGAAAGCAGTACAAAATCGATGTGCACACCTGAATATAATATAAAATATATTTTATAGAAAACCAAAAAGTTAATACTCCCTAAAAACAATTATAATCCAAAAAATAGTTCCACAACACTGACATTCCAGCATAAACATGCAAATACTAAATATACAAAAAAAGGTAAATAAATTATGTACACAAATAGGGGTGACAATATATTGAGGAATAAAGTCTTAAGTATATCAGAAAAGTGCAGGGTATTAAGCAAGATGCAAATTTATGCTCATATTAAAGTGCAAACAATAAAGCTAATAAAATGTGAAAACCTATATATAAATATGAAAGAGCGTACAAAAACAATACATAAATTAAGGCACAGAAATCACACTATATAGTACATAAATAAAGAAATATGATATAATGGCTAAAGAAAAACCTAAACAGCTATATAATATATAGGAGGTGTCTAATGATATATTCAATATATCAAACCCATAATCTGGAATTCAAAGCAGTATAGGTTGTTTTCTGATATGTTATGCCGGCCATCTGCTGCTCTGCCATTGGGCAGGTGACGTTCCACTCCTCCAGATATGCAGGGGAGGGGGTAAACATTGTAATTCACACAGGAGGCGGGGGATCAGAAACTTCATTGAATAAAAAGACATTTCACAGCAACAAGACCTCTAATATAGGACATAAAGGTAGGCATAGATTCACATTTCTGTCAACTGTATGCCTATATTAGAGGTCTAGTAAGTCCCAGGAGGTGACAGATTCCCTTTAATAAGCCTGCATTAGAGAAGATTGTACTTTTCTGATTAGCTTTAGCGTTTACCCCTATAAGGCTACATTCAATTGGATAGCTGAATTTATAAAACCAGCAAATCAAGGTGTGCTCCGTACACTTGTTTGAATGTCACACGAGTACCGGATGTCACAACTGTACTGCGACAGAGTGAGGTCAGACGATTGCAGCATCTGGTGACACACAAACCTGCGGTAGTTAGAGCGGCTTCACCGTCCTATTAGCAGTTCTGGCTTTCTTTGCTCTGGTCCTGCAAGGGTTAAACTGCTTAGTTGGACTCCTGGAGTTCTCGGTCTTGGGTTGTTTCAGCTGTTCTGAGTTTGTTACTCCCAGCAGGTATAAGAACCCTTCTCCTTGCTTCTGACCTTGCCAGTGATAGTTACCACTCCCTGGTTTGGAGTTGAAGGAGAGAGTTCTGTGTTTGGACTTGGCGGTTGGAGAGCTTTTCAGGAGATTGCTGAGTGGAATTGGTTTGCATCTTTATCCTTAACCTCTTTCACTTGACTTATTCCTTCCAATTCCTCCCTGGTTTCCCACTCTGTTGTTTTGTGAGTGGATTTGAATGATTGTAGTTTTATTTTATCTGTTTGTTAACCCCTGTCTGTCTGGTTAGTTTTTACATATACACTTCGGCCTCACATCCCCCTGGGTGGGGGAGGGAACACATAAGGTAAGATAGGAGTATAGCAAGGTACGAGACCCGGCATTTCCACCATCTGGGGTAATCCGGGGGACAGGGATAGCCCAGGGTGCCCTAAGTTCGAGGGACTGGGTAGGTGCCCACAGTCTCTTGTCACTATGTGACACTGGAGCGGTTTACATTTGCTTGCACTAGTATGGTCTGTAAATCGTACCCGACTAGCACTTGCAGTGATTTTTTTGCATGTAGACTCAAAATGTATGTGGAAAATTATCCATGTGCACACGGGCTAGAAATTATTTTGTGTGAATGTACCCTTAGGCCACATTCACACAGACAGATTTTTGGACCATACAAAGATAGCACACAGACCAAAGTTAATCAATATGAATGTTTTGTGTGTGTGTGGGGGGGGAATTGCAGCATGTGCTGGTCTTCGTTTTTCAGAAGAGACTCACTAGTGGATTTCAATTGGAGCACACACAAAAAGGGATGCCATACAGACACCATGGGTATACCATCAATTTTTAGCAAATCTATTGCAAGTATTAATATAGGAAACTGTATATTTTTTTAAACATTTTTGTAAAAAATAAACATACGGAGGACATATGAATGACAATAGGGATGAAAAATTGTTTGACTTTTCTGGATGAAAAATGGTTGATTTTCATAAGCTTATGTGAACTTAGCCAACCTTGTGGTCTAGATGTTTCTTTTGATCTTTTAAAGTGCCAATTCTATGGAATCAGCTCCCTTCTCGGTCTCTATTTATACGCTGCATAGTGCAGAGATGTGTTGGCAGTTAATATTTGCAAACCACTCAGCCGTTCCTGGCAGACATCTAGTGCAGACATTTACAGCAGAGATCCACTTAGGAAAGAGAAAAATGGTATCTCGGGTGCCAGAAACACACGGTATGATTTATCTATGTCTATGCTTTTTCTCCTATGAATAGTTTATTTTTATTTAGTTTTGTTAACAAATGTCTATGCATTTCTAGTGTTCCTAGAAGAACAGAATATAAGAAGGAGAGAATGGACAGTGAGCGCATGACCTGATAACTCAGGTAGGAGGGCGTTCAGTCATATAAAAGTGAACATGACAGAGTATATTTATCTGACTCCTATTCAAACTCATAATTATTCAGAACTGGCTGACTAGTAGAAGGCTTTAGATGCATACAGAATATCTACATTTTAATTGATGTGATGAATCAGAAGAGTAGAATACCATCAGCTGCAGAGCACAGTGGGCAGATCTGGTGCATTCCCACACTGCCATACATTATAACTTTACTGATCAAGTTACAATTTTAGAAACTAGCAGGGAGCTTTACAAAGTTACATGTGCCAGAATTCAGCTACAATTTGTGCCAAAAAACAGTTTTCTATACCTGGGACCATATTTGTTATAGTGTTTTAGATACTTTTTTCACCTCACTCAACAAGGAGCATGGCTTCACAGGAAATGGCCACTGCTTACGATGCAACATCATGTGCCAAAATGTTGGTGGGTTCAGGTGGGATGGGTTCCTAGGGGCAGCATGGGCCAAACGTTAGAGGCAGTGGGAGGCCAAATGGAGTTCCCTGACGGACATTCCTACAGCATCCGGAGCCTATGGCTCAAGCCGGTACCTCTGAGCGAGCCTGGTCTTCTGACATCACAAGGTCAGTGGACGTGGCGCATAATATAGATCTTTACACTGCAATCAGGACCAAATCAAATCTTCTAGCAAAATCTGCTTAAGGGCTCATTCAGATTAGATTATTATATAGATGTGTGTTGTCCTAGTAAAAATTGGACACTACATTTGTAAGAGGAGGTGGCAATGCTCCTGAAAAATCCCGCATTGGTGCGAGAAGGTTGTCACCTGCTGTTCATATGGAACCATGTGGAACTAACCAGAACAGGAAGAGTTGCAGGGGGGACGAGTTCAGATGCAACACCCAGTCAGGTGCCACTGATGACAGAGTTCCTGAGTATAAAGGGTCTGCCTTCCAAACCAGAACCGGTTTTGGTGCCAAGAGAGAGAGAGGTGCAGACATGCACAGGAGAAGAAGCTGCAGCCAGAGTGTCAGGCCGCATTAGGAAGCGTGTACTAACCGTGTGCTGGCTGCTTGCAGATGGAATCCAGAGAGACTGCACCAAATCTGCACCAAATCAGATATAGAGCCCTGTCTTCGCCGATCAAGATTCGAGGACCTGGTCTACGCAAGTCAAGACTTGAGTCCATACTGCGTGTGTCAAGACCCCGAACCCTGAGGACACCAATCAAGATCCAGAGCCCAGCCCTCTTCTTCCGAGATTCGTCAATCACCGAAGACACCTGAGGAGACTCGACCCGTAAGAGGACGCCTGCAATGGTGGAAGGAAGACACAAGTGAGCCAGGCCGTCGCTTACAGCACTGACGCGCAGTACAGTGGTTGGTCTGGGCTAGGACAGCAGACAGGGTGGGGGTCAGTTGGAGCTAAAGAGGCTCAATATTCATTAGCAGACTTTGTCAGGAGAACATAGGGCCTAGCGGGAAAACCCAGTGACCCCTGCTAGGGCCACTGCTTCAGGAGGAGCCAACGTATGAAGCTCCCACAGAGACGGGTGTATCACCCGTCAGAGGAACACTACCCTGAGAGACTTTTTCTGCCATTCTAATTGTACTTTAAAGCTCATTATATGTCCTGCATTGTATAATCTACTTGTGATTACACTGTATATACTGTTTACGTGTTTCATAACTACTGCAAGTTCCTGCCATAGAAAGGGTAATAAATAGTTCATTGGCTGTTGTTGCCTCATGTATCTGTGCGTTGCATCCGGTTACTTGCATTACACATAGACCAATGTAATTTAATGGGACTGTTCAGATTACTGTTTCTTCACATGGACAAACAGTCCGTGTGAAAAAAAAAATTGCAGCATGCACTAATCTCCTCCGGGCACTGGATGAGAATCAAATACAAGTTTATAAGTGAGCAAAAAGAAAAATTGGATCCAGTACAGATCATCCCTATAACATCTGATGTTTATAGATATATTGCCATTATTAACGCAGGAAACTGTATTTGATAATGTATATTTTAAAATGTTGATGTATAAAAATTGGATGTTATATGGATGTAAAAAATGGACTCCATGATGGCACATGGATAAGAATATGAATTATCGGAGATTTGTGGATGAAACATGGATGATTTTAAAACATTCATCAGACACCCGCCTAAAACAAATTTTGAAAGATCAGCTCACTCCTAATTACAGTTTAAAAGGCATATCCACTAGTACTACTGATTAAAGCAAAAGAATCTATGACTATAGTTAGTGACATGTCCCATTGACGAGAGGAATAACTATTAGTTGTCAATTCATTCATTCATTTCAAGGAGGAAAAACTGAGGAATAAAGTGACAGAAAATTCTAAGAATTTTTTTATGAGGAACACAGTTCTTAAAACAAAACAGGAAAACACAGCTTTTTACATAAGGACATCAATATATTACCCTAGCAAACTTATTATTGTGTATAAAATCACAACCCATAAGACAGGAAATGTAGAAACGTGAAGGGGTCTTCTTTTCAAAACCCTGGTTTAGTAAATGCAAATACACACACCCCAATAACTCTATTGGGAAATCTCAGTCATACTTTAAACTTCAGCAAGTTCTTTCAACTTAAAGGTATATGAACACAATCTTTTTTCCTGAGTTTTTCTAGTGGAAATGAACAGAAACTCCCAAGTTTTTGAGAAATTTTGAGTTCTTGAGATAGCGTTTCTCCTTATGGAGAGTTTGCACTGACGAGGGCCAACAGCCCGAAACATCGTGTCTGCAAATTGAGATTCTGATTTGGCTTTTATCCTAAGTCATATTACACGACTCGTTAAAGGGTTGATTGTGACTTGTAGGATTGCTACTTCCAATAGTTGGCGCTATAGAGTACAAGCCCTCTTTTTCTCTGAAGAGGCAATTTGCATATTGAGTTCTTGAGAAGGATTTGGAGAGTTTCTGCTCCAAAATAACCTCAGTGTGCACATACCCAAAAAGGTTTTTTTTTACTATATTGTCTGCTCTCATAGATGTGCCCCCCCACCCGGACTGGCGGGATCAACCTCTGGGAGGAGGTCGGGAGACCGTCACAAGATGGCTGCATCCTTCTCAGCCACAAGAGCGGTGGAGTGGTGCTCCTCAGGGAAAAGACGACAATTTTTCTTTTCAATTTTATTACACCCTCCAGTCCCGAATGAGCTTTAATCAAAATTAAGTGGAAATGACCTTTAAGTTGTAGGTTTAGCCAGTCATATAATTTATATTTTAGTATTTGAAAGCTTAAGACGAATAGAATTAATTTCTCTCTCCTTATTTATATAGCACTGACATATTCCATAGTACGGTACACATATTACTATCTCTCACATCTTTCCTTGCACCCAATGGAATAAATAAGTGATGACTACAATCAATGAAGAATCAATGGTCAAGAACCAGGCAGCTATTGCTTTCCTTTACAGTATTCTTGTTTATTTTACGTAAATACAAAAATAAGATACCAATATCTAAACTAAAACTAAGGATCAGGCTAAATATTGATTTGTGATCCCTGGATTGTAATGATTTATAAATGGTAACGGATGAGAAACATTTACCAGAGGCGCCTTCTAAGAAGGTATAATTAGTAGGGTATGATATGTGCCAAGCAAGCTGTATCCATGAGGTGTGAGCAGCAAACAGAAAATCAGCAAAGACAAGTGACCTTTTACACTTGGAAGACATCAGTGCATTACACACTTTTGGCCCTTGTAGATGCTGAGTCAGTGTGACACAGAAGGGAGCTATGGTACATGAAGTCCTTACCATCTCAAGTGACACATTGAGGTCTTCATCCAGATACCTCAAGGCTTCAGGAGCACATTATGCGACTGATTAAAGAGGTTGTCCAGCTAATAAAACATTTATAAATGGGCTCAGACTGGTATATTAGAAGTTATACTAACCATCACAGATCCCCTGCAGCTTCTATTCTAACGCTTACTCGCTTGTCTCTACTTTTTGGCTCTGACCCTCGACACACTGGAAATGGCAGGAAATGCCCACTCAGCCAATTACTGGCAGCAGGGTAAACATTGCTGCAAGTTATTGGCTGAGTGGGCATTTTCTGCCATTTCCTATGTGTTGAGATGGGAGGGACTAAGACGAGCGGGGACCAGGTAAGCACTGAAATGGGAATGGAGAGGGATTTTTTTATTAAACTAGTCTGAGAAATTTTAAAAACAATTTTTATCCCCCAGACAATCCTCATTAACATTTATCAAGCCTTGAGCAAGGACCCTTACGCAAGAACAGTATATGGGCCCTTTGCAGTCCAATAACTCAACATCATGCACAATTCCACCTGCTTTGGAGGTAAAAATGGCCCCCTTACCTCTTGGGCCCCTGTGCGGCTGCACAACTTGCACCAATGATATGTTCGCCCCTTAGTTCAGTCATCAGTTTATAAGAACATTACAAAATTATAAGAACAAAGTTATATTTCTTAGGATTTGTAGAACTTAGGAGAATGAGTAATGTAGAATGAAATGTTTCTGGTTATAGCATCCTAACGAGGGAAATAGATAGAAATTGCTATGTGACATTGCTGCAGTCCATGCTAGGGGCAACCCGGAGTGTGTTTGCTGAGCGGCTCATTGCCCTCACTACATAAGAGATTAGACAGCACTGCTGGCTGTGAGAGAGATGCCTGTCTGCTCTGCACATAGGACTGACTTCACTTCTAATTACCTCTAGCATGATGTCTGACACCAACACGTGCATTCACCTCTTCTTGACTAGATGCTCCTGGGGATATTAACAGGAGACTTAAGGAAAGAGGCAGTGTCCCAAGTCCTTAGCCAAAGCTTTCCCCAGCAGGACGCTAATCCCCCACACAAACACTCAGTCCTGTCTTTAATACAGTTACTTAATCACCAACACATTAATGGGATGGAAATTTGTCCAGGGAGCGCGGTAATCTGTTTAACCCTTTAATATGAGGGAAAGTCGTAAAAAGGGGGCTACTTTTAATTACATTTTTTAAATACATATATAGATTTATCTCTCTCTCTCTCTATATATATATATTTATACACATACACACACACGCGTATGGTATATATTTCAGTGGTTTAAAAAACTTTTTTTAATCATTTATGTGGCCAATTTCTGAAGCTGTTATGTTTTTTTTTTTTCTTTTATGTCATAAGTTGTAGATTTCATTGGTAGCATTTTGGGGTATGACTGTTGGACTGCACTTTTTGGGGCATGTGTGGTGTCTTAATACATTTATTCTATTCATGTTTTTTTAATTGGAGAAAAGTGAGTGATTCAGATCCCCAAAATGATCAGAGAATGCAGTTGAGGTATAACATAGCCAATGCTTACTCAGTATTGAGAGGAAAAACTCCTGAGCCATTCTCCATACACCGGATGTGTGATTTACATGGCAGAAAGGGGTTTAAGGACAGATAGAATCCAGCTCCAATTGAAAACTGCCTGGGATAGATGGGAGGAGTGCTCCACTAATATGGAGACAGTAACTACCCCAAAATGTGCACTGCAAAAAACTACCTTGACAAGCACTTCCTCTAAGTGTTGTTGTTTGCATTGTATTTATCAGGTTAACACGGCTCCCGTAAGTCTAAAGCCCCCGTCTCACATAGCGATATCGCTAGCGATATCGGTGCTGAGTCACGGTTTTGGTGACTCACCAGCGACCTCACCAGCGATGTCGCTATGTGTGACACTTTGCAACGATCAGGCCCCTGCTGTGAGGTCGCTGATCGTTGCAAAGTGTCCTGGACCATTTTTTGGTCGTTGGCCTCCCGCTGGCCAGCACACATCGCTGTGTGTGACCAGCGGGACCAACGATCTGGCTGGTAACTATGGTAAACATCGGGTTACTAGGGGCACGCGCGCACTTAGTAACCCGCTGTTTACCATGGATACCACTCTGCTACGGTGCGCGGAGGCTCCCGCGCACCGTAGCAGAGTGGTATCCATGGTAAACAGCGGGTTACTAGGGGCACACGCGCACTTAGTAACCCGATGTTTACCATAGTTACCAGCCTGCTCCTGCTTGCAGCAGGCTGGTAACGGGAGCAGGACATCGTGGAACGATTCTTTCCACGATATCGCTGCTCCCCTGATCGCTGGTGAGCCTGCCTGTTTGACAGCTCACCAGCGATGTATTAGCGATGCAGCAACGATCCCTGACAGGTCGTATCGTTGTCGGGATCGCTGCTGCATCGCTTAGTGTGACGGGGCCCTAAGTCCTCATTAGGACATCTGCCAGAAAAAAACAGACCAATTTCCATCAGTGCTTTGCAGAGCCCCTAAACTGCCAAAACAGCAGAAATAACCAAAAAGTGACTCCCGGTTTTGAAAATTACACTCTGCCCCTGTATATGAACTCCATCTGCAATACATTGCTCCTCAGCCCCTGTAAACACAGCCTCCATGTGCACTATGTCACTCCTCAGCTCCTGTATACAGCCTCCTTCTGCAGAACATCACTCATCAACCTGTGAATATAGCCTCCATCTGCAGTACATGCTCCTCATTCCCTGTACACAGCCTTCATCTGCAGTGAATTATTTCTCAGTCCCTATATACAGCCTCCAAGTGCAGTACATGCTCCTCAGCCCCAACATACAGCCTACATCTACACTACATGTTCCTTAGCTTCTGTGTACTGCCTCCATATGCAGTATGTCACTCACTCCTCAGCCCCTGTATACACCCTTTGACTGCAATACATGCTCCTCAGCCCCTGTATACGGCCTCCGTGTCACTGGGATAGCGCGACAGAGAGGGGCCAGAAGATTGAGGAGTCTGGTTTCACAAACTTCTGCATTGGTTAGAAGTACTTCACCATCTTCTTAAACAGTGCAGGTTTTTTCCTTGCTAGCTGTTATGATCTGCTACAGGGACTAAGGAAAGACAGGAGAACTGTCCCTACAATAGAACTAAACTAGATCCCTACGATGTAACGGGGAACCTGATCCTGCGATCAGACCCGCTAAAGTCCTCGGCTAGTCTGTACGAAGACCTATAGATGTGAGGGAGGGATCCCTACAAGAACTAGGGACTGGGATAAGTTGGACACCTCCTAGCAGAAATAGTAGCAGTCAAAGACAAACACACAACAAAAAGCATAGAGGTCAGAAGACCTAGCAAAACTAACAGAGAACGGCAACAGAGCACCAAGCTAGCTCAAGAGTAGTAAATACAATGAAGTCCAGCAAGACCGGGAGGGCGGAGCCGGATTAAATAGGCAAAAATGGTCATGTGACCAGCAAACTAAAAAAAACCTAACAGGAGAGTTCTAACAGTACCCCCTCTTCTAAGAGGATCCTCCAGATCCCCTAGGCCCAGGCTTACCAGGAAACCTCCTGTGAAACGCTCTGACCAGTCTGGAAGCAGAAACATCATCCGCCCTCACCCATGAGTTATCCTCAAGTCCGAAACCCTTCCAAGCGACGAGATACTGCAAACTCCCTCTATACCGTCTAGAATTTAGGATGCGGGAAATTTCATATTCCCCGTCCTCCACCACCGGAGGAACAGTGGCAGAGGCATCACCATCCGACACATCAGCTTTTTTCAACAGAGAAACATGAAACACCGGGTTAATCTTCCAGGACGTAGGAACCTCCAACCTAACAGCAGATTGGTTAACTATCTGAAGCACCTTAAAGGGCCCTACGAACTTGGGACCCAATTTTTTAGAAGGAATCCTCAATCGCAGATTCTTAGAGGACAACCAAACCAGGTCACCAACAGCAAACAAAACCTCTTGCCGTTTCCTATCAAAGTACCTCTTAGATTTTTTGTTAGCCTCCTGAAGATTACCACGCACATCCGTCCAAACTCTCTCCAAATCACCGGAAAAACTCTCCTCCTCAGGCACAGCCGAAACCAATTTGGAGAATGACCCAAAAGACGGATGTCTCCCAGAACAACAAAAAAAAGGCAAACACCCAGCAGAAGAGGATGTATGGTTGTTAAGAGCAAATTCAGCAAGTGGCAGAAACTCAGACCACCCCTCTTGATTGTCTGCCACAAAACAGCGCAAGAACTGCTCAACATCCTGGTTCTTCCTTTCTGTCTGGCCATTAGACTCAGGATGATATCCAGATGAAAACGACAAATGAACTCCCAACCTGTCACAAAAGGCACGCCAAAAACGAGCCACGAACTGAGGTCCCCTATCAGAAACAATGTCAGTAGGAACACCATGTAGTCTGACAATTTCCTTGACAAAGGCCTTAGCGAGTGTCTTAGCGCAAGGCAGTTTGATGAAGGGAACCAAGTGACACATCTTGCTAAAACGGTCCACGACCACCCAGATGACCGTGAAACCTTCAGAGGGGGGAAGGTCAGTAATAAAGTCCATAGCCAGATGTGTCCAAGGTGCACTAGGAACCTCCAGAGGGCAAAGCAACCCCGCAGCAGGAGCATGCGAAGACTTGGATCTAGCACACACAGTACATTGGCGCACCCACTTAATGACTTACTTCTGCCATCCAGGCCACCAAAAACTGCGACCCACAAGTCTCTTGGTCTCAGAAATTCCTGGATGACCTGCCAACCGAGACTCATGACACTCAACAAACAAATCTCTCCTAAAGGTCCTAGGCACAAACAACCTCCCATGGGGAGTGTTAGATGGGGCATTCTCCTGAGCTTTAAGAATCTCATCCTCCAAAACGGAGTCCAAAGCAGCAATCACAACACCTTCTTGTAAAATGCTCTCCTCTTCCTCCTCAACACCGACCATGGGAGAAAAGCTGCGAGACAAAGCATCCGCTTTAACATTCTTGGTACCCGGGATGTAAGTAACGGAAAAATTAAACCGCGAGAAAAAAAGTGCCCGCCTAGCCTGACGGGCATTCAAGCGCTTGGCAGCATCAAGATAGATCAGATTTTTATGATCAGTGAAAACCTGAATGGGAAATTCAGCACCTTCCAAGAGGTGACGCCAGTGTTCAAATGCGAGTTTAATAGCCAGCAATTCCCGATTACCAATATCGTAATTAAGTTCAGTCTCAGAAAATTTTTTTGAAAAAAAGGCACAGGGATGTACTCCATCCTTGTTTTCCTGAGACAACACCGCACCGACCCCCACCGAAGAAGCATCAACCTCAACCAAAAACGGCTTAGTCACATCAGGCTGCATAAGGATGGGAGCAGAGGTGAACCTCTCCTTTAGAAACACAAAAGCTTCAATGGCCTCAGAAGTCCACTGAACCGCATTAGCACCTTTCCTGGTGAGATCGGTCAGCGGTTTGACAATAATAGAAATTTTTTTTATGAATTTTCTGTAATAATTGGCGAAACCCAAAAACCTCTGTATCGATTTCAAACCAATAGGCCTAGGCCATTCCTGCACAGCTTGAACTTTAACCGGGTCCATCTCAAAACCTTCACTGGAGATAATGTAGCCCAAAAAACTAATTCTCTGTACAGCGAACTCACATTTCTCCAGCTTAGCAAAAAGCGAATTGTCCATTAATAACTGTAAAACCTCACGTACGCTCCGCTAATGAGACTCCAGATCAGGCGAATAAATCAGAATGTCATCCAAATACACAACCACATTTTTGCCGATTAAAGGTCTAAGGATGTCATTAATAAAGATTCTGAAAAAATGCTGGAGCATTGGTAAGACCAAAAGGCATAACCAGATTCTCAAAATGACCCATAGGAGTGTTAAAAGCAGTCTTCCATTCATCACCCTCCTTCATGCGCAACAAATTGTATGCCCCCCGGAGATCAATTTTAGAGAACCACTTGGCCCCCACTAACTGGTTAAATAAATCAGGAATCAATGGCAGTGGGTAAGGATTGCGTACAGTAATTTTATTAATCTCACGAAAGTCCAGACAAGGACGTAAACCGCCATCTTTTTTTTTTACAAAAAAAAATCCAATAGCCACAGGAGACTTGGAAGGCCTAATGTGACCGGCGGCCAAGCTTGTCTGTATGTATTCCTCCAAAGCCTTTCTCTCAGGAATAGTAAGATTAAATAAACGACTTTTAGGAAGAGTCGCTCCAGGGACAAATTCAATGGTACAATCATAGTCTCTATGGGGAGGCAAAATTTGTGATTCCTCCTCAGAAAAAACTCTCCAAAAATCCTGAATAGGTACAGGCAATTCCCCTTTATCCACAGCAGCAATACGTCCCTTACAACACTTGTCATAACACTTAGGGCTCCAGGACTTAATTTCATTGGTAGACCAATCCAGTACAGGATTGTGCAATTTTAACCAGGGTAACCCCAATATTACTGGAGAAGGCAAATTATCCAATACCACCAAATCCAAATTTTCTTGGTGAATACCATCAATAGTGAGGGGAAATTCACAGACCTTATGAGTAACACTCTTCAAGGGAGAGCCATCAACAGAAACCACAGCAATAGGGGATGACAAAGTTTTAGGTTCTAATCTAAGTTTTTCCAAGAATCCCCCATCAATCACATTCAGAGTAGAACCACAATCCACAAATACCCGAAATTCAATTAATTCATCCTGAGCAGCAGTAATGGCAGATAGGAATACTCCCTTAGAATTTAAACAGGCAATAAGGGCATAACTGACCATTTTTTTTTCTTTCTTCATACGAAGCACACAGTTCTTAATAAAATGACCAGAATTTCCGCAATAGAAGCACAAGCCTTCAGAAAGCCTGCAGTCTTTTTCCTGAGAGCGGGGTGTCATCGCCCCAATCTCCATCGGCTCTCCATTGTCAGCACAGACCCTCTCAAGACTCGGAGCTGACATAGCAGAGGATTTGCTCTCATTAACCCTAGCACGCAGTCTCCTGTCCACCCGTATAGCTAATTGCATTGCCTCCTGCAAGTTTCCAGGTGTGGGATAAGCAATCAGTAAATCCTTAACCCTTTCACCTAGCCCTGCAAGAAACAAGCTTTTCAAAGCTGAATCGTTCCACCCCACCTGGGCAGACCCCGACGGAAGTGAGAACAATATTTTTCCACATTACCTGATCCCTGCCTCAAACGTCTCAATTCAGACTCAGCAGATGAGACACGATCAGGATCATCATACAACAAACCCAAAGCAGAAAAAAAACTATCCACTGATCTAAAGCACGGATCACTAGGTTGGAGAGAGAAGGCCCATCCCTGAGGATCTTTGCGCAAAAGTGACATTATGAACCCTATGCGCTGTGATTCATCACCAGAGGATCCGGGTCTCAAACGAAAATACAATAAACAAGCATTTTTAAAAGAAAAAAAATCTTGTTGTTCGCCAAAAAATAGATCAGGCAGACGTACCTTTGGTTCCACAAAATGCGCTCCAGAACAGCTACTCACGTGTTGTTGGAGCTCGGCCACCTCCAGAGAGAGTCCCTGCAAGCGTTGAGCCAAATCTTGAACCGAGACCATGATGGAAAACTGGAGGTCTTTCCTTAGAGAAAATTATTTTTTTTTTCTTTTAGGGCTGGACTTACTGTTATGATCTGCTACAGGGACTAAGGAAAGACAGGAGAACTGTCCCTACAATAGAACTAAACTAGATCCCTACGATGTAACGGGGAACCTGATCCTGCGATCAGACCCGCTAAAGTCCTCGGCTAGTCTGTACGAAGACCTATAGATGTGAGGGAGGGATCCCTACAGGAACTAGGGACTGGGATAAGTTGGACACCTCCTAGCAGAAATAGTAGCAGTCAAAGACAAACACACAACAAAAAGCATAGAGGTCAGAAGACCTAGCAAAACTAACAGAGAACGGCAACAGAGCACCAAGCTAGCTCAAGAGTAGTAAATACAATGAAGTCCAGCAAGACCAGGAGGGCGGAGCC
The DNA here is from genome assembly GCF_046119375.1 of Phyllobates terribilis. Taxonomy (NCBI): domain Eukaryota; kingdom Metazoa; phylum Chordata; class Amphibia; order Anura; family Dendrobatidae; genus Phyllobates; species Phyllobates terribilis. The sequence goes on from NW_027362767.1 coordinate 99,844,319, forward strand.
GGATTAAATAGGCAAAAATGGTCATGTGACCAGCAAACTAAAAAAAACCTAACAGGAGAGTTCTAACACTAGCAGTGCAAGGGTTAATCTGTTCAGCTGAAGCTCCTGGAGCTTTCCTACCTGGATTGTCTCAGCTGTTCAGAGTCTGCCACTCCTCTCTGCTATATATGCTCACTTCTGGCACTTAGGAATTGCCAGTGTTAGTTCTTACTGCCTGATTTGGAGTTGGAGGTGTAGTTCATGGTTGGAGGTGGTGTTTGGAGATTTGTTCAGGAATTTGTTGATTGAAGTTTTTGTTTGTGTGCACATCCTCATCCTCTCCTATTTGGTTTCTCCTTCCTTTAACTCCCCTGTGTTCCACTCAGTTGTTTGGTTAGTGTATTATGTATGATTGTTATTTTCAGTTATTCCTGCCAGTCTTTCCTTGTTTGTCTGGTTAGTGTATTCCTATACACTTCGTCTTTCCACCTCCCTGGTTGGGGGAAGGGACAGATAAGGGTTGATATAGGAGCATAGCAAGGCATGTGAACCCAGCCTCTCCACCTTCAGGAGTAATCCGGGGGACAGGGATAGACTAGGGCGCCCTGGAATGGTCTATAATTTTATGCAGTTTTACTCTATTCTTCATGCAGTGAACGTGATAAGATTAATATATTCTTTGGTCTGGTATGAATATACTAACGGCAGAATAATGTAGAATTTTTTATAATTTCCTCTTTTTTTTTCACACTAAAAACTCTGATTTACAAAAATTAGTTTTTGCATCCCCATGCAGAGCTATGACTTTATTACTCTGTGAGAGCAGTGTTCCGGGTTTTATTCGTAACATTTTGGACTGCATAATTCTTTGAGGGCTTTTTTTTCAATTTTCGAGTGGCAAATTGAACAAAAAGCAGCAAATCATAAATTGGTTTTATTTATTTTTTTTCCACGCCATGCACAGTGTGGTAAAAGTGATAAGAAAGCTTTATTCTTTGTGTAAATGTGATCACAATGATACAACATTTACACACGTGGTCAAAATTGTTGGTAACTCGTTTAATGAAAGAAAAACCCACAATGGTCACAGAAGTAACTTGAATCTGACAAAAGTAATAATAAATTAAAAATCTATGAAAATGAACAAATGAAAGTCACACATTGATTTTCAACCCTGCTTCCACAGAATTAAAAAAAAAATTAAACTCATGAACTAGGACTGGACAGAAATGATGGTACCCCTGAAAATGTGACAAAAGGGACATGTTAAATCAAGTTGTGTCCACTAATTAGCATCACAGGTGCCTACAATCAGCAACTCACTGCTGAGAGTAGCATCTGCTTTGTGAGCTCCAGGACTTCCAGGAGGAGGGTCGTAGCCTGCCTCTCTTCTCCTCAGGGAGAGGCAGGCTTAATGGGAGGCCAGCATGGCTTCCCAGCCTTCTGTCCCCCGGTCTATGTTGGCGGGGGATAAGGAGCCACAACAACCGGCCCAGGAGGGAGTGAGGAGATCGGGAAGGGTGAGGAAGAACATACCCACCTACTCCAACCCCGAGACGGTTCATCGCCCGCCCAGAGAGGGAGACAGGGGCACCCCAGGCCCTAGGAACAAGAGCCCAGCAAGATCCTGGGGGGAGATGAGCTCCAGTGAGTCCACAAGTTCCTTCTCCTCCTGTGTGGTCGCCATGCTGAGAGAATACAAGGACGCCGGCAAAGCGCAAACCCAGCTGAAAGAGGAGCTGTGGGTGGCCCGGGTCCTGAACATCCGGGCATCTAACAAGGAAAGACCCGTGACCTCCCAGAGGTTTAAAGCCCTCAGAGACGAGGTGGTCTGGTTAGTGCTCCTCCGGGAGGGGATTGAGAAAAGCGCAGGTCCCTTCCTTGAAAGGTTTAAGAACCAGCGGCGTTTCTCAGAAATGAAGGGGTTAAACACCTCAGGAGAACAGCCAGCCGGCATCCTTGGTGAAGAGGAGGGGAGGATGAAGAGGTGACTGGAGCCCCAGGTGCTGGAGCCAAGCGGGAGAGTGAGGGGCAGAGCTGGAGCGCAAGTGCTCTCCCTGCAGGGCAGAGGACTCCGACAGCAGAGGCTGGAGTGTAGGGGGAGGAAGAGGAGGAGGATGGAGGATTACTGAGGGAGATCCGACTGCTGGAGTCTCCTGTGGACCTGACGAGGTTTTCCTTCGGAGAGGATGAACAGGTAGAGGAGACAAAGAAGAGGAAGAAAAAGACCGGAGGAGCTGCACAGGAGGTGGTGAGTTACAAGTATGTACCAATGTCTGATGTTGCGCCTGCCACCTCCTGTGTAAACCCCACCAAACCTAAAGGCACGGGCTCTGCAGTGGGTTCGAGGCAAAGGCAAGGTGGGGAGAGGAGAAGGACGTCCGGCGATGCTGCCATCTGTGCGGGGAACAGTGCAGGGAGCGAGGCTGTGGAGGTACTCACGGCGCCGGACATAGGAAGTTCTGTGGAGTTTCCCTCCCTGCCCTCTGCGGCTAAGCCGGTTATCACCGGGGCTGGGGAGGCCGGGAGCGATGTAAAAAAAAACCCTGCGAGGAACACTGGGCGCACTGCTGCGACAGGGGGCAGTGTGCCCCTGCACCCAAAAAGAACACTAAGGCCCCAAAGTCTGTGGGTGCAGAGCGGGCAGCGGTGCCCAGGAAACAAAATGCTGCAGTAGGAGGGCAGGGCGCTCCAGGAGAAGACCTGCAGAAAGCCAGCACAAACCAAAAGAAAACGGGTGTGGTGTTGCAGGGAAAGGAGTCTCTGGAAGTGCTCCCCTCCCCCGGCCCAGCAGGTGTGAGTGCAGAGACACCAGACACAGGGGAAGAAGGAATGGATGTGACTGTGGAAGGTGCAGAGAACAGTGGAGTAAATGGTGGTAATGGGGTGACAAGTAAAGGGAATGGAAGTAGTGGTGGAGTGAATGATGGGAGTAGTGGTGGAGTGAATGATGGGAGTAGTGGGAATGGTTGGAGTAGTAGTGGAGTGAATGATGGGAGTAGTGGTGCAGCAAATGGTGGGAGTAGTAGTGGAGTGAATGGTGGGAGTAGTGGTGCAGCAAATGGTGGGAGTAGTGGTGTAGCAAATGGTGGGAGTAGGAGTGGAGTGAATGATGGGACTAGTGGTGAAGCAAATGGTGGGAGTAGTAGTGGAGTGAATGATGGGAGCAGCACTGGTGTTGGTGGGGGGGGAGTAGGAGCTGGTCCCGCAACCCCCCCAGCAATGGCTGGGGTTTCAGCCCAAGCTTTTCAGGAGCTGTCTGTGCTGGGGGTAGTAGTGTGCCCTTGTCTGGTGGCCCCGGGGATGGTGACTTGCAACAGCAACTCCTAGACCCCCTGAGGAGAGGGGAGAGCTCCATCCCTGTAGAGGGGAGGGAGGTTGATCTGTCTTTCTGGATAGAGAGACATGCTCTTTCAGCGTTCCGAGATAGAGGGGCAGAGACTGTCTGTTCTCTGCCGACAACAGGGCAGAGGAGTAATCGTAGGAATGTGGCCCGGCTCCAGTGGGTAAGCAAGGATGCCTGTCCTGATAGGTCGAAGGTGGTTGAACTCCTGCTGGGGATGGGCTTTGCGGCATATGACATATTTGGCTTGATCCATCCCTACGGGACCTCCTACTTCGATGTCAGCTTCGTGAGACCGGAGAGCCTTGAGCTTTTCTGGTCTCGCCATGAGCTGGCTCGGAGTCGCCCCGAATGGCAGAGTTTCTTTCCCCTGGCAATAACCCGCCAAAATTCAGTCAGGAAGGTCACCGTTTTGACTAGTAACGAGTCGCTTTCCTGTATGGACATTACAACCTGGGTAAGTCGATACGGAGAGGTCATCGATACTCCCCAAAAGAATCTCGATGACCATGGTATCTGGTCAGGGGCCTGGACCTTCATGGTGAAAATGAAGGTTTTGGGAAATACTGTTACCCATATCCCCTCCTCAACCTTTTTGAGGAGGGATAGGATCTTGATTTTCTACCGGGGGCAGCCTAAGGTCTGTCACAGGTGTGGTAGCCCCACACACTTCAGTGCGCAGTGTACCACCCAGAAATGCGCACTGTGTGGGGACCTTGGTCATCTTGCTGCTGCCTGTGGCAGAATTAGGTGTAACTTGTGTGGTGACCTTGGTCACCCGTTCAGTCTCTGTCCGTGTTCCTTCGCCAATGCTGTCCTGAAAATGGTGAGTGCGGAACAGGCGAAAGCCGGGACTAATCTTGCCGGTGAAAGGACCAGCAGAGGCGGGGGAGGCAGGGAACCGGTGAGGAGCAAGCTGCCGCCATCCAACATCAGGCGGCAGGAGCAGCGCCGTGGCGACAGGGGGCAGGGAGTAATGTCCCTAAACTCTGACTCAGGTACTTCACTTGCAGCTGACTATCCTAAAGACAGCGAACTGAGCGAGGAAGTCAAGAGACTTGAAAGGGAAGAGCTAGAGGACGTCACATCTTCCCAGGAACCCTCATCTGCTGACAGTCTTGATGAGGGAGAGGGGGAGTGGTCACAGAAAAAGAAAAAGGGTAACAGGAAAACGGCCAGAGGTAGGAGGGGGACCAGGTCTCGAGCAGCCTCTTTGGAGTGTGACCCCTCTGACTCTCTGGCCGTGATCCAGGCGCCATTGGAGGGTTCAGCCGCCCCCCTCTGGTGGATCTCTCCAACCAGTTCCGGGCTCTCCAGGACCTCCCTCTGGAGGGGGGGGGGACCCGGGACCGGAAGTTGCGGACAAGGTGGTTGGGGCTCAGGAGATGGCTGGGTCTTCCTCTCGGGGGGCAAATACAAGGCCCTCTGGCGGGGGACGACTAACCCAGGACCACCAGACAAGGACAAGAATGTATGTAAGGAGAGAATGGATGAGTCTGTTTGTCTTAAGCACACTAAAAACCTGTCATTATCGGAGGAAGAGGTTGGGACTGTCAGTGGTGGGAAGAAAAAGGCTATCTAATTCAATCATGATGGTGGCACCCACCCCATTGACGCTGGCAACTATTAATGTTTGCAGCATAAAGTCAGATGCGGCAAGGTACATGGCCTTTCATTTTCTAGGCCAACTTGATGCCGACATTTTGTTTTTGCAGGAGACCAGGTTGACTGATATATCAACCTTGCATAGAGCAAGGCGGAAGTGGAGGCATGGGCCCTCCTACTGGTCTCTTGCGGCCGAGCCGTATAGCGGGGTGGTGGTCCTTTTTAAGACCATAGCGTGTTGAATGCAGACGAATGATCGAATTAGAAATGGGGAGATGCTTGATCCTAGATGTCTCCATGGGGGGACAAGAGCTTCGGCTGACTAACATCTATGGTCCCCAGTCCAAGTGGGCCCGCAAATGTCTCTTCCTGAAGATCAAACCTTTTTTATTTTCAAGTCGGCAGGTGGTCTTCGGAGGGGATTTCAACAATGTTACGAGATCCTGTGATAAAGGAGGTTCCGGAGACCAGCTGGCTTATGACTGCGTCGCGTTAAACAGGATAGTAAGTGAGGCTCGCCTGGTGGATGTCCACATCCGGCACAACCCAGGCGACACGGGATTCACCTTTTTTGAAGGTAGTCAGTGCAGGTCTAGGAAAGACAGGTTTTATTTGAAGGAGGAGGCCATCTCTTCACCGTTGTCGGTTGTGGAGGTGGAGTTCTCCGATCACTGTTTGATTATGTTTTCTCTGAATGTTACAGAGACTCCTCGGATGGGAAGAGGTTATTGGAAGCTGAATTCGTCACTCCTTGAGGAAGAAGCTGTAATGCGGTCTTTTGAGGAATTCCTTCAGAGCCAGGTACCATTGCTGGGCCTAAGTAACACTAAGTGGTGGGAGATGTTCAAACATCGGGTGGCGAGATTCTTCCGGCAGCTCTCGAACCTCAGAAGCCTGAACAGGGATCGCCTGTATCAGAACCTGAGGAGGAAACTCGAGCATCTTGTCTCGACTGGAGGTAGCCACGAGGAGATCTCCAGAGTGAAGTCCTTGCTGAAGAGGTGTCAGTACGATAGGCACGCATCTTTGGTTTTCGAGAGGGACTACGGGAAGTACTGCTCGTCCGACCCTTACAGAAACTGTAAGATGTCAGTGAATAGTAAGATAGTGACGAGGCTGATGGACAGTACGGGGTCCCTGAGAAGGTCCAGATCAGGGATCTTGGAGGTCGTCAGTTCCTACAACTCGCACCTCTTGGGAAGGAGGGAGCTGGATCATGACGGGATGTTGGCTTTCCTGGCTGAATCTGTTACTGAGCCAGGGGCTGACCTCTCGCTGGGCGGTTTGGCAGAAGCGATCAAAGAAGAGGAAGCGAGACTGGCGATCGATGGGCTTAGGCCCAAAAAGTCGCCAGGTCCAGATGGCTTAACATCGAAGTTTTTTAGGACCTTTAGGGACTCTTTGGTCCCCCTCTTGACTCAGGTGTTTAACGAGTGTCTCTCCTCGGGCACTCTGCCGAGATCATTAAGGAGGTCAGCTTTGATCATTTTGTCAAAGGGTAAGAATCCGTCACGCATTGAGAACAGGCGTCCCATAGGACTTCTCAATGTGGACAGGAAGATTTTGGCTAAGATACTTTTCAACAGGCTGGTGAAGTTTGCACCCCGGCTCCTTTCAGAGGTTCAGCACTGTTGCGTTACTGGCCGTAGCACTTTTAGTGCTGTTCTAGGTGTCTGAGAGGCCGTGGAGCAAGGTAGGGCGGGCCTTTGGAAGGGGTTCTTGCTGACCCTGGATCAGGCAAAAGCCTTTGATCGGGCTAGCCACGAGTACCTCTGGTCCACTCTTTTGAGGTATGGTCTGCCTGGAGGGTTTGTGGACTGGCTTAAGACCTTGTATGCAGGGGCTGAGACTTTCCCACTGGCAAATGGGTGGATTGGACAACCTTTCGGGGTAGGATCCGGTGTCCGTCAAGGCTGTCCTCTTAGCCCTTTGATTTATGCGTTTGCAATCGATCCCTTCATCAGAAGGATCGATTGTGGACCATTGGCGGGGGAGCGGATGGGCGGGGCGGCGCCGGAGGCTATCCTGAGGGTGGTGGCCTACGTAGACGATGTCACCGTCTTTGTTTCTTCGCAAGAGGAGGCAGTGGTGGTGATGTCAGAAGAGGAGCGCTACTCGGAGGTATCCGGGTCCAAGGTCAACCAGGATAAGTGTGAGAATCTCTGGCTTGGAGGCGGAGATCCCGGGTTTGATCTTCCGGACACCCTCCCCGAACCCCAGGAACATGCCAAAGTCCTGGGCATCGAATTCGGCCAGGGTGATTACCCCATGAAAAACTGGGAAGGCAGAATTAAAGGTGTCGCCCAAAGAGTGGACCAATGGAGGGGTTGGTCTTTGACCCTGAGGGAAAGGGTTGGCCTGTGGAAAGCTTTCCTGCTCCCCTTGCTAATCTACCTGGGCAGCGTCTGTGTCTTGCCAGAGCCTCTCTGGACACGGGTCTACAGTCTGTTCTTCCAGATGTTATGGGGGAACAGACTGAACCTAGTCAAGCGGGAGGTCACTTACCGCATGAGGAGACTAGGGGGTTTGAATATGGTGAACCCCGTGGTGTTCCTAGTGAACACCTTCTTGAAAGTGAACGTGGTAAACCTCTGGAAGGAGAGGGCTCCTCCGTGGGTATTCTCCTGCAAGGGATGGTTTCAGCCTTTCTTCCAGGAATGGGAGACAGGGGGAAGATTGAAGGATCTTCGCACACCACACGGGCATCTCCCGGCTTACGTTACCCCGGTTCTGAAAATGATCCGCCAGTGGAGTCTGGGAATGTGGGAGGTGAGGTCCCTCCCGAGGAAACTCCTCGATATGAGGGTCTTGCTTTCTCATTTTCAGAGTCCATTGGTCCTCAAAGACTGCCCAAGTCGGGATCTGGAGGTTGGGTTGAGTTTGTTAAATTCTAGCAGGATCCCCAAGAAGTACTGGGACTTGACTTGGCGCTGCTTCCATGGTAAGTTGTATGTGAGGGACAATTTGAAGTACAGGAGCTCCGAGGACAGGAATTGCCCCCGTGAGGCTTGTGCTAACGTGCTGGAAAGCATGGAGCACTTCCTGCTTCATTGCCCCTTTAATACAGAGGTGTACAACAGGGTGGGGGCTTCCATTGGTTGGCCGCGGCTGGCTACTCTGTCCTATGTCGGGTGGGCCTATGGAGCGTTCGGAGACCTGGGGAGAAGGGACCGAGCCACTTTATTCATAGTAAGCGCAGTGGTCAGGTATTTCACGTGGAACACACGAGTTTTAGTTTCGACGCAGAGTAAAATCCTCCATGTAGATGAAGTTTGTAGGGACATTCTAGGTGACCTGGTGAAGGTACGTTCTCTGGAGTATGAAAGACTGGGTGCCCGGAGGGGGGCCAATCTCTGGAGGGGCTTTTCCTTCAGGGTGCCTTAGTCCGGTAGTACTTCTATAACTTGGTGGTGGGCTGATGTCTTTCCACCCTTAGATTTTTGTTTTGTATTTATGTCTCCTGAATAGAAGGTTTGCAGGCATCAAACTTGAGCCATGGATGGTGAGTATGTAGGTTGTATTCTGTGATGTTGGTTTCTGTATATATTGTATATTACAGTTAAATGAAAACGTTTGGGCACCCCTATTAATCTTAAGCTTAATGTTTTATAAAAATTGGTGTTTTTGCAACAGCTATTTCAGTTTGATATATGTAATAACTGTTGGACACAGTAATGTTTCTGCCTTGAAATGAGGTTTATTGTACTAACAGAAAATGTGCACTCTGCATTCAAACAAAATTTGACAGGTGCATAAGTATGGGCACCTCACCAGAAAAGTGACATTAATATTTAGTAGATCCTCCTTTTGCAAAAATAACAGCCTCTAGTCACTTCCTGTAGCTTTTAATGAGTTCCTGGATCCTGGATGAAGGTATTTTTGACCATTCCTCTTTACAAAACAATTCCAGTTCAGTTAAATTTGATGGTCGCTGAGCATGGACAGCCCTCTTCAAATGATCCCACAGATGTTCAATGATATTCAGGTCTGGGGACTGGGATGGCCATTCCAGAACATTGTAATTGTTCCTCTGCATGAATGCCTGAGTAGATTTGGAGCGGTGTTTTGGATCATTGTCTTGCTGAAAGATCCATCCCCTACGTAACTTCAACTTTATCACTGATTCTTGAACATTATTGTCAAGAATCTGCTGATACTGAGTGGAATCCATGCGTCCCTCAACTTTAACAAGATTCCCGGTGCCGGCATTGGCCACACAGCCCCAAAGCATGATGGAACCTCCACCAAATTTTACTGTGGGTAGCAAGTGTTTTTCATGGAATGCTGTGTTTTTTTGCCGCCATGCATAACGCCTTTTTGTATGACCAAACAACTCAATCTTGGTTTCATCAGTCCACAGGACCTTCTTCCAAAAAGAAATTGGCTTCTCCAAATGTGCTTTTGCATACCTCAGCCGACTCTGTTTGTGGCGTGCTTGCAGAAACGGCTTCTTTCGCATCACTCTCCCATACAGCTTCTCCTTGTGCAAAGTGCGTTGTATAGTTGACCGATGCACAGTGACACCATCTGCAGCAAGTTGATGCTGCAGCTCTCTGGAGGTGGTCTGAGGATTGTCCTTGACTGATCTCACCATTCTTCTTCTCTGCCTTTCTGATGTTTTTCTTGGCCTGCCACTTCTGGCCTTAACAAGAACTGTCCCTGTGTTCTTCCATTTCCTTACTATGTTCCTCACAGTGGAAACTGACAGGTTAAATCTCTGAGACAGCTTTTTGTATCCTTCCCCTGAACAACTATGTTGAATAATCTGTTTTCAGATCATTTGACAGTTGTTTTGAGGAGCCCATGATGCCACTCTTCAGAGGAGATTCAAACAGGAGAACAACTTGCAAGTGGCCACTTTAAGTAGCTTTTCTCATGATTGCATACACCTGGCTCTGAAGTTCAAAGCTCAATGAGGTTACAAAACCAAAAAAAGTGCTTTAGTAAGTCAGTAAAAAGTAGGTAGGAGTATTTAAAACAAGAAAATGAAAAGGGTGCCCATACTTATGCACCTGTCAAATTTTGTTTGAATGCAGATTGCACATTTTCTGTTAGTACAATAAACCTCATTTCAAGGCAGAAACATTACTGTGTCCAACAGTTATTACATATATCAAACTGAAATAGCTGTTGCAAAAACACCAATTTTAAGAAAACATTAAGCTTAAGATTAATAGGGGTGCCCACACTTTTTCATATAACTGTAAGTATATTAGGGGGTTAGGTTGGGTGGGGGATTTGGGGGGGTTTTCATCAGTGGTGATAAGAGGACTGATCTGGCCTGGTCCAGGCCCCACCTGGGGAAAAACTTTGGGGCCTGATCCTAGGTCGGAGTAATCCTGAACTTTGTGGCCAGAGCTGGATCAGGGGTGGCGGGATACTTAGTGTAGGTGTGTGTTTTATATATATATAAAAAATTAAAAAAAAAATCTATAAAAAATAAATAAAATACAAAAATATATATATATATAAAAAAAAAATCCATGTCACTATTGTGTATATATTGTTATTTTTGGTTTGCTGTGGTGTGAATGAGGTGCGGTAAGGGTGTGACTGTAAGGTAAGGCAGTGGGACCAGTAGGTTAGTATTAGTTTTTCCGGTTGTATATACGTTGTGTGTTACATTATATTTAGGATTAGTGTTGTGTGTTTATAGTGTTTTATTGTATATAATATTGTATATTTGTATATAGGACGGCGTGTTTTATGTGTATATAGGACAGTGTGAACATTGTGTGGGATTGTATATAGTAGTATGAATGAAGCTGGGCCGGTGATTTTATAGGTTTTTATAATATTTATTTATTGTTTATAAATGAAAAACAAAGTCTATGTATATATTCCTGTGGTGATGGTTATTTTGTTTTTTTTCCTCAGTAGGTCGAATCTTTTCCCCTTTCTGGTTGATTTATTTTGCTTCCATTTTCTGTGATTTGTGTCGGGTTTTTGTCGTCTTGTTTTGTTCTGCAGTTTTGTGTCCTGTAATGTATTATTGTTGTGTCATGTAGTGTTTTCTTCTATAAATAAAAAAGACCTACAATCTTGGAATCAGTCAGTGGGCCTGCATATAGGGCTACAGATACTCACTGTGCTGTTTGGTGACATGGTGTGTACCAAGCTCAACATGGACCAGAGGAAGCAAAGGAAAGAGTTGTCTCAGGAGATTAGAAAGAAATTTATAGACAAGCATGTTAAAGGTAAAAGTTATAAGACCATCTCCAAGCAACTTGATGTTCATGTGAGTACAGTTGAACATATTATTCCAAAATTTAAGATCCATGGGACTGTAGACAACCTCCCTGGACGTGGCCGCAGGAGGAAAATTGATGACAAATCAAAGAGACGGATAATGCGAATGGTAACAAAAGAGCCCAGGATAACTTCTAAAGAGATTAAAGGTGAACTTCAAGCTCAAGGAACATCAGTGTCACATCACACCATCCGTCGTTGTTTGATCCAAAGTGGACTTCATGGGAGACAACCAAGGAGAACATGATTGTTGAAAAAAAAATCACAAAAAAAACAGACTGAAACTACATGTTGACAAGCCACAAAGCATCCGGGAGAATGTCCTATGTACAGATGAGACAAAAATGGAAGTTTTTGGCAAGGCACATCAGCTCTATGTTCAAAGATGGAAAAATGAAGCATATCAAGAAAAGAACACTGTCCCTACTGTGAAACATGGAGGGAGGCTCTGTTATGTTCTGGGGCTGCTTTGCTGCATCTGGCACAGGATGTCTTGAATAGAGATGAGCGTTGTTCTACTCGAACTGTTCGCCAATCTCAAATTCGAGCTGTTTTGGGCGGTGTTCGAGCCGTTCGGCGAACACGAACAATTTGAGAAAAATTTGGCTGTTCGAGGTTATGTTCGATAACTGTTCGTGCACCAAAATCATAACTGGATTTTTTCTCAGTAATGATGAAAATTAATGTTAATACGCAGTTTGAGTGTACAGCGGGGTGGGGGGAGGGGCAGGGGATGGATCTCAGCAGGAACAATGAAGATCTCCATTTTTTTTTTCTCTTTCCCGCATTTGCAGTGGGGAGGTGCAATCTGTCAGCCTATCAGCAGCGCACACACGGAGCGAAGTGCTTTTTTTCACACAAGCAAGGGCATGTGTCATTGGCAGTGTATGTCACATGTCCTTGCCCTATAAGACCAAGCCATTTTCCCCGTCGCCACCATTTTCTCACTGCTGCAGCTGCGTGTTAGACGGCACCGCTGTTGCTGTGTGCGCTATACCTTGTTAATTTCAAGCCAATTTTCGCACAAATATACAGATAGCTTGGGAGTAGGGAATAGTTGTGATTGCAGTCCTTTTAAGGACTAGGTTACAGCATTTCCTACGACTTTTATCAGGGAGGTCTGTGCTCTTAAATAGATAGGTTGTGGGAGTAAAGACTAATTGTAATTGGAGTCCTTTTCAGGACTAGGTTACATGAGTTCCTATCAGTTTTTGCCAGGCAGGTCTGTGCCAGTGCTGTGCAAGTTTTTTTCACAGCATTTGGCTGAATCTAGCAAAGCTAATCCTTTTTGGCCTATTGCAGAGTGTGTTAGTCAGTGGAGTAGCCTATCTGTGTTGCAAGATATAACACCTGTGTATAGAATACCAATTTTTTTACTGCACCTAGTGAAGTAAAATCTTTTGGGCATAGCATCATTCTATTAGTCCATCTATACTGACCTCCATCAGGTTGCAAACTGAATATAATTTTTTTCTGCATCTAGCTCTGAAAAAATATTTGGGCTTCTAGCAGTGTGTGGGACTTGGTCTATTAGTCCATCTATACTGACCTCCATCAGGTTGCAAATTAAAAATAATTTTTTTCTTCATTTAGCTCTGAAAAAATATTTGGGCTTCTAGCAGTGTGTGGGACTTGTTCTATTAGTCCTTCTATACTGACCTCCAGCAGGTTGCAAATTGAATATAATTTTTTTCTGCATCTAGCTCTGAAAAAATAGTTGGGCTTCTAGCGGTGTGTGGGACTTGGTCTATTAGTCCATCTATACTGACCTCCATCAGGTTGCAAATTAAAAATAATTTTTTTCTGCATCTAGCTCTGAAAAAATATTTGGGCTTCTAGCAGTGTGTGGGACTTGGTCTATTAGTCCATCTATACTGACCTCCATCAGGTTGCAAATTAAAAATAATTTTTTTCTGCATCTAGCTCTGAAAAAATATTTGGGCTTCTAGCAGTGTGTGGGACTTGGTCTATTAGTCCATCTATACTGACCTCCATCAGGTTGCAAATTAAAAATAATTTTTTTCTGCATCTAGCTCTGAAAAAATATTTGGGCTTCTAGCGGTGTGTGGGACTTGGTCTACTAGTCCATCTATACTGACCTCCATCAGGTTGCAAATTAAAAATAATTTTTTTCTGCATCTAGCTCTGAAAAAATATTTGGGCTTCTAGCAGTGTGTGGGACTTGGTCTATTAGTCCATCTATACTGACCTCCATCAGGTTGCAAATTAAAAATAATTTTTGTCTGCATCTAGCTCTGAAAAAATATTTGGGCTTCTAGCAGTGTGTGGGACTTGTTCTATTAGTCCATCTATACTGACCTCCAGCAGGTTGCAAATTAAAAATAATTTTTTTCTGCATCTAGCTCTGAAAAAATATTTGGGCTTCTAGCAGTGTGTGGGACTTGGTCTATTAGTCCATCTATACTGACCTCCATCAGGTTGCAAATTAAAAATAATTTTTATCTGCATCTACAGTACCTCTGAAAAAATATTTGGGCTTCTAGCTGTGTGTGGGACTATTTGTATTAGTCCATCTATACTGACCTCCATCAGGTTGCAAACTGAATATATTTTTTTCTGCATCTACCTCTGAAAAAATATTTGGCCTTCTAGTAGTGTGTCGGACTTTCTCTATTAGTCCATCTATACTGACCTCCATCAGGTTGAAAATTAAAACTAATTTTTATCTGCATCTACAGTACCTCTGAAAAAATATTTGGGTTTCTAGCTGTGTGTGGGACTATTTGTATTAGTCCATCTATACTGACCTCCATCAGGTTGCAAATTCAAAATAATTTTTTTCTGCATCTAACCCAGCCAATAGTTTTGGCCTAATACCACAGTTTGGCCACTCAGCTCTGCTCGGTTACCATCCATTGTTTTTTTGTGCAAACAACTCCAGAGTTGTGAATTAGTTAACCACCAAAATGAGTGGAAAAAGGCCTGCTGCTGGTGGAAAGGGGAATAGGCGTGTTGGGAAGGGGAAAAAAGGTTGTGTCCGTGGGGTAGGTGTTAAAGCAACAGTAACATCTGCAGAAGAAAGACCATCTTCCAGCCAAACTAAAATGTCTACTTCTTTTAGCGGACAATGTGATAAGATCCCTTTCTTACGGCCACGCCAATCGCTACAAATTCCAGATGAGGCACAAAAACAGCAGGTGCTTCAACGGATATCAAGTGCTCCTTTAAGTGGGCTCTCCTCCACATCAACTTCAACATCACAAATACTCCAGTCCTCAAAGGTGTCACCCAAATCGCACTTGCTTCCTCACAGCTCCCAAATCTCCAGCTGCCCGTCTGAGTATGAGGTAGAACAGATGGTTGAGTCTGCAGAGCTGTTTACTCATACTATAGCCTGGGAATCAGAGGTCGACTCCAGCGCTTCTGTGAATCCAGACGAGGAAATGATCTGCACTGATGCCCAGAATCTTTATGAGTCGGATCCAGGACCAGACGCAGAAGGTTCTGACCATAATGTAGACCCTCATTCCCAAACTGTAACTCCTGTTGGTGGAGACAATGAGGAAGACGATGATAAGACTCAAATACCTGATTGGAGCGACAACTTTAGTTTTTTGTCAGGGCAGGAACAGGTTGGCTCTGAGGACGACGGGTGTGATAACGCACAGGGTGATGATGATGAGGTCGGAGATCCCACTTACTGTCAACCCACAGTCAGCCAAGAGATGAGGTCAGCAGAGGAGGTGGAGGAAGATGCTAGTGACGACGAGGTCAGGTTGCGCCTTCCTGGACAGAGACGTAGTACTGGAAGCACGTCAACAACTGCATCCTCAAACACAACTCTGCCTCTCACCACAAGTCGTGGTGGCTCTTCAGGTCGCATGGGTGCTAAGCCTTGCATAGCCTGGGCATTTTTTCAGATCGATAAAGATGACCCAACTCGTGTTATCTGTAACATTTGTCAGCAAAAGCTAAGTAGAGGCCAAAAAATACATAGTTTGAGTACTTCATGCATGAACCGGCACATGGACATGAAGCATAAGTTGCAGTGGGAAGCTCAGTGTGCTACAATGCGGCCTAGCCGGCCGGGCCAATCACCGTCTGCCATATCTTGTGCATCCGCGGCCTCTTCATCCTCTGTGACTGGGGGGACAGACCTGCCACCTCTTTACCCGCAACAGCCAGCGTGATTGGCAGGTCATCATTTTCTTTGGAGGTGGTAACACCAGCTGGTGTTGAGCGCTGTCCGACATCGATAGCACCACCTTTGGATCAAGGCAACCTAACATGTCCGCCTGCATCTTCCTCACAGACCGGCAGTTTGCCGGGGACACCCTTATCAACCCCGTCTAAGCACAATAGCCAGCCCTCGGTCCCTCAGATGTGGACAAGTAAAAGACCATTTCCTCCTAGCCATGAGAAAGCTAAGAGGTTGAATTTCACCATCTGCAAGCTCTTGGCTACAGAAATGCTGCCTTTCCGCCTGGTGGACACAGAGGATTTTCGAGACCTTATGTCCGTCGCAGTGCCCCAGTACCAGATGCCCAGTCGGCACTACTTCTCAAAGAAAGGTGTGCCTGCGCTCCACCAGCATGTCGCACACAACATCACCGCTTCTTTGAGAAACTCTGTGTGTGACAGGGTGCATTTCACCACAGACACTTGGACGAGTAGGCATGGACAGGGGCGTTACATGTAGCTGACTGGGCACTGGGTAACTATGGTGACAGCAGGACAAGGGGCTGCTGTCCAAGTCTTGCCGTCCCCACGAGTTGTGCGTCAATCCTCTTTATGTCAAAGTTCCTCCACTGCTTCTGCCTCCTCAACCTCCTCTCGGTCTTCCGCCTGCACCCAAAGCCTGTCTGGTCATGCCACAAGCTTTCTAACTGCGCAGAAGGGATCCTGCACACCTCCTTACTATGCTGGCAGTAGGGCTCAACGTCATCAGGCGGTTTTTACATTGAAATGTCTGGGAAATGTGAGTCACACAGCTGAGGAGTTGTGGTCAGCTCTGGAGAACCATTTTCATGAATGGTTGTCTCCACTGGACCTGAAACCAGGGAAGGCCGTGTGCGACAATGCTGCAAACCTGGGTGCGGCCCTTCGCCGGGGCAATGTCACACACGTGCCTTGTATGGCTCACGTGTTGAACCTGGTTGTCCAGCAATTTTTAGCCCACTATCCCAGACTAGATGGCCTTTTGCAGAGGGCACGGTCGCTGTGTGCTCACTTCCGCCGTTCGCATCCCGCAGCTCAGCGACTTACATCTCTACAGAAGTCGTTGGGCCTGCCACTTCACCGGCTAAAATGCGATGTGCCTACCCGGTGGAATTCAACTCTGCACATGTTGCAGCGACTGTGGCAGCACCGACAAGCCCTGGTGCAATACGTTCTGACGTATAGCCTGGGCCAACGAGATTCAGAGGTGGGGCAAATCACGCTGGAGGAGTGGTCTCAGATCAGGGACCTATGCACCCTTCTGCACAGTTTTGAAATGGCGACGAAGATGTTTAGTGCTGACGATGCCATTATCAGCATGACTATTCCGGTGATTTACATGCTGGAGCACATGTTAAACAGAATTCGGAGTCAGGTGGTGGCACAAGAGGAGGTGGAGGAAGTAGAGGAGGAGGAGTTGTATGCGGAAGGGCTAACATCTGCAAGGTCCAGACGGTCGGCAGCACCAAGGCGGCAGGCATGTGAGGGTGGGGGAGATGGTTTTACCAGGGCGCATGGTAGCAGCCAAACTAGTGAGGAAGGTGCAGGAGCCCAGGAAGAAGTGGAGGACGAACTGATGGAAGACTCATCAGATGAGGGAGACCTTGATCACATTTCTGTTGTGCGAGGTTGGGGGGAGAGGACAGAGGAAGGAAGCATGATTGTTACCTCGCCACCAACACAACAGGGACTTGGTGCTCCTGGATGCGCAACACACATGAGTGCCTTCTTGCTGCACTACCTGCAACATGACCCTCGAATTGTGAGAATTAGAAATAATCCTGACTACTGGGTTGCCACACTGTTAGATCCCCGGTACAAAAGTAAATTTGCAGAAATTATTCCTGCCATAGAAAGGGATGCACGCATGCAGGAGTATCAGCAGAGACTGTTGCAGAATCTTACATGTGCTTTTCCACAAAATACCAGTGGTGCACGTAGTGAATCTCACAGTTCCAACTTGCCAACCGTGGGACCGTCAAGTGTTCAGCACTCAAACCGTAACAGAACCACAGTATCTGCTGGTAACATCAATTTTGCGGAATCATTTCACCACTTTTTTAGCCCATCCTTTGCAAGGCCACAGGAGACAAGAAGTCTGACACATAGTCAACGCCTAGAGACGATGGTACAGGAGTATCTCCAAGTAAACATTGAAGCCACGACTGTGTCACTGGACCCTTGCTCTTTTTGGGCTTCCAATCTGGATAAATGGCCGGAGCTAGCCACTTACGCCTTGGAGATCTTGTCATGCCCCGCAGCCAGCGTTCTGTCTGAACGTGTGTTCAGCGCTGCTGGTGGTGTGCTGACAGATAAGCGCACGCGGCTCTCCACTGATAATGTAGACAGACTCACGTTCATAAAGATGAACAAATCATGGATCCGAAACGACTTTTCTACCCCTGTGTCATCCTGGGGAGAGTAAAAGCTTGATGATTGGTTAAAATCACCCTACCAACCGTTTTAAGCTTTCAAATTACTAATCATGTTTATCTGTATCTTGACTGGAAAATAATTTGGGCTTTGTAGCAGTGTGCAGCACTGATCCTATTAGGCCATCTATACTAAAGCTTCACCAGATTTAAAATTAAAAATAATTTTTAGCTGCATCTAGCCCGGAAAATAATTTTGGGGCTCCGAGATGCGCAAGGCACATAAGTGCCTTCTTGCTGCACTACCTGCAGCATGACCCTCATATTGTCAGAATTCGAAGTAATCATAACTACTGGGTTGCCACACTCTTAGATCCCCCAAACTTTTCGATCAACCTTTTCATTTTAATAAAGACCAAAAAAATGGTCATTTTTGAAATTATAAGCATTAGCAGGTTGTTAGAAACTGAAATCAAACAGTTTTCAACTCAAAACTTTATTCTAGGTGATGTTACATTTTCACATAGGACCCCTTGTTCGAAAGGAGCTTCTGAACTCTCTCGTCCATTGAATTTGTCAGGTTTTGGATGGTTTCTGCTTCAATTGTTTTGCATGAGGACAGAATACCCTCCCAGAGCTGTTGCTTAGATGTGAACTGCCTCCCGCCATCATAGACACTCCTTTTAATGATGCTCCAAAGGTTCTGAATGGGGTAGAGGTCAGGGGAGCATGGGGGTCACACCATAAGTTTGTCCCCTTTTATGCCCATATCAGCCAGAGATGCAGATGTTTTATGTGCAGCATGAGATGGTGCATTATCATGCAGAAAAATGATCTTGCTGTGAAATACACGGTTCTTCTTCTTGAACCATGGCAGGAAGTGCTGTTTGAGAAAATCCACATACATTATGGAGTTCATCTTTAGCGCCTTCAGGGATCCTAAAGGGGCCGACAATCTCTCTCCCCATGATTCCAGCCCAAAACATTACTCCACCTCCTCCTTGTTGGCGCTGTAGCCGTGTTTGCGTGGGGTGTCCATCAACCAGCCATCCTCCACTCCATCCATCTGGACCATCGAGCGCTGCACGGCACTCATCCGTGAACAAAACAGTTTTGAAATCAGTCTTCATGTAATGTTTGGCCCACTGGAGCCGTTTCTGCTTGTGTGAAGTGGATAGAGGAGGTCGACAGGATGGCGCATGCACAGCTGCAAACCTCTGAAGGACCCTGCATCTTGTTGTTCGGGGGACGTTGGAGGCACAAGCAGCTTCAAAAACTTGTCTGCTGCTATGACAAGGCTTTTTTGCCGCTGCTCTTTCAACCTGACGTAATTGCCTGTAGGAAAGAGTCCTCAATTTGCCCTTATCAGCACGCACACGTGTGTACTGTGAATCAGCTACATACTTCTTGATTGCCAAGACACTTCATCCTGATCATCGCACAATGTTGATTGTAGTCATGCCTTGACCTAAACACTCCACAATTTGTTGCTTCTCAGCAGCCGACACATCCTTTTTCTTTCCCATTTTGGCAGAAAATGTAGGCTGCTTAATAATGTGAGAGAGCCTTCTTAAGTAGTCTTGCCTTTCATTGGACACACCTGCCAAACTAATTAGCACAGGTGTCTGCAATTGCTTACAGTGATATAAAGAGCCCTGACACACATCACCATCAATGAGTTTAACTGACAAACAAATTCTTCCCTTATCACTCCTAAACACTTTTTGTATAATAATTTGGAACGCAGTGTACATGTGCTTTTCCACAAAACACCAGTGGTTCACGTAGTGAATCTTACAGTTCTAACTTGCCAACCGTGGTCTGTATGGAGTTGTTCAATAAAGGGCCCAAAATTAAGATAACATAGATGGGAGAGGTCTCTATGAATAGGAATTCCTAAGTATTTGATACCCTGTGAGGGCCAGGCAAAGGGAAAGTTGGACTGGATGGAATCCTATATGGATTTGGGGAGGGAGACATCGAGGGCCTCAGACTTCGCTGCATTGATTTTAAAATTTTACCATGTAACAAAGTGATCTATTTCAGCCATAACAGCATGGATGGATATATGTGATTGAGTGATATATACTAGGACATCATCAGCAAATAGAGAGCACTTGTACTCGGTGCCTCCCACCTCAATCCACCTAATATTGGGGTTATGGCGAATTGATGAGAGCAGGTGCTCCGTCACTAGGATGTATAAGAGAGGGGACAGAGGACATCACTGCCTTGTCCCATTGGTGATTGTGAAAGGTGATGAAAATGTTCTGACGCACCCCCTGGGCCTTGGGACACCCGGAGCCGGACCCTTTTTGGTGGATGCTGGTGGTTGTAGTCTTCGTGGCGGCGACCCGGTTCCGTGGCTCAGGGCGGTCAAACCAGTGGCGGAACTATTTATGTGGTTTTCATGTTTAAATGTCCGACTACGCCACCCGTGGATTGCGGTCAGAGTGAACCGCCGCTACAGGGCAGACCACTGAGGCTGGTGTTGTGGGTGCAGCAGAGCGTAGCATAACTCCCCACGGGAGGAGTATAGCCTCAGGGCAGTGTATGCGGAGGATGGGGGTGATGGTGCAGGGCAGCAGCAGTAACGACACGGAGTCAGTGATGCAGTTCAGGGCCTTTACTCACAGTTCTTATTATCCAGACCACGTCTGCAGGTAACGGCTGCCCACGTCGTACTGTGCTCACCAGGTGAGGGGCTCAGACAACTCCCAGATAACTTTGAAGCACTTCACAGGACCCCCTTTGTGTGTCCTTTGTCTGGCCTTTCTTACCAACACTTCTGTCCGGCTGCCTCGGGCCTCCTCTTGGTAAACTTGGCGCCAGTTTCCCTGACCCTATGTGGTGCCTTCCTAGCGGGTGTAGCGAGGGGCTGCACCACATAAAATGTCAGAGCCTCCGGTTTCTAGCTGAGGGTCGTTTCCTGCCTCCACTAGTTCGGGGACCGGTCTCCCCCTTTGGCCTGACCCCTCCACGCAGGTGGATTCGGGCGTGCGGTGGCGACTCGCCCGTCCGCACCCCTGGGATCCCTTCATTCCTCGTTCCTGGAGCCTTCTCTGCTCCTCTTCCTTCCTTCTCCCTCTTCCAGGCCTGGGCCTCTGTTACTAGGCCCGCCTCCGGAGCAGAGCTCATGCAGAGCCCCTGCTCCCTGCCACTTCTGCTCAGACTTCTCTGCACTGAACTAAGATGGTGCCCACCTTTTATACTCCCTTCTCAATAAACCCAGGAACTGCTTCCTCCCTGCTCCTGCACTACAGGGTTCCCCTTCCTCAGTGATCCCTCCCCCCACTCCAGCCAGGGACAGGGACTGTCGTGCCCATCTCAGGGGCATATTGGTCGCCCTGCCCCACGGCAATGTGGTGTAATGCATGCAGGTGTCGGGTCCTGATCCACACTCCATCCTTACCTGAGAGTGAGATATCACACCTCTGGGTGAGGTGCAATACCTCTGTAGCAACCGAGCCCTCAGGGTGCTACAGTTCCATTTATCTTCAGCCTAGGTGACGTATTGCGATACAGGGCCGTGATTTTGGCTCTAAAAGGGTCCCCTAGACCCCTACCCCAAGCTTTTTAAGAGAATCATATATGGCGTGCCAGGAGATTCTATGGAATGCTTTCTCAGCATCCAACGAGAGTATCTAATTACAAATTTTTAACTGCATCTAGCCCAGGAAATACTTTGTGCCTAGTAGCAGTGTCTGCTAGTGAGCGGATTATCCCGGCTGTTAAGCAAGCTGCACCACCTGTAGTTTAGACACTTAATTTTTTCAAAGGAAATGCTTCGGGACCATGGGATACTTAGTGAAGAGCATCAGGAGGCACCCCAAGGCATAGGGGCTGGGACTGGCAGTAGGATGCCTTGCGGTGGACAGCCGAGCTCGATCCTTATAAAAGCTTTTTAACTGCAGCAGCTTTAGTGGACGCTACTGGAGCTGGAATTACCGCGGCTGCTGGCATGAGACTTGCCCTCCAATAGATCCCTGTAAATGGATTTAAAGTGTATTCATTCAAATTAGAGAGACAATTTAAATTAAAAAGCTTAGAGCTGCCTCCACCACAGGGGGGCTCGCTCGACCCACCAGCGGACAGGCACCAGTATTGGGAGAGGGGGGCTGGCCGTCAGGGTTCACCGCGGCTCTGGCACAAACCCGGCGACACGAAGGTGGCACGGGCAGGAGCGGACTGGCCGTGTCGGCTTCTCACTTTTTGGATTTTAGAAGGGCATGACATGCCTATATCTGTGTCTCCCCCTCCTTTTACTCCTCCACCTCTTTTATTTTCGCATGACTATATGTACTTGTCACTTTTCCATGTGTTAGTTATGTCTTCTGAGCAGTTTGTCAGCTTTTGGACACCTTTGAAGGTGTTTTCTATGTGTTTCTATGTGTTTTTGTTTGCCTGCCATTGGTTTTAACGGTGTTCGAAGGTGTTCGACGAACAGTTCGACGAACAGTTCGGCGAACACACGGGTGTTCGACGAACCGAACCGAACTCGAACACTACGGGGGTGGCTCAACACTAGTCTTGAATCTGTGCAGGGTACAATGAAATCTCAAAACTATCAAGGGATTCTAGAGAGAAATGTGCTGCCCAGTGTCAGAAAGCTTGGTCTCAGTCACAGGTCATGGGTCTTGCAACAGGATAATGACCCAAAGCACACAGCTAAAATCACCCAAGAAAGGCTAAGAGGAAAACATTGGACTATTCTGAAGTGGCCTTCTATGAGCCCTGACCTAAATCCTATTGAGCATCTTCGGAAAGAGTTGAAACATGCTGTCTGGAAAAGGCAACCTTCAAACACGAGACAACTGGAGCAGTTTGCTCATGACGAGTGGGCCAAATTACCTGTCGAGAGGTGCAGAAGTCTCATTGACAGTTACAGGAATCGTTTGATTGCAGTGATTGCCTCAATATTTTGTTGAACAACCTTTTAAGTTCAGAGTACCATCATTTCTGTCCAGGCCTATTTAATGAGTTTAATTTTTTTTAAAATTCTGTGGAAGCAGAGTTGAAACACAATGTCTGATTTACATTTGTTCATTTTCATAGATTTTTTATGTATTATTACTTTTGTCAGATTCAAGTTATTTCTGAGACCATTGTGGGTTTTTCTTTCATTAAACGAGGAGTACCAACAATTTTGACCACGTGTGTATAAAGTTTCTTTGACATTTTGCTACTTTTTCACTTTAAAACAATTTTTTACAAATTGTTTTTGCATTGCCATATTTGGATAGATGTAACTTTTTCATTTTTTACTGACTCAGCCACAAGAGCTTGTGTTTTACGGGACAAGATGACATTTTTTATGTGTTTTTCAGTCCTTTGTTTTCTATGCACTTTAACCCCTTTATCCTCGAGGGTGGTTTGCACGTTCGTGACTGGACCAATTTTTACAATTCTGACCAATGTCACTTTATGAGGTAAGAACTCTGGAATGCTTCAACGGATCCCCGATTCTGAGACTGTTTTTTTGTGACATATTGGACGTCATGATAGTGGTAAAATATCTTCGATATGACTTGCGTTTATTTGTGAAAAAAAACATAAAGTTGGAGAAAATTTTAGAAATCTTGCAATTTTCAAACTTTGAATTTTCATGCCCTTAAATCACAGAGTTATGTCACACAAAATAGTTAATAACTAACAATTCCCACATGTCTACTTTACATCAGCACAATTTTGGAACCAAATTTTTTTTTTGTTAGGAAGTTATAAGGGTTAAAAGTTGACGAGCGATTTCTCATTTTAACAACAAAATTTACAAAACCATTTTTTTAGGGACCACATCACATTTGAAGTGACTTTGAGGGGCCTTTATGACAGAAAATACCAAAAAGTGACACTACTCTAAAACTGCACCCCTCAAGGTGCTCAAAACCACATTCAAGAAGTTTATTAACCCTTCAGGTGCTTCAAAGGAATTTTTGGAATGTGGAGGAAAAAATGAACATTTAACTTTTTTCACAAAAATGTTGCTTTAGACCCCAATTTTTTTTATTTTTGCAAGGGTAACAGGAAAAAATGGGCCCCAAAATTTGTTGTGCAATTTCTCCTGAGCACGCCAACACCCCATATAATGGGGAAAACCACTGTTTGGCGCACAGCAGGGTTCGGAAGGGAAGGAGCGCCATTTGACTGTTTGAATGTAAAATTTGCTTAAATAATTAGTGGACACCATGTTGCGTTTGGGGAGCCCCTGATGTGCCTAAACAGTGGAAACCCCCCAGAAGTAACACTATTTTGGAAACTAGACCCCTCAGGGAACTTATCTAGATGTGTGGTGAGCACCCTGAACCCCCAGGTGCTTCACAGAAGTTTATAACATGGAGCTGTGAAAATAAAAATCAAAAATCAAACTTTTTTCCACAAAAATGATGTTTTAGCCCCAAATTTTTTATTTTCACAAGGGTAAGAGGAAAAAATGGACCCCAAAAACGTCTGTGCAATTTCTCTAGAGTACGCCAATACCCCATATGTGGGGAAAATACAGTGTTTGGGCGCACGGCAGGGCTCAGAAGGGAAGAAGCATTGTGTGACTTTTTGAAAGCAAAATTGGCTGGAATTGAGAGCGGACGCCATGTTGCGTTTGGAGAGCCCCTGATGCGCCTAAATAGTGGAAACCCCATTTTGGAAACTACATCCCTAAAGGATTTTATCAAGGAGTACAGTGAACATTTTGAACCCAAAGGTATGACACAGAAATTGATAACATTAAGTCATCATATTGAATAAGTTGTCATTAGCCTGGAGCGCAAGTGCTCGCTACTTGAGTTTGCATCGGGTACTCGGGTATGCACCATATATCGTGGGTGCTCGAGCGACATGCTCAAGTCCCCGCCCGCATGTTTCACGTTTGTTAGACATCCAAAAAAAAACATGCGGGGATCGCTCATGCATGGCAGGCAATCCCCGCAAGTTTTTTTTTGGCCGCAAAGCATATGGGACGGAGACTGAAGCATGTCACTCGAGCACCCACGATACTCGGTGCATACCCAAGCACCCAATGCAAACTCAAGTAGCGAGCACTTGCGCTCAACACTAGTCGCCATATCGTCATAATTTTTTTTACTTTTGAAAAAAACCCTAGCACAACTCTAACCCTAGAGTTCATTTTTTACCCCGTTCCTCGTGTGGTATAAGTGATTAGACAACTTTATTAATCAGGACGGTGCGATTACAGCGATACCAGATTCATATCGGGTTTTTATGATTGACAGCTGTCACACACTAAAAAATCCTTTTTTTTCCAAAAACTAGTTTTTGCATCGCCATATTTTGAGACCTATCATCTTTCCATATTTTGTCCGACAGAGTCATGGGACAGCTTATTTTTTTGCAGGACAAGTTGATGCTTTTATTGGTACCATTTTCAGGCAAGTAACATTTTTTGATCACTTTCTATTCCGATTTTTGGGAGGCAGAATAAACAAATTAAGGAATTTTTTTTTTTGTTTATGCTGTTATGCGTGTGGTAAAATGGATAAGGCAGCGCTATTCTTCGGGTCAGTACGTTTACAGTGATACCCAATTTATACAGTTTTTTTATGTTTTGGCGCTTTTACACAAAAACTATTTTATAGAAAAAAAATATTTTTTTGCATCACTTTATTCTGAAAGCTATAACTTTTTGATTTTTTGGCTGATGGAGCTGTATGGTGACTTGTTTTTTGCGGGACAAGATGACGTTTTCAGCGGTACCATTTTTATTTACATTCATTTTTTTTACCGCGTTTTATTCCATTTTTTGTTTGGCGGTATGATGATAAAGCACCGCTTTTTGTTCCCTTTTTAATTTTTTTTTACCTTGTTCACTAAAGGGGTTAACTAGCCAGATAGTTGTATAGGTCACGTCGTTCCAGACGCGGCAATACCAAATATGTGTACTTTTATTGTTTTTTTTCCATAATAAGATTTATTGTTTAGGTACATTATATTTTTATTTTTTGGGGATTATTTTTTTTTATTTTTTATTTTAAAACTTTCTTAAACTTTTTGGACTTTTACACATTGTCCCACTATGGGACTTTCAATTTTTACATTCAGATCGCCTGTATAGCAAGGAATGCAGCAGCATCCCTGTGCTATACAGGCTGTCAGGGCTGCACAGGCAGAAAATACTTTGGTCATGCACTGCGCATGACCAAATTAACTTCTTGCCTCCTGGTGACCCGGATGTTGTCGTGACTACATCGGGTCGCCATGACAATATCCGGCACCCGGCCATAGACACCGCGGGACCCCGGAGAGGAGATAAGTATTGGCGGTTACTTCCCTTTGCCCCCGCAATGCTGCAATCGACTTCGATCGCAGCATTGCGGGGGTTAATGTGTCGGGAGTGGTGCGGGACCGCTCCCTTCACATAGCACCGGGTGTCAGCTGTAACTATCAGCTGACACCAGGCGGCGATCACCCCGCACCTCTTGTGTGCGGGCGCAATCCCATTCTGCGTAATAGTACGTCCCTGGTCCAATAGGCCCAGGGCACAGGGATGTACTATTACCACAAATGCCGGAAAGAGGTTAATCGCGTCTTTGACGCTGCAGGTTTTGTCTCTTTTTGGGGTCGTATTTTATATAAAGCGGCTTGGTTTTTGATAGTTCCTGGTATTTGGCTTTGCTAAAACTTTATTGATACAGTCGTGTGCGGAACACATGTGTTTATAGTGCTTCTACAGTGGAAATACCCTAAAACGCACATGCATGTTTTAGCGGAGGATTTTCTGTTTATAATGCAATTGTGGCGCTCCTGAGGGTTTGGTCGCCACAGAGGTATTGCATCTCACCCAGAGGTGTGGTATCTCACTCTCAGGTAAGGAAGGAGTATGGCTCAAGACCCTAACACTACATCCACTACACCACATTTCCGGGGGACAGGGCGATAATGCTCCTACGGGAGAGCACAAGCGTCCCTGATCCCTGGCTGGAGTGGGGAGGAACCACTTAGAGAGGGGGAACTATGTAGTGGATGGGTGGAGGACATAGATCCTGGGAGCACTGTGGTAAGAGGTATAATAGGAAGGAACCATCTTGGTTCAGTGAGGAGTCGGTGGGGGAGTTCCAGTCAGACAGACTGAGGAGGAGTCAGGGAGCAGAGGCTCTGTATGAGCTCTGCTCCACAGGCGGGCCTAGTCAGGAGGCCTGAGCCTGGGAGAGAGAGAAGAGGGAGCAGGAAGGCTCCAGGAACCGAAGGGACCCTAGGGGTACGGGCCGTGCAGCAAGCCACCCATACGCCCGCCGCTACTAGAAGAGTAGGGGGGTCAGGCCAGAGAAGGGGAACTGGGTCCCCCAACCAGCAGAGACTACAGGGCTCAACTGGGAACCGGAGGCTGCAGCACTTCAAGTACAGCAGGCCGTCCACACCAGCCACTAGGAAAGTATCCACATAGGGCCAGGGGACGGAACACACGTCACCCGCCAAGGCCCGAGGATACTGGACAGAGGTGCCGCTAGGTGTGAGATACAAGGAGAGAGGCCAGAGAGGACACACAGAAGGGGGTCCTGCTAAGTGCTCCAGAGCTACCTGGGAGTCGACTGAGCCCCTCACTCGGTAAACACAGGACGACGCGGGAAGTTATAAACCTGCTGTAATGACTTGGAGTGAAAGAACTGTGAGTAAAGACCCAGAGACTGCATTGCAAAGACTCCGCGTTGTCACTACTGATTACCTGCACTATCACCACCATCATCCACTCACGCTGCTCTGAAGCTACACTCCACCTGTGGGGAGTCACATCACCTAGCTGCACATACCACCAGCTTCAGCGGACTGCCCCGCAGCAGCGGTTACCAATAACCGCAATCCACAGGTGGCGTAGTCGGACATTGACATTAGACCGCCCTGGGTCACGGACCGGGTCACCGCCACGGTTACTACAAACCCTATCATCTACCGGCCCGGCTCCGGGTATCCCCACGGCCCAAGGGGCGCGTCACAATTCTATTGGTAAAATCCGCACATAAAACGCAGCATACCCGCAAGAGAAATTGACATGTTGCAGATTTGAAACACGCACCGCAGTTCAGCTTATGCTAAGTAAAGGCAAAGTGCAGTGGGTGTGAGATTTTTATGAGTCCCATCCACTTTGCTGGAACTTTAAGATGCTGCATTGTTTGCACAGTGAAAATACGCAGCATCAGCATCAAAAACTCACCAAAAACGAGTCTTACTGTGTGTACCAGGTGGGGGGAGAGGTGTAAATAGAGGAAGGGATAGTGCGAGGGCATAGTATGGAGAGGGGCAGTGTGAGGGATGCAGTGTGAGGCAGAAGCACAGTGTGGAGTGGGGGAAAAAGAAGAAAGGAATAGTGAGGAGACCGCATAGTTTGTAGAGAAGGCAACATGGGGTAGGGGACACGAAGATGAGGACAGTGTGGAGATAGGGAAAGCATGAGTAAAAAAGGGGGAGAGGGGACAGCGTATAAGCTATAGTTGATAAGGTAGGATGATGTGGCAGTTATAGTTCATAAGGGAAGACAATGTGGTGGCTGTTATAGTTTATAAGTGAGGATGCTGTGACAGCTGTAGTTCATTAGGGGGAGGGTGATGAAGCATTGCTATAAAAGAGTAGACAGAGGGGTTATTATAGTTTATAAGGGAAGACAATGTTGAGGCTGTTATAGTATATAGGGGAGGATGCTGTGGCTTCTGTAGCTCATAAGGGGGATGGTGAGGAGTCATAGCTATATAGGAGTAAACAGTGTGGTTATTATAGTTCATAAGGGAAGACAATGTTGTGGCTGTTAAGGTTTATAGGTGAGGATGCTGTGGCAGCTGTAGTTCATAAGGGGGGTAGTGAGGAGTCATAGCTGTATAGGAGTAAACCATGTGGTTATTATGGTTCATAAGGGAAGACAATGTTGTGGCTGTTGTAGCTGATAAGGGAGGATGGTGTGGCAGCAGTAGTTCATAATGGGGCCAGTGAGGCATAGCTATGTAGGAGTAGACAGTGTGGTTATTATGGTTCATAAGAGGGGACAAAGTGACCGTTATTCTCTGTGGGGCTGACAGAAATATCCAAGTGCAGAGCTCAACAACGCCATGCAGACTGAATGGAGCAGTGGTCGAATATGCCACTTTATTCTAACAGAGATAAAAGTGCCCTATTCTGCCAATCGGTGTGGGTCCTAGTAGTCGGACACTAATAGAGAAATAAGTTATCACATATCCCATCACCTAACTAAAGGTAGCTTTATATGCAGCCATAAAAAGTTAATGCTGTATATAATTGCAAACTGAGGAATGTTTTAAGATCTCTTCATTTCTCAATCATTCTTTTGCCTTTGTTTATTTAATTGAATGCAAATGCGGCCTACAAGGATTAAAAAGCAGTGTTGGAATGTCATTAATGGATACAAGAAACTCAGTGGGGGGAAATTAATTAAGACTTGCGTTCTTTATGGCAGTCTTAATAAATGAGGTGCATCTTGCTCCGGTGTGCTTTTTATTATGAGGCACATGCCTCTTTATAAATTAGGCATATCACTTGCTGTGCGTCCTCTAGAAAATCCAATCTATATTAACCATGGGTTGGCATAGAATTGAGCTATGACTTACACCACTTTCTGGTGAAGATTTAAGTTAAATATTAGGGCTGAAATTGGCCAAGGCCCATCTGATAATCTCTGGCCACTTTTATGGGAAGTGTTGCGAAGGGTAGAAACAATAAATAAATAAATTGTAAATTATGGCAAATATGTGATTTTTTTATGCCAGAACACAGGGATAGTGATAATTTCCCTTAGTGTATCCAAACATGCATTAACAATGAATAATAGTGACTTTCCTTTATTTTCCATCATACCCATTAAAACAATGCTTAAACCTACAGTACAGACCAAAAGTTTGGACACACCTCATTTAAAGATTTTTCTGTATTTTCATGACTACGAAAATTGTACATTCACACTGAAGGCATCAAAACTATGAATTAACACATGTGGAATTATATACTTAACAAAAAAGTGTGAAACAACTGAAAATATGTCTTATATTCTAGGTTCTTCAAAGTAGCCACCTTTTGCTTTGATGACTGCTTTGCACACTCTTGGCATTCTCTTGATGAGCTTCAAGAGGTAGTCACCGGAAATGGTCTTCCAACAATCTTGAAGGAGTTCCCAGAGATGCTTAGCGCTTGTTGGCCCTTTTGCCTTCACTCTGCGGTCCAGCTCACCCCAAACCATCTCGATTGGGTTCAGGTCTGGTGACTGTGGAGGCCAGGTCATCTGGCGTAGCACCCCATCACTCTCCTCCTTGGTCAAATAGCCCTTACACAGCCTGGAGGTGTGTTTGGGGTCATTGTCCTGTTGAAAAATAAATGATGGTCCAACTAAACGCAAACCGGATGGAATAGCATGCCGCTGCAAGATGCTGTGGTAGCCATGCTGGTTCAGTATACCTTCAATTTTGAATAAATCCCCAACATTGTCACCAGCAAAGCACTCCCACACCATCACACCTCCCCCTCCATGCTTCACGGTGGGAACCAGGCATGTAGAGTCCATCCGTTCACCTTTTCTGCGTCGCACAAAGACACGGTGGTTGGAACCAAAGATCTCAAATTTGGACTCATCAGACCAAAGCACAGATTTCCACTGGTCTAATGTCCATTCCTTGTGTTCTTTAGCCCAAACAAGTCTCTTCTGCTTGTTGCCTGTCCTTAGCAGTGGTTTCCTAGCAGCTATTTTACCATGAAGGCCTGCTGCACAAAGTCTCCTCTTAACAGTTGTTGAAGAGATGTGTCTGCTGCTAGAACTCTGTGGGGCATTGACCTGGTCTCTAATCTGAGCTGCTGTTAACCTGCGATTTCTGAGGCTGATGACTCGGATAAACTTATCCTCAGAAGCAGAGGTGACTCTTGGTCTTCCTTTCCTGGGCCGGTCCTCATGTGAGCCAGTTTCTTTGTAGCGCTTGATGGTTTTTGCAACTGCACTTGGGGACACTTTCAAAGTTTGCCCAATTTTTCGGACTGACTGACCTTCATTTCTTAAAGTAATGATGGCCACTCGTTTTTCTTTACTTAGCTGCTTTTTTCTTGCCATAATACAAATTCTAACAGTCTATTCAGTAGGACTATCAGCTGTGTATCCACCAGACTTCTGCACAACACAACTGATGGTCTCAGCCCCATTTATAAGGCAAGAAATTCCACTTATTAAACCTGACAGGGCACACCTGTGAAGTGAAAACCATTTCCGGTGACTACCTCTTGAAGCTCATCAAGAGAATGCCTAGAGTGTGCAAAGCAGTCATCAAAGCAAAAGGTGGCTACTTTGAAGAACCTAGAATATAAGACATATTTTCAGTTGTTTCACACTTTTTTAAGTATATAATTCCACATGTGTTAATTCATAGTTTTGATGCCTTCAGTGTGAATGTACAATTTTCATAGTCATGAAAATACAGAAAAATCTTTAAATTGGAAGGTGTGTCCAAACTTTTGGTCTGTACTGTATATATGACCACTTTTTGGAAAGTGTACTACGTATTGGATTTTTAAAGTTAAAATAATAGGATAAGTATTCTGGTGTACAAAGCTTTGAAAAGTTGCAAAATTTTGGCACAACCCAAGACTGGGCTAAAAATTTGAGACTTGGTGGTTTTGGCCATTTTCGCCCAGTTTTGAGAAAGGGGCCAGAGCCGGGGTGTGGTGACTGCTGCTCATCAAATTCATGACGAGCTGCGACATTTGTTATGCCATAAATTATATTCCAGGAGGGACTGGAGTAATATTTGCGGCGAGGCACCCAAGGAGGCGTATGCCACTTCCCCAAAGTTCATAATTCAGTAAGTGGCATGATTCCAGCACTCCCCACTCATCAAGAACAATGTTGGTCTTGATTAATTGGGGTCAAAGTGGCTTTTACCACATAGGCTTAATGTAAGTGACAATTGGAACTATGAAAAAAGGAAAGGTATAAATGGAGCTGAGAAAAAATGTGCAATCACGGACTCTTCCAATCCATGTATCAAAATTTCAAAAAAATGAATGCACTAAAAGAGGATCACTTGCATTAAATATCTTTTACTGCAGTTAGTTCCATAATCAAAGTTACAACCGTTTTATTACAGGTACATTTACCATATTTATAATATCCTTTGTCCATATATTCTCTTGAAACAGATGATGTAAACGGGTTCTTCTCCGTTTCCATATAGTGAAGGTATGTGTTTATTTACGTACGATTGTCATGCAGGATTAAGAAAACTATTGCAAAATATTGGAATGTTCTTAAAATACGCCCCTATCATTAATGATCTCCCTAGATTTGTTTCTAAAAAAGGGAGATAATTGGCTAATAATCTGATTTGAGCAGATATAAAACCTTCAAAGATTTCAAAGCAAACCTTTATAGGTTCTCGATGTGGAACTTTTCCATATCTGTCCTGACAAATTGTTCATCTATTATAAAAGGTCCAGAATTAATCATCCTACCAAGGGCCATATAATAAGGATTTCCAGATACTAGTAACACTCACAATGTACATGTTAAACTGCCCTTGCGGCATGGTTTATATTGGACAGACAGGAAGACCTATTAAATTGAGACTTAATGAACATCATTCTACTATACTATATGTGGATATGCAGAGAACATAAATTGACCAAAAATAAAAAATAGATCACATAAAAGAAGAATCTGAATCTAAGGGAAGGAGCAAACAATCAGATTTTCGGTCGGAGTGTGATCCGACAAAACATTGGATCACACTCGGACAAATGTTAGTCTACGTGGCCATGCACATGTCCGATTCTTTCCTCCATTTCCAACAAAAGCAATATATGAGTTCTTAGGCAGTAGTTAGTGGGTGACAGCCTCTTTCTGCAATATATTACTAAGTAAGAGGGCTATTATTTATTCTAGCAAATCTACTACACTATCTTATTGTTGTTATGTTGTACCGAGTACCAGTGTAATAAATTCTTACCTATATACTTTTGAAATTATAGATTCTGTTAGTCTCAACAAGAACAACTAATAGTTTATGGGACATTAGTGCATCTGTGCTAGCCATGTTTGCCTGAATCAATAATAAATCAAAATAAATAATAAGATATCACCGCGGCTGTATGATTCGTGGCTGTTAGACATCCGCAGCACATGTGGGGATTGCCTGTTTGTTGTCAGGCAGCTGTGGGGACTCAAACATATTACTCAAGCACGCCCGAGATAATCGGATAACACCAGAGCATGCTCGGCTAACACGATATCAGAGCACGCTCGCTCGCTCATCATTAGTTGGCACCCTTGAAATCCAGAAAATGAAGTATTTCTCTCAGAAAATTATTTTATTTACACGTTTTGTTATACACGTTTATTTCCTTTGTATGTATTGGAACATCACAAAAAAATAAGAATAAAAGGCAAATTGGACATAATTTCACACAAAACCCCCAAAATGGGTCGGACTAAATTGTTGGCACCCTCAAATTAATATTTGGTTGCACACCCTTTTGGAATAAATAACTGCAATCAATCACTTTCTATAACCATCAACAAGCTTCTTACACTTCTCAACTGGAATTCTAGACCACGCTTATTTTGCACACTGCTCCAGGTCTCTCACATATGAAGGACACCTTCTCCCAACAGCAATTATGAACTCTCTCCACAGGTGTTCAATGGGATTTAGATCCGGACTCATTGCTGCCACTTCAGAACTCTCCAGCGCTTTGATTTCATCTTTTTCTGGGTGCTTCATGAAGTATCTTTGAGGTCATTGTTCTGCTGGAAGACCCATGAGCTAGGACGCAAACCAAGATTTGACACTGGGCACTACATTGCAAACCAAAATCCTTAGGTAATCTTAAGATTTAATGATGCTTTGCACACAGCCAAGGCACCCCAGTGCCATAGGCAGCAACCCCCCCCAAACATCTTTGAACCTCCACCATATTTGACTGTAGGTACTGTGTTCTTTTCTCATTCCATTATCGGTAACAAGTAGAATGATGTGCTTTACCAAAAAACTCTATTCTGGTCTCATCTGTCCACAAAACATTTTCCCAGAAGGATTTTGGCCTACTTACATCATTTTGGCAAACTGCAGTCTAGCTTTGTCTCTGTGTCACCAATTGGGTCCTCCTGGGTTTTCTGCCATAGCGTTTCATTTCATTCAAATGGCGACAGATAGTTCATGCTGACACTGACGCACCCTGAGCCTGCAAGACAGCTTGAATTTCTTTGAAACTTAATTGGGGCTGCTTATCCACCATCCGTACTATCCTATGTTGCAACCTTCCATCAACTTTTCTCTGCTGTCCATGTCCAGGCAGATTAGCTACAGTGCCATGGGTTGTAAACGTCTTGATTATGTTGAGCACAATGGACAAAAGAACCTCAAGATCTCTGGAGATAGACTTGTAACCTGGAAATTCTTTATATTGTTCAACAATTTTGGCTCTCAAGTCTTCAGAAAGTTTTCTTCTCATCTTTCTGTTCTCCATGCTTAGCGTGGCACACACTGACACACAATGCAAAGATCGAATCAACTTCTCACCTTTCATATAGTTTCCGATGTGATTTTCATATTGCCCACACCTGTTACTTGCCACAGGTGAGTTAGAACTAGCATCACATGCTTGTAACAACGTTGTATACCCACAATTTTGGAAAGGTGCCAGCAATTCTGTACGGCTCATTTTGGGGGTTTTGTATGAAATTATGTCCAATTTACCTTTTTTTCCTCAATTGTTTTGTTATTCCAATACACACAATTGGTCCTTAGGCTCCTAATTATCAAGCTGAGCAATTTTCTCACTGGTTTTGATGAGGGGTCGTGGTGGAGTCAGATGCTCCTGATTCAAGAAGTGGTGCATGCCTCTTCATGAATCAGGAGTGTCTCAAGAGTGGCATGTGCTTCTGTGCACTACACCAGAAATCTTATTCCAGTCAGAGACTGCAGTGAAATTTCTGCTGTATGTAATGCCACAGCTCGACAGGAATTAGATGAACTGTGTAATTTCGTCTCCCCAACAAAGTCTGCCAATTCTGCTGCTGACACCTCTTACACCTTTCTCTCCTCCTATCAACTGTTTTTTTTATATTATTTACAGACTACTGCACTCATCATCTTCAGTGCTGGAGTTTTACAACACATTGTCTATATCATTTGTCCAATGTTTTACAACTTTCTCTCCCTGGTTCTATTGCTGAACTATAAGCACTGATGTCCACTGTCTATCCTAAATCAATAGCTGCCAAATTTACAGCCTAATAGTCCCTTCTGATCAGCTGCGCTATACTATGGATGTTATAGTTGCAAGGCATTATGGTGGAGTTTTCACGGCCATAACCTGAGGTTATGTGAGCCTTGCATGGCTGATGCAATCTTCTGCAATGTGCAAAATGGCGGATGACGTTTTTGGTGATTTGCAAAAATCAAATCACAAATTGTTCGAATTCACCAGGACCTGGAAATTTAATTCAAATTGAATAGATTCACTCATAATTACTGATAAAATTAATTCACTTAGTGCATAAGTCTTAGGCATTTTTCATCTTTTTCCATACTACTGATTATGGATCTTGGGGCAGTGTGGATCAGAACCAACACACAATAAGGGCAGGTGAAGACGAACATAGAACCTTTCATCTAGTCGATTATGCAATTGACACTGATCAGAGTGTGATCATAGTGTGATCCAGTTTTCTTGGATGAGGTGAAGATACAGAAAAAAAATTCTCCATCTTCTCCATTGTGTCAGTGAGTGGAAATCGGCCATCCGAGTGTAGGCCAGTGATTTTCATGCACGCGTTTACTTGCATGGCCGATTTGAGTGCGATCCGAATATCAGATCAAACTCGGGCATTCAGCGATTTGTTCCTCGAACAGTCTCTGTCCAAGAGAAATATTGGACATGTGCATTGTCCCATGCACTAACATTGGTCCGAGTGCGATCCAATGTTTTGTCAGATAGCAGTCGAACTGAAAATATGCTTGTCTGCATCTGCCCTAACACAAATGATAATTCATGAATTAAGTGCAATAATAGTTGTTCCCTCAATGAAATCTCTGAAGAATTTGCATGACAAGCCATTTTATCAAGACACATAATATAAGTGCAGAACATGTTTTATATTATTCTTCAAAGATTATTCAGAATCTTGTACATGGGTGACAGATGTTCTTTAATGAGTTCTGCTTCCAGGCTGGCTGCAGTCATATCATGTGTGCATTTTCTTTGATGCCGACAATTTAGAAGTCGATGATGTGGTATCATTCTCTCTTATTTTTATTAGTTCTCTGTGGTGTTTTAGATTTACCAATGGACGTGCTGTACAGTTTGTGTTCAAATTAGTAAGTAATGAATTAGACAACATTTACATCTTTCTACGGCGCAATGATCACCTGGAGTAAACTATATGTTTTTTTATGTCAGTAGTTAAACTCTTAATCAGGCTTAATGATGGCAGTGTGAGGAGTATCTGTGTCCAGCAGTGCAATTAAGTCTCGAAAATTGTCTTCTGTAGATCATTTTCATTTACATCTTCAGTTCTCACATTAGTAAATAAAGGTAATAACTGCACTAAAAGATAAAACGAATTCTGCATGCTTGCAGATTATTCCTATAAGTCACATCTTAATCACATAAGCACTCTGCAGAGTATCAGTAGTGCTCGGAGGTGTAGGAGACATGTGGAAACTTAAACACGTTCACCAAATCGCAACACCAACAAGAAAGAGATGTAGAATAATGAAAATCACAGGATTGACAAACATGTTAATCTCCAAATGAAAAAAAAAAATTTACTTTTTTTTTTTTTAAAAAAACATCTCAATCTATTTAGTATTGTGTATGAGCGCCACAAGCAGGAATTCCCACACTTACAGCCTTGGCTGCTATAAAGAGATTATTAATGGTTCTCTGAGGAATGTTCTGCTATGCTGAATGCACTTAGGCAAATCATCAAGATCTGCTGCTGGCAGCTCCCTTTGCAACTGCAGTCCAATGATGTCACAGATGTGCTTGATAGGAGACAAATTCAGAGATGATGCAGGCCATGGTAGCACATTTTGACCACTCAAGCTGCTCACAGAAGCATGAGCAATATTTGGCCTGGTGTTGAAAAACGGTACCTGGGAATCTTTGGAGAAATGGCCATAATACTGGGTCTACGACCAAATCAATGTAATGCCGAGCTGTTAGTGTACCTGGAATGAAACTAGAAATGTCTACTGTACATTAACCCACCCCACATTGCAATCCTGC
Organism: Phyllobates terribilis; assembly: GCF_046119375.1. NCBI lineage: Eukaryota > Metazoa > Chordata > Amphibia > Anura > Dendrobatidae > Phyllobates > Phyllobates terribilis. The sequence continues at coordinate 99,881,264 of NW_027362767.1, forward strand.
AATTAGTACTGGTGTGACATTCCCTTGTGAATGACTCTTTATTGAAATGCCCATGTGGTCTTGTTAGATTCAAAGAATAGGCTGTAATGATACATTCTGTCAAATTTTGTCTACACCAACCATCAGAAGTTATGTGCACGACATTGGGCTATGAGCCAGATGTCCAGCTAGAGGTGATCCATTGACCTCATGCCTCCGTACTCAAAAGCTATCATGGTTCAGAGAAATAGAGGCAGGAATGCAGGTTTATCCTATTCAGTGATGAGTGCCTCTTTTGTCTTGGATGCAATGATAGCTAAAGATTGGTCTGATATCACATGATCAATGTCATGAAGAAGTTTTTACGAGGTAACGTGATAGTGTCCTAGTAGCCGTTTTTTCAGCATGCCAACAGTAGGCTGCATGTTGCTCATGCTACTGTGAGCAGCCTGCATGAGCTAAATCTGCAGCCTCTGAGGACTTCTCTCCAATGAGCACATCTGAGACATCATTTGTTGGAAGTGGCAAAAGGAGCTGCCAGCAGTGGATCTTGATGATTTGCTCGAGTTCATTCAGCATAGCAGGACATTCCTCAGACAACCATTAATAACCTCATTGATAGCAGCCAACGTATGTAAGGGCGGGGATTTCTGCATGTGGCACTCATTCTCTTTACTGAATAAATCGAGATATTTTAAAAATTTAGTATACATTTTTTCATCATTTGCATATCATTAACATATCTATCCATCCTGTGATTTCCATAACTCCACCACTTTTTGTTCTTTGTGTTACAATTTCAATGTTAAGGAGTGTATAATTTTAAAGACTGTTTTTATTGGGGTAGTCTGTGCCTGGATCTCTGAAATGGAGTTCTCTCTTGGAGCTCCACGGGGAGCTTGGCTGCTACTCTGTTTGGCTTAGATGTTCGGCTTTCTAATAAAATCTACTTTTAACGTTTTTTCATATCAGCTTGCATGCAGCCTATATTCAATGTTGACCTGGAACTGAACCAGCACGCTGGAAATGGCAGGATACACAGTCAGCAGTCATGATTTATTGCTGCCGTTTACTCTGTGAGAGAATCTCAAGGACGTTTTACATACAGCTAAACAATGTTGGGCTGTTTTTTTAGCAGCTATATTTAGCTATAAACTATGCTAACCTATAATCTATAATCTTATGTGCACACATGCATTTATAGTGCTGTATTGGTGGTCACCTCATTTGTTGTTTTTCCTTGGCAAAATCAGATGGATATGATACCAAAACTGCTTCCATCGAGGAGGTCAAGATGTTTTATGGAGTGCAGATGTCCATGCACTGAAAATTGGGGCTACTCTTGCTAAACTATGCCGATGCCTCTCTATAAGTTAATATCTTACACACTTGTTGATGTGGATTTTCGGCATTTCTACACCATATATTATATATATATATATATATATATATATATATATATATATATATATATATATATATACATATACATATACATACATACACATATATATATATACACACACACACACACACACACACACACTCACATACATACAGGGTGGTCCAAAAGTAGGTGGCCAGAAAATACTATATATATATATACAAAATTATATTTACTAACACAAGCATAACATTGACAATTAAATTTTATTCTGAACAATAATACAAAAGCCCTTAAATTTTATCAACGCAGGTGCTCAAACTGTTTTCCATTACAATTTGCACAGCTTTGAAGTCGCCTCTTACGCTTCGACAAACTTTTTTTGCAGTCTCTTTGGGTATTAATTTCTTGAAATGCATCTCTTATGTATTAGACGTGGACGATAAGCTTTCCACCCAATAGATTTCAGGATTTGCATGATAGAAGCTCGTGAAATTCCCAATTCCAAAGAAGGCTCTATCTGGTGGACTTTTTTGGACTCTGAACAAATGTTTCAGCAACAAGTTGTTTATTATCTTCTGTACAGACTGTTTTGGGTCGACCAGTTTTTGGAGCATTAAGGATTGAGCCAGTGGTATTGAATTTGTCACGAATGCGGTAAATGGTTTGTCTCTTTGGGGCTTGAGTACCCAATGTTTCAACCCAATTTGCTCTAACGGTTTCAGCATTTTGAGATATCCAATACTCTGTTAAAATCCATTTTCTTTGATCTGTATTTAAATTATTTGCCATTATGTGTTATCTGAAAAGAAAACAGATTTGGGGGAGATCTATCTGTGAAAACTAGATAAGGGCAACTGAGCCAGTTGCCCTTTAGCAACCAATCAGATACCAACTTCCATTTTCCAAAGAGTCTGTGAGGAATGAAAAGTAGAATCTGATTGGTTGCTAAGGGCAACTGAGCCAGTTTCACTTTACACCATGTTTGATAAATCTCCCCCTTCATAACCTTATTACACTTTCTGTCCACCTACTTTTTAACCACCCTGTATATGTGTGTGTGTGTGTGTGGGGTACAGACCAAAAGTTTGGACACACCTTCTCATTTAAAGATTTTTCTGTATTTTCATGACTATGAAAATTGTACATTCACACTGAAGGCATCAAAACTATGAATTAACACATGTGGAATTATATACTTAACAAAAAAGTGTGAAACAACTGAAAATATGTCTTATATTCTAGGTTCTTCAAAGTAGCCACCTTTTGCTTTGATGACTGTTTTGCACACTCTTGGCATTCTCTTGATGATCTTCAAGAGGTATAAGACATATTTTCAGTTGTTTCACACTTTTTTGTTAAGTATATAATTCCACATGTGTTAATTCATAGTTTTGATGCCTTCAGTGTGAATGTACAATTTTCAAAGTCATGAAAATACAGAAAAATCTTTAAATGAGGTGTATCCAAACTTTTGGTCTGTACTGTACATGTCCATGACTGGTTGGTTCCATCCACTTAAGCCCTCTTAAAGAGGACTGCATTTTTAGCGAAAAAGGGAGGAGATTGGATAAAGATTTAAAGGGCATTCTGGGAGAAGCTAAACCAGGTTATTTTGGTTTTGGGAGGGGTGAAAGCCAGTAACATAATAGGTGGCTCATTTTGATGTTTAATATAAAGTATTCTCATCTATTTATACCAGTTCTGAATAGTTAAAGGAGTTTTCTGGGAAAATTTAAGGAAGACAAACATGGGGAATCAGTTTCGCTTTGCAATTTATATACTTCCTTCATTAGTAAAATGGTAAATGGTATAATAAAGTTCCCTATTTTTTGTGGTTTGATCATTTAGATCATTACTTAGAAGTCTACTACTTTGCATTTTTATTCCCATGAAGCAGTGCCAAGAAGACTCCCCATAAGGAGAAACAAAGATCAAATCTGTAAAATCCATATAATTTTGAAAAACACTTAAGTATGCCAATTTAATGGATGTTGCCCCTTGGGTATCAAAGGCTGCAGACTCCATACGTAAATAAGTCATGGTGATCTTGCCACGTAAATGTTGTATGAGAGTCTGACCTCATAGAGTTACCTGAATAATGCATCGCTGAGCTGTTCATTTAACATGTCATGAATGTAAATTTGTTCCCACATCCTTCTGTAATGTTAATATCCATATGACATTACTCCCCATAAATGAAACAATAGGGACTCCGCTATTTTTACACTTTGGGAAATTATATTCACTTATAATAAAGGTTATAAGTGTGTACATTTTTTCTAATATGGGAGCCTACGCATAACAGATGGCTCAACAGATAGTATCCACCAAGGCATCCATTGGATCCATTCACTTGTTTCATGTTTATTTACCATCTCACACCACACATCTTGTGATAAGATGAGATTAAAAACAAGATAAAGGCGTTATATGGGACTTTGGTTATTTTTTCTATGGAGATAAGAACTTACTAGCAGGTAGATGCCAACTATGAGGGTATTCTGCCCTGCGACAATCTCTATAACTACCTGCCTGTTCACTCTTAGCCCCATAGGAAAAAATAACCTAAGTCCCAGGTATCCTCTTTAAGGACTCGTTAGTATGCTACTATCTTTGACTTTACTAGAACTGTCTCACTGAATCAGGGAAACTTTCGAAATAAGTTTGTATTGTCTGTAGTTGTATAACAAATGCACACAATCTGGTAATGGAGGTCACCTGTCACCAGAAAAAAAACACTATAAAACTGCAGGTTAATAGCATTCTTAACCTGCCCGGCGCCCACACTTAGCGGAACGCTGCGGGGAGAAAAATAACCTTATTCCGCCTCAGCAGCATTCCGGTTTCATTCAACGCTCTGAGTATAGAGAGAGGCAGCTGTAACCGCGCGCCCAGGCCCTGACTGACAGCTCGCTCAGCATAAGCACCGTGCCAGCCATCACCGGCCCCGTGACTGAAACCTGAACGATGCCGGGGGAGAATAAAGTTAATTTTCTCCCTGCAGAGTTTGGGCAAGTGCAAGCACCGGGCAGGTTAGTAATGCTATTAACCTGCAAATTATCCCCAAGTCTTCAGGTTAATAGGGTTTTTCTGGTGACAGGTTCCCTTTAATCACTTCTGATTCGGATACTCACTTCTTGCAGTGGTACCATTCCAGAAATGTTGACGCTGCTGTTCCCTGTGGGTCATGGGACCTTGTTGTGTCAGACGACTGCTGCAGTCAATCAGCAGCCATTCATTGGGTGCAGCTCATCAATATTCCATCATAGCGTATGTATATGATGAAATAGTAGAAGCTGCAGCCAATTAGTGCCTTCTGATTAGCTACAGCGGTCATGCGATACAATAATGCCAGGAATAACAGTGGTGGAATGGGACTGCAGGGCAGCAGGAGATGAGTATTCATTGTTTTTATTTTCTATGGAGAAAAGAAGAAAAACACCAAACACAAGGAAAAAAACCCTTGGAACAATATCTTTATTAAATATAGTTTAAAAACAAGGCCACAAAAAAACAAAATATAAAGACCAGACCAAAAAGGGGTGTCGTGGACCTATGGAAAAAAAATTCCTCCGAATATTGGCAAAAAAGAGGGAGATAGGGGGGTTATATATGACATGACAAAAGAAAGGACAAAATTATCCCATAGATGATGTGTACAATGGTAAAATGCTCCCAATGGATGATCTATCACGCAGTGCCAAGAATGTACATGCATATATTGTCTAAGAAAAGTCCATAGTTACCAAAAAAGCATGTAGGCGATAAAATGTCATGTTTCTTTATTTGGATATATATTGGCTTCCAACCATAGTAAATTGCTCATAATGTCTCAGAATGCAAAAAAAACAATGAAGAAAATGTTACTTAGCTTAATTTTTCCAAGGGTCTATTGTCCCTAATTTCGTTGTGTTTTCTCCCTTCTGTTTTCAGTATTCATCAGGGGACTATTCACTTAGTAGATAGGAAGAAGGTGAGGTGCCATCAATGAGCACTCAGACACCCAAGGAAGAATGGAACACGGTGATAAATCATCCATTGAGAGCATCTTACTATTGTACACATTATCTGTGGGATAATTTTGTCCTGTCTCTTGTCATGCATGCACAAGTCGATATAGCTTTATGTATATTGTCCACAACACCTTTTTTTGGACGGATTTTTCTATTAGTTTTTTAGTGCCCTTGTTTTTAAAGTATACATAATAAAGATATCATTTTAAGTTTTTTTTTCTTGTTCATGGTGATTTTTTTTATCTAGGGTTCCTTATATTGATTATGGGTTCAGGTTTTTTCCTTTTTTATTTTCTATGGAGGCCTGAAATGGCTTGGCAGGTTTTGTCCATTAGTTGGCAACCCCTTAAGCCCAGAGCTACTACTGTTCCGATCAAGATCCAATAACTTCACAGAACTCGAGATGAACAATTTGATAAGAAGCACCAATAAGGGGATTCAAGAGAATAATCATCTGGATATTTTCTTACCTAAAACGTTTCATATAAATGTTCCAGCATCTACAATGTGAACCTAGTAAATTTATTGGTCAGAAAAAGGAAAGGTTAAAAAATACATGGCAATACATGGCAGCTCATAGCCAACCAATAATTCTGTAAATTCAGGCAATACCAGTACCCAAGTTTTCCGTATCGTGACCTATTCTTTGCACTGTAGTTATGAATTACTGGAAATCAAGAGGTGACTAGATGTGTAATAATGGTGGAGGTGATAGCCTGTCCCTCATACTAAAGTTATAACCCTCTGGGGCTGCAGTTTGGCCTAGGTAGTGTTAACTGTAACAGCTGGCCCAGTAGAGGGAGGGGGAACTGAATGCTAGTGTCAAGTGCAGGAAGTGAAACAGTCAGTAGTTGTGCAGTACTGCAAAGACCAACAGGCTCTGTAAGATCTGCTAGGGTAGACGTGGGCCTTGTATCTTGGACAGTGGATCGCCAGAGAATCTCTCCACAAGAGTCACGTTGGCCAGCCTGGGAATCTCGAGAAAGTGGTCGGGGGCCTGGGGGCATATTCAGTCTGCGAGGCTGCAGAAGAAGTCAGGACTCAAGTACTCAGAGGTGGAGAGAAATGGGATCCAGATATACTGTCAATGGTGAGGAAGAGTCTCTAGGGCTATAGAAGAATGCAAAAGAAATGCTTCACCTAGATCGGGAACGAGGGCTGAAGTTGTATCCGGTACCTGTGGTTAAGATGACAACCCGTTGGGCCTTATCCTTTATACCTGCCTGTTAACACTGTAATAATGTGCTAATTAATGGGTCAAATGAAATAAATCTACTTTGGGGAAAAAAAAGGACTTGAGACGGAGATAGAAAAAGTGTAGATGTTGGCTGAACATTTTCTGTACGGACAGCTTTTGCATCTGACTACCATCATAAATATACACTTGACTCCACTAGGTTTGCCACTTAAAAAAAACATACAAAGAAGTTCACTTCCTTTTAATTCTTATGAAAAAAAAAGTGTGCCAATATAAGGGTTTTGGACTGTACTATTTCGTTCCTACACCTGAAGACACCAATCGTGTGATATTTTAGTATAAACTATATCCTGGGGTTTTCGATATACATTGTGTAGTTATGTGATATTTTGTGAATTGCAATATATTGTGAAATAGAGTGTGATATGGAAATGTATAGTGTATAATTAATGTAGGATAAGTATAATGTAATGCATAGTGTCATTTATCAGATAGTGTTTTGTAGGGAAGTTCTGCCCAAAACAAACAGCAGGGTAAGTGAGAGTTAAGAGTTGGGACTAGCCCATAGTGGGAGGGTTTATGTAGGAAGACAGTGGGAAACTTCCTGGTAGTGAGATAGGGCCATGCTTGAGTTTGTGTAGGAAGAGCTGGCCAGCAAGGGAAGTACACTGTGTTCTTGTCAGTACAAGGCCTTATTATTATTCCGTGGGCTAATATACTCCTGCAACATCTGGAGCTCAAGGCTCGACTCTAGTGCTATGGTGAGCACTTTAAACTCTTCCATACAAAAGAAGATGGACAGGGAGAGGCGTGTGGGAGAAGTAATGGACTGCAGATGTACCCCGGGAATGGGATGAGAATCCCTGGGACTGACATAAGCAAGGCCAGCAGGGATAGTCAAGGTAGAACAAAAGGAAAATCTGGAGGTGTATTGTGCTGTGGATGCGAGGAATGTAAAGTGCTTTGCCCGATTCTACGAGTTGCAATATGTTGTACACAGACTGCTGAGTAAAGTTCGTGATGAAATGAATTGGGTGTCCCCTGATCCATGTGTGGCGGCTCCTGAAACTGAAGACCTGGAGACAGCTGAGGCCTGTGGCCTACAAGTGAGTACAATGCACCCCACACATCACATTTAATCGGGGATACAAATTTTCTGTAAAAGGGCAACAAAGCAGAAACTTGCCCACAACTAACGCCCTCTGGCACCTTACACCAGGACACAATGATTTATCTGAACTCAAACTTGTAAACTAATTCACCAAAATGTATTTTATATTAATCGTTACAGATGTCAGGATAGTGCCAGCCCCACCAGTCTAATTTTCTCTGAGAGACTAAATACCCAGGAATTGTTGTCGACAAGTGCCTAACATTTATGAGGGAATTTTGAAATGGAACTGTTATCACTACAGCGTCTCTTGATACATATCTACTGCAACTCCCATGAAACGTGTAGGTCAGTTGTTTTTATGTGGATGAGTCTTCATTTATCATGAAGTTTCCCAATAATTTTTAAGCTTCTATATATTTTTTTAATTGCTGGACTTTCTACATCTTTGAACAACTCCCAACATATTGAAAAGCAGGTTAGCAGTCTCTTCTGATGAATTACAACAGGCAAAAAGTAAGGAAAATTCAACTTCTAACCTCCTATAACGTTTTTCTACCGAAATAGTTAACAAACATATAGCAAATAACATGCGAGTCTCAGCAGCCACATCTTGAAATAAAAGGATTCTATCTGAATACAAGCCCTGGGCATGTCCTTTCAGATTAACATCACAGCTGGAGAGAGGGGAGAGGATGCTTTATTTAGAGAGACAGCAGAGTAGCCAGGCGGATAGGATGGAAATGGAGAGAAGAGATACTGTAGAGACATAATCCTCAATGGGTACAGAGAAGCCCCCGGGGATCAAGACAACGAGTAGACATCTAGACAACTTCAATAGTAAGGGGGGATTACCAAATAACAGTCATTTTATGACCATAATAATAACATACAATTCCACTCAACCTAAATAAGGTGAAGAGTTAAATTAATGTTTCTTTACATTAAGAAAAATATGTTTTTTAATAACTGTCATTGAGAACACTTCGATAAAGGGACATAACGTTCTACTATCCAATCTAGACATGTCGTCATGAAGGGGATTTCTCACTTAGGACCACCCTCGATGAGCCAGAGCACAAAGAGCAGCTCCCTCTCTGGCAGACCCCAGCCATCTATTAGATAGGCCTGTTATGTAATACTAAATTCCTCTGGCAGGAGGTTTCTCAAGCTGTACCAGTGATGACCAGTTGATCACCAGGATGGCTTCAAATCACCCTTCTAGGGTTTGTAACTTACTGATCAATCTATAAACAAAATCACTTAAAATATTCATGGAGCATGAGCTACCAGACTTAAAAGTGTCTGTGAAATGAATTATAGGTATTTTATATATACCTATATATACATATACACAGTGAAGTGGGAAAGTATTCACCCCTCCCCCCCCCCTTCGCATTTTTCGTGTTTTGCTACCTCACAACCTGGAATTTCCTTGTTTTTTAAGGTTTGGATCAGTTCAAGTGAAGAACATGTCTATAACTGTGAACATTTGGTTTTCTTTTTATTGTGAAGCAAACAACAAATAAGACAAAATTATTGAAAACTTTAGCGTGCATAACTATTCACTCCCCTAAAGTCAGTACTTTGTAGAGCCTCCTTTTGTGGCAATTACAGCTGCAAGTTGCTATGGATAAGTCTCTATGAGCTTTCCACATATTGCCATTGGGATTTTTGCCCACTCCTCAAGGCAAAACTGCTCCAGCTCCTTCAAGTTAGATGGTTTCCTCTGGTGAACAACAATTTCCAAGTCTGACCACAGATTCTCAACTGGATTAAGGTCTGGGCATTGACTAGGCCACTCCAAAACAATTACACGTTTCCCCTTAAACCACTCAAATGTTGCTTTAGCACTATGCTTTGTGTAATTGTCTTGTTGAAAGGTGAACCTCCGTCCCAGTCGGAAATCATTGACAGAAACAGGTTTTGCTCAAGAATATCCCTGTATTTTGCACCATCCATCTTCCCCTTTACTCAGACCATTTTTCCTGTCCCTGTTGCCGAAAAAGATCCGCTGCATGATGCTGCCACCATCATGTTTCACTGTCGGGATCGAGTTTTTGGGATGATGAGCTGTATTGGTTTGGCGCCAAACATAGCGTCTACCTTGGTGGACAAAAAGTTCAATTTTTGTCTCATCTGACCACAACACCTTTCTCCATATATTTTGGGAGTCTCCCACATGTCTTTTGGGAAACTCAAAATGAGCATTACAATTTTTGTGTGTAAGTAAAGGCTTTTTTCTGCCAACTCTTCCATAAAGGCCTTCTCTATGTAGTGTATGGCTTATTGTGGTTGTATGGACAGATACTCCAATCTCTGCTTGGGAACTCTGCAGCTTCTTCAGGGTTACCTTTGGTCTCTGTGCTGCCTCTCTGATTAATGACCTCCTTGCCTGGGTTGAGCGTTTTGGTGGGCGACCCTCTCTTGGCAGGTTTGTTGTGGTAATGTGTTCTTTCCATTTGATGATAATGGATTTGATGGTGCTCCAGGGGATCATCAGAGATTGGGATACTTTTTTTTCTATAACCCAACCCTGACTTGTACTTCAACAACTTGTTTGGAGATCTCCTTGGTCTCCATGGTGTTTGGTTAGTGGTGCCTCTTGCTTAATGGTGTTGCAGCCTTTGTGGCCTTTCAGAAAAGGAAAAGTGTATATACTGACAAACCATGTGACACTTAGAGTACACTTGTACACAGATGAACTTCTTTTCACTAAGCATGTGGCTTATGAAGGTAATAGCTTGCACCAGAAATTTTTAGGGCTTCACAGCAAAAGGGGTGAATACATATGCATATGCCAATTTGTAGTTATTTGATCCCATAAATTTAATTTATACCTATATATCTCTCACTTCACCAACTTAGACTATTTAGTGCTGATGCATCACACACAAATCTGATTAAACAAAGGTTGCAATGTAACAAAATAGGTAAAACGCCAAGGGGGGGGGTGAATACTTTCACAAGCCACTGTAAATATGTGAATATGTGTATATATATATATATGTATGTATATGTACATGCACACACACACACAGTGCATTGTTAAAGTATTTGGCCCCCTCGAACTTTTCTACCTTTTGCCACAAACATAAAGATATCAAATTCTAATTTTTTTGGGAAGAATCATCAACAAGTGGGACAATCGTGAAGTGGAACGAAATTTATTGGATATATATATATTTTTTTAACAAATTACAAACTGAAAAGTGGGGCGTGCAATATTATTACCCTTGAGTTAATACTTTGTAGCGCCACCTTTTGCTGCGATTACAGCTGCAAGTCGCTTGGGGTATGTCTCTATCAGTTTTGCACATCGAGAGGCTGAAATTCTTGCCCATTCTTCCTTGCAAAACAGCTCGAGCTCATTGAGGTTGGATGGAGGGCGTTTGTGAACAGCAGTTTTCAGCTCTTTCCACAGATTCTCGATTGGATTCAGGTCTGTACTTTGACTTGGCCATTCTAACACCTGGATACGTTTATGTTTGAACCATTCCATTGTATATTTTGCTTTATATTCGGGATCATTGTCTTGTTGGAAGATAAATCTCCGTCCCGGTCTCAGGTCTTTTGCAGACTCCAACAGGTTTTCTTCCCGAATGGTCCTGTATTTGGCTCCGTCCATCTTCCCATCAATTTTAACCATCTTCCCTGTCCCTGCTGAAGAAAAGCAGGCACAAACCATGATGCTGCCACCACCATGTTTGACAGTGGGGATGGTGTTTTGAGGGTAATGAGCTGTGTTGCTTTTAAGCCAAACATATAGTTTTGCATTGTGGCCAAAAAGTTCGATTTTGGTTTCATCTGACCAGAGCACCTTATTCCACGTTTGGTGTGTCTCCCAGGTGGCTTGTGGCAAGCTTCAAACGAGACTTTTTATGGATATCTTTGAGAAATGGCTTTCTTCTTGCCACTCTTCCTTAAAGGCCAGATTTGTGCAGTGTACTGTTATGATCTGCAACATAACCTAAGGAAAGATAGGGGAAAGCTGTCCCTATAATAAGACTAAGCTGCATCCCTATGATGTAGCGGGCTGCCTGTTCCTTGTGAACAGACCCGCCTTTGTCCACGGCTAGTCTGAACGGAGATCTTTAGAATCAAGGGAGGGGTCCCTAAATGAACTAAGGACTGGGACAAAAATGGGACACCTCCTAAACAGAAGTTGTTGCAGAGCAAAAAGGACAAACTGAAAATAAGTACTAAAGGTCCCAGAGGACCAAGAACTGACAGAGATAGGCACCGAAGCACCTGGCTAGAGAGACAGTCTAAACAACACTGGAGTCCAGCAAAGCCAGAAGGGCGGAGCTGGAATATATAGGCAGCTGGTCACGTGACCGCAAAACACAAGATAGCAAAAACTAACAGGAGGGTTCTAACATGTACGACTGATTGTTGTACTATGGACAGACTCTCCCACCTCAGCTGTAGATATCTGCAGTTCATCCAGAGTGATCATGGGTCTTTTGGCTGCATCTCTGATCAGTCTTCTCCTTGTTCGAGATGAAAGTTTAGAGGGACGGCCGGGTCTTGGTAGATTTGCAGTGGTCTGATAATCCTTCCATTTCAAGATGGTCGCTTGCACAGTGCTCCTTGAGATGTTTAATACTTGGGAAATCTTTTTGTATCCAAATCCGGCTTTAAACTTCGCCACAAGAGTATCTCGGACCTACCTGGTGTGCTCCTTGGTCTTCATGATGCTCTCTGCACTTGAAACAGAACCCTGAGACTATCACAGAGCAGGTGCATTTATAAGGAGACTTGATTACACACTAGTGTATTCTATTTATCATTACCAGTCATTTAGGACAACATTGGATCACTCAGAGATCCTCACAGAACTTCTGGAGTGAGTTTGCTGCACTGAAAGTAAAGGGGCCGAAAAATTTTTGCATGCCCCACTTTTCAGTTTTTAATTTGTTAAAAAAGTTTAAAATATCCAATAAATTTCTTTCTACTTCACGATTGTGTCCCACTTGTTGTTGATTCTTCCCTAAAAAAATTAGAATTTTATATCTATGTTTGAAGCCAGAAATGTGGCAAAGGGTATGTGCACACAAAGCAGAAATGAAGCAGAAAATTTCTGCATCATTTTTGCATCTCCCTGGCAGAAAAAAAGCATGCAGATTGTGCATGCGTTTTTCCTGCGGAATACATGCGGATTCACATGCGTTTCCACATGCGTTTCCGCATGTGGATTGACAAGCGCTTTCCAGGCGATTTTAGCATCACCTGGAAAGTGCTTGACGACTAGGTCACACTATATAAATCCATGCAACCGGCATGGATTTATATAGTGTGACCCGAGAGAATGGTAAAAATAAAAAATAAATGTATACTTTACCCTCTGATGGCCCCCGGTGTCCTGCTTTACACTCCGTTCTCCCTCGCTGGCAACTTTGAATTGAAAGACCTGCCGACGTCAGCGTCACGTGACCCGTCACATGACTCTGACGTCAGCGCAGGTCCTTCAACTCACTGCCAAGTGCCGGGAACCAAGCAGGAGCGGTGCGCGGGCCTACAGAAGGTAAGTATACATTTATTTTTTATTTTATTATTTTTTTACAGCTTTTTTAATGGTACCTGGGTGTGGAGGAGAGTCTCCTCTCATCTACACCAGGGTACCATCTGCACATTAGAACGCGCCAATAGCGCAAGTACAAATGCAGTCTTGCGGAATTGGCGCGTTCGAATGCAAGTCAATGGCGGCGAAAATGCCGCGTTTACGCAAAATTAATTGACATGCTGCGGATTTTTGAGCGCAGCGTTTACGCTGCGGAAAAATCCGCATCATGGGCACAGAACATGCGGATTTCAATTGGGGGACATTGCTGCCCTTTTACCATGCGTTTTTAATGCGTTTCCGCAACTGCAAAAACGCATTAAAAACGCATCGTGTGAACTCAGCCAAAAGGTAGAAAAGTTTGAGGGGGGCCAATTACTTTCACAATGCACTGTGTATATATTATATATATTGTAAGGCAGCGCTAGTCATCATACTGGGGGTTACTCGCTTCGCTGCGTCAATCAATGCACACGTGCAATGTCTTTACGCTTTTCTCACAATGTTGCAGTTTATTACATCATAAGCCACAGTTCACCGGGTCCAACTCCGTGGCACGCCGACACACATATCTACAATATTCATGAGACAAGTGGCACACAGGCCCACTTGCTCCAGGTTACAGCCTACGGCAAGGTAATAAATTATCAATGTCCATAACACAGTCCATGTAACAAAGTGTATTACCTTTGCCGGGTTCAGTTGCTGCAGTCCATTTAATCTGCCACCACTGTGGCTTTGCGGCTTCCCAGGTAGGGGTCTCCAGCCGTCGTCCCCTCGAAGGCTACTGGTATGTTTTCACTCACATCCAGTCTGCGCCTTTCAGGACTCTTGTATGCCAAGCCGGCTCTCCCTCAAAGGTCACTAGCATCCACACAGGATCCAGGCTTTGCCTTTCAGGCACCAGGCTTCACTCGGCCTCACTAGGCCTCTCACAAACGGTGTCCCACACACACGGAGCACAGGCCTCACGCCTCACACCGAACACACCTGTCTCAAATTACCAGGGTTTTTATATCCTGTGCACACACACACACACACATACTGACAGGACCTTGCTGATGTCACAGTCATGTGATCAGTCAGCTGTGTGTATAGGTCCTGTGTGCTGTCCCAGTCATGTGTACAGACCTTTACTGTGCATACAGGACCTGTGCGATGTCACAGTCATGTGACCAGTCACCTGAGGGGAAAGGTATATGGTCAGGCAAAACACATCCTAGACCATTACCGTAATGCCAGCAAGTCGCTGCATTACAATATTATTATAGGTTCCTATAACAAACCTATATTATAGGTTTGTTTATCACAAACCTATATTATAGGTTCTTCAAAGTACCCACCTTTTGGTTTGATGACTGCTTTGCACACTCTTGGCATTCTCTTGATGAGCTTCAAGAGGTAGTCACCGGAAATGGTTTTCACTTCACAGGTGTGCCCTGTCAGGTTTAATAAGTGGGAGTTCTTGCCTTATAAATGGGGTTGGGACCATCAGTTGTGTTGTGCAGAAGTCAGGTGGATACACAGCTGATAGTCCTACTGAATAGACTGTTAGAATTTGTATTATGGCAAGAAAAAAGCAGCTAAGTGAAGAAAAACAAGTGGCCATCATTACTTTAGGAAATGAAGGTCAGTCAGTGCGAAAAATTGGGCAAACTTTGAAAGTGTCCCCAAGTGCAGTTGCAAAAACCATCAAGCGCTACAAAGAAACTGGCTCACATGAGGACCGCCCAAGGAAAGGAAGACCAAGAGTCACCTCTGCTTCTGAGGATAAGTTTATCAGAGTCACCAGCCTCAGAAAACAGCAGCTCAGATTAGAGACCAGGTCAATGCCACACAGAGTTCTAGCAGCAGACACATCTCTACAACAACTTTTAAGAGGAGACTTTGTGCAGCAGGCCTTCATGGAAAACTAGCTGCTAGGAAACCACTGCTAAGGACAGACAACAAGCAGAAGAGACTTGTTTGGGCTAAAGAACACAAGGAATGGACATTAGACCAGTGGAAATCTGTGCTTTGGTCTGATGAGTCCAAATTTGAGATCTTTGGTTCCAACCACCGTGTCTTTGTGCGAAGCAGAGAAGGTGAACGGATGGACTCTACATGCCTGGTTCCCACCGTGAAGCATGGAGGAGATGGTGTGGGGGTGCTTTGCTGGTGACACAGTTGGGGATTTATTCAAAATTGAAGGCATACTGAACCAGCATGGCTACCACAGCATTTTGCAGCGGCATGCTATTCCATCCGGTTTGCATTTAGTTGGACCATCATTTATTTTTCAATAGGACAATGACCCCAAACACACCTCCAGGCTTTGTAAGGGCTATTTGACCAAGAAGGAGAGTGATGGGGTGCTACGCCAGATGACCTGGCCTCCACAGTCACCAGACCTGAACCCAATCGAGATGGTTTGGGGTGAACTGGACCGCAGAGTGAAGGCAAAAGGGTCAACAAGTGCTAAGCATCTCTGGGAACTCCTTCAAGATTGTTGTTAGACCGTTTCCAGTGACTACCTTTTGAAGCTCATCAATAGAATGCCAAGAGTGTGCAAAGTAGTCATCAAAGCAAAAGGTGGCTACTTTGAAGAACCTAGAATATAAGACATATTTTCAGTTGTTTCACACTTTTTTGTTAAGTATATAATTCCACATGTGTTAATTCATAGTTTTGATGCCTTTAGTGTGAATGTACAATTTTCATAGTCATGAAAATACAGAAAAATCTTTAAATGAGAAGGTGTGTCCAAACTTTTGGTCTGTACTGTATATATATATATATATATATATATATATATATATATATATATATATGGCACCCCAGGGGTCTGTTTTCCACAGTAATAGAAATATTATGTCTGAGAGCAAGTGGGAGGTTTCTCTGGTCAGGAGCCCTAAGCATGCAACACTGCCCGCCCAGACCTGGAAGGGGAGGAATCTGCCCTTATAAACTGGGTCTGGGGCGGGATTAGGTTAGTCAGAGCTTGGAGAGGGAAAGATACAGCAGGAGCAGGAGTGAGAGCCAGAGGCTGGAAGCTAGATAGCTCGCCTTGGCTGAAGACACTAAACCCGGACATGGAGTCCGAGGCTGTGGGAACATCCAGGTCCAGCAGCAGAATCCAACCGGCAGGGGATTCCAGGTCCTCTGGCCTTAGAAGCCCAGAGGCACGGTCACAAGCAAGGGACCAGCACCGCCGTCGTGGAGCGGAGGCTAACAGAAGGCCCCAAGTCACTGGCCATAAGGGTGAGCACCACACGGTATACTCAGGGACGTAGGCTACTTCTTCCCGCATAGAACAAGGTAGCCAGGAAAGAGTGCAGATAGACGGGGAGGCCTACAACTCCACCTGGTCAGGGGGAGATCCTGCTAGCTCACAGACTGACCAGGCCTCTATTGCTAACCAGTACTCCCGGGAGGGTCTGCTTTATACCATCAGTAAAGACCCTGAACTGCACCACATGTCTCTGTGTTTCATCGCCGCACCAGCACCATTAGTACTGGGACGCTCACACCATCACTCCCATCATCCACACTAGCTGCCCTGAGGCAATACTTATCCCATACTTGGCTGCGCTTACAACATCAGCCTCAGCGGCCTGCAGCGCAGCGGCGGTCCCCACTGACCGCAATCCACGGGTGGCGTAGTCGGACATTTGTTATTACACTAAGACCGCCACTGGTTTGACCACCCTGAGCCACGGACCGGGTCGCCGCCACACTGAGACTACCACCCCCAGCATCCCACCAGAGGCCCGGTTCCGGGTTCCCCACGCGGCCCAGGTGGCGAGTCATATATATACACATATATATATACATATATACATACACACACAAACATATATACTGGAGTGGAGATATGTTTCACTGAGGCCATTAGCTTCAAGTGATTTGAAACCTAGAAGTTTGCTCCAGCACACTAAACGCTGAGAGGGGTTAATGGGCTAAGTTTTATGTGAACAGCTGTAGAGCAGGTGGGAGGCTGTTCACCATATCTCCACCACGGGGTCTGGTCTGGGAAATAAAAAGCCAGCCTGTTGAATCATGTGTTGTTCAGTGTATCTGGAGAGACTAGCTCCAGTGATAGGAGTTTGCGTTTGAACTATGGACTATGCTGGTACATACCAATCCTTTAGATATCCATGCAAAAATGGAGGCAGCACACAGTAGAATAAAGTGATAAGGTTTAATAGCCCATATGGCAACATTTCGGTCCAAAATTGTGGACCTTTTTCAAGCCAAGCTTGAGCACATGCGGATTATCATTGGGGAACATGGCAGACATTCTACCAAGCGCTTTTTTAAGCGTTTCTGCAGCGGAATTGCCGCTGCGGAAACGCTTAAAAAACGCATCGTGGGCACACAGCCTAAAAAAAATTATTATAATTAATATTGTGCCACATTAATTTCATGTGAACTATCACATGATCTATCACAGGGGATCATGTGACATGTGATACATCAGGTGTGTGGGGTGGGGGGGGGGGGGCCGTGTCTTCTAAACTGCCAGGGGCCCTGGCTACTCTTAATCCACCCCTGCTCCCAGGACATCATCTGCCTAGGCCTATTTAAGGCCCACTAATGCATACACCTGTGTCTTGATATTAAGACTCTCAGTCCTGTGTGTTTTGCTATGCATCTTCATGAGCGCCTGGTTTGGACTGTCCTGCATCCTCTCTGTCTGTGGCTACCAGTGATCCAAGTCCTCACTCCACACATGCCTTCCTGCTGCTGCATCAATGCTGCCCGGCATCCGTTTCCCCACCGGGACTTGGGGCTTAGAGGATCTAAATCACCTACTGAGCCTAACAAGTCATAATAAGTATCTAGGCTGTAAAGAAAGCATGCAAAATAAATCCCTCGAAAAGACTCTGTAAAGTATCTTCCTATTTTCTAGGGCAGTAACACAATTCCAATTTCATATATTTCAGTTTGCATGCTATAGCACTACAGAGGGCTACTTTGTTAGTTACATCCAAAGTGTACAGAGCCAGAACAATGCACTTTTATACAGGATAGGACATACCACTGGTGAAATCTGTATAGCAGCACAGGGGGCCCAAAAGGTAAGGGGGCTACTTCTACCTTCCAAGCATCTCTCTCCTCTAAAATGGACTTCCAGGAGAAGTCAGTGTTCGGAGTTCAGCATCGGACACTAGGTGTCCGGTACGAACCCCAAACTTTACAGTTCGAGTTCGCTCATTTCTAGTTCCATTCTATTCTAGAATGGGATAAAAAGTTATCTTTTAATGCAAACAACTTACATTTCCATATTTCCATGCTAACACTTTTTTTATCGATTGGACGGATTGTGTAATATAATATTACACGTATTTTTCCATATAGCTGTACATGATAATTGCATTTTAGCCAGTCCTTGGTAACTGGAGTTATGACTAATTTAGAATGTGCACTATCATATTTCCCTTTCTAAATAAAGCTAGGGTCTCAAACCTAAGGCATTAATTACCAGCAGAACCCGAGTGAACACAGTAACAGCATATTAACTCTTTCCCATGTGCCGCCTTCTGGCGGCTTTACGTTGTGAACTGAAGAGACTAATGCAACGTCAAAGCAGCCCTTTAGCAGCTTCTGTCCCCGGCTAAATACCACCACCCTGCTGCATTTGGCTGAGCAATAAAGCAGTTTGGCAACAGATGGTGCAGCTTTCTTCACAGCTCTATAATCTTGTGGTTAGTACAATCTCATAATGTGCTGTTTGATGGCAATGCAAGACTGTAGCAGTGGCTGTCAATATAAGATACTGGTACTTTATAATGGTTATTGCACAAGTTGACTAATAAAAATTTGCAGAAAATGTCCTTTAAAAATTACTATGGCTTACAGCCACTGCTTATGTAGTATAGTGGACAGTGCTGTGAGCAATGACTGTAGCCGCTATGCGAACAACCCCATGACAAAGTTGGCTTCAATGAGGAAAGAAATTAATTTTCTCCTGGTAGCAACCATTAACTTGACGATTGATGACTGATCCCATGTTGATGGCGGGCCAAGCATCACACTGAACTTTTTAGGTATCTTCAGGATATCGGTGAAGTTGAGAACAGTGGTAGTGCTTAAAGGGAATCTGTCAGAAAGGTTTCACCAATAAAACTATTTATATGTACATGATATATGTACAGTCACGGTCGAAAGTGTCGGCACCCTTGAAATTGTTCAAGAAAATGAAGTATTTCTTCCGGAAAATAATTACAATTACACATGTTTTGTGATACACGTTTATTTCCTTTGTGTGTATTGGAATAAAACAAAACACAGAGGAAAGAAAAGGCAAATTGTACATAAATTTCATACAAAATCGCCAAAATGGGCTGGACAAAATTGTTGGTACCCTTAACTTAATATTTGGTTGCACACCCTTTATAATAAATAATTGCAATCAATCACTTCATATAACCATCAACAAGATTCTTACACCTCTCAGCTGGAATTTTGGACCACTCTGCTTTTGCAAACTGCTCCAGATCTCTAATATTTGAAG
This sequence comes from Phyllobates terribilis, assembly GCF_046119375.1. Lineage (NCBI taxonomy): Eukaryota > Metazoa > Chordata > Amphibia > Anura > Dendrobatidae > Phyllobates > Phyllobates terribilis. The sequence continues at coordinate 99,901,011 of NW_027362767.1, forward strand.
GAGCCTTCTCCCAACAGCAATTTTAAGATCTCTACACAGGTGTTCAGTAGGATTTAGATTTTAACTCATTGCTGGCCATTTCTGAACTCTCCAGAGCTTTGTTTCCATCAATTTCTGGGTGCTTCTTGAAGTCTGTTTGGGGTCATTGTCCTGCTGATAGATCCATGACCTAGGACGCAAACCAAGCCTTCTGAGACTGGGCACCACATTGTGACCCAAAATCCTTTAGTAATCTTCAGATTTCATGATTCTTTGCACTCAGTCAAAGCACCCAGTGGCAGAGGCACCAAAACATTTATGAACCTACATCATATTTGACTGTAGGTGTTCTTTTTTTGTAGTCCTCATTTGTTTTTGGCAAATAGTAGAATGATGTGCTTTAACAAACAGCTCTGTCTTGGTTTCATCTGTACACAAGACGCTTTTCCAGATGGATTTTGGCTTACTCAGGAACATTTTGGCAAACTGAAATCTAGCTTTTTTTTATGTCTCTGTGTCAGCCGAGTCCCTCCTGGTCTCCTGACATAGCGTTTAATTTCATTCAAATGTTGACGGATAGTTTGCGCTGACACTGATGCACCCTGAGCCTGTAGGACAGCTTGAATTTATTAAGAAATTTAGATTGGGGCAGTTTATCCACCATCCGGACTATCCTGCGTTGCAACCTTCCATCAGTATTTTTCTGCTTTCCACCTCCAGTGTGATTAACTACAGTGTCATGGGTTGTAAACTTCTTGATTATGTTGCACATCATGGACAAAGGGACATCAAGATCTCTGGAGATGGACTTGTAACCTTGAGATTGTTATTTTTCAACAATTTTTGTTCTCAAGTCCTCAGACAGTTCTCTTCTCTTTCTGTTCTCCATGTATAGTGTGGCACACACAGACACACAATGAAAAGATTGAGCAACTTCTACCCTTTTTATCTGGTTTCAGGTGTGATTTTCATATTGCCCACACCTGTTACTTGCCAAAGATGAGTTTGATCGAGCATCACATGCTTGAAACAAATTTGTCTACCCACAATTTTGGAAACTTGCCAACAGTTTTGTTCTGCCCATTTTGGGAGTTTTATGTGGAGTTTATGTCCAATTTGCCTTTTTTTCTCTGATTTTTTGTGTTGTTCCACTAGACATAAAGGAAATAAACATGTGTATAACAAAACATGTGTAATTGCAGTAATTTTCTGGAACAATTTCAAGGGTGCCAACAAATTATATATATTATATATACAGTACAGACCAAAAGTTTGGACACACCTTCTCATTTAAAGATTTTTCTGTATTTTCATGACTATGAAAATTGTACATTCACACTGAAGGCATCAAAACTATGAATTAACACATGTGGAATTATATACTTAACAAAAAAGTGTGAAACAACTGAAAATATGTCTTATATTCTAGGTTCTTCAAAGTAGCCACCTTTTGCTTTGATGACTGCTTTGCACACTCTTGGCATTCTCTTGATGAGCTTCAAGAGGTAGTCACCGGAAATGGTCTTCCAACAATCTTGAAGGAGTTCCCAGAGATGTTTAGCACTTGTTGGCACTTTGCCTTCACTCTGCGGTCCAGCTCACCCCAAACCATCTCGATTGGGTTCAGGTCTGGTGACTGTGGAGGCCACGTCATCTGGCGTAGCACCCCATCACTCTCCTTCTTGGTCAAATAGCCCTTACACAGCCTGGAGGTGTGGGGTCATTGTCTTGTTGAAAAATAAATGACGGTCCAACTAAACGCAAACCGGATGGAATAGCATGCCGCTGCAAGATGCTGTGGTAGCCATGCTGGTTCATTATGTCTTCAATTTTGAATAAATCCCCAACAGTGTCATCAGCAAAGCACCCCCACACCATCACACCTCCTCCTCCATGCTTCACGGTGGGAACCAGGCATGTAGAGTCCATCCGTTCACCTTTTCTGCTTCGCACAAAGACACGGTGGTTGGAACCAAAGATCTCAAATTTGGACTCATCAGACCAAAGCACAGATTTCCACTGGTCTAATGACCATTCCTTGTGTTCTTTAGCCAAACAAGTCTATTCTGCTTGTTGCCTGTCCTTAGCAGTGGTTTCCTAGCAGCTATTTTACCATGAAGGCCTGCTGCACAAAGTCTCCTCTTAACAGTTGTTGAAGAGATGTGTCTGCTGCTAGAACTCTGTGTGGCATTGACCTGGTCTCTAATCTGAGCTGCTTTTAACCTGCGATTTCTGAGGCTGGTGACTCGGATAAACTTATCCTCAGAAGCAGAGGTGACTCTTGGTCTTCCTTTCCTGGGGCGGTCCTCATGTGAGCCAGTTTCTTTGTAGCGTTTGATGGTTTTTGCAACTGCACTTGGGGACACATTCAAAGTTTTCCCAATTTTTTTGGACTGACTGACTGACCTTCATTTCTTAAAGTAATGACGGCTACTCGTTTCTCTTTACTTAGAATTTGTATTATGGCAAGAAGAAAGCAGCTAACAGTCTATTCAGTAGGACTATCAGCTGTGTATCCACCAGACTTCTGCACAACACAACTGATGGTCCCAACCCCATTTATAAGGCAAGAAATCCCACTTATTAAACCTGATAGGGCACACCTGTGAAGTGAAAACCATTTCCGGTGACTACCTCTTGAAGCTCATCAAGAGAATGCCTAGAGTGTGCAAAGCAGTCATCAAAGAAAAAGGTGGCTACTTTGAAGAACAGAGAATATAAGACATATTTTCCGTTGTTTCACACTTTTTTGTTAAGTATATAATTCCACATGTGTTAATTCATAGTTTTGATGCCTTCAGTGTGAATGTACAATTTTCAAAGTCATGAAAATACAGAAAAGTCTTTAAATGAGAGGGTGTCTCCAAACTTTTGGTCTGTACTGTATATATATATATATATATATATATATATATATATATATATATATATATATATATATATATATATATATATATGTATATACACATACATACATATATACATACACACATACACACACACACATATACACATCGGCGCAGTCACGGCCAAGCTTTGCAATAACCAAAGAAAAAACTAGATGCCATCACCAATAGTTTATTGCAGGCCGATTGGACACCTGTTACTGGTAATGTTGAGCCCCATGAGGCCTCGGGGGTGTGGGTAAGAGAGCTAGAGGAATGAAGCTATTAAATTTTATATTTTTAATTCAACAATTAGGCAGTGCTTAGAAGACTATACAAAAGAGGTTACAAAAGAGACCAGACAATACAATACTTACAGTCATAAAAATAAAAGGGATAAACAAAAGAAAGTTACTAGACCTGTTGTCATAGGACTGGCTCAGATCTTGTGAAGGCGAGCACTCAATTTAGAAAATGTCACAGTTCTTACAGCATGCTATATCTCCCAGCACTGAACAATTGTTCTAGGTATCAGCCAATCTCACCTACCTCCCCTGGTGACCTCAGATGGGGACTGATAAATGAGATGCGGGCTCGGGTACCAAATATTATGAGATCCCCAATCTTAAGGAAATCTGCCCACCTGTAAGTCCTAGGTGGGAGACATTATAGGTATATTTTCTATTATAATTTTAGCTTTCTATACATATGAGACATGGCATATACAACTTTTTCCATATGGTAGATTTAAATCCTGGCTAATGCACTGGTTGCACAGCAATGCAAATTAATGAATTGCATTTGGCACTGTGCCACAATGCCAAAATATGTTTTCTATATCTATAGAACCTACACCTGTCACAAAAAAGCAAATGTTCATATCCGGTACAAGGCTCCGTTATTCCTGTGTGTGTGCTCTGTGTGGCTCTTTGAAGTCAGGAAGGACCTAATTATACTAGGATAGCAAGTATCACCATACCAGCCTGTTGTTTACTATTCATACTGACCACATCACAGGAGGTGGCAGCATCACGGTGGGGGCATCTTAAAGCAAATGGTAGAAAAGTGTTAGTTCTTCTTTTCCACGGGCCTGGCCATGAGCCTATGGTTGACATGAGGGTGACAATAGACCATATAATGTTTTATGGCTGTAACTTTAGAGAGATGTCTCTAACTCAGGTATGTGCAAAAATGTCTTGTAACCTGGACCGCTGCGTACAATACAGGAAAACGAATAAGTGAATATTTTTACGTTTTTTTGTATGCAAGGTTAGACACTTGGATTTGGGGCAATATTTTTGGAATCACTGTACCTGTATTTTTTCCTCAGCAGTACTGCATTCATGGACACAGAGGAGTTCTGCAGGCAGAGTATTAGGGGCAGCGGAAGAATATCTTTGTTCTGACACCAAGATGTTGAGCCTGTGCTGGGAAGCTGGAAAGGATGAAGGAAAAGTGAGGAACCAATGATGTCTAAACAACAGACTCTTTAGAGATAAGCCATGGCTGGAAGAAGTATCATGTAGACCTAATAAGGAAAATGATGATAAAGAATGACTCTAATCAGAGAAGACATCACCTTTAAGTCACTGGATCCTACACCCCAGCAATTCCCCTGATAAATTATATACAATTTTCCCCTTCGTCTTCTCACAATTCAGTACCAAGTAGAACTTCAGACCCTCTCAGTTTTACTACCTTTGTGATAAACTTCAAAAAAGATATTTTTTTTCCAATCAAGTAATACTTTACTCAGCATAACAGTAGAACACAAGGAGAAGATGATGTTAGTCCAAATGATGGACATTTGGAAGATACGATTAAACTGGTGTTAGGAATTTTGTGAACTTTTTTAAAATTCTCTATATTTCTGAATAAATTTGAGCTAAAATATTAGATTTTCACAAGAGTCCTAAAAGTAGATCAAGAGAATCAAATCAAACAAATGAGTAAAATATTACATTTTGTTATTTTTTTTTCTATTGAGGAAAATGATCCAGTATGTCATGTCTGTGGGTGGCAAAGGTTTGTGAACATTTAGAATTAGCAGATAATTTAACCACTTCGCACCAGAGCCTGTTTTTGCCTTCGTGACCGGGCCAATTTTTTCAATTCTGACCACTGTCACTTTATGAAGTAATTACTCTGGAACGCTTCAACGGATTCCCCTGATTCTGAGACTGTTTTTTCGTGACATATTGTACTTCATGATAGTGGTAAAATTTCTACGATATCACTTGCGTTTATTTGTGAAAAAATTGGAAATTTGACGAAAATTGTGAAAATTTTGCAATTTTCAAACTTTGAATTTTCATGCCCTTAAATCAGAGAGATATGTCACACAAAATAGTTAATAAATAACATTTCCCACATGTCTACTTTACATCAGCACAATTTTGGAACCAAAATTTTTTTTGTTAGGGAGCTATAAGGGTTAAAAGTTGACCAGCGATTTCTCATTTTTCCAACAAAATTTACAAAACCATTTTTTTAGGGACCACATCATATTTGAAGTCACTTTGAGGGGTCTTTATGACAGAAAATACCCAAAAGTGACACCATTCTAAAAACTGTACCCCTCAAGGTGCTCAAAACCACATTCAAGAACTTTATTAACCCTTCAGGTGCTTCACAGGAATTTTTGGAATGTGGAAGAAAAAAATGAACATTTAACTTTTTCCACAAAAATGTTACTTTAGACCCAATTTTTTTTTATTTTCACAGGGGTAACAGGAAAAAATGGACCCCAAATTTTTTTGTGCAATTTCTCTTGAGCGCGCTGATACCCCATATGTGAGGGAAAACCACTTTTTGGGCGCACAGCAGGGCTCGGAAGGGAAGGAGCGCCATTAGACTTTTTGAATGTGAAATTTGTCTGAATAATTAGCAGACGCCATGTTGCGTTTGGAGAGCCCCTGATGTTCCTAAACAGTGGAAACCCCCCACAAGTGACACCATTTTGGAAACTAGACCCATTAGGGAACATATCTAGATGTGTGGTGAGCACCTTGAACCCCAAGGTGCTTCACAGAAGTTTATAATATTGAGCTGTAAAAATAAAATGTTCACATTTTTCCCACAAAAACGTTTTTCATCCCTTAATTTTGCATTATCATAAGGGTAATAGGAGAAATTGCACCATGAAATTTGTTGTACAATTTCTCCTGAGTACGCTGATACCCCATATGTGGGGGAAAACCACTGCTTTGGTGTATGGCAGGGTTCGGAAGAGAAAGGAGCGCTATGTTGGCTGGGATAGGCAGCAGACACCATGTCACATTTGAAGAGTTGCTGACATGCCGAAACAGCAGAAACCCCCACAAGTGACCCCATTTTGTAAACTACACCTCTCAAGGAATTCATCTAGGGAAGTAGTGAGTATTTTTTAATTTTTAAATTTATATCATTGGGCAGTGAAAAAAGCATAATTATATTTTTACCACAAAAAAATGTTTTACCCTCAGATTTTACATTTTCACACAGGGCAATGGGTAAAAATGGTGCCGAAATGTGTCACACAATTTCTTCTAAAAGTGGCAATACCCCATATGTGGCTGTATCGTACTGCTTAGCCATACGGCGAGATTTGGGGGGGACGGAGCGCTATTTGACAATTGGAGAACAAATTATTGTAGAATAGGCATTTGGATTTGGGAGCACAAAATTTTCTGAATTTCTTTTGGGGGGCAAGGGCCATTTTGCTTTTCCAGAGCCTTTCTGCTACCAGTAACTTGGAAGTCCCTTATATTTTTAACAGATGACGGACCTGAGTGGGGACTAGCTTTTTTTGAGGACTGAGTTGAAGCTTTTATTGGGAACATTTTACGTAACATTTATCCGGCGCTCTAGGCTGAGCACTTACATCGGGGTTTCCATCTAAATTTCCAAGTGATGTAATTCAGATGAAACCCCTGCGGGATCCCCTCACTGTAATGAGGCAGCAGAGTTACTCTGGACTCCGTCTGGCCTCTGTTTAGCCGTGTCCTTTTTTTCAGAAGTGCCAAAAACTGTGGCCAACCGCACTTTTATGCACGCCTAAAACAAATGACACCGTGGGATCACAGGCCAGAAGGCATCCACAGTGGCCTATATCTGCCTCATTACAGGGAATCTTCCGTCATGGGTTCCGGCTGAATCACATATTTCAGAGATTTACACGGAAACTCTGGCGTAAGTGCTCAGCGCAGAGCGCAAGATAAATGTGAGCAGAGCCTTACTGCGATCTTTGGGAGACATAATAAACAAATCAGTAGCAAAGTGAAGAATTGGTTTTATTTATTTTTTTACGCCGTTCCTAGTGTGATATAACTGATTAGATTACTTTACTCTTCGGGTCGGTGCGATTACAGAGATACCAGATTTATATCGGGTTTTTATGACTGACAGCTGTCACACACTAAGACGCTGTTTTTTTGCAAAATCTAGTTTTTGCATCGCCATATTTTGAGAGCTATAATTTTTCCATATTTCGGCCGACAGTCATGTGATGGCTTGTTTTTTGCGGGACGAGTTGACATTTTTATTGGTACCATTTTTGGGTACGGGACATTTTTTGATCGCTTTCTATTCCGTTTTTTGGGAGGTAAAATTAACAAAAACCAACAATTCAGGAATTGTTTATTGAGTTTTTTTTTTATGCCGTTCTGCGTGTGGTAAAAGTGATCAGGCAGCGTTATTCTTCGGGTCAGTACGTTTACAGCGATACTACTCTTACTGTATATTTTTTTTATGTTTTGGCGCTTTTACACAATAAAACAATTTTATAGAAAAAATATTATTTTACATTGCTTTATTCTGAGCGCTATAACTTTTTTATTTTTCGGCTGATGGAGCTGTATGGCGGCTTTTTTTTTGCGGAACAAGATGACTTTTTCAGCGGTACCATTTTTATTTCCATTTTGCTTTTTGATCGCATTTTTTTCCACTTTTTGTTTGGCGATATGAGGAAAAAGCATAGTTTTTTGCTCCATTTTTTATTTATTTTTATTACGGTGTGCACAGAAGGAGTTAATTAGTGTGACAATTTTATAGCTCGGGTTGTTTCGGACGCGGCAATACCAAATATGTGTACTTTTTTTATTTTTGCATAAATATACGGATTTATCGGTTTAATATTTTATTTTTTTATTTTAATTTATTTTGTTTTGTTTTTTTTTAACAGTTTCAAAAATTTTTTTTTACTTTTTTTTACATTTTTACTTAGTCCCTGTATGGGACATTAATTTTTATTTTTCTGATCCCTGATCTCATGTAATGTAATAGACATATATTACATTACATGAGATCTTCACTGACTTTCACAGTCAGAGTCTCCTGCCAGCCTTAAAATGAGAGTTGTTGGTGCTTATCAGGATGGAAAAGGTTACAAGACCATCTCTAAAGTGCTTTAACTCCACTAATGCAGTGTCAGAAAAATGGTGCACAAATGAAGGAAATTCAAGATCATTATTACCCTCTGCGGGTGTGGTCGACCAACAAAAAATGTCTCCAAAACAGGAAAGCATATAATAGTCCGTGAGGTCAAAATGGAACTCATGGTAACCTCTAAGCAACTAAAGGCCTCTCTTACATTAGCTAATGTTGATTTTCCTGCTTTTAGGCGGACATCATTGATGGAATAACGAATCCTGAATTGTAACTAGCAAATTCTATGGGAAGATGTCTGGGCACTAGTCCATGAGCCGAATCTCAAGATAAAGTGGGTCACGCAGCACATGAGTCGTTCTCCAAAAAAGAGGTTAAAAGAAAAATAAAGTTAAAGTTTAGGAATCGCCAAGCCACGTCCTTACCTTAATCCTATAGAAATGTTGTGCAAGAACATGAAGCGAGCAGTTCACAAAGAGAAAACCAACATAATCACGTTGAAACTTTTTTGTAGGGAAGCTACAATTCCTCCAAGTCCATGTGCAGGATTGATCAAAAACTGCTGGAAACATTTAGATGCAGATATTGCTGTACCAGGGTTGTCACCTCATATACTAAAAACAAAGGTTGACATACTTTTGCCAGTCAGACTTTACAATTTTTAAAGAGGAAAAATATCCAATATCACATCTCTAATATTTTTGACGCATTTTGATTTGGTTCTCTTTATCTACTTTTAAGACTTGTGTGAAAATCTGATGTAGTTTTAGGTGAAATTTATGCAGAAATATTGAAAAATCTTGGTACTAAATCATTTTTTGTGCTTTATCTCGTCGCTGAACATGCACACTCCTCCCCATCCATTTAATTTTATAGTTGTATAAAAAATGAGTCCAGGAAATCGCTTAATCTCAGCTCTCCAGGGATGCACGGATTAAGGGAGCAGCTATGTTACGGAATCTGTCTGAATCCAGAGACTTGCAGCAATGTGATTTGGCTATGTAGTCAGATCTGAGCCTTACTTGGTGATTCTATGCATTGTATACAGGGCCGGTTTTAGACTAAGTGGGACCCTGGGCAAACGTTTAAAGTGGGGACCCAAATGATCACATATTGCACCATCACACTCAAACATTTATGTTGCATTTACATGCGCTGAGTTCAGACATTCAGATCGACAATATTGAAGTTGTTCAGCGCTTGTTTCCTGGCCTCTTTACAGAAGCTGATGAAGAATGATGGAGACAGAATGATCACTAGTAGATCAATCTGTCCCCATATCATGTTATCAGCAGCAGACCTGCTGGTTACACAGGGCGATGTGCTGCTGAGAACAGTGACTTTTGTTCCACAATAAACAATCCAATCACGTGATGAATGAGCAGCATTTTGCTCATTTGTTGGGCAGTTGCTGATATGTTTACACCTATGAGCTCTTGTCTGTGCAGCCAGGATTTATACATGTGGATGCTACATACACAGCGTATGTGACACAAACACTGCATGTTACACACACATAGCACACATGCATGTATACACCAAGCACACACACATACAGGGAGGAAAATGAGTATTTGATACACTGCCGATTTTGCAAGGTTTCCCACCTACAAAGAATCGAGAGGTCTGTAATTTTTATCGTAGGTACACTTCACCTGTGAGAGACAGAATCTTGAAAAAAAAATCCAGAAAATCACATTATATGATTTTTACATAATTAATTTGAATTTTATTGAATGAAATAAGTATTTGATAAAATAGAAAAACAGAATTTAATATTTGGTACAGAAACTTTTCTTTGCAATTACAGAGGTCAGACTTTTCTTGTAGTTCTTTACCAAGTTTGCAAACACGGCAGCAGGGATTTTGGCCCCCTCCTCCATACAGATTTTCTCCAGATCTTTCAGGTTTCGGGGCTGTCGCTGGGCAACATTGAGTTCCAGCTCCCTCCAAAGATTTTCTATTGGGTTGAGGTCTGGAGACTGGCTAGGCCACTTCAGGACATTGAAATGCTTCTTACAGAGCCACTCCTTAGTTGCCCTGGCTGTGTGTTTCGGGTCATTGTCATGTTGGAAGACCCAGCCATGACCCATCTTCAATGCTCTTACTGAGAGAAGGAGGTTGTTGGCCAAAATCTTGCGATACATGACCCCATCTATCCGCCCTTCAATATGGTGCAGTCATCCTGTACCCTTTGCTGAAACGCACCCCCAAAGTATGGTGTTTCCCCCACCATGCTTCACAGTTGGGATGGTGTTTTTGGGGTTGTAATCCTCCTTCTTCCTCCAAACACAGCGAGTGAAGTTGATACCAAAAAGTTCTATTTTGGCCTCATCTGACCACATGACCTTCTCCCATGCCTCCTCTGGACAATCCAGATGGTCATTGGCATACTTTAAATGGGCCTGGATATGTGCTGGCACGAGCAGGAGGACCTTGTAAGCCCTGCAGGACTTTAATCCTTAACAACGTAGTGTGTTACTAATGGCAATGTTTGAGATTGTGTACCCAGCTTTCTTCAGGTCACTGACTAGGTCCTCCCATGTAGTTCTGGCTTGATTCCTGACCTTTCTCAGAATACAATTCCTGGGCATGCTCCTGATGAGGTAGCGGATGTTCTCCTGACGGATCACCTCCCAGACGTGGATTAAGACATCAGTCAACTCCTGGACAGTCTGTTGTGCAACGAGGCATTGGTGGATGGAACAAGACATAATAGTCCCTGTTGTTCTTGATTGGATTCATTCAGGTCTGGGGAACGGGCAGGCCAGTCCAAAGCATCAATGCCTTCATCATGCAGAAACTGCTGACACACTTCAGCCACATGAGGCCTAAGCATGTCATGCATAAGAAGGAACCCATGGCCCACTGCACCTGCATATGGTCTCACAATGGGTCTGAGCATCTCATCCCGATACCTAATGGCAGTCAGGCTACCTCTGGCGAGCACATAGAGGGCTGTGCGGTTATCCAAATAAATGCCTCCACACCATTACTGACCCACTGCCAAATCGGTCATGCTAGAGGATGTTGCAGGCAGCAGATCGCTCTCCATGGCGTCACCAGAATCTGTTACGTCTGTCACATGTGCTCAGTGTGAACCTGCTTTCATCCGTGAAGAGCACAGGGTGCCAATATCGAATCTGCCAATCTTGGTGTTCTCTGGCAAATACCAATCGCCCTGCATGGTGTTGGACTGTAAGCATAACACCCATTTGTGGACGTGGGGCCCTCATACCACCCTCATGGAGTCTGTTTCTGACAGTGTGAGCAGACACATGGATGTTAGTGGCCTGCTGGAGGTCATTTTGCAGGGCTCTGGCACTGCTCCTCCTGTTCCTCCTTGCACAAAGGTGGAGGTAGCGGTCCTGCTGCTGAGTTGTTGCCCTCCTATGGCCCCCTCCATGTCCTCATGGTTTACTGGCCTGTCTCCTGGTATCTGCTCCATGCTCTGGACACTATGCTGAAAGACACAGCTACCCTTCTTGCTACAGCTCTCATTGATGTGCCATCCTGGATGAGCTGCACTACCTGAGCAACTTCTGTGGGTTGTACTTTAGACAAAGTTTCATGCTACTGTACCTCTAGGGGTGAGAGCAATGACAAGATGCAAAAGTGACCAAAACAACAGACAAAAAGAATGAGAATAGAGAAACGGTCTGTGGTCACCACCTGCAGAACCACTCCTTTGTAGTCTTGCTAATTGCCTATCATTTCTACCTGTTGTCTGTTCCATTTGCACAACAGCAGCATTAATTGATTCGCAATCAGTATTGCTTTATAACTGGACAGGTTGATTTCACAGAAGTGTGAGTGACTTGGAGTTATATTGTGTTGTTTAAGTGTTCCCATTAATTTTTTGAGCAATAACTTTTTTTTTTCTACTTTTTATTTGCTTTAATAGTCCCCTTAGGAGACTTGAAGCTGTGATCATCTGATAACTTGTGATACAACACACATAGCAGGGCTGAAGCCCTGCTATGTGTAGCAGAAATAGTCATCTCCTATGAACGCTGTCCACGGACCGGTGATCATAGGAGCTCTAAAATGACAAGCACAGGGGTCATCAGCAGACCCAAGACTGTCATGCCAACCCATAGCGGGGTTTGTGATGCGCATCCGGTTTGCACGAGATAAATGCCATTGTCACAGATTGAAAGCAGCATTAAACATATTAAACAGTCGCTGGTAAATCTCGATTCCACTTGCGATTGTTAGGGGCAAATGACAGCTGTCATTTGTCATCAGCTAATCAAATCAGCTGTCATTTGCCTGGAAAGAAGCGTGCTCAGCGCCGGAGACTTCATCAAAGGTCATGAAGGGGTTAACAAAGTTGTACATCAAACTGAAGTCTATTTTACACAAAAAAAAGTTAAAATGTGAATTATTAAGCACCATCCTGGTGTTCCACAACCGCTATGACAACACTTCCTGTCTTGTATTGTTATGGAGTCACTAGTGCAAATATTGAACTTAATGCCTTGAAAGTTCTGCCCAATAACTCTCTACACATTTAAGAATTAAGGAGGTACCCTAACACCAATTACATTTTGTAGATATTAATATTTTTTAGTTTGCTAGTAAACCCATCATGAGCATCCGAAGAATGAAGTTTTCATGCTGCTATTATATGGCTACTACAAGGATTTTAACCTCTTCACCACTGGGCGATTTTCCGTTTTTTTCCTTTTTGTTTTTTCCTTCCCTTCTTCTAAGAGCCATCATTTTTTTTATTTTTCCATCAACAAAGCCGTATGAAAGCTTGTTTTTTGTGGGACGAGTTGAACTTTTGAATGACATAATTCATTCTGTCACATTGTGTACTGGAAAAAAAAATTCAAGTGCATTGAAATTGCAAAAAAAAGTGCAATCATCGCTGTCCCCATTAGGGCTCACAATCTAAATTCCCTATCGGTATATGGTAAAACTTACCAGCAATATAATTCTCCAGGTCAGTACGAGTACTCAGATACCACACATATATAGTTTATTTAGGTGGTGAACATTTTTTTTTTTAAATTTGTAAAAAAAAAAAATTTTTTTGCTTTTTTCGCCATTTTTGAGACTTGTAACATTTTCATTTTTCTGTATATGGGTCTGTGTGATGGCTTATTTTTTTTGCGCCTGAGCTGATGTTTTTACTGCTATTATTTTGGGGCAGATACCATGTTTTGATCGCCTCATTTTATTGCAATGTTGGAGCAGCCAAAAAACATAATTCTGGTATTTTGATTTTTTCTTGTCATGCCGTTTACTGATCAGATTAATTTACTTTCTAGTTTGATAAATCGGACTTTTACAAACACAGCGATACCAAACACATTTTTTTGTTTGTTTTAATGCAATTATCAGTGTAGCTCCTGCTATACACACTGGGGACCCAGAAGGGAGTGGAGGCCCTGGGCAATTGTACACTCATCCACCTAACGCCGGCCCAGATTGTTTAGTATATACACCAGCAACACTGCACAGTGTTAGCGAATCAGGTTTCCATAATTAGTATGCTAAAGGGAATCTGTAAGCAATATCAACCTGCCTAAACTATTTATATACAGAATCAACCTGCCTAAACGATATACAGTCATGGCCGAAAGTGTTGGCACCCTTGAAATTGTTCTGGAAAATGAAGTATTTCTCCCAGAAAGTTATTGCAATTACACATGTTTTGCTATATACATGTTTATTTCCTTTGGGCATATTGGACATAACTTCACACAAAATCCCCAAAATGGGCTGGACATAATTGTTGGCACCCTAAAATTTATATTTGGTTGCACACCCTTTGGAATAAATCGCTGCAATCAATTGCGTCCTATAATCATCAACAAATTCTTACACCTTTCAACTGGAATTATTGACTACTCTTTTGCAAACTGCTCCAGGTCTCTCATATTTGGAGGCGCCATCTCCTAACAGCAATTTTAAGATCTCTCCACAGGTGTTCAATGGGATTTAGATCCAGACTCATTAATTGCCAGGCCACTTCTGAACTCTTCAGCACTTTGTTTCCATCCAGTTCTGAGTGCTTCTTATGTTTTGGGGGTCATTGTCCTGCTGGAAGACACATGACCTAGGACGCAAACTCAGCTTTCTGACACTGGGCACTACATTGTGACAAAAAATCGTTTGGTAATCTTCAGATTTCATGATTCCTTGCACACAGTCAAGGCACCCAGTGCCAGAGGCTGGATTGGGCCAGACTTCTTAACACCAGCGGATGATAGCAGCGGAATATAAACTCAAATCCAGTAGTTTTTTTTGGAGGGTCTATTCCCATGCCCCTCTTCACACCCAGACATGGGTATACACTTCAGAATTTCATTTATTTTATGTCGTTCTCCTCCTCCTCACCCTCCACCACCATATCACCAGGGTGACCATCGTGTAACACCCACATTATTTTTTTTAAGGGTGTTTATGATGCCCGATAAGGACAGGTGCTAGGTATCATCAGCTCGAAAAGAGTGTTCATTTGGGTCACATACATATCTTCCACAGTGCATAACTTGATTATTTTTCCATGCACTCATTGACCGATTCATAATCTTTATGGTGATCTGTACTCAAAAATTAATCAAAGTTGACAGAAATTTATCATAGTTGACAAAAAAAATTAAAATTTGACAAAAATTAATCAAAGTTAAAAAAAATTACTGATTTAATGTGTCCATTCGCAGTTTCTCTGTAGCTTCTGAATGTAAGTGATAGGGGTGGGAGACTTGATGCTACTAGAGCTGGAATTACCACTTCAGAACTCTCCAGTGCTTTGTTTCCATCCATTTCTGGGTGCTTCTTGAAGTATGTTTGGGGTCATTGTCTGGCTGTAAGACCCATGACCTAGGATGCAAACCCAGCTTTATGACACTAGGCACTAAATTGCGACCCAAAATTCTTTCGGAATCCTCGAATTTCATGATGCCTTGCATAAAGTCAAGGCACCCTGTGCCAGAGGCAGCAAAACATCCCCTAAATATCTTTGAACCTCCATATTTGACTAGAAGTACTGTGTTCTTTTATTTGTAGGCCTCATTCCATTTACAGTAAACAGTTGAATAATGTGTGTTACCAAAAAGCTCAATCTTGTTCTTATCTGTCCCCAAGACGCCTGCTGGCCCTCTAAAAATAGTGGAGGCCTCCTACTGGACATTTAAATTTCAAACTTTACAGAATATATACGAAAAAGAAATTTGGACCACCTCAGATTGATACGTTATATTGCAGTAGCAGTATATGGCTATGCAAAGCATAGCCGACTGCTGGTCCTCTAACAATAGTAAGGGCAGCCAGATGGCCCTGTAAAAATAGGCTTTGTGACTTTCAGAGTCCCTCATTCATAAATGAAACAGGATTTGTCTGATCATGTCTCACACACCACATGGGCAGATAAGGTAGTTAAATTTTAAAATTACATTTACTGGCGAATTCATTTTTCACAGTTGAAAGCAATGCGAAAGTGCAAAAAAGCATCAAAAACACTGTGTGTGGACATAGCCCAAGGTGTGGAGGAGCTTTTTTTTTTTTTTTTTTTTAATTTATTTGGCCTGATATACAAGTCATTACCTTGGAAAGAATGTTTCTTAACATTTTTTCCAGGAAAATACATTTAGCTTCGTTTTTATATGTTTTATTGTCAGTCCGTAAAAGTGGCGTAATACTCTGACAACATTGTTCGCAGCAGTGACCTGGGAGTCGGAGATGCTTCCAGGGGTCTTCCCCATGCTGTTCCCATGTTATTTCAGAACTGTTTCCATCAATTTGACTAATTTTTAGACCCCTTCGAGACATCCGGGTGGGGCCACTGGAAAAATGCTTGAGTTTCCCATTAACTTACATTGTACCTGTTACTCTTGTTGAGCACCCGAGCATTACAATTTACTCGTCCAGAGTAACGAGTTCCAGAGCATTTTAGTGCTCGCTCAGCTAGTGACAACACTTTCGGCCATGACTGTATGCTTATAGGTCGGTGAAAGATAAATGTATGGATACGGTGAAAGATAAATGTATGGATACCTTTAAAGTAGCTATACATAGAATGAATCTGCCAGAAATGTACGATTTTCACAATATCCAATGAAGTATTGTGTTTTATCACTCCCAAAGTATTTAAACAAGCACTCCCATCAAAGATTTTATCATATTAATATATTGCAGTCATCATAGTATATTTATTTATTTATTTTACTCACTTATATAGCGCCATTAATTCCACAGCGCTTTACAGACATTTTTCGGCACTGTCTTCATTGGGGCTCACAATCTAGATTCCCTATCAGTAGGTCTTTGGAGTGTGAGAGGAAACACACACATACAAACTCCTTGCAGATGTTGTCCTTGGTGGGATTTGAACCCATGACTCCAGCGCTACAAGAGCACTATGTATTTACAATTGCTCATTTGCCCTTCTACCCAGTTAATTCTTTTCTTTTCCATTAGATCTATGACATCACGTGATTAAAAACAAACTAGCTGAATCCTTCTAAGCACTATGTAGAAACAGAAATCTCTTTTCCCTGAATGAGTCATCATTAGAACTACAATCCAACATGATTGAAAAGTCCTTGGCCAGGCCAGCTCCACCTCCTGTCAACTCCTGGCCCCTTCCTTTTATCGCTCTTCCTGGTTTCCTTTTGTCAGTGATGTACAATTGTAATTATTGTTATGATCTGCAACAAGTACTAAGGAAAGATAGGGGAAAGCTGTCCCTACAGTAAGACTAAGCTGAATCCCTACGATGTAGCGGGCTGCCGGTTCCTAGCGAACAGACCCGCCTTAGTCCTCGGCTAGTCTGAACGAAGACCTATAGCATAAGGGGAGGGGTCCCTAAAAGAACTAAGGACAGGGACAAAAATGGGACACCTCCTAAACAGAGAAGTTGTTGCAGAACACAAAAAGACAAAACAGACAAAAAGGTACTAGAGGTCCCAGAAGGACCAAACGAACTGACAGAGAAAGACACAGAAGCACCTGGCTAGAAAAACAGTCAAACACTGAAGTCCAGCACAGCCAGGAAGGCGGAGCTGGAATATAAAGGCAGGTGGTCACATGACCGCAAAACACAAGATGGAAAAACAAAACAGGAGGGTTCTAACAATTATAATGATGACTCATGCAGGGAAAATAACAAAAGACTGACCATCACAGAAAACTGGTGTGTACAGGTGCAAACCAAGAGTAGCCATCTCTACAGATAACTAGCAAATTAAATGGCACTCTGTAGTGCTATAGCATGTAAAAATTAAATATGAATTGCACTACTGCTCTAGATAATAGGCAAAAATGGAGATTCATAGCACATAATTTGGCCAATTCATGCATGTCCAGCAACCAAGGGCAAGGCGATCTCCTGATGCTGGAAACCTATCTAATGTGAATCCTCTCCTAGGCTGAAGCCTGCATTTACATGAGTAGGTAGGATCATGCTGTAATTAAAACTGCCACAAACCGATGGATGTAGTGCTCAGTCAGAGAGCCTATATATAAATAACAAAATACTGACCAATCATAGGAGAAGATTCAAATTTAGTTAGGTTCCCAGCAACAGGAGATCGCCTTGTCATTGTCTGCTGGGCATGCATGAATTGACCAAATTATGTGCCAAGTATCTCCATTTTTTACAATTATCTAGAGCAGTAATGCAATTCAAATTCCACATTTCATGTTTACATGCCATAGCGCTACAGAGTGAAACTTTATTTGTTAGTCATGCAGGGAAAAGAGACTTCCTGTTTCTACATAGAGCATAGAAGAATTCAACTAGTCTGTTTTTAATCACTTGATGTCCTAGAGCTAATGGAGAACTGAAGAATTAACCAGGTAGGAAGGCAAAATGAGCAATTGTTAGTAAATAGTGTTATATAATATGATGATTGCAAAATTTATTAAGAGACTGAAAACTTTTATAGAAGTGCTTCTTTAAGCATTTACCCATGATCAGCGGCAGCTGGCGGTGCTCTGTGAAAGCTGTTCGTAAGGCTGTGCCAATAGTCCTAGAAGGTCTCATTGGCGATGTGAAAGTCAACCTGGAGGGAAGCCAAGGTGGACTTCGTTGTGAAAAGTTTTAACCCTGGAGAGCTAAAGCAGGGTCTAGAGGAAGACTGGAAAGGATATAGAATATGAAACAAAACTAGTGATATATTGTAGAGATACTTCCCCTAACTGCCAGCTAGGTATGGCCTAGGGCAGAGCCGGCTCCAGGTTTTCGTGGGCCCCTGGCGAAAGAGTTTCAGAGGGCCCCTTTAACACATACCACGAATCATGATGCACAGATACGGCAGAGAAATATAGGTCTAGTACAAGGCCAAAGATTTCACTTACTTCTTACATTATATGAGTGATATTTATTATAAATTCTACAACATCACAGAAACCGGCGAATCCTCACTGCGCACAATGCGTGCACTGGGGGAATTCAAAACTTTTCATTTTAGGCCAGACAGCATAGTCCTCCATACAGTATTATGGGCACTACATGGTCTTCCATACACTATAATGAGCTCCATATAATGCTCCATACAAAATAATGGACCCCATATAATGCTCCATACAGAATAATGGACCCCATATAATGTTCCATACAGAATAATGGACCCCATATAATGCTCCATACAGAATAATGGACCCCACATAATGCTCCATACAGAATAATGGACCCCATATAATGCTCCATACAGAATAATGGACCCCATATAATGCTCCATACAGAATAATGGACCCCATATAATGCTCCATACAGAATAATGGACCCCATATAATGCTCCATACAGAATAATGGAAGCCATATAATGCTTCATACAGAATAATGGGCCCATATATTGCTCCATACAGTATGGGTTCCATATATTGCTCCATAAAGTATTGGCCCCATATATATCTCTATACATAATGGGCCCCATATATAGCTCCATACAGTATGGGCCCTATATATTGCTCCATACAGTATGGGCCCCATAATGCTCCATACAGTATGGGCCCCATATAATGCTCCGTACATTTAAAAAAGAAAATTAAATACTCCCCTCTCCTTGCTGGCCACTGCTCCGGACTCCTCAGTATCTTCCCGCTCTCTGCATTGTGACTGCTCCGTAGAGGACGCGCTGTAGTGACGTCATCGCACCCTTTGCCCTGAGACATCACAGAATCAGAGGATGCAGAAGTCAACAGAGCTGTGGTGGAGCAGGGAGAGGCAAGTATTGCAAGTGACGGGGCCCTAAGCAAGTGGGGAGTGGGGCGCTGGCACTGAGCTCTCCTGACACAAGGGCCCCATAGCGTGCTGGTGTCCCCGACGGTGAGTGGGCCCATCCATTTGCTCAGGGCCCCGGCACTTGCCCAGGTGCGCCGGGTGACAACGCCGGCCCTGGCCTAGGGCTACACTGCAATGTGCACTATTTGTAGTCTATAGTTCATTTTTTTACTTTAAAAACTCCCATAGAGTTGGGACGCAGAGGGGATGCATTAAAATAATTAAAAAAAAAAACTTCAGTACTTAACAGATAACCTATCCCTCTGCTCAGTAGTGTATCTACCGGGGATGGGGTGGGGGGGAGGAAGAAGGTGCGCTTGCCCCAGGTCCCACACTCACGGAGACCAACCTGTAGCTACCCTTAACTAAATCAGCATACTACAGTAGCTGTGCGGTAGTGGAGGGAGACATGATCTCCCTGCACTACCGCTCTCTGTTCTGTAGATCGCAAGTCACTTTATGCCTGCCGCATACAGAAGGGCAGGGGAATGCAGTGTCAGAAGCGCCGGCAGATGCACAGTATGCAAACATCCCAGCACGGTGATGTCATCGCACAGCGCCAGGACTCTGATATCCAGTGGTGCGCTGGCGCTTTGCAGGATGGCTCATCAGGATCCAAGATTAGGTGAGTATATGATGCTTTCTATTTTAATTAAAAACATGTGGTGTGACTGTGGGGACATCATAAAATATGGAGGCCCCACATACATTGCAAGGACCAGTGTGGGTACTACTGTGGGGGCTCTCAAAGTGTGGGAGCCATTATACAGCGTGCGTGCAAATGTGGGGGCGTTATCTAGCATGGGTGCAAATGTGAGGCCATCATACAGTGTGGGAGCTAATGTGTGGAAGTTTATGTAGGGGCCATCATACAGTGTGGGGACCATCATACTTTGTGGGGGTTATTATACAGTATGGGAGCTAATGTGAGGGCCATTATACAGTTTAGGGGCCCATCACACAGCATGGGCCCTACTGTAGGGGACATTATACAGTCTGGGGACTACTGTGGGGGTCACTATACTGTGTTTTGAAGGGAGAAATAAGGATATCATACTGTGTATAGGGGAGCTGTGGGCCTATAATACTGTGTATAGGGGAGCTGTACTTGGAGGGACTCAGTGGACATTATGAAATATTGAGTGGACACTTATTTTTATAGGGGCACTCAGCATTGTGAACGTCAAAGGTGCATATAAGGGCTATATTAATTTCTAGGGACAAAATTTGGATACTTTTCTAGGGCACTTGCACAGGGCATTCATATTTTCTAAGGGGGAATTTTATTATCAAAGGGGCACAAAGGAGGCATTTACTTGTAAGGGGCACAGTGATAGCACAGTGTAGCACCCTGGTGGCACTATTATGTGGGGCAGTAAAAGGAGTAGTTTTAGTACCACACAGCAGGTGCAGTAATAGGAACATATATGGCAGCAGCGACTCGGCACTGGGGTATCAGCAGGATGAGGAGTTTGCGCAGGTTGGGAATAGATGGGGACGGTAGTGGAAATGCAATTAGTCAAATCTGTCTTTGCTGTAATCTCTGCAGAAGAGTTGTGGCGGGAGAAGTTGTCTTGTCTGTCTAAGCCAGATGGGAAAAACAGTAAAAGTGAATGATTCCATTAGTAAGAACGCCAGCTGTAAGTCACTTCCTAATAACTGCACTGTAATCTGTTAGGGTGCTTCCACATTGTGCTCTGGCACAGGCCTGGTCCCCCCGTCGAGGCTTATGTCGAAACCTCTCGCAAAATGGCATTCGTACCTATGCCCCCAAGGGGCTATAGACTATATTGGTGCCGGCAGAGCATACTTTTCGTGTGTGTACGTCTACTTGAGGTGGACGTAGTAGACTGAGTGTCGGCCTCTAGTAGGCGATACGCCCCGAAAATTATACGCGGCAGAGCACACTTGCACTCTGCCAGCACCATTATAGTCTATGGCCCAGTCAGTACATACGTCTGAATCACGTTTTGAGGTATAGTTAATTTGCTTCTGTTATTTTGGGGGGGGGGAATTCGAGAGATGCATAAAAAACACAAATTCTGCAGATTTTTTTTTTTGCATTGTTTTTCTCCTGTTGACAATGATGCTGAAATAATTAGTTAACTTTTATTGTATGGGTTTCTTTGAATGTGGTGAAGCTAAATGAGAATAGGTTTCCTTACATTTTAAGAACTTTTACACAACCCTATTTGGGGGGAGGTGGTGGGGTAATTTTTTGTGCCTCTACATTCTTAGATCAAACTTTGTTCATTACCGTTACCTGGAATGAGGGATTTTTTGTGAGATAGTAAAAAATGTTAGCAACAAATTAAATTACCTATGTTTGGGCAGCAGGCAAAATAACTGTAGCAATACCTCTATTATCATCCTTTTTCTTTTCCTGAAATGCTTTTTCTAAATGAAACTTCCTTAAACTTTAACCTACTTTGTGCGCCATACCGCCCCAGAGGACTTCAAGCAGTGATCGCTTTTATAATGCTTTGGAAAACATATCTCCCATGGTGATTACATCGGCTCTTGTATGTCAAGGTACGCCAAGGGATTAATGAAAAGGCTCTACAAGTTACATCGAAACTACAAAAACATTTCCTTTTTACATGAGCGGTGTGTAGGGGGAGAGTACAAATTAATAGACACTGTGCACAAAGAAGTTCTTTGGGGGTGTTAAGGACTATGTTCTAATATTGGTAAGACTGATAAGGCTATTTGCAATAACACAGTTTATTCACTTATCTTTGACAGTAAAGTTACATTCTATTTGGTTTTTATTTATCTGAGGATAAAATGCTTTTTTCCCCTTCGACATTTTTGTTTCTCTCACTGGTGGCTGTGGACCCACAGCACCACTGGCCTGGCTTACCAGGTAGGGGCATAACTAAGTGGCTACCTGATTTTTCACTAGAGCCTCTGATGGTGAGGTTAGGTTTGTGCTGTGGGTAGCCACCAGGCACCACTCCAAGGGGACTGCAGCAGCTGACCCCAGGGTCAGGGACGCAGGTATGGACATGGAATGTCTAGCAGGACAGGATTGGGTTCGCTTGCAGTATACTGGTACAGCTTCAGACAGAACGGGTTCAGGATCGGCCAGAATGACTGGTTCAGAGAGGATGGGTTCCAGATCACTGGACAAGTACTAGTACCGAACGGGTTCAGGAACAGTGACTTGACAACGGACTAGCAGATTAGAGATACACTAGGTACTGAAGTTGCTCAGGCACCTCCCTACAAGAGAGGGTAACTTAAATACCTAATTCCTCCCAGTTATAGGCTGGGAACACTTCCGGGGTGCACGTGCTGCCCCTTTAAGAGGCAGGAGGCGTGTGTCCAAACGTGTTTCCGGGAGACCTGTGCAATATGCGCGAGCCCTGGAACCTGAGAGCCGTTGCAGGAGCCAACGCAGGAGGCACTGCTGGGCGCCTGTGGCGGTGAATATGTTGGCATTTCTGCCGGGGGGAGGGAGAGGAACCATGCAGGGATGCCAGTGTTACATTGTCTATGTGAACTTCATTTGCAAACTTGCATAAATGAATTAATTTAATGCCCATTGTAAGGAGGTTACCCAGCAAGCAGAGACCAGCCCCAACCCCCAAAGTAAGGTCACTTTCAGGGGTGAGGCTGGTCTTTGCTCACCAAGTTTTCTCCTTACAATGGGCACTGACGTTGTGTTCTTTTGCCAGCTCGTCTTATCAGAGCCAGATAGGGAGCGCACTGTCAGTGAGTGCTCTCCCACTCTGGCTCTAATGAGAAGTGAGGAGCCAGCAAGAGCAAACACCTAATTACCCAAAGGGTAAATGAACCCTGATTTAGGGATGCGTTAAAGCGTGACTCCCATTCATACTTTCCAAAATGTGTGATCATAAATTAAAACTAAAAACACACCAGCATGTCAGCATTTATTGTATCCCATTCCCGATCCGCCTATCTACCTATAAAACAACTAAATCATTCTTAATCTTCATCATAACTGAAGTTCATGACCATGATTATGTTCTGCTGAATTACTGTTGCTACTTTACTGAGACCATTAGTGCTCATTAAAATGACAATCACATAACCAACCCAACAAGCTTCACCACAAAGGGCTTCCTCAGGGTACTGGGGCTGTATGTTTTCCCTATAGGGGTGTGAACACCCTTTATTAGATTATAGCCCCAGCTCCCTGAGGAAGCCCCCTATGTGATCCTTTTTTTTGTGATTCAAATTTGTCATGAATTCAAATCAATTGAAAATGTTGTAAGCTCTGTAATGCAAAATAGCCTTTTTAATGTACAAATAAACTATTTCAATTATATAAAGAGTGCAAAAATTATCCCTGGGGGGAGGGGGAATGGCAGATTCATGATTTGCTGTTGTTCATAAACAGGTGGTACATATAGAAAAAGCTCTGGCATTTTCACATCATTGGGTGCAACAATTATCCCTGTTTCAAGAGTATAAAGAGCTTTACACTTTGCTAAATGAAGAAGTGATAGCCTTTTCATAAGCCGTCCAAAAATTAACCCTTTAAACCCTTCAGCCCCGAAACTGTTTTCACCTTCCTGACCAGGCCAAATGTTACAATTCTGACCAGTGTCACTTTATGTGGTAATAACTCTGGAACTTTTCAACATATACCAGTGATTCGGAGGTTGTTTTTTTGTGACATGTTGTACTCTATATTGGTGGTAAATTTAGGTTGATACTTTTTTTGCGTTTATTTGTGAAAATATTAACATTTTGGTAAAAATTTTGAAAATTTCAAAATGTTCAAACTTTCAATTTTTATATCCTTAAACCAGTTAGTCATGCTGTACAAAATAATTAACATTTCCCATATGTCTACTTTATGTGTATCATTTTGAAATGTAATTGTTTCTTGTTATGAAGTTAGAAGGGTTAAAAGTTTATCAGCAATTTCTTCCTTTTCCAACAAAATTTACAAAACCATTTTTTTTTAGGGACCACACATTAAGTTAGAAGTGACATTGAGGGACCTACGTGATGGAAAATACCCAACTGTGACACCATTTTAAAAACTGCACCCCTCAAATTGCTCAAAACCACATTCAAGAAGTGAATTAACATTTAGGGCACTTCACAGGAATTAAAGCAATGTTAAAGGAAAAAATGAACATTTTAATTTTTTCCACTAAAACGTTCTTTTAGCCCCAAATTTTGCATTTTTACGATGGTAACAAGTGAAATTGAACTGTACAATTTGTTATGTAATTTCTCCCGACTTCGCCAATACCCCATATGTGAAGGAAAACTACTGTTTGGGTGTACACCAGGGCTCGGAACGGAAGAAGAGCAATTAGACTATTGGATCGAATAGATAGCTGATGCTATGTCACGTTTGGAGACACCCTGATGTACATAAACAGTGAAAAAAAACACAAGTGGCCTCATTCTGGAAACTACACTACTCAGGGAATTTATCTAGAGGTGGGGAGAGCACTTTGAATGCGCAGGTGCTTCACAGAATTTTCTTAAGTTAAGCTGTGAAAAAAAAAATTTTCCCACAAAAATGTTGCTTTAGCACCAAATTGCTCATTTTCACAAGGGTAGCAGGAGAATATGGACAATGTGTCCATCGTATTATCCTTTACAATCGAGAGTTCCCTCCTTGGGCCTTTTTCAATCTTTGGTTGAAAGAGATCTTAGGAAGTTATATGCCGATACTCATGAAATCCACTTTAATAGTAATTTTGATAAATCCCATTCTGATTCTGTCAAAGATCTACAACACAATCCACACCTGACCATACACCAGTCTGACAAGGGAGGATGTGGTGTTGTGCTGGATACGGACCTATATTGTACAATGGTTTTTTCTATTCTAAATGATACTGGCACTTATTTGAGGTTAAAGTCTGATCCCACAATTGCCTTTAAATCTGCATTGTCTGAGTGTTTAAATGAAGGCATCAGGCTTGGTATTCTTAATTCTAAGTTATTTAAATGGCTAATCCCTGAATTTCCTATTATTCCTATTTTTCATGGTTTGCCCAAGATTCATAAAGGGGTTTTTCCACCCCCTTTAAGACCCATAATAGCGGGCATAGGGTCACTAAATGAAAATCTTAGTGAATGGATTGATAGCTATCTCCAGCCCCTTATAGCCAGGACTCCGGGTTATTTGAAAGATACCTCCGCAGTTTTTAAGGTTTTTGACAATTTTGCTTGGCATTCAGATTATTCCTTTGCAACATGTGATGTAATAAACTTGTATTCTTCTATTCCTCACACCACAGCCATGGTAGCCGTAAAATATCATTTGGACAATTATAGTGCTTATTCATTACCTCTCAAGCAGTTCATTTTATTGTCACTTTATTTACTTCAGCATAATTTTTTTATGTTTCAGTCAAAATTTTTTCTTCAGAAGTTGGGAGCCCCAATGGGTTCGAAATTCTCACCTTCATTAGCTATTCTCTTCATGGCTTGGTGGGAGGAAATATATATTTTTTCTACTAACAATCCTTTCATTTCATCTTTGGTATGGTTTGGTAGATATGTGGATGACGTACTCCTGGTTTGGAAGGGGAGCGAGTCCACTTATTCTGATTTTGTTCTATATTTGAATTCTAACAACTGCAATGTTCGGTTCACATGTAGTCATCTAACTACTAACACTCCTTTTTTGGATATTCTGTTACATGGTAACCTTAGCACCAATAGAGTTGATTCATCTGTATATAGGAAAGACACTGCTGGAATTACCATTCTTTTAGCCTCCAGTTCACACCCTAGGCATGTTACGAATGCTATCCCTAAGGGGGAATTTATTAGAGCTAGAAGGATTTGTTCTAGCGAAGAGGTTTTTGTTAAGGAAAGTAAAACTATCAAGAACAGGCTGAAAGATAGGGGATACAATAGGTCCAGAGTGAATCAAGCATTTGAAAAAGTGCACAATATTTCACGTGATAATTTTTTATATGGTACAGGGAAAACACCAAAATCGGCTTCTCCCTCACCATTGTTTTTTCCACTGCCTTTAGCAATCAGTTTCATACTATTAAGGGCATTATTCAGAAATATTTACCAGTGGTAAATCAAGACAACCGCCTTCATACAATTCTCGATGGTGGTTGTCAGGTGGTAGCTAAAAGAGGCAGATCACTTGGTGACAAGCTATCGCCCAGCCTGACACGCAATGTTAAATCCCCCTCATCTTGGCTTTCAGCTACAGGTTCTTACAAATGTGCATTGAGCAGATGCAATGTATGTCAGTATGCGGATAATAAGAAACACACTTTCAGTTCCTCTGAGGATGTGTCATTCTATTAAAACATTCATCAATTGTGAAACCAGTCATGTAATCTACTGCATACATTGCAAAATCTGCAATTGACAATATGTAGGTTACATCACACGTAAACTCAAAAAAAGAATAGCTGAGCACATTGGTAACATCAGCAGTGGTAACTCTGGGTATTCTGGGGCAGCTAAACATTTTAACACATTGCATAGAGGAGACCTTTCCTGTTTGTCTTTTTTGGGGATTGAAAAAGTTGATCATTCCATTCGGGGGGCAGCTGGCAGAAACAAATAGCTATAAGAGAAGCCTACTGGATATTGACCTTGGACACTAAATATCCCCGGGGCATGAATTACAAAACTGATTTATTTTTTATTTATAAGTGATTGTGATTATTATTATTATATATTTTTTTTATCTTTATTTTTTTTCAAAAAATTTTTATTTTTTTTTTTTTCTGATACTGCTTGTTTAACCGGTTCCCGACCGCCCACTGTACATAAACGTCGGCGCTGCCTGGGCTCTGTGCAGCGCCGACGTTTAAAAACGGTGGGTGGTCCCGCAGTGCTCGGGACCCCCAGGGTCCTGCTAGCGCTGCGGTACCGGTTCAGAGCGATAGCTCTGACATGTGGCATCATGGGGACCTGATTGGATCAGGTCCCCATGATGTTAACCTGTTCCTATCTTCTAGATGCCGCGATCCATAGCGATGGCGCCATTTAAAAGATAGTGACAGCCGCTGGTCGGCGATCGGGACCCCCCACATACCTGCCAGCGGCGGGGATCCCGGTGCTGTGACCTCTGACATCATCGAGACCTGATTGGCTCAGGTCTCGATGATGTCAGCGTCACACCAGCCAATCAGAGAGATCACCAGGGAAGTTTGTTTTAGCA
The DNA here is from genome assembly GCF_046119375.1 of Phyllobates terribilis. Taxonomy (NCBI): domain Eukaryota; kingdom Metazoa; phylum Chordata; class Amphibia; order Anura; family Dendrobatidae; genus Phyllobates; species Phyllobates terribilis. The sequence goes on from NW_027362767.1 coordinate 99,928,615, forward strand.
ACAAACTTTCCCGGGCGATCTGCCTAATAAATACATTGTTTCTCCTCCGATCTCAGTGAGAGAGCAGAGGAGAAACACTGTGATAAGAGCTGTCAGCCTTGCCACAGTAAAAGTGAAAAAAATAAAAAAGAAAGTAAGAGTTAGAGTTAGTCAGTCCTGTCAGATCAGTCAGTCCTGTCAGTCAGTCAGTCCTGTCAGATCGATCAGTCAGATCAGTCAGTCCTGTCAGATCAGTCAGTCCTGTCAGATCAGTCAGATCAGTCAGTCCTGTCAGATCAGTCAGTCAGATCAGTCAGTCCTGTCAGATCAGTCAGTCAGTCCTGTCAGATCAGTCAGTCCTGTCAGATCTGTCAGTCAGTCAGATCTGTCAGTCAGTCAGATCTGTCAGTCAGATCAGTCAGTCCTGTCAGATCAGTCAGATCAGTCAGTCCTGTCAGATCAGTCAGATCAGTCAGATCAGTCAGTCCTGTCAGATCAGTCAGTCAGATCAGTCAGATCAGTCAGTCCTGTCAGATCAGTCAGTCAGTCCTGTCAGATCAGTCAGTCCTGTCAGATCAGTCAGTCCTGTCAGATCAGTCAGTCCTGTCAGATCTGTCAGTCAGTCAGATCTGTCAGTCAGTCAGATCTGTCAGTCAGATCAGTCAGTCCTGTCAGATCAGTCAGATCAGTCAGTCCTGTCAGATCAGTCAGATCAGTCAGTCCTGTCAGATCAGTCAGTCAGATCAGTCAGATCAGTCAGTCCTGTCAGATCAGTCAGTCAGTCCTGTCAGATCAGTCAGTCCTGTCAGATCAGTCAGTCCTGTCAGATCAGTCAGTCAGTCCTGTCAGATCAGTCAGTCAGTCAGATCAGTCCGTCAGTCAGATCAGTCCGTCAGATCAGTCAGTCCGTCAGATCAGTCAGATCAGTCAGTCCTGTCAGATCAGTCAGTCCTGTCAGATCAGTCAGTCCTGTCAGATCAGTCAGTCCTGTCAGATCAGTCAGTCCTGTCAGATCAGTCAGTCCTGTCAGATCAGTCAGATCAGTCAGTCCTGTCAGATCAGTCAGTCCTGTCAGATCAGTCAGTCCTGTCAGATCAGTCAGTCCTGTCAGATCAGTCAGTCCTGTCAGATCAGTCAGTCCTGTCAGATCAGTCAGATCAGTCAGTCCTGTCAGATCAGTCAGTCCTGTCAGATCAGTCAGTCCTGTCAGATCAGTCAGTCCTGTCAGATCAGTCAGTCCTGTCAGATCAGTCAGATCAGTCAGTCCTGTCAGATCAGTCAGTCCTGTCAGATCAGTCAGTCCTGTCAGATCTGTCAGTCAGTCAGATCTGTCAGATCAGTCAGTCCGTCAGATCAGTCAGATCAGTCAGTCCTGTCAGATCAGTCAGTCCTGTCAGATCAGTCAGTCCTGTCAGATCAGTCAGTCCTGTCAGATCAGTCAGTCCTGTCAGATCAGTCAGATCAGTCAGATCAGTCAGTCCTGTCAGATCAGTCAGTCCTGTCAGATCAGTCAGTCCTGTCAGATCAGTCAGTCCTGTCAGATCAGTCAGTCCTGTCAGATCAGTCAGTCCTGTCAGATCAGTCAGTCCTGTCAGATCAGTCAGTCTTGTCAGATCAGTCAGTCCTGTCAGATCAGTCAGATCAGTCAGATCAGTCAGATCAGTCAGTCCTGTCAGATCAGTCAGTCCTGTCAGATCAGTCAGTCCTGTCAGATCAGTCAGTCCTGTCAGATCAGTCAGTCCTGTCAGATCAGTCAGTCCTGTCAGATCAGTCAGTCCTGTCAGATCAGTCAGTCCTGTCAGATCAGTCAGATCAGTCAGTCCTGTCAGATCAGTCAGATCAGTCAGTCCTGTCAGATCAGTCAGTCCTGTCAGATCAGTCAGTCCTGTCAGATCAGTCAGTCCTGTCAGATCAGTCAGTCCTGTCAGATCAGTCAGTCCTGTCAGATCAGTCAGTCCTGTCAGATCAGTCAGTCCTGTCAGATCAGTCAGTCCTGTCAGATCAGTCAGTCCTGTCAGATCAGTCAGTCCTGTCAGATCAGTCAGATCAGTCAGTCCTGTCAGATCAGTCAGTCCTGTCAGATCAGTCAGTCCTGTCAGATCAGTCAGTCCTGTCAGTCCTGTCAGATCAGTCAGATCAGTCAGTCCTGTCAGATCAGTCAGTCCTGTCAGATCAGTCAGTCCTGTCAGATCAGTCAGTCCTGTCAGATCAGTCAGTCCTGTCAGATCAGTCAGATCAGTCAGTCCTGTCAGATCAGTCAGTCAGATCAGTCAGTCCTGTCAGATCAGTCAGTCCTGTCAGATCTGTCAGTCAGTCAGATCTGTCAGTCAGTCAGATCTGTCAGTCAGATCAGTCAGTCCTGTCAGATCAGTCAGTCCTGTCAGATCAGTCAGTCAGATCAGTCAGTCCTGTCAGATCAGTCAGTCCTGTCAGATCAGTCAGTCCTGTCAGATCAGTCAGATCAGTCAGTCCTGTCAGATCAGTCAGTCCTGTCAGATCAGTCAGATCAGTCAGTCCTGTCAGATCAGTCAGTCCTGTCAGATCAGTCAGTCAGTCCTGTCAGATCAGTCAGTCCTGTCAGATCAGTCAGTCCTGTCAGATCTGTCAGTCAGTCAGATCTGTCAGTCAGATCAGTCAGTCCTGTCAGATCAGTCAGATCAGTCAGTCCTGTCAGATCAGTCAGATCAGTCAGTCCTGTCAGATCAGTCAGTCCTGTCAGATCAGTCAGTCAGTCCTGTCAGATCAGTCAGTCAGTCCTGTCAGATCAGTCAGATCAGTCAGTCCTGTCAGATCAGTCAGTCCTGTCAGATCAGTCAGTCCTGTCAGATCAGTCAGTCCTGTCAGATCAGTCAGTCCTGTCAGATCAGTCAGTCCTGTCAGATCAGTCAGTCCTGTCAGATCAGTCAGTCAGATCAGTCAGTCCTGTCAGATCAGTCAGTCAGTCCTGTCAGATCAGTCAGTCAGTCCTGTCAGATCAGTCAGATCAGTCAGATCAGTCAGTCCTGTCAGATCAGTCAGTCCTGTCAGATCAGTCAGTCCTGTCAGTCCTGTCAGATCAGTCAGTCCTGTCAGATCAGTCAGTCCTGTCAGATCAGTCAGTCCTGTCAGATCAGTCAGTCCTGTCAGATCAGTCAGTCCTGTCAGATCAGTCAGTCCTGTCAGATCAGTCAGATCAGTCAGTCCTGTCAGATCAGTCAGTCAGATCAGTCAGTCCTGTCAGATCAGTCAGTCCTGTCAGATCTGTCAGTCAGTCAGATCTGTCAGTCAGTCAGATCTGTCAGTCAGATCAGTCAGTCCTGTCAGATCAGTCAGTCCTGTCAGATCAGTCAGTCCTGTCAGATCAGTCAGTCAGATCAGTCAGTCCTGTCAGATCAGTCAGTCCTGTCAGATCAGTCAGATCAGTCAGATCAGTCAGTCCTGTCAGATCAGTCAGTCCTGTCAGATCAGTCAGATCAGTCAGTCCTGTCAGATCAGTCAGTCCTGTCAGATCAGTCAGTCAGTCCTGTCAGATCAGTCAGTCCTGTCAGATCAGTCAGTCCTGTCAGATCTGTCAGTCAGTCAGATCTGTCAGTCAGATCAGTCAGTCCTGTCAGATCAGTCAGATCAGTCAGTCCTGTCAGATCAGTCAGATCAGTCAGTCCTGTCAGATCAGTCAGTCAGATCAGTCAGATCAGTCAGTCCTGTCAGATCAGTCAGTCCTGTCAGATCAGTCAGATCAGTCAGTCCTGTCAGATCAGTCAGTCCTGTCAGATCAGTCAGTCCTGTCAGATCAGTCAGTCCTGTCAGATCAGTCAGTCCTGTCAGATCAGTCAGTCCTGTCAGATCAGTCAGTCAGATCAGTCAGTCCTGTCAGATCAGTCAGTCCTGTCAGATCAGTCAGATCAGTCAGTCCTGTCAGATCAGTCAGTCAGATCAGTCAGTCCTGTCAGATCAGTCAGTCCTGTCAGATCAGTCAGTCAGATCAGTCAGTCCTGTCAGATCAGTCAGTCCTGTCAGATCAGTCAGTCCTGTCAGATCAGTCAGATCAGTCAGTCCTGTCAGATCAGTCAGTCCTGTCAGATCAGTCAGTCCTGTCAGATCAGTCAGATCAGTCAGATCAGTCAGTCCTGTCAGATCAGTCAGTCCTGTCAGATCAGTCAGTCCTGTCAGATCAGTCAGTCCTGTCAGATCAGTCAGTCCTGTCAGATCAGTCAGTCCTGTCAGATCAGTCAGTCCTGTCAGATCAGTCAGTCCTGTCAGATCTGTCAGTCAGTCAGATCTGTCAGATCAGTCAGTCCGTCAGATCAGTCAGATCAGTCAGTCCTGTCAGATCAGTCAGTCCTGTCAGATCAGTCAGTCCTGTCAGATCAGTCAGTCCTGTCAGATCAGTCAGTCCTGTCAGATCAGTCAGTCCTGTCAGATCAGTCAGATCAGTCAGATCAGTCAGTCCTGTCAGATCAGTCAGTCCTGTCAGATCAGTCAGTCCTGTCAGATCAGTCAGTCCTGTCAGATCAGTCAGTCCTGTCAGATCAGTCAGTCCTGTCAGATCAGTCAGTCCTGTCAGATCAGTCAGTCCTGTCAGATCAGTCAGTCCTGTCAGATCAGTCAGTCTTGTCAGATCAGTCAGTCCTGTCAGATCAGTCAGATCAGTCAGTCCTGTCAGATCAGTCAGTCCTGTCAGATCAGTCAGTCCTGTCAGATCAGTCAGTCCTGTCAGATCAGTCAGTCCTGTCAGATCAGTCAGTCCTGTCAGATCAGTCAGTCCTGTCAGATCAGTCAGTCCTGTCAGATCAGTCAGTCCTGTCAGATCAGTCAGTCCTGTCAGATCAGTCAGTCCTGTCAGATCAGTCAGTCCTGTCAGATCAGTCAGATCAGTCAGTCCTGTCAGATCAGTCAGTCCTGTCAGATCAGTCAGTCCTGTCAGATCAGTCAGTCCTGTCAGATCAGTCAGTCCTGTCAGATCAGTCAGTCCTGTCAGATCAGTCAGATCAGTCAGTCCTGTCAGATCAGTCAGTCAGATCAGTCAGTCCTGTCAGATCAGTCAGTCCTGTCAGATCTGTCAGTCAGTCAGATCTGTCAGTCAGTCAGATCTGTCAGTCAGATCAGTCAGTCCTGTCAGATCAGTCAGTCCTGTCAGATCAGTCAGTCAGATCAGTCAGTCCTGTCAGATCAGTCAGTCCTGTCAGATCAGTCAGATCAGTCAGATCAGTCAGTCCTGTCAGATCAGTCAGTCCTGTCAGATCAGTCAGATCAGTCAGTCCTGTCAGATCAGTCAGTCCTGTCAGATCAGTCAGTCAGTCCTGTCAGATCAGTCAGTCCTGTCAGATCAGTCAGTCCTGTCAGATCTGTCAGTCAGTCAGATCTGTCAGTCAGATCAGTCAGTCCTGTCAGATCAGTCAGATCAGTCAGTCCTGTCAGATCAGTCAGATCAGTCAGTCCTGTCAGATCAGTCAGTCCTGTCAGATCAGTCAGTCAGTCCTGTCAGATCAGTCAGTCAGTCCTGTCAGATCAGTCAGATCAGTCAGTCCTGTCAGATCAGTCAGTCCTGTCAGATCAGTCAGTCCTGTCAGATCAGTCAGTCCTGTCAGATCAGTCAGTCCTGTCAGATCAGTCAGTCCTGTCAGATCAGTCAGTCCTGTCAGATCAGTCAGTCCTGTCAGATCAGTCAGTCAGATCAGTCAGTCCTGTCAGATCAGTCAGTCAGTCCTGTCAGATCAGTCAGTCAGTCCTGTCAGATCAGTCAGATCAGTCAGTCCTGTCAGATCAGTCAGTCCTGTCAGATCAGTCAGTCCTGTCAGTCCTGTCAGATCAGTCAGTCCTGTCAGATCAGTCAGTCCTGTCAGATCAGTCAGTCCTGTCAGATCAGTCAGTCCTGTCAGATCAGTCAGTCCTGTCAGATCAGTCAGTCCTGTCAGATCAGTCAGTCCTGTCAGATCAGTCAGATCAGTCAGTCCTGTCAGATCAGTCAGTCAGATCAGTCAGTCCTGTCAGATCAGTCAGTCCTGTCAGATCTGTCAGTCAGTCAGATCTGTCAGTCAGTCAGATCTGTCAGTCAGATCAGTCAGTCCTGTCAGATCAGTCAGTCCTGTCAGATCAGTCAGTCCTGTCAGATCAGTCAGTCAGATCAGTCAGTCCTGTCAGATCAGTCAGTCCTGTCAGATCAGTCAGATCAGTCAGATCAGTCAGTCCTGTCAGATCAGTCAGTCCTGTCAGATCAGTCAGATCAGTCAGTCCTGTCAGATCAGTCAGTCCTGTCAGATCAGTCAGTCAGTCCTGTCAGATCAGTCAGTCCTGTCAGATCAGTCAGTCCTGTCAGATCTGTCAGTCAGTCAGATCTGTCAGTCAGATCAGTCAGTCCTGTCAGATCAGTCAGATCAGTCAGTCCTGTCAGATCAGTCAGATCAGTCAGTCCTGTCAGATCAGTCAGATCAGTCAGTCCTGTCAGATCAGTCAGTCAGATCAGTCAGATCAGTCAGTCCTGTCAGATCAGTCAGTCCTGTCAGATCAGTCAGATCAGTCAGTCCTGTCAGATCAGTCAGTCCTGTCAGATCAGTCAGTCCTGTCAGATCAGTCAGTCCTGTCAGATCAGTCAGTCCTGTCAGATCAGTCAGTCCTGTCAGATCAGTCAGTCCTGTCAGATCAGTCAGTCCTGTCAGATCAGTCAGTCCTGTCAGATCAGTCAGTCAGTCAGATCAGTCAGTCCTGTCAGATCAGTCCGGTCAGTCCAGTCCGGTCAGTCCGGTCCGGTCAGTCCGGTCCGGTCAGTCCGGTCCGGTCAGTCCGGTCCGGTCAGTCCGGTCCGGTCAGTCCGGTCCGGTCAGTCCGGTCCGGTCAGTCCGGTCCGGTCAGTCCGGTCCGTTCAGTCCGGTCAAAAAATATAAAAATAAAATGGCCCGTCAGACTTATACCGCAGAAGAGGTATATGCCCTGCTATGTTCTGACACTGATGACAGTGCAATCTCAGATGGAGATATGGATTTTGAGGGCTTTAGTAGCGATGACACTGAGAGCTCAGAAATGAGCAGTGATTCTGTTCCATCCTCAAGCCCAAGGACCAGTACAGCAATAGGGGCAAATAGCGGTACTGGAGAAACGTCTCCAAATCAGGGAACACTGCCCAGTACAAGCGCTGTCCCTGCTACTAGTGAATTGGCACACGCCAGTGTACAAGGAGCGTTGCCACATGATCTAGCATTTCCCAGATGGGAGGCTTCGGATTCGGCTGCTCCATTCAGCCCTGATTTCAACGCCATTCCTGGTATAAATGTGGAGGTGGAAGATTTTGGACCAATTCATTTTTTTAATTTGTTTTTTACAGACAGCTTGCTAGAGCATATTGTCGTGCAAACAAATTTATATGCATCCCAATTCATAAGCCAGAATCCCCAATCTTACTATGCTAGGGCAAATTAATGGACACCAACTAATGTCCCGGAAATAAAAAAAATTTTAGGACTTACATTTGCCATGGGGCTTGTTAAAAAACTGAGCATTCGATCCTACTGGTCCAACCACCCTGTTCAAGCCACCCCTATGTTTTCAGTCGTTCTGCCTAGGACCCGTTATGAAATGCTCATGCGGTTTTGGCATTTTAACGACAATAGTCAATGCCTGCCCAGAAATGCCCCAGAACATGACAGGTTATATAAAATTAGACCCATCATTGAAAATTTGTCAGAAAAATTCTTAAGCCTCTACACCCCAACACAAAATATTTCTATAGATGAGTCCCTTGTAAAATTCAAAGGAAGACTGCATCTCAAGCAATTTATCCCATCTAAAAGGGCAAGGTTTGGAATAAAGCTCTATAAAATGTGCGAAAGTTCAACCGGATACACATCCGCTTTTCGCATATATGAGGGGAAAGATAGCCAACTAAACCCACCAGGATGCCCTACTTATCTGGGGACATCTGGAAAAATTGTTTGGGAGCTTATAAGTCCATTTTTTCAAAAAGGCTACAATCTATATGTGGACAATTATTACACCAGCATACCCCTATTTAAAAGTCTGGTTGAACACAACATCGGGGCTTGTGGGACCATCCGTAAAACCCGTCAGGGGTTTCCACAACCATTGGTCAACCAAAAGTTTCAAAAGGGGCAGTCAGGGGCTGTACGCAACGGAGAGCTGCTTGCCCTGAAATATAGGGATAAGAGGGATATTTTTGTCCTCAGCTCGATCCACACAGATGCCACAAGGGCCACTATAGAACTAGGATCCACCACTCCGAAGCAAAAACCTGTGTCAGTCATTGACTACAACAAACACATGGGGGGTGTGGACCTTGCAGACCAGGTTCTACAGCCATACCAGGTATCAAGAAAGTCCTATACCTGGTATAAAAAGTTGGTTATTTATTTGTTTCAGGTGGCCACATACAATTCTTTTGTGTCGTACAAAAAACAGGAAATTCAGATCCTTTTCTTGATTATCAAGAAAAGGTAATTGAAAATCTTGTCTTTCAAAGTGTTAGCCCCGCTCATCCATTAGAATCTGAGGATGTGAAAAGACTCACTGAGCAACATTTTATTGCACTTATTCCAGCAACGGAAACAAGAAGGAACCCCCAGAAAAGATGTCGTGTATGTACTAAGAGAGGAATGAGGCGTGATACCCGCTACTATTGCCCACAATGCCCATCATTGTCAGCCTTATGCGTCACTGACTGCTTTAAAATCTTCCACACAGAACCACGTTTTTAAACTGTAAAAATGTATCCCAATTTGTCATTCAAACATTTGGTTCATTTAGTGAATGACACATTCGAGTAGAGCTCACTTAATTTCCAGGGGGGGGGGGAGGGGTTCTCCAGAATCTAAACCTTCCATTGCGTGCTTGTTTCTGGAAATCATCCATTGAGTTAAAATGGTCAGTAAACCCATAGATGAATTCCCAGAGGGGTGTCATTTCCAAAATAGGGTCACTTCAGGGGGGATTCTTTAGCTCTGGTACTCTGAAAAGTGCCAGAACAGCATAATCCCCCCTGAAGTGACCCCATTATGGAAATGACACCTCTGTGGGAATTCATCTATGGGTTTAGTGACCATTTACCTATCTACTTATTTTCCCACCACTAGATTAATTTATACAGAGGAGTAGATTGTAAAATTCGGTCACTTGTTGGGGGTTTCCTCTGTTTAGGCACCTCAGGGGCTCTCCAAATGCAACATGGCGTCCGCTATCGATTCCAGTCAAATTTCCATTCCAAAAGTCAAATGGCGCTCCTTACCTTCCAAGCCATGCCGTGCGCCCAAACAGTGGCTTTGCACCACATATGGGGTATCAGCGTGCTCAGGAGAAATTGCACAACACATTTTTGGGTCCATTTTTTCTGGCTGCCCTTGTGAAAATTAAAAATTTGAGGTTAAAGTAGCAGTTTTGTGAAAAAAAGTTAAATGTTCATTGTTTTCTTCCACATTCCAAAAATTCCTGTGAAGCACCTGAAGGGTTAATAAACTTCTTGAATGTGGTTTTGAGCACCTTGAGGGGTGCAGTTTTTAGAATGGTATCACTTTTGGGTATTTTCTGTCATAAAGGCTCCTCAAAGTCACTTCAAATAAGATGTGGTCCCTAAAAAAATGTTTTTGTAAATTTTGTTGTAAAAATGAGAAATCGCTGGTTAACTTTTAACCCTTATAGCTTCCTAGCAAAAAAAAATTTTGGTTCCAAAATTGTGCTGATGTGAAGTAGACATGTGGGAAATGTTATTTATTAACTATTTTGTGTGACATATCTCTCTGATTTAAGGGCATGAAAATTCAAAGTTTGAAAATTGCAAAATTTTCAAAATTTTCGCCAAATTTCCGATTTTTTCACAAATAAACGCAAGTGATATTGAAGAAATTTTACCACTATGATGAAGTACAATATGTCACAAAAAAACAGTCTCAGAATCAGGGGGATCCGTTGAAGCATTCCAGAGTAATTACCTCATAAAGTGACAGTGGTCAGAATTGAAAAAATTGGCCCGGTCACGAAGGCAAAAACAGGCTCTGGTGCGAAGTGGTTAATAGTGATGTTGAGACACTGATTGTTAGGCTGTGTAATGCCGTTTGTCTATTTTTGCACCTGATTCCATTCTTTGTGTTACTGGTTGCCTGGCTGCATATCTGATTTCATCCTGTGTGATACTGACTGCTGAATTGCGACTTCCATTAGTTGCCATTATGTGAATTGTTATTGCAATTATATTTGTCCATTTAGAATATTATTGCCATGCTGGGTATGCTTTATGAATTATTTATTTTTCATTGCACTGCATTTATTATTTCATGCTCGTCACCTGTATTGTTTGCAACTTCCTCTGCAGCATTGATTTGAGCTCCACCTATTGTTTTTGCTCATTTATGGCAAGTTTAGTATAAAGTCTGGTCGGTTACATGATGCCTCAGTCGTCCTATGAATAAGGGTGTTGTATACACCAGAAACGCGTCAGGTTTCTGAGGTTTCATTTTAGCATGTTTTAGTTTTTTCTTCAATAAAGAACAATTTTTAATTATTTCCTGTTGGATGTGCCGGTGGATTTCCCTTTTCTTTTACAATGTGTTGCTCAATTTCTCCTGAGATCGCCAATTTCCTATATGTGGAAAAACTGAGGTTCCAGCTTCTGGTCAAAGTAATTAAAATTAAATTTTTACTCAATCATTTAAAAATTCATGATTGTTACTCTCCCCCTTTCTCCCTCTCTCTTTTCTCGTTTGCTTTTCTTCCCATCTTAAATTTAAACCCATTTTTGCTTCATTTTGAGAATCATATCAACCCACATTTAAGTTTAAATTCCTTCTGAAATCTCAAACTCCATAAAAGGTCAGTCTACATCATGGAATGAAAGCAATAGTTTATTTAGTAAGATATTTCCACATGTTCATGACATTGTGTGTACATTATGCAAGTTGAAAATTCCTTTTAGTTGTATGATTGTATTATATATTTATCATCTAAAATCTAAAAAAAACATTTTTCTGAAAAATTCATGATTGTGTGCGAGGGACAGCGGAAACACAAAGACAAGGCTTTTCGAAAAGTTTTGAAAAAGAATACAGGAATGTGTTCGAAGCGAATTGTCCTTGTGTTTCCTCTGTCCCCATCATACCATCATGAATTTTTAAATGATTGAATAAAGATGGAATTTTAATTACCTTTACTTTACCAGAAGCTGGAACCTCCATTTTTCCATGATTTTGATGCCTGTCAGAGAGTTCTTCTCTGCATACTGGACTTTTCATTTTATGGTGAGCTGGCTTTCCTTTTCATTTGATATCCTATATGTGGTCAGAAACTACCGTATTTTTCATACTATAAGACGCACCTAGGTTTTAGAGAAGGAAAATAGAAAAAAAAATGTAAGCAAAAAATGTGGTCATTATGCACTGTTAAGGGGGAGGGGGTCTGCTGCTGACACTGTTATAGGGGTAATGTCCCCAAATTCTGTTAATATCCCCCATCCTGGTATATATGGCCCCCTCCTTCCTGTTATACGTGGCCCCCATCCCGATCTTGATATGCATAGCACCCTTCATCCCCATCCTGATATGCATGGCACCCCTCATCTCCATCCTGCTATGCATGGCACCCCAACCCCCCATCCTGGTATGCATGGCACCCCAATCCCCCATCCTGGTATGCATGGCACCCCTTGATCCCCATCCTGGTATGCATGGCACCCCTCATCCTGGTATGCATGGCACCCCAATCCCCCATCCTGGTATGCATGGCACCCCTTGATCCCCATCCTGGTATGCATGGCACCCCTCATCCTGGTATGCATGGCACCCCTCATCCCTCTTCTTGGTATGCATGGCACCCCTTTTCCTGGTATACCCATGGGCGTGGGGAGCAGTGAATATTCATTTTCTTTAGCAGCAGGCACAACGTAGGCTGCAGCAGGCAGCTGCTGCCTCCTGTGCCCCGCTCTTCCCCGCTGCCCCCACAACCCCCACCACTCACAGCCATAGGTATATAGTACGGAGCACAGTTCAGACTATAAAAAGCACCCCCCACTTTCCTCCAATATTCATTATATTAATTCTGCTGATCCTTGTTCTAACTTTTTTTTGTGTTGTTGCCATCAGTTTCTAAATCAGTTAATTTTGTTTAAATGAAAAGGAAATATCTAATGGTCAGCTTCTGATATGTGTTTATGTTCTAGAAGAGATTTCCAAATTATTGCATTCCTGTTTTCTGTACATTTTACACAGCGTCCCAACTTTTTTTTGGAATTCGGGGTGTAAAATTATCATAATGAATGTAGTATTTTATTAAAACAGTAAATATAGATGACATATGCAACATACAAACTTAAAGAGAACCTGGCACCTTGTTCATTCTGTCCAGTCTGTGGACAGCATGGTGTAGAAACGGAGAAGCTGAGCAGAATTATATATAGGTTTGTTGGAAAAGATTTCATAGAATCATAGAATAGTAGAGTTGGAAGGGATGTCCAGGGTCATCGTGTCCAACCCCCTGCTCAATGCAGGATTCACTAAACCATCTCAGACAGATGTCTGTCCAGCCTCTGTTTGAATACTACCATTGAAGGAGAAATCACCACCTCTCATGGCAGCCTGTTCCACTCATTGATCACCCTCACTGTCAAAAAGTTTATTCTAATGTAGAATCTGGATCTTCTCCCTTTCAGTTTCATCCCATTGCTTGTGGTCTCTCTTTATGCAACAGTGTGATAGACCTTGAGATATTTGTAGACAGTTATTAAGTCGCCTCTCAGTCCTCTCTTTTGCAAGCTAAACATTCCCAAATCCTCTAACCGTTCCTCATAGGACATTGGTAGCAGACCTGTCACCAATTTGGTCGCTCTACTCTGAACTTGCTCCAGTTTCTTCATGTCTTTTTTTAAGATGTGGTGCCCAGAACCGTACACAGTATTCCAGATAGGGCCTGACCAAAGTGGAGTAGAGGGGGATAATTACTTCACGTGATCTAGACTCTATGCTTCTCTAATTACATCCCAGAATTGTGTTTGCCTTTTTTGCTGCTGCATTACACTGTTGACTCATGTTCAGTCTGTGATCTATTAGTATACCCAAGTCTTTTTCACATGTGCTGTTGCTTAGTTCTATGCTTCCCATTCTGTATATGCTTTTTTCTTGCCCAGATGTAGGAATTTGCATTTCTCCTTGTTAAAAACCATTCTGTTATTTGCTGCCCACAGTTCCAGTATGTTTAGATCTTTTTGAATCCTCTCTCTCTTCTCTAGTACTAGCTATCCCTCCTATACTTATGATTTACTATAACTTGTATTTTATTCACTAATTCCTTGTATCTTTATGTACAGGAGTCCAGTGGGCAGTCCTACTAGTGATTGACAGCTATCTCTACACGTACTGTCATACAAGGAGGCCTATTAATGGTCCACCTGCAAACACCAAGGATTTTAATGAAAAAAAAATAAGTTTTACTAAAACTTTTTCCCCCAAAAAATGTATATCAGTCTGATCAGCTCCTCTTGCTCTATAACATTCTGCCTGCAGATCAGATGCCATTCTCATCATGACAGGTTCCCCATAAGACAGAGTAATTTTAGATAGTCAAGCACTCCATTTATATCCTGAAAAGCTTTGTGGTAACCAGTGGATATTGCATAGCCCTGGTGAATGTTACAACCCTGTAAGCAAGCTCCGTTAATCAGAAGCTTTTGGCTGTTTGTGAAGAAGAACATTGTCTAAACTAATGAACCGTGCTTCTATTGCTTGTACCTAATTAAGCAAATGATGCATGCAATAGGGCCATGTGGCTCAACAAGACCTTCAGCAGCTGGTTAGCAAACACACACCAGAGGAGGGTTGCATCCTTTTTAGTGTCTTTAAAGCTCACAGCTTCTTTCAAGATACTTGGTGACATCCTGCACAACATTTAGGCTAAGGTGTTTTCCAAACTTCTAGGGCAGAAGGCATGAAGATGATTCTTCTCACCACAGTAATGGTGATGTGATGAAAATTAAGTTTGCCTTCATTGCTTAAATTCTTCTGACAGGGTAACAAAATTCAGCCCCAAGCATACCACTGCAGCCTGTCCCCATTATATATTATATCTTCCTAGAGAAACATTCCCGATATACCAAATAAATTAGATCATCCAGGAAAGATGGCAAATCCAAACCACCCAATTATTTCTGTATGAGAGGGGTGACCCACTTAAATGGTAGCAATCATGCCTCATTACAAGGGATGGAGTACAAATAACAGGTCCACACGAAAGAAAAATGTCAGGTGCCAAGGTTTTTTGAATGGATTTCGAGTGCTGAAATAAAAAAATCCCATTCCTGCTGCTGAATTGGTACTAGTTTTTGAAATAATTCATCCATGAATATAATGCATTCTTTCCAATACGACATGTGTCTTATAACAAATGAAATAACTTTTGGTCTTTTGACTCTTTAACAGTGTCTTAGGTAATGAAACATCCAATATAATTATTTAGTATTTCAATTTGTAAACTTACAATGCTATAAAGGTGACTTTTTGAAGCCAGAATTCTACTGTAACTAATTAACTATTAAATATCTCAGAAACTAGAGCCAATCTGGCAAAACCAAAGTCATATTCTTAATCAGCACCATAAACTTAATATAAAACTGTTCAGACATCGTTGGCACCAAAATCACTGTATACAAATGTAATCTGGTAACCCAGAGGCCAAAAAAAGAGACGAAGCAGCAGAAGAACACATTAGGCAAGGGCGTGACACCACAGGTCATCTAATTAATGACGAGCAGTGGCGTTTCTCATGCCAGTAAGATTTGTGTCAAGACACATCACTCGTCAGACCCACCTGATTCATTATGAGGAGCACAACTCTTAATGAATCTGGAGTGTCTGACTTATCAATGCCAGTCTGAACCTATCCTTTCTTGATGATTCGGGGCCTAGATGTTTAATGGTGGTAAGGAATTTAACTTTATTCGGGGCATACATAGAAATCATGGAGCTACATAGCAGGACTCCTAATTGGGCCCCCCAACCCTCCCACAAAAAAAGAAAATATTTGCTAGGGTGTCAGGCAGTCGGGAAGGCGGTGGTTGTCTTCCTGAGAGGGTTTTGGCATCTTGGATAGAGTTGGGCAAATGGGCGGATTCTCCAGTGGACAGAGGGGCTGGGCTCTCGCGTCTATGTGCGCAAGCGTGCCCCTCGTACTCCGGCTCCCCAGTGGGTTGCCTCTTGCTGCTGTAGTTGCGAGGGGTGGGGTGTCACCTCCAGGGGGCGGGACCAGTGCGGGGCCCCACCTCACCTGTGTACTCTGTTCTAGGGGACCTGCCTCAGGACATGGTGTGGTTGGAATGCAGGACAACATTGCTCCCAGTGCGGCAGCAACTAAACGGCAGTCACAGTTAGAGAGTCCAAGAACCCTCATCAGCCTGGTGAAGAGGTCTGCATCCTTCAAGCTCGCTCTCCAGCTCAGAACTGACTCTACTCAGTCTCCCTGAGGCAGGTCTGACCACTCCCTCCTAGCTGCAGCCTGTTATCCCCTCTAGTTACTGGATGCTTAACAACATCATATGCAGTATCTACCCGTCACATTTGTGTCTGGCTCTGGTGTATGGTGCCCTCTGATTCCTATGCCCACGTTTTATGCTTCCTAAGTTTTCAAGTTTGGTTTATTCGGTTCGTTTTTGCCTTACTGGTATAGTTGACTGATGTGTTTGACCCGACTGTGACCAGTGTGCCCAGCCACAAGCCAACCCGCTATTGGCACCTGGGAAGGGCTCTGCAAAAGTCCCCCTCTCTTTAGTTTGAGCAGGTGAAGAGTACCCCGGCCCTCAAGGGTGTGCATAAGCATGACAGCCTGCACCAAGTGTGTCTGGCATACTGCTGTTGCTGGCCTTCAGTCCGGTCATCTCATTACTACTCAAGTGTCACTCAGAATAACAGAGGAGCACATCTCACAACTTTGCAGCCATTATAAAGTAATTTTGCTGTTATTGAAGCCCCTTAGTGTTCTCAAGCATTGAATTATCCCTTTTATGACCCCCAAAACAAAAAGCATGATGCCAACAAAATGCGCCCGCCAAACAGAGTAAGATACCCTTCACCATGAATTCTCCCACAGTGTGATGACCTTACAGTACCCCCCTCACCCCTTTCAAAGTAGGATATTCCTTTGGCGACCCCAAAACAGTATGATGGCCCCCACAATTCCCTACACACAGTATGATGGCTCCGACACAGCCCTGCATACAACATGATGGCCCTCCTCCACACAGTGTAAGGACCCCACACAAAGCCCTCCACACAGTTTAAGTGCCCTCCACATAGTATAAGGGCCCTTCACTTAAACCTCCAAGAAGTATAAAAGCCCCCCCCCTACATAGCCCTACAAACAATAAAAGGGTGTACCCACATGACTCTACAAACAAAAGGGTGTAATTGACTATACAGTGTGTGCAGAATTATTAGGCAAATGAATATTTTGACCATATTTTCGTTCACATTTTCCATAAACTTGAATACTTCTTGTAATGAGAAAAGATGTAACCTAAGGAAATCAACACCATTTATCAAGGTGTGCAGAATTATTAGGCAGCCTGTTTTTCTCAGGTACAATGGGGCAGAAAAGATTTAACTGGCTGAAAAGTCAAAAATCGTTACAATTCTTGCAGGACTTTTGAAATTGCTAAGATATTGGGGCCGTGATCACAGAACCATCAAAAGTTTTGTGGTAAATGGTCAACAGGATTGCAAAAAAATAGTTAAGAAAAAAAGCCGCACATTTACTGCCAAAGATTTGAAAAGAAACAGAAATGAAGCGACCAGGAAGCCATTATCCTCCAGTGCTGTCATATTCCAGAACTGCAAACTCCCTGGAGGCCCAGAAGTACAAGGAGCTCAGTGCTCAGAGACATAACCAATGTAAGGAAGGCTGAATCCGTCCACCACTGGGCCAAGAAGTATTTGAACACAGAGTTTTCAAAGGTCTTCTAGGCTGATGAGATGAGAGTGACTCTTGTCACACAAAATGGATGGACTGGTGGATGGAAAAAGTGGAGGTGGGTACTGCTATGGTCTGGTGTTATTAAGGATGAGCTAGTTGGACCTTTTTGGGTTGAAGATGGACTCAATATACTTCCAAGCCTCCTGCCAGTTTTTAGAAGGCCCTTTCTTTAAGCAGTGGTACAGGAAAAATGTCTGCAATGCAGCTCAAGAAAATGCCACATCACAGCATTGAAGTCTCCACTGCTTGGCTAGAAAGCAAAGACTTTAAAGATTAAAGAATAATAATGACAGGGCCCCTTCCTCACCAGGCCCAAACCCTATTGAGAACTTGTGGTTCCTTCTTAAATGGGATATTTAAGGTGAAGGAAAACAGTCACCTCTCGGATCAGTGTCTGGAGACTGTGGTTGGTGCCGCCCAAAAAGTTGATTGTCAACAGATTAAGCAACTGACAGACTTCATGGAAGGAGCTTATGACTGTTCGTGAAAAGGAGGGGGGCTATAGTGGTCACTGATATACATATATTTTTTTAAATGTCAGAAATGTTTTTTTGGACATTGAGCTATTTGATTTCATCTGTTACAGTGAGAATAATAACCAAACAATTGAGATGGAAATTTACGTTTTTCATTTAGTTGCATAATAGTTCTGCACACTAATAGTTGCCCATTAATTCTGCACACACAAATATTCCCCTAAGGAAGACAAAATCTCACTTTTAGTTTTTTAAATATTTAGGTTTATTACACTTTTGGATTGACCGACAGCGCTGTAGTTGTTTAATTATAAAATTAATTATCAAAAATACAAAATTGTCTAATAACTGTGCACACAGTAAGTGCAGCATGGGCTATTAGAAAATAATTATGTAAAGCCTCTTGTGTATGCCTTATGAATAAGCATTTAGTTTATATGCCATTTATGTTGATTCTTTTAACCCCTCTGTTATGACTTCCATATTTCAGATTACATGTCCAATCATGCCCTGCCATTGGCTTTGCAGAAGGAACAGATTCTCATCACAGTGTACTTGTTCTCCTCTAAAATGTCATGATGTTTTACCCTTTCAACTATTTTTTACTAAATAGTGGTGACAATGTTATAAATTAATAAAATCTGTTAGGGTATGTGCCCACGATGCAGAAATGGAGCAGAAAATTTCTGCAGCGTTTCTGCATGTTCTTGGCAGTCAAAAACGCTTGCGGATTTTGCATGCTTTTTTGACGCGTTTTTGCAGCGTTTTTACATGCGGAATGGACTTGCGTTTTTCAAATGCATTGGGACCTCAAATCCGCATGCAGAAACGCACAAATAATGGACATGCTGCAGATTTTTCTGCAGGGAAATTCCGCAGCATGGGCACAGAACATGCAGATTTTCATTGGGGATCATGGGGCACGGATTACCAAGAGTCTTTAAAGAGTTTCTGCTGCGGAAATTCCGTGTCAAAAACGCTTGAAAAAAGCATAGTGGGCACACAGCCTAACCTTCTCAAGTATCAGCTCTGCATCTCCAATGCTACTCAAGTGATTGCATATACTATACACATAGGCTTGGGCTGTCTACAACGCAGTCATTGAGCACAGTGGTTGCCTTCAGTGCTGTTGACGTAATGTCACTGCTACAGCCTGTACACAGTCGGCAAAGGTTCAGAATTGAACCTGGGGAAGGTAGGTAACATTATTTTATTATTTTCAGCTCAACTAGCAGGAACTAGTAAAAAAAATTAAAAAGAGTAACTCCAGTAATGGCAACAAGTGATAAATCAATTACTTAGAACTGCTCTGTTTTGACTCACAAATGTAAGTCTTTAAACTTTCTCCCCTGCCTCCTGCTTGTGTTAAGTTTCTTACCGACAGCTGTTACAAGCAAGACGTAGTAGAAATACACTGGAGGATCTGAACATATCATTTATAAATATATAGACAGTGTGAATCAATGAAGTTTTATAAATCTGCATTTAATCACTGTATGGAGTACTATATTCCTGCTCTCTTATATAGAACCAAATGCACGGTATATATTTAGCAGCATGAAGCACATACAGACAAAACTTGGTGGGAGGAAAGTAGTACATGAGCTGCCAGGAGAGATTTGACCAGTGATTATCAGAGATTACCATCTTGTCTACACAGGAGAGTGTGTACTGGGCCAATATATGTACTAGACTGGTGATTAACAGTTGCAACTAGAGACAGGCAGATTGATTCTCAGGGTCCATTGGCCATTTCAGTGCTCTGTGACCACTGAATGGGAGATCATCAAATCTCTTACCTTCCAGTACCCCCATGGAGCTTTTGATGAGTCGGGCTGGTGCAATGTCATCTGAGCATCACGTCACAATCATGACGTTGCCCCAGACTGACTATTCAAAAGTCGTGCCGGAGATCCTGGAAGGTAAGAGATTTATGGGCCTGCCATCCAGTGGCCAGTGGCTACTGATCTGGCTGATAGACCAGAGTCATGCAAATTGATCAGCCCATTACTAGTTGCAAAAAAACTCCATGTTCCATACTGCAGAATAACCTGGTTCACACCAATGATTAAAATAGGAAATATGCAGCTGCTGGAAAAATACTTATCACTGATAGACCTTTTTTGCCCTCTAGTGGTCAATTCCTCAATAGAGATACACTCCTTAACATTGAAATTGCAACAAAAAGGAAAAATTGTGAAATTATGGAAATCACAGGATGGATAGACATGTTAAAGGGGTTATCCAGAACTATTTAATTTTTCTTCTTATGGGCCTAAGAACTTACAGGCAGGTAGTTAATAACTACTTGCCTGTTGAGCTTGGTGCCGATCTCTGCTGAGATTATTAATGATTGTCTGAGGAATGTTCTGCTATGCTGAATGTACTTGGGTAAATCATCAAGATCCACTGCTGGCAGCTCCATTTGCAATTGCAGACCAGTAACGTTACAGATGTGCTCAATGAATGGGAGACAAGTCTGGAGACGCTGCAGGCCATGGTAGCACGTTTAGAAAGCTGCTCACAGTAACATGAGCAACATGCGGCCTGGCGTTGTGTTGAAAAATGACCCCTGGTGTACTTAGAGCACAACTGGTTCTATGACTAAATCAATTTTAAGCCAAGTTGTACCTGAAATGAAGACTAGAGGGGCCCTGCTACTGTACATTATGCCACCCCACACCATAATCCCTGTAGTAGGACTCGTGGGATGCTCCGACGTGATGGTCTCTTCAGTGAGGAGTCCCGCTTTTGTTTTGGATGCAAAGGTAGTCATCGAACGCTCTGGAGACTACATGGTAAACACCATGAAGAAGCCTTCATGAGTTAACTTCAAACCAGTCAGTGGGAAAAAAACAATCTAAAAAAAAAACAACTCTTAAAAAGTTATGTAGATGACCTGAAGAGACTGATACATGGTAACAAGGCAGCAGAGATCATATTCAGACACAAGAGGTCAGAGCAAGCAATTCCTTCACAGCTGTAGACAAGCAGATGCCAACACTGGTGGTGATCAGCCAACAATGTAATTATGTAGTAGGTCAGGATGGGCGGCAAAGAGGTAAATAAAGGCAGAAGAAAAACCATGTCGATGGCACATATAGATCAGGAGAACACATTGTAGCTAACTTGTACCTAGAGGACCATTTTGCTCAGCTGCAAGACATCGGGAGAAGGAGGTCTTATGAAACTTGTAAGAAGAAGACATGGGCGTGGGAGCTAGTACTTTGGGGTACACACAAAAAAAGTGATTTATATACATACAGCTATTTGAGAAGACTGATCGTACTGTGTTGATTTGAATGTCACAAATGCTGTGACATGGCCAGGTCACAGCATTTCAGAAGTTTTAAAGAGGTTGTCCATGACTTAAACATTGATGGCCCATCATTAGAATAGGTCATCAATGTCTGATCGGTGGGGGTGCGACATTCTGCACACTCACCAATCAGCTGTTCTCGGTGTCTGTGCCAGCTACAATTATACAGTTGGCAGAGCTGTGCTGTGCACCTCCATAACGGAGCGGTTTTGGTCGACGACACAGAGAACAGCTGATCGGCGGCTTTGCAGAGTGTCGCACCCCCATCGATCAGAAATTGATGGCCTATCCTTAGGATAGGCCATCAATGTTAAAGTCGTGGACTACCTCTTTAAATTAGATTATCCCGCATTTACAAAAATAATTACTGTATATACTGAAACAATTAAAAAATATGGTAAAATGGTGCAAAGATGCATTATTTTCAACGCCAAAATTTGGCGAACCCTGGTCCTTTAAGAATCCAAGAGTGAGCAAGTGCACCTGAGAGACACCCACAGGAGACACTGGTGGTGAGCGGGATGCTGGGATCATTAAAGGCTATTGGAGCGCGACACACATGTGAAATCTCTGGTTGTTATTTTTATATAAATTTATATTACTTTACTTTAGATGACAATTAAGGCATGTCTTTACTTGCAGTAAGCAGCATAGTTAGTGAACTCTTTATGGTCAAATCACCACAGAATTAATGAATTCATTATGGTCAATTACGTGAATCCAGTAGCGCTGATAATAAGCAGACAATTAATTGGGGGAATTAGGCTCCGGAAATAAGCACTAATAAGGTGTCAGAATATATCAAGTCTGAAACCAACAACGAATCGTGCAAAAAACCAATGTGAACGCCAGATAAGGTCTAAACGCTGGTCACCGATATTGTTTTCTAAGAAAAGAAATTACATACAATATTTTTTTTAGATATTATATAATATTTTTTTTTTATATAACCAAGGTTTACTTTGTTTCGAAATACTACAACAAATTAACTACAACAAACTACAGCAACAATTAACTACAGCAAATTATGATTCATGTAAGTGTTTAGCTATCTATATTTTAATCTATCCATTTTAGCATGTTGGAAACCAATAATTTTTGTAAGATGTTATAACTTACACGTAAAGCAGAGATTACTAGGCCTTACAGTTTCGTTTTTCTGAATTCTTATTTCTTTAAAACAATACTAAAGTCAGTTTTTTTGTGATAACACATACAAATACACCACCAAGTGGAAATTAGTGATCACAACACCTTTCTCAATCATAATCCATGTAACCTTTCAAGATAGTAGGAAATTGGAAGATATGATGAATGTTATGGGTAACAATTATACAATAACAACTGGTATATTGAAAACTAGGTGTTGTGTCTTTTCGATAAATGAAAAGGGGCACATACAAATATGATGAATTTTTAATAGGAATAGGTCACTAGATTTTTTTTCCCCATCCGAGATCAGCATGTAGGGGCAGAGACCCCGTTTCCAGGGATGTATCACTTACTTGACTGCTTGCTGCAGTTTTGATAAAACCCAAAAAAGGGGAATATGCCAGACATGAAGTATAAAAACAATTAATATTTATTTAAATAGTTGATTAAATCTAAGAATAAAAAGGAGATCCAAACAGACATGGGGTAACATACAGCAAAGGATGGGTAAGAATGCAATAAATGGCTACAATAATTAAGATGTATGTGAAACTACAAGATAGATATATTTAGAAATGTTCATTTACTAACAAAGTGCCTATTCAATGAAAGAACTGATTCAAACCCTGATGGCACAGGATCTAGTATACAATCATAGATGATAAGATTCAACTGGCTAAAAAAATAAAAGGCATAAAAAACACTGCACATGTACCAAAGTTAGAGGACTTGTCATGAGAGTATAGGCTAAATTTCCAAGTGTAATGTCACTTTAAACAAAAATAGATGAGAATCAATGTAAGCCATGGACATCCCAGCAGCCAGAAAAAGAGCAAAAATCTATGAACAAATGACCATATTGCATGTAGAATACATGCCCATCCACAAGAGCATACCTGATGAGCGTTTCGCCTAAGCTTCATCCGGGACTGTTACGGATCCGGATGGTGGAACCTCTGTGCTGCGGTGCAAGGAGGGACCCAGAGGGGAGTAACTAGGTATCAACTCGGAGCAACCTAGGTCGTACGGCGGCTATCGACTCCGTGACCAGGGAGGATCCGAGCAGAGGGACCAGGTGCTACTCTGGGGACGACCTTGTAAGGGAGCAGGTGACTCCCACGGTACAGATGGCAGAAACTGACCGGTATTGCAGATGGGCACAGCAGGCAGGCTGACGAGTGATCCGGGTGGATGGACTGGCAGACGCGGCAGGGGACAGGCGGGAGCCTCTAGGTAGGCTGTCAGGTGGTCACGGCAGGTGACAGGCAGGAGCCTCTAGGTAGGCTGTCAGGTGGTCACGGCAAGTGACAGGCAGGAGCCTCCAGGTAGGCTGACAGGTGGTCACAGCAAGTGACAGCAGGAGCCTCCAGGTAGGCACGGCAGGACAGCAAGCAGGAGCCTCCAGGTAGGCGCGGCAGGTAGAGGGCAGGTGCTTCCAGGTAAGCAGGCGGGCAAAGCTCATAGACAGACTGGCGGACTGGACGGAAGACAGAATGTTGGGATGGAGAGTAGTCAGGCTAGCAGCGGGACCTGAGGGCTGAAGCAGAGGTAAGTACACTGTGCATCAACTATTGCTCGGGCATCTCCAGATTGGAGGAGATGCCTTATATTTGGGAGGACCTCCGGCAATTGGCCGGGGACTCCTTAGGGCGGAGCGCGCAGCCCCTTTAAGAGGGAGGGAGCGCGCGCGCCCTAAGCACTGTGCACGGGAAGCTGCGAGCGCCGGCAGCAGCAGGAAGAGGAGCGCTGGAGAACGCCGGCCGGGGAGCGTGGCGGTGAGAGGGACGGCATCTCTGCCTGGCAGGGGGCAGAGACGCCGATGCTACAGGGGCGATGTTGGTTTATGTTTGTTTTAAGTGACATTACACTTGGCAATTTAGCTTATAGTCTCATGATATGTCCTCTGACTGATACATGTGAAGCATTATCATGCCTTTCATTTTCAGCCAGTTTAATCTTACCATCTATGATTGCATACTAGGTTTTATGCCATCAGGGTTTGATTCAGTTCTTTCATTGCACTGGCACTCTATGTGAGATATATTTAGCTATGTTTATATACTATCTTGTATTTTCACATACATCATAATTATTGTAGCCATTTATTGCATCCTTACTAATGTTGAGCGAGCACTAAAATGCTCGGGTGCTCGAAGCTCGGGCCGAGCTCACCGTGATACTCGGGTGCTCGACCCGAGTGACGAGCCCAATGTTAGTCTATCAAAAAAGAAGGAATTCTGCGGTGTTAGTGAAGCGCTAGAACAACTAGACAGTGGATTAGGTTATAACACAACACACAAACCTTTTATTGTTTAGTACGCTCTCTAACGTACTAAACAATAAAAGGTTTGTGTGTTATAACCTAAGCCACTGTCTAGTTGTTCTAGCGCTTCACTAACACCGCAGAATTCCTTCTTTCTTGATTGCTAATCTCCCTTGTGGAGAGCGGTGGAAGCTGCTCTGTTTAAAACTAGCCTACTACAGGACCTGCCGTGATGTCATTGTGGAATGCCCACTTCGGTCACACGGTCCTGGTCATGTGACCGCTGAAGCAGACAGAAGCTCCCTACAACAGTTCCTGCTAAATTGTGATCATCTTACAGACTCCCACCTGGAAGCGTTTTCCCTTGTTGTGCGGGGCTCCTTTGCACAAAAGGACCAGGTGAGTGGTCACAACATCTCCCCCTTCATTCCCCCCCCTCAAACCTCAGGCTCTTCACCATTGGCGCTCCTACTGTTTTTGTTTTCAATGTTAGTCTATGGGAGACCCGAGCATTTTTGCGGCGGCACCCCCGGCAGTCTGTAGAAAGCCTAAAAAGTGCCCAAAACGATAGTGACAGTGCTCAAAAGACATGGGGACAGCATGGGGAATCATAGAATCATGGAAGCATTTCTGACCCCCAGGTCACTGCTGTCAACAACGTGGTCAGAGGTATTAAGCCACTTTTACGGGCTCACAATAAAAAGTTCAAAAACGAAACTGAAACGGTTTTCCTGTGAAAAATGTTAAGAAACTTCCTTTCCAGGGTAAAGACTTGTGTATAAGGCAAAATAAACAACCAAAAACAAAAATACTCCTCCACACCTTGGGCTATGTTCACAAGTAGCATTTTTTATGCGTTTTTGCACTTTTGTATTGCTTTCAACTGTGACAAATGCATTCACCGGGAAATGTCATTTTAACATTTTACAACCTTATCTGGCCATGTGCAGTGTGACACATGCATACAGTGCTGAAAAGACAAGGGAACAGCATGGGGAAGACCCCTGAAAGCATCTCTGACACCCAGGTCACTGGCTAAAAGTGTGCCCATCAGAAGTGATCCTTTCCGCATCAGAAGATGCAGACTTGCAACTATCCCCGTGCAAGTCCTTGTCCCAGGGCAGTGTTCAATTGTACCTCCCCCATTCCTTGCAATGCAAGCACAAGTATGCAGCCTGCCACCCACCCACCCCCAGGCTGCAATATCATACTGCTAGCTTGCACTTGAAATGGGGCCTCTTAGTTTGGAGGAGGCCGAAGCTGGCACTACCTCATGGCTGCTTCGGCGGCCGGGTGTCCACGCTCGGTCCCCAGCCGCCCCGCGGCCGGGTGTCCACACACGGTCCCCAGCCGCCCCGCGGCCGGGTGTCCACACACGGTCCCCAGCCGCCCCGCGGCCGGGTGTCCACACACGGTCCCCAGCCGCCCCGCGGCCGGGTGTCCACACACGGTCCCCAGCCGCCCCGCGGCCGGGTGTCCACACACGGTCCCCAGCCGCCCCTATTTCTCCTGTCACCTTCCCACACACTTTTCTTAGCCTGGCCTGCTTTAGGGCAGCATTGGATGAGCCCACCAGAGAGCCAGACTCCTCCGGTGGGCCCTGGATCATCTCCATCAGGGGAGTTAAGGGTGCCAAGGTGAGGAGCATGATGATGATGATAGAAGTTGGCATCTGCTTTGTTTTCTTGGAATGCAAGCGCATGTATGTAGTAGCGGCTAGGCCTGAGGTGGTCAGCGTTTTGGCGCATATCCTACCTCCTCCGAGGATTGCTGGATGTTTTCCTGCTACTATCCCAGTTCTATGACTCCCGTTAAAACAAAGCTTCAGGTGATAAATGATGGATGAGGTAGTGGCAAAAGAGAAAGAGCAGGAGGAACAGGGACCATTCACATCAATATCAGCCCAGTCAACCACACATGTCTTATAGGATATCTTTCTGTACCAAAAGTAGCGGTTCGGCTACACAGTAATAGGGCACACAGTGAGTGCAATGCCTACCAAAAATTTAGAGGCACTCCAATGCCCCTTGGAAGTGACATGGAGGTCAGAGGGCCTTAACTAAACCATTTTTTCCATTTATAGCAACTGGGTCTCCTGTGCACTGTTGGCCTAAGCAGTGAATGGAAGGCTTTCCAAAAATTATGAGGAACTGCAATGCCCGTTGAAACAGACGTGGATTACAGCGTACTAAAAACCTTCTACCCATTATTGGGGAGTGGGTCTCCCTTAGTGTTCGCCTATGCATTGAAAAGCAAAAGCTGACTAAAATTAGGAGGAAATTGTTAGAACCCTCCTGTTAGTTTTTTCTATTTTGCTGGTCACATGACTTTTTGCCTATAAAATCCAGCTCCGCCCTCCTGGCCTTGCTGGACTTCAGTGTTACATTTACTCTTAAGCTAGCCAGGTGCTTTGTACCTTACTCTGTAGTTTGCTTGGTCTTTGACCACTTGTACTTTTGTTTGTTTGTTTTGTCTTTGTTCTGCTAGGAGGTGTCCAACTATATCCCAGTCCTTAGTTCTTGTAGGGACCCCTCCCTTATATCTATAGGTCTGCGTTCAGACTAGCCGAGGACTTAGGCGGGTCTGTTCACAAGGAACAGGTCCCCCGCTGCATCGTAGGGAATCAGCTTAGTCCTATTGTAGGGACAGTTTTCCTATCTTTCCTTAGTGTTTGTAGCAGTTCATAACAGTAAGTCCAGCCAAAAAATAAAACACTCGAAGGAAAGAAATCCTGATTTCAGCATGGTGTCGGTTCAGGAGTTGGCTCAACGCCTGCAGGGACTGTCTTTGGAGGTGGCCAAGCTCCAGCAACACGTGAGTAGCTGTCCTGGAGCGCATTTTGTCGAACCGAAGGTAGGACTGCCAGATTTTTTTTTTTTATGGTAAACGGCAAGATTTTTTTTCCTTTAAAAACACTTGTTTATTATATTTTCGCTTAAGACCCAGATCATCGGGGAATGAATCACAGCGCATTGGGTTTATAATGTCACTTTTGTGCAAAGAACCACAGGGATGGGCCTTTTCTCTACAACCTAATGATCCGTGTTTTAGATCTGTGGAAGATTTTTTTTCTGCTATGGGGTTGTTGTATGATGATCCTGATCGAGTCTCAACCGCTGAAACTGAATTAAGACGTTTGAAGCAGGGATCAGGTGATGTGGAAAATTATTGTACATACTTAAGAAGATGGTCGGCCGAAGTGGAATGGAATGACTCGGCATTAAAATGTCTGTTTCTTGCTGGTCTAGGTGAAAGGGTTAAGGATCTGCTGATTGCCTTCCCAAAACCTGGAACCTTGCAGGAGGCAATTCAATTAGCCATACGTGTGGACAGGAGACTGCGTGCTAGGAGTAATGAAGAGAAATCTACTGCTATGGCAGCTCCTAGTTTTCAGAGGGTCTGCTCGGAGGGTGGAGAACCGATGGAGATTGGGGCGATGTCACCCCACTCTCAGGAAAAAGACCGCAGGTTTGCTAAAGGATTGTGTTTTTATTGCGGTAAATCTGACCACTTTATTAAGAACAGTGTGCTTCGTTTGAACAAAGAAAAAAAAAAAAAAGGAGGTCAGTTACGCCCGCATAGCTTGTTTAAACTCAAAAGGAGTATTTCTTTCTGGAAGCACCTCATTCCAGGAGGAGTTGATTGAATTTCGGGTATTTGTGGATTGTGGTTCTACACTCAATGTGATTGATGAGGGTTTTTTGGAAAAATTTAAATTAGAATCCAAACTTTTGTCATCTCCTATTTCTGTGGTTGCTGTTGATGGCTCTCCCTTGAAAGGTATTACTCACAAGGTTTTTGAATTTCCCCTCACCATTAATGGTATCCACCAAGAGAATTTGGATTTGGCGGTATTAAATAATTTGCCTGCTCCAGTGGTTTTGGGGTTACCTTGGTTAAAATTGCACAATCCTGTACTGGACTGGTCTACCAATGAAATTAAGTCTTGGAGTCCTAAGTGTTATGATAGATGTTGTAACGGTCGCATTGCTGCTGTGGAAAGAGGGGAATTACCTGTACCTATTCAGGATTTTTGGAAGTTTTTTTTTTGAGGAGGAGTCGCAAGTTTTGCCTCCTCATAGGGACTATGATTGTACTATTGAGTTTGTCCCTGGAGCAACTCTTCCCAAGACAACTCTCTATCCCTGAGAGAAAGGCCTTGAAGGAATACATACAGACAAGCTTGGCCGCCGGTCACATTAGACATTCTAAGTCTCCTATGGCTGTTGGATTTTTTTTTGTAAAAAAAAAGGACGGCGGTTTACGTCCATGTCTGGACTTTCGCGAAATTAATAAAATTACCGTACACAATTCCTACCCACTGCCATTAATTCCTGACTTGTTCAACCAGTTAGTGGGGGCCAAGTGGTTCTCTAAGATTGATCTCTAGGGGGCATACAATTTGTTACGTATGAAGGAAGGTGATGAGTGGAAAACTGCTTTTAACACTCCTGTGGGTCATTTTGAGAATCTGGTTATGCCCTTTGGTCTTACCAATGCACGAGCGTTTTTTCAGAACCTTATTAATGACATCCTAAGACCGTTGATCGGTAAGAATGTGGTGGTGTATTTGGATGACATTTTGATTTTTGCTCCGGATCTGGAGTCTCATTGGCAGAGCGTACGTGAGGTATTGCAGTTGTTAAGCGACAATTCACTTTTTGCTAAGCTGGAGAAATGTGAGTTCGCTGTGCAGAGAATTAGTTTTTTGGGCTACATTATCTCCAGCGAGGGCTTTGAGATGGACCGGGTGAAGGTTCAGGCGGGGCAGGAATGGCCTAGGCCTATTGGTTTGAAACCAATACAGAGATTTTTGGGTTTCGTCAATTATTACAGAAAATTCATTAAGAATTTTTCTATAATTGTTAAGCCACTGACCGATCTCACCAGGAAAGGTGCGAATATGGTCCAGTGGACTACTGAGTCCATTGAAGCTTTTGTGTATCTCAAGGAGAGGTTCAGTTCTGCCCCCATCCTTATGCAGCCTGATGAGACCAAGCCTTTTTTGGTCGAGGTTGATGCTTCTTCGGTGGGGGTCGGTGCCGTTTTGTCTCAGGAAAACAAGGATGGAGTACATCCCTGTGCTTTTTTTTCAAAAAAATTTTCTGAGACCGAACTTAATTACGATGTTGGTAATCGGGAATTGCTGGCGATTAAACTCGCATTTGAACATTGGCATCATCTCTTGGAAGGTGCTAAATTTCCCATTCAGGTTTTTACTGATCATAAGAATTTGATCTATCTTGATGCGGCCAAGTGCTTGAATGCCCGTCAAGCTAGGTGGGCACTTTTTTTTTCGCGGTTCAATTTTTCTGTTACTTACATCCCGGGTACCAAGAATGTAAAAGCTGATGCTTTATCTCGCAGTTTTTCTCCCATGGTTGGTACCAAGGAGGAGGAGAAGAGCATTTTACAGGAAGGTGTTGTGATAGCAGCATTGGACTCCGTTTTGGAAGATGGGATTCTGAAAGCCCAGGAGGATGCCCCATCTAACACTCCCCATGGGAGGTTGTTTGTGCCTAGGAACTTTATGAGAGATTTGTTTGTGGAGTGTCATGAGTCTCGGTTGGCAGGTCATCCAGGAATTTCGGAGACTAAGACTTGTAGGTCGCAGTTTTTGGTGGCCTGGGTGGCAGAAGGAAGTCATTAAGTGGGTGCGTCAATGTACTGTGTGTGCTAGATCTAAGTTTTCACATGCTCCTGCTGCGGGGTTGCTTTGCCCTCTGGAGGTTTCTAGTGCTCCTTGGACGCATCTTGCTATGGATTTTATTACTGACCTTCCTGCCTCTGAGGGTTTCACTGTTATCTGGGTGGTCGTGGAACATTTTAGCAAGATGTGTCACTTGGTTCCCTTCATCAAACTACCCTGCGCCAAGACACTCGCTAAGGCTTTTGTTAAAGAAATTGTCAGGCTCCATGGCGTTCCTACAGACATTGTTTCTGATCGGGGACCTCAGTTCGTGGCTCGTTTTTGGCGTGCCTTTTGTGACAGGTTGGGAGTCCATTTGTCATTTTCATCTGGTTATCATCCTGAGTCTAATGGACAGACAGAAAGAAAGAACCAGGATGTTGAACAGTTTTTGCGTTGTTTTGTGGCAGACAATCAAGAGGGGTGGTCTGAGTTTCTGCCACTGGCTGAATTTGCTCTTAACAACCATACATCCTCTTCTGCTGGGTGTTCTCCTCTTTTTTGTTGTACTGGGAGACATCCGTCGTTTGGGTCATTCTCCAAATTGGTATCGGCTGTGCCGAAGGAGGAGAATTTTTCCGGTGATTTGGAGAGAGTTTGGACTGATGTACGTCGTAAACTTCAAGAGGCTAACAAAAAATCCAAGAGGTACTTTTACAGGAAACGTCAAGAAGTTTTGTTTACTGTTGGTGACATGGTTTGGTTGTCCTCTAGAAATCTGCGGTTGAGGATTCCTTCTAAGAAATTGGGCCCGAAGTTTGTAGGTCCGTTTAAGGTGCTTCAGGTAGTTAACCAATCTGCTGTTAGGTTGGAGGTTCCTACCTCCTGGAAGATTAATCCGGTGTTTCATGTTTCCTGATTGAAAAAAGCTGATGTTTCTGATAGGGACGCCACTGTCTCTGTTCCTCCGGTGGAGGAAGACGGTGAATATGAAATTTCTCGCATTCTTAATTCTAGATGGCATAGAGGGAGATTGCAGTATCTTGTCGCTTGGAAAGGTTTCGGTCCCGAGGATAACTCCTGGGTAAGGCCGGATGATGTCTCTGCTCCTAGACTTGTCGGAGTGTTTCACAGGAGGTTTCCTGATAGACCTGGGCCTGGAGGATCCTCATAGAAGAGGGGGTTCTGTTAGAACCCTCCTGTTAGTTTTTTCTATTTTGCTGGTCACATGACTTTTTGCCTATATAATCCAGCACCACCCTCCTGGCCTTGCTGGACTTCAGTGTTACATTTACTCTTAAGCTAGCCAGGTGCTTTGTACCTTACTCTGTAGTTTGCTTGGTCTTTGACCACTTGTACTTTTGTTTGTTTGTTTTGTCTTTGTTCTGCTAGGAGGTGTCCAACTATATCCCAGTCCTTAGTTCTTGTAGGGATCCCTCCCTTATATCTATAGGTCTGCGTTCAGACTAGCCGAAGACTTAGGCGGGTCTGTTAACAAGGAACAGGTCCCCCGCTGCATCGTAGGTAATCAGCTTAGTCCTATTGTAGGGACAGTTTTCCTATCTTTCCTTAGTGTTTGTAGCAGTTCATAACAGAAATGCAATGCCCGTTGGAAGAGTAGTGGAGGTTAGAGTTAATTAAACACAACATTTCAATGCCCCTTGGAAGAGCTGTGGAGTTCAGAGTGGTTTAACAAGATGCTTTTAATGCCCCTCGGAAGAGACGTGGAGGTCCCAGTAGCTTAATAAGATGGTTTTAATGCCCCTCGGAAGAGACGTGGAGGTCGCAGTAGCTTAACAAGACGGTTTTAATGCCCCTTGGAAAAGTGGTGGAGGTCACAGTAGCTTAACAAGACGGTTTGAATGCCCCTTGGAAAAGTGGTGGAGGTCACAGTAGCTTAACAAGACTGTTTTAATGCCCCTCAGAAGAGACGTGGAGGTCGCAGTAGCTTAACAAGACGGTTTGAATGCCCCTTGGAAAAGTGGTGGCGGTCGCAGTAGCTTAACAAGATGGTTTTAATGCCCCTTACAAGAGCCAGACAGTACAGCATCTTAAAAATATTATTTCCATTATTGGGGAGTGGGTCTCCCACAGTCTTTGCTTATGCCTTCCAAGCAAAAGCTGACAAAAATAAGGACGGAGGAACTTTCAATAATGGCAACACGGACCACGGTCACCCTGGTGGTGTAGTGGTGGTAGAGGCTGAGGATAAGAAGAAGAACATAAAACAGCCAAAATGAGGAAGTGTATACCCATGTGTGGGTGTGAAGCGGTGCATGTGAATACACTTCCCAAAATAACACAGTGGATTTGACTTTATGTTACTCTGCTGTCATTTGGTGGTGATGAGAAGTCTGGCCCAATCCAGCCCTTGTTCATTTTGATAAGGGTCAGCTTGTCAGCATTGTCAGTTGACAGGCGAGTGCGCTTATCAGTTATAATTCCCCCAGCGGCACTAAAAACACGCTCTGATAACACGAAAGCGGCAGGGCAGGCCAGGACCTCCAAGGCGCACAGAGCGAGTTCATTCCCAGTGTCCAGCTTGGATACCCAATAATTAAAAGGCACAGAGGAATCACGGAGGATGCTGGTACGGTCGGCAAGGTACTCCCTCACCATCTATTGAAACTTTCCACTCCTTGTGAGAGTACCCCGGGCCTCAGGGTCTGTCCGAAGGGAGGGTCTGAGAAAACTGTCCCAGAACGTTGACAGGGTTCCCCTGCCTCTGCTGGATTGGAGTTGCGTCTCTCTCGCATGTACGCCTTGGTTGGGCAACGAACTGTGACCTCTGCCACTAGCGTGTTCAGATGGGAATTTTTTTAACAGTTCTGCAGCAAGGGCCTTCTGGTACTGCCCCATTTTTGTAGACCTCTCCAACTCAGGAATAAGAGAGTGAAAGTTCCCCTTGTAGCGGGGGTCTAAAAGTGTCACCAACCAGTAATGACTGTCAACCAACATTTTGACAACGCGAGGGTCACGGTTAAGGCAGCATAACATAAAGTCAGCCATGCGTGCTAGACTGGTAACGGGCAAGATTTCCCTGTCCTCACCAAGATGACGACTGACCATGCTTTCCTCCTCCTCCTCCCCCCTGTCCTCAGGCCATGAATGCTGAACTGACGGTATGACAGTTGTACAGGTACTACCGTCTACAGCGCATGATAGCAGCTCCTGTTCTTCCTCCTCCTCCTCTCCCTCATTGTCCCCCAATGCACGTTGGGATGAGATGAGGCTGGGCTGTGTGTAATCGACCGCTACGGATTCTTGATCCATCTCATCATACTCTGGCTGCAATGCCTCCTCTTTAATTCTCTGCAGAGAGCGTTGCAAAAGACAGACAAGTGGAATGCTGACGCTAATGATGGCGTCATCGCCACTCACCATCTTGGTGGATTCCTCAAAGTTTGTCAGGATGGTACATATGTCAGACATCCAGGTCCACTCCTGAGGTCTTATGTGTGGAGTCTGACCTGAATATCGACGGCCTTGTTGCAGCTGGTACTCCACAACTGCTCTCTTCTGCTCACAAATCATTTGCAACATGTGGAGGGTAGAGTTCCAATATGTGAGGACATCACACACCAGTCGGTGTGACGGAAGCTGCAAACGCTGCTGCAACACAGCAAGGGCAGCGGAAGCTGTTGCCGACTTGCGAAAATGAGCTGACAGGCGGCGTACTTTCACGAGCAGATCTGGCAACTAGGGGTACGATTTAAGAAACAGCTGAACCACGAGGTTAGGCACATGAGCCAGGCATGGTACGTGTGTGATCTCGCCTCGCCTCAGAGCCGCCACCAGGTTACGGCCATTGTCTCACACGACCATGCCTGGATGTAGGTTCAGCGGTGTCAGCCACAGATCTGCCTGCTCTTTCACAGCTGTCCACAACTCACAAGCAGTGTGAGGTTTCTCACCTAAGCTTATGAGTTTCAGCACAGCCTGTTGCCGCTTGGCGGAGGCAGTACTGCAGTGCTTCCAGCTTGTAACTGATGTGGTGATATCTGAGATGAAGGCTGAACATGAGGAGGAGGAGGATGATGATGCGCAGGAGCTGTACACTGTGGGGGCAACTCTGACTGACATAGGGCCCGCAATCCTCGGTTTGGGGAGCATGTGTTCCGTCCCAAGGTCCGACTGGGTCCCGGCTTCCACTATGTTTACCCAGTGTGCCGTCAGGGAGATGTACCATCCCTGGCCACAAGCACTTGTCCACGTGTCCGTTGTCAGGTGGACTCTCCCTGTAACTGCGTTGTTGAGGGCACGGCAGATGTTTTGGGACACGTGCTTGTGTAGTGCGGGGATGGCACACCGGGCAAAATAGTGTCGGCTGGGGACCGAGTACCGAGGGACGGCCACCGCCATAAGGTTGCGGAAGGATTCCGTCTCCACCAGCCTAAAAGGCAGCATTTCCAACGCAAGCAGTCGTGAAATGTGCGAATTTAGGACTGTGACCTGTGGGGCGTTGGCTGCGAATTTCCGCTTTCGTTCAAAGGTCTGGGATATGGACAATAGAACGCTGCGGTGGGACGTGGACGTTGATGCTGTTTCTTGAGAAACTGCCATAACAAGTGAAGACTGAGAGGAGGGGGCATCTTTGCATGCAGTATGGACAGGGGATTGCCTTGCACACACAACAGGGGTTTCTATTGCACGCACAACAGCGGAAGAAGCAGTGGTGACACCCGCTGACACTTGCCCTGGACCCTGGGGTTCATTCCACAAAGTCGGGTGCTTTGCTGCCATGTGCCTGATCATGCTGGTAGTGGTCAGGCTGGTAGTTTTGTCACCCCTGCTGATGCTGGCATGGCAGGTGGTACAAATGGCCTTTTTGGGGTTATCAGCAGAGTCTTTAAAAAAATTCCAGACTCTGGAAGACCTACAGGTTGTACTGACAACGTCCCTCGTGTTGGTGTTACGGGGAACTGTTGCCTGCCTTCTGTGTGCCTCGCTCTGCATGTCCTCCTGCCACGTTGGGTCAGTTACTAGATCATCCACCACCTCCTCCTCTTCCACTTGAGCACCACGATCCTCCTCCTCACTTCCTGGCAATGGTGTCTCGTCATCGTCCACCTCTTGTGACAAATTGCTAGCGTCGACTTCCTGTGGCCATGGCTGTTCAAATATTTGGGCATCGCTACATGGGATCTCCTCTTCCACCACTTCAAGTGGAGCAGGCGAGGGGCACAAATCTGGAAATCGACCAGTGAACAGCTCTTCAGAGTGTCCAAGTGTGGGATCAGTTGCTGTCTGACGACACTCGGCATGGTGGGAGCATCAGGGTGAGGAGGAGTATGCGGTCGAGACTCACGGCTACTAAGATTTGACCGTGTGGAAGACAGACCGGAGGTGGTGGTGCCCAGGTAACTGGAAGTATTATCTGCTATCCAATTAATAACCTGTTCACACTGATCAGTTCGCAATACTGGTGTTGTTCTGTTCTTCCCTAGTAATTCGGTCAAGAAGTGGGAGCGAGAAGATGTGGCTGTTAGTTGTGGCACATTTTCACCTTGGCCACGGCCCCGTCCTCTGCACGCACCATCACCAGAACGTCCAGTTCCACGTCCCTTGCCACGCGCCTTGCCCATTGTAAAGGAAGTAAAATAGCTTACACTCGCACTATCAATGGAAAAAGGGTAATAAAAAGTAGATTAGAACCGTGAAAGAGGAAAACCACAGTTCTATTTCTCGGGCCTACACCAGACTATTTTCAACAGATATATTTGTGTCTGAATAATCAGGAGACACTATTACAGTTTTTCTTTACGGCAAAAAATGCCAAAAGCAGGATAAAAGAGATTTTTTACCGTGGAACGGCAAAACCAAAGTTATAATTTACTGGTGTATACCAGACTTTTTTAAATAGATATATTTGCCGCTGAACAGTGAGCGACACACTTTTTTTTTTTTTTTTTTTTTTTTTTTTTTTTAGGTAAAAATGGCCCAAAAGTGGATAATACAGAGGTTTGAACCGTGGAACTGCAAAACCACATTTCTCTGGCCTACACCAGACTCTTTTAAAAAAATATATTTGTGTCTGAACTGTCACAGACACACTTTTTTTTTTTTTTTTTGGAGGGGGGGGGGGGGGGGACACCAAAAGGTT
This sequence comes from Phyllobates terribilis, assembly GCF_046119375.1. Taxonomy (NCBI): domain Eukaryota; kingdom Metazoa; phylum Chordata; class Amphibia; order Anura; family Dendrobatidae; genus Phyllobates; species Phyllobates terribilis. Next base: position 99,964,462 of record NW_027362767.1, read on the forward strand.
AATAAGATGGGTATTTGTACAGTGTGAAGGGGGAAAAAAAAAAAAAAAGAGGATTTAGATGAAAAAAAAAAAGGATTTTTCCTGGCCCCCCGAGACCTGGATCTAAGTCCAGCAATTTCAGCAACAGGAGCACACAGGACTGTAATGCAGCGTATGCTGGTATAACCACTGCATCTCCTATACAGCCTGCCTGCCTGATATCTGGGATGGATATTAGTCCTGAGAAGGACTGTTTGTTTGATCTGGCAGCCTTTACAGACCCTACACTAACTATTTTGCAGTATATATCTCTCCCTAAATCAGCAGCGCTGTCCCTACACTGTCTGGTCCAAGATGGCGGCACCCGGTTTTAAATACTCGAGGTGACGCTGTGCGGCCAGCCAATCAATGTAATGCCCACAACCAACATGGCTACGGCATTACAGTGACTGGCTGGAAATCCCTGCATGTTCATTGGCTCTGTAACGAGCGCCAAACATGCAGGGCGGAGACCTGAGCTCCCGCCCGAGTAACCAGGAAATGCTCGGTGCTCGCCGAACATCCCGAGTAGCGTGATGCTCGGGCGAGTACCGAGCAGTGTCGAGCATGCTCGCTCAACACTAATCCTTTACCCATCCTTTGCTGTATGTTACCCCATGACTGATGGATCTCCTTTTCATTCCTATATTTCATAAACTATTTCAATAAATATTTTTTTTTTTATACTTCATGTCTGGCATATTGCCCCTCTTTTTGTGTTTTATGTCTCATTGCCCTAAGATATTACACCTTGCTGGTTAATTGCTATGTAGGATTAGCAGTTTAGATAAAATCAAATGTTTTCTCTGCTGTAGATCTAGCAGTTCTCTAAATGCTGAGCTCTGTATACCCCCTCCCCCCACCACACCACTGATAGGCAGCTTTATGTGTGCACTGCGCATAGACAGAAAGCTGCTAATCAATGGTGGGGGCGGGGTTATACAGGGTGGTCCAAAAGTAGGTGGCCAGAAAATAATAACATTTATTTTGATTTATATATAAAATTATATTTACTAACACAAGCATAACATTGACAATTAAATTTTATTCTGAACAATATTACAAAAGCCCTTAAATTTTATCAACGCAGGTGCTCAAACTGTTTCCATTACAATTTGCACAGCTTTGAACTCTGCCTCTTACGCTTTGACAAACTTTTTTGCACAAGTCTCTTTGGGTATTAATTTCTTGAAATGCATCTCTTATGTAATTTTTCAAATCACTGACACTTTTTGGTTTTCGACTATAAACTTTGTCCTTGAGTACTCCCCAAAAGAAAAAATCCATTGGGGTCAAGTCTGGTGAACATGTCGGCCAATCAAGTGGGCCTCTTCGGCCAATCCATTTATTAGGAAATGTTTCATCACGATACTCGCACACTACTCTTGAATAATGTGGAGGGGCCCCATCTTGTTGGAAATAAAGGTCACTTGAATTAGGCTGTTGCTGTAACAGGGGAACAACTTGATTCATTAGAATTTCGAGATACTTATCTCCTGTGACTGTTCCATCAAAAAATATTGGTCCTAAAACACCAAAACTTGAAATACCACCCCAAACATTGACACCAGGCTCATTTAGTTGTTGCTCTAATGAAAAATGCATGTTCTCATTATACCAGTAAATACAATTATGTCTGTTAACACGGCCGGATAATTTGAAAGAAGATTCATCACTCCACATAATGTTATCTAAAATTACTTGATTTTCTTCAATTTCGTTAAGCATAATCTCACTAAATTGCAGCCGCCTGTCTGGATCATCCTCCAATAAACCATGAATTAGACGTGGACGATAAGCTTTCCACCCAATAGATTTCAGGATTCGCATGATAGAAGCTCGTGAAATTCCCAATTCCAAAGAGGCTCTTCTGGTGGACTTTTTTGGACTCTGAACAAATGTTAATATATAAATGTTACACCATGTTTGATAAATCTCCCCCTTCATAACCTTATTACACTTTCTGTCCACCTACTTTTGGACCACCCTGTACAGAGCTCATTAATATGGGGGAATACATGGCAACAAATTTACTAGTCCTTTACTGATAATTGCCTTATGATTTTATCAAAACTACAGCAAGCAGCCCAGTAAAGTCAGCCAGTACAATTCCGTCGGCCAAACAATGCTCCAGCTGATCGCTCAGCCAACAGCCTTCTCAGACGACTCCCATACACAAGAGCGCTCGTTCGACTGAGTCCTTATACGTTTTCTACAAGACAGCTGGCGACTGGCATGTCAGCTGGCTGTTTATCTCTGAGAGAATAATGCATTCGGCAGTCCAAAATCAGACATGCTGGATTGACATCTCGGCTGAAAAGCAGTCGGCCAATGCCCAGATACACAGAGAGTGGGCCGAACCCGTTGATATTGGCAGGTTCGGCTGACATTAGTCTTATGTGTATGATGGCCTTTACTGACACAGCTGGAATTAGGGTCTTTGTCTCTGCATCATGATGCTTTCAGATTACATAGTAAAAACCTCATGAAATATTACCTTTAAATAAGTTCTTTGACAAAAAAGTAACTCATTTTAGGCTTTGCCAGCTGTAGAATTTGCTAAGCTCTGTTTTTAAAAGCTTCAAAAATGACCCTGGAACTCAGGAGATTCTACCCATTGGCAGTCTGCATGCTTTGTATGTTACTCATTCTGCACTTACAGTCAAGCACATGGAAGACAGGATTGTAAAGATGATAGATACCTTTGAAATCTGGATTTGCCAGCTTCAGTGAATTTTTCTTAATAATTTGATTCATGACAAATCAATTAGTCAGAAATCACAATGCTGCCCAGCCCCCAACTGCCGTAAAAAGACATGTCTAACAATATGAGGTCTCCTAGGACTGCATCCAACCCCTTTAAAGCTTAGTAATATTAAAGTGACCTCACCATAGAAACAAATGTTATTCCAGTTGTAACCAACAGCTCATTTAATAACACAGGGCACTGACCGACATTTCAGGTTTTGCTGAAAAAAAAAAAAAAAAGTCCAAAAATTATCCCTCTTGGTGATTTTTATTCAGGTCCAGGAGAATGACTGAAATTTTTTTTGCAGGGGCTTACTAAGAATTCACGTGTCTAGAAAAGAGGTTCACGCCAAACCTGATTTGACCACATTTTCTTTCAATAATACATGCAGGGGTGAGAACTTTAGGATGACCACACATTTTTATGTACTTGTACTCAACTTTATATCTTGCTTTTTCTGTCCAACATGATGTCCAGACTACAGAAAACATGGAAACAGGGTTCGATTAACCTCCTTAACTATGCGAGTTGTCGATGAAAAGAAAAAAAACACTACAACTGCCTTTTTATGTTCCTAAACCTGTGCAAGGGCCCAATCCTTCACAGGAGCCTAGCATGGCCATTTACACCATCCAAGGCACCAAACACTTTTAGAAAAAATGACGATAATAGTAATCATGGACGCCCATGAATTTTTGCTGCCCGATCAATTTCCATTTTTGTGCCTAGTCCTGCACCGGAGCAGAATCCAGGGTTCTCCCCGGGGAATTCACAATAGCTTAAAAAAAAAAAAAAGTTGTTGGTGAGGAGCCATGCAGTTTGACATTTTATCTGCCCTTTTACTGTTGGGGATGGGGCCGAAGAGCTATGAAAGTAATTTAACCCCTTAACGACCAATGACAAATATAGCACGTCATGAGCTGTCGCAGAGTGCATCTTCTTATAGTCACCACTGTACTTACGAGAGCTTCAATCAGCAAGATATCTTGAGTAAACAGTATTTACTTCATACTGGTTAAACATGAGATACAATTCAGTGTCACACAGTCCGTGCGCTGCTGACATAACGCATTCAGGAAAGAAAGAAAAACACACCGGAAGTAAAAACAACCAACAATTGAGAGCTTTTTCTCCCACCATTACAGCAAGCATATAACTTTACACACTATCGCCATCTGCTGTCTGGTTAGTATAAAGTCCTCCTTTCACTTATAATAAGTCCTGATCTGTTGTATATGCCAACACCCTTTCTCAACAGTAAGGACTTATTCAATCAAACCCAACTTTTTTTTTTATTAGTCTCTGGTGTTTATCAGGATTCAACGCCTTCGTGAAGATGTCTGCTGTCATTTCTTCAGTGGGACAATACTCTAACTTCAAGACTCCTTGTTCCTGATGATCTCTCAAGAAATGATATTTCACATCAATATGCTTGGTTCTTGGATTGACTCTTTCCATTTGAGCAAGAACAAGACATCCTTGATTGTCCTCTTTCAGCTTTGTTGGTCCCAACTGTGGTTGTCCTAATTCTGTCAACAATTGTCTTAACCACAGTACTTCTTGACTCGCATGTGCTGCGGCAACATATTCTGCTTCTGTTGAAGACAGTGTCACAATTGACTGTTTCTTACTTGTCCAACTTATTGGTCTACCTGAGAGAAAAAAAAATATGTCCACTGGTAGATCTTCTGTCAGTTGGATCTCCAGCCCAATCTGCATCAACACATCCTGTTAAAATGCAATTATCACTTGTGGGTAATTTCAGCTTAACATTGCTAGTTCCTTTCAAATAATACATTACTCTCTTCATGGCATTCCAATCAGCTTTATTTGGTTTTGATACCTTTCTACTCAGGATTCCTACTGCTGCTGCGATGTCTGGTCTTGTAACGGTCGCTAGATACAGTAGTTTTCCTATTGCTGTTCTGTATTCTTCATTATTTGGTAGAATATTTTTTTCACTGTTCATCTCTTTGAGTCTTTACTGTTTTTGCATCCTTTAATCCAAATTTTTCTGTTATGTCTTGAATCATGTGATTTTGATTCAGTAGGAAACTTCCGTCTTCTTCTCTTTCTACCTGTATTCCTAGGTACTGTTTTACATTTCCCAAGTCTTTGATTTCGAAATGTTGCTTCAGGATTTTTAGAATGTTTTCTTTATCCCTTTCTTGTTTAAAACAAATCAAAATGTCGTCTACATATATGAGTACATAAATCCATCTATTAATCAGCCTTTTTGTGTATAAGCATGGATCAGCTTTGCTTCTTTGAAATTTTTCATTTGTAAGTACTTCCGTGATTTTGTCATTCCACGCTTTAGCTGCTTGCTTTAAACCAGGGTTCCCCAACTCCAGTCCTCAAGGCCCACCAACAGGTCATGTTTTCAGGATTTCCTTAGTATTGCACAGGTGATAATCCCATCACCTGCACAGGCAACAATCCCATCACCTGTGCAATACTAAGGAAATCCTGAAAACATGACCTGTTGGTGGGCCTTGAGGACTGGAGTTGGGGAACCCTGCTTTAAACCATATATGCTTTTCTGTAGTTTGCAAACTTTGTTTGGATTTCTTTCATCTTTGAATCCTGGAGGTTGTTCCATGTAAATGTCTTCTGTTAAATCTCCATTCAAAAAAGCTCTCTTTACATCCAGATGTCTCAGTTCCATCTGTTTCATTGCTGCAACTGTAAGTAAAGTTCTTATTGTAGTGTGTTTGACAACTAGAGCAAATGTCTCATCATAGTCTTCTCCATGTTTTTTAGAATACCCTTTAGCTACGAGTCTTGCTCGGTATCTTTCAGCTGAGCCATCTGTTTGGTATTTTACTTTAAAAATCCATTTACATCCTATGGCTTTTCTTCCTTCTGGTAAATCTGTTAGTGTCCATGTATTTGAATCATGCATGGATTTAATTTCTGTTTCTGTTGCTTCTATCCATTTATTAGCTTCTTCTTCAGGAAGTTTAGATATGTCTTCCCAAGAGGTAGGCTCATAGATTTTTCTTATGCTTGTCTTGTATGAGAGACATTTTGGTGGTTTTCCTTTGTTCTCTCTCATTGAACGTCTTGGTTCTGTGTCTGTTTGTAGTTGTGATTCTTCACTTTCAGTATTTTGTTCTTCATTGATTTCTACTTCTTTCTCATCAGATATTTCTTCAGTTATGTCACTATTGTTTTTCTCATTTTTGGTTTCAACTGAAATCATAATGTCTTCATTTAAATCTTCAATGAATGTCACACTGTTACTCACCATAACTCTGTCTGTTTTGGGATCTAGGATTCTATATCCTTTGCAATTTTCACTATATCCAACGAATATTCCTTCCATGGATCTGTTTTGAAGTGTGGAACGTTTTTCTGTTGGAATGAATATAAAAACTTTACATCCCAAAACTTTTAAATGATTGACACTTGGTTTCATACCTTGCCACAGTTCATATGGAGTTTTCGGCAGTTTTCTGGAAAAAAGTCGGTTCTGTAGATATGTAGCTGTCATTGCTGCCTCACCCCAATATTTCTCTGGTAGTTTGGAATCCGTCAGCATACATCTTATCTCTGTTAGTTCTGTTTTTCCTTTCTGCTACTCCATTTTGTTCAGTTGTGTATGGAACAGTTTTCTGGTGTTCTATTCCATTTTGTCTTAAGTAGTCTTCTATTCTGTGACCTGTAAATTCACCTCCATTATCACTTCTGATGACAATTGGCTTCCTTTGAAATTTGTTACTTGATCTTGTTACATAGTCTACAAGTTTATCAAAAACTTCACTTTTGTTCTTAATTAAGTATGTGACTGTGTATCTTGAGTAGTCATTTATAAAAGTGACCATGTATCTATTGCCTCCTGATGTAGTCACTTTCATGGGTCCACATATGTCAGTATGCACCAAATCAAGTGGTCTTTCGCTTTTCATCTCACTTTCTTTTGGAATAGATATCCTTGTGACTTTGGATTTTATACAACATTCACATCTTACGGTAATTGAGCAATCTGATATCTTTAAATTTTTTGTCAATTCTTTTCTCTGTAGTTCCCTTATACTGTCAGGGTGTCTATGTCCTAGACGTCTATGCCACATGTGAATACAGTTTTTGTGATCATGTGTACATACCTTCATCTGTTCCTTTGGTGTGTCAAAATGATATACTTGTTCATCTGCCTTGACTTTGGTTATCACCTTGTTTCCTGCAATAATTGCACACTCATTGTCTTTGAATTTTACTGTAAGTCCTTTTGCAGTTGAACGTTTCACAGATAATAATCCGCCTTCCAATTTTGGAACATACAACACATCCTGTTCAAGTATCTTTGAATCTTGTCCGAACTTGTTTAAACAATTTAGCATACCTTGTCCAATATCTTCTGCGGTTATTTTGCTTCCATCTGCAAGATAAATGGCTTCTTTCTTATCTAAATCAAGATCAGTAAAGAATTTCTTGTCACTTGTCATATGACTCGTTGCTCCTGAATCAATAAACCAACCAAGTGATGATTTCTTGTCTGTTACTTTAAATGTGCCATTCCAATTATTCTCACACGAATCGGAAATTGTGTTTTTCACTTTCTGTGTATGCTTTTTATGTTGTAATTTTTGTTGTTCTGCTTTCCATATGGTACAGTCTTTCTTTAAATGACCTTTTTTCTTACATCTGAAGTATTCTCTTGTCTCTTTATTATAAGGTTTTTTAAATTCTGTAGCTTTAAGAGCGTTTTCACTGTCCTTTTCAGTAGAAGAATCATTTATTTGTTCTTTTCTTCTCTGATATTCATCTATTAGTCTTGTTTTCACAAAATCTAATGTAATGTCAGTTTCTGGTCTCGTCTCAAGAGCATTTATCAAGGCTGTATACGAATCTGGTAAACTGCACAATAATATAGTTGCTACATGACTTTCTTTAATGTCTTCACCAATAGATCTTAGCTGTGATATCACTTCCATCATTGAGAATATGTGCTTCTGCATGTCGTCATTTGCACTCAATCTCATACTGTAAAGCTTTCTTAATAAAAATAACTTGTGATTCAAGCTAGATCTTTCATACAGTTTTCTTAATTCTTCTTATATTTCTTATATGTATTAATTGAGCATCATCCACTAATAAGCTAATGGTGGCTCTCGCTTGTCTATTCTTCTTATCTCATGTCTGATTATCTTGATCTGGTCTTTCTGTAACAATTACTTCCCATAAATCATCCTTAGATAACAACATCTCTACTTTGAATTTCCATAACTGATAATTTTCACTATTCAGTTTAGCTACTGTGAATTTCAGTTCTGTGTTACTCATCATCTTTATATAGTCTTACTTGTTTAGAGAGTTGTACTGAAGGTATTCTCCTGTGTTTTCTTCTTGATAGTTCCTGTATGTCCTGCTTGTGTTGAATTCTCTGTAATTATATCCAGCTCCTGGGATCATGAATTCCTTTGTCACTCGGTATCTGGATTTAAATCCTTCTGTTTACAGAGCTTATCTGTGTGCTCCGTTATCTGGGGTTATAAACCAGGATCCTCTTGTAGTGCGGGCCTGTAGTGTCTGGGCTTTAGTGTCTGGGTTCCGTCCTGGGCCCATAACCTGTCGCAGAGTGCATCTTCTTATAGTCACCACTGTACTTACGAGAGCTTCAATCAGCAAGATATCTTGAGTAAACAGTATTTACTTCACACTGGTTAAACATGAGATACAATTCAGTGTCACACAGTCCGTGTGCTGCTGACATAACACATTCAGGAAAGAAAGAAAAACACACAGGAAGTAAAAACAACCAACAATTGAGAGCTTTCCTCCCCCATTACAGCAAGCATATAACTTTACACACTATCGCCATCTGCTGTCTGGTTAGTATAAAGTCCTCCTCTCACTTATAATAAGTCCTGATCTGTTGTATATGCCAACAGAGCGGGTGTCAGTTCCTGCATCATGGCGTGCTATGTCCATCATGCATTTAAACTGTCACTTTGCATCACTGACAGCTGAGCTACACGAAAAGAGGTGCATGGACCCAGGTCATCAAAATAACTTACCAATCAAAGCATGATCGGGCTGGAGATACTGATATTTCAGCACCTCCTGCCCGATCACAGCAGGAGCTTGGTGCTGCTAGTGGCCGAGCTCCAGCACTAACCGCTAAGGACGATGCCAGCACCGACCCTGGCTGTTTAACCTCCTAAATGCTGAAATCAAGAGTGATCTCACTTTAGATTGGCTTCCCCATGACATCATCGCGGGGGCGCGATCGTTACCATGGTGACCCGAGGTTGTCATGACGACCCCCGGGTCATCAAGCTACGGAAAGCATCTTAGACCATGCTCAGAACATGGTCTAAGATGCTTCTGTACAAGTATAATGCATTGCAATGTAAAAAAAAAGTTAAAGTGAAAGTCCAATAGAGGGACTAAGAAAAAAAAAAAAAAAAAAAAAAAAAAAAAAAAAATATTGTACTAATATACATTTTTATGCAAAGAATAAAAAAAAAAGTACACATTTGGTATTGACGTGTCTGCATGGATCTATAAAAAACTGTCACACTAGTTAACCCCTTCGATATACCCCATAAAAAAAAAAAAAAAAACAAGGCAAACTGTGCGGTTTCATCATACTGCTGTAAAAAAATGGTACAGCTTAAAGTGTCATCTTGTCTCGGAAAAAAAAAAAAAAAAAAAACGCCATACAGCTTCATCAGCGGAAAAATTAAAAAGTTATAGCTCTCAGAATACAGCAATGCAAAAATATTTTTTTTTTCTATAAAATAGGTTTTATTGTGTAAAAGAGCCAAAACATAAATGTGGTATCACTGTAATCGTGCTGACCCGAAGAATAAAGCTGTCTTATCAATTTTACCACACACGAAGCAGCATAAAGAAAAAAGATCAATTCCTGAATTGCTCTTTTGTTCATTCTGCCTCCTAAAAATCAGAATAGAAAGCGATCAAAAAATGTCATGTGCTCATAAATGGTACCAATAAAAACGTCAACTTGTCCCGCAAAAAACAAGCCCTCACATGACTGTCGGCCGAAATATGGAAAAATTATAGCTCTCAAAATATGGAGAAGAAAAAAACTATTTCTAACAACAAAAAAAAGTGTCTTTTAGTGTGTGACAGCTGCTAAACACAAAAACCTGATATAAATGTGGTATCGCTGTAATCGCACCGACCCCAAGAATAAAGTCGTCTAATCACTGACACATATTTGTACTTCTGTAGCAATGAGAGTCCGCCTAATTTACAAGTGCGTGTCTCCTGAACCACGAGCTGAGCATAATGTAGGTGCACTACAACGTACTGGTCACTGCAACTGCAGTTTGCAATTTTCACTCAGAAACATCCATCACTGCTTGTTTCTGGAAAACACCCATGGAGTCAAATCATCACTACATCTGTGGACAAATTCCCAAAGGGGTATAATTTTCCAAAAGGGGGTCACTTGAGGGGGGATTCTGCTCTGTATATGTGTCACCCTACCTGGATGCCACAAGTGTAATTAAAGCTGTGTCTGAGAGCAAGGGGGAGGTTCTCTGGTTAGGGGAACATTAGCATGCAATGCCTCCTGTCTCAGGCCAGTAGGGGGAGCAGGCTGCCCCTATAAAAGCTGGTACTGGGGACAGGGTTAGGGAGAACTGGATTGCCTGTCTCAGCTTTGAGACGTGTCCCAGAGTGGAGCAGGGACAGAAAGTTGATTGCACCTAAGAGGAAGTGTGGCAGTAGGAGAGAGCCACAAGCCAGAGACAAGAGGCGAAGAGAGCCTGTCTTGGCAGAGAAAAGACTTAATTTTACCAGACTTTGGTGTCTGAGGCTGGAAGGATTCCACATCCCCCAGCAGAGAACCAGTTCGCAAGGGACTGTACTTTCCTTGGCCTAAGAAGCCTGGAGGCCCTGCCACAACCGAAGGGACCAGTAAAGCCGTACCAGGCTGGGAGCAGAAAGGAACCCACGTCGCAGGCCATACAGGCGAGAATACACGGAAAGCTTGGAAACGTGGGCTGTTACCCTATAAAGAGGAGATAGCCAGAAGGAGCGCAGAAAGCACGGTAGGCCTACACCCTCACCCTGACCAGGGCCAATTTCCCCGTTGCTCTCAGACATCCAGGTCCCCTCCTAGCTGGGACTGTTTGTGGGTCAGTTTACCTGTTTAGTAAAAACCCTGGACTGCAATCTGTTGTCTGTGTGCTCCTTGCTCCTCCAGCACTACCATCACTCCCACCATCCACTATACTGCCCTGGGGCCGCACTCTTCCCGTGGGGAGTCACACTACCATAGCTGCACACCTCATCAGCCCCAGCGGTCTGCATGCAGCGGCGGTTCCTATTAACCGCAATCCACGGGTGGCGTAGTCGGACATAATCAATATAACGGACTACCACTGGCCTGACCACCCTGAGCCACGGAACCGGGTTGCCACTACTACTCCCATCGTTTCCCCCTATTGCCCGGATCCGAGTGCCCCACGGCCCAGGGGGCGAGTCAGCTTTGGCGTAGTCGGCAGGATTTCGTGCCCGCAACCACCGGGTACTGCGTGCCTGAAAAAGACTGTTGTAAACTTAACTGTGGAGAAGTTTCCCGCCGTCCGGAGTCGTTTCCCGCCGTCCGGAGCCGATTCCCGCCGTCAGACGCCATCTTGGACCGTTTCCCGCCGTCTTCTGCCGTCTTCCCGCCATCGGACGCCATCTTCAGGACGCCGCGCGGGAAGAAGAGGGGCGTGGACGTCAAAACCGCGCGAGATCCGAAGCTCCGCCCCACGCACCGACGCTGCGCAAGGTCCTGGAAGGGAGAGAGAGCGACGCTGACGTCATCGGAGTGCGACGCCAGATCCTCGTCCAGAGCAGCAGCGGAGCCGCGGCCTACAGAAGAGGATCGTCGGAAGGTAGGCCACACTTCACTAGGAGGGGAGGAAGATGTCGGACACAGAGGCGCCCACTACCACCAACGCAGCTGCAGCAGCGGTGATGCCCTTTTCCCTGCCTTACATCCCTGGAGCGGCCTGGCTGCCCAAATACTCAGGGGAGCCCCATGCCCTAACTGACTTCAAGGAAAGGCTATACAGTTGGTTCCACGTTTACACCCTGACAGAGGAACAGAAGGTCAGCATATTAACAGGGCAGTTAACTGGCGCAGCCCAAAGGGAGGTAAAGTCATGGCCCACTGAGGAGAAAAGGACTGTGAAAAGTATTCTGGCCCGGCTGCGGGGTACCTTTGATACACGTACCTCCGCTGAAATTAAAATGAGGTTCTATGGATCTAAGCAGCGGGCACAGGACAGCATCAGAGACTATGCCCTAAATCTGCAGGAAGCCTTGAGGGCTATTCAACAAACTGACCCTGGCAGTGTGCAGGAAACCGATAAGCTGCTAACAGAACAATTCATAGAGGGTCTGCTGTCCAGCGCCCACAGGGCCCAGCTGCGCCTCATGTTCTTCCAGAACCCCGACCTGACCTTTGCCCAATTTAAGGACAGGGCCATAAGGGTGCTCCGTGAATCTGCAACCAGTGGCGCTATAAACCCCCGGCGCCCTGCCATCACCTACCACCAGGAGGCGGCGCCCTCCTCTATGGACTCCGTGGAGGCTGATGCACAGGCCCTGAACCAAGCCCCGTCGAAAGGCCTGCACCACCAAGTCCAGGAGCTGACCAGGAGCGTCGCGGCGTTGACCAGGACCGTCCAGGCGTTGCAAGTGGACCCGTCAAGACCCATCGAGCTGGCTTCAAGTCCGGAGGATGTCCCGTGGCGTCGACAGAGGAGGATCCCGTCGTTCCGAGGGAGGCCCACAGACCGCTACGCAGAGGATGGACAGCCCATTTGCCGTCGATGCAACCAGCCCGGACACATTTCCAGGTACTGTAATTTAAACGGGTCCAACCTGGGGCAGAGGGCCGACCCCCAAGAATAAGATCACCAGGCCCTTATAATTGGCGTGATAAGTACGTTGGGGGGCGCCGGTTTTACCCGTGGTGCTGGACGGTATCCCCATGAGCGCCTTGCTGGATACTGGGTCGCAAGTAACCACAATCCCTTATGTACTTTTTAAGCAGTATTGGACTGATCCTGATATCACACGGTATCCAGACAGTAACTTGAGCATCATCGCCAGTAATGGCTTACCCGTGCCGCAGATGGGGTTCAAGGAGATGACCATTAAAATTGGTAAAGTTGAACTGCCGGCACAGGGAGTGATTATTGTGGACATTGACCGTCATGAAAGTCACCCTAAAATAACTGTGGGTACTAACATCATTGAAAATTGTCTTTCAGAAGTAATTGTAATTCTACAACAGGTGGCGGTGAATGCTAGTTCCAGCCAACAGAGAGTCCTCAACAAGGAGATAAAAGCCCTGATGAGACGGCAGCAGGTAGAACTGTCTGGTGGTGAGATCGGTAGCGTAAGACTGAGTGACCCATTCCCCATTTCCATGCCTCCCAAAAGTGAAATGATGATCTGGTGTCGGACTGCAATCGGGTTGAGAGGTAGAGACTACCAAGCCATGGTAGAACCCGTGTACTCAGACAGCAGGCCCACCATTTTGACAGCCCGGGGGGTGGTTGATGTCCGTCATGGGAGGGTGCCCGTCCGCATCCTCAACATTGGGGAGAGGGAAGTACACTTACCCAGGTACGCTACACTCGCCAAACTGTCGTCGAACACCAAGCTATCAGGGCCGTGGAACCCTTGCCTCCATCTCCACAGGCGGAGGGTAATGGCTCCCAGAAACAAAAGGAGGACTGGTGCCAGAAACTCCACGTGGGTGCTGACTCCACTCCCCTGCACCAAAAACAAGGAGTCTACCGGGTGGTACAGGAGTACGAGAGAGTCTTTAGTAAGCACCCGCTAGACTTCGGCAGAGTAAAGGGGATAGAACACCACATCCCCACCGGGAGCCACCCACCAATAAAAGAGAGGCACAGACCTGTACCCCCTGCACATTATCAGAAAGCCAAGGGTATGCTAAGGGAGATGAAAGAAGCTGGGGTCATTAGAGACAGCTGTAGCCCCTGGGCAGCCCCTTTGGTTCTGGTCAAAAAGAAAGACGGCACCATGAGAATGTGCGTGGACTATAGACAAATCAACCGTATCACCCACAAAGACGCATATCCGCTGCCTAGAATAGAGGAGTCTTTAGCCGCACTAAAATCTGCTAACTTCTTTTCTACTTTGGACCTTACTAGCGGGTACTGGCAGGTTCCTGTGGCAGAGGCTGACAAGGAGAAGACCACCTTCACCACCCCGATGGGACTGAGTGAGTTCAACTGTATGCCTTTCGGGCTCTGCAACGCACCAGGGACCTTCCAGCGGCTGATGGAATGCTGTCTAGGGCACCGAAACTTCGAGACGGTCCTCCTTTACCTGGACGACGTGATCGTCTATTCGAAAACCTACGAGGACCACCTAAAGCACCTGGCCGAGGTGTTCGAAGCCCTGGCAGGCTATGGCCTGAAGGTAAAACCATCGAAGTGTCACCTGCTGAAACCAAAGGTCCAGTACCTAGGGCACGTGGTAAGCGCGGAAGGAGTGGCCCCCGACCCTGACAAGGTCACGGCAATCAAGAGCTGGCCAAGCCCCTCGAACATCAAAGAGGTGAGACAGTTTCTCGGGTTGGTAGGCTACTACCGAAGGTTCATCCCCGGGTTCACTAAGATGGCAGCTCCTATGCAGGACCTCCTGATCGGACAGTCCAAGTCCAGAAGTCAAAAGCCACCCTTCAAGTGGGATAAACCGGAAGAGGAGTCCTTCCGCCAGCTAAAGTTGGCCCTCACTGGGGATGAGATCCTGGCCTACCCTGATTACGGCCAGCCTTTCATTCTCCACACAGATGCCAGTAATGTGGGACTGGGAGCCGTACTGTCCCAAAACCAACAGGGCAGAGAACGGGTGATCGCATACGCCAGCCGGAAGCTGAGGCCCACCGAGAGGAACCCGGAGAATTGCAGCTCCTTCAAGCTAGAATTCTTGGCGGTGGTGTGGGCCGTGACGGAACGCTTCAAGCATTACCTGGCCTCCGCAAAGTTCACCGTGTACACGGACAACAACCCGTTGACACACCTGGACAATGCAAGACTGGGTGCCCTGGAACAGCGGTGGATGGCCCGTCTCTCCAACTATGACTTCGTGATCAAGTACCGGGCAGGCAAAACCAACGCCAACGCGGACGCCCTATCAAGAATGCCTCACTTACCTGAAGGTGACGAAGACCCAGGAGAGCTGGAGGAGGTAGAACTCCCCGCGTTTCACCGGTATGGAGCCGCTCAACACTCTCACCGCGTGAAGGAGGAGGATCTAACAACTGTGATGATGAATCCCCTACCTCACCACAGCTGGGCCGAGACCCAAGATAGTGACCCTGCAGTCCGCCTGGTGAAAGATCTGCTGACCCGGGAAGACGCCCGCCTAGATCCAGATGCCCCAGAGGAAGCCAAGCAGCTATGGAAGGAGAAGAGCAAGCTGTTCCTCTACGAAGGCAAGTTGTGCAGAAGGATTGTCAACCACCGGACGCACGAGCTGACCTGGCAAGTCATGGTCCCAAGGCGAGATGCAGCTATGGTCCTGGGAGCTTACCATGACAGAGCGGGACACTTCGGTTGGAAGAAACTGGAGTTCCTACTAAGAGGAAGGTTCTTTTGGGTCGGCATTAGAGGAGCTGTAGAAAAGTGGTGCAGAGACTGTGGCCCTTGTTACCTGAGGAGGAAGGACCGCACCAGCCAGAAGACACCCTTGAGGCCCATCGTCACCACGCAGCCTCTTGAGCTGGTAGCTCTGGATCACGTCAAATTGGCTCCAAGCCGGTCCGGATACATCTACGCCCTGACAATCATGGACCACTATTCCCGTTTTCTAGTGGTGGTCCCGGTAAAGGACTTGACAGCCCAAACAGCGGCCCGAGCCTTCCAGCAATACTTCTGCCGTCCACACGGGTATCCGGAACAGGTCCTGACAGACCAGGGTCCAGCGTTTGAAGCTGAAATCTTCCAGGAGTTCTGCAACCTCTATGGCTGTAAGAAGATTCGGACAACGCCTTACCACCCCCAAACCAACGGGATGTGTGAGAAGATGAACAATATAGTCATTGATCTCCTGAAGACGTTGCCCCTGGAGGAACGCAGCCTGTGGCCAGAAAAGTTGCCGGACCTGGTAGACATGTACAACAATATCCCGGTGAATGCTACAAACTGCACCCCGGCTTACCTGATGCGAGCTAGACCGGGTAAGCTGCCCATAGACCTGGAGATGGGAGTCCTAATACCTGAGGACACCTCCCCGGATGCGGACTGGGATACGGAAAGGCAACTGCAGTACAAGAAGGTACAGGAGAGTGTGGAGAAGAGCCTGGCCCAGGTGAGAGAGAAGCAAGAAAGACTCTTCAATCAACACGCCCCTGCTAGTCCCCTAGAACCTGGTGAGCAAGTCCTAAAGCGAAAAAGAAGGCTACATAAGTTGGACGACCAGTGGGAAAGGGAACCCTACACCGTACTGCAGTCTGACCACGACAACCCAAAGTTGTGCGTGATCACCAAGGACGGAGGAGAAACCACTAGTGTCGTCTCCAGAGACCACCTCAAAAGGTGCCCCGAGCAACTCCGCAGTGCAGAAGAGGATCAGAGTGACCTTGAACCCGCAGAGGACAAGGAAGAAATGATCAGCACCGTTCTCGGAGAGTTCCCTCAGTCCTGGACTCGCATAAATGATGCCATAGTGGTACCCGTCCTGCATTTCCTGCAACCAGCCCAGCAACAACCAACACCAGAGCCGGAAGGTGAAGAGGAGCAAGCGGTTCCAGAGGCAGAAGAGCCTGTTCCAGCAGCCCAGGAGAGTCAACCCTCTGCTGACAGTGAGCCTGCCATGCCTGCGGTAAGCCAAAGGACCCGCAGACAGCTGCCTGCCCTACCTGTACACCCAGCTGGTAGCTGTACCCCTAACGCTAGTGGGGAAAGCCAGGTTGGTCCACCACCAGACAGTGGGTTAAGGAGGTCAACTAGGAGCACAAAGGGACAGATACCCGCTCGCTGGAGAATATAGAGTGTACTAAATTGTAAATAACCTTGTTGCCAAATGTTGAATTGTTTGCCAAGTTACATGCATGTCCGGTAATTCTGTGTTTCAGTCTCTTGCAGCAACCGTAAGGACTCACAGGTTATGGACTTTTTATAACCGGGACCTTGTATGGACTGCGTTCGGAGCCTAACCCAGGAATGAACTAAGACTGTGAAGGACTTGGGGTAGGACAGACCCCCTCCTGGTTAAGGCTCCCCGTTGTTTTGGTGATATGGACACCCGGTCACAGACCACACTGTGACCTAAAGAACTCAATTTGTGCGTCGTCTATCTATTAATGTTTTATTGTTATGCATATTGTCTTTGTTTATTGTTTAGTCCCGGAGTACTAAATTTCACTAGGGGGGAATGTGTCACCCTACCTGGATGCCACAAGTGTAATTAAAGCTGTGTCTGAGAGCAAGGGGGAGGTTCTCTGGTTAGGGGAACATTAGCATGCAATGCCTCCTGTCTCAGGCCAGTAGGGGGAGCAGGCTGCCCCTATAAAAGCTGGTACTGGGGACAGGGTTAGGGAGAACTGGATTGCCTGTCTCAGCTTTGAGACGTGTCCCAGAGTGGAGCAGGGACAGAAAGTTGATTGCACCTAAGAGGAAGTGTGGCAGTAGGAGAGAGCCACAAGCCAGAGACAAGAGGCGAAGAGAGCCTGTCTTGGCAGAGAAAAGACTTAATTTTACCAGACTTTGGTGTCTGAGGCTGGAAGGATTCCACATCCCCCAGCAGAGAACCAGTTCGCAAGGGACTGTACTTTCCTTGGCCTAAGAAGCCTGGAGGCCCTGCCACAACCGAAGGGACCAGTAAAGCCGTACCAGGCTGGGAGCAGAAAGGAACCCACGTCGCAGGCCATACAGGCGAGAATACACGGAAAGCTTGGAAACATGGGCTGTTACCCTATAAAGAGGAGATAGCCAGAAGGAGCGCAGAAAGCACGGTAGGCCTACACCCTCACCCTGACCGGGGCCAATTTCCCCGTTGCTCTCAGACATCCAGGTCCCCTCCTAGCTGGGACTGTTTGTGGGTCAGTTTACCTGTTTAGTAAAGACCCTGGACTGCAATCTGTTGTCTGTGTGCTCCTTGCTCCTCCAGCACTACCATCACTCCCACCATCCACTATACTGCCCTGGGGCCGCACTCTTCCCGTGGGGAGTCACACTACCATAGCTGCACACCTCATCAGCCCCAGCGGTCTGCATGCAGCGGCGGTTCCTATTAACCGCAATCCACGGGTGGCGTAGTCGGACATAATCAATATAACGGACTACCACTGGCCTGACCACCCTGAGCCACGGAACCGGGTTGCCACTACTACTCCCATCGTTTCCCCCTATTGCCCGGATCCGAGTGCCCCACGGCCCAGGGGGCGAGTCATATATGGAGTCTGAAAACTATTCTAGGAAAATCTGCGCTCCAGTAGGCAAATAGCGCTCATTCCCTCCGGAGTCTTGCCGTATGGCTAAGCAGTACTATACAGCCACATATAGGTATTTTCACGTTCAGCAGAAATTGTGGGACAAATTTTGGTGCAATTTTTTCCAATTTTCCAGTGTACAATGTCAAATATGGGGCTAAAACAAAATTATTGTGGTAAAAATGTAATCATTTTTTCTTTACTGCCCAATGGTGTAAGATCCTGTGAGACACCCGTGATGTCAATTTGATAACTGCAACCTTAGATGAATTCAATGAGAGGTGTAGTTTGTAAAATGGGGTCACTTATGAGGGGTTCTGCTGTTTTGGCACCTCAGGGGCTCTATCAGAGGGTTATGGCACCCACAAACCATAACAATAAAATCTGCACTATAATATAGTGCTCCTTTACTTCTGAGCTTTGCACTGCGCCTCAAAAGTAGTTTCCGATTACATGTAAGGTATTGGTGCAATAAGGATTAATTGCATATCAAACCGAGAGGTCCATTTTTTCCTATTAGCCCACAGAAAATTAAAAATTTGGGGCTAAAACAACATTTTAGTGGTAAAATGTAATTATTCTTTCTTCACCCCCCCCAATGATATAAATTTCTGTGAGGCACATGTGGTGTCAACATGCTCACTGCACCCCTAGATGAATTCATTAAGAGGTGTAATTTGTAAAAGGATGAAAATTATAAGGGATTTCTGCTGTTCCGGCACCTCAGGGGCTCTGCCAATGTGACATTGTACTCTCAAAACATTTCAGAAAAATCTAAACTTCAATATAACGCTTCTTCTTTTCTGAGCTTTGCACTGTGCCTCATAAGTAGTTTTAGACCACATATGGGGATCAGAGTACTCAGGAGAAATTGCACAACAAATTGCATGGTGCATTTTCTCTTCTTACCCTTGTGAAAATAAAAGATTTGGGGTTAAAATTTGGGGCTAAAAGAACATTTTTGTGGATAAAATGTGATTTTTTATTTTCACGGCTCTACGTTAAAAAAAAAAGTAAAATATTCATTTTTTCCTTCCACATTGCATTAATGTAGAAGGAAACTTTTTGGCATGTTTCAAAAACTGTGCTGGTGTAAAGTAGACATGTGAGAAATGTTATTTATTAACTATTTTGTATGATATAGCTCTCTGATTTAAGGGCATAAGAATTAAAAGTTTGAACATTGCTACATTTTAAAAATGTTTGCCAAATTTCTGATATTTTCACAAATAAAGTCATATTAAAAAATTTTTACCACCAGGGTCGGACTGAACTACCTTGGGCCCACCAGAGAAAAATCATTCTTGGGGCCCACCATGCAGTTATGTAAAAATACCACACAGGATACATCCTATATACTACACCACACAGG
Organism: Phyllobates terribilis; assembly: GCF_046119375.1. Lineage (NCBI taxonomy): Eukaryota > Metazoa > Chordata > Amphibia > Anura > Dendrobatidae > Phyllobates > Phyllobates terribilis. The sequence continues at coordinate 99,984,046 of NW_027362767.1, forward strand.
AGAGAGATGAAACATCCTCTGTCTACTGCACCGCGCGGGACACATCCTCTGTCTACTGCACCACACAGGAGAGCTGACAAATCCTCTATATACTACACCACACAGGAGAGCTGACAGATCCTCTATATACTACACCACACAGGAGAGCTGACAGATCCTCTATATACTACACCACACAGGAGAGCTGACAGATCCTATATATACTACACCACACAGGAGAGCTGACAGATCCTCTATATACTACACCACAGAGGAGAGCTGACAGATCCTCTATATACTACACCACACAGGAGAGCTGACAGATCCTCTATATACTACACCACACAGGAGAGCTGACAGATCCTCTATATACTACACCACACAGGAGAGCTGACAGATCCTCTATATATTACACCACACAGGAGAGCTGACAGATCCTCTATAAACTACACCACACAGGAGAGCTGACAGATCCTCTATAAACTACACCACACAGGAGAGCTGACAGATCCTCTATATACTACACCACACAGGAGAGCTGACAGATCCTCTATATACTACACCACACAGGAGAGCTGACAGATCCTCTATATACTACACCACACAGGAGAGCTGACAGATCCTCTATATACTACACCACACAGGAGAGCTGACACATCCTCTATATACTACACCACACAGGAGAGCTGACAGATCCTCTATATACTACACCACACGGGAGAGCTGAAAGATCCTCTATATACTACACGGCACGGACATATCCTCTATATATTATACCACACATCCACTATATACTACACCGCATGTACACCACCTCTATATATTACACCACATGGGACACATCCTCTATATACTACACCACACGCGACAGATCCTCTATCTACTGCACAAAACAGGAGAGCTGACGGATAGTGATGGGCGAACCTGTCACTGTTCGGCTTTCTATTCTATACCACTATTTTTTCTTTCTAATAACGATTCTGCATGACAAAAAAATTGCAGCATGTTTCGAATGGCTCCGCAATTTGGATCACGTGCACCCATACGAGTCTATGGGTGAATGTGAAGCACTGGACTGCACTTAGATGTCATCCGAGTGCAGACTGCTTTACGTGGACACAGAGAATGGAGAAGATGGAGAAATTAAGTTCTCCGTCTTCTCCACACCTGTGATATGATTCTTTCATGCGAGACAATCAGATCACAGTAAGAAGACACTCGGCTCAAACTCTGACATAGTTTGAGTAGAGTGGCATTTACATAATCAAGAGAATAAGTTAAGAGAGCATTATCGCTCGTGTGAGGACTTTAAATGTGCTCATCAAGCCTGGCCTTTCCAAAAAAAAAAAAGTGCATTCCATATAAAATAAAACATGAATGATCATTATTAATAATTGAAACAGGGGCACTACTCACAATTCTGAATCTGAGAACGCGGTCATTGGATTGTCTATTGTAGGTTACCTATGGCAAAGAAAAATATAAGTGAGCAGAAAACAAAACACAGGTCAAGCTCCTAAAATAATGACATTAGGCTTCCTGAAGATTTACATTGTGTCCATAGTCTTACATAATGTTGACGGATCTCAAAATATGTCTGTGTATGGCAAATTAATAATAGGAAAAAATTCATGTAAATTAACCCTTTCATGATGAGGAAATTTTCCAGTTTTGAGCTCTCTTTTTTTACTTCTCTTTTTCTAGCGCGATAATTTTTTAAGTTTCTGTCAGTTTGGCCATTTGAGGGCTTTTTTTTTGTGGGACGAGTTTTACTTTACATGACACCATTGATTTTAAGGCCCCCTTCACACGTCCGTTTGTATGTCCTTATGTGGCACGTTTTTAAAGGGTCCCAAATATGGACATACGCACACGGTCATATTTTTCACACGAACCTTGTGTCCGTGTAAAAAACCCGCAGACATGTCAGGTTTTTTTTGCACAGTACACACAAAATGCATGCTGCAAACGTGCACACTCATGACACATGGATGACATCCATGTGTCATCAGCGGTACTCTTCATGCTGATCCCCGGCGCTGGCTGCTGTAGGCAGTCCCCGCTCTCTACATCCAGTGTAAAATTAAAACACATTATACTAACCTTTACACCTAATCCATGGAAGCCACTGTCACCTCTAAAAAAACAAAAATAAAAAACATTGTCTCATGGTTTGAAGCCAGGATGGTCGCCTCAAGCCACTGTTCAGCTTGTAAACCAAATATCGCAGAGGTGGATTACGCCGTGGGACAGTATGTCTGACAGGTGAGTATTATGGTTGTTTTTTTGTTGTTGTTTTTTTTACAGGAGACAATGGCTTCAGGGAATTAGGTGTGAAGGTGAATATTTTTTTTTATTGTTTTCAGCTTTTTTACAGGGGACATGGGCTTCAGGGGATTAGGTGTAAGGTGAGTACAATTATGTTTATTTTTAAATAAATGTGTAAAACCGTGTGGACTTTTATTTCAAATAAAGGATTTTTTACGGGCTGTGTATTTATTTATTAACTTCAACTTTGGGGTTAGTAATGGGGGCATCTTATAGACGCCTCTCCATTACTAACTTGGGCTTCATGTCAATACAAGGCTGACCCCAACCCTATTACCCCACTTGCCACCGCATCAGGGCTGTGGGAAGAGCAGAGGCTAAGCGCCAGATTTGGCGAATCTTATTGATGCGCCATTTCCAGGGCCGCTGAAGGCTGATGTTATTAGCCTCGGAGGGGGCCAGGATCCATGGCCCCTTCCCTAGCTAGTAATATCAGCCCACAGATGTCTGTTTAGTTTTTGCTGGGTAGATTTTATAGGGGGACCCTACGTCAATTTTTTTCTGGGTTCCTTCTGTAATCTAGCCAGTAAACGCTAAGCAAACAGCTGTGAGCTGTCATTAATAGCCAGGGAACATTTTTGGCTAATGGCATCTTCCCTGGCTAGTAATATCAGCCCCCAGTGGTCGGCTTTCCCTCTGCTGGTTAAGAAAATGATGCGGGAGCCCACGCCATTTTTTTTCATTTAATTCCTAATTTTACACTGAATGTACTCAGCAGGGGCTGAATATAACTCCAAGCATTGTCTCGATGACAATGATGAGTTTTGCCTACAGCATTCCTGTGATCAGCATGAACTGTAATGCTTTTCCCAGGCGCTGGTATGTGTCACACAGTCTTACGGACGGCACACAGATGTGTCATACGGACACACAGATGTCACACGGATGTCACATACGGACATATGGATGGCACATGCACCCGGACCGCGGATCTCACCAGTACTGTTTTTTCCTGTACAGGAATCACCAGGATGTGTGAAGGAGACCTAACACATAGTGTTCTGGAAAACGGGAGAAAATTCCAAGTGCTGTGAAATTGTGAAAAAAAACAAAATTCTAACATTGTTTTTTGGAAATTGTTTTTACAGTGTACATTGTCTGTAAGAAATAACCTTGCAATATGATTCTCTTCAATAGTACAATTATGGTGATACCAAACAAGTACATTTTTTTATTATTTTAGTGGTGGAAAAAAATTTGAAGTTTGAAAAAAAAATGTTTTGGGTTGTATCAGCATTTTCTGAGACTGGCAACGTTTTTTTTCAGTCAATGGAGCTGTGCGACAGCTTATTTTTTACTGGGCAAGACAACATTTTAATCATACAATTTTGGGATAGATGTGACATTTTAATAAGTTGTTATAGCATTTTTCGTGGTATTGCAGAGAACAAAAAAACCTAACTTTGGGATTTTTGATTTGTTTTCTGTTTATGGTGTGTACGAATCATGTTATTTTTATATTTTAATAGATTTCACTTTTCTGAACACAGCAATACCAAATATGTGCGTTTTTTTATTATCTTTATTTTTAATGGGGAAAAAGAGGGATGATTGAAACAGAATGACGCACCCCTAATCCGGCACGCTCATTATGCCGCTGTCAGAGTGATACAGTGGGGCTCACAGTAACAGAGGTGACAGTAGGAGAGGGAGGTCCACAGTAACGTTAGGGGTGACACAGTGGGGGAGGGTGGCCCACAGTAACATTAGAGGTGACACAGTGGGGGAGGGGGGCCCACAGTAGCATTAGAGGTGACACAGTGGGGGAGGGGGGCCCACAGTAGCAATAGAGGTGACACAGTGGGGGAGGGGGGCCCACAGTAGCAATAGAGGTGACAGTGGGGGAGGGGGGCCCACAGTAGCAATATAGGTGACACAGTGGGGGAAGGGGGCCCACAGTAGCAATATAGGTAACACAGTAGGGGAGGGGGGCCCACAGTAGCAATAGAGGTGACACAGTGGGGGAGGGGGGCCCACAGTAGCAATAGAGGTGACACAGTGGGGGAGGGGGGCCCACAGTAACATTAGAGGTGACACAGTGGGGGAGGGGGGCCCACAGTAACATTAGAGGTGACACAGTGGGGGAGGGGGGCCCACAGTAACATTAGAGGTGACACAGTGGGGGAGGGGGGCCCACAGTAACAGAGGTGACACAGTGGGGGAGGGAGGCCCACAGTAACATTAGAGGTGACAGTGGGGGAGAGGGGTCCACAGTAGCAATACAGGTGACACAGTGGGGGAAGGGGACCCACAGTAGCAATAGAGGTGACACAGTGGGGGAAGGGGGCCCTCAGTAACATTAGAGGTGACAGTGGGGGAGGGGGGGCCCCTCAGTAACATTAGAGGTGACACAGTGGGGGAGAGGGTCCCACAATAACATTAGAGGTGACACAGTGGGGGAGAGGGTCCCACAATAACATTAGAAATTTTAATTTCCCTGGCCCCTTTCCCCTTGTGTCATCTTTAAATTGCCTGAGAGCACTTAATGGCAGTGGCCAGAGAACTAGTTAGGCACATCTATTACTTACACACACAGTCTCCAGCCATCTATCTCCCTCTGCTCCTCTGTACGATTTTCAGAAGGTTCTGTGGCAGGTTGCTGGACCAATCACAGCATAGCTCCTTGCAAGGAACTGTGCTGGTGAGGTCACACTAAGAAAAAAAGTGTTGATTGGCTGCATTGAAACCAGTGTTAGGCTAGACTACCGCTGTCCAGGTTAGGTTAGTGAAGGAGCAGGAGCTCGAGCTGGGGGTGGGGGGGGGAGCAGGAGCTCGAGCTGGGGGTGGGGGGGGGGCAGGAGCTCGAGCTGGGGGTGGGGGGGCATCGGAGGATTGCCCCAGTCCAACCCTGTTTACCACTATCGTGAAGAGCAATGTGTCACGAAAAACAAATCTCAGAATCACTAGGATCTGTTGAGGCGATCCAGAGTTATTACCTCATAGAGTGACACTGGTCAGATTTTAAAAGAGGAGGCCCGGTCGTTAACCTACAAAGTGGCTTGGTACTTAAGAGGTTAAAGGTCCAATTATCTATTTTACTCAATTATAGTGTGCCATTAATTACACAGCGCTTTACAGGCATCATTACTGTCCCCATTGGGGCTCACAATCTACATTACCTATCACTATGCGTTTGGAGTGTGGGAGTAAACCGGAGAATCCAGAGCAAACCCACGCAAACACGGGGAGAACATACAAACTGCTTGCAGATGTTGTCCTTGATGGGATTTTGAACTCGGGACCCCAGCAGTGCTGCAAAGCCACTGTGCTAACCACTGAGCCACCCTGCACAATTGCTGTTTGTATTCAATATCATTTCTAAGGAGCAAACCACAGTCTCTGCCATGTGAAAGTACAAAGCAGGGATGGCGTTCTTCAATAAATAATGGCGGCTAGACGTTTTCCATTGAGACTGAGGGCATGCCATCAATTTGTAAAAGGCATCAAAATCTACATGATGTGGGTAGCGATAGTGGTGAACTTGGACCTGTGGGAGTTGAGCTTCCACAAGAATGGGCAACTAGATGCATATTTCCTGGGCAAACATATGTCTACCTGAGAATACAATAGAGGTAGAGGAGGAAGGATGGAAAGCCATAAATGAAAATCATTGTTTAGAGTGACTGAGGGCGATAGTGGTGGAAAAGCTGCTGCTCCATGTCGCCCTGGCACTTTACAGAAAAAAAATGGATCCTGGCGGGGTGTTGGTGTTGTGAGAGACTTGTGCCCGTGCAGGCCGCCTTTAGCCAGTGGTGTTGGCTGACCAGGACCACAAATTCCACAGAATAAAGTAGACTTCCGTTCAAACATGGGGACTTAACTGAACTTGATAAGGGTTATATACATAAGATTGCGGGAACACAGTCTTAAGCACGTTTCCTTCACAGCCCTTTTATTCTCACTGTATCCTTCGTCTGTAGGCTACTCCAGGGCTCTGCAGAATATCTGTTTTGTCTTTACGTCGCCACAACCCAGCTTCTAGGCCACAGTCATGATCAGAAAGTTTCTCTCTATTCGCTTAGTGGTTCTGCATCCTATCACTATGGACGCCATGGATCTACCACTCGGGACCCCCATTAGTCCCATGCTCCCAGTCCTTTTTAGGTCCGTTACCTCTTCGTCACCTTCAGCACTAGCAAGCTCTCAAGCTTCTCGTTACTCTGTGTCTTGTCTGATAACGCCTTTTGGAAGGTCTCTCAGTCTCGTCAGTAACTCTCTTTAGGATCTCTCGCTATTCCTTGCTCCAGTCTCTTCTAGTTTTGGATCACCCCTTGGCTGCATTGCACACTTGTCAGATAGGAGTTAGAGTGTTGAGAGTGACTAACTATAAGTCTGTTTCCCTGGCACTAGCTTCTCCCACTGTGGGCTAGTCCCAGCTCTAACTCTCACTTCCTCTTCTGTCTGTTACTGGGCAGAATTTCAATGCAAAACACTATTTTACAATCAACTATCTACATCCTATACAGTAATGTCACTATTTATGTCTTATCCTACACTATTCACATTATACATGTTACGCTTATGCATTATCTCTACATTATACAAGTAAACATATTACACTAAACAAGATATACAAAAGACGCATAACACTATATTATACATACACACACACTCACAACGGGATAGGTGTCTTCAGGGATAGCAATGCGATAGTCCAGTCCACACCTCTTACAATGGGGTTGATGAAGACAGTAACCAGGCACTAGCTAAGAATACGTCCTGGCTACCAAAAATACAAGCATGGAGAGAAGGAGTAGGAGGACGGCTTGGGCCTTGCTCATATTTCTGGCCAATCCGCTTTCCCACATGATCAGGTGATGTTACTTCATGTGCTGATGGAGAGCCATAGTGTTTAGTTTATTCGAGATTGGATGTTCAAGGCTTATTTTCCTCCTATAGAGCTTGCATACAGCAAAAGATTCATCGTCCAGCAGCATTTAAAAGGATTCCCACACCAAGATGCACATTGGACTTGCCACCACCATGTCCATGACCAAAGCTTTTTGCAACTGTTTTGCACCATCACCTGCTCCAAAGCTGACCACAGAAGAAGCGGATCTGCCCCCGGAAGATGCCACCACCCTTCTCATCACCCAAAGCTGATTTCTAGGTCTTGTCCACCACACAATTGCCATCATCATCCCTGACTCAGATGAAAGTTGGTAGAGCTCCTTGTTCCCTCACCCACTTTCCACCACTAGATTTGTCCTGACTCAAAGTGCCCCTACTATTTCGGCCAACACTGTCAGCGAGTCCCACCTGAAAAAGCACAAAAAGACAAACATAAAAGAAATAATATTCAAAGCAATGGGGATACTTGAGGTTCATGTATTCCGTACTTTGTCAATTATTTTAAACGCTTGAGGCTAAAAAAAGCTGTGAAGCAGTCTATTCTTTTGGTGGCTTCTGCTTCGAAGCAGTCACTATTGCAGTTTTTGCTGCGTTTTTTTCCGCAGGCAAAACCTGCTCTATTGGCAAAGAAGCAACGTAAAAAAGCAGGTTTTCAGGAGTTGTTGCTGCGTTTTTTTGCAGCGTTTTTGTCAGGGTACATTTGTCTCTTGTACATGCTAATAAAGTTTAGTGTTTAAAAAAAATAATCTGATTTAACTTTCTCAGCTTTTGGCACCAAAATTGAAGCAAAATCTGATACCTGCGGTTTTTGCACTTACCCATTGCTTTCTAAGGCTATGTGCCCACGATGCAGAAATGCTCCAGATTTTTTCCTGAGCATTTCTGCATCTCCCTGGCAGAAAAAAGCATGCGGATTGTACATGCTTTATTCCCGCCAGGGACATGCGGAAGTGAAGCGTTCTTCACATGCATTTCCGCATGCGGGTTGACAAGCGCTTTCCAAGCGATTTTACCATCACTTGGAAAGTGCTGGACAACATGGTCACACTATATAAATCCATGCAAACGGCATGGATTTATATAGTGTGACCTAAAAGAATGGTAAAAAATAAAATAATAAATTTATACTTACCTTCCGATGGCCCCCGGAGTCTTTATTCCATCCGTCCGGGCTTGCCAGCAGCTCGCGGTACACTGAAGGACCTGCCTTCACATGACTAAATGACGTCAGCGCAGGTCCTTCAGTCCACCGCGATCTGCTGGCAAGCGAAAACAAGCACACCGGGGGCCATCAGAAGGTAAATATCATATTTATTTTTTATTTTATTTTATTCTTTTTTTTTTTTTTTTTTTTTTTACAGGTTCTATGGTACCTGGGTCCGGAGGAGAGTCTCCTCTCCTCCAGATCCGGGTACCATCCACACATTGAAATGCATGGAATGCGCAACTACAGATGCAGTGATGCATAATCTATGCGTTCCAATGCAAGTCAATGGCGGCAAAAACACAGCGCTTCCGCAAAATAATTGGTAGTGCTGCGTTTTTTTCCGCAGCGGAAATTTCCGCAGCATACATGCGGATTATCATTGGGGAACATGGCAGGTCTTCTACCAAGCGTTTTTTAAGCGTTTCTGCAGCGGAATTGCCGCTGCAAAAACGCTTAAAAAACGCATTGTAGGCACACAGCCTAAGGGTGAAAAACGCTGCAAAAACGCTGAAAGAAGTAACGTGCTGCATTTTGCAAAAATGCAGCTCTTTGACCAAACAGTCGGGGAAAAAAACCAAGGTGTGTGCATGAGATTTCTGAAATCAAATAGAATTTACTGGTACTGTAAAACGCAGCTGAAAATTGGCATAAAAAAAACATAAAAAAACTGCTGCAAAAATGCAACGTGTGAACATAGCCTTACAAAGATCTTGTAATGGAGGCAATCATGTATGCAATTTACTGATGTGATTGGCCTGGGGAACACCCGTCACCAGGTCAAAAGCGGCCAGACTGCTTTTATTTTATTTCTGCTGCTCCCTGAAATATTCAGGGTTTTTTTCTTTCGTATTTTTAATCTTGTAACGTCCATTTGTAAAGACCATAATAAATATCACAAAAAAACTTCCATATCTCTGGAACTTCATGGCAGATTTAAAAAAAACAAAATAAATAAAATAATATATTGGAATACACCGGGGAGCAACAGGAATAAAATAAGAGCAAAAACTGACAAATTTTCGCCTGGTGAAAAGTCCTCTTTAAGTAATGCCATCTGATGCAAGCTGACATGTGAGAGTCAAGTTTGGGTCTACTTACAGGGGTAGCCCTCTGCAGGATGATCTTCTCCTACTGAACCATCAAACAACGGGGAAACGCTTCGAGGAGTTTGGAGGAATGATGGGGGCAACCTGAATACTTATATAAGATAAGTCCTATTTTTGATCATGTCATTATCATGAAAAAGTATTTGGAATGGAGTATCAGTTTACCACATAAATGCAAATTGTGAGTGGGATTAGCATTGCTAACTATAGGATTATTATACTGGAATATGTGAATATATTTGATTAAGGACTACTGGTATAAGGTTGCACCCTTGAGATATATATATGTGATATATTGATGTAGCTTGGGAAATAATAGATATGCATTCATAAGCCCCATCTACAACAACCTTCTCCTGCTATTTTTAAGTTTAGTGACTTGTTGTGTATAGGCTATTTTTGCCCAAGTTCACACCTATAAAATTATATATCCAGTAGTGGAAGACTATCGTCGTCAGCAATAAGGTGTGTAAAAAGAGAAAAAATAATCATAAAAATAATCATGATAAATGAACAGTTCTACCTGCACTAGGTCACTTTTTATGGGCACTTGATGTATGTTATATGTGTCAAGTATGACTATTAAAGATTACCTTTTAAGATAAATAGACAAAGGGTTTTTTGTGTTAGCCGGTATAATTATTCCCTTTTTACATGGAATCAAGACTATGTGATCCTACTTACAGGGGCGCACATAGAAAGCATGGGGCCCCATAGCAGATGTTCTAATTGGGCCCCCCCATAAAAAAAATTCAATATTTGTAGGGGTCACAGAAGAGCACATCTTAGAAAAGTTTCAACCTTTACTTAGTAATTTTCCTCCTGCTGAAGTCCTGGATTCCTCTTTCATTGCCCCCATAAAGTGTGATGCCAACAAAAGTGCCCCCAGACACAGAATGATACCCCCATGGTGAATTCCTCCAGATGCACAGTAGAATGACCCCACCTCAACTCCCAAGACAAAGTATTTTGACCCCAACACAGTATGATCCCCCAACTGTGACCCCCACACAGCCCCCCATGTGGTATAATAGGCCTATATACAGTATAATGGCCTGCACTAGCCCTCCAAACAGTATAATGGCTCCCATACAGTAAGGTGGATCCCACACAAACCTTCAAACTGTATAATTTCTTCCATACAGTAGAGCGCACCCAACCTCCATGGTCCGCCATACAGTAGAGCGCACCCACCACCCAGGGTCCTCCATACCGCATAAAGCACCCCCAGGGTCCTCCATACCGCATAATGCACCCCCAGGGTCCTCCATACCGCATAATGCACCCCCAGGGTCCTCCATACCGCATAATGCACCCCCAGGGTCCTCCATACCGCATAATGCACCCCCAGGGTCCTCCATACCGCATAATGCACCTTCAGGGTCCTCCATACCGCATAATGCACCTTCAGGGTCCTCCATATCACATAATGCACCCCCAGGGTCCTCCATACTGCATAATGCACCCCCAGACCATGGTCCTCCATACTGCATAATGCACCCCCAGACCATGGTCCTCCATACTGCATAATGCACCCCCAGGGTCCTCCATACTTCATAATGTACCCCCATGGTACTCCAGACAGTATAATGCACCCCCATGGTCTATTATAAACACCAGTCACTGATTTTAAAAAAATATAATACTCACCCCTCATCTCATTCAGAGCAGCGAGCGCGCAGTATTGAGGTTATCACGCCTGCTGCTCTGACACGTCAGACGCAGTGGAGGAATCATGGGGGCGGAAGCGTCTGCCAACGCTCCCTCCTCCATCATTATTTCTCATGCTGACGGCGGAAGCTCCTGCAGTCAGCACGATCAATGATGATGTAGGAGGGAGCGTCAGCAGACGCCTCCAGCCCTCCACTCCCATCATTCTGTGCAAGTGCTGATGGGTGGCGGGGGAAACGGTGAGGGAGCTTACACCGGGTTCCCCTGCTCACGAGCACCATAGCAGTGGCGTGGCCTGCCGTCATTGGTGGTACTCCACTGGTCTACTACCGTTTTTACTTGTGCTCTATCTAACCAGCCCACTTATAAAAAACTATATAAACTGCATCCTGTTCTACCTAGAAATACTTTTTGTAAGGCCAGGTTAACACGAGTATATAAAAACTTGTTCAGAATTTCACCCAAAAAAAGTGGGACGATTTTTTTTCTCACTTGTCATCTATATACAATGTTTTTTTTTTCCAGCAGCTATTAATCATTTACAGTTTTCTGTGTTACAGAATTGCAATGTATCCATAAAAATCAGAAGCTGTATTGTGGCTCTATATGGCATCCAATTTTTTTTTTTCACACCCATAGACTTGAATGGGTGAGTCTCATCTGATTTACAGAAGTTAGTGCATGCTGCGATTTTTTTTTCACCTGCAGATTGGGTCAGTGGGGGAAAAAAATGCTCATCTGCACGGCCCCATGAATAACATTGGTCCAAGGGCTGTCCGTTTTTTTTCGTAGACAGCACTCAGGCCGAAAATACAGTCGTGTGAATGAGCCCCATCTCCCACCTTTTTGTGTAAGTAAATCATTTGGGAATATAAGTCCTCTATGGAATTCGGCTTTACTGTAGGGTGATATTCTTCATACTTTAAATTTAAGTATGGATCCCTGTAAAGGGTTTGCTTATATTAGTGCTACCATGAAGTGCTGCCTCTACAAGTGTTTCTGGTTGATATAACCAATGAGAACTCCTTCACTTCACGGGTTCTTTAGAAAAAAAATCATTTGCATTGATAGGATGCACTACAAATCCCAGCTTTGATTTGGATAACTCCTCACTTATGCAGTGCCATACACACTGGCAGCTCAGGTTGCCATTTTTGTTACATTCTACTTGTGAAACCACCTATACAGCCGCGGATTGCCGCCCAGACCGCTAATGTGGGCAGAAAGCTTAACGGATCATGTTTGTATTGTGACACCTTCTCGGGTTCTGGGAAATGACCCCAGGTTCCAATAGTATTTGTTATATTTTCATTGAAGTCCTAACACAATGAACACAAGAGGTGTAGACAGCACATGAAGCTCAGTATGGAAGCGTATAGAACCAGAAGTCCCAGCAGTACCACATCACCTAAAGCACATGCATGTATCTGAGAACAATACTCATCATAACAGCAATCGTGGGGACATGAGTAGCACTAAATGGAATATGCTTTACCTTTACGACTTAGTCCTAGGGGCTAAGGTTTGGGCTGTATATGGAGAGGCTGCATCTGCTCAAACAATGGCTGCTCCCAGGTCCTGATTCACATTAGTGATTAATTGTTAGCACATGAGTAGCTGAATAATTAAGAGCCTGAAGCCACAGGATATTCTGAAGTCCGTATTACCCTGTACTTAGTATGATGAAGATGTCTGTAAATTTGTCATTTAATTGTCTGTAATTGTCCTTAATTCTAAGTAATTTCCAGTAATTTTGTCATTAGTCATTTGGACATGGACTGTTTACTATTTTTCAATTTCTGCATTAATGTTTTTTATTATACGATAGTAACTAGTGATGAGTGAGCACTAAAATGCTCAAGTGCTCGGTACTCGAATCGAGCAGGTCAGATACTCTGATGGGCTTGACTAGAATACAGAGAGTAATGGAAGTCAATGGGAAACTCGAGCATTTTTCTGGAAGACCCTAACAGGAGGGCTGAGGGGGTGCAGGAAAATCGCTGAAATGGATGGAAACAGCGGTATAATGGAATGGGAACAGCATGATGAACATACCTGGATTCATCTCTGACTCCCAGGTCGTTGCTGGGAACAATGTTGTCAGAGTATAAGGGTACGTTCCCACGATCAGTGTTTGTTCAGGCAGCAGAATTTCCGCATGAACCCACACCTCAGCTCATTTGCGTTTTTAACGCATGCGTTATTGTCTCTCTTATGGTCAGTGGAATCCTCTCTCCTGTAGAGTATAAGCTCTTATGGTCAGTGGGGTCCTCTCTCTCCTGTAGAGTGTAACCTCTTATGGTCAGCGGGATCCTCTCTCTCTCTCTCTCTCTCCTGTAGAGTCTAAGCTCTTATGGTCAGCAGGGCCCTCTCTCCTGTAGAGTGTAAGCTCTTATGGTCAGTGGGGTTCTCTCCTGTAGAGTGTAAGCTCTTATGATCAGTGGGGTCCTTTCTCTCCTGTACAGTGTAAGCTCTTATGATGAGCGTGGTCCTCTCTCTCTCCTGTAGAGTGTAAGCTCATATGGTCAGCAGGGTCCTCTCTCTCCTGTAGAGTGTAAGCTCTTATGGTCAGCAGGGTCCTCTCTCTCTCCTGCAGAGTGTGAGCTCTTATGGTCAGCAGAGTCCTCTCTGTTGTAGAGTATAAGCTCTTATGGTCAGCAGGGTCCTCTCTCTCCTGTAGAGTGTAAGCTCTTATGGTCATTGGGGTCCTCTCTCTCTCTCCTGCAGAGTGTAAGCTCTTATAGTCAGTGAGGTCCTCTCCTATAGTGTGTAAGCTCTTGTGGTCAGCTGGGCTCTCTCACTCTTCTGTAGACTGTAAGCTCTTTTGGTCAGCGGGGTCCTCTTTCTCTCTTTCTCTCCTGTAGAGTGTAAGCTCTTATGGTCAGCGGGGTCCTCTCTCTCCTGTAAAGTGTAAGCTCTTATGGTCAGCGGGGTCCTCTTTCTCTCTCTCTCTCCTGTAGAGTGCAAGCTCTTATGGTCAGCAGGGTCCTCTCTCTCCTGTAGAGCGTAAGCTCTTATGGTCAGCGGAGTCCTCTCTCTCCTGTAGAGTGTAAGCGCTTATAGTCAGCGGCGTCCTCTTTCTCTCTCCTGTCACCCAAGCATATTTTCCAAGCAATTACAAACTGTTCAAGATTGAGATTTTAACAAATTTATTCGCTGCAAATCATATTTTGGGGGAAAAGTCGACAGATTCAAATGTCTACACATCTGCTTATCTCTGGCTAACAGTACAGCCATATGTTAGTGATTTGAGGAAGTAGTTGCAAAATGTTAAGCTAGATAGATCTTCTTGTGTTAAAGGTTATATGTTTACATGGAGTTTTTTTAAATGGAGTTTTTTTTATGTATGGAGCATTTTTTTTTGTACCTGGTCAAATTTGGAACGTTTTAAGGAAAAACATGTAGAAAAAAATAAGCATTAATGTACTATAGGGATGTTTTTGAATTTAAATCAATAGGAAATGTATTCAGAGAGCATATAAGTGTTTTTCATGTGGATTTTACAGCAGAATTGCACCAAATCCCCCCCCCCCCGCAAAAAGAAAAACGCAATGTGAACATACCCCACAGTTCTCCTCTTACAGTTTGTGTGAGGGGTGCAGGGTGGTAGTAGTTGCGAGGGGCTGCTGTTGTGGTATATGCTCACCAATAAAAGATAATGTCCGTGTTGTATTGTGATTTGCATGTAGTGCACAACACTCACAATCCCTTGTCGTCCCTCCGTCTTCTTTAGGAGTCCAGTAGTTGAAGGCGAGCAATCACTGTCACACAGTCTCTTTTATATAAAAACCAGCCTTACTTAACTTTTTCTTCAGTTCAGTTATGGTCATTAATACAGTCTTTTGGGACATCACTGTTACAGTTTCAGCTTCCTCTACTGTCCCTTCCTGTCTTATCCTCAGAGTTAGTGTTCCATGTACCGCAGCTTTCCAGAACACGGTCCAACTCTCCTCAGGTATGTCCCCGTCCGCTCTCCCCTCCTTGGGAGTAGTGAAGGCTGGCTCCATCAGGCCTTCTACAGGCCTTCGACGTTTTAGGGAATTTTCCTCAGAGTTGTCCGCTTTATCGTTCCCCAAGCTGCCCAACTATCTTTCCATCATCCGTCTGTATCTCTATTGACCTTCAGACCTCAGGGCCCTGAACTTCTCCTCAGTCTTCCTCCAGAACAGACTTTAACATTAACAACAGCAACAACTGCTCTGACTGAACGGTTTCCTGACAGGAATAACGCTTGCTCTCCTCTGGCCCAAACTCCCCCACCTTTTTCAACGTTACCAACATCAACCACCGTCCTGACTGAACTGATTCCTGACAGGAATAAACGTTGCTCCACTCTGGCCCAAACCCCTCCCCCTTTTTAACTGGACCAATGAGCAACCGTCTCCGCTGGTCGCTGGGTAAACTTCTGCCTTCACCAATGAACTGCCGTATTCACCCACTAATAACGAGCACTAAACTTCCTATACTCTACACTCTGCCTTATCTTCTGTATACTAATAGGCCACCACTGCTATCAGCCCCAATATTCCTTCTGTCACTAACTAAGCCCTAGGCCGTGTCCTATGCTTTCCCTAAATACCATATATAAATAACATTATACAATAATCACAATACATTACATTAATGCCTATAAAACAATGCAGATTTCTATATTAATATAGTCACCAACATATAATAAAACCATACACTTGGTGCAAACACTGTTTAGAGAGGACGTGGCCTATGACAGCCCCTGTCACACCCTCACACTTGCAACAAGTTTCCCATAATTTTGATGCCTATAGTACATGTTTTTACTGCACGTTTTTTACATTTTTAGCAAATGTATCATGCCAGTTCTGTGGCGCGCTTTCCATGTGTATAAAACCGCAAGACATGCACTTTTGCTGCAATTTTTTTCTTGCAGTTTTTGGTTGTTTTTTTTCGGAAGCTTTTCACAACGTACTGTAAGGTTAAGTTCCCACGATCAGTTTTTGACGCTGCTTTTTTTTTTTTTTTACGCAGTGTAAACTAACCTGTGAAATCTGCAACGTGGTCAATTTCTCAAGTAACCTAATTTATGTCATAGGTGCAAAAATCCGAAAGAAAATCTGCAACATTAAAAATTCACCAAATCCTCATCGTCTGAACTTAAACGTAACCTTAAAGTCAATGTGCAGATGGAGTCGGGCAAAGAAGTGTAAAGAAATACACCGGCTGTCATTTTCCTAAAAAATTTTCACCAACAGTTTTGCTGTCATTCTTGCGCCATTATTCATGCTATACAAGTACAGAGAGCGAGCAGCTATGGAAGACGATGTTAAAAGAACAGACATAAGATGGAACATGTGCACAGCAATGTTGTTTTGATATTGATGCGCATTATGTTAATTTTATAAGGCACTTTTTTGGGCAGAATCCACCTGAAAAAGATGCCTGGGACACATAACCTAGGGTCACGTTCACACGTTCAGTATTTGGTCAGTATTTTACATCAGTATTTGTAAGCCAAAACCAGGAGTGAGTGATAAATACGAAAGTGGGGACGTGTTTCTATTATACTTTTCCTCTGATTGTTCCACTCCTGGTTTTGGCTTACAAATACTGATGTAAAATACTGAACGTGTGAACGTAGCCTAAATGTGCGAGGAAACCTACCCTACTGCTATGCTTTATTTCCAACATGAAGATGGCATCCTGTGAGCTATTGTTTTCTCAATTAAATTATAGTTGGTTTGATTATCTCGATTTACTTATCCTGTTACTCTGCATGTTCCTGGTTGTGGTGTGGCACTTGTTATCACTTTCTCCTTATGAATATTCCTTTGATGGATTTTATTTATTATTATTGGCTCTCTATAAAGATTTATAACATTTTACTTAGACGCTTCTGCTTCCTTTTTCTCTTTGGGTATTATATTTGTTTGAAGAGGGTTTATTACTAGACCGGTCCTTCTTGTTGGGTACTTCATGATTATGTTGCGCTTCATGAACAAAGGAACCTCAAGATCTCTGGAGATGGATTGGAACCTTGAGATTGTTGATATTTTTCAACAATTTTGGTTCTCAAGTCCTCAGACAGTTCTCTTCTCCTCTTTCTCTTCTCCATGCTTAGTGTGGCACACACAGACACACAATGCAAAGATTGAGCCAACTTCTCCCCTTTTTATCTGGTTTCAGGTGTGATTTTCATCTTGTCCACACCTGTTACTTGCCACAAGTGAGTTTGAACGAGCAGCACATGCTTGAAACAAAGTTGTTTACCTATAATTTTGGAAAGGTGCCAACAATTTTGCATGGCCCATTTTGGGGATTTTGTGTGAAATTATGTCCACATAATATGTTTTTTTTCTTTTTGTATTGTTAAATTGCACACAAAAGGAAATAAACCTGTGTAATTGCAATAATTTTTCTGGGAGAAATACTTCATTTTCTGGAACAATTTCAAGGGTGCCAACACTTTCGGACATGACTGTAAATAGCTTCTTATAGAGCAGGTTCACAAGAACGAAGCAGTAAGCCTTAAAAATAATTTATAATTAAAGAAAAATGTGAAACATTTTTTAAAAAATTGAAAACATTAATGTCTTAGCTTTTTGTTTTCAAATGTTTACTTTTTTAATGTTATAAAATATGAAAAAAATAATTATTTTGCCCGTCCCATGTTTATTTTCTGGAACAATTTCAGGGGTGCCAACACTTTTGGCCATGACTGTATAATGTTGCAGCAACCATATTAGCCAAAATCACAGGAGACGTTGCACTCATATTGGTTATCACCTTTGCAGTACATTTTCAGAACTATCCTCATTATGTCAGTATATAAACCAAGAAGAAACTGACAAGCATCAAGTAAAGAAGCTATCAAAAAAGTAACGTCCAACACAACTGTAAATATATGTGACAAAATGTCTAAGGAAAACATAATAATTGTTCAAAGTTTCTAAATTTATTAATAGGTGGCCATTTTTTACTTTTTTGGTGGAAATTCTAATTCACATAAATTTCTAGCAAGTTACCACCAGGTGGAGCTCTGTCATTAGGTTTGAAAAAAGTAAAAAATATCCGTATAGTAATTCTTTTTTTTTAGTCTATTAAAGTAATAAACTGTTGTAGTAAAAAAATATTAAACATAAAAGTCTCTTCACTTAAAGGGGTTGTCCAGTCACAGCATATTGATGACCTAGCTAAAGAATAGGACATCAATATCCGATCAGTGGCGATCCTCCACCCGACATTCCCATCAAACAACTGTTATTTGCTCCGGTGGCCACGGGATGTAAAAACTTTTAATGGCAGCTATAGAATACTTCGGCAAAGGTCTGATCAAAAGAAAAGGAGTTATTGTGCATTACCCAGCAGAGGCTACAACAAATTGAACGACACTGTACTTTTCAGCTTGGTTAATTGGCCCCGATTCATCAAGACCGGAGATTTTCCTGCCAGTCTTGATTGAAGGGGCAAGATGGAGTAAAACGCTCCTGGGTCCATGAAGAGGTGCACCTGAAGAGTGGTGTGTGTATCTGTGCGCTACGCCAGAAATATTACTCCAGTCTCTAACTAGAGTACAATTTCTGGAGTAAGGAACACCACAGATCATCAAAAATTGAAAGAGCTGCGGCGTCCCACCCCAGCTTGTCCATTTTATCAGAGCTGGAAGAAACAAGAGTGAAAACGCCAAAAGTTGCAAAATTTTTGCATAACTCACAGTTGTGCCAAAAATGTTGTGACTTTTCAAAGCAATTCTGGCAAAATTACTTTGATGAATCGTGGCCAATGTGGCAACTGCCGGAGCAAATAACGGCTAATCAGTAGTGATGTTGGAACATACCGTGACTAGACAACCCCTTTAAGAAACACAGTGGGATCTCTCAGTTGTGAATGTGTCTGAACAGTGCAGCAGATTGGATCACTGATCAATACATACTGAGCATGAGCAGCCACAAGTACACAATAGAAGAGGAGGGCTACTTTGGGAATCAGCAGGGGCGTAACGTTCAATGTCACAGAAGGTGTGACCACAATTGGACGGGGGGCCCGCCGGTGCTAGCCCATATTTCAGCTGGTTGTGCATCTAACATTCAGCTGAAATGTATTGCTGACGCAGAAACCCGCTGGGACATATATCCCAGAATGGGCGACATATATACCAGGATGGGTATTTATATACCAGGAAGGAGCCCAGGATGGGGGACATATATACCAAGAAGGAGCCCAGGATGTTGGACATATATACCAGGAAGGAGCCCAGGATGGGGGACATAAAATACCAGGATGGGGGACATATATACCAAGAAGGAGCACAGAATGGGGAACATATATACCAGGATGGGGGACATATATACTAGGAAAGAGCTCAGGATGGGTGACATATATGCCAGGAAGGAGCCCAGGATGGGGGACATATATACCAGGATGGGGGACATATACACTAAGAACCAGCCCAGGATGGGGGACATATATACCAGGATGGGGGACATATATACTAAGAACCAGCCCAGGATGGGGGACATATATACCAGGGCCAGGATGGGGGACATATTTACTAGGAAGGATCCCAGGATGAGTGACATAAAATACCAGGATGGGGGACATATATACTAGGATAGGGACTTACATACCAGGATGGGGGACATATAGACCAAGAAGGAGCCCAGGATAGGGACTTAATATACCAGGAAAGGAGCCTAGGATAGGGACTTATATACCAGGAAAGGAGCCCAGGATGAGGGATATATATATAAGGAAGGGGCCCAGTATAAAGGACAGTATTACATAATAGGGAGGGGGCAACACATGTCCTCATAGGATTTACAATGCTACAGGGGCCCATACATCTGACTAACATGAGGGGGTGCCCAGGTCCAGATTTTGCACTGGGGCCCATCGGACTCTAGTTACTCCACTGGTGATCAGAGAGGTATTCAGAGATGAACTGCCTATGCCAATCTGGCATTTCTGATGACCAGATCTGGATAGGCAGTAGGACCATGCAGGACTCAGCAGGACAGAATGACGGGGCAATTTTTTTTCTAATGGCCCTCTGTTGGTTTGATCAAATTTTTGTAGAGGAGTATCCACAGCTGTTGGTGTTAGGACTCTGACAATGGTGCAAGTTTATTAGACTGGATATATATTTTAAATCTAGGGTTTACATTTCTGAATTTCAGTAAATTTAGGGTTCCAGTGACGAATATAAATTAATTTAGGGGTGCTATTTAGGGGTGCTATACTATGCCAAAACCAGAATGAGATTTTTTTCACAGAACTTTATGTACATGCATAAATAGAGACAGAAGGACAGTGAAAAAAAAAGCTGAAAAAAAGCACAAAAACGTATCAAAAACACAGCAAATCCTGCGTTTTTGACGCAGCTGATTTCCTGCCAGAGTTGGGTTTTGCTGCAGATTTGTGACCCTGAAAAAACCCAACAGGTGTGAACATAGCTTACGGGGTAATGTTTCTCCTTGTGGAAAGTGACAAGCCAAGCCTGGCATGTGAGAGTGAGGGGGGGGGGGGGGTTGCGGTGGCGAAGGGGCGGGTTGCGGCGGTGGAGGATTGGGCACACGTAGTAGCCGCTGCTGCAGCTACCACATGTGCCCACTGCTAAAGGGAAATGAATATTCCCTCTTCTCCACTCCCATGGGCGAGGAGAAGAGGGAATATTCATTCTCTTTAGTAGCGGGCACGGAGGAGCGCTGAGCCGTGGCTCCTGCTGACTAAAGAGAATGCACATTCACTCTTCTCCTTGCCCATAGTCCAGGCGTGGAGAGGAGTGAATATGCCAGCAACAGCTGACATCAGCATCTGAGAGCGCATGGTTGTGACGCCATGCGCTCTCAGAAGCCAACATGGGCTGCAGCTGGAGAACAGGACACAGCGCGGGAGCAGAGGTGAGGAAGAAAGGTGAGTATAAGTGTTTATTTTTTTATGTGTGCAGTGATGGGGTCATAAATACCAGGATTAGGGGATGAGGGGGCCATACATACCAAGATTGGGGGATGAGGGGTCCTATGCATACCAGGATTGGGGGATAAGGGGGCCATGCATACCAGGATTGGGGGATAAGGGGGCCATGTATGATTGGGGGATGAGGAGGCCATGCATACTGGGATTGGGGCATGAGGGATCCTATGCATACCAGGATTGGGGGAAGAGGAGGCCATGCATAACAGAATTGAGGGATGAGGGGTGCCATACATACCAGGATTGGAGATGAGGGGTGCCATACATACCAGGATTGGAGATGAGGGTGCCATACATAACAAGATTGGGGCATGAGGGGGCCATGTATACCAGGATTGGGTGATGAGGGGTGCCATACATACCAGGATTGGAGAGGAGGGGTGCCATACATACCAGGATTGGAGAGGAGGGTGCCATACATACCAGGATTGGAGATGAGGGTGCCATACATACCAGGATTGGGAATGAGGGGTGCCATGCATACCAGGATTGGGAATGAGGGGTGCCATACATACCAGGATTGGGGATGAGGGGTGCCATGCATACCAGGATTGGGGATGAGGGGTGCCATGCATACCAGGATTGGGGATGAGGGGTGCCATGCATACCAGGATTGGGGATGAGGGGTGCCATGCATACCAGGATTGGGGATGAGGGGTGCCATGCATACCAGGATTGGGGATGAGGGGTGCCATGCATACCAGGATTGGGGATGAGGGGTGCCATGCATACCAGGATTGGGGATGAGGGGTGCCATGCATACCAGGATGAGGGGTGCCATGCATACCAGCATTAGGGATGAGGAGGCCATGCATACCAGGATTGGGGATGATGGGGTCATGCATACCAGGATTGGGGATGAGGGGGCCATGCATAGCAGGATTGGGGATGAGGGGGCCATGCATAGCAGGATTGGGGATGAGGGGGGCATGCATAGCAGGATTGATGATGAGGGGGCAATGCATACCAGGATTGGGGATGAAGGGGCCATGCATACCAGGATTGGGGATGAAGGGACCATGCATACCAGGATAGGTGATGAGGGAGCAATGCGTACCAGAATGGGGAAATTTACCAGTAGCTGCGGCATTTCCCACTCTAGGCTTATACTAGAGTCAATAAATTTTCCCAGTTTTTTGTGGTAAAATTAGGTACCTCGACTTATACTCTAGTATATAAGGTAAATATACAATTTGCCTCTTTAGAGAGAAAGAGTACTAGAACTCTAGCGCCACCTATTGGAAGCTAGGAGTTCTAGTCCTCTTCCTCTCTGAAGAAACAATTTACATAAGGATTGTGCATTCAATGCATCATTTTATAATTTTTTCCTCATGGCAATGTACTCTGTGACTGTACTTGTATTGTGCAACAGACTTCCAGAAAAAAAGATAGATTAAAAAAAAAAAAGAAAAAGTGGAAAATAAAGCTCTGAGCTAGAAAAGGTTGTTTTTACGCATTTCTAGTACAAGTTTAGCAGGAACTAATTGTCTCATCCTACAGGAATTTAGGAGTGGAATAACCGTATCATGACCTGAAAATACGCAGAAGAGAGATAGAGGGAGTACAAGATGTTTCATAATAACGAACAGAAATTCAGCACTTGCTTTGTCACAACGTGTGAGCAGGTCCTCATAATATGCAGCCAGTGTAAGTGACAAAATTGTAACAGGGCATATTACAGAATAGAACTTAATCTATAAAAGTAATGAAAAGCACAAAGCTGCTGAAAAAGTAACGTACATACAACTGCAGGCACAAAGAACAAAACTCTGAAAAAGGTAATAAAGACCACAATGCATCACTAAGAAAAGACCACATTTACCAATATATGACTCAAGGGATCCAAACCACAGGCAGCATGAATCAAATACTGGTTGATAAATTGCACTAGCCTTTCAGAAAAAAATAGTTGAAAAGTCAACCAAAGGCTATGTTGTCGATTCATCACTATGTGCAGTGTACATGGCAGTCTAAACAAAGGGGCGTAGTGGTGCAAGATGCGCCAAATTCATTAAGAGGCGTGCACAACTTACCTTAATGAATTCAGTGCTATGTGCCTCACCAGAAATGCTACTCCGGTCAGGGACTGGCATAAGCAATAGGTTGACTTTTGATGTATTTGGAGACCAGGCACCGCCACGCTCCACCCAATTTGGCAAAGCTAGCCGGGACTGACATGAAAACTTTTTGTGCAACTCTGCATTGTGCAAAAGTTTTGCAAGTTTGCCAAGTGTTTTACGCAAGCAATCTGGAGAAAACACTTTGATGAATCGGCCCCTATGCATTTTGGTTGACTAGTCCGAGGCTGGTCCGAAGCGGCTTCTCTCTCTAATGCATCTTAGGGAGAAAGATGGGGAGGAGCTGCCAAGGACTGGCCTCGTGTATCTAAGAAACATCCCAGCTTTTCAAAGTATTTTTCTGTTGCAGTATTTCAGAGCAAAACATGCAAGGCTTCAATAACGCAGCCAAAATCTGATTCATGCCGCCAATGGTTCCTACAGCATGAATTTCAGGTCAGGTTCCCTTTAAAATACCAATTCACTGCAGGATGCAGACAGATCCCAATGGCAGGGCTGCCACCAGGAATTTCAGGGCCCCATACTGGCAAAATTTTCGGTCCCCTTAACTCTCCTCCAAGGCCCTACCCCTCAAACTTTCCACAGTCCCACTGCCCACTCTTGGAAAAATTCCACTTCCGCACCACGTCCTCACCAATCACACATTTCAATTTCCCATCGAGCACC
The DNA here is from genome assembly GCF_046119375.1 of Phyllobates terribilis. NCBI lineage: Eukaryota > Metazoa > Chordata > Amphibia > Anura > Dendrobatidae > Phyllobates > Phyllobates terribilis. The sequence goes on from NW_027362767.1 coordinate 100,007,877, forward strand.
CTATTACATACATAGTCAGCAGCTTTTGTTTTGGTCTAAACATTATTTAAGCTGCCATCACGACAAGGAGACACTTTTGGCCGGCCCCTACTCTACTCCAACCTACTTAAAATGGCATGCAGCACACAGTGACGTCCTCCAACTTCACACTGCACAAGAAGAGTAGCGGGTGGGCGAATGAGAGGTGGGATGGGCAAGTAAGCACCTCATCACTTTCAGGTCCTCAACTACTGCATATAAGGTCCCGCAGGGGCCCGGGGGTGCCGGCAGCTTAGGAACACAGGGAGTGCCGGCAGCTTAGGAACAGAGGGCGGGCCGGCAGCGTTTAACGTCACTGATGTCAAATGCGGTTGGCCTCCTCTGCTGCGGTCATACTATGTAAGTAGCTGTGAGAGACTGGGGCTCCAGAGGCTTAATAAGGCAAAGTAAGGTAATTAGCCCGGGCCCCAGTGTGCCAGGCCGTGTATACAGTGGCCGGGATGTGCTGCCTCAGTGCAGGCTATGCAGCGTATCTCATCCAGTCCCCCTCCTTTTGCTTCTGCTCACCGGGCTCCATACACCAGTAATGGCAGTAATACCCTGATGGCGGCCCTGTCCAATGGTATATGATGGAGGTGCCACTCAAACACTTATCCCGCATCAGGGCATTTTAAGCTCATCATCCTAAAAGCACACAAATAAAGATGCCAATGGCATGGTTACGTGTAGTGCACTGACTGACGGTACATGGTGTTATATAGAATATGATCTATTACTACACCCAGATCCTTCCCAACAAGTGACTCTCCCTGTTTTCCTTCCCCAAGGAGAATACAGATTAGTAACCACAAAGCTACATTTATACTCTAAGATTACGTGAATGCGGGTTCCTAAGAAAGCTGGCTTCATGATAATCTTTCAGTGTAAACAGGCTTTTGGTCACTCGAAAAATGAAGAGGACGCTTGTTCATTAGGTGAAATGATCTATTGGGTTTCACAATAGAAAGAGCCAGCAATTAACCCTAAGTGGCAGAGGCAATGAATAAATCTCCCATCAAATATAGTATACAGCAAGAAGATAGATGTTAAAGCCTAACTTTTAATATGTAGATTTAAAATTGGAGCAATTGCCCGATAACAAGAATAAAGACAACTATGCAGGCGATAAGTGAATGTTAAATCACTTCAAACAAATAGAAAGTGCTCAATAAAAAACCTGTGCAGGTGAATAAGGGAGAATATCAGTATCCATGTCCTAATCTTCCTATGATGATCTCTTCTGGACGGTCCCCATCGACACCTAAGGGGTGAGATCGAATCATTTATTCATCTACACAGGTTTTTTATTGAGCACTTTTTATTTGTTTTAAGTGATTTTACGTTCGTGTGTATAGTGTAGGGTTTCTTTCCTTGTTATTGGGCAATTGCTCCAACTTTAAATCTACATATTAAAAATTGGGTTTCACAACAGAACATCTTTCTCGGCGGCACATTGTCCTGTGTAAACAAGACTCGCGTTACCGAGAACTACAGCAGCTTATGTGCACTGAGTAATCCATTACAGATCTACTACAGATCGCTCAGTCCGCATCATTAACCATCTATCTACTGCCTTTATAAATAGACAATTAAAAGACCAACGTTCCGTAAATGATTACAGACCAGTGGTCACGTAATGCTTACGGCCAGTCTGTGTAAATGAACCTCATCTGCCAAATGGATGCCCAAACATTTACTGTAGTTGGTGCTAGCCAGACTGTAACTAATGAAAAGCTTCCATAAATTGCACTTTACTTAGTTAATTAAAAAAAAAGGTAACCCCCCCCCCCCCCAAAAAAAAACCCAAAACATTTACTCACCTTCCGATGGCCCTCCGTCTCCTTATCCGATGCGTCCGGTCTTCCCGATGTCTCGCGGTTGTGTAAAAGGACCTTCCATGATGTAATTTAGTCATGTGACGGGTCACGCGACCGCCGACGTCAGCGGTCGCGTGACCCGTCACATGACTAAATGACGTCATGGCAGGTCCTTTCAGACCATCGCGAGCTGCCGGGAGCCAGGATGCATCGCTATGGAGAAGGTGAGTATCAGTATCAGGCCATCAGAAGGCGAGTATAATGTATAATTTTTATTTTTTACAGGTACTATGGTACCCGGGTCTGGAGTAGAGTCTCCTCTTCTCCAGACCCGGGTACCATCCGCACATTGAATCGCTTAATATCCGCATGTGCACATGTAGTCATGCGGATATTAAGCGATTCAATGCAAGTCAATGACGGCAAAAACGCCGCGATTACGCAAAATAATTGGTAGTGCGGCGGATTTTTCAGCAATGATAATCCGCAGCGGAAATTTCCGCAGCATGTGCACAGCACATGCGGATTACCATTGGGGAACATGGCAGACCTTCTACCAAGCGTTTCTGCAGCGGAATTTCCGCTGTGGAAACGCTTAAAAAATGCAGTGGGCACACAGCCTATTAAATAAGATGAATGATAGCGGATCCTGCACTGAACATTGGGGCACATCCCTTATATTGGGAGACCATGCAGAGTTGCAGTCATTCACCACAACTCTCTGGATACTTTCCTTGAGCCCATTTTCAGTCCAATTAGAAATTATTTTTCTAAATTTTGGGTGTCTATGAGGGACAGTGTCAACCTAATTTAGAAACTGGTGTTATTCATACTGGTGCTATTCAATTCCACTATTATTCTTTTAATGAAAAAAAATAATTTCTTACCTTTTTTTCCTATACATAAATTCTTTAAAGAGTTTGCCCACTACTTTTACATTGATGGCCTATCCTTCAGATATGGGATCAATGTCTCATCACCCGGCATCCCGCCGATCAGCTGTTATCGGTGACAGCCAGCCGGAAGTACTTACTTGCGGAGCTGGCAGTCTACTTGTAGTGACCGGGGCTTAATACTGCACATTAACCTCCTATTGATTTGAATAGGAGGCGGATGTGTAGTACCCTGCTGCGGCTACTACAAGTAGACAACCAGCTCCGCAAGCACTTCCGGCCGGCTGCCACCAATTACAGATGAATGGTGGGGTGACGGGTGTTGGACCCGGCCAATCAGACATTGATGCCCTATCCTAAGGATAGGGCATCAATGTAAAAGTAGTGGACAACCTCTTTAAACTTCTCCACGAAAAAATAAAATTGAGGCGGTAATGTTTTTTAAGATATCAGTAAACTTTTTTTTTATTGCTTGGAATATTATTATGCGACATGGCTTGGAAATTAAATACATGGAAATGTTGTAGATATCCCAGCTGTATAGAAATACTGGCATGAAAGACGGCAATGAACTAAAAAAAAAAAAAACACACAAACTATGATAAAATCTGACTTAAAAATATGAAAAGGAACCACGATGTCCAGTGACACACACGAAAGGCGGTGCAAAAAATCGGTAAGTCTGCGCAAAGCTGCTTAAATATTGCCACTAGACACTCCGGGTTCGGAATAAGATATGTCTTTCATATCAAGTCACTTGTGCCAGCAATTGAAAAAGCACCGACCATTCATACCCAGCCACTGCGGCGTGGCATAATGCAGTCACATCATTGCAGGTATTTGGATAGCTGGCAATCATGGGAAACAACGTATCTTCAATCGCAAACTTTCAGGTGTCCACAGTTCTCCTTCATGCATTTCCTTAGGATGCAGCATCTTCGGTATACTCGATATTGTTCCCAATTATGTCCGTGTATTACTAGCATGGTAGTGGGTGCTGGAAGCTGCTGCTGTACCCTGCATATTATTCCCAGAGTTTTTAACTTTGCGTTGCATTTGCAACAATTGTGCCCGAGAAGCACGACACGACATGAGTGGCGAGAGGAAGTCAGTAGGTGTCCCATTCAAAATAAAGATATTTTCTTACTAATAACCTTGTGCTGAGGTTTTGGCATATAGAGTTCGGCAGGGGTATAAGGTAATGACACAGTTTTCCGTTAAGAGTGTCAGCATTTATGTTTCATGGCGAGCTGCGGAGAAATGGAAAAGGTTGGAATCAATACAATGAAAATTCACATAGCACATGGGATTTATATCAAAATATGTAGTAGAAAAATACCGTAAGAAAAAAATATTTAATAACTACCATCACTTATTTCATAGATTACATGAAGATAACTAACTTTGCAATATATCTTATTGGACAAAACTGCTTTCTTTCTCATCCTGAACCGATAATTCGTTCTGATTTCATGGGTAAAATCTGCATTCAGTAAAGATAGATTTCCCCATTACTTAGATAGAAAATGACAGTTGGTGCTTATAAGATTCTATGAAGAGTGGAGGGAGGAGCTACAGACAGACACAGATATTCTGCTGAAAGTTCTCCTGAAATGACAGTTACACTGACATTTTAAACTGTACCTGTCATTTCAGGTGAACTTGCAGCAGAATATCTGTGTCTGCCTCTAGCTCCTCCTCCCTCCATAGAATCATACAAGCACCAACTGACATCTCCTATCTCAGTAATGTAGGTGTCTGTCTTCACCGAACACAGATTTTAATCATGAATTAAGAGTGAAAGATCAGTCCAGAAGGAGAAAAAACAGATTCCTCTGATAAGATATATTACAAAGATGCTTATTTTCATGTGTACTATCAATTTATGAAATAAAAACTAAAATTAATGTTACTCTAAGGCCTCATTTACACCTCCGATTTTACCACATGTGAGAAATATGGACAGATTATTCTGATCAGAGTTTGATTAGAGAGTGTGGTCCGAGGGTCATCAGTTTTTCTCGTCACTTTCTCCATTCTGTCAGTCTGTACTTGGATGTCATCCGAGTGCGGTCTGTTTTTTTCATGGACCCATTGACTTGCATTGCTGATTTTGATCAAAATTGGTCATATCTCCGCAATATTCCACGGACCGCTGAGTCTGTGAAACATCACGGACATGTGAACGGCCCCAGTGAACCTCAGGTAAAGGAGTCCTAAGTTTGACGATTAACTCAAGATGTTGACCCTGTATGGCCCAAAAAAATTTGGCAGTATTTCGAATTCCAGTCTGGCAAAGCCCTTCCACCTCATCCGGTCTCTAAAGTAAGAACTGACTTGGTTAAAGCCGAGGACTGGAAGTCCTATAACAGCACTAAGCAATATATCAGTTTATGTCCTGTGACCCTCATGTACCAGACAGTGCGTGGCCTTGTAGTAACTTTGATGTTTAGCTTATGACATACTGTAATAGGAGCAGGTGCTTTACTTCAGCCAAATCAGAATTATGTTCACCTTGTGAGCGGTGTCTGCAAATTGTTGTGCGCTGTTCATCATTTCCGCTGTCGATTCTTCTGCACGGCCAAGGCGCTCTCCGCGCTCGTTCAGGGCTTGGCTGGCTTTCTGTACAGCACTGGTTACACTGTCAGCAGCCGAGTGAAGTATACTGTTGCCTGCAGTGAATACAAACTTTAGTCTGGCAATAAAATGTAAAACTTTATAAAAGAAAAAAAAGCAGAAACTATTACAGGAGACTTTTCCAAGAAAGTCATGCCTTGAGGTTTGACCACTTAGAACCCTTCCAATATCTGATCCACAGCAACATTTATGACATATGTAATCTGTCATGGCAAAACATTTTTAATGTTAAGCACTGCAACCATAAGAAACAGCTGTTCAGGGCTCTACTGCTCCAGCTAGATGGGTGGACCTGTGTCATTTAGGCTACACTCACCCATCGATGTGTCGCAGTCCAAGCACAGACCAGCTGTGAGTCTCATGACTCGAACTAGTCAGCTTCATCAATGCCTAGAAGGCTGAGGAGACTGGGCCGCCCTGGAGAAGACTGGGCCGCCCTGGAGGCAGCTTAAGGTCCACATACACAGATTAATGTTGGCAGACCCCACCGATATGAACGGGTTTCGGTTCATGGTCTCATTTGTATGGGGGGGCGCCGGTCGGCCAATGTTTGGTGGAAAGGGTCGATTGGGCATGTCCAATTTCGAATTGGCAATTGCATTGTTCTCCTAGCAGAGTTGTCAGCTGGCATCTTTCTCACAGAGAATACAGGAGTACTCGGGAAAGTGAGTGCTCCTCAGTATGGGAGTGTCGGCTGAGATGGTTGTTGGCCAAAAGATAGGCTGAAGCGTTATTCGGTTGACAGTCATATAACATGTATGGTTGGCTTTACTTTCTTCTGCTAACACATGCACGGCCGAGCCAAATGTGCATATGGGTTGAGGAGCTGGGACAGACAGCCGAAGGTTGAACAAGTGTTTGGCCAACAGCTATTCGATGTGTGGGGCCACCTTGTGCTCTTGTTGGTAATATCTATCTAATAATCTATGGTTTACCTCCCTGATTAGTCTCATGTACACTGTTCTTGGGTGTTGAAAACAGACTTAAATGACTTGGTTGGGGGTTGCACATAGTGTAAAATATAAAATTTCACATTAACCATCAGTAATTTCTAAGTTGAAAATAAAAGTAACCAAATACATAAGTGGTTGTGTTTCAGCCACTTTTCTATTAATCACTGTCCTTGGGTCATCTGAAAAAAAGTAACATTAGTGGCATTTTTGCCACAGTAATTCCCAAAATATATCCTGCAAAGACAGCAAAAGGGAACGGCCCTCTCTCCCCACTCCTCCATACACAAGCATGCTCATGTGTGATGGCTATGAGATGGCAATGTGCATGTCTCTATGCAGTTAGGAAACTTTAGCATAGAAAATTGTTCAATAATCACCTGAGAAAAGTCTGGACTGACAGTTGATGAACTCAGGCTTCCTATCGGAGAGATATCTCTGACATGTATGATGCAAGATTTGGAAGAAGGTAAATTTCTCTGAGCCAGAACTCGCCACCCATTGATCAGAAGCGTTGTCAAACTGAAGATCGAATTCTGGAGACTCCTACATATGACAAAGGAGAATAAACAGAATATGTGAGTCCAAGAATGGTACCGCCATGCAAAAGCCTTCTCTGCAGGAACACTGTATGATGCCTCATGGACTCAGCCATACCAAGACTCCATGCAATGCCCTAGATATACTACAGAGCTGTAATAGGGCAGATACAGTGGCATAGGTGCCGGTGAGTCACTGTCACTTTCTGGCGCCTGCGCAATACAACCCTGCGGCTCAGAGCACAGAGAGACAGGGCCGGGAGGAAGCAAAGCGCGCTTCTACGTGAGCGGCCCTTTGAGCATGCCCGGGAGTCAGGGAGCACAGTGCACATCACAGGGCACTGTGACATGCAGGAGAGGGGGGGGGGAGAATGATAATTAAGCATATAGGCAGGGATTTGGGGGAATAATAAACAGGGGGGGATTGCTTGGCTCCCCCCGGACGCCAAGCCTGTACAAAATAGAATTAATTAAAACTCTTTTCTCTGCAATCAAACCTCTACTAAGGGCCATACAGGTATGTATAGATTTACTTTTCTATAACCTGTATGCCCATAGTAAAGGTCTGATAACTCCCAGGGGGTGACATTCCCTTCAAGCAAGTTGAAGATGAAAGGATCTCTAAAAGGCCTAAAGTTAAAGATGACACATTTCTTTACAGACTCCCTCAAAAGGTGCAAGCTGAAGGTTTTACAATGGCCCTCACAGTCCCCTGATCTGAACATCATTTAAAATCTGTGGCTACACCTCAAAATAGCAGTGCATGCAAGACGACCCAGGAATCTCACAGAACTGGAAGAATTTTCCAAAGAAGAATGGATGAAAATCCCTCAAACAAGAATTGAAAGACTCTTGTCTGGCTACAAAAAGTGTTTACAATCTGTGTTACTTGCAAAAGGGGGCGATACTATGTACTAACCATGAGGGTGGAAAAACTTTTGAATCGGCCCATTTTCCTTTTTGTCATTAAAATGTAAAACATTACTATATTTTTTTTAATTAATACAAAGGAAATGTATCATCTTTAACTTCAGGCCTTTTAGAGATCATTTCATCTTCAACTTGCTTAACTGTTCACAATAACATCATTTTGACCAAATAATTTTTGGGTGCTAAAACATTTACGTGCCACTGTATATACTTTTATAAAGGACCTACTGAAACTCTGTATGCCTTGGCGTTCGTATGAAGGCGTACAAACTTTTTTTCCTGATGGTCTAAGGCTAAGAGCATAGTCCGTGCACTTAGCCCACGGCAAACTGTACGTTCCCATAAGACCTCATTCATTAGAGGGAGGCCGAAAGTGTATTCTTTTGAAATTATTGAAGAAATATTTTACCCTAAAAGCTTGAATAGACCCGTAATATGGTGCCACATTGAGGACTAGGTCACAGGTTCTCCTTGTGCCTCCTGTGGGTCTATCTGTGCAACCAAGAGCACCAACATTACTCAACCAAATGCCATTTTCAGAACAAACATTTCCTATGTCCGATTTTGCTTGTGTATTTGGTATTATTAAAAGGAGTGTTAGATTCAGCGGATACATATGATAAACAGGAATAATTAATCCAGTCCTGTGGGAAATTATTGCTATTGATCAGTATGATGCAGAACCACGAGGTGCAGTCACATTTGAAAGCATTCGGCTGAATAACCGTGTGCAGTGAATAATGATGAGGAAATGCAGACTGAACCCGTCCTGTATCTCTAGATTACCTGGGAGAAGTCAATAATAGGATGGTAGTTTGGGAGGTAAATGCTAGTAATCTAATGTTAACACAATTCTATGAATTTGTCTTTACAGCAGGATCATCTAAATCACTCCCAAAATCACTGTGTCCTTTCTTCTTGAAGCCCAGAACTGTGAATGAAAGTTGAACTTTAGGATTTATGTACCGGGAATAGTGCTAGCCTTTGGCTTCCTGTGCCTCTGGACATCTGCGTATCCTTTCCAGTAAATAGGTGTGACAGCTAAAGTCCAGACGAGCCAGAAGTGTTACTCCATGAAAGGTATGAACACCACCTGTCCATAGAAATTAAGGACCTATTTGCAAAGATTCCCATCCGCCCCATCCTCAGCACAGGCAGGCTGCACACATATAGGATTCATTCAGACATCGGATTTTCACGGATAGCACTCGTATTTGTGATAGTCACATAGACTATCTATATGATTTACTTTGCCTTATCTAGAGAAAGGACTGTTTTGTTATTTATTTGTGCTGAAGAAAGGACTGTTTTGTTAATAATTTGTGCTGAAGAAAGGCTGTTTTGGAGCTGTAAAGTTTATAAAGGACAATATCTTTATTCTGTTTTGATATAAACACCCTGTGACAGTGCGTATGCAAGCAGCTACCAGAGAGCAGAAACCCCTACAGTGTATGGAGGAACTGTGTGGAGTCTCCATGGCAAATCCAGCTAAAAGTACCACACAAGCGTGCTGTCCTATTTTCGTCTGGTAAAACGTCAGATATAATAACAATGTCTCATTTTAAGGGGATAATCTTTTCACATTTTTGTATTTTTTTGTGTTTTTAAATGATTTTATGTAATTACACTACTGCATACGAGTGGAATCATAAGTTTTTTGTGCATAAATATAAAAAATCTTTCTGACTTATTCGGGTGATCTGGGATGACTGGCGCCTGGTATAAACCACTTTTGTTTTTTCTATACATGGAGTATGGGAGTGACCTTTCCCACCCAGACTTCTGGATGCTCCTAAATCCTGGACCCAAAATCCAGTCACATAAAAACCCTCTCAGTAACCTAGTGTTACTGGTGCACTATATCCCGGCAACTACATCACCGAGGCCAGCCACCTTGGTGACACATACCTGCCATCCAGGACCCTACGTCCTGCTTTCTTACAATGTGAACAGAGCCTTGACAGGGATTTCCTTTTTTTTCAATTTCTAGACTGATTATCCTGCACATTGCTGTGCCTGAGGTCATGTGTAGTCTTATGATTAGACGGTCCATGGCGGGAGGGCAGTGTGGTGACTATGAGGGCATAGGCATGACATCACATGTATGACATGAGCCTATATTGTATATGTCTGAAATCAAGCAGGTTGTTGTGAGATGTGCTGGGTATATGGAGGCCATCGTTCAGTAACTACGCCATATTCTGTATTCTCCATGCATTTTGTGTGTGGAATATGGCGTATGCTAGATTGTAATTACATTCTGGAACACCAGTATTAGGAAAATGTGCCAATCTCAAGAAAAACATCTACAACTTAGACTTTTTCTATTTCACTCTTTGTACTGGATGAAAACTAGAACAGTGGAGTCAGTAAGACAACGTCAGAAATATCAAAATTCACTGTTGAAAATTTGCTGGTAATCCCAGTTTTTTTTTCCTTTTATTATAAATAGGGGCCTTAATTTGACAAACATAATATATATTTATACTTTTAGCAATTATACCTATTATTATGAACATATAACATTGTCCTCCAATTTTTGCATGGAGACATTTTTTCTTTAACTTGTGACTCGCAGTCATTAGACTAATGGTCCTCCAATACATGAGCCGGATCTGAGGTCTCTATGGATGGGCTATGGTGCTGAACGCGAGACACGTTTTAATTATTGAGCTTTGTGCCGACTTACTTTATGTAACTTTATAACTTTTTCTTTTTAGGCTGATTTACTCTGCTGTTTTCTTTGGCTGGGGATTAATAGTCCGAAACTTCAATGAGGACGTTGGTTTTCTGCAGTTAATCTATCGTTATGCATATGTTCTGCTAATCTAATTTAGCAGCCGCAGAACGAGGGTTATATCATCTGTAAGAGGACAATGGATGAGCTTACTTCGTTTTCATAGATGATCTGTCCCTTGCACAAATACATTTGCTACGTAAGGATTCGTGCCCTGTGTAGTTTATGTTGGATATTTCAGATATTGCCTCTCCTTTATTTGTCCATGCAGCGAGTGACCGGATTTGAGCGTTTGCTGAGATAAGAAAGACCCGCCTCACGTGTTGAGAAATTACCTCCCCTTATGTAATAAATGGAGAAGAGAGAACGCAAACCTAATGAAAACGTGTCACAAGTTGTGCCGTAATGAATCGTCATACGCTGAAAATAAAAACTAAACTTTTTTTTTTGATAAACTTATAATTTATTAACATTTCTAAACAACTATGAAAAGTAATAAACTAACTCTAAAATATTAATAACATAAAAAAAAATTAAAAAATTAAAAGCTGTATTTGGTGTCAATACTTGTACTGAGCAGCTCTATGTTCTGCAGCGTTAAGAGGGTTCTGAGGGGTGAAGACGATGGTCTTCAGAAGACAATCCTAGCCCAACAAAGCTACTAAAAATGAAATGGGTGAGGGTGTGGATTATCAGTTTGTAACATTATTTTCAATAGTCCTAGCAACAAAAAGACGTGAAGAAGCACATTACATCCAGTCTAGGACTAAGGTGTATTCATCATGCCTGTACAGACATAGTAAGGACAGAACTTACCCGATTAGGGTCAATACCATTTACTTGTCTGAGCTGTTCTAGAGTCCACTGGGATCTTCTCACGAAACAAGATGAGCCTTCGAACTGTTTAACCTTGGTAATGTAGACTTGTGAGGGTTTCTTATTAGTAACTGTAGATGAAAACAAAAATCAAAGGGTCATACAGAAAACAATCATCTCTCCCGTTTCCTCCAATACATCTCCATAGACTGTTATAGTAAGTATAAGATAGGTAAAAGAGAATGAGGAACACACAGGTGAAGGGTCTCTCCTGTGTCTCAAGACGTGGGGGGGGGGGGGGCTGAAAATTCCCGAGCGCTAAACACATTACCATGAAGGGCCTAGATATTTAGAAAGAAAGCGCTGGGAGCACAGTATCTGCTATATAGCGAGATACTATAGGAGCGCTGTATCTGTCATCTAGCGAGGTACTATGAGAGCACTGTATCTGTCATCTAGCGAGGTACTATAGGAGCGCTGTATCTGTTATCTAGCGAGGTATTATAGGAGCCCTATATCTGTTATCTAGCGAGGTACTATAGGAGCCCTGTATCTGCCATCTAGCGAGGTACTATAGGAGTCCTGTATCTGTCATCTAGCGAGGTACTATGAAAGCGCTGTATCTGTCATCTAGCGAGGTACTATAGGAGCGCTGTATCTGTTATCTAGCGAGGTACTATGAGAGCACTGTATCTGTCATCTAGCGAGGTACTATAGGAGCCCTGTATCTGCCATCTAGCGAGGTACTATAGGAGTCCTGTATCTGTCATCTAGCGAGGTACTATGAAAGCGCTGTATCTGTCATCTAGCAAGGTACTATAGGAGCACTGTATCTGTTATCTAGCGAGGTACTATGAGAGCACTGTATCTGTCATCTAGCGAGGTACTATGAGAGCGCTGTATCTGCCATCTAGCGAGGTACTATGAAAGCGCTGTATCTGTCATCTAGCAAGGTACTATAGGAGCGCTGTATCTGTTATCTAGCGAGGTACTATGAGAGCACTGTATCTGTCATCTAGCAAGGTACTATGAGAGCACTGTAACTGTCATCTAGCAAGGTACTATAGGAGCCCTGTATCTGCCATCTAGCGAGGTACTATACGAGTCCTGTATCTGTCATCTAGCGAGGTACTATGAAAGCGCTGTATCTGTCATCTAGCAAGGTACTATAGGAGCGCTGTATCTGTTATCTAGCGAGGTACTATGAGAGCACTGTATCTGTTATCTAGCGAGGTACTATGAGAGCACTGTATCTGTCATCTAGCGAGGTACTATGAGAGCGCTGTATCTGCCATCTAGCGAGGTACTATGAGAGCGCTGTATCTGTCATCATCTAGCAAGGTACTATAGGAGCGCTGTATCTGTTATCTAGCGAGGTACTATAGGAGCCCTGTATCTGTCATCTAGCAAGGTACTATAGGAGCCCTGTATCTATCATCTAGCGAGGTACTATAGGAGCCCTGTATCTATCATCTAGCGAGGTACTATAGGAGCCCTGTATCTGTCATCTAGCGAGGTACTATAGGAACCCGGTATCTGTCATCAAGCGAGGTACTATGAGAGAACTGTATCTGTCATCTAGCAAGGTACTATAGGAGCACTGTATCGGTCATCTAGCGAGGTACTATAGGAGCGCTATATCGGTCATCTAGCGAGGTACTATAGGAGCCCTGTATCGGTCATCTAGCGAGGTACTATAGGAGCCCTGTATCGGTCATCTAGCGAGGTACTATAGGAGCCCTGTATCGGTCATCTAGCGAGGTACTATAGGAGCTCTGTATCTGCCATCTAGCGAGGTACTATGAGAGAGATGTATTTGTCATCTAGCGAGGTACTATAGGAGCCCTGTATCTGCCATCTAGCGAGGTACTATAGGAGTCCTGTATCTGTCATCTAGCGAGGTACTATGAAAGCGCTGTATCTGTCATCTAGCAAGGTACTATAGGAGCGCTGTATCTGTTATCTAGCGAGGTACTATGAGAGCACTGTATCTGTCATCTAGCGAGGTACTATGAGAGCACTGTATCTGTCATCTAGCGAGGTACTAAAGGAGCCCTGTATCTGCCATCTAGCGAGGTACTATAGGAGTCCTGTATCTGTCATCTAGCGAGGTACTATGAAAGCGCTGTATCTGTCATCTAGCAAGGTACTATAGGAGCGCTGTATCTGTTATCTAGCGAGGTACTATGAGAGCACTGTATCTGTCATCTAGCGAGGTACTATGAGAGCGCTGTATCTGCCATCTAGCGAGGTACTATGAGAGCGCTGTATCTGTCATCATCTAGCAAGGTACTATAGGAGCGCTGTATCTGTTATCTAGCGAGGTACTATAGGAGCCCTGTATCTGCCATCTAGCGAGGTACTATAGGAGTCCTGTATCTGTCATCTAGCGAGGTACTATGAAAGCGCTGTATCTGTCATCTAGCAAGGTACTATAGGAGCGCTGTATCTGTTATCTAGCGAGGTACTATGAGAGCACTGTATCTGTCATCTAGCGAGGTACTATAGGAGCCCTGTATCTGCCATCTAGCGAGGTACTATAGGAGTCCTGTATCTGTCATCTAGCGAGGTACTATGAAAGCGCTGTATCTGTCATCTAGCAAGGTACTATAGGAGCACTGTATCTGTTATCTAGCGAGGTACTATGAGAGCACTGTATCTGTCATCTAGCGAGGTACTATGAGAGCGCTGTATCTGCCATCTAGCGAGGTACTATGAGAGCGCTGTATCTGTCATCATCTAGCAAGGTACTATAGGAGCGCTGTATCTGTTATCTAGCGAGGTACTATAGGAGCCCTGTATCTGCCATCTAGCGAGGTACTATAGGAGTCCTGTATCTGTCATCTAGCGAGGTACTATGAAAGCGCTGTATCTGTCATCTAGCAAGGTACTATAGGAGCGCTGTATCTGTTATCTAGCGAGGTACTATGAGAGCACTGTATCTGTCATCTAGCAAGGTACTATGAGAGCACTGTAACTGTCATCTAGCAAGGTACTATAGGAGCCCTGTATCTGCCATCTAGCGAGGTACTATAGGAGTCCTGTATCTGTCATCTAGCGAGGTACTATGAAAGCGCTGTATCTGTCATCTAGCAAGGTACTATAGGAGCGCTGTATCTGTTATCTAGCGAGGTACTATGAGAGCACTGTATCTGTTATCTAGCGAGGTACTATGAGAGCACTGTATCTGTCATCTAGCGAGGTACTATGAGAGCGCTGTATCTGCCATCTAGCGAGGTACTATGAGCGCGCTGTATCTGTCATCATCTAGCAAGGTACTATAGGAGCGCTGTATCTGTTATCTAGCGAGGTACTATAGGAGCCCTGTATCTGTCATCTAGCAAGGTACTATAGGAGCCCTGTATCTATCATCTAGCGAGGTACTATAGGAGCCCTGTATCTATCATCTAGCGAGGTACTATAGGAGCCCTGTATCTGTCATCTAGCGAGGTACTATAGGAACCCGGTATCTGTCATCAAGCGAGGTACTATGAGAGAACTGTATCTGTCATCTAGCAAGGTACTATAGGAGCACTGTATCGGTCATCTAGCGAGGTACTATAGGAGCGCTCTGTCACCTAGCGAGGTACTATAGGAGCGCTATATCTGTCATCTAGCGAGGTACTATAGGAGCCCTGTATCGGTCATCTAGCGAGGTACTATAGGAGCCCTGTATCGGTCATCTAGCGAGGTACTATAGGAGCTCTGTATCTGCCATCTAGCGAGGTACTATGAGAGAGATGTATTTGTCATCTAGCGAGGTACTATAGGAGCCCTGTATCTGCCATCTAGCGAGGTACTATAGGAGTCCTGTATCTGTCATCTAGCGAGGTACTATGAGAGCACTGTATCTGTCATCTAGCGAGGTACTAAAGGAGCCCTGTATCTGCCATCTAGCGAGGTACTATAGGAGTCCTGTATCTGTCATCTAGCGAGGTACTATGAAAGCGCTGTATCTGTCATCTAGCAAGGTACTATAGGAGCGCTGTATCTGTTATCTAGCGAGGTACTATGAGAGCACTGTATCTGCCATCTAGCGAGGTACTATGAGAGCGCTGTATCTGTCATCATCTAGCAAGGTACTATAGGAGCGCTGTATCTGTTATCTAGCGAGGTACTATAGGAGCCCTGTATCTGCCATCTAGCGAGGTACTATAGGAGTCCTGTATCTGTCATCTAGCGAGGTACTATGAAAGCGCTGTATCTGTCATCTAGCAAGGTACTATAGGAGCGCTGTATCTGTTATCTAGCGAGGTACTATGAGAGCACTGCATCTGTCATCTAGCGAGGTACTATGAGAGCACTGTATCTGTCATCTAGCGAGGTACTATAGGAGTCCTGTATCTGTCATCTAGCGAGGTACTATGAAAGCGCTGTATCTGTCATCTAGCAAGGTACTATAGGAGCGCTGTATCTGTTATCTAGCGAGGTACTATGAGAGCACTGTATCTGTCATCTAGCGAGGTACTATGAGAGCACTGTATCTGTCATCTAGCGAGGTACTATAGGAGCCCTGTATCTGCCATCTAGCGAGGTACTATAGGAGTCCTGTATCTGTCATCTAGCGAGGTACTATAGGAGTCCTGTATCTGTCATCTAGCGAGGTACTATGAAAGCGCTGTATCTGTCATCTAGCAAGGTACTATAGGAGCGCTGTATCTGTTATCTAGCGAGGTACTATGAGAGCACTGTATCTGTCATCTAGCGAGGTACTATGAGAGCGCTGTATCTGCCATCTAGCGAGGTACTATGAGAGCGCTGTATCTGTCATCATCTAGCAAGGTACTATAGGAGCGCTGTATCTGTTATCTAGCGAGGTACTATAGGAGCCCTGTATCTGCCATCTAGCGAGGTACTATGAAAGCGCTGTATCTGTCATCTAGCAAGGTACTATAGGAGCGCTGTATCTGTTATCTAGCGAGGTACTATGAGAGCACTGCATCTGTCATCTAGCGAGGTACTATGAGAGCACTGTATCTGTCATCTAGCGAGGTACTATAAGAGCCCTGTATCTGCCATCTAGCGAGGTACTATAGGAGTCCTGTATCTGTCATCTAGCGAGGTACTATGAAAGCGCTGTATCTGTCATCTAGCAAGGTACTATAGGAGCGCTGTATCTGTTATCTAGCGAGGTACTATGAGAGCACTGTATCTGTTATCTAGCGAGGTACTATGAGAGCACTGTATCTGTCATCTAGCGAGGTACTATGAGAGCGCTGTATAAGTCATCTAGCGAGGTACTATAGGAGCTCTGTATCTGCCATCTAGCGAGGTACTATGAGAGAGCTGTATCTGTCATCTAGCAAGGTACTACAGGAGCTCTGTATCTGTCATCTAGCGAGGTACTATGAGAGCCCTGTATCTGTTATCTAGCGAGGTACTATAGGAGCCCTGTATCTTATCTAGCGAGGTACTATAGGAGCCCTGTATCTGTTATCTAGCGAGGTACTATAGGAGCGCTGTATCTGTTATCTAGCGAGGTACTATAGGAGCGCAGTATCTGTCATCTAGCGAGGTACTATAGGAGTGCTGTATGTCATCTAGCGAGGTACTATAGGAACGCTGTATCTGTTATCTAGCGAGGTACTATAGGGGCGCTGTATCTGTCATCTAGCGAGGTACTATAGGAGCGCTGTGTCTGTTATCTAGCGAGGTACTATAGGAGTGCTGTATCTGTCATCTAGCGAGGTACTATAGGAGCCCTGTATCTGTTATCTAGCGAGGTACTATAGGAGCCCTGTATCTGTCATCTAGCGAGGTACTATAGGAGCCCTGTATCTGTCATCTAGCGAGGTACTATAGGAGCGCACAAAATACTGACTTTATTTTCATATCCATTAAGGGGTGCAGTATCTAGAACACTGGCAGCTTTTGAATTTCTGAAATCTATAACATTTTGGGCCATTAATCAGAAAACACAAAGTGTAATAGTGAGAGAAATTATGCAACAGAAAAAAAACAACTAAGTTTTAATGTTCTGCAGTACCGTAAGACTGTATAATATATACATTATTCATAAATGCAAAGATAATTGACAATAACACAGCACCAGCAGTGACTTATCATCTGAGACATTCATCTTTAATAGACAGACTGTGTAGCAATGGGGGACTAAAATCCAGCATTTCGGTGATCCAGCTGCAGCCACAACCTGACTAGTCCTGGCATCGGATGCATGGACCGGTACAAACCATGCAATGGATCATACATCACTAACAACTCACTATATAAGCGGAAAATGAGTCATGTCAGTGTACATTGTGCACATCCATGGCTCAGTCTGCACTCAGCAACTCGCAAGGGTCTATCAGCATGGAGTATAGCAGGGAAAGAACACATGAAGCTTGTGATAAGTCTTGGTCAATAGGCTGGCATCCATAAGGAGCAAGACTCCTTATCTGTGACTGCAGAGAGAAGGCTTAGTCAGGGGGCTGGCTTGCATAAGGAGCAAGACACAAGCCACACACCCTGATCTAAAACTGAAGAGAGAAAGCTCTTGGTCAGGGGGTTGGCTTGCACAAGGAGCAAGAAGTAAACCATGCCCCTGGATTTTTTTGACATACCATAACCACAGGGAGGGGTGAAATCAGGAGCAACAGCGGTGCTGAGCTAGGAGTCGAAAAATCACATGAAGGGGCATAAAAATAGGGAGAGATATATGAGCCATTAGAGTTTTAGACAAGGATTTTATCTCCTTGGAGTACCTCTTTAAAAGGTGAAGGTGACCCTAATCATGGTCAACAAAGGGATACTAACCATTTTTTAGTTATTCCCACTTATGGGGAAGGAGGAGTGAATTACGTTGCTGCTGTCCAGTGTCCAAGTTCAGGATCACTAGACAGAGGCCAATAGGGCCAGAAAGGCACCCCTGGAACTTGAAGAAGATTATAGTTTTAGTGAAAATACACCTGGATAGCTCAATGGAGGGTCAGCGTCGCAGAAGATTTGCTGTAAATCTTCTGCGACGCTGACACTCTTCACGCATCCAATGGGTTATCCAGCAGCCATCAAAGGGGTATTTTCCCCCAAATCCCTAATCCTCTACAATGTGGAGCAAGGACAGGTTCAAGCCCAAACATATTCTAAAATCTAAACTTATACACAGCATTATGACTATGTGCTAAATAGTGTCCTCCCCCTATCTGACCAGAAAATGATTCATGGGGAGACTACAGAGAAATGAAGCTCTGATGGCTGTGGAGAGATGAGTGCCCCACTCCACAACAGGAACCGCCGATATTTCCTGAATTGGCTCCATTCCCTTTTCACACACAAGTAACACGGATTTCCTTGTACTCAAACAAATCAAACAATTACAGACACAGATAGACTGTGCACTGGGAACGGACAAGCGAGCATGATTGTACTGAAGCTCCACCTCGGAGTCCACATCATTCTGAACGACTGTTTATTTATGTCTTTTTCCGCCTTTTTACAACATTCTTTCATCAGACAAATGCCACTAGATGATTGCTGAAAAGGCAGTGGAAATAAGGCTATGTGCCCACGTTGCATTTATGAAGCAGAAAATTTCTGCTGCATAAATGCAAGTCCTCTCCCGGAAAAACGCATGCGGAATTCCGCACGCGTTTATCGCGCTTTTTTCGCGCGTTTATCACGCGTTTTCCACATGCGGAATTGCCTTGCGTTTTTTATGCATTGAACAAAGGCAATTCTGCTTGCGGAAACGCAAAATTAAATGACATGCTGCGGATTTTTGAACGCAGCATAAACGCTGCGGAAAAATCCGCAGCATGTGCATAGAACTTGCGGAATCCCATTGGGGACCATGGGGTGCGTGTTACCAAGCGTTTTTCAAGCGTTTACGCTGCGGAAATTCCGCATCAAAAACGCTTGAAAAATGCTACGTGGGCACACAGCCTTAAGGAACATTTGGATGAGGTTTGTTCAGTTCGGGGTCTATGGATGAATCAAGCAGCAGCAGAGCCTGGAGTGAAGAAGGGGTTCCTCTTCTTACATGTACTACAACTAGCTTTTCTTGTTCCATTCTTTGTTTCCTGCATTTTAAAGCCAGAATGAAGAACAATGATTTAAGAATGAAGAGTCTCTGCCCCCTTTCTGATGGCCTACTTTTCTGCTGTTCATTCGTCTGTTAAACCTGAAGTTTGTAGTTAAAGGGAATCCGTCAGCAAGTTTTTGTCCCCCAATCTGAGAACAGCCTACTGTAGACACAGAGACCCTAATTCTAGCGATGTGTCACTCATTGGGCTGCTTCATTTAGTTTTGATAAAATCAGTGTTTTATCATCAGGATCATCACTAGAGGACTAGTAAACCTGCTGCCATGGAGTCCTCCATAGTCATGAGCTCTGTATAACCCGCCCCCACCTCTGATTGGCAGTAGTGATGAGGCATTCCTCACATGTATTAAAACTGTCAAACAGTAGCAAATCATGAGCGCTGAGTGACGAAAACATAACACGAGAGCGTGAAGATATTCGGAAAACACCAGATCATGCTCGTAAATCTCGAGTAACGAGCATGCTTGCTCATCACTAATTGGCAGGTTTCTGCCTATGCATAGAGATGAGCAAACCCAAACTTAAAAGTTCAGGGTTTGTACTGGACAGTTGGTGTCCGGCACTAAACGCCGAAACGGACTTTTCCCGGAAGTCCGTTGCAAAGTTCAGATTTCCGTAGGGAGAAAGAAAAAAAAGAGAGAAAAAAAAAAAAGAGAGAAAGAAAAAAAAAAAAAGAGAGAAAGAAAAATAGGAAGGAAGGAAGGAAGAATGAAAGGAAGAATGAAAGGAAGAATGAAAGGAAGAATGAAAGGAAGAATGAAAGGAAGAATGAAAGGAAGAATGAAAGGAAGAATGAAAGGAAGAATGAAAGGAAGAATGAAAGGAAGAATGAAAGGAAGAATGAAAGGAAGAATGAAAGGAAATAATTTTTTTTTCCCAGATCCATAGTTTGGGTCTCAATTGTTTTCAATGGGGTTCAGGTTCAAGTTTAGGTACAGTTCTGATACCCTAACTTCCATGGGTTCGCTCATCCCTACCTATGCACAGAGTACACAGAGAGCTGCCAATCAGTGGTGTGGGGGCGGGGTTATACAGAGCTCAGCATTAAGAGCACTGCTAGATCTGCAGTAGAGAAAACAGGCATCACATATGTAACCGACTATAAACAAACCCTGTGTAGACTGATCCTAAAGTCACTTTTCCATCCATTTCCAACTTGAAACTAACTTACCAAATATTAGAACAGAAGCCAAAATTGGTAAAAGTTATAGTTGATCATTTGTGCCCGGGTGCTGAACTACGTGATGCAGTGGGAAAAAAAAAATTATATAAAAGAAATTCAAAATCTACAGAATTACAAGGAGTCGTAGTAAAGCAGAGGTACAGCCTATGGTTGGGGTGAACAGTGGCAGCATGTGCCCGGCTTACTGTAACCGGTAATGGTAATTAGGAGCGTTTGATGCATTGACCCGCAACACACATAAATTAGTACTTAATCCTGCTGTAGGGTCCCAGAGGAAACGTCGCCAGAATGATGGATGAACAAGCGCTTCACTGTAACGCTGCCAAGGTTTATTTCAGGTATACAGGAAGGAAAAACAGAAATCAAACAGCCAAAGCGACCCAGCGAGTTAGGAAGGCCGGAGATGGTAAATCAGGAAGAAGAAAACATATAGATTATAGTAAAATGACAAATTCTAAATATAAGGAAACCAAAGAAATGCCAGTAAATGACAATATCTGCTGGGTGCAATTTATACTTGTGCAGAGATCATTTTTCATAATGCACTATTCCTGTAAACTCCTGAAAAAAGCCTTCAAGGGGCGGGTCACACAGGCAATACAATTGCTTAAAGGGGTTGTCCTGAACTTTATTTTTTTTTTACGGTGTGGCTAAAAACGAACAGGCAGGTAGTTGCTAATAGAGCCTGTTTGTACCTGGCGCTGGCTCATAGCAGTCACCAAACGCTCCTGCCAGCAATTCAGCAGCTCCACGTCAACAGAGCAGCTCTTTCTCTTCTGGGTCGCTCAGTCAACGGGGTGTGACTGCGGGCGCCATGCTGGTTTACAGCAGATTTCCTGCAGTTCGGTATCGTGGAGTCGGCTGTCAATCAGCATGACATCTTTAGTGACGCTGTCAACAGAACAGAGTGGAAGAGAAGCCGCTGCTCTGTCAAAGTGATGTAAGTGGAAGCCGCTGAATCGTTAGCAAGACGCTCTGTGCCGGCAGAGATCTGCCCCCGGAACGGCGTTATCAACTGCCGGCCTGTTAGTTCTTAGACATGTTGTAAGAAAAAAAAATATAGTCCTGCATAACCCCTTTCATGGGAGAAAGAATTAAACTGTGAAGAACAGATAAAACAATCCTTATATTAGGAGTATCGGTACTTTTGACGAACATGCGCAAGTTGTTTGTAGGATATTCTGAAAGGAATGGAATATTTTGTTAGCCGATCCGGACTAGAAAGAAATGATATGTGGAAGTCCGATGATTAGAGGTCGATCGGGAGAAAACGTTTGGCTCTTACAAACGTGGACATTGCCAAGGATGCAATTCCAGGGCTACTATAAAAGGGTTTCTCAATCCAGTGGACAAAAAAAGAAAAAAATTTTTTTTACGTACGTGGTTGTGGAACCACTATGCCACAATAAGGGGAGATCCTGGAGGGGAGTAACTAAGCGAACACCTGGTTCTTCACTAGAGCCCCTCATGGTGTGGTTAAACTTGAGCCCAGGTGGACGTCAGGTGCTACCCCAGGACAGACGGCAGCCGACCCCCCGCAGGGAAGCAAGACTGGCCAGAAACTGGATTACAGGAGGAAGTGCTGCTGGTAGACAGAACTGGTACAGGATAAGGAACAGACAGGATTAGTTCAGGAATACAGGACGGCCTATGGTACAGGATCACAGGTGCAGGTTCAGACTGAACTGGTGAGGGTAGCGGTATAGGTGCGGACAAGATGGAACCGGCTCAGGAACAGGATACAGCAGGGCGGACAGGAACCAGTTTAGACAGGGCGGACAGGAACCAGTTTAGACAGGGCAAGCAGGATAGGGTAAAGGCAGGACAAACAGGCTCAGGTTCAAACAGAGCAGGCAAGCCGGACAGGGTCAGGTTCAGGGACC
Organism: Phyllobates terribilis; assembly: GCF_046119375.1. Taxonomy (NCBI): domain Eukaryota; kingdom Metazoa; phylum Chordata; class Amphibia; order Anura; family Dendrobatidae; genus Phyllobates; species Phyllobates terribilis. The sequence goes on from NW_027362767.1 coordinate 100,030,321, forward strand.
TTACAACTTGGTAGCAGAAAACAGACTAAATTCTGAAGTTGCTAAGGCACCTCCCAACAGGGGAGGGTGCATTAAAATATCAGACATTTCCCAGCTATTGGCTGGGGACGTTTTCAGAAATGCACGTGCTGGCCCTTTAAGAGATAGGGAGCGCTCCCCAAGCACACTCCCAGGAGACCTGCGTGCAGTGCACAAGTCCTGGGAGGAAACAGACGCTGAGGTAGCGCAGAAGGTTAAGTGAACATGTCGGCGTCCCTGCAGGGACAGGGAAGGGGATTCGAGCAGGGACGCAGGTGCAGTTCTAACAAAAATATTTATCACTTTATCAACTTCTGGAGTCCTTTATGCAGCAATGTGCTCCTGTCCACGACTATGCAAAGAAAAGCACTCAACAGTTAAGGAGAAGTATTTTACAGTAAATTTGTTTTCTAAAAAATTGTTATGATACGACATTATCTAGGCATATGCGGTTTAAATCACAACACGGATCCTTTGGAGCTAAAAATATTGGGGCATCCAAAAGTGCAAAAAATCAACGTCATGGGAATGTGAACCAACTTTTGTGATCCAAGCAAAGTGGTCCCGTTGGCTGAAATAATAAGCATGTTGCATCACAGACACGTGTCCTAGTTAGGGTTACAAGGACATGCACATTGCTTTAGTCAGGCTACAGATTAGCGTATGAAAAATTGTCCGTAAGATTATTTTTTCTAATTTGCATCAGATTTTCATCCGTGTGTCCGAATTTTATGCCTGTGTGCGATCATTTTCATACAATTACATTGAGACAGATACATGATCACATACAGTTTCTTAGGTTTATAATAGAAATGTATAAGTAAGAATCAGATGACACTCCATTATTTCAGGCACCCATAGACTTGAATTGGCGAGTTTCACCCAAGACTCAGTTGAAAGTAGTGCACGCTGTGATTTTTTTTTCAGCGCTGACGATGGCGCGGTGCCAGTTGCATTGCTTCAATATCAAGAGGTGTCATAGGGGTGGAGCATATGGCAATACTGGATAAGCGCCAATAGTATGGCACCACCTACTATTCTAGAAGATCACAGACAAGGTATTCACTGACTGGTCGACTCTCTGCTCCTGTTCGGATATAAGCAGCTTGTGGTCATTTTGATTTTCTGTCTGGCCACATACTGAGTCAGTGATAAACTACTGTACATATACACACGAGTCGTGCCTTGGCTGTTTGCCTCTCACATCATTGTCCCTTTCCCTCATGATGCCGCAGAAGTTGTGAAACATGTTGGGGAAACTTTTGGAGTGTGAGATTATGTTTTATGTGTGAGATAAGAAATCCCACAACGGTGCCAGGTTATAATGTACATGAGACTGCACTCCTGACTGACGTCCTACTTTGCTATTAGTTGCACTGACATGATTCATATCAGTGCATACCTATAATTAAAGTTACTTAAGTTACCTAGCAACAAGATAGTTTTAATTAAACAATTGTGACCTGTTCAAACACAACATTCAGATTTTTAAATGATATTAACAAAGGTTAAGTTTTAATTAGCTTGCTAGTGGAAGGCATTTTTCCTATAAAGCTTTATGCCCTTTTAGTAATTATCTCTGTGAATCTTAGGCTGGTTTCACACATCAGTGTTTCGCGGCGCGAGTACAGACTGGTCACGGGGTCTCCTGACCGGAACTAAACAGCCTTATTTAGGCCTATGAGCAATGTCTTACTTGGGAGCCAAGGGCCCACAAGTAATATTGTTCAGCTACATGCACATATTACATTATTCTTATTAACAAATGTATAAAACAACAAGTTTGTTAAATGAATAAGATGCAACTTTTGTCTGTACATAAACATTAAAGAGTATTGTGCCAAATACTACTTATATTGGAGGATGGGGGGCCCACCAGGGAATTCACCTGTCCTCCTGTGGACCAGTCCACCAGGGAATTCACCTGTCCTCCTGTGGACCAGTCCAAGCCTGCCTCTGAGGCTGTCATATTTGGATCATGTTCAAATACTTACTCAGACCATGAAAAACAAATTTGTAAAACCAATCTTGATCTAAACAGTTGTGCTTGTGATAACGCCAAAACATGTCAGAGTGGTTAGACAACATTCACCTAATGCTTGAGCCTAATAAAAACAGACTTGGTAATGTGTTGTAGGCAATAAAGATGATTGTACACCTGTGATTTTAAAGTGCATGATCTCCCTATTTTGTGTGTTTAAGCGATTATCCATACACAGTAATGGCCGAAAGTGTTGGCACCCTTGAAATTGTTCCAGAAAATCAAGTATTTCTTTTCTCCCAGTAAACTATTGCAATTACACGTTTTGTTATACACATGTTTATTTCCTTTGTGTTTATTGGAACAACACAATAAAAACAGAGAAACAAAGGCAAATTGGACATAATTTCACACAAAACCTCAAAAATGGTCTGGACAAAATTTTTGTCACCCTCAACTTAATATTTGGTTGCACACCCTTTGAAATAAATAACTGCAATCCATCGCTTCCTATAACCATCAACAAGCTTCTTACACCTCTCAACTGAAATTTTGGATGACTCCTATATTGCAAACAGCTCCAGGTCTCTGATATGTGAAGGCGCCTTCTCCCAACAGCAACTTTAAGATCCCTCCACAGGTGTTCAATAGGATTTAGATCCGGATTCATTGCTGCCACTTCAGAACTCTCCAGTGCTTTGTTTCCATCTATTTCTGGGTGCTTCTTGAAGTATGTTTAGGATTTTTGTAATGAAGACCCATGACCTAGGACGCAAACCAAGCTTTCTGACGCTGGGCACTACCAAAGGATTTTGGGTTGCAATGTAATCATCGGATTTCATGATGCCTTGCACAAAGTCAAGGCAACCAGTGCCAGAGGCAGCAAAACAGCCCCAAAACATCTTTGACTGTAGGTAGTGTGTTCTTTTCTTTGTAGGCTCATTCCATGTTCAGTAACCAGTAGAATGATGTGCTTTATCATAACACTCTATCTTGGTCTGATCTGTACACAAGACGCTTTCCCAGAAGGATTTTAGTGTACTCATGTACATTTTGGCAAACTATAGTCTAGCTTTTTTATGTCTTTGTAAGCAGTGGGGTCCTCCTGTGTCACCTGCCATAGCGTTTCATTTCATTCAAATGTTGACGGATAATTCGCGCTAACACTGATGCACCCTGAAAGTGCAGGACAGCTTGAGTTTCTTTAGAACTTGATTGGGGCTGCTTATCCACCATCCAAACTATCCTGCGTTGCAATCTTTCATCAATTTTTCTCTGCCGTCCACATCCAGCGAGATTAGCTACAGTGCCATGCATTGTAAACTTCTTGATTATGTAGAGCACCGTGGATAAAGGAACATCAAGATCTCTGGAGATGGACTTGTAACCTTGAAATTGTTCATATTGTTAAACAATTTTGGTTCTCAAGTCCTCAGACAGTTCTCTTCTCCTCTTTCTGTTCTCTGTGCTTACTGTGGCACACAGACACACAATGCAAAGATTTAGTCAATGTATCATCGGCGTCTCTGCCCCCTGGCAGGCAGAGGCGCCGTCCCTCTCACCTCCCCGCGCGGCGTCCTCCCGCGCTCCTCTTCCTGCTGCTGCCGGCGCGCGCAGCTTCCCGGGCACTGTGCTTAGGGCGCGCGCTCCCTCTCTCTTAAAGGGGCCGCGCGCGCCGTCCTAAGGAGTTCCCGGCCAATAGCCTGCCTGTTAACCAAGAGACTTCAGCCTGCTTGGCCGTCACTTGCCGTGACCACCTGATAGCCTACCTGGAGGCTCCTGCCGTCACTTGCCGTGACCACCAGTCTGCTAACCTAGAGACTTCAGCCTGCTCCGCCGTCACGTGCAGTGACCACCTGTCAGCTAACCCAGAGACTTCTGCCTGCTTGCTGTGCCCACCAGCTATACCGGTCAGTCCCAGTCTTCTGACCCGTGGGAGCCACCTGCTCTCTTACAAGGTCGTCCCCAGAGTAGCACCTGGTCCCTCTGCTCAGTCCCTCCCTGGTCACAGAGTCGTTAGCCGCCGTACGACCAGGGTCGGTCTGAGTTGATACTTAGTTACGCCCCTCTGGGTCCCTCCGGGTCCCTCCTTGCACAACGGCACAGAGGTTCCACCACCCCGATCCGTAACAGTCAACTTCTGCCCTTTTTTTCTGGTTTCAGGTGTGATTTTCATATTACATAAATGTGAGGGAAAAGGGGAAACAGTAGTCAGCTCACCAGATCCACGCTGTAAAGAAGCTGTCCAAGTCTTTGCAAGGAGCCGCCCAGGACAGGTGCAGTTAGCAGACAGCAGGAAAACAAAATATCTCCAGCAAAGAATCAAATGAGTGAAACTTAAGTATTTGATCATCATAGAACAGTAGCGGTTCCTCCAGTGGTCATCAACCAACGAGTTTCGAATAAGCCTTACTAATGGTTATGCCAAAATGGAGTGAATATGACGTAAGTAAGAACATACATAGAATCACATGTTATTGCCAACCAATGGTATCACATTAACAATCAGGAAACAGGTGTCACTTCTTTCAGCGTTTTTCACCCATTGGAAGTAATGGGTAGTGAAAAAAGGCTAAAAAAAACGATGATGTGTAAACATAGCTATCAGGTTTTCCTGTGTTTTTAGTGAAAATAAGCAAGTACAGCAGTATGTGAAACACATTTATTTTTGTGATTTTACCATCTTGTCTTGGTCACTGAGATGGTTGTTTGTATTAGGAGAGTTTAGTTAAATTAGTGATGTATACAGTGTAAACATTAGCTGAGCTACATGTGAGATTGAACAATACCTGTGGCCCAGGGAGGTGTGAAGTTGAACAATACCTGTGCAACTGAATGGCAGACCAGTGTGAAAGTAAATAGTGTCTTACAAACTTAGTGCATTGCCAGTGTCTAAACTATTCTTGAACAATTCACCTCCCCCACTATGCCAAAACCAGAATGAGATTTTTTTTTTTTTCACAGAACTTTATGTACATGCATAAATAGAGACAGAAGGACAGTGAAAAAAAATAGCTGAAAAAAGGCACAAAAACGCAGCAAAACCTGCGTTTTTGACGCAGCTGATTTCCTGCCAGAGATTAGGTTTTGCTGCAGATTTGTGATGCTTAAAAAAAACCAACATGTGTGAACATAGCCTTAAAAACAAAAGCTACTTCCAACTGATCATCGCTTCCACTTCTTTTAAAATAGGCTCCATGAACAGATCTAAAATTGTTTGGGTTTTTTTCTTCACATTTATGGCAGCGTTCTTAGTTGCAATAGCAAGTTTAATCGCATATTATAATAAAATCACTGCATAGCTCATAGCAAAAGCCAAGCGAAAAAAAAAAAGTTCTCAAAAGGTCATGAACAATTACATTAATGCAATGCAGAAATCTACAGTAGATAATTTGTAAACTGTTCGGCCCATTGCAGAGGGAGCAATGACGAGGTCTTCGTGCAGCCGTTTGGAAAGCAGACTCAAATTGGCTTCTTTATCTTCATCTAGAAAGGATTGTGCTCTCGAATAGATGGCCAAGGACAAGGCTTTAATGTAGCCGTTTTCTGTTCTTTTCAAATTAAATTTCTTTTGGGTCAGATCCTGGCGCACTCCCACGGCATAAAATACAAACACTCCGAAGCTGCCAAATACTAGAGTGTCAGCCAGTGTCCGAGACGGTAAGACTGGAAGGTATCCAGAGACCCACAGCAAAGGCGAGACACGTATGACAACTTTGTACAAGTAAGCTCATTCAAAAGCAATGTCAGTGTGTGCATTATCCTCTAATTTTCCTGGACTCTGAATATGCGGCCAACGTTATGGAGCACAAAATACTTTTGGGAACACTAGAAGCAGTTTATGCATTTGGTATCTGTTAATCAGGAATTATTCAATTTACAGCTATATTGTGGAGAATCCCATTAAGGCCGGGTACTAAAACTCAGGTCAGACACATCAGCAAACTGCGAAGGTGACTGGATCCTTGAGTGACAGTCTTAAGTAAAATTGCCCATACACACAAAAAAAAGTAAATATGATAGTTATCGGCAGCACATAGACCACTGTAAACAACTGATGTGCTGCCGATAACATGATACTCTATACATATAGAACGATTGTATATTCCAAAAACACAATGTGGTCTTTCACAACCAAGAGGAGCGATGTACTATAGGCTGTGATAGAATAGAGAGAGGATGATATACTGCAGAAGGTGCTTTATACAGAAGGGACAGAAAGAAGAGTGAGGCTGCGTTCACACATTGCGTATTTGCTGCTTTTTTTTTACGCGCGCGTATTTTCCTGCAGTTTTTACCTGCGTTTTTTTACGCAGGTAAAAAAAGCACCTCCATTCAGACAAAGCGTTTTTTGCTGCGTTTTTTTACGCATGCGTTTTTTCTGCAGTGTACACTCATACTGTATTATGGCCACCGGTCACTGATTTAAAAAAAATAGATCCAGTACTCATCTCTCCTGGTTCCAGCCGATGCTCCGGTCTCCTCAGCGTCCAGTGTGAAGCGCCGGACATCTCATAGCAGCGAGTGCCCTGTAATGACGTCATAAGTCGAGTAAAATGATGGGAATGGAAACGTCTTCTGACGCTACCTCCTCCATCATCATTGCTCGCACTGGGCCCCCTCCGGCTGTCAGTGTGAGCAATGATGATGGAGGAGGAAGCATCAGAAGACGTTTCCAATCCCATCATTTTGTGCGGGCGAGCGGCCGGGCAGTGTGGGTGCTAACGGGAAGAAGGAGGGCCCGCTGCGGTGAGGCTCATGGGTCCCATAACAGTGGAGTGGCCTGCTGCCATTGGCGGTACACCACTGCATATATGCACATACATACATACATTATACATATATACATATACATATATATATATATTTATTGTGATGCAGCAGACATCCCTTTAATGGTTGTGTAGTTTGAATGACCATGTACCTTCCCCTTTAACTGACTGGTCACATGACCGTGACATCACACAGGTCCTTATGCACACAGTTAAGGTCCTATCTGTGGGTGTGTGTGTGTGCTGAAGTATATATAAATCCTGTGTGTTCCTGTGTGGGTGTGTTCCGGTGTGTAGGAGTTCCTGTGTGGGCACCGTGTGAGAGGCACGAGGCTGTTCCCTGTGTGTGTGGGGGAACACCGCTCGTGTGAGGCCTGGAGTGGCCTGGTGGACTCCGGTGGAGGTGAAGCCTGGATCCCTGTGTGAGAGTGTGGGGGATGCCAGTAAGCCTCGGAGTGCCACACAAGAGGCCTGGTGGACTCCGGTGGAGGTGAAGCCTGGATCCCTGTGTGAGAGTGTGGGGGATGCCAGTAAGCCTCGGAGTGCCACACAAGAGGCCTGGTGGACTCCGGTGGAGGTGAAGCCTGGATCCCTGTGTGAGAGTGTGGGGGATGCCAGTAAGCCTCGGAGTGCCACACAAGAGGCCTGGTGGACTCCGGTGGAGGTGAAGCCTGGAATCCTGTGTGAGAGTGTGGGGGATGCCAGTAAGCCTCAGAGTGCCACACAAGTGTCCTGGAGGGTGAAGGCCGGATATGTGTAGTATGCCAGTAAGCCTTAAAGGGAGTGACGGCTGGAGACCACGTGTGGGAAGAAGTAGAGCCACAGTGGTGGCGTATGAAGTTCACTATTACAGCTGAAGCCGGCAAAAGGTAATACTTTTGTGTTATGGACATTTACATGGACATTGTTTAGTACTACCTTGCGGAAGGCTGTAATTAGAGCCAAGTGGGCCGGTCTGCAACTTGGGCTCGTGGACTTTATCAGTGTGTCGGCGGGTCACGGAGTTGGACCCGGAAAGAAGCTGTTGATGAAGTGTAATAAACTGCTGAGCACTGTTGAAAAACAGAAAGCTTATCATATGTGAGTTGATTTACGCAGCGAAGCGAGTATCCCCCAGGATAATAAGTAGCGCTGCCTTACAATATATATACACACACATATACAGTGCCGGCAAAAAAAATCTTTACAAGTTCAATGTAACCACAAAATCTTAATATTCAAGTGGATTCAAGTGTTTTATTGTGGATATTTTATTACAATTAGTATTTTGTCATGTCACCCTTACATTTTATCACCATCTGCAGTCGTTTAGGCATGGATTCATCAAGGCTGGCTAAGTATGTGGAGTCCATGTTTACCCACAGTGTCTTCAGCACCTCCTTTAGATTGTTGATGTTGCTGGGTCGTGTCTCTTGAACCTTGTTTTTCATTAAATTCCAGGCATTTTCTATGGGGTTAAGGTCAGGGGAATTACCTGGACACTCTAAAATGTTAATGTTATGGTCACTGAGAAACTTTCTCACGGCCTTGGCTTTGTGGACAGGGGCTCCATCATGCATAAAGTAATCACACTGATGTATGACCCCAAAAGTAAGCATGTGTTCTTCCAAAACAGTAATAAAATTGCTTGCTTTCATAGTTACATTCTTGGGAAGGAAGTACAAACCTGCCCTGCCCATGCTTCCACTGAATGCACCCCACACCATCACACTGTCAGGGTGTTTAACAGTCTTAACTGTATATTTTGGGTCATACCGTGACACGGTACTCGGACGACGCACAACCTTTGAGCCTAGCGTGACCAGCCTGAAAGTGCTCTCATCACTAAACATCACTTTCTTCCACTCTTCAGATGTCCAATCTTGATATTTCTTACAAAAGGCAAGCCTTTTCTTCTTCATTGCTGCTGTGAGCAGGGGCTTCTTTGAAGCACAGCAACTTGGTAGAACCAGGTCTTTCTGCAGGCGGTGACGAATTGTACTAGTTGCGATGTTCTGGAGGAGCATAGGGTACTTGTTTTTTAGTTCAACGGCAGTTATAGAAGGATGTGACATCACTTCACGCTTCAGAAGCTTATCAGTCCTTGGTGAAGTCTTCTTAGGTGCGCCAGAGCCCGACTTCCTCTGCGGTACCATCCCAGGAGGCAATGATGCCGCCGACCGCTTCAGTTGATAAATTGCTTCTCTTGACACTCCCAGATCTCTAGCTACAGCAATCACTGAATCCCCCTTCTCGAGCAGAGTCAAGGCACGGGATTTCTCTTCCATTTTAAGCTTCTTTCGACCCATTGTGGGAGATAATAAAAGACTGCCTAATAGCAAAACTGGCTGAGCTGCACATAACAACCAGAGTGCAGCTTTCGCTTTACCAGAGAAGTGAAAACTGAGCGTTGATATTTGCAACAAAGCCAGCTTTAATATTAGACAGTTTTTTATTATCTCCCCCATTGTGTACATTTTTAAAAAGTGACATTTTGATGTGGATTTTATATGTAAAGTTTTTTTTTGCTGCGCAAGTGTAAAGATTTTTTTTGCCGGCACTGTACATATACACACACACACACACACACACACACACACACATTACACATGGACTTACCCTCTCTGCAGATGATTCCACATGATGCATTTCTCTGATGCAGCCTCCCATCTCCCAGGGCCCGACTGCAGAGTGTTCTTGCAAATTGCAGGGCTGAAGGCAGGAGGAGGGAGAGAGGAACAGGGGAGGCAGAGAGAGAGGGAGAGGAACAGGGGAGGCAGAGAGAGAGAGAGAGGAACAGGGGAGGCAGAGAGAGAGAGAGAGGAACAGGGGAGGCAGAGAGAGAGAGCGAGCACAGGGGAGGCAGAGAGAGAGAGAGCGAGCACAGGGGAGGCAGAGAGAGAGAGAGAGAGCGAGCACAGGGGAGGCAGAGAGAGAGAGAGAGCGCGAGCACAGGGGAGGCAGAGAGAGAGAGAGAGCGAGCACAGGGGAGGCAGAGAGAGAGAGCGAGCACAGGGGAGGCAGAGAGAGAGAGAGCGAGCACAGGGGAGGCAGAGAGAGAGAGAGCGAGCACAGGGGAGGCAGAGAGAGAGAGAGCGAGCACAGGGGAGGCAGAGAGAGAGCGAGCACAGGGGAGGCAGAGAGAGAGCGAGCACAGGGGAGGCAGAGAGAGAGAGCACAGGGGAGGCAGAGAGAGAGAGAGAGAGAGAGCACAGGGGAGGCAGAGAGAGAGAGAGAGAGCACAGGGGAGGCAGAGAGAGAGAGAGAGAGCACAGGGGAGGCAGAGAGAGAGAGCGAGCACAGGGGAGGCAGAGAGAGAGAGAGAGCACAGGGGAGGCAGAGAGAGAGAGAGAGCACAGGGGAGGCAGAGAGAGAGAGAGAGAGCACAGGGGAGGCAGAGAGAGAGAGAGCACAGGGGAGGCAGAGAGAGAGAGAGCACAGGGGAGGCAGAGAGAGAGAGAGCACAGGGGAGGCAGAGAGAGAGAGAGCACAGGGGAGGCAGAGAGAGAGAGAGCACAGGGGAGGCAGAGAGAGAGAGAGCACAGGGGAGGCAGAGAGAGAGAGAGCACAGGGGAGGCAGAGAGAGAGAGAGCACAGGGGAGGCAGAGAGAGAGAGAGAGCACAGGGGAGGCAGAGAGAGAGAGAGCACAGGGGAGGCAGAGAGAGAGAGAGAGCACAGGGGAGGCAGAGAGAGAGAGAGCACAGGTGAAACAGAGAGAGAGAGCACAGGGGAGGCAGAGAGAGAGAGCACAGGGGAGGCAGAGAGAGAGAGCACAGGGGAGGCAGAGAGAGAGAGCACAGGGGAGGCAGAGAGAGAGAGCACAGGGGAGGCAGAGAGAAGGGGCCATGCTGGGAGCAGCCGCACTGCTGGAGCTACAGGCTGGAGCTGGTGGGCGGAGCCTCATCTCCTGCACCTACAGACACTGAGGCATCATCCCGCCGCTTCCAGCATCTGCTGGTGAACCGATCAGCTGACTGTCAGCTGACCGGCTCGTACATCAGCGGATCGGTCGGTATACCGATCAACTGACTAGACCGATCAGCTGATTTACAAGACGGTCAGCTGACAGTCAGCTGATCGGTTCAACGGCAGATGCTGGAAGCGGCGGGACCGTACCGGACGCCTCTCCCATCCATCGGATAGGCGAGTATCCATAGTTTCTCCTGCACCTCCGTAAAAAAGCGCTGGAATTACGCAGTGTGTGAACACCGCTGCGTAATTCCATCGCTTATAATGGGCACAATATGTGAGAAAGCGCAGGCCGCAGTGCGTAAAGAATTGACATGTCAATTCTTTACGCAGCTGCGTTTTCGCGCTGCGTAAAATCACACAGTGTCTGAATGGCAAAGTGAATTTCCCATTCACTTTGCTGGCAGACACAAGGCACATTGCATATTTTGAAAAAGCGCAAGCAAAAAAGCACGCAAAAATACGCAATGTGTGAACGCAGCCATATACTGCGGAATGGGCCATACACTGGTGGGTTGTGGGGGTAAGAGAAGCAATGTACTTCAAGATGGGGCTGTATATTGAAGGGATGAGAGGCGTAATATAATGCAGGATGGAGCTGTATATAGAGGGGTTGGAAGGGGTTATATACTGCAGGATGGGGCTGTATATAGAGGGGCTGAGAGGAGTATAGCTGTTTGTTGCCTACTTCTAACACAACACGTGATGTGAAACTCTAAATGCTGTTCTATTAATGTACATACAAAAACAGGATAAAAACACATTTAAAAATTGGCTACGCTGCTGGAAAGAAGTGTCTTGCTGCGATATTCTTAGAAGGATCTTTATTATCAACTATGCGTTTTAATGCCGTTTTGGCATATTTATCAAGTGGAAAAAAACAGAAGGTTATACACACTGGTACATGGAGATCTTTATAATAATGTATATGGCAGAAGATAATCCTCTGCCATATGCATCAACAGAGATCAGTGATGTGAAACTGCAAATAGTGCTGTTAGCAACAGGTAACAAACACCGCTCTGTTCTGCGGAGTTGATTTGTTGCAAGAGCAAGATTTGTTGTGGAGAAGTGTGGCAGAGCTAAATTATGAGATAAACCAGCTGACAATGATGTAAAAACACACAGGCAGTTGTGCTGTTGTAGATGGCAGAAGATAAAATCAGCCAGGCAGGGAACTGATCAGAAGCAGAGAGTGCACAGGAGCATAAGGTGAATTACTACACTTAGATTAGCTAGATGATAACTCAGAGTGGGGTTAGTGTCAGGAGCTAAGAGGAGCCGCCTGAAGAATGGACCGGTTACTTCTTCTAACCGCTTTGTGGCTTTTGAAGCCTAAAACAGTTAAAAGACACTCAAGAAGACTGAAAATATGTAGTGATGAGCTCAAGTGCTCATTACTCGAGTTTGCCTAGGGTGTTCAGATATGCACAGAGTATTGCGGGTGCAAGAACCATATAATATAGAGAGCACCATCTAATACCAGGGATCAGCCAGTAGCATGTGATCAATAAATCATATATTATAAAAAAGAAGAAACAAACATGCTATGAACACAGGGATCACCAAAAATAAAAAAAATCATTTTGTTGAACCATTACATTACCATTACAGCAGACAAAAAAAACTATTAAAAACACTTAAAAAGTAAAAAGTGACATGTAGATAACAATATTAAACCACAATAGGGTTAAGTAACCCATGCATCTCCACCACTAACCAGGAGATATCTGAAGAATGGAAAACACTAAAGCAATACATCACCAACAAAAAAAAGATATATTTAAAATAGTCTACTTGCACTACTCAAATACAAGATAGGTTTAAGTGCAAGGCGCCCATTTATCCAAATAATGATGTAATAAAGAGAATGTACCATATGCTGCAGACAACAGGCACAAGCCAGGCAAAGACTAATAAAAACTGTTGGAGAAAGTCTCAAGACACATAATAGTGTCAGAGATCAAAGATCTAAATCCTTCAAAATATCATGGTGAAGTCCAAATTCAAAAGATGGTTGGAGGAAAGTAGTAGGGCAAAGTGCCCCCCGACGCGTGTCGCCACAAGACCTGTGGCTTCATCATGTATTTTCGTACACTGAGTTGTTTGGTCATTGTTCTCACTTTTTTTTTTAATGAAAATACACAATTGCGATGGAAAAATTTACATTTTTCATTTAGTTACATAATAATTCTGCACATACAGATATTCTTCAAAGAAAAACAAAACCTCACTTTTAATTTCTTAAATATTCAGGTTTATTAACCTTCTGGATTGACCGACAGCTCTGTAGTTGTTCAATAATAAAATTAATTGTCAAAAATACAAATTGCCTAATAATTGTGCACATGGTGTAGATACGATTGGGTTATTATACTGTGAGGGGGACCTGTAGATATGATTTGTTATACTATTGTAGGGGCATTTAGATGTAATTCTCCTCATCCTTGGATAAAAATAGCTCCCTAAAAAATGCCAAGAGGAGTATTTTGACCCTGCAATATGTAGTGACTCTTCTGATGCCGTATTTGCAACGCTAGTCAAGGGTCAACTGACAAACGAGTCCGTTCTGGACCAGCATTCATTAAAACCATCACATTTCATTAAAACAATAAATACAGTACAGACCAAAAGTTTGGACAGACCTTCTCATTTAAAGATTTTTCTGTATTTTCATGACTATGAAAATTATACGTTCACACTGAAGGCATCAAAACTATGAATTAACACATGTGGAATTATATACTTAACAAAAAAGTGTGAAACAACTGAAAATATGTCTTATATTCTAGGTTCTTCAAAGTAGCCACCTTTTGCTTTGATGACTGCTTTGCACACTCTTGGCATTCTCTTGATGAGCTTCAAGAGGTAGTCAATGGAAATGGTCTTCCAACAATCTTGAAGGAGTTCCCAGAGATGCTTAGCACTGGTTGGCCCTTTTGCCTTCACTCTTCGGTCCAGCTCACCCTAAACCATCTCGATTGGGTTCAGGTCTGGTGACTGTGGAGGCCAGGTCATCTGGCGTAGCACCCCATCACTCTCCCTCTTGGTCAAATAGCCCTTACACAGCCTGGAGGTGTGTTTGGGGTCATTGTCCTGTTGAAAAGTAAATGATGGTCCAACTAAACGCAAACCAGATGGAATAGCATGCCGCTGCAAGATGCTGTGGTAGCCATGCTGGTTCAGTATGCCTTCAATTTCGAATAAATCCACAACAGTGTCACCAGCAAAGCACGCCCACACCATCAAACCTCCTCCTCCATGCTTCACGGTCGGAACCAGGCATGTAGAGTCCATCCGTTCACCTTTTCTGCATCGCACAAAGACACGGTGGTTGGAACCAAAGATCTCAAATTTGGACTCATCAGACCAAAGCACAGATTTCCACTGGTCTAATGTCCATTCCTTGTGTTCTTTAGCCCAAACAAGTCTCTTCTGCTTGTTCCTGTCCTTAGCTGTGGTTTCCTAGCAGCTATTTTACCATGAAGGCCTGCTGCACAAAATCTCCTCTTAACAGTTGTTGTAGAGATGTGTCTGCTGCTAGAACTGTGTGTGGCATTGACCTGGTCTCTAATCTGAGCTGCTGTTAACCTGCGATTTCTGAGGCTGGTGACTCGGATAAACTTATCCTCAGAAGCAGAGGTGACTCTTGGTCTTCCTTTCCTGGGGTGGTCCTCATGTGAGCCAGTTTCTTTGTAGAACTTGATGGTTTTTGCAACTGCACTTGGGGACACTTTCAAAGTTTGCCCAATTTTTCGCACTGACTGACCTTCATTTCTTAAAGTAATGATGGCCACTCGTTTTTCTTTACTTAGAATTTGTATTATAGTAAAAAAAAAACAGCTAACAGTCTATTCAGTAGGACTATCAGCTGTGTATCCACCAGACTTCTGCACCACACAACTGATGGTCCCAACCCCATTTATAAGGCAAGAAATCCCACTTATTAAACCTGACAGGGCACACCTGTGAAGTGAAAACCATTTCCAGTGACTACCTCTTGAAGCTCATCAAGAGAATGCCAAGAGTGTACAAAGCAGTCATCAAAGCAAATGGTGGCTACTTTGAAGAACCTAGAATATAAGAAATATTTTCAGTTGTTTCACACTTTTTTGTTAAGTATATAATTCTACATGTGTTAATTCATAGTTTTGATGCCTTCAGTGTGAATGTACAATTTTCATAGTCATGAAAATACAGAAAAATCTTTAAATGAGAAGGTGTCTCCAAACTTTTGGTCTGTACTGTATATGTATACTTAAAGGGGGTTTTCCCACAAACAAAAGTTGATTTTAATCAATAAATCTTGGAATAATAATAAGTTCCACAATTGGATGTTTATCAATAAAATGCTCCTGTGCGGAGATAATCTTATAAATGTGCCCCTGCTGTGTACTGTGTAATGGCTGTGTCTGACTGTGCAGGAACATGGTCTGATCATACCACATCCAATTGTGGAACTTATTATTATTCCAAGATCTATTGATTAAAATGAACTTTTATTTGTGGGAAAACCCCTTTAAGTGTAATCAAAGAGATCCTTTTGGACAAAATTATCAAACTGCAACTCCCCTCACCGACAGAGTAAAGCTGATTGTGGGGGTCCTATTGCTAGACGTCCTATCAACCACCTGTTAATCCCTTGCCAACCATGGTCTCATTTCTCTAAGTAAAGTCTAGCTAACAAAGGGAGCCCAACCGGCATGTCTCGCTCTACAATTAGGATTGTCTTATCCACGCAAGCCATTGGCATCGTCATTGGCATTGAACTCACCTGTCGAATCAATGTTTTATTTCTGGACTCTCTATTTAAAACCACAGAATCTGAACATTTCCCTACTGAATGTCCTTTACAAGTCACATATGAAGCCGCTGCTCTTTACTAGCATTTAAAGTAGATTCCTATTAGCAGACACGTAATTTAGGAGCTGAAGAAGGGGGCGTAAAGTATGAGCCCTTTGCATTGACTTTATGTCAAGTAGAAGACATGCTTTACAATGCAGTGCTCATGGTCCGTGAACATGCGAAGAGGAACAGTTTCATTTTACAGACACTGCATGGAAAAAGAATAAAAAACGCTATCCTACTTGATATTTTAATTAGTAGCCTGAGATACGTTTCTCACATCTCAATGGAAACGTAGGAGACACTCAGCCATTATAAGAGGTACCTGTCCGCTGAGTGCTTTCTGGAGGCGCTCTACTGTGCTGTGCACAAGAAAGCAGTAATCCGCGCTCTATTCTGTAGGTCACAACAAACAACGAGATTAGAAAATTTGGATGAACAGAAATGGTACAACAGGGGGAGGTGGGGTAATTGCTGATTTTAGATCCACATTGTAAGGTGGCTAACGGACACATAGTTGATGGGAGGTATGCGTCGCAGAGATGGCTGTCCTCTGTGATGTAACCCAGATTGTTGCTCTAGTGCACGTAAGCACTAAGATGATTGTTTGGTGCACCTGGGAGCCGGGTTATGGGTAGTTGGAGAGATGGGTGAGTCCAGCTACCCACATACCTCACCTCTGTGTGTGGTTAAGGTATAAAATGGAGGCCGTTGTTTGGCACATGGTCTGTGTGTTTGGAGGAAGAAGGCCTCCTGTGTGTTGCCTCCCGACTGAGCCAGTGGACTGGATGCTACCCAGCCTGTGTGCCCACAGGACTGGCTGACCAGAGACTTTGCCTGAAGGACTCTTTACTTTGTTTTTGCCTGGACTAAAGGCTGTTTGTTTTCTTGTTGCCTGGTTTATGACATAATAAACCGACATGAACATTTAAAAGGAACATGCTTCCTGTTTGCCTCCCAACACACCTGAGTGAGTAGAACCCCCACAGCATATAGATCAGATTTTAGTCCCTTGTATGTAAATAGGTAGGACATTGCTTCTGAGGGCTCTTACAGACATCCGCCATCAGCAACCCCATCTCAGATCGCAATGCACGGACTGACCGCACTTCGCAATCGAGCATGATGGCCTTCATAGAAATATATCAAGTGGTCACGGTTAAAGTCGGGAGATGCATGGTCAGTCCGAGATCGGGCCAATGATGGCGGACGTCTGAAAGAGCCCTTAGGTGTTTGGTGGTAGTTGTAGAAATGCACTTATGCATGTGTCTGCCATAAATTAGTATTCCTGACATGAATGGCACCAGAAACTTAGCACTACTTGGATTAGAACAGGTGTATTTGGCCAATTACAGTTAATCTGCACTTGGAGAGATCAAGAAAGATCTAGTATAAAAAAAAAAAAAAAAAAGTCTACTGGCGATCATGGTGAACTTTGAAGTCAAATCCTTGTTGCAGATACATATATGTACACATCTATATCTCACCAGCAGTATCACGTATCACTTATTTATTCTGCATTTCGTATATAGCGGCATCATATTCTGCAGCGCTTTACAGACATGATCAACTATCCCCATTGGGGCTCACAATTTATGTTCCCTATCAGTATGCCTTTGGAGTGTGGAAGAAAACTGGAGAACCTGGAGGAAACTCACACAAACACTGGGAGAACATACAAACTCTTTGGTTGGATTTTAACCCAGGACCCTAGTACTGCAAAGCAACAGTGCTAACCACTGAGCCACCATGCTGCCGACTTAGGCTGTGTGCCCACTATGCGTTTTTTAAGCGTTTCCGCAGCAGCAATTCCGCGGCAGAAAAGCTTAAAAAACGCTTGGTAGAAGTCCTGCCATGTTCCCCAATGATAATCCGCATGTGCTGTGCACATGCTGCGGATTATCATTGCAGAAAAATACGTAGCACTACCAATTATTTTGCGGAATCGCGGCATTTTCGCTGCCATTGACTTGCATTGGACCGCATGACATCCGCATCACTGCATCTGCAGATGCGGATTCTATGCGTTTCAATGTGCGGATGGTACCCGGGTCTGGAGAAGAGGAGACTCTCCTCCGGACCCGGGTACCATAGTACTTGTAAAAAAAAAAAAAAAAAAAAAAGGAATAAAATAAAAAAATATACCTTATACTTACCTTCTGATGGCCCCCAGTGTCCTTATCGATGGGGGCCATCACATGACTAAATGACCCGTCACATGACTAAATTACATCATGGCAGGTCCTTTTAGTCCACCGCAAGCTGCTGGCAAGCCAAGACGCATCGGATAAGGACACCGGGGGCCATCAGAAGGCAAGTATAATATTTATTTTTTACCATTCTTTTATGGTCACACTATATAAATCCATGCCGGTTGCATAGATCTATATAGTATATCCCAGCATTCATCCATTATTGTCCATTTTTCCCCCCATTTGACTCCTATTACAGGAGATAAGTCATGTCCCCCTCTACCTCATCACTGTGTTTAATCTGGCTGTAAAACAACTGGCTGCAGCAGAAGCCTCCCTGCTGAGATCTATGTGTGATAGGACTAGAGGTCCCTATGCCCCAGCAGCCTTTTAGTTACGGGGTGAAGCTACAGTCAATCATCA
The DNA here is from genome assembly GCF_046119375.1 of Phyllobates terribilis. Taxonomy (NCBI): domain Eukaryota; kingdom Metazoa; phylum Chordata; class Amphibia; order Anura; family Dendrobatidae; genus Phyllobates; species Phyllobates terribilis. The sequence continues at coordinate 100,048,501 of NW_027362767.1, forward strand.
ACTGAAGATGGAACTAATGAGACCGAGGAGAACACCTTTTTTCTCTACAGGATTTCTACAAGACAGACTGCTTCAGGATCATGCAGAAAACACTGCAGCCTAAGGCCCAACTAAGACGTCCGTGTTTTATCTGAGATTCTCATTGTTAAACACATATCCATTATACACTGTGAGCAAATGGAATTTAAGCACTGGCACTTATATGGATAAGTGCCAGCGCTCTGATGGCGTCCTAGTTGCATTTGTGTGCTGTCACTTTTTTCCTGTCAGATGCTAGGAGAAGTTTGAGAAACCTCCATCAGATACATATTGAATACAATAAAAAACAGATGAAACTGATGATACAAATGGACACCCTGACCAAATCAAAATCTAATCCAGAACACTGATGGAAATCGGGCCATTTGTGCATGCACAAAGAATAACAATAATTCATGTCTGAATGAGGCCTGACACTATTGTTCTTGTTTAATGTAGGCAATCATTTTATATGTTTACTAGAGGTCACACAGACTGTAGCTAGTTGAAGCTTTTGGTAGATCAATGCAAAAGGGCAATGACGAAAACAAGTATTATTAAAGCTCTATTTTTGCACATTAACACATTCATACTGCTGACTACAAAAAACTGTAAGCAGTACACATGGCACAGCAGTAACCGCGTAATTCAGCGGGATATAAATATGGATACCCCGCAAGATAACCACGGAAATCTGACAACGCTTCTCAGTATAAGGGGTAGTCAGACGGCCAGATAAATTGGACCGCAAATCTTTAATTGGTCGCAGCTCATCTGACCCGAGTGTCACAGCTGCATAGAAATACACGAAGCCATCATGCTTGAGAGAACCGCCAGCAAGTCCAAGCATTGCGGTCCGATTTATACAGCCGCCTGACTGCACCATAACAGTGAACAGTTAAAAAAATATGAGTTAAAGAATCTGTCAACTGGATTTTGCCTGCTAATCTTAGAGCAGCATAATAAAGAGACAGAGACCCTGATTCCAGTGATTTGTCACTTAGTGGGCTGCTTGCTGTAGTTTTGATAAAATCACTGACTTATCAGAAGATTAGTCGCTAGAGAACTAGTAAACCCGTTGCCAGGTAGTCCTCCATGTTAATGAGCTCTGTATAGCCCAGCCCCCACCACTGATTGGTAGCTTTCTGCCTATGCACAGTGTCCACAGAAAGCTGCCTATCAGTGGTGTGGGCGGGGTTATACAGAGCTCTGCATTCAGAGAACGGCTAGATCTGCAGCAGATAAAAGTAGTAATTTTATCAAAACTGCAGCAAACTGTTGCTGGAATCAGGGTCTCTGTCCCTACATTAGATGTGTGTAGCAGAAACCTGTTGACAGATTCCTTTCAACAGTCTCCGTATGGTCTACCTGATAGACAGATGTATGTGCGGTATTCTCCTTGTCCTCCGGTTGCTAGGAATGGAATTTTTTTCTTGGTCCTCCGTTTTACAAGCACGGCCCCCAGCATACGCTCATCTTGGGGAGAGAAAACCTCCTTGCTAATAGTGGCTTTAGCAGACATAGCGCGTACGATTAGGGTGAAGCGTCACCTAGAGGGGTTAAAGAACGGAAAACATTCAGAACCTTATCTATGAATGGATAAAAGTAGCTGTATATTGATTATACATGACTATAAAACTTCACATACATTATACTCAAACACAAAAATAAAGTAAAAAAATAGAAATTAGTGATACACATTTACCGCTATATTTGTGCTGCAGCCACTCATGTTACAGTCCCTTCTAAACTCTCTTCCACCATGTCTAATGAAGCTGCAGACAACCGGCTAATTGCTATTCCCGCATGGCCGACCGTGACGTCAAATCCATTCTCTACTGCCTTGCCAGCAAGGCTGCAAGTTTATTAATGCCGGCCGCTGCTGTTAGTACAATAGTGCCAGAGAATGTGACACTGGACATATGGGTAAGTGCTATCTGACCATTGCGGGTTTTAGGGATTGAACTAAAATGACAGAATATTGAAAACAATGCAGATTTTCATTGCAGATTACCATTTCCCCCACTTAACAGCTTTCAAGGATTTTCGGTTTCCTCTTTAGGAACGATCACACTGCCAATTATCTGGATGAAAGTGTCTCAGTGAAGCAATTATTCTGAAGGTGACACTGCTATCAGATGTAGAAAGCACTATTGACCAGGCAACATCCCAAGACACTGAAAAGAAGCAACATTAAGGAAAAGGCTTCCCAGAGTCAAACATAATGCATAGTAAAACATTTATTTTTTTGTGACACACACACACACACACACACACACACACACACACACACACACCCCTATAGCCTCATAAGCCCCAGATGAAGCTGGATAGCGGCGAAACAGACAACATTCCAAGACACTGAAAAGAAGCAACATTACAGAAAAGTCTTCTCAGAGTCAAACGCAATGCATAGTAATACATTTCTTTTTTTGTGTATAGAAAAAAGATAAGGAAAAAAAAAAAAATCTTGGACAGCAGGGGGTAGTATATATACACAACAACCATAGCCTCAAAAGCCCTAGAGGAAGCTGGACAGCGGTGAAACAGGCAACATCCCAAGACACTGAAAAGAAGCAACATTAAGAAAAAGGTTTCCCAGAGTCAAACACAATGCATAGTAAAACATTTCCTTTTTTGTGGATTTAAAAAAATGTGGGTGGAATATATACACAACAACCATAGCCTCAAAAGCCCTGGAGGAAGCTGGATAGTGGCGAAACATTATGTAATGTTTAGGCTTTAAAGACATTTCATCCACTCGTATCACAGTGAAAACATGGACTGTACTGCAATCAGCAATTTGATAACAATGAGTCGACTGTGTGTTTTCAAAGGAGAAAGAGGAGAAAGTTGCTGCTAGACACCTCAAGCGACTAATTTCTACAGAGTACACAAAAGTATAGGACATTAATACTCAACAAGCCCAATAACCCTCTACCCAAAATAATCTGTTGGGGAAATAGTTGGAAGGCCCCCATACACATTAGAAGGTAGGGTTGGCTGAATTTTCTAATGGGTATGAGACGCTTAAAGTGGGTTTTCCCACTCCCAATATTTTGAGAATACTCTTAGAACTTTCATAAACTTTTAGAAGCATGCCTATTATATGTTCCTTGCCCTCCAACGCAGGTTGCTTTTTTTTTTTCTGACCCTATAGTCCTCGAATATTTTTTTTGCATAGAGGCTGAAATAGGCGGGCCGGACTGTAAGGTCTAATCAGGTGGCTCCCGTTAGGATGGTAGACACTACGCTGCCCATGAGTACACAGCCATCATCGTTGTGGCACTTATCTGCCTTTATTGGTGCATAACTTTGGTGTACACGTGGTGGTCTTTCACACTCCATGCAATTGTAGTTAGATGCATATACATCTAATCAAGCAGGTCCTTGGCATGGCTCTATGCTTAGGTAGCCTGCCCTCTCCCCAATACGTCTGCTCAGTTGCAGTTCTATGGGAATGGAGATGCTGCCAGATCCGTTTCTTGCCTCTTACACACTGACAAGCCACCACTCTTAGGGCCTGATACATCAAGACAGGCATGAACAGCACCATTCTTGATGTATCAATCCCTAAGGGGGGTGGCTTGATACATCAAGACCGGCGTTGTTCATGCCGGTCTTGATGAGTAAACGGGCTGGAGTCAGACGCTCCTGATTCATGGAGATGTGTATGCCGGACGAGTGGTGTAAACCTCTGTGTGCGCCTTGCCACAAAGATTCGAGGCAAGGTGAACGCCACCACTCGTCAAGAATTTGACAAGCGGCGGTCGCCACGTCCCCGTTTTGCCTGCTTTGTCAGAGCTGGGTGGAAATAGTGTGAGAATGCCAAAAGTAGCATAATTTTTGTGCAGCCGTTCGTGGTGCCAAAATTATGTGACTTATCAAAGCTTTATACATCAAAATACTGGGGTAAAAGCTTTGTTGAATCGGGCCCTTAAGTGTTTAATGCATGGTGACCTCACGCACGAGTGCGTCCTCCTCTGATACACCATATCTAGTGCACAAGCATTGCCGGCATATGCCCGCTGCTTCCTCCAGCGTCGGCCTCAGGACTTTGCCCTTTCCAGCACACATCAACTTACGGTAGTTTTGCCTCCACGAGCCACATGCTTTCTACTGAGCAGTGAACTATTCTAAAGAAGACCAGAACTGGCCGAAACGTTAACTACTGCAAATAGTTGACAAACTGTACAATACTTTAGTTATTGCATACATTTTTGGAGTGCCAAATTCATCCATTTACCCATTGCCAGCATAGCCATCTGTGACTGACCGGAAAGAAACCATGCATGCTCGTCCTGTAATACATCACACTACTACAGATCCTATCCCATGATGACCTGGTGCAAGCAGCGGTAAGTTAGGAGGACAATTTCATGGAGTATACGGTATAAATAATGGACTATTATTTATTTTGTACTTATTGCATAATATAGCCACTGGGAATACCACTTTAAAGGGAACCTAAATAAAGCTGCCCCAACCACAGGCAGCATGATTCAGAAAATGTCTGCGTTATTACAGTTATGTAGGGCGTACTCTGGAATGCTGCAGCGTTTTGGAGAAAACATGCTTTACAAAGCTGGCCAGGGACAGTGTGTCTTGTATAACTAGTCCCAGACTGGTCCCAGTGGCTTCTTCTCATTCCCCATGACTGACCAGGAGTGATCTGTGAGTCTAGCGGAGCAGCCGCTAAGGACCGGCCTCGGACTAGTTATACAAGACACACTGTCCCCAGATGGGTTTTCAAAGTATGTTTATTCTGTAACGCTGTCTGTAATAACGCAGCCGGCCTCTTATTCACGCTGCCTGTGGTTTGAGAAGCTTGAATCATCCGACACCTTCCCTTTAACTCAAACCGCAAACAACCCAATTCAAATTTACGGGACAGTTGTAGAAAATTGAAAAAAGAAAAAGAAAAATTTGGCTAGTTGAGAAAGTTGTAACCTAGAGGAATGTGATCACGTACTTTTTTTCCCCCCTATGAAGCAAGGTCTACAACGAAGGTTCTGTTTAGTGTTTAAAGAGGACCTTTCACAAAATGTTTCATTTTGAAGTGGACACGGATGTAATAGTGGTTGCAGAGCGGAATGATACTTTTTTTTCCCCAAGTTTGACTCTGCATTGCAGAGATATTAACAATCAAAGTACTTGGCCCCTAATGAGTTAGTGTTAATTCAAGTGGGTGTTATCAGAACGTTTTCACTGGGGGCGTGTGTTTCATTCCTGTGTGATCGTGACCAATCATAAGCAGGAGACAAAAAAGTCAGTGGATAGAAAAACATGCCCCCACCAAAGCTTAGAGCAGGTTTCTCAGTGTTTGAGATATAATGATACAGCTCTGATCTCCTGGTCTAACCTCTTGTATGAGTCAGTGTCGGGGGAGGGGCAGCACAGCCGAGTTTAGCTGTGTCACATTGCAAACAAACCTTTATATTAGCCTTGCTAATTAGTGAGTGTGTCACTAATCACATTTATGTCTGCTGTGGTCCACTTGTAATTGCTCTGCAGAGAGATCAAAGCTGTCATCATTACATCTCACACAGGAGCATTCTGTTCTGGGTTACTCCTGTGCAAGTGTAATGAGACAATGGTAAGATCTCACTGCAGAGTAATTACAAGTTGTGCACAACAAGCATGAATATGATTACTAATACATTCACATGTGGGCGAAGGGTAGAACAGCAGAGATGACAGTCCTATTACAGGAGGACAGCTGACAGAAGGGTTTGTAATGTGACACAGCTAAACTCAGCTGCACTATCCCCCCCCCCCCCCTCATGGAGGTTAAATCAGGAGATCAGAACTGTATCATTACATCTTACACACTGAGAAATCTGCTCTAATCTATGGTTTGTTTTTCATTCCTTTGAGTGTTGCTGCCTGATTATGATTGGTCAGCTTCATAGGAGGACAAACCCCCAGAGAAAACTGTCTGAGAACACCCACTTGAACTTACAAAAAGTTAACTCATTAGGGGCCAAATGCTTTGATTGCTAATATCTCTGCAATGGAGGTGTAAAATTAAAAAGAAAAAAAAAAGTTTTATTTCGCTGTGCAGACACTATTACATCGTGTGTCCAGTGTAACATGAAAAATAAAGTGAAAGGTCCTCTTTAACAAACTGGTATCCATCCCCCAGAAGCAGAGAGTATAGTACATTACACACGATATACAGTGGGGAAATAAGTAAGTATTTGATCCCTTGCTGTTTTAGACATGAAAAGTCTATAATTTTAAGGGTAGGTTAATTTTAACATTGAGAGATAGAATATCCAAAAAAATCAAGAATATCACATTGTATAAATTAGATACATTTATAAGCATTTTGCAGTGAGAAATAAGTATTTGATCCCCTACAAACCATTATGAGTTCTGGCTCCTACAGACCAGTTAGACACTCCTAGTCAACTCGTTACCTGCATTAAAGACAGCTGTCTTACATAGTCACCTGTATAAAAGACTCCTGTCCACAGACTCAATTAATCAGTCAAGACTCTAACCTCTACAATATGGGCAAGACCAAAGAGCTTTCTAAGGATGTCAGGGACAAGATCATAGACCTGCACAAAGCAGGAATGGGCTACAAAACCATAAGTAAGATGCTTGGTGAGAAGGAGACAACTGTTGGTGCAATAGGAAGAAAATGGAAGAAACACAAAATGACTTAATTGATATCGATCTGGGGCACCATGCAAAATCTCACCTAGTGGAGTATCCTTGATCATGAGGAAGGTGAGAGATAAGCCTAAAACTACACAGGGGGAACTTGTTAATGATCTCAAGGCAGCTGGGACCACAGTCACCAAGAAAACCATTGGTAACACATTAGATGATCTGCAAAGAGGAGTGGACCAAAATTCCTCCTAACATGTCCACAAACCTCATCATCAACTACAAAAAGCGTCTGAATGCTGTGCTTGCCAACAAGGGTTTTGCCACAAAGTATTAAGTGTTGTTTGCCAGAGGGATCAAATACTTATTTCTCACTGCAAAATGCAAATAAATTTATCTAATTTATACAATGTGATTTTCTTGATTTCTTTTGGATATTCTATCTCTCAATGTTAAAATTAACCTACCCTTAAAATTATTGCATGTTCATGTCTTTGCCAGTGGGCAAACTTACCAAAACAGTAAGGGATAAAATACGTATTTCCCCCACTGTATATGTATGTGTGTATATATACACACAGTCTCATGCTTAAAGTGGTTAATACATAAAGTTAAAAGGGGAAAGATTTTCTAATATCACAAATGTGCATATACTGACTAAGCTTCCATCTTTCCATCATCGCCTGAAATCACACTTGTCATAGGTTTACATAGTAACTAAACAGAATTGAGTATATTATTTCCTTTAGAAAGTTCTCTTTCTATTTCAGCAGAATGTATCTGCAGCGCATCTGTGCTGTGCTCTACAACATGCTGGTCACTGTGCTCTTCAGATGCGGTTTTGTGATGAGCAGATCTATCTGCAGATACAGTATCTTCCCTAAGGCAGGAAACATTCATCAGCATCTGTGGGAAGGAAGGTTCCCAGCACAGACTGGAAGCAGGACATCTGTTCAGGCAGCCACCTCCCGACACAGGTAATAACAAAAGAGAATGCCGCAGATTCACCGTTCTGACAGGCAGTGTGGGTGCTGAACGGTGGAGCGAGGAGGCAGAGAAGATCAGCATAAAAGGCAGAATAAAAAAAGGCAAATACATTTCATTTTCCCATTTTTTACTCTTTGAACAGTCTATAATTTCCAAGTTACACTAAGCTTTGAAGTTCAATCTGACAATTCTAAGCCTGGATACCAATAACATACATATGAAAACGGAAGTGAAATCAAAAGAAGAAATACCACTAAATCCTTTTTTTTTCCTCCATTTTTTATAGCATTTAACCTACAATTTATAAATACATTATAGTGATTCTATCAGAGCACAGGAAGAATTAGCTCACATATCTGCATAATTAACTTTCCGCATCTTGGTAGATACATTCACTACCACTTGGTTGGCTTACATAATGGTGGCACAATTAGGGTTCCTCCTGTTCATTGTATAATGAGGTGCAAAAAGTCTCACTGGGGTGGTCTGAAATGAATAGTGATTTTCATGCTAAAGATCTCTAATTATTTTAATAGTATAAAAGTTTTTCTCATATGGTTTAATTAAAAAGTCCCTACCCTTCCCTCCCTAATCAAACTGCATGATTTCATTTATCTATCTATTTTATTTATTTCCATCTCGATGACGCTTCATTTGAGAATCCTCAGTGCATGCTGGGATGTTCAAATGAAGCATCATCAGGGGGCAGAGGCTGCGATCACTGCCACAACCTGTCCCCACCATGAAACAAAGTCATCAGTGACAACAGTTTCAGGGGCTACTCCACTGAGCATGCGTTGGTTGTCAATTCCGACGTATGATCAGTATGAGCTCCCTTTTTACTGTGTAATATTCTTCTCGGTGCACAGTGGCAGTGCGCTCCCTCGACGGTTCTAATTAGAGGAAGTTTTGTTCTGTTGCCAAAACGTCACTTTTAAGTAGAGCCGATGAGGGAGCGCACTGCCACTGTGCACAGAGAACAATATTACACAGTAAATGACAAATGACACAAGCTCAAAAAATAACAAAGTAGTTAGATTAGAGAGGGAAAAATAGGGACTTTGTTAATAGAACCATATTAGAAAAACTATTAAAATAAAGACAGAAGCATTTAGGATGAAAATACATTTTATATTCGGACCAACCCTGTAAAACAATAAATAACTGACTTTTTTTTTTTGCACAAACAGTCATAATTCTGTTGCATTATTAATTTGCACAATATCTGTAATAAGGGCAAACTGCGCTGGGTCCATACTGTATCTCCAGATGCCTAGGATTGTTCAAAAAGAATATGGTGTTCTATGGAACCTTAAGTTAACAGTAAGGACTCCACGTGACTAACAGGATCTCACATCTGTTTAGGATCCACTCGAGAGATTTGCATTGGAAACATTGAATTTAGTTTTTGCCAGCGCTGGTTTTCATAAATGAGGTCTTGTGTGTTTGCAGATCCTTTATAGTCGTCACTGCCTACACTACACAAACATCCTATATAGTGCAGCTGGCAAACACCTCTGTGCTCAGAAGAGAATTGCTGGCTGATTGGCAGTCGCAAAGCTTCTATTCCTCTATTGCAAGAGATATTTACAAGGCACAAAAACAGGAGGAAATAATTTTATCTGAACAGAATGTAGACGTGATGTGGCCACCAAAACACACTTTCGACAGATTTCATAGTCGCTCTTACGCTCCAAATATTCAGAGGCCTCAGCCGTCAAAGCCATAAAGTCAGAAATAAATAGCTTTTTTTACCCCCACTATTGTATGGAATATCCTAAAAGAGAAAAAAAAAAGACGTGGTGCTATCCAAGCGTAGGGAGTTTATGCCAAGTCTTAAAAGGGGAGTTGTATAAGAAAACTTTCTCACCTGATATAGTTGTGCTGCCTGAGGAACAACTCTCGTTTTGGTTTAGATTCAAAAGTGATAGACTGCAGCTATCCCTGGAGTGACCGGGGAAACCGCTTTCAGCAGCTTCCCACAGTAGAAGAATCAGAAATGGAGACCAGGATCAGCGCAGTCTTCTGTTGCCATGATTGAATCAAGGACGATGTCTTTTTGATTGCTTCAATGGAACCCTCGCCTTTCCATTCCTCCCACTTCCTTGTGGTGGAGAATATAAAGTTGGATATGTACAGTACAGACCAAAAGTTTGGACACACCTTCTCATTTAAAGATTTTTCTGTATTTTCATGACTATGAAAATTGTACATTCACACTGAAGGCATCAAAACTATGAATTAACACATGTGGAATTATATACTTAACAAAAAAGTGTGAAACAACTGAAAATATGTCTTATATTCTAGGTTCTTCAAAGTAGCCACCTTTTGCTTTGATGACTGCTTTGCACACTCTTGGCATTCTCTTGATGAGCTTCAAGAGGTAGTCACCGGAAATGGTCTTCCAACAATCTTGAAGGAGTTCCCAGAGATGCTTAGCACTGGTTGGCCCTTTTGCCTTCACTCTGCGGTCCAGCTCACCCACACACCATCTTGATTGGGTTCAGGTCTGGTGACTGTGGAGGCCAGGTCATCTGGCGTAGCACCCCATCACTCTCCCTCTTGGTCAAATAGCCCTTACACAGCCTGGAGGTGTGTTTGGGGTTATTGTCCTGTTGAAAAATAAATGATGGTCCAACAAAACGCATACCGGATGGAATAGCATGCCGCTGCAAGATGCTGTGGTAGCCATGCTGGTTCAGTATGCTTTCAATTTTGAATAAATCCCCAACAGTGTCACCAGCAAAGCACCACCACACCTCCTCCTCCATGCTTCACGGTGGGAACCAGGCATGTAGAGTCGATCCGTTTACCTTTTCTGCGTCGCACAAAGACACGGTGGTTGGAACCAAAGATCTCAAATTTGGACTCATCAGACCAAAGCACAGATTTCCACTGGTCTAATGTCCATTCCTTGTGTTCTTTAGCCCAAACAAGTCTCTTCTGCTTGTTGCCTGTCCTTAGCAGTGGTTTCCTAGCAGCTATTTTACCATGAAGGCCTGCTGCACAAAGTCTCCTCTTAACAGTTGTTGAAGAGATGTGTCTGCTGCTAGAACTCTGTGTGGCATTGACCTGGTCTCTAATCTGAGCTGCTGTTAACCTGCGATTTCTGAGGCTGGTGACTCGGATAAACTTATCCTCAGAAGCAAAGGTGACTCTTGGTCTTCTTTTCCTGGGGCGGTCCTCATGTGAGCCAGTTTCTTTGGAGCGCTTGATGGTTTTTGCAACTGCACTTGGGGACACTTTCAAAGTTTGTCCAATTTTTCGCACTGACTGACCTTCATTTCTTAAAGTAATTATGGCCACTCGTTTTTCTTTACTTAGCTGCTTTTTTCTTGCCATAATGCAAATTCTAACAGTCTATTCAGTAGGACTATCAGCTGTGTATCAACCAGACTTCTGCACAACACAACTGATGGTCCCAACCCCATTTATAAGGCAAGAAATCCCACTTATTAAACCTGACAGGGCACACCTGTGAAGTGAAAACCATTTCCGGTGACTACCTCTTGAAGCTCATCAAGAGAATGCCAAGAGTGTGCAAAGCAGTCATCAAAGCAAAAGGTGGCTACTTTGAAGAACCTAGAATATAAGACATATTTTCAGTTATTTCACACTTTTTTGCTAAGTATATAATTCCACATGTGTTAATTCATAGTTTTGATGCCTTCAGTGTGAATGTACAATTTTCATAGTCATGAAAATACAGAAAAATCTTTAAATGAGACGGTGTGTCCAAACTTTTGGTCTGTACTGTATATTTTTATTATATACCTGATAAAGACTATAAGCAGCCGAAACTAGTATTTTAATACTCTTATTTTTAAATAAATGCTCATTGAAGCAATCAAAAAGATACCGTTCTTGATTCAATCGTAGCAACAGAAGACCGCGTTGATCCTGGTCTCAATTTCTGATTTTTTTTTAAAACAGGATTTGTTTCGATCTCGAGCCATGGTGACTTGATGGATGAACGATCTGTAGGAAGATTGGTCTTATGCAAGCCAAGATAGGTACACTTGGGTCTTCTCCGCCGTTATCTTGATAGTATCAAGCCATCGGGTTGTTGGTCTTCCTCTTCACCATGTTCCTTCTATTATTCTGACAATGATGTCCTTCTCCAGTGATTACTCTCTTGTTATGATGCATTCAAAGTAGGCAAGTCATAGCTTGGTGATCCTTGCTTCGAGTGACATGTCTGGCTTGTTTTGTTCCAAAACAAATTATGTTTGAGTCATGTACAAGCCGTGTCTTCATCACCAGTGAAACATTCCTCGATTTGAAGACCTTGTCCAGTGACTTCATTGTTGACTTGCCCATAGCCATTCTCCTATTGACATTCGGGGTCATCGATGCATCTTGAGTTATCATCGATCTGAGTAGGTTGAAGACCTTTACAACTTCCAGTTTGTCACTGTCCATCTCAAATGTGTCCCGGTCGTACCTGGCAGTAGTTAATATCTCCGTCTTCTTTCTGTTAAGTAGCAGTCCCATGCTGGAGCTTTCCATCTTGACACTCGATAATAAGTCCTGCATTCCATCTACGCTTGCTGCTATCAATGTTATCTGCATATTTAAGATTGTTGATGATTCGTCCAGCAATTTTGATTCCTTCTTTTTTGGCAAGTCTAGCTTTCCTGAAAATAGCTTCTGCATATAAATTGAATAGAAATGGTGGCAGGATGCAGCCTTGACTGACGCCTCGATCTACTCTGAACCCATGAAGTGTCCCATTCAGACTGTTAAATGGCAACTTGCTAGAAAATAATGGTTTCACCACTAATAGATATTGGATTAGTAAGTCCCTTACATTTGTTAATGAATCTTTATGTAGTCCTGCCACGCTCCATTCTTTGGATGACCATTATAATTGGCATTGTATTATCGGTGTCTATATCCACACCCCATAGTGATGATCCGCAGGACATGACGACTCTCTTGGTACAGTCACGTTTCTTCCGAAGGACGTCTGCGTGCAATTCTGCTGCATAAGCTTGGAGAAGTCTATGGTTATGTCATAGGCAAGGAGCCTCCATTCATTCATCTAGGATTACAGATCAGGAAAGGAATGAATATGAACAGTGCCCAGGACACGAGCCGCTCACACAGACTATTTGTGCTGAAGCAGCACCGCTCACCCGGCAAGTAAAGCCAGATGAGCTGTAAAATGTTAATAGTGGTAATTAGGCAGGTAGAAGCTCGTATTAGTGCACAAAACTGTGTGGGCAGATGTTGCTCGTTTATTCTGGAACAGTGGGTGCAATAAGCATGGCTCCGGCGTGGGCATAGCAAGGCTGGCACTCACAGACAGATCAACTGGAACAATTAGCAGCATTATAAAAAGGAGATTGTGTCACTTCAGTTGGGAGCTAAAGCTTTCCATAGGGTTCCCCAGTACCAGAGCAGCACAGAGACATTCATATCACATTATCAAAATAAGCTCTATGCGGAGTAATTAGTGAAGTGACCCTCTGGTCCTGGGACCCCAAATATTACATGGAATTGGGTATAAGGAGCAACTCTTGGTTCCCTTGCTACCAATCTCCAATTTTATGGTCTTCTCTTCTTCCCCCCAGCATAGCCACAGCTTCCAAAACCACCAGATGCACAAGATGTGGGCTGAAAGTTCAAGACATACTCCATGTTCTCAAATGGCCATTGCAGTTCACTTCACAGCGGGACCCTAAAATGACAAATTGGTGGAAGCCAAAAAAAAAAAAAAAAAAAAAAAAAAAAAAAAAAAAGAGACCACCAGGTATTTTAGTTCAGAATTGAGCGTTAAATTTGGTTCCAAGACCAGGTGGTGGCTTCTTAAAGAGACCTTTCTGCCCAAATTGAACAATACATTGCAGACGTATAGATGACACACTAGGAGCCCATCTATTATTACACAATTATGCTGTGGTTCTGCAAAAGGCGGAAATAAAAAATAAAAGAATGAGAAGAGCAGGGATGTGGAGTCGGAGTCGTTATAAAATGGACCGACTCCAACTCCTAAAATATATAATAAATTGGGTACAGTAGTTCAATGCAGTTTGTCGGGAATATTTTTTCAATTAAAAACTGGGAAAGTTATGAAATGCTCTATAAATGTCTGTCCTATTCCTCATCTAAGGGTCTCGGCTTTTAGCTGAGATGAATCTGTGCTACAGTAAATTTATCACTTAAACATGAGCAATGTATGAGGAAGTCGGAGTCGGTGTCAAGGAAATTGAGGAGTCGGAGGTTTGGCTTACCGACTTCACAGCCCTGGAGAAGAGGGATATGGCCATAATCAGAAATATGGAAAAATACAAGTTAAAGGGGTTGTCCACTACTTAGACAACTCCTCCTCAATCCATCTGTTTCCCCCCAGTAAAATAATAACACCTATACTCACTTCTGGTGGGGTTAGGACTGGCTCCCCGAATGTTACACGATCCCTGCGGTCAATCAGCGCTGACTTTACTCTACTCTCTTACAGACGTAAATCGATATCCGGAGGAAGTGAGAGTAGCGACTGCTCTTTCACTTCTTCTGCATGTCTGATTTGTCTGAAGGAGGGGGAGTGAAGCCAGCACTGATTGGCCACAGGGATAGCATGACATAATATCATGCAATCCCCGGGATAGCCAGGGCCGACACTGCTGGAACAGTCTCCAGCACCGTAGGTGAGTATAAGTGTTATTTTAATGGGGGGGGCGGGGGGAAACAAGGTGATTGAGAAGGGGTTGTCCAAGTAGTGGACAACCTCTAAGCCAAATGTAAAATCACCCTCATCCTCCTGATTCTAAAGTCCCGAACTGATGACACTTGACATACGCAGCTATGTTATGTCCCTTTCATACACATCACTTTCACTGTTTATAGTAAATTATTTTAGACATAATCCTTTGGGGCAGGCTACAGGGAAAAATATTACTAAAAATACACAAAAAAACCCCCAGAAAATTCTATGCAAGAAGACTTTACGATATCTTTGTTTAGACTTTTCTTTTAAGTTCTTTGTATTGATTTGCAATAAGAAGGATATAACAATTGACAATCAAAACATTGCTAGCAGATGGTAAGTGCATGGTACAGAGTGATACCAGAGAAAATGTCAACGTGAGAACATGAACAAACACCGATAATTACACGTGTATTGACCAGAAGCAAAGATCAAGAGTGGCCTGATGTTGAGGCGTAAGCCTACCTGAAGGCCACCCATGTCTTCCAGGAGATACCCTGAGTATTAAAGTGTCGTCATGATTTTATCAAAATCTGCCCTTGACTAATCTTTAACATATATGGTTTTCATTTAAGATTTAGCTTTGCCCAAAACTTTGTCAATTCTTTTAATGTTTATGGGATTATGCAAAAGCAATTTAAACTTTAAAGTAACCATAGGGTCAGTGGGGGAGTAATAAGGGTTTACAAAGATGGCAACTGCATGTGAATAATGGAAAAATATATATTTTTATGAGTGGTATGATTCGGATCTATGTGATTCAAAGCCCAAATACATCCATCTACATTGTAGCTTAGGAAGATCTTTATGGGGGTCAATATACACAACATATATAAATATTGAAAAGAATTGAAAATCCCAACAATATGCGATGTGCGGACTCTTTAGGCCCTTAGCTCATTCCATGTGGCAATCATGCCAGAATCCAAAGTCTTTTACTCACCAGCATTGGGATTTGCTAATTAAACATACCAAGCCTATGTGATTAATTAATTCATTAGCTAATGTGAAATGTAGACTGACAAAGTTCCTGGAAGTTTTTCAGCAGCTCAGTGTATGGCATGCTTATTAAAAGAGTCTCAGGACTCACTGACTGGAGAAAGTTACATCATTATCACAGTTCTTGTTAAATTTTTCTCATAGGACTAAATTTCTGGAGGAACCAAGGGCCAAATATGAGAAAATCGAGGTAAAAAGAAACGTGACACGGTATGATAAAAAAAATAATAATTCACCTACCTTTTTTTTTAGCAATCACTTTTCACTATTACCTAGGATTCATTATTAAGCCTTGTTATTTATCATTTTTCCAAGCATCCCACCCCGCCTTTTTTTAAAAAAAAAACCAAAAACATATATATCCCCCCTTTTCCCACTGGCACTCTCTCCACAGTGGGGGTCCCTCTGGGAGATGGGGGACTATTATTTTTTTTATTTTATTTTTTCCATTAGTCATTTTTTATTTATCTCAGCAACCGCACATGTACTACTAATATTATTTTTCTCTCCTTTCTTCTATTATGGCTTTTCTGTAATCCGGTTGTTCCGTCCCTTCCCTTCCCATTGGCCCTCTCATCATAGTGGGGATCCCCATGGGAAGATGGGGGATATCCTTTATATTCTCTTTTTGCACACCTCATCTTTTCTTTCCCTCTTTTTTGATACCTTTTAGTCCATTATTGCACCTTTCCTTTTATATCTTGCATGGTTATTGACTATAGCATTATGGCTGCTCTGCATACTTAACAACTGTTCCATTTCTTTGTTGTATGATATCCCCATATAGGGTCTCTGTGCTATTGTTTTGGTTCGCTCCTGCAATTCTAACCTCCACCCACCAGAGAGAAGCAGTGTGCGTCTCAGCAGCTGGACCAGTACTCCGGTTTCCGCCATAACGCATCCACATGACGTCACACACACCCGCCGCCCCACAGATTTATCAGGGGGGCGCTCAACTTTGTGACATCAGCCGCTGAGTGCCGATATAAACAGATTCCAGCTGCAGTGGATAAGGACAATTCCCCTGATGTATTTAAATATTTTTCACTAAAACCCTCCAACACAGCTAAAGCAAAACGCGCTTTAGGGGTGCCCTCTTTTTACTTGTGCGGCAATTTCTGGGTTACTACTTTTGTCGCTTTAGCTCTCTCTACGTAATATTCTGTGTCTCACTAGAATATCATGCTTTATTTTGACATCACATAGGTAGCCATCTATAGGAAGGACTAGCACAGTGGCTACACCAAATTTATTTTATGTAGATGTGACACTGATAAAGGGAGGCATTAGCTGTCACATACATTACATACATCATTGGAATTCATATCCGCTTTCTGTTCAGATATAGTATTGGCTTTTCTAGTAAATGGAAGTCGTAGTTCAATTGGATCAGTTGTAGGAACAAGTCTGCAACATGAAAAGGTGAAAGTGCACCGAAATTCTGGTGACACACTGGGAAAACTGGAGGGTGTAACAGGGAGAAAACAATAGGTGGGTGGGGTGAGGAGAATGAAGCAAAAAAACAGATGAAGTTTCCCAGAAAAAGTTTTGGAAACTAGGAATCTGGTATAATTGGTCACATTTTTTATTGTGGGGACATTAAGGCTGGGTTCACATGTGGATTAAATCAAGCTAGAAATTTAGACGAAAATCCTAAATCAATATCTAAGTGTTATATGCAGATTTTGGTGAGATCTTTAACCTCTGCCTTGGAATAAGGGAAATCGAAGGGTGAACATTTCCAGCATTTTAATGAGAAATGAGGTATCCTGATGATTTTTGATGTTAAGAATTTTTGCAAACTAAGACCAAATGGGCTTTTTAAAATCCTGTTAATTTGCGGAGTTAAATGTTGGTGCGGATTTTGTAACAAAATGCAGGGTGTAAATCGGGCTGAAATAAAGTCAAACTGAAATGGTGAAATTGCTAACAAGACTCTTCGGGATATGCTCCAGAGTGGTTAATTTGTGTGAGAAGTGTTGGAACTGGATATATCCGAATGTTTTTCTTTTCTGCAGTGTGTGGCTTTTTATTTAGAACTTGTTCAGATGGAACAGTCATATTATGGCTATATTACAGGGGCCTTTAAAGAGAACCTAAATATTTCCAGAATCCGTCCTTCCCCTCAACCCTCAATCTACTAAACTGCTTCTGCATGCCATCATCGTCTCCCGCCTCGACTACTGCAACACCCTCCTCTGTGGCCTACCTGCTAACACTCTCGCAACTCTCCAGTCCATCCTCAACTCTGCTGCGCGACTAGTTCATCTCTCGCCTCGCTACTCCTCTGCTACCCCCCTTTGCAAATCCCTTCACTGGCTCCCAACTGCCCAGCATATCCAGTTCAAACTACTAACACTGACCTACAAAGCCATCCATAACCTATGAACTAATCTCCCGATATACACTGTGTTCCAAATTATTATGCAAATAATATTTTCTCAGATTTTCCCAAATTACCTATATGAATTGCAGTCATTGTAACTTTCCAGTCAAATAACTATTAGAGTACAATTGAAAGGTTTTTGTACAAACTGCCTATGTTAACAGTATATTTTTAAAAAAATAAAAAACTCAAACTGCACTCAAAATGCATGTTCCAAATTATTATGCACAGCAGTTTTCAACCTTTTCATTTTAATAAAGAACAAAAAAATGGTCATTTTTGAAATTATATGCATTAGCAGGTTATTACAAACTGAAATCAAACAGTTTTCAACTCAAAACTTTATTCTAGGCGATGTTACATTTGCACATAGGACCCTTTGTTCGAAAGGAGCTTCTGAACTCTCTCGTCCATTGAATTTGTCAGGTTTTGGATGGTTTCTGCTTTAATTGTTTTGCATGAGGACAGAATACCCTCCCAGAGCTGTTGCTTAGATGTGAACTGCCTCCTGCCATCATAGACACTCCTTTTGATGATGCTCCAGAGGTTCTCAATGGGGTTGAGGTCAGGGGAGCATGGGTGCCACACCATAAGTTTGTCCCCTTTTATGCCCATAGCAGCCAGAGATGCAGATGTGTTATGTGCAGCATGAGACGGTGCATTATCATGCATGAAAATGATCTTGCTGCGGAATGCACGGTTCTTCTTCTTGAACCATGGAAGAAAGTGCTGTTTGAGAAACTCCACATACATTATGGAGTTCATCTTTACCCCTTCAGGGATCCTAAAAGGGCCGACAATCTCTCTCCCCATGATTCCAGCCCAAAACATTACTCCACCTCCTCCATGTTAGCGCCGTAGCCGTGTTTGCATGGGGTGTCCATCAACCAGCCATCCTCCACTCCATCCATCTGGACCATCGAGAGCATTTCATGCATGATAATGCTCCGTCTCATGCTGCACATAACACATCTGCATCTCTGGCTGCTATGGGCATAAAAAGGGACAAACTTATGGTGTGGCACCCATGCTCCCCTGACCTCAACCCCATTGAGAACCTCTGGAGCATCATCAAAAGGAGTGTCTATGATGGCGGGAGGCAGTTCACATCTAAGCAACAGCTCTGGGAGGGTATTCTGTCCTCATGCAAAACAATTGAAGCAGAAACCATCCAAAACCTGACAAATTCAATGGACGAGAGAGTTCAGAAGCTCCTTTCGAACAAGAGGTCCTATGTGCAAATGTAACATCACCTAGAATAAAGTTTTGAGTTGAAAACTGTTTGATTTCAGTTTGTAATAACCTGCTAATGCTTATAATTTCAAAAATGACCCTTTTTTTGTTCTTTATTAAAATGAAAAGGTTGAAAACTCTGCTGTGCATAATAATTTGGAACATGCATTTTGAGTGCAGTTTGAGTTTTTTTTTTTTTAAATATACTGTTATCATAGGCAGTTTGCACAAAAACCTTTCAATTGTACTCTAATAGTTATTTGACTGGAAAGTTACAATGACTGCAATTCATATAGGTAATTTGGGAAAATCTGAGAAAATATTATTTGCATAATAATTTGGAACACAGTGTATATTCCCTTACGTAATCTTCGGTCATCCCAAGACCTCCTTCTTTCCTCCACACTTATTCGTTCCTCAACCACTCGCCTCCAAGATTTCTCCTGAATATCCCCCATCCTCTGGAATTCTGTGCTTTAACATGTCTGATTATCCGCCATACTCGGATCCTTCAGACGGAACCTGAAAACCCATCTCTTCAGGAAAGCTTAGAGCCTGCCATGACCTCGCTGCCGCCTCAACAACGCTGAAGCTACTGCAACCCCTCAACCTACTGTCTCCTTCCCCATTCCTGTAGAATGTAAGCCCGCAAAGGCAGAGTCCTCTTCCCTCTGTACCAGTCTATCATTGTTAGTTGGTTTACTGTAAGTGATATCAGTATTTGGTATGTAACTCCTTCTTATGTACAGCACCATGGAATCAGTGGCGCTATATAAATAAATAATAATAATAACAACAACAACCTGTCTCCAGGTTTGACCGATATGAGATACGGCCACCACCTTTTAAGCCTGATATAGAGCATTCTAATATGCTGTATATAAGCCCCCTATCCAGCCTGCAAGACAAGAAAAAAAGAGCTTTTATTATACTCACCTGGGGGGCGGTCCAGTCCGAGGGGCGTTGCTGGTGTTGGTCCGGCGCCTCCCTCCTTCTTGCGATGCCGTCCTCCTTCTTACTTCGTGTGGATGAGGCGTCCTATGTCATCCACACAGTCTCCCCGGCATCGCGCACCTGCGCAGGCACACTTCTCTGCCCTGACTAGAACAGAGTAAAGTACTGCAGTGCGCAGGCGCCGGGGCTCTTTGACCAGCTCCCGGAACCTGTGCACTACAATACTTTGCTCTGCCCTAGTCAGGGCAGAGACGTGTGCCTGCGCAGGAGCGTGATGCCGGGGAGACTGTGTGGATGATGTAGGACGCGTCATCCACACAAAGCAAAAAGGAGGACGGCATTGCAAGAAGGAGGGAGGCGCCGGACCAGGACGAGCAACACCCCTCGGACCCGAGCGCCCCCAGTTGAGTAGAATAAAAGCTCTTTTTCTTGTCTTGCAGGCTGGATCGGCGGCTTATGTACAGCATATTAGAAAGCTGTATATCAGGCCTAAAAGGTGGTGGCCGTATCTCATATCGGTCAAACCTGGTGACAGTCGCTTTAAAATATTAGATAAGGAATGTTACTCAGATGTTCATTACACTACTGATAATTATGTAGAACATGCCTTTCACAGTATACAACATAAATATATGATAGATGCAAGCCCCACCTATCTGAAGGACGGTAAATGGAAAAGTGGCTGCACAGGCGCGGCTCTCCACTTTTCACCTCAATGGATTTTCTGAAGATAGTAAAGCAAATTGCCAAAATCAAATGAACAAATGATTTTATCTTAAAGGGATTGTCCACTACTCAAACAACTTCTTCTCAATTCCTATATTTCCCCCCCAGTAAAATAATCACCCCTATGCTCACCTCTGGTGCCTTTCCAGCGGTGTCGGTACTGGCTCTCTCGGGGCTAAAAATGTCACATGATCCCTGCACCCAATCGGCACTGGCTCTACGGACATAACTGACATCCGGATGAAGTGAGAGCTGCAGCTGCTCTGACTTCCTCCAGATGTCTGATTTGTCTGAAGGATGGGAGAGGGACGTCAGTGCTGATTTGCAGCACAGATCATGTGGCATAATGTCATGTGAGCCCCGGGAGAAACATTGCCAACACCGCTGGAATGGCGCTGGCACCGGAGGCGAGTATAGGTGTTATTATTTTATAGGGGTGGGGGACAGTGATTCAGAATGGGGTAGCCAAGTAGTAGCAACCTATTTAAGGGTAAAAGACAAAAGTCCATTAAGCTCAACCTATAGTCTTATTAATCCAGAGAAACTAGAATGTTTAAATTAGATGAAAGGGAATCTGTCAGCATAATTTCTCCCCCTAAACTATTTATATGTGCATGTAGCTCTTTCAAAGACCAGTTCTGCTATTCCTTTACGTGGCCAGTCCATTCCTTCGTGAGAAATCTGGGTTTGAACCGATGTTCAAATGAGGATGAAGAACTATTTGTAGATCTGAACCCTCTGTCACTCCAGCTCTACTCTCCACCCAGCGTTGTATCTTTCTGTTTGACCAATGGCTCCTTTGCCTGAAGTCACAAAGCATAGAGGCCATCGGGCAAGAATGAGCAGGCGGCGCTGGGCGGGAAATAGAGCTGGAGTGACAGAGGCTGATTAAATTTACTTACAATTCTGAAGAAAAACATTTAGCATACAGTAATTTGTAACTCATTGAGTTGACCATTATTTCATAGGAGTCCAGTGGGTGTATTACTTTAGCGATTGCTTACTCAGGAGAGAATTGAAGCCGCCGGTAAATGACATCATCTAGAATCACTTCTCACAGATACAACATCGTGTTTAATGTGACAGATTCTGGTTTAATAAGAAATGTTGTCAATGTTATTTCCTTTAGGGTTTCAACACTGAGCTTGACGGACTTGGGATTTTATTATTTCAAGCCTCTGTGCCTCAAACAGAGAAACGCTGACATCAGGACCAGGTATTCAAAGCCTTCAATGATCATCACAACTAGAAATAATTACAGTTACTTTTAATTAAAGGATTAGGAAAGGGACTCATTGATGTGGAATTCACAACAGAGAATACATTTGTCCTGCACGTGGACATAACAGCGAATAATTACATAATTATTCTTCCTGCTTACACTGCGTCATCCCTGAAAACCTCAGCAGTGAGACTCAAGGAGAACCCATCATCAATCTGGGGTTACCCTTTTTATGAAAGCCCAAGATTGGTGACTTTTCTAAAAATTAAAAGTTAGTTATTGACAAAAGCACTCAGGACGGCCAATAATGCCGCCATCCTAAAAGGACCCGGGACTTTCTAGCAAAACTCGGACCCGAACTTCTGAGCGGGATCTGGCTGCCCGCTTTGGCCCCGCTTGCAGCAATGGAGCGAGATCACGTTTCTTTCACTAACCTGTCACTGCCATGTACTTTACTAAGCTGAGAGTAACAGTAACATCACTCGAGCAGTGGATTAGTGGGTCTCCCTCATTAACTGCAAAAGGGGCCAAAATGGGTGGTGGAATCCCGCTCTGTATAACCCTTTTGGAAAATATGGGACCCTCCAGAGAACTTTTGTACAGAGATGATAGTTAAACAAGTCACCAGATGATCAACCATTAGCGAAAGCTCTCAGAAGCAACACTAATATTTCCCAAAAGGGTTTTGCAGAGCGGGATTCCACCACCCATTTCGGCCCCTTTTGCAGTAAAAGAGGGAGATCCACTAATCCACTGCTCGAGTGTTGTTACCGTTACTCTCAGCTTAGTAAAGTACATGGCAGTGCTAGGTCAATGCAATGGACGTGATCTTGAGCCTTCACTGCACGAGTGGCCGCAACAGGTAGGCAGATCCCACTCGGAAGTCCGGGCCCTTTCAGGTAAGTGGTATTAGGGGCCATTCTGAATGCTTTTCTCAATAGATTATTTTTAGAAAAACCTTGGGCTACCCGATTATTTATTGAATAAAAAGGGAAGTCGTAGATTGAGGATAAGTTCTCTAACACTAGATCACTTTTCTTATGTTCAAAGTACAACCACACAATTACTCCATACAAACCCCAATCTGTATAACATAAGGTAGTAAGTGATAGATTGCTATGGAGGGAGAGAGGACCCAGCCTACGGGAGCTTACAATCTACAACTGCGGCAGACGGTAGGTGAGGATAGAAGCTGCTCATATACCAGTGTAGAGGCTGTTAGCGAGGAAAGGTCAGTTATGTACAGAGGGTACAGGTTACGGTCAGACTTTTAAGTCACTGGTAGTACAGGGCATCACGGTGGCTCAGTGGTTAGCACTGCAGCCTTGCAGCGCTGGGGTCCCAGGTTCAAATTCTACCCTGTGTTTGCGTGGGTTTCCTCCCACACGCCAAAGACATACTGATTGGGGCTCACTATCCAGATTCCCTATGGGCACAGTGCTGATAATGTCTGTAAAGTGATGTGGAATTAATGGCACTATATAAGTGAGTAAAATAAATAAATAGTATTTTTACCTGTATTACCTGGAGAATGGGTAGCAAGTGAAGGGCTTATCCTACAGGGGTATCAGAGGAGTAATGTGAGAAGGGGTACAAGAGTGTTGGATTGGAGTCCACAGAGAGGCTATGGCAGATTGGAAAAGGGCCTGGCTCATATGTGACAAAAAAATATTAAAGTAAGGCAACTCATAAATGGTGCAGATTTAGACTACAAAGTCTTAAGGCGCACCATGTTTATCGAACAGTAGGAGCCACATTAATAAGTTTGGCGTAATTAGGAAAATTAGAAAGTGATGATGAATATGCCCAAATGAATTCAGTTTTCTCAAGCTTGAGATTTAAAAAGCTTTTAAACCCCTTCCTGCAGGACTGTGGAGTCGGTAAGCCAAACCTCCGACTCAGACTCCTCAATTTCCATGACATAGACTCCAACTCCACAACTCCCTCATACATGTTTGAGTGATAAGTGATTTGAGTGATTAAGTGATAAATTTACTGTAGCACAGATTTATCTCTGCTAAAAGTCTAGACCCTTAGATCAGGAATAGGACAGACATTTATAGGACACTTAATAACTTTCCCAAATTCTTATGAAAAAATATTCCCCACAAACTGCATTGAACTACTGTACCCAATTTATTATATATTTTAGGAATTGGAGTCTGTCCATTTTATACCGACTCTGATTCCGACTCCAACTCCACCAAAATGGACACCGACTCCACAGCCCTGCTTTCCCGACATAGGACGTAATAGTGTGTTTATGTCAGATCCCAGTGTATGGAGCAGGGTCAGTAGCTGAGCACTATACCAGGCAGAGGACAGCTGTAATACATAGTCAGCATCTGCCTCCAACTACAATCGCGGTCATTTTATCACTTGAATGCAGCTATCACTA
Source organism: Phyllobates terribilis (assembly GCF_046119375.1). Classification (NCBI taxonomy): domain Eukaryota; kingdom Metazoa; phylum Chordata; class Amphibia; order Anura; family Dendrobatidae; genus Phyllobates; species Phyllobates terribilis. The sequence goes on from NW_027362767.1 coordinate 100,072,754, forward strand.
TGTGACTGCAGACTTGTCAATCCTCACAGCACACACTGCGTGCTTTCAGATTTCTCTGGTGCCGGAAGTAGACCATTACGTGATGGGAAATAAGCGATCAGAATACTTCCAGCCACATTCTGACTAGACGTGTCCTGCCTCTCTCAATACAACTTATATTGAGTGAACCTGCACACGTCTAGTCGGCATGTGTCAGCATGTATGCAAATCGCTTACTTGCAGTCACGTGCAAGCCCACTCTTGTTTCTGGAGAATCCTGACAGCGTGCAGTGCGTTATGTGAGGATTTACAAGTTTGCAGTCACTGAACCCCCAAGCCTGGACAACCCCTTTAAATATGTTTAATCCACCAGCAGCAAAGGAACAACCTTTCGAATCCAAATACTGCATCTACCACCATCAACTTTCCAGTGGAGCAAAATATTAAAGGAAGTCAGCCATAGTTTATTTTGGCTATTTTGTAACTAGTTGAGCAGGCTTGATAGGTCATGCTGAGTAAACTGCACTGTACAAAACTTGATAAGATGGCTAATTTTCGCACTGCCTTTTATATATAACAACCTGGAGAGAAAAAAAAAAAAAGAAGACAAACATCACTTATAAAACAAGTAGTATTCATGGTATAAACAGAACTAAGACCTGAAAATATCATTTATTGCAAGAGGTCAAATTCCGTTCATGATGATAACACAAAATATTTGTCTGCAAATCAAAGATTTATTTACAGTTGAAAACCTGAGTGATTTATAAGTGAATATTACACAAAGAAGCGCTTATTCAGATGTGGAAACTGTGGAGTGTTGGACGTGGGTGGCAGGTGGTCTAGTAAAAAAGCAGCATGCCTCCTCTTAAGAGGTTAAAGCCATAGAGCTGAGAATAGGACGGACTTGCCCGCTCTCCTGGAATGTCCGGAGGCTCCGACCTCCCGCAGCTGGAAGTCTACAACTTTAAGCAAAATTCACTCCTCATAGATAACATTTTATGGCCGGATGTATAAAGTATTTTAAATGAAGTACGGTAATACTTGAGTAACACTGATGACAAAGTGCCAGAAGAGGAGAGAATATGTTCTAACAGCACAGGACAGGAGGAGACGTTATTTTATTTTTCTTGACAATGGTGCAAAATTTTTAAGGGTTCTGTTCGTTGTCCCTTATTATTCATGTACGAAGACCAATCCATTACTTATCCACAATGCAATGACGTCTCCGCATGTTTTTTTCCCTCTGGATACTTTGGTTTACTTTTAGGCTATGTTCACATATGTTGGGTTTTACATCGTCACAAATCTGCAGCAAAACCTAATCTCTGGCAGGAAATCAGCTGCGTCAAAATCGCAGGTTTTGCTGCGTTTTTTTTTTTATGCATTTTTATCACTGTCCTTCTGTCTCTATTTCTGCATGTACATAAAGTTCTGTGAAAAAAAAGAACCCCATTCTATTTTGCCATCAAAAACGCTGATGCAAATTTTGGTGCGTTTTTTTTTTTCCATCACCCATTACTTCCTATGGGTGAAAAAAAACACTGAAAGAAGTGACATGCTCTATTTACCAAAAACCCAACCAAGGCACAAAATATGCAACAAAAAAAAACATGATGTGTGAACAGAGAATTCTGGTTTCTCATAGACTTTGCTGGTACTACAAAACGCAGCTGAAAATTTGCATAAAAATCTGCAGCAAAAAAAAAAAAAAAAAAAAAATGAAAAACACAACATGTGTGAACATAGCCTTATCCTCCAAAGACATACTGATAGGAAATTTAGATTGTGAGCCGCACTGGAGACAGTGAGTGATGACAATGACTGGAAACCTCCTTGGAATATGTTGGCGCTATATAAGCAAGAGAAGTTAAGAATTCTAAAACATAGTTGTGCGCAAGATAGGACAGAGTTTCCCCAAGCCTGACCAAACCAGGGGATACCCTACTTAACAAGAATAGAAGAGGCACCCAGTGCAACCACACAGGAGATTTTCTAACAGAAAGAGGTGTACACTAACTCTCTACAGAGTTTTCATAGTTTTTGGGGCAACTCAAGGTTGTACTAACATTGTGTGGATTTGGCGTTCTCACATCATTTTTGCCCAGCACCGACAAAGTGATCAGGACAGGGGCCTGTCAAACGAGTGGTGCCGCTCACTATGCCACAAATCTTATTCCAGCAGGGGCTGGAGTAGGATTTGTGGTGAGACACGCCATTCATCCGACGCTCCAGATCCATATGAATCTTCTTGAATCAGGAGCACCTGACTCCAGCACATCTCCTTATCAAGAGCGGAGTGAAAATGTCAGTCTTGATGAATCAAGCCCAAAGTCTTTGAGGAGTTTTAAGATATTTAGGATCCATGGTGTAACTTTTCTCAGTGCGGAGAGTGACATGCTGAGGTGAGGAGACTTTTAAAGCCGCAATGCTCCTCTGGAAAATATGCAAATTGTCTCTTCAGAGAGGAAGAGAACTCTCATGCCACCTATACAAAGTAGCAATCCTAAAAGTCAATATCAACTCTCTAACGAGCCTTGTCACATAATTTAGGATTAAAGCCAAAAAAAAAGGCTCCTCACCTCGGCATGTCAGGCTTGACATGTCACTCTCCGCAAGGAGAAACGTTACCCCTTGGATCCTGGTCAGACGCTTCTCACTCAGCCAAACCAGATCTCACACTTAGCACTGATGAGGGGCAGTACCACGAAACACAGTGTCTGCAAATTGAGATTTTGGTTTTGGATTTAATCCTAATCACAAGATTTTTAGGACAACTTGGAGAGTTTACGGATAGTTTTCAGTCCAAAAACTACACTAATACTACAATAATGGGCACACTGCATCATTTTTAGGTGGATTCCGATTGTAACCCACCTAAAAAGAGCTCAATAAATGCATAGCAATGTACAAACAACTAATTGTGCGAATGTTCCATCTTCTGTACATTCTTTTAACCACTTCAGACTTTGAAAGCCATGAAGTGGCTAAAAGAAGTGATTAGTCCATTCTTCAGATGGCTGCCACCATTTTATATATAAAATAAAAAACTAAATCCTGCTGCAAAAGCATTGAAAATATACCAAGGAAGATGCCTCAGGAAAAAAGTACAGCCAGCAATTTACTGAAGCATATTCAGTAAGCAAAAAAGAAGCGGGTATGCCAACGTCTAAAGCAGCGGTTTCAAACACGCAGGCCCTGAGGTTCCATTCTGCAGCTCTTAGGCCCCTGAGCCAATCGCATACAGCGAGCCAAGGGCCGCCGATGTCAGCACTTTTTTTTCAACTGAATGTGCACCCCGGGACGCACATTCAATTGAAAAGTATTGCAGCGCAGAGACCAGCTCTCTGCACCGCAATACTAATACCAGTCACTGGCCAATCAGAGGCCAGCAGCTGACGTCGACATCCCGGCACGGCAGCACAAGACATCATTGCTAAGCACCCTGGGTGCAGAGCAGGAAGAGGATGCTGTTTGCTGAGGGAGAGAGTAAAGAGCAGCAAAATGAGAGACATTGTTACAAGAAGGTGACAAGGATGAGGACATTACTACAACCCCTGGCAAAAATTATGGAATCACCGGGCTGGGCTCGTAGGATGTTCATTCAGTTGTTTAATGTTGTTGAAAAAAATGCAGATCACAGACATGGCACAAAACTAAAGTCATTTCAAATGGCAACTTTAGGGCTTTAACAAACAGCATGGATTTATATAGTGTGACCTTAGAATGGTTAAAAATAAAAAAATAAATGTATACTTACCTTCCGATGGCCCGGGATGTGCTGCTGCGCTCGTTCCTGGCTGCCGGGATATTGCGATGCCCTGTATTGAAGGACCTACCGTCACATGACTGATGTCACCGCAGGTCCTACAGTCCAACGTGATGTGCCGGCAAAGGAGAAGGAGCGCAGCACGGGCCGCCAGAAGGTAAATATAATCTTTTTTTATTTTATTCTTTTTTTTACAGTTTCTATGGTATCTGGGTGTGGAGGAGACTCTCCTCTCCTCTACACCCGGGTACCACCCGCACATTAGAACGCGCCAATTACGCAAGTACAGATGCAGTCTTGCGGAATTGGCGCGTTCTAATGCAAGTCAATGGCGGCGAAAACGCTGCGCTTCCGCAAAATTAATGGATATGCTGCGGATTTTTGAGCGCAGCATAAACGCTGCGGAAAAATCCGCAGCATGCGCATTTTAAGTGCGGAATTGCATAGGGGACCATGGCAGAAGGCTTACCATGCGTTTACGCTGCGGAAATTTCCGCACCAAAAACGCATGAAATACGCATCGTGGGCACACAGCCTTAGATAGGAAGATTACTATAAGATGGGACCAGGATAGGGACAGTGTTACAAGAAGGTGACAAGGATGAAGACATTACTATAAGATGGGACCAGAATGGGGACATTATTATAGGACCGTGGACATTATTACAGGATTGGAGACATAATAATTGCTACATAGGACAAAATTCTAAAACTATATTACTGTATAAGGCCGATTGGGGGAGAAGTGGCAAAAAAAAAAAAAGGAAAAAACATGAAAAAAAAAAGTATAATAATGAAAAAAATAATGGAATAATATTTGGCCACTAAAAATTTTGTTTTATATAAAAACTGTATCATAACCTATACGATAAACACCATTAAAAACATGGCAAAAAGAAAAGATGATCAAAAAGTCATTTAAAAAAATAATGGTATCATTGAAAACGTCATCTTCTCCCGCAAAAAACGCGGCCCTTCACATTCAAATTTTCTCTTTGTGCGGCCCATTTACCCGGCTGAGTTTGAGACCCCTGATCTGAAGTAAACCGTGTGTACGTACCCTAAGGAAGGCTCTGACAGTATACATGGTTGTTAAAAAGGACACTATGAAAAAGCTGCATGTATCTCTTTTTACTGCATTTATAAATATGTAAGCGAAGAAGCTACAAGCACATTGTATCCTGCTGTATAAAACAAATGAATATAATAAAGTGAGGAATATTCGGATAGGTGCGTTTTCCTAACTGGACACTCCTTGCAGAATATCCCACCACACAGATGGGGAGGATGTACAAATGATTGGTCAGCAGGAGACATTATTGCAGGTACTTTTCTCTCTTGTCCTTAGTGACTCCCCATCTGCTGTAATGAGGCCGCAGACCCAGGACAGCCAACCAACCGCAAGCCTATGTGCACAGGTTTCGGCTATGTTCACATGCAGCGTTTTTTCATGCCAATTAAAAGCTGCTCTTGGAATTACCAGCAAACGCTATGTGATTTACGAAATCTCAAGCACACGCTTGATTTTGCTTTCCTGCCTTATCTGAGCTCTGCAGCACATCAATTCTTTCAATATTTTGGCAGCATTTTTTTTTTTTTTTTTTTCACCCGTTGAAAGCAACGAAAAAGTGAAATAAAACAGTTTTATTCATAAAAAATGCAGCAAAACACAACATTATTAAAGATGTATTTAGACAAAACTAAAGCCAAAAGAGAAGCTGCAAACAAAAAAAAGTGTTTAAAAAAAGCCACAAAAGAGGCATGTTGAGCGCAGCGTTTTTTTTTTTACTGCCAAGAGAGCAGTTTTTGGCCGCAGAAAAAAAATGCAGCGTGTGAACAAGTCATAAATCTCAAACACACATTTTCACTACTTGCAGCAACAAAATATATATAATTTTTTTTTATTATACACACACACACACACACACACACAAACTGCTGGCGGCATTTTCTTTCACTCAATAACTGGAAAAAAAAAAATAAGGTCAAATGAATCAAAGAGTTTACACCTCAGTGCAATCAAAAAGGCCAAGCTGCAATTTTTCACATTGATTTGGAAGAATTTCATTTTTGGAGCAGTCAAATAATCTTAATTTCCGAATATTGCCAGGTAGTAAAATGCAAATTGAACATGTAGAAATACACATAGCTAATCTGAGCATCATATATGAGATGGTGCTGAAAGCATTGCCAATGGCGCTCAATGGACATGAATGTTTACCGGCTGTCAGCAGAAGAGACTGCACTTATATCTACAAGACACATCAGAAAAGAAGAAAGAAAGATAACAAGCAAACAAAAAAAAGGAAATCTTGTTCTCCTATGAGGGATCAGTCAGTGGTCAGAGGCCGCATGGGGACAGGTATGTCTATAAAGAAGAGTCATACAGTCTCAGGTTTAATTGCTCTTTTTTGTTACTGTGTAATAAAAACTTAAGCAACTTTTAAAGAGTCAACTTTTTTTATTTCATAAATCAATAGTACAGGCTAGAATATGAAACTTAGTAATATATCTTATTATAGAAATCTGCTTCTTTCTCCTCCTGGACTGATCATTCACTACCAAATCATGGGTAAAATCTGTATTCAGTGAGGACAGAGAGATAGCAGATGACAGTTAGTGCTCAAAAGATTCTATGGAGACAGGAGGGAGGAGCTAGAGGCAGACACAGACATTCCGTTATAAGTTCTCCATAGAACTTTATGAGCACCAATTGTCATCTCCTAGCTCAGTAATGGGAAAGTCTAATGACTGAAGACAGATTTTACCCATGAATTTTGATATACCGGTATATAAAGTTTCTTATTTTCACAAATACTATTTATTTATTAAAACAAATTAAAAATGAGCATTACTCTTTAAATATACTTCCTGTTTCAATTATTCATCATTTTTACTATCTCTTCCAGCTGTAAGTAAATGGAAACCTTTCAGATTACATCCAGAGGCTGCAAATATGACCGAAAATTGTGCTGTTGACTAGTTTCTTGTCTTAGTCATTACTTATATATGAAGTGAGATGCATTTTCACCTTTGCCTGACTACTCTCAACTAAGGACGCCTCATCAGACATGGTGGGGGGCACTCCTCCCAGGCTTGAGCGTAAGGGCCCCGACCATAGCTGATAAATGCCTGCTGACCGGCAGTCATTTAATAGCCTCCTTATATAGGCCATCCGCACATTTATACACGCAGAACAATAATGCACTTGGAATATTATTCCTCTCGGCAGCACATATTCTGATTACACAGGATGATGTGCTGCCGAGAACAAATGACTTTTTAAGCAGGCTTGAAGATCATTTCAACTAATGAGTGAGCGCTTTGCTTGTCCATTGGGTAATTCCCATCTTGTGGCCAAAAAGGAAAATAGGGAAATAAACACTCCAGATTACTGGCCAGATTAAATCCCAAGAGATTATATAGCTTCTTTGCGGTAAGAGCGGTGAAGCTGTGGAATAGACTAACTCAAAAATCAAGCTAAGAATCACCAAGAGATCATAGACGGCAGATTAATCTACACTTACTACATTAAAGTCAGCAGAACTGGCCGATCGGGTGGTCAATCGCAATCCCCGTCAGAGAAGACCGATGGGGACTTGGCTAGCGGTACAGATGAGCGGTGAGTGATCGGGAGTTGAGTTTGCATTATTTAGTTTCTGTAAAGCACATTGGGCACGTTTTAAAGTTAAAACAGGTGGTGGACAACCTCTTAACGAATTATGCACCACTGGCCCCCGGAGTATGTGTATGGGGGGGGCTCAGGAGAGAGCGGCAGGCCAAGCTAGCCTGGCGACCTAAGAGGACTTCTTGACACAAAACATCAAACACTCGCCATTTCTGATCACAAGGGAATTTCTCTCTTTTAGGGAAGATTGGCTGATGTACTAGAAGTACTGGATCTCCAATTTCCTTTCCAGCTACGGATCTGGATGTTCTCATAGGGTCTATTATACATGAACGTCTGATCCACATAATCCTCTTAAACAATAATCAAAATCTCCTCTTCTCTTGCAGAGAAGCTGGAACATCTTACATATCTGCTACAATTTCTCATTGCAATCCTTTTTCATTCACTTACAGTCTCTAATAAATGTATTTTGTCTATAAGATGTGGGGGGTGTACAGAGACCATCATAAGGTATTATTATGAAAAGTGCAGAAGACTTTTAGTGCAAATGTGATGGGAAGAAAATTCAGGTTTAAAACATATGACCAGGGGCTGGAAATGAGGAATGAATATAAAATAAACATTACTATCCAGCGCCGACCCCCACACTCCAAAGCTCCAGCGCCAACCCCCACACTCCAAAGCTCCAGCGCCAACCCCCACTCCATAAATTGTTTGGATGACAGGCTGAAGAAGTGATCTAAAACTCATGATCACAGCACCAAATCAATGGCCTCAGTGGTCCCAGCATGATGCTGAGGTCAGTGATTGGCTGCAGCAGTTACATGTTGTAGATGGAATGTCACTGCTGGAGCGTGGTCCAATGGATCAGTGTAGAGGCAGCGCTGGGGCTTCAACGAGGGCATAATGTCTCTTTTACTACGCTCTTGTAAGTCCAACCCGTGGAATTTTTGTTTCTTAAAAGGTTTTTGCTATGCAATCTGATGCAGCATGATATAGGGGTAGAGACCCCAATTCCAGTAATCTGTCATTTATTGAGCTGCTTGCTGATAAAATCCCTGTTTTATCTGCTACAGATCTAGCAGTTCTCAGAATGCTGACCCCGCCCACACCACTGATTGGCTGCTTTCTGCCTATTCACGGTGCACACAGAAAGCTGTCACTCAGTAGTGGAGTTTATCTAAACTGCACCAAGCTTCCAGTGAGTGACACATCGCTGGAATCAGGATCTCTGCCCCTACATTATGCTGCTCTCAGATTACATAGCAAAAACAGCTTACATATTCCCTTTAAAGTGGACTTTGTGATCTGAGCAAAATGTCACAACCCAGCACGGTCAAGAAGATATTCGGAAAAACCTTTACACATAGGAGCACACAAGTTTCTTACTTTTAGCAGACACCTACAGGGGAGTCTCATGAAATTAGAATATCATCAAAACGTTAATTTATTTCAGTTCTTCAATACAAAAAGTGAAACTCATATTATATAGAGTCATTACAAACAGAGTGATCTATTTAAAGTGTTTATTTCTGTTAATGTTGAGGATTATGGCTTACAGCCAATGAAAACACAAAAGTCATTATCTCAGTAAATTAGAATACTTTATAACAACAGCTTGAAAAATGTTTTTAAAATCCAAAATGTTGGCCTACTGAAATGTATGTTCAGTAAATGCAATCAATACTTGGTCGGGGCTCCTTTTGCATCAATTACTGCATCAATGTGGCGAGACATGGAGGCGATTAGCCTGTGGCCCTGCTGAAGTATTATGGAAGCCCAGGTTGCTTTGATAGCAGCCTTCAGCTCGTCTGCATTGTTGGGTCTGGGGTCTCTCATCTTCCTCTTGACAATTCCCCATAGATTCTCTATGGGGTTAAGGTCAGGCGAGTTTGCTGCCAATCAAGCGTAGTGATACTGTTGTGTGTAAACCAGGTATTGGTACTTTTGGCAGTGTGGACAGGTGCCAAGTCCTGCTGGAGAATGAAATTTCCATCTCCAAAAAGCTTGTCGGCAGAGGGAAGCATGAAGTGCTCTAAAATTTCCTGGTAGACGGCTGCGCTGACTTTGGTCTTGATAAAACACAGTGGACCTACACCAGCAGATGACATGGCTCCCCAAACCATCACTGATTGTGGAAACTTCCCCCTAGACCTCAAGCAGCTTGGATTGTGGCCTCTCCACTCTTCCTCCAGACTCTGGGACCTTGATTTCTAAATGAAAATTGGAAGTCTGGGACCTTGTGGAGTGTGTCAATAACTGCCTTCTGGACATCTGTCAAGTCAGCAGTCTTCCCCATGATTGTGGAGCCTACTGAAACAGACTAAGGGACCCTTTTAAACGCTTAGGAAGCCTTTGCAGGTGTTTTTTGTTAATTATTTTAATTTACTGAGATAATGACTTTTGTGCTTTCATTGGCTGTAAGCAGTAATCATCAACCTTAACAAAAATAATCACTTGAAATAGATCCCTCTGTAATGACTCTATATAATGAGTTTCACTTTTTGTATTGAATAAATAAATTGACTTTTTGATGATATTCTAATTTAGTGAGATGCACCTGTATATAAATCACCAAATGACATTAAACACTTTTCTCTTAAAACAATGGTGATGCTTTGACGAATCAATAGCTTTTGATAAAGGTTTCCACAGGACACAGTGACCTCTACACACATAAGAACAAAGCTGGCAGAATCTCTGTGTGTTTGGGGTGATGTCAAGTGAAAGAAAGATCAGGCAGGTTGGATTTCATTGTGCTCAATCTTTCGTTCTTATGGGAGATAAGCTGTTGGCTCGCCAAATTGAGTGTGCATGTGTATGGGAGGCAGGAAGAACAGCATTCCATCAACAGCTATTTAACCCCATTTTCAAAAGAAAGCGAACTATAAAAATCTAAAGCGATTATAACAGCTGGAGACCTCACCTAACAATGTCCATACATATTATAGGAAAAGGAATCTGCGAGACCTCGGGAGAGGATCCTGGGTGTAACTGCAACCACTGTGTTCCCTATGCCTATGACTTTTATGCCCAAAAATGACAAAAGTACTCTCGGAGTGACACCTTTATTGGCTAACCAGACAAAAAAAAAAGTACAACATAATATTATATATTACACACATACACCTTCTCTTTTAAATATTTTTCTGTATTTTCATGACTATGAAAATTGTACATTCACACTGAAGGCATCAAAACTATGAATTAACACATGTGGAATTATATATTTAGCAAAAAAGTGTGAAATAACTGAAAATATGTCTTATATTCTAGGTTCTTCAAAGTAGCCACCTTTTGCTTTGATGACTGCTTTGCACACTCTTGGCATTCTCTTGATGAGCTTCAAGGGTAGTCACCGGAAATGGTTTTCACTTCACAGGTGTGCCCTGTCAGGTTTAATAAGTGGGATTTCTTGCCTTATAAATGGGGTTGGGACCATCAGTTGTGTTGTGCAGAGGTCTGGTGGATACACAGCTGATAGTCCTACTGAATAGACTGTTAGAATTTGTATTATGGCAAGAAAAAAGCAGCTAAGAAAAACGAGTGGCCATCATTACTTTAAGAAATTAAGGTCAGTCAGTCCGAAAAATTGGGCAAACTTTGAAAGTGTCCCCAAGTGCAGTTGCAAAAACCATCAAGCGCTACAAAGAAACTGGCTCACATGAGGACCGCCCCAGGAAAGGAAGACCAAGAGTCACCTCTGCTTCTGAGGATAAGTTTATCTGAGTCACCAGCCTCAGAAATCGCAGGTTAACAGCAGCTCAGATTAGAGACCAGGTCAATGCCACACAGAGTTCTAGCAGCAGACACGTCTCTACAACAACTGTTAAGAGGAGACTTTGTGCAGCAGGCCTTCATGGTAAAATAGCTGCTAGGAAACCACTGCTAAGGACAGGCAACAAGCAGAAGAGACTTGTTTGGGCTAAAGAACACAAGGAATGGACATTAGACCAGTGGAAATCTGTGCTTTGATCTGATGAGTCCAAATTTGAGATCTTTGATTCCAACCACCGTGTCTTTGTGCGACGCAGAAAAGGTGAACGGATGGACTCTACATGCCTGGTTCCCACCGTGAAGCATGGAGGAGGAGGTGTGATGGTGTGGGGGTGCTTTGCTGGTGACACTGTTGGGGATTTATTCAAAATTGAAGGCATACTGAACCAGCATGGCTACCACAGCATCTTGCAGCGGCATGCTATTCCATCCGGTTTGCATTTAGTTGGACCATCATTTATTTTTCAACAGGACAATGACCCCAAACACACCTCCAGGCTGTGTAAGGGCTATTTGACCAAGAAGGAGAGTGATGGGGGGCTATGCCAGATGACCTGGCCTCCTCAGTCACCAGACCTGAACCCAATCGAGATGGTTTGGGGTGAGCTGGACCGCAGAGTGAAGGCAAAAGGGCCAACAAGTGCTAAGTATCTCTGGGAACTCCTTCAAGATTGTTGGAAGACCATTTCCGGTGACTACCTCTTGAAGCTCATCAAGAGAATGCCAAGAGTGTGCAAAGCAGTCATCAAAGCAAAAGGTGGCTACTTTGAAGAACCTAGAATATAAGACATATTTTCAGTTGTTTCACACTTTTTTGTTAAGTATATAATTCCACATGTGTTAATTCATAGTTTTGATGCCTTCAGTGTGAATGTACAATTTTCATAGTCATGAAACATATACATATATATATATATATATATATATATTTTTTTTTTTTTTGTCTGGTTAGCCAATAAAGGTGTATGATATGGTGGTAGAAGTTTCTGGGCACAGTAGAGATTTATTAAAGAGAACCTGTCACCAGATTTTTGCTACTCCATCAGAAAACAATATGATGTAGCGGCAGAGACCCTGATTCCAGCGATGTATCACTTATTGGGTTGTTTGCTGTTATTTTAATAAAATACTTGTTTTCTCTGCAGCAGATCTGCCATATTTCTTAATGCAGAGCTCTGTATAACCCCCACCCACACCACTGATTGGCTGCTTTCTGTCTGTACACAGAAAGCAGCCAATCAGTGGTGTGGGTGGGGGTTATACAGAGTTCATGAATATCGAGGACTACATGGCAGCAGATTTACTAGTCCGCTAGTGATAATCTCCTGCTGATAAAACTGTGATTTTATCAAAAGTACAACAAGCAGCCCAGTAAGTGAGACATCGCTGGAATCAGGAATTAGGCTGCGTGTGATTTGTAAAATTACCCTCCGATCGCGCTGTACTAGAAATGTGTAGACCAAGTAGCTGCTTCTAGCAACAAGCTGAGCATTCGGGAAGCAGTCAAGAAAACAGATGGCGTCCCTGCTGGGAAAACCCTGGGAATTGTAGCTCTAATTTTATAGCTTCAAGAATAAAAGTAGGTAATACAGCAACATTTAAAAAAAAAAAAAAAAATTATCAAGAAAAACAAAAATAAAAGTGCAAGAGAATGAAATCATGGATCCGATTGGCTGCTATGGTTTAGATAGAACTAAGAAAGTCACAGAGTAAACGTTTTAGTCTGACAGTGCACAGGAGAACAAAGTCCTGCAGTGCGTGACCTCATACAGCCCCTGCCCAACAGTTTACATTACCTGCAGTCATAACTAGTGTGCGGCACAGCGCCCCCGCTCAACAGAACTGAACATTACGCGGAACATTTAAGTTCTGCTCACACCTGTATTTTGCCCTTCCATTTCTCTGAAGGACCCCAATTTCGCCAACAGGGTCTTTATCTCCGTTATGCAAGATATCTGTGCTCTGTATGAATTTCTTTATTCTGTTCCAACAACAGAACACAGAAAACCTGAAATGCAGGTGTGAACAAAGCCCTACACTAATTTGGAGTGAAATCCAAGTAAAAAGTAATCTGTCAGTAGGATCAACCCCACCTAAGACGAGTATATGGGCATGTAGGTCATTGGAACCTGAATAAAACGTTACCTTGATATCTATGATCCGATGTCTTATTCCAGAGAAATCCACATTTTTCTTAATATGTAAATGAACTGTTAAGATCTCTGGGTCGGACATAGATCTGCATGAGACTCCGCCTCCAGAGCTTATTTTTAATAAAAGGAGGTGTTACCAGTGTGAGACACATAGATCAGGACAGCAGACTGTCAGTTATTACATGTCTCACACTGGTAACGCCCTCTTTAATTTAAATTAAGCTCTGGAAGCAGATTCTGAGGGAGATCTATGTCCGGCCCATAGATCTTAACAGCTCATTTACATATAAGGAAAATGTGGATTTCTCTGGAATAAGACATAAGATCGCAGATATCAAGGAATCATTTTATTCAGCTTCCTCTAACGTACATGCCCATATAGACGGCTTAGGAGGGTAGATCCTACTGACAGATTCCCTTTAATAGACCTGATCCTTTCATTCTCCCGGGAGACAAGTTTAGAGAAATAGTGCACATGAGATGAATTATTTGGCATCATTTTCATCCACTTGAAAAGTTATGCTGGGAACACACTAGAGATTTGACAGCCAAAAATGCCAATTCGGATAATTTTCTGAGCCTTTTCAACACAAATGAGTAAAACAAGATGTCGACTGATTGGGGAGAGCTGTCAAAAAGTTGATCTGCCGTGTTGGATTGTTTGGGTCAATGTTGAAATGTTGATTATGCCCAACGCTGACGGAAGCCAAGTCTAGGCCACAACAGAAGTCAGTAAGCGGTTTGCAATTTTAAGTTTTTTTTTCCACCTGAACAGTTTTTTTTTTCCTTTTTGTTTACTTAAATGAGTTTTTGTTTATTAAAAATTATTTGGTTTCATTCAAAATGTTGCACTGTCTATGGCTGGCTGCAGAATGAGTCAGCTGAGAATGTGTCAGTGAGCTCATTCTGATGGTCCAATGGGAGATTTTTTAACTCTTAGGACACGTTCCATATTTGTAGGTCAACATCAGAAGTGGTGACCTGTTTCTATTATACTTTTCCTATGATTTATCAACTCCTGGTCTTGGCTTACAAATACTGATTAAATACTGAAGGTGTGAACGTGGCCTTAGTTGTCTTTCTGAGCTCATTTCAGATGATTTTTGACCACAGATCACATTAAAGTTGATTGTGCAGTGAAACAAAGAGCCCGTAAAAGGGAAACGACGTCTTTATTGAAACCCAATTGCAATAATAATTGTTAGCCCAAAATACACACATTTAAGTAACGGAAAAAAAAAAATCCAATCTAGATGTGGTTTGGCGCCCCCGATGTGCCAGATGTCTGCTCCCCCAAATGTGGCCAGATGCTGAAACCTCTGGAAAGGTAGAGAACGAACACTTGACATCCCGCCGGGCGCTGCCACCCATCACACACCTGGCACCTGCTCCCACTGTCCCACACAATGCCAATCCACAAGCACAGACATCGATCACGTGGCAACCAATCTGAGAGACCACGAAAAGCAGTGATTGATCGCACAATATGAACGAGAACGACACCTGATCGTCAGAATCGCTGCAATCTTGGTACCAAAACAATGAAATAGAAGCAGATGAGACTGCACTGATCATGGGGGAAATACTGCACTTATTATGGGGGGGGGCAGGACTGAGCTGGAGACCTGGGACAATGCAATCGTCCAATTCACGTGCTATCATTGGGCACCGATGAGAGAGCAGCGCATGGCCACGTACATAGTGACCGGCGAGGAGCTGCGCTGACCCGAGGTGTGGCGCAGGCAGGAGGGGGCGCCTCTCGGTGCCAGGTGTGCAGGCTGCACTCACCTCTGGCCGCTGGCAGATAACTCCTGGCAGGGTAATGCTGCGGACAGCTCCGCTCCCGCTAGTCCCAGCTGCAGCGCCTGTGTGTCGGACTCCGCAGCTCTCCGGTCCCGGCTGCACTATGTTCTGCGGAGCACTGTCCTGCCTCTGTCTGCTGCTGTAAGAAACGGGGGCTCGCCCACGTGACCCGGAGCAGCCAATCAGTGTCCGAGGATCGGGGAGAGGACTGGCAGTGGCTGCCAGGAGAGGCTGGAGGAGAGTGAGGACTAAAACTGGAAGAGCGGGACGAGGAGGAGGCTCCGGCGCCGGGAGCTGTGTGCAGAGCCGGCTCCGAGCGTGTACATGTGGTGAGCAATGTGCGGAGCGTCCTGTACACACACAGCGGAGGAGGCGTGCGGGAAACGTGACCAATGTTCTCTACTGCTGCACATATAACGGGAGCGGCCATGTGCGGCTGACTGACGGGACCTGCCTTTTTTTTTCCAAAACTTTTTGCACAAATTGCGACATTTTGTTAGTTCTAAGTGTCCAAGAGAAATTGTAAAAAAAATTGTGTTTATTTTACGCCACGTTATCTATCTATCTACATATATATACAGTATGTGTATATATATATAGTCCACACATCAACTTTTAAAGGGATTGTCTTATGTTATTATTTGGGTAAAATTTCAAATCGCCTGTCAAAAGCTAAGCAACTTTGTAATTTACCTGTATATCTCCAGTCTCAGGTACAGAGGGATTGTTACTTCTCTAGTGTACGCCTCGTTGTCTAGGTTACTGGCCACTTTAGAGGTGGCTGGTCTCCGAGGCTAGACGCATTCACTTTGCCAGCCTCAGTCTCCCCTTCCTTCTGTACTGCACAGGCAAACGTATATCATGGAAGCATTAAAGAGTGTTTGTGCCGGAGGCCGCATGGGAGAGCGCACCGTTTGGGAAAATGATGAGCCATGGAAAAGCACACTGCTTGGGCCAGCGGTAGCATGGGAGAGCGCACTGCTTGGGCCGGCGGTAGCATGGGAGAGCGCACTGTTTGGGCCGGCGGTAGCATGGGAGAGTGCACTGTTTGGGCCGGTGGAATGTACTACCCACGGTGTGGTGGGGGTGTAGAGGGGTTATCTGGTGGGTCTCCAGACACAGCGTCCATTATTGCTCGGTGTGACCTACCTTAAGGCCTTTAAAGTGCCCTTTCCTGTCTACTGTCTGTGGTCCATGTCACTGCCGTAAAGCATCTCTAAATGCTGCTAACAGAAGCTCGGGCAAGATGGCTGTGCGCCACTATATGGTTTTAATGTCTATAAAATTTTAGGTGAGATATTTTCATGAAATAACGAATTGTCCTTTAATCCTCCTGAAAATGCGTTCTTGATTTGGATAAACACAAGTCCATCTTTAGATTTTTTTTAAAGCTGCACAAACTCATCTGTAAATGGAAATTTTTCATCTACGGGTGATAAACCCAAGATCTGGCCGTCAGAGTACAGGCTATCACCCTATGCCAAAAAAATCCCTCATCACGTAATTGCCAAATATACAGTCAAGTTATTTTTCAATTACGTCTCGTGTTAGGGAATACAAAGCACTTCAATACAGCAGTAGACAACCACTCCTTTACATGGTCTCTTGCTATCCTCCAGAGCTGAACTCCTAAGACTATGTTCACACGCTGCTTTTTTTTCTGCAGGCAAAGCCTGCTCTCTTGGTAGTAAAGAAGCTGTGTACAAAAAAGCAGATTTTTACTGCATTTTTCGGGATCTCAAAGTTCAGCTCTGCTTCCACCACAGAAACATGAACAATTCTAGGTGTTAGGTCACCAATGCAAGGCGTATGTGAAATCATAAAACCATTTTTAGAAAAGGGCAATTTGATCAAATTATTTAGTGGAAAAAGATTTTTATGTCTGAAAAAACAGTGACTATACTGAACTAAAAGTTCATAAAAAAAAACACAAATGTAACAGTGGGGGAGGTGAATAGTTTACCTAAGACATTTACAGAGAATTGAGTTTGTAGGACGCTGTTTACTTTCACATTTTGGTCGGCCAATGTTTACTTTGGACACATCACTAATTTAATTCAATTGTACTATTCCCAACTGCCATGAACACTAAGACATTATGGTTTAAACTTGGGAAAATAACAAAAATAAATGGGTTTCGTATACTGCTGTACCTGCTTTTTTTTTTTTTTTACAAAAAATGCAGCAAAACCCGATACCTGCATTTTTTGCTGCTTTTTTGCCCATTGCTTTCTATGGGTGAAAAAATACTGCGAAAACTCTGAAAGAAGTGACATGCTGCAGTTTTCAAAAACGCAGCAGTTTTCCAAATCAGTCAGGAAAAAAAAACAAAGTGTGTGCATGAGATTTCTGAAATCTCATAGACTTTTCTGGTACTGTAAAAGTTAGCTTAACATTTTGCATAAGAAAAGCAGCAAAAAAAGCATAACCTAACACTAAATAATAAAAGTGGGTCCCAATAAGGTCTCCAATAAATTATCTCAATATGACTAATATACATCATGGATACATGAACCCCTGCCAGGACAATCAACCTGAATTTTTCTCTTTTCTGTGCAACTTGTCCAAAAATCATGGAGCTATAATTATGGGTTTTTCAACTCGAAAAGTGTAAGGCTATGTGCCCACGATGCAGAAATGCTCAGGATTTTTTTCCTGAGCGTTTCTGCATCTCCCTGGCAGAAAAAAATGCATGCGGATTGTACATGAGTTTTCCTGCCAGGGACATGCGGAAGTGAAGCGTTCTTCACTTGCATTTCCGCATGCGGGTTGACAAGCGCTTTCCAAGCGATTTTTAGCATCATTTGGAAAGTGCTTGACAAATTGGTCACACTTTATAAATCCATGCAACCGGCTTGGATTTATATAGTGTGACCTGAGAGAATGTCAAAAAATAAAAAAATAAATATATACTTACCCTCCGATGGCCCGCGCTGTCTTGATTTCCGCCGTCCCGGCTGCCGGCAGCGGTAGAGTGAAGGACCTGCCGACGTCAGCGTCGCGTGACCCGTCACATGACTCTGACGTCAGCGCAGGTCCTTCATTCCATCGCGAACTGCTGCTAAGCAAGGAGGAGCGCAGCGCGGGCCGCCAGAAGGTAAGTATATATTTATTTTTTATTTTATTATTTTTTTTTACAGTTTTCAATGGTACCCTGGTCCGGAGGAGATTGTCCTCTTCTCTAGACCTGGGTACCATCCGCACATTAGAACGCATGGAATGCGCATCCACAGATGCAGTGATGCGTAATCCATGCGATCTAATGCAAGTCAATGGCGGCGAAAACGCAGTACTTCCTCAAAATAATTAGTAGTGCTGCTTTTTTTTCCGCAATGATAATCCGCAGCGGAAATGTCCGCAGCATGTGCAGAGCACATGCGGATTATCATTGGGGGACGTGGCAGGCCTTCTACCATGCGTTTTTTAAGCGTTTCTGCAGCGTTTTTGCCGCTGCGGAAATGCTTAAAAAACGCATCGTGGGCACACTGCCTAAGATTGTTTTTTTTTTTAATATGTGTACATTCTCCCAAAATTTTTTATCCTCTAAGATTAAAGGCTAAATTTTTAACTACATCTTTTTGGTGCTGGAGAACATTCCCATTTGGACCATTGAGAGCACTGCAGACTTCCCACCCACCCATAAAAAAAAATGGTGCTAGTGAAGTGCCGTGCATAAATTGTGCCAGTCGAATGACTGATTACACCGTTTATTAGGAGCGCACTGCCAAAGTGCCCACTGATGAAGATTATTTCAAATAAGCAGTGGCGGCAGACTGGCCCCCACCATAAGAGGTGCCAGCATAGTGGTCACTTCTCACAGCTGTAGAAGTAAGTTACACAGTTTGGGTGGTCTGCATCTTCGACATGTGGCGTTTACTGCAGTCATCGTTATATGGCTTCTGTTGTATACAGTATGTGCTATATAATTACCTGTACATGCAGAACACCTATCTATCTACATATAATAGTCTCCACTACTGACAGACCCCCACAAGCTTTTGTCCTGGAGGGCGCAGAAGGCTCCGTGGATTATGGAGTAGTACAGCTAGTGGTATAACAGTCATTGGAAAGGCAACAGTTAGTGTGAATGTTCCCGATTGGGAAGGCCATGCATGGGAAGGTAGCAGCTTTTGTCAATAGGAGATTTTATGACTAAGAGAACAATGTTTCTCAATATGCTGATATTCCCCAGTAAGTAAACAGCTTCTCTTTATATTTTATTTTGAAGGTCTGATTAATACATGGGATTAAAGCCTCTTTCACACAAAATATTTACAATATTCCACAGGTTAAACGGGACTATATAATTTTTTACTACGGGCCCAACAACTAACAGGCAGGTAGATGCTAACTACCTGCCTGTTGTGCCTGACACTGGTCCCTGCCGGTACACACTTGTCACAGTCCGCTCCTGCCGGCGATTCAGTGGCTTCCGATGACGTCACGTCACCAGAGCAGCGGCCTCAGCTTCCACTCTACACTGTTGACAGGGCGTGACTGCCACCATCATACTGATTCTGGGGAGCCAGCTGCCAATCAGCATGACTTTGGCAGTCACGTCCCATTGACAGAGCAGCCAGAAAGAAGAGGAGCTGCTCTGCTGATCTGAAGCATCTGAATTGCTAGCAGGAGCAGTCAGTGACAACTCTGAACAGGCAGGTAGTTAGCAACTACCTGATTGTTCGCTTGTGGGCCTATAGTAAAAAAATATACTGTATATACTCGAGTATAACCCTACTTTTTCAGCACACCTTTTATGCTGAAAAAGCCCCCCTCTGCTTATACTCGGGTATATACCTATATATGCAGTATATACCGGTGGGGGTGGTATAGCGGCGGAGGAGCGGGCACAGGCAGTAGCTGCTGCTGCAGCTACCATGTGTGCCCACTGCTAAAGAAAATGAATGTTCACTCTTTTCCACGCCCACGGGAGTGGAGAGGGGTGAATATTCATTTTCTTTAATAGCGCAGTGTGGTTGTAGCTGCCGCTTCCTGCAGCGGCTCTGCGATCCTCTGTGCTCGCTATTGGAGAGAATGAATATTCATTCTCTTCTTTAGTAGAGGGCACATGTGATCGCAGGAAGCCGCAGCTGCGACTCACACTGCGCTATTGAGAATGATTATTCACTTCTCTCCACTCCCATAGTCCTAGCGTAGGAAGGAGTGAATATCCCGGCAGCTCACCTCGTCGTCTGAGGATACATGGCGATGTCAGGCGCTGCTCAGATGCTGAGGTGAGCTGCAGGCAGAACAGGACGCAGCACTGGAGCACAGGGATGGAAGGTGAGTAGGAGTGTTTATTTTTTTTTCACGTGTGCAGTGATGGGGGGGCCATGTATACCAGGATTGGGGGTGAGGGGTGCCATGCATACCAGGATTAGGGGATGAGGGGTGCCATGCATACTGGGATTGGGGATGAGGGGTGCCATGCATACCGTATATATACAGTACATATATACACACCCTGTCAGAAAACAGTATCCAGTTGAATAAAGTTTTAGCACAATGTGTTTTGCAGTAAGTGTATGCCTCAACTATGAGATAAGTCATGATGTTATTAATGCTCTAAGAACCTTCCTCTTCCGCTAATCATGAGACCTGCCCTCCCAGCTCATGCCCCGCATAGAGGGTGAGAGGAGTGTCAATTATTGAAATAAGCTATAATACTATTGATTTATGGCCGATTTTTTATTGTCTGTAATCTTCTATCTTTATTTCTTTATATTTTTTGGTGGTAAGGGGCTAAATCTTTGCAAATAGAAGAAGGAAAATATTTCACAAAGGAAATGTTACACTTCCACTTCTGTTGAGAACCATTCACACTTTTTTTTTCAGCAAAATACGGAATGGAAAAAAAAACTTTGAATACCATCTGTAAGCAAGCCTTAACCCCTTTGGTGATGCAAATGGCCTTTTTGGGGATATCGGCAGAATCTTTAACCCCTTTACCCCCGAGGGTGGTTTGCACGTTAATGACCAGGCCAATTTTTACAATTCTGACCACTGTCACTTTATGAGGTAATTACTCTGGAACGCTTCAATGGATCCCCCTGATTCTGAGACTGTTTTTTTCGTGACATATTGTACTTCATGATAGTGATAACATTTCTTCGATATGACTTGTGTTACTTTGTGAAAAAGTCGAAAATTTTTCAATTTTCAAACTTTGAATTTTCATGCCCTAAAGTCAGAGAGAGATGTCACACAAAATAGTTAATAAATAACATTTCCGACAGGTCTACTTTACATGAGCACAATTTTGGAACCATTTTTTATTGTTAGGAAGTTACAAGGGTTAAAAGTTGATCAGCGATTTCTCATTTTTCCAACAAAATTTACAAAACCATTTTTTTAGGACCACATCACATTTGAATTGACTTTGAGGGGCCTTTATGACAGAAAATACCCAAAGGTGACACCATTCTAAAAACTGTACTCCACAAGGTGTTCAAAACCACATTGAACAAGTTTATTAACCCTTCAGGTGCTTCACTGGAATTTTTTGAATGTGGAAGAAAACAATCAACGTTTATCTTTTCACAAAAATGTTACTTTAGACCAGTGTTTCCCAAACCCTATCCTCACGGCCCCTCACAGGTCATGTTTTCAGGATCTCCGTAGTATTGCACAGGTGAGAGAATTCCTGATGCCTTGATGATACTTCAATCACCTGTGTAATACTAAGGAGATCCTGAAAACATGACCTGTGGGGGGCCCTGAGGATGGGGTTTGGGAAACACTGCTTTAGACCCAAACTTTTTTATTTTTGCAAGGGTAACAAAAAAATGGACCACGAAATTTGTTGTGCAATTTCTCCTGAGCACCTTGATACCCCATATGTGGGGAAAATACACTGTTTGGGCACACGGCAGGGCTCAAAAGGGAAGGAGCGCTATTTGACTTTTTGAATGTAAAATTTGCTTGAATAATTAGCAGACGCCATGTCGCGTTTGGGGAGCCCCTGATGTGTCTAAACAGTGGAAACTGCCCCCATTTTGGAAACTAAACCCCTCAAGGAACTTATCTAGATGTGTAGTGAGCACCCTGAACCCCCAGGTGCTTCACAGAAGTTTATAATGTAGAGCCGTGACAATAAAAAAAATCTAACTTTTTCCACAAAAATGTACTTTTAGGCCCAAATTTTTTATTTTCACAAGGGTAAAAGGAGACAATGGACCCCAGAAATTGTTACGCAATTTCTCCTGAGTACGTTGATACCCCATATCTGGGGAAAATACACTGTTTGGGCACTCATCAGGGTTCAGAAGGGAAGGAGCACTGTGTGACTTTTCGAACGCAAAATTGGCTGGAATTGAGATTGGATGCCATATCGCCTTTGGAGAGCCACTGATGCTCCTAAACAGTGGAAACCCTCCCGCAAGTGACCACGTTTTGGAAACTGCACCCCTCACGGATTTTATCAAGGGGTATAGTGAACATTTTGAACCTAGAGGTACGACACAGAATTTGATAACATTAGGTCATCATATTGAATTATTGAATAAGTTGTCATTAGTCTTGAGCGCAAGTGCTCGCTACTTGAGTTTGCATCGGGTACTTGGGTATGCACCAAGTATCGCGGGTGCTCAAGTGACATGCTCGAGTCCCTACCAGCATGTTTCACGGTTGTTAGACACCTCAAAAAAACATGCGAGAATTGCTTGTATGGCTGGCAATCTCACTTGTTTTTTTTGGCTGTATGACAGCCATGAAACATATGGGTGGAGACTCGAGCATGTCACTCAAGCACCCGCGATACTCCGTGCATACCCGAGCACCCGATGCAAACTCAAGTAGCGAGCACTTGCGCTTAACACTAGTCGCCATATCACAGCAGCAGCGGGGACGGAGAGCAGAGGAGGCTGCCTCTCA
This sequence comes from Phyllobates terribilis, assembly GCF_046119375.1. NCBI lineage: Eukaryota > Metazoa > Chordata > Amphibia > Anura > Dendrobatidae > Phyllobates > Phyllobates terribilis. Next base: position 100,095,738 of record NW_027362767.1, read on the forward strand.
GGCTGTGGTGGTGGTGATGATGATGAGCAGCAACGTCTTTCGGCCTCTAACAGACTGTCTCTTTATTCCCTCCCCCCCCCCCCCCCCACCCCCCAACCACCACGGGGGACACGAAAGGAGCAGAGCACAGGCAGCATGGGGCGAATGAAGGAGAGAGAGAGAAGGTTTTATGAACGCGATGTCACTAAGCAAGGGGGGGATGCCGGGCGGCTGGGGAGAGTCAGCCTGGGACTGAGCTCGTAACACCCCCCTCTCGCTGTTGCTTTTACGTCCAACAGCTGGTATATAAAAACATGCATGTATTCGAATGCAATGTTGTGTCAAAATTTCAAAGCAATTGGTGAAGAACTTTCAGAGATTTAAGATTTTGAACAAATGAACATTTACATTTTTATTTATATAGAAGAAGCTGAGCTGGAAAGCTTCCCTGCCCTCCCCAGGCTCTGTATGTACAAAGTCCACAGTCAGTGAGCTGCTTATCACAGGAGGGGGAGTTGCCAGACTAGTTCAGCAATGTTAATCTCTTACTGATAAATCCTTCACAGTTGATAAACAGCAGCGCACACATTGACAAGTGACACATTCATGAATTCTGTGTTTCAGCCTCTATCTCCTGCTGTCTTCAAATTACGCAGCAAAAACCTGCTGACAGATTCCCTTTAAATAAAAGTTTGGGTGACAGTACATTGTGGATGTGTCATATTGTTAAAGTGAATGGATTGCAGATGTGTTTACAGAATATTCTTTTCCATGCATCTGATGCTGAATAGTTTCTGATGTTGTGCAAAAAGGAAACTGCAATACAATGGCTTATTGTATACAGAGGCTGCATCCTCGCTGCAATTCATCATGTATCAAAAGCTTCTTTTATGAATGTTGGTACAAAGTGTGTGGAGCTCAAGGCCATTATCAGAGAAGTCTTAAAGAGCCATCCCATTCTCAACAGATGATGTTGGAGGAGAGCAGAGTCTAGGAGTTTTTGTTCTCCCACTAGATGAGCCGTCACCAGGTGTCTGCAGCTGCTTTCTCTCTGCACCTCATGCAGAACACATGAGCGCTTCATCATATGTAGGAGGGAGTTGGGAGAGGTAGCTGTCAGCTGATTGCTACCTAAGATGTATGCTGGGCACCTTTAACTTAACAGTATGATCCCATTATTTTATCACATACTTGGGACACCTATGTATTGAAAAAATTCCCCATTCTGCAAGGAAAGATGGCCAACATTAACATATCCATACTGCACTCAGGAGGATAGGTGGCTGGATACAATGTATGTGTGGCTTATTGAAGTCTATGGAATTATGAACAATCAGTTACTCAAACCACATAGGAGTGGTACCCCACCTATGATACATTTAGGCTAGGTCCAGGCGGCCGTAGATTCTCTCATCCGAGAAAATCAGGCCGATTATGCGAATGACCCTCAGAATAAACTCTGCGGTTTCTCCAGCAGTGACCCGCTATTCTCTGAGCCCATGGTTTATATTTTCTAAACACCTGTCTAAAAACAATCCATGCAACTGATGAAGGTCAGGGATCTGGCCGAAACGTTATGCATTAAACTGTGAATTGCACATGTCAATAAAACACAATAGTTTGCAACTTTCTACGAGTGCTAAGTTCGTCAATACTATCATATTGGATATGCAAATTGTCTCTTCAGAGAGGAAGAGGACTAGAGCGATAGCGCCACCTAATGGAATAAGCGATCCTTCAAGTAAATATCGACCCTTTAACGAGCCTTGAAATATGACTTAGGATAAAATCCAACTCAGAATCTCAATTTGTAGAAACAGTGTTTTGGGGTATTGGTCCTCATCAGTACAAAGTATAAGATGTGATTTGGCTAGATGAGAGTCTAAGACTGGAATCTAAGGGGTAAGGTTTCTCCTTGTGGAGAGTGACACACTAGTATGAAGAGACTTACAGTGGGCAAGGAAAGTATTCAGACCCCTTTAAATTTTTCACTCTTTGTTTCATTGCAGCCATTTAGTAAATTCTAAAAAGTTCATATTTTTTTCTCATTAAAGTACACTCTGCACCCCATCTTGACTGAAAAAAATCAGAAATGTAGAAATTTTTGCAAATTTATTAAAAAAGAAAAAACTGAAATATCACATGGTCATGAGTATTCAGTACCCTTTGCTCAGACACTCCTATTTAAGTCACATGCTGTCAATTTCCTTGTGATCCTCCTTGAAATGGTTCTACTCCTTCATTGGAGTCCAGCTGTGTTTAAACTGATAGGACTTGATTTGGAAAGGCACCCACCTGTCTGTATAAGACCTCACAGCTCACAGTGGATGTCAGACCAAATGAGAATCATGAGCTCAAAGGAACTGCCCAAGGAGCTCAGAGACAGAATTGTGGCAAGGCACAGATCTGGCCAGGGTTACAAAAGAATTTCTGCATTACTCAAGGTTCCTAAGAGCACAGTGGCCTCCATAATCCTTAAATGGAAGAAGTTTAAGACCACCAGAAGTCTTTCTAGACCTGGCCGTCCAGCCAAACTGAGCAATCGTGGGAGAAGAGCCTTGATGAGAAAGGTAAAGAAGAGCCCCAAGATCACTGTGGCTGAGCTCCAGAGATGCAGTAGAGAGATGGGAGAAAGTTCCACAAAGTCAACTATCACTGCAGCTCTCCACCAGTCGGGCCTTTATGGCAGAGTGGCCCGATGGAAACCTCTCATCAGTGCAAGACATGTGAAAGTCCGCATAGAGTTTGCTCAAAAACACATGAAGGACTCCTAGACTATAAGAAATAAGATTCTCTGGTCTGATGAGACGAAGATAGAATTATTACAAAAAGCTCTAAGTGGTATGTGTGGAGAAAACCAGGCACTGCTCATCATCGGCCCAATACAATCCCAACAGTGAAACATGGTGGTGGCAACATCATGCTATGGGGGTGTTTTTCAGCTGCAGGGACAGGATGACTGGTTGCAATTGAAGGAAACATGAATGCGGCCAAGTACAGAGCTATCCCGGATGAAAACCTCTTCCAGAGTGCTCTGGACCTCAGACTTGGCCGAAGGTTCACCTTCCAACAAGACAATGACCCTAAGCACACAGCTAAAATAACAAAGGAGTGGCTTCAGAACAACTCTGTGACCATTCTTGACTGGCCCAGCCAGAACCCTGACCTAAACCCAATTGAGCATCTCTGGAGAGACCTGAAAATGGCTGTCCACCAACGTTCACTATCCAACCTGACGGAACTGGAGAGGATCTGCAAGGAAGAATGGCAGAGGATCCCCAAATACAGGTGTGAAAAACTTGTTGCGTCATTCCCAAGAAGACTCAAGGCTGTACCATCTCAAAAGGGGGCTTCTCCTCAATACTGAGCAAAGGGTCTGAATACTTATGACCATGGGATATTTCAGTTTTTCTTTTTTAATTTGCAAAAATGTCTACATTTCTGTTTTTTTCAGTCAAGATGGGGTGCAGAGTGTACTTTAATGAGAAAAAAATGAACTTTTTATAATTTACTGAATAGCTGCAATGAAACAAAGAGTGAAAAATCTAAAGGGGTCTGAATACTTTCCGTACCCACTGTATATGCCATGAATGCTGCTCTGGGAAATTAAATATGCAAATTATCTCTTCAGAGAGGAAGAGGACCAGATTGCATATGGTTCAGGTTGCATATGCAATCTGGTGAGTGCATTTTCATGTCACACTCACTCTACCCTGGGGCTCATCTTATTGTCTTCTCTTTATATCATGTTTCTATGCAAATTGTCTCTTCAGAGAGGAAGAGGAACAGAACTCTAGAGCCACCTATAGGAAGTAGCAATCCTAAAAGTCAATAGTGACCCTTTAACGAGCCTTATCACATGACTTAGGATATAAGCCAGAACCAGAAACTCGATTTACAGACACTATATCAAGCGACTGACACACATTACCTCTCCTTATGGTCTAAATCTTCAGTGCCCTCTTGTGGATTTGTCCGTCACTATCTCACAGTTATTATCTACTAAGTGCACCATAGCTGTCTGCTGCGTTTAAGTCTTTAACAAACCCTTTGCTGAATCCCCATGTAGGCTGCTATATACTAGGGGTACCTTTCCTTTTTCAGTGATCTTTGCGAATTAACTTCTGTACATACCCAATGAAATGCTGCATGCATTTCTTCAGAGACCCATACATATTCTTTGTCGTTTTTTTTGCCATATTCTAATTCTTGTAAATATGACATCAATTATTATACAGTTGTTTGATTTGTGCAAGTTTTCCTACATGTTGTTTTTTACCTTGTATAAGGTGGTCTCAACCATTATTATGTGTATATACGAGTAAATTTCGTTGTATATTTCACTGTAACATATCATTTTTTTCTGTTTATTATCTCCTTAAAGTCTGAAGAAGGTCCTTTTAGACCGAAACGTCACTGTTTTTGGATTGCTTTACTAATAAATCTGTTTTTGTTTTTTCTGCAACTCTGAGTCCGGATTTTTTCTTCACTGAGTATATGGAGTGGTACTGTATCCTCGCACCATATTTTTATACAGAGTGATGTACATCCTATTTATATATGACACCATTTTTTTTGTGGGGCACTCTGTGCACCATTTTCATTATCACATTGATGGACAGGATGCAGGTAGACTGTAACTTTATGATGGTTACAGGATTTGTGATAGGGGGTAGATTGTCTCCTGACTTTCAAGAGCTGGAGTTACACCGAGCGCATGTTGCATGCATCCGAAGTTCGGCTGCTGAGAAGCCACTTCCTAAACGTCGCAGCAGCGTCCCGCTATATCTTTAGCAATTAATTGCAAATGTCTTTAATATGTATGGTTATATTTCTGCAAAATAGCCACTAGCAATCAATTTTGCAGCAAAAAGCCGCTATGACATTTAGGAAACGGTTTATCTGCAACCGCACATGAGACGCTACGTGCGCTCTGAGTGTTCTGTTGTGACACCCACTTGACCCATTTCCTGCTTCTTGGTACATGGGGGCTCCAAAATAGCGTGTTCTAGCTGTAAGCAAAACAGCCCAGACCTCAGTAAGCCGGAATCTGAGAAACTGTGGAGCGGAACGCTTCTGAAGATTAATGACGATACAACCACTTTAAACAGGAAAGCTACTGTAACCAGTGTAGATTTTTTTTTTTTAGGCTGACTGCAGTTCACGAGTAAAGTGTCATCATGAGAAATAGAACTCAGATTTCTTAAACGGTTTGTCAAAGACCCAAGTGCTTAAGGCTTGCCTTGTTGAGGCACATTTGATGTTAAAACACTAGATTTTTACAGGATCTAGAAATAATACTTACCATTTCTATAGATTTCCAAGAGTAATGTCAGTCCTTTTGGGGAAATGTGTAGAATGCAAGGCAACGTGTACAATGCTGTAAAGCTTTAAAAATAGAAGCAATTTTAACTTTTTTTAACTACGTCTGACCATATAATGCCAGCAATGTAAAACGTGAACAGGTAAGGCAGGACCACCTTCAATAGTCGTCTTTTAAAGGAAATCTGTCAGTAGGATCAATCCTCCTAAGCCGTCTATATGGGCATGTAGGTCATATGAAGTTGCATAAAATGATACCTTGATATCTGCAATCTTATATGTAAATGAGTTATTCCCGGCTATGGGCCATACATAGATGTCCTTGAGAATCTGCCTCCAGAGCTTATTTTCCATGAAAGGGGGGCGTTACCAGTGTGATATGTAATGGTTACCAGTGGGATATATATTGGCCGCTCTCTGCTTTTCTGATCACACTGCAGAGCTGTGTGCGATTATAACTGACACATCTGCAGGTTCCTCTCAGCTTCCATCTCACAGGCAGACAGAGTTGTAATAGTGTTACAATACAGCAGAGCTGTGAGAGCTGCAGCTGCACCGTGTTTGTTATAAGACAAAGTTCAGTTCTCCTGTTCTGTGTTAGTGTTAAGTCCATGTCTCAAACTGGTAACACCTTCTTTTATTAAAACTAAGCTCTGGAGGCAGAATCTCCTACAGATCTATGCACCGCCCATAAATCTTAACCGCTCATTTACATATAAGAAACACATGGATTTCTCTGGAATAAGACATCAGATTGCAGATATCAAGGAATCATTTTATTCCACTTTCTATGACCTGCATGCAAATATAGATGGCTTAGGAAGGCTGATCCTACTGACAGATTCCATTTAAAGCACTTTTCTGACTGCTCACTTGCGCATCGGGAGGTAAGCATCACTAAGGACTTTGCATCTGCACGTACCTGTCAGGATGTGACGATGGTGCACTTCTTGGCATGTATGTACAGACATGACCTTATCAGCGACATTCACGTCAATTTGCCGAAGTGAGTAGCGCCAGACATTCTTTTTAACCTAGATGAAAAATCTAACACTTTAATATAAAATAGTCTATAATATTGCCTAAAAGTAACAACTAAATAATACAATACAATTTAAGGAAGTCTGTCCCCTGCAAAACTCAATTTAAACTAAACATGTAGTTATATAGCAGACTTAGCTATAAAAATCATACCTTGACTGTAAAAAGCTGTACCTCCGGTTTGCAATAAATCTTTATTTCTCTATGCTAATTAGGGTGCTAAGTGCACACTTAGTGTGGCCGAGCACCTTCATTGCGCTCTTGAGGGCTAGATTTCTATGATTTTTAACAAAGGATAGGTAAAGATCTTTGTGGTTGTCCTGATGAAGAAGTGAGAGCACTTTGAAACATAAAGCGCACTGCAACCCTTTTACCGTATTGGATTCTTTTGTGGATACACTACCAGCAGAGCAGGTTATCTGCAGTTCCTACTACCTCAGTCTCGATTAATCGACACTTGACGGAATTGAACATTATTATCACGTTACAGGGCATCACTATGGTCCAGCATCATTATGGCCTAGGGAACTGGTACTTGGGGAAACAAAGCTGAATTTTAACATTATTTAAATTATAAATATATTTATATTTGCAAGTCTTTTTTGCAGTTTTTTTTCTATGCATGTGGTCTATTTCTTCCTAACATGTATGTTGACAAAAACAGGTCTTCAAAGATTATTATTTTTTTTTTAAACATCCAAACTTTTCTTTACCTGAATTAAATATGTGCTTTCATAAATAGTTGTAAAAAAGTGTGTATGCCAACCAAGTTGATCCTCACCCAACAAAATTTGATGAGTCAAGATTCCCATTTCGCGCACCAGCAGTATGCTGGTTTATCCACAGTTGGTCAAAATGAGTCTAAACAAAATCACTAGTGATAAAAAAATTATTTTAGGAATTTTCCATATCTTGCATAAATCAAATGAAGATCTTGGAGATTGATAAAAATTGAATACAAAACTGAGAAAATGAGTTTCCTCATTTCTGCCGTGTTCGCTAGCTGCACTTAATTGCAGAACAACTGCACCTTTAACACTGAAGTATTCCGCAGAAGAAAACTGTAATATTATACTTATCTGCTTTTAACCTTCTTATCACAATGAAATGCATGTGCCAGTTACTGAGCTAATTCTACAATGGATTTCTGTTGCAGAGCCATGATACTTATCAATGTCCTCAGATCTGGTATCTAACTGAATTCACCATGTGAGCCTCTTGTGCACTTGCCAAGTGTTTAATCAATATGTCTGTGTGCCTGAGAGTAAAGTGTTATATGATACTGAGAAATGCTGAAACTTTCACTTACCTCAGTCTTAAATACAGCAGCGGAGAGTATTGAATCTTTAGCTCATTTCAATATATAAGGCACATAATAATTCTAAGTTGGAGCAAGGCTACTTGTGCAGAAATAATTCTTAAAAATCAGTGAATTCAAGAAGCATACAGCAATCCTCATTCACAAATGCCAGTTTTGTAATTTTTGCAAAGCTATGCTACTTAAAAAAAATATTTTAAAACTTAAAATATTAAATGTGAAGACATCAAATAAAAATTAATTTTCTACAATATATATTGGATCTTAAGTGCACATTGTGCCTAGTATTGACCATTTCTGTCTACTTTCTGGGTATCCCATGTGCAGGCAGGCCCTTGTGTCATCAATTTGAAGATTGCAGTGTCTGGTTACACAAACTTCTGCACATACAGTTATATGAAAAAGTTTGGGCACCCCTATTAATCTTAAGCTTAATGTTTTCTTAAAATTGGTGTTTTTGCAACAGCTATTTCAGTTTGATATATGTAATAACTGTTGGACACAGTAATGTTTCTGCCTTGAAATGAGGTTTATTGTACTAACAGAAAATGTGCAATCTGCATTCAAACAAAATTTGACAGGTGCATAAGTATGGGCACTGCACCAGAAAAGTGACATTAATATTTAGTAGATCCTCCTTTTGCAAAAATAACAGCCTCTAGTCGCTTCCTGTAGCTTTTAATGAGTTCCTGGATCCTGGATGAAGGTATTTTTGACCATTCCTCTTTGCAAAACAATTCCAGTTCAGTTAAGTTTGATGGTCGCTGAGCATGAACAGCCCTCTTCAAATGATCCTACAGATGTTCAATGATATTCAGGTCTGGGGACTGGGATGGCAATTCCAGAACATTGTAATTGTTCCTCTGCATGAATGCCTGAGTAGATTTGGAGCGGTGTTTTGGATCATTGTCTTGCTGAAAGATCCATCCCCTGCGTAACTTCAACTTTGTCACTGATTCTTGAACATTATTGTCAAGAATCTGCTGATACTGAGTGGAATCCATGCGTCCCTCAACTTTAACAAGATTCGCGGTGCCGGCATTGGCCACACAGCCCCAAAGCATGATGGAACCTCCACCAAATTTTACTGTGGGTAGCAAGTGTTTTTCTTGGAATGCTGTGTTTTTTTGCCGCCATGCATAACGCCTTTTTGTATGACCAAACAACTTAATCTTGCTTTCATCAGTCCACAGGACTTTCTTCCAAAGAGAAACTGGCTTCTCCAAATGTGCTTTTGCATACCTCAGCCGACTCTGTTTGTGGCGTGCTTGCAGAAACGGCTTCTTTCGAATCACTCTCCCATACAGCTTCTCCTTGTGCAAAGTGCGTTGTATAGTTGACCGATGCACAGTGACACCATCTGCAGCAAGTTGATGCTGCAGCTCTCTGGAGGTGGTCTGAGGATTGTCCTTGACTGATCTCACCATTCTTCTTCTCTGCCTTTCTGATGTTTTTCTTGGCCTGCCACTTCTGGCCTAACAAGAACTGTCCCTGTGTTCTTCCATTTCCTTACTATGTTCCTCACAGTGGAAACTGACAGGTTAAATCGCTGAGACAGCTTTTTGTATCCTTCCCCTGAACTACTATGTTGAATAATCTTTGTTTTCAGATCATTTGACAGTTGTTTTGAGGAGCCCATGATGCCACTCTTCAGAGGAGATTCAAATGACGCGCCCCCTGGGCCGTGTGTGCACGTGCGTGGGATACCCGAGCCGGGTCTCTGGGGGTTGTAGTCTCCGTGGCGGTGACCCGGTCCCGTGGCTCAGGGTGGTCAAACCAGTGGCAGTCTTTTATAGGTTTTAGGTTAATTGTCCGACTACGCCACCCGTGGATTGCGGTCAGGGTGTACCGCCACTGCGAGGCAGACCGCTGAGGCTGGTGTTGTATGTGCAGCAGAAAATGGAATAACTCCCCACGGGAGGAGTATAGCCTCAGGGCTTTGAGTGTGGATGATGGGAGTGATGGTGCACGAGCGCAGCAGAAACGACTCAGAGTCTTTGCAGTGCAGTTCAGGGTCTTTACTGGTGATAATAAGGCAGACCCTCCCGGGAGTACTGGCTAGCATAAGGAGCCTGGTCAGTCTGTGAGCAAACAGGAGTTCCCCTGACCAGGTAGAGTTGTAGGCCTCCCCGTCTGACTGCACTCTTCCTGGCTACCTTGCTGTAAGCGAGTGGAAGTAGCCCACGTCCCGGAGTGTACCGTGTAGTGCTCACCCGTACGGCTGGTGACTTGGGGCCTTTTGTTAGCCTCCGCTCCTCGATGGCAGTGCTGGTCCCTTGCTCGTGACTGAGCCTCCGGGCTTCTATGGCCAGAGGACCTGGAATCCCCTGCCGGCTGGTTTCTGCTGCTGGACTTAAAGATCCTTGCAGCCTCGGACTCCGGTGTCCGGTTCTTAGATTCTTCTGCCAGGGCGAGCTCTGCTTAGCTCCAGCCCCTGGTCTTCAGCTCCTGCTCCTACAGAGCTCCTCGCTGTTACTTTCCCTGTGTCTGGAATAAACTCCAGGCTCTGACTCACTAACCCCGCCCCAGATCCAGTTTATATAGGGCAGGTTCCTCCCCTATCTGGTCTGGGACAGGAGGTGTTGCATGTTTAAGGGCTCCTGACCAGGAAACCTCCCACTTGCTCTCAGACTTAATATTTCTATTACTGTGGTGCCACACAAACAGGAGAACAACTTGCAAGTGGCCACTTTAAGTAGCTTTTCTCATGATTGCATACACCTGGCTATGAAGCTCAAAGCTTAATGAGGTTACAAAACCAAAAAAAGTGCTTTAGTAAGTCAGTAAAAAGTAGGTAGGAGTATTTCAAACAAGAAAATGATAAGGGTGCCCATACTTATGCACCTGTCAAATTTTGTTTGAATGCAGATTGCACATTTTCTGTTAGTACAATAAACCTCATTTCAAGGCAGAAACATTACTGTGTCCAACAGTTATTACATATATCAAACTGAAATAGCTGTTGCAGAAACAACAATTTTAAGAAAACATTAAGCTTAAGATTAATAGGGGTGCCCAATCTTTTTCATATAACTGTATTACATCTGCTACACCTTCCTTTTAGTAGCGCAAGTCTTCCTTACTCTGTTATTACAAGGGTTAATCAGTTCTGTTGATCTCCTGGAGCTCTCCATCCTGAATTGTCTCAGCTGTCCTGTGTTTGCCACTCCCTTAAGGTATATACTGTATGCTCATCTCAGGAATATATGCTCATATTTGCTTGCATTGGGGAATTGCTGGTGATAGTTTACAACTTCCTGGTTTGGTGGTGAAGGAGATTTCTGACTTAGTAGCAGTTGGTTAATGTTTATGGGAGATATCTGCGTAGATTTGATATCATGTTTTATCCTAATCCTCTTTCCCATTTGCTTTATCCCTCTTACTGTTCCTTTGATTCCCACTCGGTCGTTTTGTGAGTGACTTTGTATGATTGTGGTTTTCTTTTATCCCAGTCTGTCAGGTTTGTGTTATCCTATACACTTCTGTCCCATACCTCCCCTCAGTGGGGAAGGAAACAGATCAGTGTGCATACAGGAGCATAGCAAGATACGAGACCCCAACATCTCCACCATCAGGAGTAATCTGGGGAACAGGGATAGCCTAGGGTCCTCCTAGCTTGAGGGACAGGGAAGGAGACCATTGCCCTGCTACAGTATCGTGACAGGTAGAATCACTACAGGTGAAAATAATTTGTTTTGCACACTGGCATCTAATCATATCTTTTGCTTTACATTTCCTGTGTTTTTGTTTCTGCAGATTATCAAGGTTCCATTGCATATGCCATGCTTTAATATACAGGCAGTATTCAGCTTAAATAATACAGGCAGTCACCGGGTTGCGAACTAGAAACCGTTACAAGACAAGAAAAAAAAAGCTGAACACTCTCACCTCTCCAGCCACCCCACTGCTCACTGCCCGCCATCCAGTTCTCTTCTTTCTGCCATCGAGCGCCGCATCTCTGGCCTTTTCAGTATAGCCATGGACTTCCGGTAGCGTCCAGGCTTTGGAAATCACTGCGTGGTGCAGGGTCGTAAAGTCAAGACGTGCACTGCCAAAGCCTGACGTGGAAATAATAATCCCTGTAATATAACAGGTATAAAAAAAGATGAAAAAGTGCTGTCTCATATGTGTCCATGTGAAAGAGTCCAAGAATGCTGCTGTCTTTCTGGATAATTATGGTGAAGGCTACATGACTATATTTTATAGAAATACTACCAATCTGTACATAAGTATCAGAAAATAATGTCCTACTGAGTTCTACTTCTATTATTTTACTCTAAAGAATTCTGCCTCTAAGGCTATGTGCCCACGATGCAGAAATGCTGCATATTTTTTACGCTTCTCCCTGGCAGGAAAAACTCATGCTTTTTTTACATGCGTTTTTCCCGCCGGGTAGAAGCGTTTGTCAAGCGTCTTTGCATGCATTTCTGCATGCGGGTTATCAAGCGCTTTTCCAAGCGATTTTAGCATCACTTGGAAAAGTGCTTGACTACTTGTTCACACTATATAAATCCATGCAAACGGCATGGATTTATAGTAGTGTGACCAAGTTAGTTAAAAAAAAAGAATAAGAATGGTAAAAAATAAAAAAATAAAGTTTTATATTCACCTTCCGTTGTCCTCCCGGTGTTTTGTCTACTCCGTTCGGTGTCTTGCACTGCTCACGCTTTTGTGAAGGACCTGCGGTGACGTCATTGAGCCATGTGATGGGTCACATGACTCAGTGACGTCATTGCAAGTCCTTCACAACAGCGCGAGCAGTGCAAGACACCGGACGGAGCAGACAAAACACCGGGAGGACAACGGAAGGTGAGTATAAACTTTATTTTTTATTTTAAATTCTTTTTTTTACAGTTTCTATGGTACCCAGGTCTGGATGAGAGTCTCCTCTCCTCCAGACTTGGGTACCATCTGCACATAGAAACGCATAATATCCGTGTGTACAAATGTACTGACGCGGATATTATGCGTTTCAATGCAAGTCAATGGCGGCGATTACGCTGCGTGTCCGCCAAATTAATGGACATGCTGCGGATTTTTGAGCGCAGCATAAATGCTGCGGAAAAATCCGCAGCATGGGCATTGACATTGCGGCTTGTCATTGGGGACCATGGGGAGCGGATTACCAAGCGTTTCCCAAGAGTTTATGCTGCGGAAATTCCACAGCATAAACGCTTGGAAAACACATAGTGGGCACACAGCCTAATAATGCCTAATAATGCAGCACTTCCAAGAAAATATTCAAGATACAGTTAAGAATTTTAGAACTGGAATCCAAGTTATAAAGCTATTTATGAAACTATTGAACTTTACATTTTTTATTGTTTCACCTTTTCCCTTTTTCCTTATTTGAAAAAAAAAAGGACAAGAAAATATCCTACAGCTTAATTTCCAAGAGAAAAATGTTCTTTTGCAATAAAATAGTGATTGCTTATTACTCATACACTGCACAATTTGTGAACATAAAATTCCTCCCGGAGGTAGGCAGGGTCTTATTATTCTGAGCGCTGCACACATAATCAATTTCAGAGAAGATAGGACAAGCTTGGTACCAATAAATCAACTCATTGCTTCCCTCTTTGCTTGACTTACAAGCATTGATTTTGTTCAACCCTCACATGAATGATTAAGCATTCAACCATTCACCATCACCCTTTTCCCAATTCAGTTTAAAATTTTGCCATTTTTGGCTGATACTTGTTAAAAAGAGAAAATATATGGTAATTAAAAGAAGCTTGATTCATGAACTTAAAAATTGCTACTCATTCCAATAAGCGAGATCATTTATTCACTTGCAGACTATTAATTTCCAGCATTTGCACAATCTGGGCACAGCCAGTTCCATTATTTGTCTACACTTTGGTTTAGCCCCTACCTTTAAAATGAAATCGAGAATATTATATTTTTTGGATTGTGACCACATGTGTTTTCTTAAAGGGATTATCTACTTTACAAATCCCTATTTATGAGTTGCTTGACAATCAGGTGGTTACAAAGTGTGCTTGTTCCTGAACCCAAGAAATCAGCTTTATCTGTGTAGGAAACTGTTAGTAAAGCTGTCAGCTACAGTTGACCAAAAAGATTCCCAGGACCCATGTCCATTGACCATGTTGATAGTCCATGGCTGCCAAAACAGAGTACTCCAAACCTATCACAACCAGCAGCATCCTTTGCGACCCCTTAGGTTAATAGGCTGCTGGTTGTGATAGGTTTGGAGTTGTGGTGTGAACCCTGTGTGATGCCAAGGCAGCCTACTATTCAGAAGAGGTGCCAGGGATATTGCAGGTAGTAAGAATTTTTCACAGTTCTTGTGTCACGGGTTTACCGCTACAGAGAGGAGTCGGAATACTGCACTGTCTGATTTGTCCTACTCCTGCAATGATTAAAAGCACTTCACCTTCATATTAAACAACTCAGGTTTCATGCACATGACTGATTTGCCATGCAGCCCTGTATTCTAAAATGAAAGAGCTGTTAGCTTCGACATTATCTGTTGGGTTAGTCTTGAGAGGCCTCATGCATATTAGATGGTGGGCCGACTGCCAAAAAATTGGCAGATTCTGACGACTTTAATTTAATGTGTGTGGGGGGTTTAAGTAATCAGTTCCTTGAAATCAGTGGATTAATAGTTTCAAACAGAGGATAAAGCTTTCTTCCATGTTATGTTCCATAGCGGATAACAAATCGCAAAAGATTTGTATATACTTAATTGATCTTTTAAATGCTTTATAAATAATAGTAACAAAATAAATTAAGTGTATACAGTTGTGTGAAATAATAGCAGTGTGTTTAAAATAACTGAGAAAAAGCTCAATCCTCACAATAGCATTTTTCCATATACACAAAGGCAATGGGAGCACTGCACAAATGAAAATATGAACAAAAAGTCAATTTTTAAATTCAAAATGAAGAAAAATAAATAATAAGCTGCTCAAAAAAATAGCAATGTCTGCATTTTCATTTACAAACTTGAAAATTTAAAATATAAACTGAAATTTGTTTCCAGTGTAAGGTGGCTAATGGTTGCATAATCGATGGGAGGTACAGTACAGACCAAAAGTTTGGACACACCTTCTCATTTAAAGATTTTTCTGTATTTTCATGACTTTGAAAATTGTACATTCACACTGAAGGCACCAAAACTATGAATTAACACATGTGGAATTATATACTTAACAAAAAAGTGTGAAACAACTGAAAATATGTCTTATATTCTAGGTTCTTCAAAGTAGCCACCTTTTGCTTTGATGACTGCTTTGCACACTCTTGGCATTCTCTTGATGAGCTTCAAGAAGTAGTCACCGGAAATGGTTTTCACTTCACAGGTGTGCCCTGTCAGGTTTAATAAGTGTGATTTCTTGCCTTATAAATGGGGTTGGGACCATCAGTTGTGTTGTGCAGAAGTCAGGTGGATACACAGCTGATAGTCCTATTGAATAAACTGTTAGAATTTGTATTATGGCAAGAAAAAAGCAGCTAAGTAAAGAAAAACGAGTGGTCATCATTACTTTAAGAAATGAAGGTCAGTCAGTCCGAAAAATTGGGCAAACTTTGAATGTGTCCCCAAGTGCAGTTGCAAAAACCATCAAGCGCTACAAAGAAACTGGCTCACATGAGGACCACCCCAGGAAAGGAAGACCAAGAGTCACCTCTGCTTCTGAGGATAAGTTTATCCGAGTCACCAGCCTCAGAAATCGCAGGTTAACAGCAGCTCAGATTAGAGACCAGGTCAATGCCACACAGAGTTCTAGCAGCAGACACATCTCTACAACAACTGTTAAGAGGAGACTTTGTGCAGCAGGCCTTCATGGTAAAATAGCTGCTAGGAAACCACTGCTAAGGACAGGCAACAAGCAGAAGAGACTTGTTTGGGCTAAAGAACACAAGCAATGGACATTAGACCAGTGGAAATCTGTGCTTTGGTCTGATGAGTCCAAATTTGAGATCTTTGGTTCCAACCACCATGTCTTTGTGCGATGCAGAAAAGGTGAACGTATGGACTCTACATGCCTGGTTCCCACCGTGAAGCATGGAGGAGGAGATGTGATGGTGTGGGGGTTCTTTGCTGGTGACACTGTTGGGGATTTATTAAAAATTGAAGGCATACTGAACCAGCATGGCTACCGCAGCATCTTGCAGCGGCATGCTATTCCATCCAGCTTGCGTTTAGTTGGACCATCATTTATTTTTCAACAGGACAATGACCCCAAACACACCTCCAGGCTGTGTAAGGGCTATTTGACCAAGAAGGAGAGTGATGGGATCCTACGCCAGATGACCTGGCCTCCACAGTCACCAGACCTGAACCCAATCGAGATGGTTTGGGGTGAGCTGGACCGCAGAGTGAAAGCAAAAGGGCCAACAAGTGCTAAGTATCTCTGGGAACTCCTTCAAGATTGTTGGAAGACCATTTCCGGTGACTACCTCTTGAAGCTCATCAAGAGAATGCCAAGAGTGTGCAAAGCAGTCATCAAAGCAAAAGGTGGCAACTTTGAAGAACCTAGAATATAAGACATATTTTCAGTTGTTTCACACTTTTTTGTTAAGTATATAATTCCACATGTGTTAATTCATAGTTTTGATGCCTTCAGTATGAATGTACAATTTTCAAAGTCATGAAAATACAGAAAAATCTTTAAATGAAAAGGTGTGTCCAAACTTTTGGTCTGTACTGTATGTGTCACAGAGATGGCTGGTCTCTGATGTAGAGTGTTTCTCTAGTGCACATAAGCACTAAGAGGATCATTTGGTGCACCTGGGAGCCGAGTAACGGGTAGCTAGAAGAGAATGGGCTGGTTCAGCTACCCCCATACCTCACCTCTGGGTGTTGTTTGGCACATGGTCTGTGTTTGGAGGGAGAAGGCTTCCTGTGTGTGATGTCTCCAGACTGAGCTGTGTGCTGGATAAGTATCAGCCTGTGTGACCACAGGTCCGGTTTACCAAAGACTTTGCTTTAAGGGCTGTTTTCTTTGCTTTTGCCTGTCTTAAAGGCTGTTTGTTTGCATTTCACTTTCTGACCAGTTTATGAAGCCAATAAACCGCTATGAACATTTAGAGGAACATGCCTCCTGTTTGCCTCACACTGCACCTGAGTGAGTACAATCCCTAAACCAAGCTTAGCTTTTCTGTTAATCACTAAACTAGCATATATATTGTGAAGTCTAATTCTGATGACGTAGTCTGGCCAGTGTGTATCACCAAGTGTGATCATACAAGTGTGGCATTGAATTAATTCTGAATTGAACCTGAAGGGAACAGAAGTTAACAGGATACCCAGGAAAAGTGAACAATGTTTGTTTGTTTTCACTCTCTCCCCTGTAGATCTTCACTTTCTACTAACCCCCCTAATCCCTACACCTAGTAAGGAACTCTTCATCTCTCCCTCCAACCTCCCCATTCATCTCACCTCCTCCTCAGAACTATTTCTCAATATTCACTCCTGTGTCTCTATACACAGACAGCCATCTCATGCCCTCTCCTGCTCCCACCTACTAATGCTTTCCCTGCTCCTTCTGTCTGCCGGCGATATCTCTCCAAATCCTGGCCCTCCTCAGCTCATCCCCACAGTCAATTCCGCCACCTATCCACGATCTGTCACAAACTCTCGCAACCTTTCAAACCTTATACCCATCCTCCCAGCCCCCAGTTCCACTAACAGGAGCTCTATGGAACGCTCACTCCGTCTGCAACAAACTTTCCTACATCCATGATCTTTTCATTACTAACAAACTCTCCTTCCTCTGCATCAACGAAACCTGGCTCACCCCCTCTGACACGGCCTCCCCAGCTGCACTTTCGTGTGGAGGATTCCATCTTTCTCACACACCCCTCTCCAATGGCAAGCTTGATGGAGGAGTAGGTTTTCTCCTGTCAGATAACTGCTCCTTCACCCAAATCCCCCTGCCACCCTCCATTATTCTCCCCTCTTTTGAGGTGCACTGTGTGTGCATTTACTGCCCCTCCAACCTCCACCTGGCCGTCATTTACTGCCCCCCAGGACCAGCCACCATTTTTTTTAACCACATCACCACCTGGTTGCTTCATTTCCTTTCTGCTGACAACCCCACTATCATCATTGGTGACTTCAACATCCCCATTGACACTTCCCACTCATCTGCCTCCAAGCTTCTATCCCTCACTTCCTCCTTCAGCCATGCTCAATGGTCTTCTGCCCCCACTCACAAAGATGGCTCCACACTGCACCTCATCTTCACCCGCCTCTGTTCCCTATCTAACCTCTCTAGCTCACCTCTCCCTCTTTCTGACCACAACCTCACATTCTCTTCCCTCTCCAGGTGCACAAGCCCCACTCCACAAACTTGCACACCCTTGCAGAAATCTCACACACCTTGACCTACACTCACTCTCTGAATCCCTTCTCCCTCTCACAGGCATAAGTTCATTACACGATGCAGATGCTGCTGCCACTTTATATAACTCCACAACAGCTGCATCTCTCAATTCGGTCGCCCCCCCCTCACACATACCACAGCTCGCCCACTCAACAGGCAACCATGGCACACCAACCTGAGTAAAGAACTGCGAAGGGCCTCCAGGGTTGCCGAGCGGAAATGGAAAAGGTCCCACTCCCAACGAGCATTTCATCGCATTCAAACAGTCCCTCACTACTTTCAAGTCCACACTTAATGCAGCAAAGCAAACCTACTTCTCATCTCTCATATCCTCCCTGTCTCACAAGCCTAAACAGCTATTCAACACTTTCCAATCTCTCCTCCGCCCCCCAGCGCCTCCTCCCTCTCCTTTCATCTCAGCCGAAGACTTTGCCTCATTCTTCAAGCCGAAGATTGACACCATCAGACAAAGCTTTTGCCAAAGTCCCCACAGCTCCTCCTCATTTCTACTCAACCCTCCTCCTCCAAAACCAGCTTCTCCACCATTACGGAAGATCAACTTTCCTCTTTACTCTCCAAATCACACCTCACCACCTGCAAACTTGACCCAATCCCATCCCACCTCATCCACAACTTCACCACAGTCTTCATCCCAATGCTAACCCACCTTTTCAACCTGTCACTAACAACTGGTGTCTTCCCTTCATGCTTCAAACATGACTCGATCACACCCATCCTCAAAAAGCCATCCCTGACCCCTCCTCTCTGACTAGCTATCACCCCATATCACTTCTCCCCTATGCCTCAAAACTACTGGAACAACATGTCCATTCTGGACTGTCCTCCCACCTCTCCTCCTGCTCCCTCTTTGACCGCTTACAATCTGGCTTACGACCGCACCACTCCACTGAAACTGCCCTGACTAAAGTCACCAACAACCTACTAACTGCCAAATCCAAGCGACACTACTCTGTCCTCCTCCTCCTGGACCTGTCATCTGCCTTTGACACAGTGGACCACTCCCTCTTACTACAGACTCTCTCATCTCTTGGCATCAAAGACTTGGCCCTATCTTGGATCTCCTCATATTTAACAGACAGGACATTGTGTCTCCCAATCACACACCACCTCCTCATCTCGCCCTTGTTGGTGTCCCCCAAGGTTCAGTCCTATGACCCCTGCTCTTCTCCATCTACAACTTCGGCCTGGGACAGCTCATAGAATACCATTTCTTTCAGTATCACCTTTATACTGATGACACACAGATCTACCTCTCTGGACCCGATATCTCCTCCCTACTAAACAGAATACCACAATGTCTGTTTGATATTTCATCATTCTTTGACAGATTTCTAAAACTTAACATGGATAAAACTGAATTCATGATCTTTCCACTGTCTCACTCAACACCCCCAACTGACCTATCCATCAAAGTCAATGGCTGTCCACTCTCCCCAGTCCCGCAAGCTCACTGCCTTAGGGTAACCCTGGACTCTAATCTCTCCTTGAAACCACATATCCAAGCCCTTTCCACTTGCTGCTGACTCCAACTCAAAAACATCTCCCGGATCCGTACATTCCTCAACCACGAATCTGCAAAAACACTAGTGCACGCCCTCATCATCTCCCGCCTCGACTACTGCAACCTCCTGCTCTGTAGCCTCCCTTCTAACACTCTCGCACCCCTCCAATCTATCCTAAACTCTGCTGCCCGACTAATTCACCTGTCCCCCCGCTATTCCCCGGCCTCTCCTGTCTGTCAATCCCTTCACTGGCTCCCTATTACCCAGAGACTCCAGTTCAAAACCCTAACCATGGCATACAAAGCCATCCACAACCTGTCTCCTCCATATATCTGTGACCTAGTCTCCCGATACTCACGGCCGGCGTCAGCACCCGGGCAAGTGCCGGGGCCCTGAGCATACAGAGGGGCCCACTGGCGGTCGCGCACCCCGCTGGGCTATGGGCGGAGGAGAGCTGTGTCAGCGCCCGCCCTTCTTTCCCACTTGCTCAGGGCCCCGGCAGGCGGATACTTACCTCTCCCCGTGCCTCCGCAGATACGCTGTCTTCCTGCTGTGCTCTCCCTGTGACGTCTCAGGTCAGAGGGTGTGGTGACGTCTTTCCACCGCGCCCTCCCCCTGAGCCGTCACAGGGAGCACAGAGCGGGAAGATACCGGCGACGCTGGAGTCCGGACCTGAGCAGCTGCAGCAGGTGAGGAGGAGGGAGGTGAGTATTTGATTTTTTTTTTTTTAATGTATGGAGGCATGGGGCATAATATGGGGGGTGGTGACATCCTGCATGGGGCATTATAAAGGGGGGGGTGACATCCTGAATGGGGAATTATAGAGAGAGGGGGTGACAGCCTGCATGGGGCCTTATAAAGAGAGGGGGTGACATCCCGCATGGGGCATTATAGAGAGAGGTGGTGACAGCCTGCATGGGGCATTATAAAGGGGGGGTGACATCCTGAATGGGGCATTATAGAGAGAGGGGGTGACATCCTGCATGGGGCATTATAAAGGGGTGGAGGTGACATCCTGAATGGGGCATTATTGAGAGAGGAGGTGACAGCCTGCATGGGGCATTATTGAGAGAGGGGGTGACATCCTGCATGGGGCATTATAGAGAGAGGGGGTGACAGCCTGCATGGGGCCTTATAAAGAGGGGGGATACATCCTGCATGGGTCATTATAAAGAGAGGGGGGTGACATCCTGCATGGGGCATTATAAAGAGAGGGGGGTGACATCCTGCATGGGGCATTATAAAGAGAGGGGGGTGACATCCTGCATGGGGCAATATAAAGAGAGGGGGTGACATCCTGCATGGGGCATTATTTAGAGAGGGTGGTGACATCCTGCATGGGGCATTATAACGAGAGGGGGTGACATCCTGCATGGGGGCATTGTAAAGAGAGGGGGTGACATCCTGCATGGGGCATTATAAAGAGAGGGGGTGACATCCTGCATGGGGCATTATAAAGAGAGGGGGTGACATCCTGCATGGGGCATTATAAAGAGGGGGGGTGACATCGTGCTTGGGGCCTTATAAAGAGAGGGGGCTGACATCCTGCATGGGGCCTTATAAAGAGAGGGGGGTGACATCCTGCATGGGGCATTATAAAGAGGGGGGTGACATCCTGCATGGGGCATTATAAAGAGGGGGGGGTGACATCCTGCATGGGGCCTTATAAAGAGGGGGGGTACATCCTGCATGGGACATTATAAAGAGGAGGGGTGACAGCCTGCATGGGGCATTATAAGGGGGGGAACAGCCTGCATGGGGACAGCCTGCATAGTGCTTTATGTGGGGGGAACAGCCTGCATGGAGCATTATAAGGGGGGGGGGGGGGACAGCCTGTATGGGGCGTTATGTGGGGGTTAACAGCCTGCATGGAGCGTTATAAGGGGGGGACAGCCTGTATGGGGCATTATGTGGGGGGTAACAGCCTGCATGGAGCATTATATGGGGCCCAGTATCCTGTATGGAGCTTTATAAGGGGACCAGTATCCTGTATGGAGCGTTATATGGGGGCCAGTATTCCGTATGGAGCCTTATATGGAGGCCAGTATTCCGTATGGAGCTTATATGGGGGCCAGTATTCCGTATGGAGCCTTATATGGGGGCCAGTATTCCGTATGGAGCCTTATATGGGGGCCAGTATTCCGTATGGGGCCTTATATGGGGGCCAGTATTCCGTATGGAGCCTTATATGGGGGCCAGTATTCCGTATGGAGCCTTATATGGGGGCCAGTATTCCGTATGGGGCCTTATATGGGGGCCAGTATTCTGTGTGGAGCGATTCGCCGGTTTCTGAGCTATTGTGGAATTTACAATAGATATTGCTCATGTAATGAAAGAAGAGAAATCTTTGCATTGTACTATATATATATATTTCTCTGCGGTATCTGTGCATCATGAATCGTGGTATGTATTAAAGGGGCCCACTGAGACTCTTTCGCCCGGGGCCCAGAAAAACCTGGAGCCGGCCCTGCCGATACTTACCTACACGCAACCTCCGATCCTCACAAGATCTCCTTCTCTACTGCCCTCTTATCTCCTCCTCCCACAATCGCATACTCCCGTGCATCACACCCTACTCTGGAACTCTCTACCCCAATACATCAGACTCTTGCCTACTGTGGAAACCTTCAAAAGGATGCCTGTGTATTGGGCATTCACCGCATGTTTAGCTCAGTGTATCAGCCATGATACATGCGGCCACGGCTACCCAAACATTTGACTCGAGTATGCCAGCTCCTCTATCCGAACCCGGGCATGCTCGGATAACTCCATATCCGAACATGCTTGCTCAGCCCTAGTGAGCACCTTTGACATGTGTATAATTTATCAGCCTGATTGACACACACATGGGGCGCCTTTCTTTTTTTTTTATACTTGTATCAAAACTAGCATTTTTTATGTCACTCCACGAATTCTCAATCGAGGTCTGGGGATGGGCTGGTCACTTCATAACAGTTCATAACATCAATCTTGTTGGTCTGGAATAATGATGTTGCCCACTTGCTGGTGTGTTTGGGGTTCTTGTCCTGCTGAAATAACCATTTCAAGGGCAAATTTTTTCTTTAGCATCATGACCTCTTCCAGTATTTTAATATATTCAGACTGGTCCATGGTGCCTGGTATACGATAAATGGGCAACTCTACATTATGATAAACTTCCCAAAACCATTATGCTTGCCCCTCCATGTTTTACAGTCTTCACAGTGTACTTCCGCATGAATTTGGTGTTTAAGTCGTCTCACAAACTGTCAATAAGAACAATCTTGCTCTCTTCTGTCCATAGAATGTTGCGTTACTTCTCTTTAGGCCAATTAATGTGTTTTTTGGCAAATTGTAACCTTTTCAACACGTCCTTTTTTTTTTTGGCAATGGTACTTTACGAGGGTTTCTTGTTAAGTTTGGCTTCACGTAGGCATCTTCTGATGGTTGCAGGACTCACAGGTAACTGAAGATCTTCTTTGATTTTCCAGGAGCTGATCATTAAATGCTTCTTTGTCATACTTATGTGTAAAGGAAATATATAATGGGAAGAGAAATGTATAACAGCAGTGAAATTACATTGATTTGAATCTGCCATCCACAGGACTGCATCTACATCAAAAGGCATAAACTATGGGCAGCACGGTGGCTCAGTGGTTAGTACTGCAGCCTTGCAGCGCTGGAGTCCTGGGTTCAAAACCCACCAAGGACAACATCTGCAAGGAGTTTGTATGTTCTCCCCTTGTTTGCGTGGGTTTCCTCTGGGTTCTCCGGTTTCCTTCCACACTCCAAAGACATACTGATAGGGAATGTAGAATGTAAGCCCCGATGGGGACAGTGCCTATAATGTCTGTGAAGCACTGTGGAATTAATGTATTTTGATGTATTTTGATTTAGGAACTCAGAACAAGGGGACTGGAATACAGAGGTGTCAACCATGACACTTCAGCTCCATGACTGTGAGCTTAAAAGAGTTAGCAGATGGTCTGTAACTAAGCAGAATAGTTCCCATTTACTGTGTGTAGATGGGGTGGGGGAGGCACAAGGTTTAATATGCAGGACACTTGCCCCTATTTAGCCCACAGTCTAATTACAACACAGCAATTTTAATATTCCAATCTAGGCCATCCTGGAAAAACGAGTCATGGGTCAGGTATATTAAAGCTGGTTTACACAAAAGAAAGGGGGTCATATGTGGGGGTTTGCCTCTGCTAATGGTGATCCATGATTCATTTTCTCCTTCCTCAAAGGAAACAGAAGAACAACTAGCTATTTTCTGTTATTTCTCCCTTCTTATTTTACACCTGTTTTTGAATATTTGTGTGTCGTTTTATTTTTATCTTTTTATATCTTTTCTTGTAAACACTGTATTTTTTATGTTAAAGCTAATAAACTTTAATAAGTATGGTCCTTTTATGCGCTAAAGAATCCTTAGCTTTTCAGAGAGTGTGTGGCCTTTTTTGATTGTCTGACAGTAACATATATTTCGGGGACTCCTCACCCCATTTTTTTGAGTGGTGGCAGCATGTGTTAAGTATCCGGGTTGTGTAGTCTATGTTGGGGGTGTTATTTATGCTCACTTTATATATAAAAGAGGTTGAGTGCTGGATTGAATGAGAGGAGATAAATGAACCCTTGCAGGCGCACCCACGTCACGTGCTGAGAAGTGTGTATGTGACCATGTGATTCTATGATCTATTCAGATAGTAGTATTTCTTTTCCTACCACGTGTTTCAGGTTTTGTTTGCCATTTTAAAGCATTGGAAATGTTTTTAGCTGAACAGCCAATTATTTTCTGTACTTCTTTATATGTTTTCCCCTCTCCAATCAACTTCTTGATTAAAGTTCTTTCTCCTTTGGTACATTGTCTGAAATTAACCATTTTACTCACAGAGGAAGGGCTAAAACCAGCAGGTACAACATTGGCTGCCCTCCTCCTTTAAATAAAGGCCATAATTGACACCTGTTTCTTCACAAAATTAAAATGACCTCACTAATTGAACTCTGCACTGCTATTAATTAGAACACCTTCTTTCATTAAATGAGTAAATTACACCCAACTAGCACCGTGCATGTCATGACTGTTGATTCTGTTGGTTGCACATTACTCTCCTACACCTTGGTTTGATTTTTTTCCCATGTTGTGTGATCTTTTCTGCTAAAAATAGTAATTGAACACATTAGTGATGTTAGACTGCTATTATTTTGCACATAACTGTAGTTTCCCAAGATATATACAGTACAGACCAAAAGTTTGGACACACCTTCTCTTTTAAAGATTTTTCTGTATTTTCATGACTTTGAAAATTGTACATTCACACTGAAGGCATCAAAACTATGAATTAACACATGTGGAATTATATACTTAACAAAAAAGTGTGAAACAATTGAAAATATGTCTTATATTCTAGGTTCTTCAAAGTAGCCACCTTTTGCTTTGATGACTGCTTTGCACACTCTTGGCAATCTCTTGATGAACTTCAAGAGGTAGTCACTGGAAATGGTCTTCCAACAATCTTGAAGGAGTTCCCAGAGATGCTTAACACTTGTTGGCCCTTTTGCCTTCACTCTGCGGTCCAG
Source organism: Phyllobates terribilis (assembly GCF_046119375.1). Classification (NCBI taxonomy): domain Eukaryota; kingdom Metazoa; phylum Chordata; class Amphibia; order Anura; family Dendrobatidae; genus Phyllobates; species Phyllobates terribilis. The sequence goes on from NW_027362767.1 coordinate 100,120,832, forward strand.
CTCATCCCAAACCATCTCGATTGGGTTCAGGTCTGGTGGCTGTGGAGGCCAGGTCATCTGGCGTAGCACCCCATCACTCTCCTTCCTGGTCAAATAGCCCTTACACAGCCTGGAGGTGTGTTTGGGGTCATTGTCCTGTTGAAAAATAAATGATAGTCCAACTAAACGCAAACCGGATGGAATAGCATGCCGCTGCAAGATGCTGTGGTAGCCATGCTGGTTCAGTATGCCTTCAATTTTGAATAAATCCCCAACAGTGTCACCAGCAAAGCACCCCAACACCATCACACCTCTTCCTCCATGCTTCATGGTGGGAACCACGCATGTAGAGTCCATCCGTTGACCTTTTCTGCGTCACACAAAGACACGGTGGTTGGAGCCAAAGATCTCAAATTTGGACTCATCAGACCAAAGCACAGATTTCCACTGGTCTAATGTCCATTCCTTGTGTTCTTTTGCCCAAACAAGTCTCTTCTGCTTGTTGCCTGTCCTTAGCAGTGGTTTGCTAGCCGCTATTTTACCATGAAGGCCTGCTGCACAAAGTCTCCTCTTAACAGTTGTTGTAGAGATGTGTCTGCTGCTAGAACTCTGTGTGGCATTGACCTGGTCTCTAATCTGAGCTGCTGTTAACCTGCGATTTCTGAGGTTGGTGACTCGGATAAACTTGTCCTCAGAAGCAGAGGTGACTCTTGGTCTTCCTTTCCTGGGGCGGTCCTCATGTGAGCCAGTTTCTTTGTAGCGCTTGATGGTTTTTGCAACTGCACTTGGGGACACTTTCAAAGTTTTCCCAATTTTTCGGACTGACTGACCTTCATTTCTTAAAGTAATGATGGCCACTCGTTTTTCTTTACTTAGCTGCTTTTTTCTTGCCATAATACAAATTCTAACAGTCTATTCAGTAGGACTATCAGCTGTGTATCCACCTGACTTCTGCACAACACAACTGATGGTCCCAACCCCATTTATAAGGCAAGAAATCCCACTTATTAAACCTGACAGGGCATACCTGTGAAGTGAAAACCATTTCCGGTGACTACCTCTTGAAGCTCCTCAAGAGAATGCCAAGAGTGTGCAAAGCAGTCATACAAGAACCTAGAATATAAGACATATTTTCAGTTGTTTCACACTTTCTTGTCAAATATATAATTCCACATGTGTTAATTCATAGTTTTGATGCCTTCGGTGTGAATGTACAATTTTCAAAGTCATGAAAATACAGAAAAATCTTTAAATGAGAAGGTGTGTCCAAACTTTTGGTCTGTACTGTATATTTATACCTATATGTGTGTGTGTGTGTGTGTGTGTGTATATGTATATATATATATATATATATATATATATATATATATATATATATATATATATATATATATATATATATAGTTCTCAGCAGCCAGAATAGAGCAGCCTTTATTTCTGCGGCTCCTCTTGTGTACTAAACTCTATTCCTATGTATATTTACAATCTGTCCATCGGATTCATTAATACTATTTATGGATACATTATTTTTAAATACAAATATGCCATTTTCACCTTTATTGATTAGGATGTGTTAGTATTATTTTTTAATGGACAGTGAAGAAAAAGCAAATGAAGGGCAAGTTGTATAAATAAAGCAGTACTTAATCTTGCCTCCACAGTTAGTCTATGTGCCCATGATGCAGAAATGGTCAGGATTTTTTCCTGAGCGTTTCTGCATCTCCCTGGCAGAAAAAAACGCATGCTTATTGTACATGCGGATTGTACATACTTTTTTCCTGCCAGGGACATGCGGATGTGAAGCGTTCTTCACTTGCATTTCCGCATGCGGGTTGACAAACGCTTTCCAAGCGATTTTAGCATCACTTGGAAAGTGCTTGACAACTTGGTCACACTATATAAATACATGCTATCAGCATGGATTTATATAGTGTGACCTTAAAGAATGGTAAAAAATAAAAAAGAAATCTATACTTGCCTTCCGATGGCCCGCGCTGTCTTGTTTCCCTCCGTCCTGGCTGCCGGCAGCGCTACACTGAAGGACCTGCGGTTAGCATGGATTTATATAGTGTGACCAAGTTGACAAGCACTTTCCAAGTGATGCTAAAATCGCTTGGAAAGCGCTTGTCAACCCGCATGCGGAAATGCAAGTGAAGAACACTTCACTTCCGCATGTCCCTGGCAGGAAAACGCATGTACAATCCGCATGTGTTTTTTTTTGCCAGGGAGATGCGGAAACGCTCAGGAAAAAATCCTGAGCATTTCTGCATCGTGGGCACATAGCCTTATAATCAAATTATTTTTACAAAGTAACGCCTAAGATTTTACAATTTATAATTAACTGCTTACATCTAATGATGAAGACTGCTCTGCACAAAAACATTTTTTTGTAACCATTTTTTCTTTATTCTTGCTATTCCTGAAGCTGGCCATAAACTTTAGATAGAAGTAGGTTGATTGTTGAACAATTGTTGAACAATCATTTCATCAGCGTAGCAGTACAGTTTTTAAGGACCTTAATATACATTAGACTAAAGTCGTCCAAACCCTCCAGTATCAGTTGAAGTCTAATGTGTTTGGGGGCCTCTCAACTATTCCCGACATATTAGGTCAGGGGACAGAAGGATCAGCACTTTGGGATTCCAACTCCCTAACATTTTGTTCTTCCTGAAAATAGCCGATGCTAATGGAGTCTGACATCGGCTGTTTAGTGGAGAATACAGGAACTCTCCATCATACGAGGGAGTCAGGGGAGATGGTTGATCAACCAACATTTCTCTACTAAATGAGGGTCTTCAGTCCATATTGGCTACCACACTTGTTCAAAATCATCAAAAGCTTTCAGGGAATGTTCTTTTAAGATGGCCTTGCACCGGATATGGTTGCCTGCAGAACTTTCCTTTCTCACACAGATATCTATCCCGACTCCCTCATACACATGAAAACTCAGCTTAGCTGAGCACTCATGTATTTTCAATGGGGAGAGAGGAAAAAGTCACTGTCAGGCACATCTTGCAGAGGCTAATCTTCCCTGAGAAATAGTGGATTGGGTGTTGAAATTCCAACTGTCAAATCTTGCTAGAGACTATATCGGAGGAGATTCTGGCATCCTTTATACATATCAGATGATCGCCAGACTTGGCTAACTTTTATTTAATCTTTACTGTGGGGGACCTTAACACGTTGAGAAAGATTGTGGTCTAGCAACTAGTGTTGAGCGAACATGCTCGACACTGCTCGGTACTCGCCCGAGCATCACGCTACTCGGGATGTTCGGCGAGCACCGAGCATTTCCGGGTTACTCGGGCGGGAGCTCGGGTCTCCGCCCTGCATGTTTGGCGCTCTTTACAGAGCCAGTGAACATGCAGGGATTGCCAGCCAGTCACTGTAATGATGCAGCCATGTTGGTTGTGGGCATTACAGTGATTGGCTGGCCGCACAGCGTCACCTCGAGTATTTAAAACCGGGCGCCGCCATCTTGGACACAGTCGCTCCGGATTAGACAGTGTAGGGACAGCGCTGCTGATTTAGGGAGAGATATAAACTGCGAAATAGTTAGTGTAGGGTCTGTAAAGGCTGGCAGAACAAACAAACAGTCCTTTTCAGGACTAATATCCATCCCAGATACCAGGCAGGCAGGCTGTATAGGAGACACAGTGGTTATACCAGCAAACGCTGCATTACAGTCCTGTGTGCTCCTGTTGCTCAAATTGCTGGACTTAGCACCAGGTGTCGGGGGCCAGGAAAAATCCTTTTTTTTCCATCTAAATCCTCCCTTTTTTTTCCTCCTTCACACTGTACAAATACCCGTCTTATTAACCTTTTGGTGTCCCCCCCCCCCCCCAAAAAAAAAAAAAGCGTGTCTCTGATTTTTCAGACACAAATATAACTGTTGAAAATAGTCTGGTGTAGGCTAGAGAAACAGAAGTGTTGTTTTGCACTTCCACGGTTCAAACCTCTGTATTATCCATTTTGGGCCATTTGTATCTAAAAAAAAAACAGTTTGAGTGTGTCGCTCACTGTTCAGCCGCAAATATCTCTATTTAAAAAAGTGTGGTATACCCCAGTAAGCAAAAACTGTAGTTTTGCCATCCCACTGTAAAAAATCTCTATTATTCAGCTTTTGGTATTTTTTTCCGTAAAGAAAAACAGTAGTGTCTCCTGACTGTTGTGACACAAAAATATATCTGTTGAAAATAGTCTTGTGTAGGCCCGACATCCCAGTGTGGTTTCGCAGTTCCACGGGTCAAATCGCTGTACTATCCAGTTTTGGGCCTTTGGTATCTAAAAAAAAAAGCAGTTTGAGTGTGTCGCTCACTGTTCAGCCGCAAATATCTATATTTGAAAAAGTGTGGTATACCCCAGTAAACAATAACTGTGGTTTTGCCATCCCACGGTAAAAAATCTCTATTATTCAGCTTTTGGTAGTTTTTTCCGTAAAGAAAAACAGTAGTGTCTCCTGACTGTTGTGACACAAAAATATATCTGTTGAAAATAGTCTTGTGTAGGCCCGACATCCCAGTGTGGTTTCGCTGTTCCACGGGTCAAATCGCTGTACTATCCAGTTTTGGGCCTTTGGTATCTAAAAAAAAAGCAGTTTGAGTGTGTCGCTCACTGTTCAGCCGCAAATATCTCTATTTAAAAAAGTGTGGTATACCCCAGTAAACAATAACTGAGGTTTTCCTCCTCCACGGTTCTAATCTACTCTTTATTACCCTCTTTCCATTGATAGTGCAAGTGTAAGCTATTTTACTTCATTTACAATGGGCAAGGCGCGTGGCAAGGGACGTGGAAGTGGACGTTCTGGTGATGGTTCGTGCAGAGGATGGGGCCGTGGCCAAGGTGAAAATGTGCCACAACCAACAGCCACATCTTCTCGCTCCCACTTGACCAAATTACTAGGGAAGCACAGAACAACACCAGTATTGAGAACTGATCAGTGTGAACAGGTTATTAATTGGATAGCAGACAATACTTTCAGTTACTTGGGCACCACCACCTCCGGTCTGTCTTCCACACGGTCAACTCTTAGTAGCCGTGAGTCTCGACCGCATACTCCTCCTCACCCTGATGCTCCTTCCTCCCACCATGCCGAGTGTCGTCAGACAGCAAGTGATCCCACACTTGGACACTCTGAAGAGCTGTTCACTGGTCCATTTCCATATTTGGGCCCCTCGCCTGATACGCTTGAAGTGGTGGAAGAGGAGATCCCATGTTGCGATGCCCAAATATTTGAACAGCCACGGCCACAGGAAGTCGACGTTGGCAATCTGTCACAAGAGGTGGACGATGACGAGACACAATTGCCAGGAAGTGAGGAGGAGGATCGTGGTGCGCAAGTGGAAGAGGAGGAGGTGGTGGATGATCTAGTAACTGACCCAACGTGGAAGGAGGACATGCAGAGTGAGGCCAGCAGCACACAGGGGGAGGGAGGCAGAGTACCCCAACAGGCAGGAAGAAGCAGTGTGGTGGCCGCAGACAGAAGGCAGGCAACCGTTCCCCGTAACACCAACACGAGGGACGTTGCCAGTACAAGCGGTAGGTCTTCAAGAGTCTGGAATTTTTTTAAAGACTCTGCTGATAACCCCAAAAAGGCCATATGTTCCACCTGCCATGCCAGCATCAGCAGGGGTGACAAAACTACCAGCCTGACCACCACCAGCATGATCAGGCACATGGCAGCAAAGCACCCGAGTTTGTGGGGCGAAACCCAGGGTCCCCGACCAGTGTCAGCGGGTGTCACCACTGCTTCTTCCACTGTTGTGCGTGCAATAGAACCCCCTGTTGTGTGTGCAAGGCAATCCCCTGTCCATACTGCATGTAAAGATGCCACCTCCTCTCAGTCTTCACTTGTTATGGCAGTTTCTCAAGAAACAGCATCAACGTCCACGTCCCACCGCAGCGTTCAATTGTCCATATCCCAGACCTTTGAACGAAAGCGGAAATTCGCAGCTAATGCCCCACCGGCCACAGTCCTAAATTTGCACATTTCACGACTGCTTGCATTGGAAATGCTGCCTTTTAGGCTGGTGGAGACGGAATCTTTCCGCAATCTTATGGCGGTGGCCGTCCCTCGGTACTCGGTCCCCAGCCGACACTATTTTGCCCGGTGTGCCATCCCCGCACTACACAAGCACGTGTCCCAAAGCATCAGCCGTGCCCTCAACAACGCAGTTACTGGGAGAGTCCACCTGACAACGGACACATGGACAAGTGCTTGTGGCCAGGGACGGTACATCTCTCTGACGGCACACTGGGTAAACATAGTGGAAGCCGGGACCCAGTCGGACCTTGGGACGGAACACATCCTCCCCACACCGAGGATTGCGGGCCCTATGTCAGTCAGAGTTGCCCCCACAGTGTACAGCTCCTGCGCATCCTCCTCCTCCACATGTTCAGCCTCCATCTCAGATATCACCACATCAGTTACAAGCTGGAAGCATTGCAGTACTGCCTCCGCCAAGCGGCAACAGGCTGTGCTGAAACTCATAAGCTTAGGTGATAAACCTCACACTGCTTGTGAGTTGTGGACAGCTGTGAAAGAGCAGGCAGATCTGTGGCTGAGACCGCTGAACCTACATCCCGGCATGGTCGTGTGTGACAATGGCCGTAACCTGGTGGCGGCTCTGAGGCGAGGTGAGATCACACACGTACCATGCCTGGCTCATGTGCTTAACCTCGTGGTTCAGCGGTTTCTTAAATCGTACCCCGAGTTGCCAGATCTGCTCGTGAAAGTACGCCGCCTGTCAGCTCATTTTCGCAAGTCGGCTACAGCTTCCGCCGCCCTTGCTGTGTTGCAGCAGCGTTTGCAGCTTCCGGCAAACCGACTGGTGTGTGATGTCCCCACACGTTGGAACTCTACCCTCCACATGTTGCAAAGGATTTGTGAGCAGAAGAGAGCAGTTGTGGAGTACCAGCTGCAACAAGGCCGTCGATATTCAGGTCAGACTCCACACATAAGACCTCAGGAGTGGACCTGGATGTCTGACATATGTACCATCCTGACAAACTTTGAGGAGGCCACCAAGATGGTTAGTGGCGATGATGCCATCATTAGTGTCAGCATCCCACTTGTCTGTCTTTTGCAATGCTCTCTGCAGAGAATTAAAGAGGAGGCATTGCAGCCAGAGTATGATGAGATGGATCAAGAAGCCGTAGCGGGCGATTACACACAGCCCAGCCTCATCTCATCCCAACGTGCATTGGGGGACAATGAGGGAGAGGAGGAGGAGGAGAAAGAACAGGAGCAGCTATCATGCGTTGTAGACGGTAGTACCTGTACAAGTGTCATACCGTCGGTTCAGCGTGGGTGGCCTGAGGACAGGGGGGAGGAGGAAGAGGAGGAGGAGGAGGAGAGCATGGTCAGTCGTCATCTTGGTGAGGACACGGAAATCTTGCCCGTTACCAGTCTGGCACGCATGGCTGACTTTATGTTACGCTGCCTTAACCGTGACCCTCGCGTTGTCAAAATGTTGGGTGACAGTCATTACTGGTTGGTGACACTTATAGACCCCCGCCACAAGGAGAACTTTCACTCTCTTATTCCTGAGTTGGCCCTTGCTGCAGAACTCTTAAAAAAATTCCCATCTGAACACGCTAGCGGCAGAGGTCACAGTTCGTTGCCCAACCAAGGCGTACAGGCGAGAGAGATGCAACTCCAATCCAGCAGAGGCAGGGGAACACTGTCAACGTTCTGGGACAGTTTTCTGACACCCGCCCAGCTTCCAGGCCCTGAGGCGCGGGGTACTCTCACAAGGAGTGGAAAGTTTCAAAAGATGGTGAGGGAGTACCTTGCCGATCGTACCAGCGTCCTCCGTGATTCCTCTGTGCCTTTTAATTATTGGGTATCCAAGCTGGACGCTTGGAATGAACTCGCTCTGTACGCCTTGGAGGTCCTGGCCTGCCCTGCCGCTAGCGTGTTATCGGAGCGTGTTTTTAGTGCCGCTGGGGGAATTATAACTGATAAGCGCACTCGCCTGTCAACTGACAATGCTGACAAGCTGACCCTTATCAAAATGAACAAGGGCTGGATTGGGCCAGACTTCTCATCACCACCAAATGACAGCAGAGTAACATAAAGTCAAATCCACTGTGTTACTTCGGGAGGTGTATTCACATGCACCGCTTCACACCCACACATGGGTATACGCTTCCTCGTTTCGGCTGTTTAATCTTCTTCTCCTTATCCTCAGCCTCCACCACCACTATACCACCAGGGTGCCAGCATTGCAAGTTCCTCCGTCCTAATTTTTGGCAGCTTTTGCTGGGAAAGCATAAGCAAATACCATGGGACACCCACTCCCCAATAATGGGACTTATGTTTGTAATATGCTGTACTGCATGGCTCTTGTAAGGGGCATTGCAAGTTGCTCCGTCCTAATTTTTGGCAGCTTTTGCTGGGAAAGCATAAGCAAATACCATGGGACACCCACTCCCCAGTAATGGGACTTATGTTTGTAATATGCTGTACTGCATGGCTCTTGTAAGGGGCATTGCAAGTTGCTCTGTCCTAATTTTTGGCAGCTTTTGCTGGGAAAGCATAAGCAAATACTATGGGAGACCCACTCCCCAATAATGGGACTTATGTTTGTAATATGCTGTACTGCATGGCTCTTGTAAGGGGCATTGCAAGTTGCTCCGTCCTAATTTTTGGCAGCTTTTGCTTGCAAGGCATAAGCAAATACTATGGGACACCCACTCCCCAATAATGGGACTTATGTTTGTAATATGCTGTACTGCATGGCTCTTGTAAGGGGCATTGCAAGTTGCTCCGTCCTAATTTTTGGCAGCTTTTGCTGGGAAAGCATAAGCAAATACCATGGGACACCCACTCCCCAGTAATGGGACTTATGTTTGTAATGTGCTGTACTGCATGGCTCTTGTAAGGGGCATTGCAAGTTGCTCCGTCCTAATTTTTGGCAGCTTTTGCTGGGAAAGCATAAGCAAATACTATGGGAGACGCACTCCCCAATAATGGGACTTATGTTTGTAATATGCTGTACTGCATGGCTCTTGTAAGGGGCATTGCAAGTTGCTCCGTCCTAATTTTTGGCAGCTTTTGCTTGCAAGGCATAAGCAAATACTATGGGACACCCACTCCCCAATAATGGGACTTATGTTTGTAATATGCTGTACTGCATGGCTCTTGTAAGGGGCATTGCAAGTTGCTCCGTCCTAATTTTTGGCAGCTTTTGCTTTTCAATGCATAGGCGAACACTAAGGGAGACCCACTCCCCAATAATGGGTAGAAGGTTTTTAATATGCTGTAATCCACGTCTGTTTCAAGGGGCATTGCAGTGCCTAATAATTTTTGGAAAGCCTTCCATTCCCTGCTTAGGCCAACAGTGTACAGGAGACCCAGGTGCTATAAATGGAAAAAACGGTTTAGTTAAGGCCCTCTGACCTCCATGTCACTTCCAAGGGGCATTGGAGTGCCTCGAAATTTTTGGTAGGCATTGCATTCACTGTATGCCTTATAACTGTGTAGCTGAACCGCTCCTTTTGGTACAGAAACATATCCTACAAGACATGTGTGGTTGGCTGGCCTGATATAGATGTGAATGGTCCCTGTTCCTCCTGCTCTTTCTCATTTGCCACCACCTCATCCATCATTCATCACCTGAAGCTTTGTTTTAACGGGAGTCATAGAACTGGGATAGTAGCAGGAAAACATCCAGCAATCCTCGAAGGAGGTAGAATATGCGCCAAAACGCTGACCACCTCAGGCCTAGCTGCTACTACATACATGCACTTGCATTCCAAGGAACAGAAAGCTAAGGAGGTGGATGGCCTCATGATCATGAATAATTGACTCGTTGTGTAGGAGGCCGACCACTGCTGCTGTCTACCTTCTGAACTTTGTGTTGAAGCCTGATTGACCCAGGACCCGCAATCCTCTATGTCTGGAGGACGTGTTGCATCCCAGTGTCCAACTGTGTCCCGGCTTCCACAATATTAACCCAGTGTGAAGGCGTCAGTGAGATGGACCATTCCTGGCCACATTCACTTGTCCACGTGTTTGTGGTTAGGCTGTCCTTCCCACTAAATGCACTGGGGAGGGCACAGGTAATGTTTTGGTATGCGCGCTTGTGTATAAGGCGCACCGGGACAAATAGGGGCGGCTGGGGACCGTGTGTGGGCACCCGGCCGCGGGGCGGCTGGGGACTGAGTATGGACACCCGGCCGCCCCCTGGCGGCTGAGGACCAAGCGTGGACACCCGGCCGCCGGGCGGCTGGGGACTGAGTATGAATACCAGGCTACCGACGCAGCCATGACGTGGTGGCCAGATTCCACCTCCACATGCCTAAAAGGCCCAATTTCAAGTGCAAGCAAGCTAGCAGTATGGTATTGCAGCCTGGGAGTGGGTGGGTGGCAGGCTGCATACTTGCGCTTGTATTGCAAGTTATGGGGGAGGTACAATTGAACACTGCCCTGGGACAAGGACTTGCATGGGGATAGTTGCAAGTCTGCATCTTCTGATGCGGCAAGGATCACTTCTGATGGGCACACTTTTAGACAGTGACCTGGGTGTCAGAGATGCTTCCAGGGGTCTTCCCCATGCTGTTCCCATGTCTTTTTAGCACTGTATGCACGTGTCACACAGCACATGGCCAGATAAGGTTGTAAAATGTTAAAATGACATTTCCCGGTGAATGCATTTGTCACGGTTGAAAGCAATACAAACGTGCAAAAACGCATAAAAAATGCTACTTGTGAACATAGCCCAAGGTGTGGAGGAGTATTTTTGTTTTTGGTTATTTATTTTACCTTATACACAAGTCTTTACCCTGGAAAGGATGTTCCTTAACCCCTTTACGACCTGGTCAGTAATAGTACGCACCAGGTCGGGAAGGCCGGTTCAGCGGGGGCTCCGGCGGTGAGCCCGCACTGAAGCGAGCACATGTCAGCTGATTATTGGAATCGCAATCCACCCGCGGCTGTTAACATGTTAAATCTCGGACAGTGGCATTTAACTCGCGCTTCCGGGAGTCCTAAGCCCCGCCCATCAGTGACCCCGTCACTTGATCGCGGGTCACCAATGGGTGGGCATGACAACTCAGGGTCTGCAGCAGACGCCTGTGGTTGTCATGTCTCAATTGCTATGAGCGCCACCTAGTGGTCAGCGCTCATAGCAAGTGAGCATTTCTCCTGCATACAAGCGATCTGCTCATCGCTTGTATGCAGTAGAAACAATCAGACAACTGCTGCTTCTAGTCTCCTCTGGAGACTATAGAAGCAAGCAGAAAGTGTAAAAAAAAAGTTTAAAAAAAAAAAAATATATAAAAGTTTAAGTCACCCCCCTTTCGCCCCATTCAAAATAAAATATATATATATAAAAAAAAAAAACACATACACATATTTGGTATCGCCGCGTTCAGAATCGCCCGATCTATCAATATAAAAGAAGAATTAATACAATCAGCAAACGGCGTAACGAGAAAAAGATTTTAAACTCCAGAATTAAGTTTTTTTGGTCGCTACAACTTTGCAATAAAATGCAATAACGGGCGATCAAAACATCGGATCTTCCCCAAAATGGTATCAATAAAAACGTCAGCCCGGCACGCAAAAAATAAGCTCTCACCTGGCCCGAGATCCCGAAAAATGGATAAGCTAAGGGTCTCGGAAAATGGCGTCATTTTTTTTTGTTTTTTTAGCAAGCTTTGGATTTTTTTTTCACCACTTAAATAAAAAAGAACCTATACATGTTTGGTAACTCGTAACGACCTGGAAAATAATGATGGCAGGTCAGTTTTAGCAATCTGTGAACGTGGTAAAAAAAGGACCCAAAAAACAACTGTGGAATTGCATTTTTTTTGCAGTTTCACTGCACTTGGAATTTTTTTCCCATTTTCCAGCACACCATATGGTAAAACCAGTGATGGTGTTTAAAAGTACAACTCGTCCCGCAAAAAATAAGCCCTCACATGGCCATATTGAACGAAAATTAAAAAAGTTCTGGCTCTTTGAAGAAGGGGAGCAAAAAAGGAAAACACAAAAACAGAAACACCCATGGTCATTAAGGGGTTAACATATTTCACAGGAAAGCACTTTCACTTTCGTTTTTGAACGTTTTATTGTGAGCCTGTAAAAGTGGCTTAATACCTCTGACCACGTTGTTGACAGCAGTGACCTGGGGGTCAGAAATGCTTCCAGGGGCGATCCCCATGCTGCCGCCATGTCATTTGAGCACTGTCACTATCGTTTTGGGCACTTTTTAGGCTTTCTACAGACTGCCGGGGGAGCCGCCGCAAAAATGTTCGGGTCTCCCATAGACTAACATTGGGCTCGTTGCTCGAGTCGAGCACCCGAGTATCACAGTGAGCTCGGCCCGAGCTTTGAGCACCCGAGCATTTTAGTGCTCGCTCAACACTACTAGCAACCTGTCCTTAAGATCTCTGATCAAATACTAGGTACAATAGTCCAAAGAACTTTCTGGATGAGGCACCATGAGCAACTTTGGAAGCAAATTTATATACAGTACAGACCAAAAGTTTGGACACACCTTCTCATTTAAATATTTTTCTGTATTTTCATGACTATGAGAATTGCACATTCACACTGAAGGCATCAAAACAATGAATTAACACATGTGGAATTATATACTTAACAAAAAAGTGTGAAACAACTGAAAATATGTCTTATATTCTAGGTTCTTCAAAGTAGCCACCTTTTGCTTTGATGACTGCTTTGCACACTCTTGGCATTCTCTTGATGAGCTTCAAGAGGTAGGCACCGGAAATGGTTTTCACTTCACAGGTGTGCCCTGTCAGGTTTAATAAGTGGGATTTCTTGCCTTATAAATGGGGTTGGGACCATCAGTTGTGTTGTGCAGAAGTCAGGTGGATACACAGCTGATAGTCCTACTGAATAGACTGTTAGAATTTGTATTATGGCAAGAAAAAAGCAGCTAAGTAAAGAAAAACAAGTGGCCATTATTACTTTAAGAAATGAAGGTCAGTCAGTCCGAAAAATTGGGAAAACTTTGAAAGTGTCCCCAAGTGCAGTTGCAAAAACCATCAAGCGCTACAAAGAAACTTGTTCACATTAGGACCGCCCAAGGAAAAGAAGACCAAGAGTCACCTCTGCTTCTGAGGATAAGTTTATCCGAGTCACCAGCCTCAGAAATTGCAGGCTAACAGCAGCTCAGATTAGAGACCAGGTCAATGCCACACAGAGTTCTAGCAGCAGACACATCTCTTCAACAACTGTTAAGAGGAGACTTTGTGCAGCAGGCCTTCATGGTAAAATAGCTGCTAGGAAACCACTGCTAAGGACAGGCAACAAGCAGAAGAGACTAGTTTGGGCTAAAGAACACAAGGAATGGTCATTAGACCAGTGGAAATCTGTGCTTTGGTCTGATGAGTCCAAATTTGAGATCTTTGGTTCCAACCACCGTGTCTTTGTGTGACGCAGAAAAGGTGAACGGATGGACTCTACATGCCTGGTTCCCACCGTGAAGCATGGAGGAGGAGGTGTGATGGTGGGGGTGCTTTGCTGGTGACACTGTTGGGGATTTATTCAAAATTGAAGGCATACTGAACCAGCATTGCTACAACAGCATCTTGCAGTGGCATGCTATTCCATCCGGTTTGCGTTTAGTTGGACCATCATTTATTTTTCAACAGGACAATGACCACAAACACACCTCCAGGCTGTGTAAGGGCTATTTGACCTAGAAAGAGAGTGATGGGGTGCTACGCCAGATGACCTGGCCTCCACAGTCACCAGACCTGAAGCCAATCGAGATGGTTTGGGGTGAGCTGGACCGCAGAGTGAAGGCAAAAGGGCCAACAAGTGCTAAGCATCTCTGGGAACTCCTTCAAGATTGTTGGAAGACCATTTCCGGTGACTACCTCTTGAAGCTCATCAAGAGAATGCCAAGAGTGTGCAAAGCAGTCATCAAAGCAAAAGGTCGCTACTTTGAAGAACCTAGAATATAAGACATATTTTCCGTTGTTTCACACTTTTTTGTTAAGTATATAATTCCACATGTGTTAATTCATAGTTTTGATGCCTTCAGTGTGAATGTACAATTTTCATAGTCAAGAAAATGCAGAAAAATCTTTAAATGAGAAGGTGTGTCCAAACTTTTGGTCTGTATTGTACACTATTAAGGTTTAAAAACTACATATGTTTAATAAGACTAGAGCAGCGTTCACAATGTAGCATCTCCATTTATTAACTTTTAATCCAGCATGTGGACATAAGATAATGATAGTGTCAATAGTGACTATATTGACCTATTCATCTTTATGGGATTCCAGTAGTAGATTATTTTTGTTTGGTACATGTTGGGGTTCACGCTCTTTCGTAGCTGCTGAGGTTCACAGGGTTTACATGTCCAACAGGTTAAAGTTTATTTTCTTGCATAAACTTTCAACATAACGCAAACAGCTTTTCTTCAGCCAAAATATTCAATAACAAAAAACAATCCTTTCTCAGGGTAGGCAGGCACAACAAAGCAGCACAGGCTCACCCAGAGAGCCATACAGGCAATGCTTATCCTCAGGCACAGTCTGTTCACCAATAATGATAATTCCTCTTCAACACTACAGACCCTGGCTCCTCAGACACGGCTAAGCTAGTCTCAGTTTGGACACACAAAACAGTTAACGTCCATAGCAACCAGTGATACTTGTAGTTTGGCAGAGACTAATGATCGCACTGGTCAGAAATGCGTTGCCTTTTTATACCTGTGGCTTTCTGCTATGCCTCGTTCAATTCCACAGTGTGAATTTTCTGTTTTTATTATGGACTGGTAACCAATAAAAAGAGACATGCTTCTATACATATTCAGCAAGTACTGGCCTTCCTTTGGACTTTCATACTTGCAGTTTGGTGCAGACGGCCTGCTCAGTCTCCTATCAGAGATTCTGGCTTGTCTCTCTCCAGCTCCAACACAACCTACTTAGCTCAACTTCCCGCAGCTGACTGACCAGTGAACACATGGCCTAGTTCTAGTAATATCTATCCAGGTGCACCTAATCGGGACCTTTAGTGCTAGGATTTACCCTAGCCTACCTGGCTTTCCTACATATATTATAATACTAATTTTCTTCTTTTTATAATGGCATAAAAGTTATGGCCAAAAGTTTTGGCTCCCTTGAAATTGTTTCAAAAATGAAGTATTTTTCTCTGAATATTATTGCAATTACACGTTTTGTTATACGGTGGTTCATTTTCTTTGTGTGTGTTGAAATAACACAAAAAAACAAAAGTAAAAAGGCAAATTGAATATAATTGCACTCAAAACCCCAAAAATGGTCTGGACAAAATTGTTGGCACTTTCAACTTAATATTTGGTTGCACACCCTTTGGAATAAATAATTGCTATCAATCACTTCCTATAACCATCAACAAGCTTCTTACACCTCTCAACTGGAATTTTGGACCCCTCTTCTTTTGCAAACTGCTCCAGGTCTCTCAGATTTGAAGGTGCCTTCTCTCAACAGCAATTTTAAGATCTCTCCACAGGTGTTCAATGGGATTAAGATCTGGACTCATTGCTGCCACTTCAGAACTCTCCAGCGCTTTGTTTTCATCCATTTTTGGGGGCTTCTTGAAGTATGTTTAGAGTCCTTATCCTGTTCGAAGACTCATGACCTAGGAAGCAAACCCAGCTTTCTGTCATTGGGCAGTACATTGCGAGCCAAAATCCTTTGGTAATCTTCAGATTTCATGATGCATTGCACACAATCAAGGCACCCAGTGTTGCAGACAGCAAAACAACCCCAAAACATCTTTGAACCTCCACTATATTTGACTTTAGGGACTGTGTTCTTTTCTTTGTATGTCTCATTCCATTTTCGGTAAACAGCAGAATGATGTGCTTTACCGAAAAACTCTATTTTGGTCTCATCTGTCCACAAGATGCTTTCCCAGAAAGATTTTAGCTTTCTCACGCACATTTTGGCAAACTTCAGTCTAGCTTTTTTATGTCTCTGTGTCAGCAGTGGGGTTCTCCTGGATCTTCTACAACAGGGTTTAATTTCAATCAAATGTTGATGGAGAGTTCACGCTGACACTGATGCACCCTGAGCATGCAGCTTGAATTTCTTTGGAATTTTATTGGGGCTGCTTATCCACCATCCCGGACTATCCTGTGTTGCAACCTTTCATTAATTTTTCTCTGCCGTCCACGTTCAGCGAGATTAGCTACTGTGCCATGGGTTATAAACTTCTTGATTTATGTTGTGCACCGTGGACAAAGGAACATCAAGATCTCTGTAGATGGACTTGTAACCTTGAGATTGTTGATATTATTCAACAATTTTGGTTCTCAAGTCCTCAGACAGTTCTCTGTTCTTCCTGTTCTCCATGCTTCGTGTGGCACACACATGCACAATGCAAAGATTGAATCAACTTCTCCCCTTTTTATCTATTCAGGTGTGATTTTCATGTTGCCCACACCTGTTACTTGCCATATGTGAGTTTGAACGAGCATCACATGCTTGAAACAAAGTTGTTAACCACAATTTTGGAAAGGTGCCAACAATTTTGTCTTTCCTTTTTTTGGGGTTTTGCATGAAATGATGTCCAATTTGCCTTTTTTTCTCAGATTTTTTTTTGTGGTGTTCCAATACACACAATGGAAATAAACATGTCTATAACAAAGCATGTGTAATTGCAATAAATTTCTGGGAAAAATATTTCATTATCTGGAACAATTTAAAAGGTGCAAACACTTGTATCCATGACTATATATGTATATTGTAGCATAGCTGGGAGGGTCAGGGTTAAATTCCAGCTCTGCAGGGTCTTGATTGGATACACCTGTAGGGTTTTGCTAAGAACCGGGAAGTAGCTTCATGGAGTGGAAGTCTCCTGAGGGACTGTCAAATCTTCTGAATTTTGAGCAGAGTTGAGTGTGTTACTGGTGAGTGACCAGCGAAAATGTGAGCTGTAGCTGAGAGAGACATACCATGGCTTCTCTCTCAATGGAGACTGCATTAATCAGTCTGTTTGTGAGAGCTGTAGCCTGGTAAGTGTGAACTGTGCTTGGAGTTGAATATTTCAGTTTGGCGCAGGAAGCTGCTGGAGCTCAAGCTGAAGGGGATTCTGCAACTGGTGGGCTTGTGCAGCTTCTGTGTATGAAGTCTGCTCTGTGAGAAAAGGCTGTAATCTGTTTGCGTGAGCCTGCACTGACATATGTGATCATGATTACATGGACAGGCTGTGTGCAGAGAACTGCAAGCATCTGTGGTAGCTATGGACAATAGCTGTTTTGCTCATCGATCTGGGTCTATCTCAGCCGTGTACAAATAGCCAGGGTCTTTTCTGTTTGGTTAGTGCCTGAACAAAGCTAGGGAAATACCTGTGAAAAGTAATAAAAACTGCACATGTTTGGGCCAAAACTGCATTGCCTATGTCTAATACCTAATATATACAGTACATATATATAGTGTATTGTCTAAACACCACTGTTAAAATGCCAGATTTTTGTCATGTAAAAAATTCATTTCAAGAAGAATAAATCAAAACATTTAATGTCATCCATAATCTATACCAGGGGTCTCAAATTCAGTAGGGTAAATGGGCCGTACATAGAAAAAATGTGAATATGAAGTGCAGCTTTCTTCGTGGGAGACTATTAAATTTTGTTTTTGTGCTTCCAATATTTTTCTACATAACTTTTTGATTGGTTTTTTTTTGGAGTTGGGGGGGTGTTTTTTTATTCTTTTTAATTGTGTTTTTCATATAGGTTATGATACAAGTCTTCTCTTCTACGTCAATTTTTACATAAAACAGCAGTTTTAGTGGCAAAATATTATTCCATTATTTTTTCATTCTTTATTTTCCTTTTTTTGACCCCCAATCGACCCCTTTCAGTAATATAGTTTTACTATTAGACCCATGTAGTAATTCTGCCCATCCTGTGATAATGTCTCCAATCTTGTAATTATGTCCACAATCCTGTAATAATGTCCCCTGTTTTGCAAAAATGTTTCTCAGCCTGTAATAATGTCCCCAATACTGTGATAATGATATTCATCCTGTAATAATGTCACTCACCCTGTAAGAATGTCCTTCACCCTGTAATAATGACCCCTGTCCTGTAGTAATGTCCCCATCCTGGTCCCATCTTATAGTAATGTCCCTATCTTTGTCCTCTTCTTGTAACAATGTCCCCCATTTTGCTGCTCTTTACATACACACAGAAAAAAAATTCTTCTCCCCTGACCTTGCTCCCTAGGTGAAAAGCGTCCTCTTCCTCCTCCACAGCCGGGGCGCTTAGCAATAACTTCATGTGCGGCCTCCCGGGATGCCGATGTCAGCAGTTGGCCTCTGATTGGCCAGTGGTTGGTATTGGTATTGCGGTTCAGAGAGATAACCTCTGCGCCGCAATGCATTTCAATTGAATGTGTATCCAAGGACATTTGAAAAGAAGCACTGACTTCAGCCGGCCCCTGTCTTGCTAGACACAATTTTGTCAGGGGCCTGAATGTTTGTGACCCCTGATCTATACGATCCAATTGAAAAATAAACTGAAATCTTTTTGGGTGGAAAAATAAAAATAAAATAATTTGGTTTCATAAATTTGAACATCCTTAAATTAATACTTTGTTGAAGTACCCTTTAAATATATGACAGCATTCAGGCTTTTGGGGTAGGAGTCTATCATCATGGCACGTCTACAATTGTCAACCTTTGCCCACTCTTCCTTGCAGTAGGTTCAATCTGTCAGATTGTGAAGGCATCTCCTGTGTACACCGCCCTCTATAGGTCACCCTCATATTTTCATTTGGATTCCGGTCTGGGCTCTGTCTGGGCCATTCTAAAACTTTGATCTTATTCTGGGGAAGACATTCTTTTGATGACTTGGAGATATGCTTAGGCTTGTCATGCTGAATGGTGAAATTCCTTCGCATCTTCAGCTTTTTAGCAGAGGCCTGAATGTTTTGGTGCAAAATTAACTGACCTTTGGAACTGTTCATAATTCCCTCCACCTTGACTAAAACCTCAGTTTCAACTGCTGAAAAAACAGCCCGAAAATAAAGTGCTGCCTCCACCATGCTTCTCTGTGGTGTAGGGCGGCGGTGTAAACATCGTGCAGTAACTGAGGCAGTGACCCAAGCAAGTCCAACATAAACAGCTTTTATTCAGCAGACTGCCGGGTAAACAGAAAAGTCCTCCGGTTCGCATCCGGGTTAGCACAAGTTAAGCCGGGCCGTGCAGAGCCTCCCCAGGCGTGGGTTCAGCTACTCACAGGTCCGCAGAGCTTTCCTGCTATGCTCCTAGCAGGCCCCAACACTGAACAACACTAATCATTAATGCAGGGTTTTTAAAGGACCTGGAAAACCCGAGTTAGAGTGAGGAGGCCTCCCCACTTCCTTCCTGTAGCCTCCTCCAAGAAATGAAGGCCTTGCCAGGATTTACTTAATCTGCCTTAGCCAGATAGCCTAGCCAGGTCAATGCTCACCTTCATTCCTGCATTGCAGCCGCAGCTGTGTCTGTGACTGCAATGCACACCAACGGGTTTAATAGGTCTCTGTACCCATTCTGGGGGATATATAACGTCCCTTGTATACGATCCCAGTGACTGCCTCACAGTGGGTATGATGTTCTTTTGGTGATGCGCAGTGTTGACTTTGCGCCAAACATAACTTTTGGAATTATAGCCAAAAATATCAACCTTGGTCTCATCAGACTATAACATGTCTTCACACATGCTTTTGGAGTATATGATATACTTTTTGGAAAAACAAAACCAAGGTGGGATGTTTCTTCACCTTTCCACCCTACTCCACAGGCCAGACATATGACAGAGAATAAGGGAGATTATTGTGACATGCAGTACACAGCCAATACGTGCCATAAATTCTTGCAGCTCCTGTAATGTTAGTATCTACATATCAATATCGAGGTATTCACTTAACCACTCACACAAAATAAATACGTTTTATTGAACATAATTAAAAATGTTTTTAGACATACTACACAAACATCGGGTTCAAATAGGAAGGATCAAGTAAAGAGGATAGTAGATCCAAGTAAAAGGGTCAGTATTCACAATTAGAATATACTAAAGATGGCTGCCATTCATATAAACTGATATTGACATAAGTAAGGAAGCGGAAGACCATAGTATGTTTGAAAAATAAAGTGTCACTGCTTACTCATAATGTGATATCAGGACAACCACAACCGCCCCGACGCACGTCTCACACAGGTGCTTTCTCAAGGAGAGTGTGTCTGCTAACCTCTCCTGTATCCCTTATATGTTCAGTATTGCTCACATAAGCGCATGCGATGCCAGTCTCATGGCACAGGTGCACCTTGTTCTGGCACTCACTCTCTCAGTGCACGTCAGGAGAAAATAACTCCATGACGTCAGTGACTCGTGCCAGCAATATTATGAGGCCTTTACAATTGCAAAGATGCTGGGTCTAGTGAGCATGTGCACAAGAGCACCATTTTTTTTAAGTCCATAGGCTCTAGCCATTTTGTATAGCACCATTGCGGTGTGATTACGACGACATCTAGTGGAGGAAAGTGCAAAGTGTGGGGTAAAAGTTCATAGTGCAGTTGAGAAGACCAACAATTACTAAAACATAATGAAAAAGAACAAAAAAACCCCCAATAAATGATGCCATGATACAAAAAGAAAAGATAATACAATAGTGAATAAAAAAACATATTATAAAGCATAGGAAAAAGTGGCAGTCAAAGTAATATAATTAAAACAAAAATATAGTAAAACAAATAAATGAAAATAAATACATCGCAATGTACAAAAAAGAGGGGGGGTAGAAAAAAGAATGTGGAGGAAAAATCCATTGGAAAGAACATCTCTTTTTATTATTTCTTCCCTTTTTTTTCTTCCCTCCTGATTCCAGATGAAGAGTTTGAGGACATAGGGTAATGTATGCAATGTCATTACTAGAATCCAGAAGTAAAGGAAAAAATAGAATCTTATCGATATCCCTAACCTTAAATTGTCGAGTGTCAGAGCCGTGAAATATCTTAAAATGTTTTGGTATGGTCTTTAACGAAGAAATATCCTCCACCTCTCTTGCCGCAACAATGTTCCTTAATTGTTCCCTTGTCCAGATACATAGCTTCCGTGAAGTAAGAACCACATATATCTTGGAGAATGACCAGGTGGCATAATATACAACGTACAAGTTATTGCATGATACACTCGCTCCGTCTGCAACAAACTTTCCTACATTCACGATCTCTTCATCACTAACAAGCTTTCCTTCCTCGGCATCACTGAAACCTGGCTCACCCCCTCCGACACGGCTTCTCCTGCTGCACTTTCGTACAGTGGATTCCACCGTTCCCACCCCCCCCCCCCGCTCCAATAGCAAGCAAGGTGGAGGAGTAGGTTTCCTCCTATCAGATAACTGCTAATTCACCCAAATCCCACTGCCGCCCTCCGTTACTCTCCCCTCTTTTGAGGTGCACTGCATGCTCATTTACTCCTCCTCCAACTGGCTGTCATTTACCGCCCCCCCAGGATCAACCATCACCTTCTTTGACCACTTCACCACCTGGTTACTTCATTTCCTCTCCGTTGACATCCCCACTATCCTCATGGGTGACTTCAACATCCCTATTGACACTTCCCTCCCAGCTGTCTCTAAGTTTCTATCCCTCACTTCCTCCTTTGGCCTTACTCAGTGGTCTTCCACAGCCACCCGCAAAGACTGCCACACACTGGACCTCATCTTCACCTGCCTCTGTTCTCTGTCTAACCTCTCTAACTCATCTCTCCCTCTTTCTGACCACAACCTACTTACATTCTATACCCTCTTCTCTCCAGGGCAACAATCCCCACTCCACAAACTTGCACACCCTTGTAGAAATCTTAAAGACCTTTACCTACACTCACTCTCTGAATCCCTTCTCCCTCTTACAGACATTAGGTCCTTACATGATGCAGATGCTGCTGCCACTTTATACAACACCACAACAGCTGCAGCTCTCAATTCGGTCACCCCAATACACATATCAAAGCTTGCACAATCAACAGACAACCCTGGCACACCAGCTTAACTAAAGAACTGCGACGGGCCTCCAGGGTTGCTGAGCGTAGATGGAAAAGGTCCCACTCCAATGAGCACTTCATCGCATTCAAACAGTCCCTCACTACCTTCAAGTCCACACTCACTGCAGCAAAACACACATACTTCTCATCTCTCATATCCTCCCTGTCTCACAACCCCAAACAACTATTCAACACCTTCAATTCTCTCTTCCGTCTCCCAGTACCTCCTCCCTCTCCTCTTATTTCTGCTGAAGACTTTTCCTCATTCTTCAAGCAGAAGATTGACACCTTCAGACAAAGCTTTTGCCTAAAGTCCCCACAGCCCCTCCTCACACCTCCTCAACTCTCCTCCTCCAAAACCACCTTCTCCACCATTGTTAGATCAACTTTCCTCTTTACTCTCCAAATCACACCACGCCACCTATGAACTTGAACCAATCCCTTCCCACCTCATCCCAAACCTTACCACTATCTTCATCCCAACCCTAGCCCACCTCTGCAACCTGTCACTAACAACTGACGTCTTCCCCTCATGCTTCAAACATGCCTCGATCACACCCATCCTCAAAAAGCCCTCCCTTGACCCATCCTCTCTGACTAGTTATTGCCCCATATCACTTCTCCCCTATGCCTCAAAACTACTGGAACAACACGTCCATTCTGAACTGTCCTCCCACTTCTCCTCCTACTCCCTCTTTGACCACCTACAATCTGGCTTTCGACCGCACTATTCTACTGAAACTGCACTGACTAAAGTCACCAACGACCTACTAACTGCCAAATCCAAGCGACACTACTCTGTCCTCCTCCTCCTATACCTGTCATCTGCCTTCAACACAGTGGACCATTCCCTCTTACTACAAACTCTCTCATCTCTCGGCATCACAGACTTGGCCCTTGGATCTCCTCATACCTAACAGACCGGACATTCAGTATCTCCCACTCACACACCACCTCCTCATCTCGCTCCCTATCTGTCGGTGTCCCCCAAGGTTCAGTTCTAGGACCCCTACTGTTCTGCATCTACACCCTAGGCCTGGGGCAGCTCATAGAGTCTCATGGCTTTCAGTATCACCTCTATGCTGATGACACACAGATCTACCTCTCCGGACCCGATATCTCCTCTCTACTAACCAGAATCCCACAATGTCTGTCCTCCATTTCATCTTTCTTCTCTGCTAGATTTCTAAAACTTAACATGGACAAAACAGAATTCATCATCTTTCCGCCATCTCATTCAACCCCCTCAACTGACCTATCTATCAACATCAATGGCCTTCACTCTCTCTAGTCCCTCAAGCTCGCTGCCTTGGGGTAACCCTGGACTCTGAACTCTCCTTTAAACCACATATCCAAGCCCTCTCCACTTCCTGCCAACTCCAACTTAAAAATATATCCCGAATCCACACATTCTTCAACCATGAATCTGCAAAAACACTAGTGCACGCCCTTGACTACTGCAACCTCCTGCTCTGTGGCCTCCCTTCCAACACTCTCGCACCCCTCCAATCCATCCTAAACTCTGCTGCCCAACTAATCCACCTGTCCCCCCGCTATTCCCCGGCCTCTCCTCTCTGTCAATCTCTTCACTGGCTCCCCATTGCTCAGAGACTCCAGTTCAAAACCCTAACCATGGCATTCAAAGCCATTCACAACCTGTCTCCTCCATATATCTCTGACTTAGTCTCCCGGTACATACTCGTACGCAACCTACAATCCTCACAAGATCTCCTTCTCTACTCCCCTCTTATCTCCTCCTCCCACAATCGCATACAAGATTTCTCCCATGCATCCGCCCTACTCTGGAACTCTCTAACCCAACACATCAGACACTCGCCCACTGTGGAAGCCTTCAAAAGGAACCTGAAGACCCACCTGTTCCGACAAGCCTACAACCTGCATTAACCATCGCTCCACCACACCGCTCCATGACCAGCCCTACCCTCACCTACTCTATCCTCACCCATTTCTTGTAGACTGTGAGCCCTTGCGGACAGGGTCCTCGCTCCTCCTGTACCAGTCGCCATCACGTTTTGTTCAAGATTATTGTAATTGTTTTTGCTATGTATACCCCTTTTCACATGTAAAGCGCCATGGAATAAATGGCGCTATAATAATATATATTTAGTGATTGCAAATTCCCTAGTCCAGGGCCGGTTTTAGACAAAGTAGGGCCCTGGGCAAAAGATTTAAGTGGGTCCCCAAATGCTAGCATATTAAACCATCCACAGAAACATTTTGATTGCATTTACATGTGCTGAGTTCAGGTTGTTAAACGAGCGTGATCGACAATATTGAAGTCCTTCTGCGCTTGTTTCTCGGCCTCTTTACACCAGATGACAAAGAATGATGGGGACAGAACGATCACTAATAGATCAATCCGTCCCCATACAGTATCATGTTATCAGCAGCATATCTGCAGTGCCTGATGAGTGACGTGCCCCTCCAAACGCTACGCCAGACATCTTACTTCAGTCAGGCACTGAAGTGAGATTTCTGGCTTATAGAATGCTACAGCTGTTCATGAATTAGACAGATGAGCTGTGGCATCCCACGCCCCAGTCCTTCCCCCAGCTCTGCCCATGTTGTTGGAACTGGGAGAAACTATCATAAAAACAACAAAAGTTACAAAATTTAGGCTTACAAATTTTGCGACGTTTCAGAGCTTTCACTGTCGGACACAGACAGAAAAGGGCCCCTGTGCAAAAACAAGATATGGACCCTTTGCTGTCCAATGGCTCATCAGAATGCAAAATTCCACTGGATTTGGAGATGGAAATGGCTCCCTTACCTCTTGGGCCCCTATGCAGCTGCACAGGTTGCACCAATGATATGTCTGCCCCTAGAGTTTTTACTCCAGAATTCTGGAGTATAGGCTTTGATGAATCCGGCACAATGCATCTAGTTTTTTCTAATCCTCCACCTTTGCATTAGTCCGCCATGACTAACATTGTCAGCATTTATACATGCCAATACACTCTAAATTTTGAAGCAATGGTAATAGCAGGTGTAGCATCGGCGTCTCTGCCGCCAATGGCCGGAGGACTGCCCCTATATAAGGCAACTCCTCCAAAATGGAGGTGGCTGTGCAAGGTTGTTCTGTGTGCTAACACTTGCTTCAGCCCTCAGGTCCCGCTGCCTGTCAGTCCTGCTTGCCAGCCTGTCTATAGTTCTGCCCGCCAGCCTGCCTTCCTGGAGCACCTGCCAGTTACCTGTCGTGCCCGCCAGCTTGCCTACCCGGAGCACCCGTCTGGCTATCTGCCGAACCAGCCTGCTTATCTTCCGGACCACCCGTCAGACTTCCTGCCGTGCTCATTCGCTGTACCAGTCAGTTCCTGCCATCTGACCCGTGGGAGTCACCTGCTCTCACACAAGGTCGGTCCCAGAGTGGCACCTGGTCCCCCTGCTCGGTCCCTCCCTGGTTCACGGAGTCGATTGAGCCGCCGTGCGACCTTGGTCAGGCTGAGTAGGCACTTATTCACGCCCCTCTGGTCCCACCTTGCACCGAAGCACAGAGGTTCCCCCACCTGGACCCGTAACAGTTTGCACAGGCCATGGAACCCGGTGGCCCCCAGGCTCCTTCTCTCTCTGACCTGTACCAGGTCTCACGTCAGAGATCCCAACAGGAGACTATCCTATCCTATCTGCGGTCTGTCAACTCTCGCCTGGACACGCTGTCCACCCTGTCTGTGTCCATCTCTAGCCGAGCGGCACCCGCTCCGGCGGCACCTCAACCTACTGGTGCTATGGCACCCAGCTCTGGACCCCAGCTCTCTGCGCCTCCACGTTTTGGTGGTGACCCCGTCTTCTGTCGGGGCTTCCTAAATCAGTGCACGCTGCACTTTGAATTCCTGGCACATCAGTTCCCCTCCGACCGGGTCAAGGTGGCGTTCATCATGTCTCACCTCCCCGGGGAGGCAATGGCATGGTTAAACCCTCTGTGGGAAAGAGGGGATCCCATGGTATCCGATCTTCTGGCTTTCCTCGCTGCCTTCCGGAAGGTCTTCCATGAGCCCGGACGAAAAACTTCTACTACCTCCTCACTTCTCCATCTCCGCCAAGGGAGTCTCACCATGGGCCAATATCCCATACGTTTCCGAACTCTCGCATCTGAGCTTGCCTGGAACAAGGAGGCCCTGGTGTCCACATTCTGGGAGGGTCTTTCCGGTCGGATCAAGGATGAGCTAGCTGGTGGTGACATCCCTTCCACCCTGGATGAACTGGTATCATTAGCTACCCGGATAGACATCATTTTTCTGGAACGTGCCAAGGATACTACCCGGGAGAGAAGATTTCCGCGTCTCGCTCCTGTATTCCAAAAGCCTGCCTTTCATCCAGCAATTCCCCTGGCATATTCGCCCATGCAAATTGACCAAACCAAGATGGTCAAGCCTCGCCAGGCGATGCGCCGAGCCGAGGGGAGTTGCTTCAACTGTGGCAGTAAAGAGCATCAGATCCGTTCCTGCCCGGTGCAGCCGGGAAACTCCAGTGTCTAGGATCGCTCGGAGAGGTCGTCCTAGGCAAGAGTAAATCCTCGCCGTCCTTGACTCTGCCTGTTTCTATTTCCAGTGGTGAGACCCTCTTTTTCGAGATTGCCCATCTGGATTCCGGAGTGTTGTGGAGCGGTATCAGATTCCTACTGTACGTCTGGCTGAACCATTGGCGGTTGCCTCCGTGGATGCGAGGCTTCTTCCGGAGACCATCTTGCTCGTCACAGAGCCTGTAACCCTTCAGGTGGGAATGCTGCACTCGGAGAAGATCTCCTTTCATGTGCTGTCCGGTCTCACTCACCCCCTCTTGCTTGGTCTACCCTGGTTACAAAGACATGAGCCCGTCCTGAATTGGAGATCTGGTGAAGTGCTCCGTTGGGGTCAGGAATGCCATGAGTCCTGTCTGGTTCCGGTTCGTCCTGCTCGATCCCGGTCTACTCCGGCTAATCTACCTGGTCTGCCGGCACCCTACTGGTCCTATGCGGACGTCTTCGAGAAGAAGGAAGCTGAGACACTACCACCTCATAGTCGTATGATTGCCCCATCGACCTGGTACCTGATGCATCTCCTCCCCGCGGGCGTATCTACCCCTTGTTGCTGGCTGAGACCCTGGCCATGTCTGAGTATATAGAGGTGAATCTTGCTAGGGGATTTATCCAGAAATCCACCTCCGGCTGGAGCAGGATTATTCTTCGTCAAGAAGAAAGACGGCTCCCTACGTCCCTGTATCGATTACAGGGGTCTTAACCAGATTACCATAAAAAATAAGTACCCCCTGCCTCTCATCTCGGAGCTGTTAGACAGCCTCAAAGACGCAAAGATTTTCACCAAGCTCGATCTTCGTGGGGCGTACAATTTTATCCGGATCCGCCAAAGAGACGAGTGGAAGACGGCATTCAACACCCGGGACGGTCACTACGAATGCCGCGTAATGCCCTTTGGTCTCTGTAATGCTCCAGTCGTCTTCCAGGAGCTGGTTAACGACATCTTCCGTGATCTTCTGTATTCTTGTGTGGTGGTGTACCTGGACGATATCATGGTCTTCTCTCCAGATCTACCCTCACACCGGAGGGATGTTCATCAGGTTTTGCTAAGGCTCCGGCAGAATCGCCTATACGCTAAGTTCGAGAAATGCCTCTTTGAGCAGACCTCTCTACCGTTCCTAGGCTATATTATCTTTGAGAATGGTCTGCGGATGGATCCTGAGAAGGTCTCTGCCGTCTTAAAGTGGCCCCGACCGGAGGGGTTGAAGGTGATTCAGCGATTCCTGGGCTTCGCAAATTACTACCGCCTCTTCATTCCTCATTTCTCCTCCCAGACTGCCCCCATCTCTGCGCTCACCCGTAAAGGAGCAAATCCCAGGGAATGGACTTTGAAGCGGAGGAGGCCTTCGTCTCCCTAAAACAAGCCTTCTCCTCCGCTCCTGTGCTACACCGTCTGGATATTCAACAGGCAGTTCTTCCTGGAAGTTGATGCTTCCTCTTCCGAAGGCGGAGCGGTGCTCACCCAGAAATCCTCATCTGGGAGAATGGTTACCTGCGGCTTCTCCTCCAAACTCTTCTCCTCGTCCAAGCGCAACTACTCCATAGGAGATTGTGAGCTGCTGGCCACCAAATTAGCACTAGAGGAATGGCGCTACTTGCTGGAGGGGGCTCTGCACCCGGTGGTCATCTACACTGACCACAAAAACCTGGCTTATTTGCAGAACGCCCAAAGATTAAATCTGTGTCAGGCCAGTTGGTCTCTATTCTTTGCCCGATTCTGCTTCACTCTGCATTACCGCCCAGTGGACAAGAACATTAAAGCTGACGCTCTTTCCCTCGTATTCTTGTCTTTCGACCAAGAGGAGGAGCCTCTACATATCATCGACCCCGCCAAAGTAATGACTGTGGCTCCGTTTGACCTGTCTCATCTTCCACCCGGTAAGACCTTTGTAGCAGTTCCGGAACGTAAGAAGGTTCTACTCTGGGGCCATTCATCCAAACTAGCCGGTCATGCTGGCCAGAGGAAGACCTTTCTGCTCATCGCCCGACATTACTATTGGCCTTCTCTACGCAAGAATGTTGCGGACTCCGTCGCGGCTTGTTCCTCCTATGCCCGTAACAAGGTTCCCAGGCACCTTCAATCCGGCCATCTTCTTCCTCTTCCCATACCTTCTGCTCCGTGGCAACACATTGCAATGGACTTCATTACTGAACTCCCTGTTTCTGCCGGTTGTACTGTCATTTGGGTGGTCGCTGACCGCTTTTCTAAAATGGCCCACTTCATCCTTCTGCCTGGTCTCCCATCTGCATCTGTGCTGGCTAAGGACTTCATCCATCACATTTTTCATCTCCACGGCCTACCCCTCTACATTGTGTCTGATCGCGGGGTTCAGTTCACTTCGCGCTTCTGGAGAGCTACGTGTAAGCTGCTGGATGTCTCCTTTGATTTCTCCTCTGCTTATCATCCTCAGTCCAATGGTCAAGTGGAACGTATCAACCAGGTCCTTACCAGCTTTCTTCACTTTGTCAACGCTCACCATAATGACTGGGTTGAGCTCCTGCCCTTGGCCGAGTTCTCCTATAATAACCATGAGAGCGAGTCTTCTTCTAAAGCCCCGTTCTTTGTGGTCTACGGTCAACACCACCAGATTCCGTTTCCCGCCTCCTCTTGTGTGGACAATACTGCTGCGGAGTCTCTGGTCAGCAAATTTTCAGCTATTTGGGAAGACAGTAGATCTGCACTTCTTCAGTCCTCCGAGCGGATGAAGAAACATGCTGATAAGTGACGTCTGGATCCACCTCAATTCCGTCTTGGAGACAAGGTCTGGCTTTCCTCCAAATGTGTTCATCTCAAGATACCTTCCTATAAGTTGGGTCCGCGGTTCATTGGTCCGTTCAAGGTTCTTAACCAAATCAATCCCGTGGCTTACAAGCTGAAACTCCCGGTCACCTTACGGATTCCCAACTCCTTTCATGTATCCCACCTCAAACCTGTTGTCCTTAATTCTTTCTCTGACGATCCAGGTACGACTCCAGTTCCAGTCTCCGTTGAGGACGTCTTTGAGGTAGAAAACATTTTGGCCACCAAGAGGGTAAGAGGAAAGACTTCCTTTCTTGTGGATTGGAAGGAGTTTGGCCCTGAAGAGAGGTCTTGGGAACCCAGGGAGAACATTAATGCCCCTCATGTTCTTAAAAAATTTCTTGCAGGCCTTAAGAACAGGGGGCATAAAGGAGGGTGGTACTGTAGCATCAGGTCCCGCTGCCTGTCAGTCCTGCTCGCCAGTCTGTCTACAGTCCAGCTCGCCAGCTTGTCTATAGTTCTGCCCGCCAGCCTGCTTACCTGGAAGCACCTGCCAGTTACCTGCCGTGCCCGCCAGTCTGCTTACCTGGAAGCACCTTTCAGTTACCTGTAGTGCCCGCCAGCCTGCCTGCCTGGAGCACCTGCCAGTTACCTGTCGTGCCCGCCAGCTCGCCTACCCAGAGCACCCGTCTGGCTATCTGCCGAACCAGCCTGCTTATCTACCCGGACCACACGTCAGCCTTCCTGCTGTGCTGATTCGCTGTACCAGTCAGTTCCTGCCATCTGACCCGTGGGAGTCACCTGCTCTCACACAAGGTCGGTCCCAGAGTGGCACCTGGTCCCCCTGCTCGGTCCCTCCCTGGTTCACGGAGTCGATTGAGCCGCCGTGCGACCTTGGTCAGGCTGAGTAGGCACTTATTCACGCCCCTCTGGTCCCACCTTGCACCGAAGCACAGAGGTTCCCCCACCTGGACCCGTAACAGTTTGCACAGGCCATGGAACCCGGTGGCCCCCAGGCTCCTTCTCTCTCTGACCTGTACCAGGTCTCACGTCAGAGATCCCAACAGGAGACTATCCTGTCCTATCTGCGGTCTGTCAACTCTCGCCTGGACATGCTGTCCACCCTGTCTGTGTCCATCTCTAGCCGAGCGGCACCCGCTCCGGCGGCACCTCAACCTACTGGTGCTATGGCACCCAGCTCTGGACCCCAGCCGTGCCCGCCAGTCTGCTTACCTGGAAGCACCTTTCAGTTACCTGTAGTGCCCGCCAGCCTGCCTGCCTGGAGCACCTGCCAGTTACCTGTCGTGCCCGCCAGCTCGCCTACCCAGAGCACCCGTCTGGCTATCTGCCGAACCAGCCTGCTTATCTACCCGGACCACACGTCAGCCTTCCTGCTGTGCTGATTCGCTGTACCGGTCAATTCCTGCCATCTGACCCGTGGGAGTCACCTGCTCTCACACACACACGGGCGGTCCCAGAGAGGCACCTGGTCCCCCTGCTTGGTCCCTCCCTGGTTCACGGAGTCGATTGAGCCGCCGTGCGACCTTGGCCAGGCCGAGTAGGCTCTTAGTCACGCCCCTCTGGTCCCTCCTTGCACCAAAGCACAGAGGTTCCACCACCCGAACCCGTAACAGCAGGAAAATAACAGGCAACGTTAACATTTTATACATCATTTAATCGTCTCTTATTGCAACAGCCAAAAATATCCAATCAGTTTTTGACAGACGTCTTTTCCCAGGACCAGCTACTGACATTTGTATTTAGGGCCATAAAAACAATGAGGAAATGGCAAATCACCAGCTATACAAATAAAAGAAAAACATACAGAAAAATGTCACTAGTGAGAACCTGCCCTAAAGTGTGTATGGGGTAGCTAACAAAAATATTCTGATTCTAAAAACACATTTATCCCTTGAGACCAGGCCCAATGTTTCAAATCTGACGTGTCATTTTATGTGGCAATAGCGCTAAAACTCTAAACTTTAAAATGCTTCAGCATGTCCCAACAATTTTGAGATTTTTTTTTGTGACACATTATACTTAGTTAATGATAAATTTAAGTTGATATATTTTGCTTTGATTTACAAAAATATGAGAAATTTGACAAAAAATAAAAAAAATTGCAATTTTCAATATTTGAATATCCCTTTAATCCAGATAATCATACGAAGCAAAATAGTTAATAAATATCATTCTCCTCATCACTGCTTTACATCAGTACCATCAGTAAAATGTTCTTTTATTTTGTTAGGATGTTAGAAGGTTTAAAAATGTGGCAGCGATTTTTCATTTTTTCAAGGAAATTTACAAAACTCATTTTTTAGGGACCTATTCATTTTTTCTAAGAGACTTTAGAAACTCCCAAAAATGATACCATTTGAAAACCACACCTCTCAATATATTCAAAACTGTTATCAGCCAGTTTATTAACCCTTCAGGTGCTTTTCAGGAATTAATGCAAATTGACATGACAGGAATGAAAAATTTATTTTTTACCACCAAAATGTTGCTAACATCTGAACAGGCCACTATAGTTGGCAGACTCTAAGGCCATTACTTGGCCGTGATTTGCCATGTCAGCCATCAGGGTGCCGATTGGGTTAAATAGGTAGCCTTCACACTCTGTTAACCATTTAGATGCTTTAGTCACTATTGACAACGGTATCTAAGGGGTTAAATGGCCATGGTGGGTGCCAACACCGATCGTGGCTGATGCAGATATATTGCACAACTTACAGCTGCTGCATTTTCACTTGTATCCCAGGTCAGTAAAAAGACGTATTGGTGGTCACTAAGTGGTTATTAAAATAACATGAAAATTTTGCAAAGTAGAAAAATACAGTATATTGGGAAATAGAAGTATGACTGATCAAGCTAATGAATGAAGAAGCAAATGAATATAAAACTTTACTTAACATGGTTACATTCAACTATTCCTGTTCTGGATGTAACGCCTGGTCCCCATATACACTGTGTTCCAAATTATTATGCAAATAATATTTTCTAAGATTTTCCCAAATTACCTATATGAATTGCAGTCATTGTAATTTTCCAGTCAAATAACTATTAGAGTACAATTGAAAGGTTTTTGTACAAACTGCCTATGATAACAGTATATTTTAAAAAAAATAAAAAACTCAAACTGCACTCAAAATGCATGTTCCAAATTATTATGCACAGCAGAGTTTTCAAACTTTTCATTTTAATAAAGAACAAAAAAAAATGATCATTTTTTAAATCTCCAGACAAGAGCAATGAGCTACAGGAGAAATGTAATAAATAATAAAATGTATCAAGACTGGAATGAGAAGCTTCACTGCTGCCTTTTGATATTTTGTATGGTTAAGTCACACATGGCCTGGATATATGTATGTATGTATGTTAATATACAGTACATATACTGTAGAATACAATTTCTCTATGTCGCTCATTCAGGATCTAGACTCATCTGGGATCTTAAATTTAGTGCACACACAAGATATCATCCAGCAATGTTACATATGGTACTAGGAGAAATATCTGAATATCCTTTGAAGCAGGTCTTCACCCTGCCAGCTGGGACTGCATTTGCAATTTAACCGCTTCCACTTTGGAAAAAGAATTTAAAAAATAATTACTATGTTAAAGTCTTCGATTTTTAAAGGGGTTGTCCAGGCTTAGGGCTCAAGTCTGCAGTCATTCTACGGGCGGGCGCGTGACCATAAGAATGCGATATGCATACATGCGGTCACATATCAACTAGTTGTGCTCAGCTCACAAATAGCATACTTGCGGTGAGATCAGCGCCTGCTCCTGGTATTTACATTGGAGAATCCTGAGAGTGCACCCTGAGGATTCACAAGTTTGCAATCATATAGAGTGACTGCAGACTTGAGTGCCATGCGCAGACAACCTGTTTAAGTCCAAATAGTTTTTTTTTTAATTAGTGTTTTAGATTATATTATGCTGGGTGAATAAATTTCAACCAAATCTACAGGATTTTTAAAACAAAAAAGTCTACCGGTCGCAGTACAATAAAATGAAAATAGACCACCACTCACGCTCTTCTTGTGTTACTTCACTACTATCTGAAGAATCATATGGAGATCATTTTTTAGGCAAAAGAGGCAGGCGAGGAAAAGTCAGTGGACCACATACACCACCCCACAAGACCATGCTAATATTTCCTGTAAAAGCCACCCGAAACAACTACAAGAGAACGAGAAAGTTAAAGAAAAACTAAAGGTAATTAATTTATTGAACATTTAATCTTACCCCATTTCAGCTCCAAGTTTTAGAAAAATGTCTCACTTTTTCATCAACTACTAAGTTTGACTATTTCACTTCAGTTAAAGACTTAGAATTGATTGCACGTAAACTTTCATTTAAAAAATATTTTGCCAATAAAACTAATGACCTTTTTCCTACTTTTTTGGAGAAACAGACCTTTGCAGATCTAGAGTCACTGCTACAGGAACAAGAAACCCTCTTTGAGAATACTTTTCTAATATATCTGCATGGTCGGTCTCCGCATTTCCCCTCCCCCTCTGGGTTTGAGCTCTAATGTAGACATTTTGTCCAACCAATTAAACAATTATAATATCATAATCATAATCTGACCTATCATCGGAGACAAGCTATCAAACAACTTCAAGCTTTGAAACACATAGTTATTAAGCCTACTGACAACGGGGGGAAATGTTGTGATATGGCCTGCAGATATGTATGAAAGTGAGGCTTTCCGTCAACTAAATTACACACAATGCTATTAAAGACTTGATAAAAATCCCATCAACTCTTATTAAAAAAACTGTTGAATGACATTTTAGGTGCAGGCTTTGAAGGGGTATAATTACAATCAAAATGAGGAAAGTCCTTACTACCATAGGCGGATTATAATGAGGGCAATCCGGGCGACAGCCCGGGGCCCCGAGCCTGCAGAGGGCCCGCGGCTCCGGGCGGGGTGTCTAATGCCGGATTGCCCTCATTATATGTGCGGGCCGCCGCGGCACATACCGGTAGCAGTGGCGGGAGGAGGGGCCCGGGAGGGGGGGCCCCGTACCACTCCCCCAGCAGCGGCCACCGCTACTTCTTCATCGGCCGGGCCAGCACTGCAGCAGTTAACTTCCCTGTGCTGGCCCTGCCGCGTCACTGCTAGGAGACACGGCCCTGTGTGCGGCCGTGTCTCCTAGCTGTGACGTCACGCAGTGCGCACGCGGCCTGCAGTGCTACACCGAAGAGCCTGAGGACTGGAGCCGAGCCGGGGGATGGTGAGTGTGTATGTGTGTGTGTGTGTGTATGTGTGTATGTGTGTGTGTGTGTGTGTGGGCAGATGTCATTGGGTGATGTCTGTTTGTGTGTGTGTGTGTGTGTGTGGGCAGATGTCATTGTGTGATGTCTGTGTGTGTATGTCTGTGTGTGTGTGTAGGCAGATGTCATTGTGTGATGTCTGTTTGTGCGTGTGTATGTGTATGTGTGTGTGTGTGGGCAGATGTCATTGTGTGATGTGTGTGTGTGGGCAGATGTCACTGTGTGATGTCTGTTTGTGTGATGTCTGTGTGTGTGTGTGTGGGCAGATGTCATTGTGTGATGTCTGTTTGTGTGTGTGGGGGGGGGGTAGATGTCATTGTGTGATGTCTGTTTGTGTGTGTGTGTGGGCAGATGTCATTGTGTGATGTCTGTTTGTGTGTGTGTATGTCTGTGTGTGTGTGTGTGGGCAGATGTCATTGTGTGATGTCTGTTTGTGTGTGTGTGTGGGCAGATGTCATTGTGTGATGTCTGTTTGTGTGTGTGTGGGGGGGCAGATGTCATTGTGTGATGTCTGTGTGTGTGTGGGCAGATGTCATTGTGTGATGTCTGTTTGTGTGTGTGTGTGGGCAGATGTCATTGTGTGATGTCTGTTTGTGTGTGTGTGGGCAGATGTCATTGTATGATGTCTGTGTGTGTGTGTGTGGGGGGCAGATGTCATTGTGTGATGTCTGTGTGTGGGGGGGGGGGCAGATGTCATTGTGTGATGTCCGTGTGTGTGTGTGGGCAGATGTCATTGTGTGATGTCTGTTTGTGTGTGTGGGCAGATGTCATTGTGTGATGTCTGTTTGTGTGTGTGTGGGGGCAGATGTCATTGTGTGATGTCTGTTTGTGTGTGTGTGTGCGTGTGTGTGTGGGGGCAGATGTCATTGTGTGATGTCTGTTTGTGTGTGTGTGGGCAGATGTCATTGTGTGATGTCTGTTTGTGTGTGTGTAGGCAGATGTCATTGTGTGATGTCTGTTTGTGCGTGTGTATGTGTATGTGTGTGTGTGTGGGCAGATGTCATTGTGTGATGTGTGTGTGTGGGCAGATGTCACTGTGTGATGTCTGTTTGTGTGATGTCTGTGTGTGTGTGTGTGGGCAGATGTCATTGTGTGATGTCTGTTTGTGTGTGTGGGGGGGGGGTAGATGTCATTGTGTGATGTCTGTTTGTGTGTGTGTGTGGGCAGATGTCATTGTGTGATGTCTGTTTGTGTGTGTGTATGTCTGTGTGTGTGTGTGTGGGCAGATGTCATTGTGTGATGTCTGTTTGTGTGTGTGTGTGGGCAGATGTCATTGTGTGATGTCTGTTTGTGTGTGTGTGGGGGGGCAGATGTCATTGTGTGATGTCTGTGTGTGTGTGTGTGGGCAGATGTCATTGTGTGATGTCTGTTTGTGTGTGTGTGTGGGCAGATGTCATTGTGTGATGTCTGTTTGTGTGTGTGTGGGCAGATGTCATTGTATGATGTCTGTGTGTGTGTGTGTGGGGGGCAGATGTCATTGTGTGATGTCTGTGTGTGTGGGGGGGGGCAGATGTCATTGTGTGATGTCCGTGTGTGTGTGTGGGCAGATGTCATTGTGTGATGTCTGTTTGTGTGTGTGGGCAGATGTCATTGTGTGATGTCTGTTTGTGTGTGTGTGGGGGCAGATGTCATTGTGTGATGTCTGTTTGTGTGTGTGTGTGCGTGTGTGTGTGGGGGCAGATGTCATTGTGTGATGTCTGTTTGTGTGTGTGTGGGCAGATGTCATTGTGTGATGTCTGTTTGTGTGTGTGTAGGCAGATGTCATTGTGTGATGTCTGTGTGTGTGTGTGGGCAGATGTCATTGTGCGATGTCTGTGTGTGTGTGTGGGCAGATGTCATTGTGTGATGTCTGTTTGTGTGTGTGTGTGGGGGCAATGTCATTGTGTGATGTCTGTGTGTGTGTGTGGGGGGGGCAGATGTCATTGTGTGATGTCTGTGTGTGTGTGTGTGTGGGCAGATGTCATTGTGTGATGTCTGTTTGTGTGTGTGTGTGGGCAGATGTCATTGTGTGATGTCTGTTTGTGTGTGTGTGGGCAGATGTCATT
Source organism: Phyllobates terribilis (assembly GCF_046119375.1). Taxonomy (NCBI): domain Eukaryota; kingdom Metazoa; phylum Chordata; class Amphibia; order Anura; family Dendrobatidae; genus Phyllobates; species Phyllobates terribilis. Next base: position 100,157,417 of record NW_027362767.1, read on the forward strand.
GTGTGATGTCTGTGTGTGTGTGGGGGGGGCAGATGTCATTGTGTGATGTCTGTGTGTGTGTGGGGGGGCAGATGTCATTGTGTGATGTCTGTGTGTGTGTGTGGGCAGATGTCATTGTGTGATGTCTGTTTGTGTGTGTGTGGGGGGGGCAGATGTCATTGTGTGATGTCTGTGTGTGTGTGTAGGCAGATGTCATTGTGTGATGTTTGTTTGTGTGTGTGTGGGCAGATGTCATTGTGTGATGTCTGTTTGTGTGTGTGTGTGTGTGTGGGGGCAATGTCATTGTGTGATGTCTGTGTGTGTGTGTGGGGGGGGCAGATGTCATTGTGTGATGTCTGTGTGTGTGTGTGTGTGGGCAGATGTCATTGTGTGATGTCTGTTTGTATGTGTGTGTGGGCAGATGTCATTGTGTGATGTCTGTTTGTGTGTGTGTGGGCAGATGTCATTGTGTGATGTCTGTGTGTGTGTGGGGGGGGGGCAGATGTCATTGTGTGATGTCTGTGTGTGTGTGGGGGGGCAGATGTCATTGTGTGATGTCTGTTTGTGTGTGTGGGCAGATGTTATTGTGTGATGTCTGTTTGTGTGTGTGGGCAGATGTCATTGTGTGATGTCTGTGTGTGTGTGGGGGGGCAGATGTCATTGTGTGATGTCTGTGTGTGTGTGTGGGCAGATGTCATTGTGTGATGTCTGTTTGTGTGTGTGGGCAGATGTCATTGTGTGATGTCTGTTTGTGTGTGTGTGTGGGCAGATGTCATTGTGTGATGTCTGTTTGTGTGTGTGTGTGCGTGTGTGTGTGGGGGCAGATGTCATTGTGTGATGTCTGTTTGTGTGTGTGTGGGCAGATGTCATTGTGTGATGTCTGTTTGTGTGTGTGTAGGCAGATGTCATTGTGTGATGTCTGTGTGTGTGTGTGGGCAGATGTCATTGTGTGATGTCTGTTTGTGTGTGTGTGTGGGCAGATGTCATTGTGTGATGTCTGTGTGTGTGTGTGTGTGTGTGGGCAGATGTCATTGTGTGATGTCTGTTTGTGTGATGTGTGTGTGGGCAGATGTCATTGTGTGATGTCTGTTTGTGTGTGTATGTGGGCAGATGTCATTGTGTGATGTCTGTGTGTGTGTGTGTGTGGGCAGATGTCATTGTGTGATGTCTGTTTGTGTGTGTGTGTGTGTAGGCAGATGTCATTGTGTGATGTCTGTGTGTGTGTGTGTAGGCAGATGTCATTGTGTGATGTCTGTTTGTGTGTGTGGGCAGATGTCATTGTGTGATGTCTGTGTGTGTGTGTGTGTGGGGGCAGATGTCATTGTTTGATGTCTGTGTGTGTGTGGGCAGATGTCATTGTGTGATGTCTGTGTGTGTGTGTGTGGGCAGATGTCATTGTGTGATGTCTGTTTGTGTGTGTATGTGGGCAGATGTCATTGTGTGATGTGTGTTTGTGTGTGTGTGTGTGGGCAGATGTCATTGCGTGATGTGTGTGTGTGTGTGTGTGGGCAGATGTCATTGTGTGATGTCTGTGTGTGTGTGTGTGTGTGTGGGCAGATGTCATTGTGTGATGTCTGTTTGTGTGTGTGTGTGGGCAGATGTCATTGTGTGATGTCTGTGTGTGTATGTCTGTGTGTGTGTGTGTAGGCAGATGTCATTGTGTGATGTCTGTTTGTGCGTGTGTATGTGTATGTGTGTGTGTGTGGGCAGATGTCATTGTGTGATGTGTGTGTGTGGGCAGATGTCACTGTGTGATGTCTGTTTGTGTGATGTCTGTGTGTGTGTGTGTGGGCAGATGTCATTGTGTGATGTCTGTTTGTGTGTGTGTGTGGGGGGGTAGATGTCATTGTGTGATGTCTGTTTGTGTGTGTGTGGGCAGATGTCATTGTGTGATGTCTGTTTGTGTGTGTATGTCTGTGTGTGTGTGTGTGTGGGCAGATGTCATTGTGTGATGTCTGTTTGTGTGTGTGTGTGGGCAGATGTCATTGTGTGATGTCTGTTTGTGTGTGTGTGTGGGCAGATGTCATTGTGTGATGTCTGTTTGTGTGTGTGTGCGTGTGTGTGGGGGGGCAGATGTCATTGTGTGATGTCTGTTTGTGTGTGTGTGTGTGCGTGTGTGTGGGGGGGCAGATGTCATTGTGTGATGTCTGTTTGTGTGTGTGTGGGCAGATGTCATTGTGTGATGTCTGTTTGTGTGTGTGTGTGTAGGCAGATGTCATTGTGTGATGTCTGTTTGTGTGCGTGTGTGGGCAGATGTCATTGTGTGATGTCTGTGTGTGTGTGTGTGTGTGTGGGGGCAGATGTCATTGTTTGATGTCTGTGTGTGTGTGTGTGTGGGCAGATGTCATTGTGTGATGTCTGTGTGTGTGTGTGTGGGCAGATGTCATTGTGTGATGTCTGTTTGTGTGTGTATGTGGGCAGATGTCATTGTGTGATGTGTGTTTGTGTGTGTGTGTGTGTGGGCAGATGTCATTGCGTGATGTGTGTGTGTGTGTGTGTGGGCAGATGTCATTGTGTGATGTCTGTGTGTGTGTGTGGGCAGATGTCATTGTGTGATGTCTGTTTGTATGTGTGTGTGTGTGGGCAGATGTCATTGTGTGATGTCTGTTTGTGTGTGTGTGTGTGTGGGCAGATGTCATTGTGTGATGTCTGTTTGTATGTGTGTGTGTGTGTGGGCAGATGTCATTGTGTGATGTCTGTTTGTGTGTGTGTGTGTGGGCAGATGTCATTGTGTGAAGTCTGTTTGTGTGTGTGTGTGTAGGCAGATGTCATTGTGTGATGTCTGTTTGTGTGTGTGTAGGCAGATGTCATTGTGTGATGTCTGTTTGTGTGTGTATGTGTGTGTGTGTGTGGGCAGATGTCATTGTGTGATGTCTGTTTGTATGTGTGTGTGTGTGTGTGGGCTGATATCATTGTGTCATGTCTGTTTATATGTATTTTTGTGTTTCAAATGTGTTTATGCGTGTATGTATATGTCTGTATATGTTTGTGTGTGTGTGTGACTGCGTGCGGCCTCCTGCTGAGTATGTTCGGCGCCGTGCGGCCTCCTGCTGTATCTGGGGGGGGCGCCGTGCGGCCCCCCGCTGTGTGTAGATGGCTACGTGCGGCAACCCGCTGTGTATAGATGGCTACGTGCGCCCCCCGCCGTGTATAGATGGCTACGTGCGGCCCCCCGCTATGTATAGATGGCGCCGTGCGGCCTCCCGCCGTGTATTGATGGCGCCGTGCGGCCCCCTGCTGTGTAGAGATGGCGCCGTGCGGCTCCCCGCTGTGTATAGATGGCTACGTGCGGCCTCCCGCTGAGTATAGATGGCGCTGTGCGGCCTCCTGCTGTATCGGGGGGGGGCGCCGTGCGGCCTCCCGCTGTGCATAGATGGCTATGTGCGGCCTCCCGCTGAGTATAGATGGCGCTGTGCGGCCTCCTGCTGTCTCTGGGGGGGGCGCCGTGCGGCCTCCCGCTGTGTATAGATGGCTACGTGCGGCCTCCCGCTGAGTATAGATGGCGCTGTGCGGCCTCCTACTGTCTCTGGGGGGGGCGCTGTGCGGCATCTATACTCAGCAGGAGGCCGCACGTAGCCATCTATACACGTATACTGAGCAGGAGGCCGCACATAGCCATCTATACGGTGCCATCTATACACAGCGGGAGGCCGCACGTAGCCATCTATACACAGCGGGAGGCCGCACGGCGCCATCTATACACAGCGGGAGGCCGCACGGCGCCATCTATACACAGCGGGAGTCTCAGTGCTTTGCAAGAGCAGTCAATAAATTCTGCTTGACTAATTCTGAGCACCATAAAGTCTGGTTCGCTTCTAACCTGCTGTCTTCATTTTCAGCTTGCTGAATTCTAGCTCATTTACTGTCATTCGAGACGATGCCTTTGCTGGTCTCTTTCACCTTGAATACCTGTAAGTGCTCCACTTAATGTCATATTTTTGATTCTGTTCTTCTTCATCTTTTGGCATGTGCAATTGTATGAGCAAGTATTCATGTGAATTTATGACCTAGTTAAACCTTTTAGGACCTTAAATTTTATTCAATCAATTTTTTTTCCAGTTTAAAACTATGGGACATATATGTGCCTTGGTCCTCAAAGGGTTTTTAAAGGGGCTGCAAACATAAATACGAAAAAAATAATTAATTTAGTGCTTTTTGTGTTCATTTAATTTTTATTTGAAGTCCATTTTTTTTATATACCTTGAAATTAAGCCCTACCCCATGGAATGAAGCCCTACCTACATGACATCTGAGAGCTACATGGATCCCGCTTGTGAGGTTCCTGTCCGTCACTACTATTCAGTTTTAGGGTCCACTCACTAAGCCATATATTCTCTCATGCAAGAGAATAGGGCCAATTATGCTAATGAAACTCGGCTCAAACTCTGTCAGAGCTTCAACTGAGTGTGATCCGATTCTCTCGCAGCACAGATATGGAGAAGATGGAGAACTTACTTTCTCCATCTTCTCCATAGTCTCTGTGAGTGTTCATCGGACTGCACTTGGATGACATCCGAGTGCAGTCTAATGTTTTACGTGCACCCATAGACTTGTATGGGTGCACATGGTCCGAATATCGAATGAGATTATTTTCTCATGCCAATAATAGCAGATCTGCACTGTCCCATAGTATAACATAGGACCGAGTCCTATCCGATAAAACATCACATAGTATTCGGCCGTGTTATACGACAGTGTGAGCGAGCCCTTAGAGTCAAGGAATATTTACATGCAGATGATGATATTACTCTCCAAGTGTATATTTTTTTAGGCGAGTTCATAGTAAATGCTTTGCCTTTTTGACATGTGATCAACTAAAGAACAAGAAAGATTTAGGACCTCCCCTATAGAGAAACGGAAAATAGTTTGGAGGACTTGCATGTCCTTTTTTATTTATTATGAGAAAATCATAAAAGATCCCGTTTTTTAACCATGCTGTGACTTTCTGCTGAGGGAGAGGGAGAGAGCTGCCCTATTCAGAGTCTGTAATAAGACCTGCTGACAAAAGTGTTGAAGATACAGTCTAATGTGAATTAACAATGAAAAAAAGTTAATTTCACAAATGGCTTGTATTTTTTTTAATACAAACTTTTTTGTCTTTACAGCTCCTTTAAAGGGAATCTGTCATCAGGTTTTTGCCACCTAATCTGAGAGCAGCATAATGTTGGGTTAGAGGCACTGATTCCAGTAATGTGTCACTTACTGGGCTGCTTAGTGTTGTTTTGATAAAATCATTGATTTGTCGGAAGGTAATTATCACTAGATGACTAGTAAGTTCTGTAGGACTCCACCCCCATCACTGATCAGTAGATTTCTGTGTACACTGAGCATGGGCAGAAAGCTGCCAATCAGTGGTGTGGGCGGGGCTATACAGAGCGCAGCATTCAGAGAGCTGCTAGATCTGCAGCAGATAAAACGGTGATTTTCTCAAAATGACAACAAGCAGCTGAAAAAGTGACACATCGCTGGAATCAGGGTATCTGCCCCTATATTGTGCTGCTCTCAGATGAGGCAGCACAATTAATATTGTGCCAAATTAATTTCCCGTGAACTATCACATGATCTATCACAGGGGATCATGTGACATGTCACGTGATAAATCAGGTGGGGGGGGGGCCCGCGCCTTCTAAACTGCCCGGGGCCCTTGCTACTCTTAATCCACCCCTGCTTACTACCAATTTCCCCATTGTCTCCACTTTCTATTTGATACCTAAAATTCACAAGAACCGAGTTAATCCTCCTGGCCGGCCCATTGTGTCTGGCCTTGGGGGCCTCTGTGAGAACATCTGCAGATTTGTTGATTTATATTTACAAAGATGTGTTGAAACCTTGCCTTCATATGTTAAGGATATGATGAATGTCCTTAGACGCCTGAAAGGTATCCAATTGGAACAAGATATGCTTTTAGTTACATGTGATTTAGAGTCACTGTATACGTCCATCGCTCACGACCACAGGATTGCCGTGTCAGAAACGTTTCTTCAAATGACTAAGATGGATAATGATCTGGTGAATTTTCTTATTGAATTATTACAATTCCCCCTTACTCTCAATTTTTTTATTTTTAAGGACCTTTTTGTAGTGCAGCTCCAGGGCACCACGATGGGAGCAACGTGTGCACCCTCATATGCAAATTTGTTCCTGGGGCTGTCGGAGCAAGAGGTGTTCCAAAGCATGAGGAAATTTGACGCTGTGATCTCGTGGTCAAGATACATTGATGACATTCTATTCATATGGAAAAGTTGGCTGTTACCGTGACAGCCTAAAACAACGAGGCTATAATCAGAAAACAATCACAGAGTGCTACAGGAGAGCAGAATTGACAACACAAGACCAGCTTCTTATAGATAGTAAAATAAATGTTTCCCTTGAATCACAACCTGTCAGGTTTACTACAACTTTCGATTCCCATTGGCCAGAAATACGAAAAGCTTTTGAGAAACAATGGCCCTTTCTTATGATGGATTGTGATTTGGCTTAATGTCTCACCACATTTCCATTTATCACTTGGAGAAGGTCGCGAAATTTGAAGAACTTGTTGACTAGATATCATTATGTTCCCCCGCCTGTGAACTTTTTCGGGCAGAGAGGTTCTAGATGGGGATCATTTACATGCAGGAATTTTCAGCATGTAAGTTCATTGGGAGAGCTACTTATTTTGTTAACAGTGAAGAAACTAAAACTTTTACTTTCATGCACAATATTACATGCAAAACTGATATGGTTATCTATTATGCATACTGCCCCTATACATTTGTGTATATTGGAATGACAAACAGACAACTCGGGGGTCAGGGTACTGGAACATGAGTTTCAAGCCCTTTGTATAAAAACTTTAACCTGAATTTTATGTTCTGGGTTTTCTTTCTTCTTTTTTTTACATGTTTTTATTGACATTTTTACATTTTTTTCTAATGATTTTTCATTTTTTAAATTTTTCTCCCTCACAGTAGTTATGTCCACCTTGAGAATGTCTTTAATCCATGATGTTACTTTCAGTGAGAGCCTTTTTGAGAGTGAATACTTACTTGACATATCATATTAATGGTGCATCACCCCACATCTATTCTGGGCGGTGAACTTTTATTTAATTGTATTACATCTAGTGATGGGCAAGCACTAAAATGTTCAGGTGCTCGTTGCTCGGGTCGAGCTAATTGGAATGCTCGGGTGCTCGACCTGAGCAACGAGCCCAATGTAAGTGTTTGGGGAAACTCAAGCATTTTTCTGGTGGACCCCCCGGCGGTCTGAAGAGGGCCTAGAAATTGCGGAAATCGATGGGAACAGTGCTCAAATGACATGGGAACAGCAAGGGGAAGACCCCTGGAAGCATTTTTGACTCACAGGTCACTGCTGTCAACAACGTTGTCAGAGGTATTACGCCACTTTTCCGGACTCACAATAAAACATACAAAAACTAAACCAAAATGGATTTTCCTGGGAAATATGTTAAAGAACATCCTGACCAGGGTAATGACTTGTATATAAGGAAGAATAAATAACCAAAAACAAAAATGCTCCTCCACACCTTGGGCTGTGTTCACATGTAGCGTTTTTGATAAGTTTTTGCACTTTAGCATTGCTTTCAACCAAGACAAATGCATTCACTGGGAAATGTCATTTTAACATTTTACAACCTTATCTCGCCATGTGGTGTGTGACACATCATCAGACACATGTATACAGTGCTGAAAAGACATGGGAACAGCATGGGGAGGTCTCCTGGAAGCATCACTGACTCCCAGGTCACTGCCTAAAAGTGTGCCCATCTTAAGTGATCCTTGGCACATGCGAAGATACCTCCCACCATGCACCTGTCATTGCAGACTTGCAACAATCACCGTTCGCGTCCTTTTCCCAGCGCAGCGTTTAGTTATCCCTACCCCATTCCTTGGAATGCAAGTGCAAGTATGCAGCAAGCCACCCACCCACAGGCTGCAATACTATACTGCTACATTTTTGGACAGCTGCTTGCACTTGAAATGTGACCTTTTCGGCTCGTAGAGGCGGAAACTGTCCACAACCTCATGGTGGCGGCGGCCGGGTGTCCATATTCGGTCCCCAGCCGCCACTATTTCTCCCTGTGTCCTCTCTGCCTTCCACAAGCATGGGTCACACAACATTACCCGTGCCCTCCCCAGTAGACATACTGGGAAGGACCGCTTAACCACAAACACGTGGTCAAGTGAATGTGGCCAGGGACGGTACGGAGCCAGTCCACAGTTTTTTTTGCTGAGAGTTGTATTTCACCACAGACATATTCTTTAGCTTGGTGAAAGGACTTGGGAAACCATATATACTCCAGCTGTCATTTCTCCAAGGAAGTCCTCTAAAGCTGTTTTAACTTGAAATGTGGCCTTTTAAGCTCATGGAGGCGGATGCTGTCCACAACCTCACGGCGGCGGTCGGGTGTCCATACTCGGTCCCCAGCTGCCACTATTTCTCCCAGTATCGTCTCCACCTTCCATAAGCAAGGGTCCCTGAACATTACTGCTGGTACTTTTCTGTGGGAATCTGCTTGCCTCCTACCAGCCTGTAATATTTCCAGTGAGCTATGATACGACGCCATGGTATTAGCACTGCCCACAGACCCAGTAGTGAAGCCATCCCCAATTTCCTTCTCAGGAATTCTATTTGGTAGACTGAGTGGCTGCCCAAATACATTAGTTTCTCACAAAGGAGCTGAAGATAGAGTGGCAGTAGGTGCAAGTTTCTCCAGCCTGTTAGATATCAGAGGGTGAACGGCAGCACATTGGCTCAGTGGTTAGCACTGAAGCCTTGCAGTGCTGGGATCCTGGGTTCAAGCAAGGCAACATCTGCAAGGATTTTGTATGTTCTCCCCGTGTTTGCGTGGGTTTCCACCTCAGTAAAATAGGAGCCACAGAGTGTTCGGGAACCTTCCCACACACTTTTCTTAGCCAGGACTGCTTTTCTGCAGGGTTGGACAGTCCCACCAGAGAATCCTCGGGTGGGCCCTGGCTTCTCCATCAGGAGTGTTCATGATAGCACAAACTTTGCAGCAGCTATGGGGCTCTTGAGCTGGGGGAGAAAGGTGAGCCCTCAGAATCAAATCCTCTGGTGGGCCCAATGTTTTTCAGTTTGAAACTGCTTCTTAGTGGGAGTTGTATTTCGCCACAGCCATTTTCTTTAGCTCGGTGAAAGCACTGGGATAGAGGAAAACCGTATCTACTCCAGCTGTCATTTCTCCGTCACCAGGTTCCGCCCATTGTCACACATGACCCTGCCTGGCTGTATCTTCAGCAGTGAGAGCCACAGATCAGGCTGCTGTGTTACAGCTTTCAACAACTCTGCAGCGCTGGGCGGTTTGTCAATTAAGCATTAAGCATGTTATCTACAGCACAGCCTGTTGCCGATTGGCCAAGGCAGTGCTGCAGTGCTTTCAGCTTGTGACTGATGTGGTCATTTCGGAGATGGAGGCCGAACTGGAGGAGGAGGTACAGGAGCTGAACAATGTGATTACATTGAGGCTACATTGGTGACTCTGGTTATTATTCTTAAGAAAGATCCTGCTGTGTTTTTTTTTTACTTTATTTTTTAAGACAAATGCATTCACCAGGAAATGTAATTTTAACATTTTACAACCTTATCTGACCATGTGGTGTGTGACACATCAGACACATCCTGTTTCATTTATGATGGAGGGACTCAGTCACAAACCTATTTTTATAGGGCCATCAGGCGGCCTTTACTATTCTTAAAGGGCCAGCAGTCGGCCCTCGCTATTGTTAGAGAGCCATCAGCCGGCTATGCTTTGTTGTTCCCATTATTAACGAGTGGGTCTCCTATACTGTTATTGCGTATCCAGTGACTGCAAGGGCTGCCAAAAATTTGGACGCAACCCAATACTCCTTTGAAGAGACATAGAGGAGGGTCTCAGTAAAAATAATGTGCCCATTATAAAGGAGCTGGTCTCCTATAGTGGTAATGCCCATTCTGTGACTGAAAGGGCTTACAAAATTCGGAAAAACCCCACTAACAATTTAAAGACACATACAGCAGGGCCACAGTAACAACATATTCCCATTAGAAAAGAGAGGGTCTCCCATACAGTTTGGCTATGCAGTGACTGCAATGGCTGTCAAAAATTTGGAGGAACTCCAACGCCCCTTTCAAGAGACATAGAGGTCAGAGAGCCTCCTAAAAACAATGTTCCCATTATTAGGTAGTGGGTCTCCCATAGTGTTTGCCTATCCAGTTAAGCAACGGCAGCCAAAAATTTGGAGTAACTCCAATGCCCCTTGCAAGAGACGTAGAGGTCCGAGAGAGTGATAGACGAGCACTAGGGTGCTCGGTTCAAGCAAATTAGAATGTTCGGGTGCTCGGTCCGAGTAACGAGCCCAATGTAAGTCTATGGGAAACTCGAGCATTTTTCAGGCAGCTCCCCCCGGCGGTCTGCAGAGGGCCTAAAAATTGCCCAAATCAATGGGAACAGTGCTCAAATGACATGGGGACAGCATGGGGAAGACCACTGGAAGCATTTCTGACTCCCAGGTCACTGCTGTGAACAACGTTGTCAGAGGTATTACCCCACTTTTACGGACTCGCAATAAAACGTAAAAAAATGAAACCAAAATGGATTTTCCTGGGAAATATGTTAAGGAACATCCTTTCTAGGGTAATGACTTGTATATAAAGCAAAATAAATATACAAAAACAAAAATGCTCCTCCACACCTTGGGCTGTGTTCACACGTAGCGTTTTTTATGCATTTTTGCACTTTTTCATTGCTTTCAACCGTGACAAATGCATTCACTGGTAAATGTCATTTTAACATTTTACAACCTTATCTGGCCATGTGGTGTGTGACACATCATCAGACACATCCTGTTTCATTTATGATGGAGGGACTCGGAAAGTCACAAAGCCTATTTTTATTGGGCCATTAGGCGGCCCGTACTATTCTTAAAGGGCCAGCAGTCAGCCCTCGCTATTGTTAGAGAACCATCAGCCGGCTATGCTTTGTTGTTCCCATTATTAACGAGTGGGTCTCCTATACTGTTATTGCGTATGCAGTGACTGCAAGGGCTGCCAAAAATTTGGAGGCACTCCAATGCCCCTTGGAAGACACGTATAGGTCGGAGAGCCTCCTGAAAACAATGTTCCCATTATTAGGAAGTGGGTTTCCCATAGTGTTTGCCTACACAGTGAATGCAAAAGCTGGCCAAAATTTGGAGAAGCTCCAATGCCCCTTGCAAGACACGTAGAGGAGGTGATATGGTAGATATGGTGGTGAATGATATATTGATGGAGGATGAGGAGAAGGAGCAGGACAAGAGCAAATAGACAAAATCATGAAGTGTATACCCATGTCTGGTTGTGAAGACAAAGGTGCATGGGAATAGAATTAGATCTCCCAAAAAAAGACATGTTTTTGAGTTTAGGTTACGCTGCTATCATTCGGGGGTGTTGAGAAGTCTGGCCCAATCCAGCCCTTGTTAATTTTTATCAGAGTCAGCCTGTTAGTATTTTCATTTGACAGGCGGATGCGCCTATCGGTTATAATTCCACCGGTGGCACTAAAAACTCGCTCTGATAAAACACTAGCGGCAGGGCAGGCCAGGACCTCCAAGGCATAGAGAGCCAGTTCATTCCACGCGTCCAGCTTGGATACCAAGTTATTATAAGGCACAGAGGAATCACGGAGGACGTTGGTACGCTCAGCAAGGTACTCTCTCACCATCTTCCCAAACTTTGCACTCCTTGTGAGAGTACCCCGCGCCTCAGAGCCTGTTAGATGGAAAGCTCTGAGAAAACTATCCCAGAACTTTGACAGTGTTCCCCTGCCTCTGCTGGATTCGAGTTGTGTCTCTCTCACCTGTATTCCTTGGTTGTCCAACGAACTATGACCTCTGCCGCCAGCCTTTTCAGATGGGAATTTTTTTAATAATTATGCAACAAGGGCCTTCTGGTACTGCCCCATTTTAGTAGACCTGTCCACCTCGGGAATAAGAGATAGAAAGTTCTCCTTGTAGCATGGGTCTAGAAGTGTCACCAACCAGTAATGATTGTCACCCAAAATTTGGAGAACGCGAGGGTCACGGGAAAGGCAGCTTAACATAAACTCAGCCATGCGTGCTAGACTGCTAACAGGCAAGACTTCCGTGTCCTCACCAAGAGGATGACTGACCATGCCTCATCATCCTCCCTGTCCTCAGGCCATCCACGTTGAACAGACGGTATGGCAGTTGTGCAGGTAGTACCATCTATAGTGCATGAAACTATCTCCTCCTCCTCCTCTTCCTCATAGTCACCCAATCCACGTTGGGATGAGATGAGGCTGGGCTGTGTGTAATCACCTTGCGTGGTTCCTTTCTCCATCTCATTGTGCTCTGCCTGCAATGTATCCTCTTTGATTGTGAGCAGACAGCATTTCAGAAGACAGAGAAGTGGGATGGTGATGCTAATTATGGCATCATCGCCGCTCACCATCTTGGTGGAGTCCTCAAAGTTTTGGAGGATGGTACAGATGTCTGACATCCATGTCCACTCCTGAGGTCTTATGTGTGGAGTCTGACCTGATTACCGACAGCCTTGTTGATGCTGGTAGTCAACAACTGCCCTCTTCTGCTCACAAATCCTTCCCAACATCTGCAATGTAGAGTTCCAACGCGTGGGGACATCACACACCAGTAGGTGAGCCGGAAGTTACAAATGCTGCTGAAACACGGCAAGGGCGACGGAAGCTGTAGGTGACTTTCTAAAATGGGCACACAGGCGGAGTACTTTTACATGCAGATCCGGCAGTTCCGGGTAGGTTTTGAGAAACCGATGAACGTACGTGTGTGAGCTCGCCTCAGAGCTACCACCAGGTTCTGCCCATTGTCACACACAACCATGCTTGACTGTAGGTTCAGCGGTGTCAGCCACAGACATGCCTGCTCTTTCAGAGTTGTCCACAACTTTTTAACGTTGTGTGGTTTGTCACCTAAGCATATTAGCTTCAGCATAGCCTGTTGCCGCTTGGCTGAGGCAGTGCTGCAATGCTTCCAGCTTGCGACTGATGTGGTCATTTCGAAGATGGATGTTGAAAAGGATGAGGAGGTGCAGGAGCTGTAGAATGTGGGGGCAACCCTGATTGACCCAGAGCCTGCAATCCTCAACGTCGGGAGGACGTGTTCCATCCCAACGTCCGACTGGGTCCTGGCTTCCACTATATTAACCTAGTGTGCCGTCAGCAAAATGTACCGTCCCTGCCCACAAGCACTTATCCACGTGTCCGTGGTTAGGTGGACTTTCCCAGTAACTGCGTTGTTGAGGGCATGGCTAATGTTGTGGGACACGTGCTTGTATAATGCGGGGACGGCACACCGGGAGAAATAGTGGTGGCTGGGGACCGAGTACCGAGGGACGGCCGCCTCCATCTGGTTGCGGAAAGCTTCCGTCTCCACGAGCCTAAAAGGCAACATTTCGAGCGCAAGCATTTGCAAAATGTGTGAATTTAGTAGTGTGGCCTGTGGGGCATTAGCTGCGTATTTGCGCTTGTGTTCCAAGGACTGGGGTAGGGACAACTGAACGCTGCGCTGGGACAAGGACATGGACGTGCTTGCTGATGGTGCTAGTTGAGAGTGTTCAACGACAGGTGCAGGGCGGGAGGCATCTTGGCATGCGCCATGGACAGGGGACTGGCGTGCACGCACAACAGTGGAACAAGCAGTGGTGTCATCCGCAGACACTGTTGCTGGACCCTGGGGTTCGGCCCACTTAGTCGGATGCTTTGTTGCCATGTGCCTGGCAGGTGGCGCAAATGGCCTTTTTTGGAGTTATCGGCAGAGTCTTTAAAGAAACAACCAGACTCAGGAAGACCTAACAGTTGTACTGGAAACTTCCGTCATGTTGGCGTTACGAGGAATGCTTTCCCGCCTTATGTCTGTGGCCACCACACTACTTGTTCTTTCCTGTTGTGGTTCTACGCCTCCCTCCCCCTGTGTGCTGCTGTCCTTGCTCTGTGTGTCCCCCTGCCAGTTTGGGTCAGTTACTATATCATTCACCACCTCGTCTTCCACTTCTGCACCCTGGTCCTCCTCCTGACTTTCTGGCAATTGTGTCTCATCATCATCCACCTCTTGTGACAGTTTCCCACAGTCGCCTTCATGTGACCGTGGCTTCTCAAATATTTGGGCATCGCTACATGTGATCTCCTCTTGCCCTGCTTCAAGTGGACCGGGCGAGAGGCCCGAATCTATAAATGGAAAAGTAAACAGCAATTCGGAGTGTCCAAGTGTGGGATCAGTTGTCTCCGGGCACTCGGCATGGTGGGAGGAAGGAGGATCAAGGTGAGGAATATGCAGTCCAAACTCACGGATACTGAGACTTGTCCGTGTGGAAGACAAGGTGGTGGTAGTGGTGGCTAAGTGACTGGAAGCATTATCTGATATCCAACCAATAACCTTTTCACACTGCTCTGTGTTCAATAGTGGTGTTCTGCAGTCCCCTATTAATTGGGCAGGAAGGTTGAGTGACAAGATGTGGGTTTTTGTTGTGGCACAATTTCAACTAGCCCACGGCCTTGTCCTCTGCATGCACCATAACCATCACGTCCACTTCCCTGTCCCTTGCCACGCGCCTTGCCCATTTTAAATGGAGGACAATATTTTCCATGTTCACTACAAATGGCTGGATTTGAAACGCAGAGATATGTGATATGTGTGACAGAAAACCACAGTTTTAAATAGCTGGCCTGTAGGTTACTATTTTTCACAGCGACCTCGTGTCAATAACTTCACTGACACACTGCAACAAAATTTAAATGGAGGCCAGAAGTGGCTGAATTATGAGCGAACTTACTGTATATGTGATACGTGTGACGGGAAACCACAGTTTTAAATAGCTGGCCTGTAGGTTACTATTTTTCACAGCTACCTCATGTCAATAACTTCACTGACACACTGCAACAAAATTTAAATGGAGGCCAGAAATAGCTGGAGCGAACTTATATGTGATACATGTAACGGAAACCCACAGGTTTGAATAGCTGGCCTGTAGGTTACTATTTTTGACAGCGACCTGGTGTCAATAACTTCACTGACACACTGCAACAAAATTTAAATGGAGGCCAATATTTTCCACGTTCACTACAAATTTCTGGATTTTTATCACTGTAATATGGAAAGAATCTGTCTGTATTCTGCAGTGGCAACAAGCAGATGGAGCAGAAAAACGTTGTTTTCTGGGTTGCTTTTTAAGCAAATAATCAGGATTAGGATAAAAAAATTATCCCTGGTCCTTGATACCTGGGGCTATTTCTAGAAATATCTGTAACAGCAGCAGACAGAACTGGAATAGAGCCTCTTGTGCTGTATGCACTGCAGTCTGCCACATACACTGCCTGCCTGCCTGTCTAACTCCTGCTGTCACCACTGAATAGATGCAGCTGCATTAGTCCTCAGAAGGACTGCTAGTTCAGATGGATATATATATATATATATATATATATATATATATATGTATGTTGTGGAATACCTACACTAATAAACAAGCAAAACACTCTCCCTAGCTCAGCAGCATGTCTCCCTACACTGCCTGTTTCCAGGGTAGACTGTGACGAGCATGGAGGGCCCGGTCTTATATAGACCTGTTGACGCTGTGCGGCCAGCAAATCAGGGTAATGCCCACAACCAACATGGCTACAGCATTACAGTGCATGGCAGGCAATCCCTGCATGTTCATTGGCTCTCTAAAGAGCGCCAAACATGCCGGGAGGGGACCCGAGTTCGTCGAGCACAGTGATGCTCGGGCGAGTACCAAACAGTGGCGAGCACGTTTGCTCATCACTAATTACATCTTCTGTTGGATGATTGTCCTTGATGATTTTGTCGATTTTTGTCTGTTTTTTTTTCACTCATTTTCTAACACTCACATTTTTTCACACCCTACACACTCATTCAATCAGTTATTATGTATGTAACATTACTTATGTATTGTATATTTGAAATATTTTCTAAGGTAGCATGCATTGTCAATGGATTTAAATATATAGATATATTTTCCTTATTATTACTTATCCCATCTACCTCCTTGAGCATTTGAGCGTTGTCCTGATGCGGTGGGGAGATGCCACTGTAGTAGCGAGTCTCTTTGGTTGTCGGAGACACCTGTCCAGGCATGGCCTGTTGACTTAATGATGTGTGCGTCATTCGGATTGCTGACCTCGCAATCACGCGCGGTCATGTGACCCGATGATTAGAGATGGGTGTAGTAGTGGAAGTTCAGGTTCTGGTACCTGACCCAGACTTCTTAGAAAGTTTGGTTTGAGTACCCGAGCAGTACCCAAACTTCCACCAGAACCTGAAACACAAATGGAACTCTCTCTCTCCTCATATTTTATTTATTGCTTACTAAATAAACCATATGGACATGTGCCTCTTCACCTCCTGATGAAACTGCAGGAGGTGATGAAATGCCCAGGAGTTGTAGGGAGGTCATACAGGCACATGGAGGCCACACACAATACTGAGCCTCATTTTGACTTGTTTTATGGACATTACATCAAAGTTGGATCAGCCTGTAGTGTGTTTTTCCACTTTAATTTTGGGGGTGACTCCAAATCCAGGCCTCCATTGGTTAATACATTTGATTTCCATTGATGATTTTTGTGTGATTTTGTTGTCAGCACATTCAACTTTGTACAGAACAAAGTATTCAATGAGAATATTTCATTCATTCAGATCTAGGATGTGTTATTTGAGTGTTCCCTTTATTTTTTTGAGCAGTATATATGTATATGTGTATGTATGTATATATATATATATATATATATATATATATATATATATATATATATATATTATTCTTTGCAGAATACTATTATGTATTGTATACCATTTGGGCATAATACATTGTCATACATTCAGATATTTATCTTGACGGAATCTTTTTTGGCCTGTGTGTGTATGGTATGAGACACCTCTTAATTTTATTCTTCGTGTTATAGCAGTCCTTTGACTCCATGGTGGACAATTTTTCTTCCCTCTTCCCTCTTATTGTATATGCATAGTATTTTATTGGATTTTGTATTGTATTCAATAAACTTTAGAATATTTACATTATCATGATTCCCTTATCCTTTTTGAAGGTTCTATACTTCTGTAAGGAATTACATACGGTAATTTTTTTCGAGCACGTTTATGATCTTTTAGTGCAATTCTTGAAGGAGAGCTTTGAACTCTCCCGTATTTCTGTTTTAGTAAATACCTATTTATCTTCCTTAAAAAATAAGTTTCTGGAGCAGGTTTTTCTAAGAAATCAGCATTATGCTATTATTCTGTCTTTATTTTTCTGGAAATAATGGAATAAATTGACAAGTGCATGTTAACAATACTTTTGGCCATTGAATCATGTTCCTATCCACATTTGCACTGTTCAATAAGTAGTGACTGTGTCAAACTGTGTTGGGACACTTTCTTTGATAAGAGAAATGGTAAAACCCACTTGTAATTTTTTCAATCATTTCCAAGAGGAATACAGAGGAACAGAACAGAGTTGTTGTTTTTTAATGGGAAATGTGAATATTAACTAAAACAAAAGTCATTCTTTTTTTTTGACTACTTCTACAAGAGCAAAAAAAATGCTGCAATGTAATGCTAACAGTTCTGCATGTGCTGCTTGTTTGTTTTTGTTTGTTTTTTAGCTTGTGCAGCCTTTATTAAGAGATATTGTGCCTTGAAACGGCTTCCTAACTTGAAAGCTAGTTAACATTTTTACAAATATATCTTTTTATAAATACATTTTCCCATTGAAATTTAGTCCCCTTGAGAAAGGCAAAAGCACCGAAACGCACGTCGGGGAAAGACGTGCTGATGCAGGTGGACGTGGTGCTTTTCTATTTATACTAAGGTAATTATGGCCTATGGTGGCCATGTATGATGTAAGGGACATTGATAATTAGACACAGCAGTACGCTACTTACTATTTGTTGTCCACATGCGACTATCTCATGTGATGCGTCTCTTTTTTACTTAACAGCACCACTATATCCCATATTACTTATAGATATGGCTCAGTATTAATGCATAGGGGCCCCACACCTGCATCTTGCATTTTGTGTATCTGCTTTTAATAGTATTTTTTAAATGTATATGTATGTATTTTTCTCCCCTCCTCCCCAATTATCCTGTGCAATATTTACAATAAATTTTTTAAATCTTTTTCACTATGATGGACCATTTGATCGTCTTTTCTTGCTTCTCAGCACTCCAGTGAAATTTATGTCCAAAGAAAACATTAAAAATAAATTTGTTAAAATTCATAATTTTCTTTAAGACTAAGAAGCGTAACATAAAAAAGAGGGACGCACCACCACCTAAAGGAAGTCGTGTTATGCTGAAAATCCATATACAGCAATTTCCATTAATCATTGAATATTTGCAGATCATGCACATGGCAAAACTGCATCCCTAGACCCTATACTGAGGCATGTGGATCCCATGAGGCGTGAAATTCTACCCTAGAAGCATTGCACCATAATAAAGCATGTGTTAAAATAAAATGATGATTTTAACTGAATTTCTGCAAAAAATAAAAATAAAAATGCATGCCACTGTAAAAACACATTATGCATTTCTAGAAAAATATCTTAATTAAGACGATGACAAAAGAAAAACCCTTGAGAGTTATAAGTTCCTCTATTGTTTGCCCTGGCAGTTTATTTATCCATCATGTCATTATGTAGAAGCAATTTAACCGGGTTAGACTGTTGGCATCATTCTGTTCTATGTTTGCCGAATATGTACAACATTTATACTGTGTTCCAAATTATTATGCAAATAATATTTTCTCAGATTTTCCCAAATTACCTATATGAATTGCAGTCATTGTAATTTTCCAGTCAAATAACTATTAGAGTACAATTGAAAGGTTTTTGCACAAACTGCCTATGATAACAGCATATTTTTATAAAAATTAAACACTCAAACTGCACTCAAAATGCATGTTCCAAATTATTATGCACAGCAGAGTTTTCAACCTTTTCATTTTAATAAAGAACAAAAAAATGGTCTTTTTTGAAATTATAAGCATTAGCAGGTTATTACAAACTGAAATCAAACAGTTTTCAGCTCAAAACTTTATTGTAGGTGATGTTACATTTGCACATAGGACCCCTTGTTCGAAAGGAGCTTCTGAACTCTCTCGTCCATTGAATTTGTCAGGTTTTGGATGGTTTCTGCTTTAATTGTTTTGCATGAGGACAGAATACCCTCCCAGAGCTGTTGCTTAGATGTGAACTGCCTCCCGCCATCATAGACACTCCTTTTGATGATGCTCCAGAGGTTGTCAATGGGGTTGAGGTCAGGGGATCATGGGGGCCACACCATAAGTTTGTCCCCTTTTATGCCCATAGCAGCCAGAGATGCAGATGTGTTATGTGCAGCATGAGACGGTGCATTATCATGCATGAAAATGATCTTGCTGCGGAATACACGGTTCTTCTTCTTGAACCATGGAAGGAAGTGCTGTTTGAGAAACTCCACATACATTATGGAGTTCATCTTTACCCCTTCAGGGATCCTAAAGGGGCCGACAATCTCTTTCCCCATGATTCCAGCCCAAAACATTACTCCACCTCCTCCTTGTTGGCGCCGTAGCCGTGTTTGCGTGGGGTGTCCATCAACCAGCCATCCTCCACTCCATCCATCTGAACCATTGAGCGTTGCACGGCACTCATCGGTGAACAAAACAGTTTTGAAGTCAGTCTTCATGTATTGTTTGACCCACTGGAGCCGTTTCTGCTTGTGTACAGTGGATAGAGGAGGTCGACAGGATGGCTTACGCACAGCTGCAAACCTCTGAAGGACCCTGCATCTTGTTGTTCGGGGGACGTTGGAGGCACCAGCAACTTCAAAAACTTGACTGCTGCTATGACGAGGCTTTTTTGCCGCTGATCTTTTAACCTGATGTAATTGCCTGTAGGAAAGAGTCCTCAATTTTCCCTTATCAGCACGCACACGTGTATACTGTGAATCAGCTACATACTTCTTGATTGTGCGATGATCAGGATGAAGTGTCTTGGCAATGTTGATTGTAGTCATGCCTTGACCTAAACACTCCACAATTTGTTGCTTCTCAGCAGCCGACACATTCTTTCCCATTTTGGCACAAAATGTAGGCTGCTTAATAATGTGGGACAGCCTTCTTAAGTAGTCTTGCCTTTCATTGGACACACCTGCCAAACTAATTAGCACAGGTGTCTGCAATTGCTTACAGTGATATAAAGAGCCCTGACACACATCACCATCAATGAGTTTAACTGACAAACAAAAAAATTCTTACCTTATCACTCCTAAACACTTTTTGCATAATAATTTGGAACACAGTGTAATAGATAGATATCATAGGCTAGAGTCCCTGTAGTGTTTGGGGTGCTTCTGAGGTGCAGTTTCTAAGAAGCAACTCCCTAGAAGTTGTAGCATTTTTTTTTTTTTATCATTAGAGATTAGTTAACATTTATATATATCTTTCTGGCTCGCCCACTATTTCTCTCATGTATTTAAGTATTTTAGCATTTTTCTATACATTTATTTATATATTTATATTTTTTAATGGCATTTAATAAAAGTTATGTACATGTTTTACTGTGATCATCTGCATCCTGCACACTTAGTTTGGTTTATCATTGTATATATGTGCACTGGAATGAATTTGTTTTTGACTTTGGGCTATCACTTTTTAGTCTAAAAAATAAGATGATTAAATACTCCAGTCTCCCTAGATGAGAAATGATCGATATACACATGTACAAGTGCAAACCTGTATCTGTAGCACCAGCATGTATCCAACCAAATAATGATAATCCCAATAGTACAAATGAATAATGGTGAATAAATGTGAACCCAAACATACTTAGTTTCAAACAGTGTTCAAAATGTATTAGTTATTTTCATGAATTAGGTTCATCATACTCCTGCACGTCCATCATTAATACTGGAGTACGAAAGGCCGGTCTTAATGAATCGGATCTGTGAATTTCATGCTATCCATTTCTGCACTTGTCCTACACAGGAGCACTGTGCACTTTGTTTAATTACAAGAGTAATAAAAATCGTACAATATGCAAAGTCGGGGCAGATGTCACCTCACTCTCTTAATTAATAAAACCCATTAAAACCATAAATGAAGTTAATGCAAGCATTTCTAGGAAGCGTAAATGTAAGTGTAAAATCTATCAAGCAGCCCTATTTTTTGGAAATCATTATAGTCATTCTCTTCCATAAAATTTTCTCAAAAATGTATTTTCTTTTACGAACGATAAACCATAGTGGATGTATGCGATTCTCATTCTCAACATATGAAGCACAAGGATACTTTAGTTTTTATAACCTATCAGAGTAAGACAAGCTCAGGACAACTGACTTGTTATTTATAGGTCGGACTCAGCAATGACTTTCAGCAGTGAGTGTATTATAAGACCAAGGCAAGTTTATTGCATAGATATTAATATGTCAGTTATGCATTCCTGGAGGACACGTTTCAGTCCAGCAACCCAACTCCGCACCATCTGTATTAAGAAATAGTTCTACTGTACATGTCATCAGAGTCTGATAGAGCCCATCGGGTCCTTATAAGCATTTATAAAGATTTCTGCATTCTGGGATTTTTCTTACATTCTAAGGCTAAGTGCAGATGACCGTAGTCTACTCTCATGCGAGAGAATCAAATTGATTATGCAAATTACACTCTGATCAAACTCATGCAGAGTGTCAGCATTGTGTGATCTGATTCTCTCGGATGAGTAGAAATGTTTCCATCTTCTCCATTGTGTTAGTCCATGGAAATCAGACATCACTCAGCTGTCATCCAAGTGCATTCCAATGGTTTCCACTCACTCGTTGATGTGCATGGCAAAATGAGATTCAAATATCGGATCAATTTCTGGTATTGTAAGGCGGCGGTGTTCACACCGTGCAGTAACTGAGGCAGTGACCCAAGCAAGTCCAACATAAACAGCTTTATTCAGCAACTCACGGGTAAACAGGACAGTCCTTCGGTTCGCAGCCGGGTTAACACAAGTCTTTAAACAACGGTTGCCGTGGGCAACGGCCACGCCGGGCCGCTCAGAGCCTGACAGGTGCAGAGTAGTGTTGAGCGAGCACTAAAATGCTTGGGTGCTCGAAGCTCGGGCCGAGCTCGCCGTGATACTCGGGTGCTCGACCCGAGCAACGAGCCCAATGTTAGTCTATGGGAGACTCGAGCATCCTGCACTCAGCGCTTCAGCGTGAGAATTTTCCCACGCTGTCAGTGACGTGCATGAGGTGAGCTGAGTTCATTGGACATGACCTCGGCTCATCTTTATGCCGTCACAGAGAGACACTGAGGAGCGCAAGCATGCCTGCGCTTCTCAGTGTCTGCGGGATGACAGGCTGGATGGCAGCGTTCTGCTGCGGTCCAGCCTGTCATCTCGATGTAGCAGAGCTGAAGCTGTCATGGGAACCATGGAAAGGTAAGGATGAGGTTGCTTTATTATTTTTCTTTTATTGCAGGAGATCGCTGGCTTCAGCTGGAATGGGCGTGATGGTAAGTATAGTTTAATTTAGAACAATAAAGAATTGTGTGTTTATTTCAATTAAAGAACTTTTTTCTCGGTGTTGTGTTTTTTTTAAAAACTTTACTAGAAATTCATGGTGGTCATGTCTAATATTGGCGTGACCCCATGAATTTCAGGCTTAGGGCCAGCTGATAATGCCAAGCTGGCCTTAACCCCTTTATTACCCAGTGAGCCACCGCACCAGGGCCCTGGATGAGTTGGGTACAGCGCCAGAAGATGGCGCTTCTATGAACGCGCCATTTTCCGGGGTGGCTGCGGACTGCAATTTGCAGCGGGTGGGGCCCAGAAAGCTTGGGCCTCCCTGCGCTGCAGATTCCAGCCCCCAGCTGCCTAGTTGTACCTGGCTGGACACAAAAATAGGGCGAAGCCCCACGTATTTTTTTTTTTAATTATTTTTCATGAAATTCATGAAATAATTAAGAAAAAAAGGGCTTCCCTATATTGTTGTGTCCAACCAGGTACAAAGAGGCAGCTGGTGGTTGGGGGCAGCCCGTTCCTGCCTGCTGTACCTGGCTGGACACAAATATAGTGCGAAGCCCCACGTCAATTTTTTTTAAATTATTTCATGAAATAATTTTTTAAAAAAAGGGCTTCCCTATATTGTTGTGTCCGGCCAGGTACAAATAGGCAGCTGGTGGTTGGGTGCAGCCCGTTCCTGCCTGCTGTACCTGGCTGGACACAAATATAGGGCGAAGCCCCACATCAATTTTTTTTTAATTATTTCATGAAATAATTTAAAAAAAATTGACGTGGGGCTTCGCACTATATTTGTGTCCAGCCAGGTACAGCAGGCAGGAACGGGCTGCCCCCAACCACCAGCTGCCTATTTGTACCTGGCCGGACACAACAATATAGGGAAGCCCTTTTTTTCTTTATTATTTCATGAATTTCATGAAATAATTAAAAAAAAAAAATACGTGGGGCTTCTCCCTATTTGTGTGTCCAGCCAGGTACAACTAGGCAGCTGGGGGATGGAATCTGCAGCGCAGGGAGGCCCAAGCTTTCTGCCCCCCCCCGGTGCAAATTGCAGTCCGCAGCCACCCCGGAAAATGGCGCGTTCATAGAAGCTGGATGCTGTACCTGGCTGGCATACAAAAATATGGCAAAGCCCACGTCAAAATTTTTGGGAAAAATTAATTAAAAAATAAATAATAATTTAGGGACTGCATTTTTATTAACTCCTCAAATGTCATTTAGTGTTAAAATAAAGGATTTATTAAAAAAAAAATTGGCGTGGGATCCCCCATAATTTTAGTCTCTAGCGGAGGTTAAGCAGACGGCTGGGGCAGATGTTTGAAGCCTGGGAAGTGGGTAATACCCACGGAGCTTCCCAGACTACTAATTTCAG
This sequence comes from Phyllobates terribilis, assembly GCF_046119375.1. NCBI lineage: Eukaryota > Metazoa > Chordata > Amphibia > Anura > Dendrobatidae > Phyllobates > Phyllobates terribilis. The sequence goes on from NW_027362767.1 coordinate 100,181,302, forward strand.
CCCCCAGCTGAATACCTAGCCTTTACTAGCTATTAAAATGGGGGACCCCCCCCAAAAATGACGTGGGGTACCCCCTATTTAATAGCTAGCAAAGGCTAGGCAGACAGCTGGGGGCTGATATTAATAGCCCAGGAAGGGTGCCATGAATATTGGCCCCCTCCCAGGCTAGAAACACCAGCCGTCAGCCGCCCCAGAAATGGCGCATCCATAGGATGCGCCAACTCTGGCACTTAGCCTTTCTATTCCACGCTGCCCTGGTGCGGTGGCAGGGGGTAATAGGGTTGGGGGTCATGTCAGCGCCAGCTGCCATGAAGCCCAGGTTAGTAATGATGGGCGTCTATAAGACTCCCCCATTACTAACGTACAAAGTGTTAAAAAGAAAAAACACACTACACCCAGAAAAAAATAATTTATTTGAAATAAAACACACAATTTTATTTAATTCTTAGTTTACTGAAAAAAAAAAAGTTACCTGTCCACGTTCCTGCGCTGATCTCCCATGCACAGCAGGGCCGTAAAGGAGCTAACCGGAGCAGCGCTGCCTGAACTCCGGCGAACCCGCTTATGCAGTGACGGGGCTGCTTTACGGCCCCATCATTCTAGCGGTGGCAGCGGTTCAGAGCGGTCACATTCCATGTGGCTGCTCTAAACTGGAGATCATCGTGGGACACTCGTGGACTACTACGGAGGGGTAAGGATAAGGTTGTGGTTTATTATTTTATATTTTATTACAGGAGATCGATGGCTTCGGGGAATTAGGTGTCTAGGTGAGTATAGGTGTAGTTTTTTATTTTTTACTTTATTTTAGGTGGCGATCGGCGGGGACAGGTAATGTATGAACTAATTTATTGTAGGCAACCACTGGCCACCAATGACATGTATTTAAAATTTATTGGGGACACAGTAGGGCAATTTATATAGCAGGATCAGGCTGATGGGAACTACTGCTCCCATCGAGCTGATCCTGCTGGCACGAGTGGACCAGGGACAGACATAGGCCGATGGGAGTAGTAGTGTCACATCGGCCTATGTCTGCCTGCACGCACACACCCGCAGACATCGCACAGACACCGCACACACTCGCAGACATCGCACAGACATCGCACAGACACCGCACACACCCACAGACACCGCGCACACCCGCAGACATTGCACACACTCGCAGACACACGCACAGACACCCCGCACACACTCGCAGACACACGCACAGACACCCACACACACCAATCATGACGGGCTGATCGTCTGGGAGGTGACGCTGTGCGGCCAGCCAATCACTGTAATGCCCACAAACAACATGGCTGCGGCATTACAGTGACTGGCTGGCAATCCCTGCATGTTCATTGGCTCTGTAAAGAGCACCAAACATGCAGGGCGGAGACCCGAGCTCCCGCCCCAGTAACCCGGAAATGCTCAGTGCTCGCCGAACATCCCGAGTAGCGTGATGCTCGGGTGAGTACCGAGCAGTGTTGAGCATGTTCGCTCAACACTAGTGCAGAGGCTTCCCAGGCGTGGGTTCAGCAACACTCAATCCTGCTGAGCTTTCCTGCTATGCTCCTAGCAGGTTCCAACATAGAACACTACTAATCCTTAGTGCAGGGATTTTAAAGGACCTGTGGCAAGAGCCACTGGAAAACCCGGGTTGGAGGGAGGAGGCCGCCCCACTGCCTCCTGTGACCTCCTCCAAGAAATGAAGGCCCTGCCAGGTTTTACTTAATCTGCCACAGACCAGGTCATTGCTTACCTTCATTCCTGCATTGCAGCCGCAGCTGTGTCTGTGACTGCAGTGCACTCCAATGGATTTAATAGGTCTCTGTACACATTCTGGGGGATATATAACATCCCTCGTATACGATCCCGGTCACTGCCTCACATATCCCCCCCCTTTGTTCAAACTTGTAGGGTTGAACATTTGCCACCATACAGGGTGCCCGGGACAGGGCATCCGCATTTGCTTGCAACTTCCCAGGACGATGTTCTACAGAGAAACTGAAATTTTGCAGTGACAGGAACCACCTGGTGACTTGCGCATTTGTCTCCTTGGCATTCCTTATCCATACCAAGGGTGAGTGGTCCATCACCAAGCGGAACTGACTCCCGAGTAAATAATAACGTAGTGATTCCAAGGCCCACTTAATAGCCAAACACTCCTTCTCTACCACGCTATAGTTTTTCTCTGCCGGGACAAGTTTTCTACTCAAGTAGGTGACCGGGTGCTCTTCACCATTTGTGACAATACCGCCTCTAGGCCTACCTCCTGTACAATGAAGGTTTCCTTGAAGTTGGGGCTGATGAGGACCGGCTGTCCACACAGAGCCAACTTCATGGACTGAAAAGCTTCTTCTGCTGAGGGTTCTACCGAACCATTACCGATTTTTTTTCCTTTCAAGAGATCGGTCAGGGCCGCCGTTCGCCCAGCAAAATTAGGTATAAACCGGCGGTAATACCCAAGGATGCCAAGGAACGCCCTCACCTGTTATGTACTTGACAGTTTAGGCCAGTTTTTTATGGCCTCAACTTTATTGATTTGGGGCTTGATAGCTTCTCGGCCTATCACATACAGACCCCTAGGGTGTCTGCCGTACAATAACTCAAAGGGAGAGAAACCTGTGGAAGCCTGGGGTACCTCACGGATGGCGAACATCAAATAGGGTAGCAACATGTCCCAATCCCTTCCGTCTTTAGAAACCACCTTTTTTAACATGAACTTGAGGGTTTTATTGAACCGTTCTACTAGCCCATCGGTTTGAGGGTGGTACACCGAGGTGCGCAATTGTTTAATTTTTAGCAATTTGCACAGTTCCCTTGTCACTTTGGACATAAAATCGGTCCCCTGATCCATCAGGCTCTCCTTAGGTAGTCCAAGGCAACAGAACATGGCAAACAGCTCCCGTGCAATCAGTTTTGCCGAGGTGTGGCGTAGTGGTATAGCCTCCGGGTACCGGGTGGCATAGTCGACGACCACCAGTATATGTTGGTGGCCATGGGCGGATTTTACAATGGGCCCTACCAAATCCATTGCAATCCGTTCAAAAGGTACCTCTATCACTGGCAGGGGTACCAATGGGCTATGGAAACTTGCAGTGGGTGAGGTCAACTGACATTCGGGGCAGGATTCGCAGTACGTTTTGACCTCCGCGTAAACCCTAGGCCAAAAGAACCGCTGCAAGATACATTCTTGCATTTTTTTTCCCCTAAGTGTCCACCAAGCAAGTGTGTGTGTGCCAAATCTAGAACCACCCAACGGTACGACTGAGGTACTACCAACTGTTCCACGACCTCGTCCCTGATCTTATCTATCCTATAGAGCAACTTACCGTTGACTACCATGTGTGGAAATACATTATCTGCATTGGGCTGTTGGGCTACGCCATTTACCTCTACCACCCTTTCCCGCGCCTGATTCAGGGTGGGATCCTGTAGCTGAGCCGTCCCAAATGTGTCCCGGGACACTTCCAGCTCGGGGATCGATGGGGTCTCCTCGACCTCTCCTGCCAGCACCTCTAAGGGAAACCTATCGGGGTCACACTCTGTCCCTTGGTTGAACACCCCTACGGCAGGTTCGTTGGGTACAGCATCTGTAATACATTTTACCGGGAGGAGTGAGTTTTTCCACAGAGTCCAGAACAGGGGCAAGTCTCTTCCCAACACAGTCCCGTAGGGAAGAGTTTTTACCACTCCCACCACATATTTTATGTCTCCACATGGCGTGGACAAAACTACCTCTGTAGTTGGGTACTCTCGGAGGTCCCCATGGATACACACAACCCCGACTGGCCGTCCACTGGGGTTGTCTCCTGCCACCAGCAACCCATGTACCAGAGTCACGAGGCTCCTTAAGTCCAGGAGAGCCTCCGTGGGGTACCCATTAACCAGTACTTGGCTAAGTTGGAGTTCACTGACCCAGCGGTCAGCGCTCGCTGTGCAGACGGTCTGGGCATACATTGAGACCCCGCGGCTATATTCGCAGTCAATGGATTCCGGAGTCAGGGGACAATTAGCAACCACATGTCCCGGCCCCTGACACGGCCAGCACCTAAGGGTGGAGGTACTGTTAGGTCTTATGACAGTTTGGGAGGGAATCTGTCTCCTGCCACTCTCACTCCGAGGTTCCCCTTCAGCACGGGTATGGTGCTGACTGTCCCCAGCAGAGGGACACGACCCCTTTCCCGACTCTTGGGTTGGCAGGGATCGGCGTGACAGCCGCGAGGGGGCAGAGTCCCGGATAAAGTCCTGAGCGGCCGAGTAGCGCTCAATCAGGCTGACCACCTGGTTGAGTGTGCCGGGGTCCCCTTGCCCCACCCAACGTTGGATAGCGGCTGGCAGAGTTCTCACCAGCCGGTCAACCACCACCCTCTCCACCATCTGGGCTGGAGACAAAGTCTCAGGCTGGAGCCACCTCTTTACCAGCTGCAGGAGGTCATAAGCCTGAGACCGGGCGGGTCAGGTCTCCACATAGGCCCACGAAAACACACGCTGAGCCCTCACGTATGTATTGACCCCCAGCCTGGCAAGGATCTCACCTTTGAGCCTTTGGTAGTCCTGGGCGTCCTGTCGACTTAGGTCGAAGTAGGCCTTTTGGGCATCGCTGACCAGAAACGGAGCCACCACTTCTGCCCACTGGCCGGTCGGTAGGTTTTCTCGCTCTGCTGTGCGCTCATAAATGGTCAGGAAGGCTTCCATGTCGTCCTCCGGTCCCCTCTTCCTCAACGCTGAGCGAACCTTGTCCCGGGCCTCTCGACATTCCGGGGCTGATGCCGTCGGTGTCTCCCGCAGGGCAGCAATCTGTTGCAGCAGCAGTTCATTTGTTTTTTGCTGCTGCTGGTACAATAGCTGTTGCTGCTGATTACGCTGCTGCTCCCGCTCCTGCTGTTGCCGCTGGAGGCTCTGTTGCTCCTCCTGCTGTTGCCGCTGAGACTGCAGCAGCTGCTGCTGGGCGAGTGTCAGCTGCTTTAATAGTTCGTCCATTTTGTCCACGGGGTGGAACTGAAAGGTGGCAGGCCGGATTGTGGTCATGCAGCTGCCGGTGGGGTATGCCTCAGTCACAATGCCCGCATTCTCCACCAAGCTGTAAGGCGGTGGTGTTCACACCGTGCAGTAACTGAGGCAGTGACCCAAGCAAGTCCAACATAAACAGCTTTATTCAGCAACTCACGGGTAAACAGGACAGAACTCCGGTTCGCAGCCGGGTTAACACAAGTCTTTAAACAACGGTTGCCGTGGGCAATGGCCGCGCCGGGCCGCTCAGAGCCTGACAGGTGCAGAGGCTTCCCAGGCGTGGGTTCAGCCACACTCAATCCTGCTGAGCTTTCCTGCTGAGCTTTCCTGCTATGCTCCTAGCAGGTTCCAACATAGAACACCACTAATCCTTAGAGCAGGGATTTTAAAGGACCTGTGGCAAGAGCCACTGGAAAACCCGGGTTGGAGGGAGGAGGCCGCCCCACTGCCTCCTGTGACCTCCTCCAAGAAATGAAGGCCCTGCCAGGTTTTACTTAGTCTGCCACAGACCAGGTAGTCTGGCCAGGTCAATGCTCACCTTCATTCCTGCATTGCAGCCGCACCTGTGTCTGTGAGTGCAATGCACTCCAATGGATTTAATAGGTCTCTGTACACATTCTGGGGGATATATAACGTCCCTCGTATACGATCCCGGTCACTGCCTCACAGTATGTAGCTATTTTTTTCCTTGGACAAACTCGGTCCAAGGAAAAAAATCTGACGTGCATGGCCCTATAGAATAACATTGGTTCGAGTTTGATCCGATGTTTTGTCGGATTGCACTCGGACCGATAATGCAGTTGTCTGAATGAGCCCTAACTAAGGACACATAGTGGAAATAAACTCATTAATAAGGGGCCATCTTTTTCCGTTCATATCAGTTATAAGATGGATCCATTATTAACAATAATTCATATTTGAATGTTACAAAAACAGAAGAGATAAATAGAATCTCAAACCGCAAGGTGAAATGATTTTAATTCCTTCCAAACTCCACCAATTTCCGTTTTTGCATTTTTGTTCTTTCCATTTTTTTTTGTGTCACCATTTTCTGAGACCTATAACATTTTTAGTTTTTAATCAATGGGGCTGTGTGAGGGTTTGTTTTTTACAGGGCAAGAACAATTTATTGATTCCATTTGTTGATAGATATGACATTTTGATGCCTTCTTATTGCATTTTTTGCAGCATTGCGGTTACCAGAAAGTGCAATTCTGAATTTTTTTGAGATTTGAATCTTGGCCTCGAGCCTTGAACATCCACAAGGACTGGGATAGCTCAGCCTGAACCGTAACTACACAGTTGTAGTAGTATCCCTCTTACTTTTACTGCAGACTAAAGTTTAATCTCTATGTCTATCTCATCAAGCAAAGCTCTCAAGAAGTTCAGTCGCTTATATCTAGTGACGTACCTAAGTGCACACCATGTCCTTTCAAAAGCACAGTAACAGCAATTCAGCCAATTTAGTTTTATAACGGAAATACTACTTAAATTGCATAAAACATAGTAGTAATATTTACACAAAGGAGTTTTTCCACTAAAAACATTTTATCACTTCTCCAAAAATCCCAAAGTCCTATGTGTGGATAAAGCTGTAGATCTAATGCACGACCACTGCTCCATTCATGTCTGTGGGATTGATGGATTGGCTACCTCCATAAGTCTCAGAATTGAATGGAGTGGCTCATCATTCATACAGAGGAGTTTGAGACCTCTGTTCTCGGGGCCAGGGGGGACTCCAATGGTCAAACTACTAGCGATCATACATTTATCAACTGTCTTTTGTTCGGTTCAATATCATTGATGGAGAAATAAAAACAGTGCATTCAAGGGATAAATCAGTCTAAAATCTGGCATTCTATTGGGGATGTCATTTTTTTTGAGCAGATTAGGCAAAATTCGAATTTGTCTATCAGCCCGGTTTTCCCCAGGAAATTTGATTTGCGGAGCAGTTATTCTACTCAAATTCCCAAATTTCTGGGTTCTCTCCAGATTTCATAGCATAATAACCATAATATGTAAAAAATAATAAAAATCTTTATACTTGCTTCACCTCCCACTCCGCTCCTTACCACCACTTGTCCCGTCGTCTTCGAATTTTGAGATCGGCTTCGGTGACGCTGATATTCCCGGGGCCTCGGTTGCTAGACCATGGCTTCCAGATTTGCTAGGCCCCAGTTGGGTCTGTGCATGTATTCTACTTTTCTTATCAATGGCAACTGGCATCCCCGCCAATCATCTGTTACCAGTGCTGGCTGGAAGTTAACAGATGCTGCTCCGTCAATACTATATTCATTTGAATAGAGGGTGGATCTGCAGGACCCCCAAGTGACCACTATAGAAACGACGGAGCTGTTGTGTTCCCAGAATCCGAGAACTTCCGGCCAGTGATGGTAACAGCTGATCGGTTGGGGGTGCCGAGTGTCCTAATAATAGACCATCAATAAAAAAGTAGAAGTCAATCCCTTTCATTTTTGAGAGAGGTTTGTTGGGTTTAAGGGTGACGTTTCTGAAACGCAATACAAGTTATCCACTTCCAAACTGATTGTGGCTTGCAAGATTTACATTTGGATGAGAAACGTAAAGAATTCTATACTAGCTGCATAAATGCACGTGCAGTAAGCTCTCCCTAGTGGATGTTTCATGCAGTCATTTATGAAGCTAGAAAAAAAACCAAAGCGCTCATATATATTTATTACATGATTAATCAGCATGGGATTTTGGACCAAAAAATAAAATGTTGGACATTAACTTTATAAGGATATAGGAGTCGTAGTCATCCTGTTGTCTAAATCCTTACAGCTATTATTGTGTTTAATTGCTCAAAACAAGAATGATGCAACAAAAAGCATTTGCCTTGTGGGTTTGCATTGTTGTGGTTTATAAATGAGTCTTATTGTCATGCAAAGTACATTAGAATGGAAGAATGCACAGTCAATAAAAGATGGAGGAAAAAGTAAACATTACCTTACATGGGGTTAATTATCCCTTTAAAGAGGTCCCCTTAGGATAGGTAATCAATATTAGATCTGTAGGGGGGCTCCAGGAACCTGCTCTCCCACTGATCAGCTGTTAACAGTTCTGCAGTCAGTGGAAGTGCACACTATAGAGAACTAGGACAACATAATAGTAGGTCCATACTAGTGTTGAGCGAGCATGCTCGACACTGCTCGGTACTCGCCCGAGCATCACGCTGTTCGGGATGTTCGGCGAGCACCGAGCATTTCCGGGTTACTCGGGCGGGAGCTCGTGTCTCTGCCCTGCATGTTTGGCGCTCTTTACAGAACCAATGAATATGCAAGGATTGCCAGCCAGTTACTGTAATGCCACAGCCATGTTGTTTGTGGGCATTACAGTGATTGGCTGGCCGCACAGCGTCACCTCGAGTATTTAAAACCGGGCGCCGCCATCTTGGACACAGTCACTCCGGATCAGACAGTGTAGGGATAGCGCTGCTGATTTAGGGAGAGATATATCCTACAAAATAGTTAGTGTAGGGTCTGTAAAGGCTGCCAGATCAAGCAAACAGTCCTTCTCAGGACTAATATCCATCCCAGATATCAGGCTGGCAGGCAGGCTGTATAGGAGACGCAGTGGTTATACCAGCAAACGCTGCATTACAGTCCTGTGTGCTCCTGTTGCTGAAATTGCTGGACTTAGCTCCAGGTCTCGGGGGCCAGGAAAAATCCTTTTTTTTTCATCTAAATCCTCTTTTTTTTTCCTCCTTCACACCGTACAGATACCTGTCTTAGTAACCTTTTGGTGCCCGCCCCCCCCCAAAAAAAAGTGTGTCTCTGATTTTTCAGACACAAATATATCTGTTGAAAATAGTCTGGTGTAGGCCCGAGTAAAGAAGTGTGGTTTTGCAGTTCCACGGTTCAAACCTCTGTATTATCCACTTTTGGGCCATTTGTATCTAAAAAAAACAGATTGAGTGTGTCGCTCACTGTTCAGCCGAAAATATATATATTTTAAAAAAGTGTGGTATACACCAGTAAGTTATAACTGTGGTTTTGCTGTTCCACGGTTAAAAAATCTCTATTATCCTGCTTTTGGCATTTTTTGCCGTAAAAAAAAACAGTAGCATCTCCTCATTGTTCAGACACAAATATATCTGTTGAAAATAGTCTGGTGTAGGCCAGATTACTAGAACTGTGGTTTTGCAGTTCCATGGGTCAAATCTCTGTATTATCCTTCTTTTGGCATTTTTTGCCGTAAAGAAAAACAGTAGTGTCTCCTGATTGTTCAGACACAAATATATCTGATGAAAATAGTCTTGTGTAGGCCCGAGAAATACAAGTGTGGTTTTGCAGTTCCACGGGTCAAATCTCTGTATTATCCTGCTTTTTTGCATTTTTTGCTGTAAAGAAAAACAATAGTGTCTCTTGATTGTTCAGACACAAATATATCTGTTGAAAATAGTCTGGTGTAGGCCAGATTACTAGAACAGTGGTTTTGCAGTTCCACGGGTCAAATCTCTGTATTATCCTTCTTTTGCCATTATTTGCCGTAAAGAAAAACAGTAGTGTCTCCTGATTGTTCAGACACAAATATATCTGTTGAAAATAGTCTGGTGTAGGCCCGAGAAATACAAGTGTGGTTTTGCAGTTCCACGGGTCAAATCTCTGTATTCTGCTTTTTTGCATTTTTTGCTGTAAAGAAAAACAGTAGTGTCTCCTGATTGTTCAGACACAAATATATCTGTTGAAAATAGTCTGGTGTAGGCCTGAGAAAAAAGTGTGGTTTTGCAGTTTCATGGGTCAAATCTCTGTATTATCCAGCTTTTTTGCATTTTTTGCCGTGAAGTAAAACAGTAGTGTCTCCTCATTGTTCAGACACAAATATATCTATTGAAAATAGTCTGGTGTAGGCCCGAGAAATACAAGTGTGGTTTTGCAGTTCCACGGGTCAAATCTCTGAATTATCCTGCTTTTTTGCATTTTTTGCTGTAAAGAAAAACAGTAGTGTCTCCTGATTGTTCAGACACAAATATATCTGTTGAAAATAGTCTGGTGTAGGCCCGAGAAATACAAGTGTGGTTTTGCAGTTCCACGGGTCAAATCTCTGTATTATCCTGCTTTTTTGCATTTTTTGCCGTAAAGAAAAACAGTAGTGTCTCCTGATTATTCAGACACAAATATATCTGTTGAAAATAGTCTGGTGTAGGCCCAAGAAATACAAGAGTGGTTTTGCAGTTCCACGGGTCAAATCTCTGTATTATCCTGCTTTTTTGCATTTTTTGCTGTAAAGAAAAACAGTAGTGTCTCCTGATTGTTCAGACACAAATATATCTGTGGAAAATCGTCTGGTGTAGGCCCAAGAAAGACAAGTGTGGCTTTGCAGTTCCATGGGTCAAATCTCTGTATTATCCTGCTTTTTTGCATTTTTTTGCTGTAAAGAAAAACAGTAGTGTTTCCTAATTGTTCAGACACAAATATATCTGTTGAAAATAGTCTGGTGTAGGCCAGATTACTATAACTGTGGTTTTGCTGTTCCACAGGTCAGATCTCTGTATTATCCTTCTTTTGGCATTTTTTGCAGTAAAGAAAAACAGTAGTGTCTCCTGATTGTTCAGACACAAATATATCTGTTGAAAATAGTCTGGTGTAGGCCTGAGAAAAAAAGTGTGGTTTGCAGTTCCATGGGTCAAATCTCTGTATTATCCTGCATTTTTGCATTTTTTGCTGTAAAGAAAAACAGTAGTGTCTCCTAATTGGTCAGACACATATATATCTGTTGAAAAAAGTCTGGTGTAGGCCCAAGAATTACAAGTGTGGTTTTTCACTACCACTGGTCAAATCTCTGTATTATCCTGCCTTTTTGCATTTTTTGCTGTAAAGAAAAACAGTAGTGTCTCCTAATTGTTCAGACACAAATATATCTGTTGAAAATAGTCTGGTGTAGGCCAGATTACCAGAACTGAGGTTTTGCAGTTCCACAGATCAAATCTCTGTATTATCGTTCTTTTGGCATTTTTTGCTGTAAAGAAAAACAGTAGTGTCTCCTGATTGTTCAGACACAAATATATCTGTTGAAAATAGTCTGGTGTAGGCACGAGAAAAAAAGTGTGGTTTTGCAGTTCCATGGGTCAAATCTCTGTATTGTCCTGCTTTTTTGCATTTTTTGCTGTAAAGAAAAACAGTAGTGTCTCCTGATTGTTCAGACACAAATATATCTGTTGAAAGTAGTCTGGTGTAGGCCAGATTACTAGAACTGTGGTTTTGCAGTTCCACGGGTCAAATCTCTGTATTATCCTTCTTTTGGCATTTTTTGCCGTAAAGAAAAACAGTAGTGTCTCCTGATTGTTCAGACACAAATATATCTGTTGAAAATAGTCTTGTGTAGGCCCGAGAAATACAAGTGTGGTTTTGCAGTTCCACGGGTCAAATCTCTGTATTATCCTGCTTTTTTGCATTTTTTTGCTGTAAACAAAAACAATAGTGTCTCTTGATTGTTCAGACACAAATATATCTGTTGAAAATAGTCTGGTGTAGGCCCGAGAAATACAAGTGTGGTTTTGCAGTTCCACGGGTCAAATCTCTGTATTATCCTGCTTTTTTGCATTTTTTGCCGTAAAGAAAAACAGTAGTGTCTCCTGATTATTCAGACACAAATATATCTGTTGAAAATAGTCTGGTGTAGGCCCAAGAAATACAAGTGTGGTTTTGCAGTTCCACGGGTCAAATCTCTGTATTATCCTGCTTTTTTGCATTTTATGCTGTAAAGAAAAACAGTAGTGTCTCCTGATTGTTCAGACACAAATATATCTGTGGAAAATCGTCTGGTGTAGGCCCAAGAAAGACAAGTGTGGCTTTGCAGTTCCATGGGTCAAATCTCTGTATTATCCTGCTTTTTTGCATTTTTTTGCTGTAAAGAAAAACAGTAGTGTTTCCTAATTGTTCAGACACAAATATATCTGTTGAAAATAGTCTGGTGTAGGCCAGATTACTATAACTGTGGTTTTGCTGTTCCACAGGTCAGATCTCTGTATTATCCTTCTTTTGGCATTTTTTGCAGTAAAGAAAAACAGTAGTGTCTCCTGATTGTTCAGACACAAATATATCTGTTGAAAATAGTCTGGTGTAGGCCTGAGAAAAAAAGTGTGGTTTGCAGTTCCATGGGTCAAATCTCTGTATTATCCTGCATTTTTGCATTTTTTGCTGTAAAGAAAAACAGTAGTGTCTCCTAATTGGTCAGACACATATATATCTGTTGAAAAAAGTCTGGTGTAGGCCCAAGAATTACAAGTGTGGTTTTTCACTACCACTGGTCAAATCTCTGTATTATCCTGCCTTTTTGCATTTTTTGCTGTAAAGAAAAACAGTAGTGTCTCCTAATTGTTCAGACACAAATATATCTGTTGAAAATAGTCTGGTGTAGGCCAGATTACCAGAACTGAGGTTTTGCAGTTCCACAGATCAAATCTCTGTATTATCGTTCTTTTGGCATTTTTTGCTGTAAAGAAAAACAGTAGTGTCTCCTGATTGTTCAGACACAAATATATCTGTTGAAAATAGTCTGGTGTAGGCACGAGAAAAAAAGTGTGGTTTTGCAGTTCCATGGGTCAAATCTCTGTATTGTCCTGCTTTTTTGCATTTTTTGCTGTAAAGAAAAACAGTAGTGTCTCCTGATTGTTCAGACACAAATATATCTGTTGAAAGTAGTCTGGTGTAGGCCAGATTACTAGAACTGTGGTTTTGCAGTTCCACGGGTCAAATCTCTGTATTATCCTTCTTTTGGCATTTTTTGCCGTAAAGAAAAACAGTAGTGTCTCCTGATTGTTCAGACACAAATATATCTGTTGAAAATAGTCTTGTGTAGGCCCGAGAAATACAAGTGTGGTTTTGCAGTTCCACGGGTCAAATCTCTGTATTATCCTGCTTTTTTGCATTTTTTTGCTGTAAACAAAAACAATAGTGTCTCTTGATTGTTCAGACACAAATATATCTGTTGAAAATAGTCTGGTGTAGGCCCGAGAAATACAAGTGTGGTTTTGCAGTTCCACGGGTCAAATCTCTGTATTATCCTGCTTTTTTGCATTTTTTGCCGTAAAGAAAAACAGTAGTGTCTCCTGATTATTCAGACACAAATATATCTGTTGAAAATAGTCTGGTGTAGGCCCAAGAAATACAAGTGTGGTTTTGCAGTTCCACGGGTCAAATCTCTGTATTATCCTGCTTTTTTGCATTTTATGCTGTAAAGAAAAACAGTAGTGTCTCCTGATTGTTCAGACACAAATATATCTGTGGAAAATCGTCTGGTGTAGGCCCAAGAAAGACAAGTGTGGCTTTGCAGTTCCATGGGTCAAATCTCTGTATTATCCTGCTTTTTTGCATTTTTTTGCTGTAAAGAAAAACAGTAGTGTCTCCTGATTGTTCAGACACAAATATATCTGTTGAAAATAGTCTGGTGTAGGCCCGAGAAATACAAGTGTGGTTTTGCAGTTCCACGGGTCAAATCTCTGCATTATCCTGCTTTTTTTGCATTTTTTGCTGTAAAGAAAAACAGTAGTGTCTCCTAATTGTTCAGACACAAATATATCTGTTGAAAATAGTCTGGTGTAGGCCAGATTACCAGAACTCAGGTTTTGCAGTTCCACAGGTCTAATCTCTGTATTATCGTTCTTTTGGCATTTTTTGCTGTAAAGAAAAACAGTAGTGTCTCCTGATTGTTCAGACACAAATATATCTGTTGAAAATAGTCTGGTGTAGGCCCGAGAAAAAAAGTGTGGTTTTGCAGTTCCATGGGTCAAATCTCTGTATTATCCTGCTTTTTTGCATTTTTTGCTGTAAAGAAAAACAGTAGTGTCTCCTGATTGTTCAGACACAAATATATCTGTGGAAAATAGTCTGGTGTAGGACCAAGAAAGACAAGTGTGGCTTTGCAGTTCTATGGGTCAAATCTCTGTATTATCCTGCTTTTTTGCTGTAAAGAAAAACAGTAGTGTCTCCTGATTATTCAGACAAAATTATATCTGTTGAAAATAGTCTGGTGTAGGCCAGATTACTAGAACTGTAGTTTTGCAGTTCCACGGGTCAAATCTCTGTATTATCCTTCTTTTGGCATTTTTTGCCGTAAAGAAAAACAGTAGTGTCTCCTGATTGTTCAGACACAAATATATCTGTTGAAAATAGTCTGGTGTAGGCCCGAGAAATACAAGTGTGGTTTTGCAGTTCCACGGGTAAAATCTCTGTATTATCCTGCTTTTTTGCATTTTTTGCTGTAAAGAAAGACAATAGTGTCTACTGATTGTTCAGACACAAATATATCTGTTGAAAATAGTTTGGTGTAGGCCAGATTACTAGAACTGTGGTTTTGCAGTTCCACGGGTCAAATCTCTGTATTATCCTTCTTTTGCCATTTTTTGCCGTAAAGAAAAACAGTAGTGTCTCCTGATTGTTCAGACACAAATATATCTGTTGAAAATTGTCTGATGTATCCCCGAGAAATACAAGTGTGGTTTTGCAGTTCCACGGGTCAAATCTCTGTATTCTGCTTTTTTGCATTTTTTGCTGTAAAGAAAAACAGTAGTGTCTCCTGATTGTTCAGACACAAATATATCTGTTGAAAATAGTCTGGTGTAGGCCCGAGAAAAAAAGTGTGGTTTTGCAGTTTCATGGGTCAAATCTCTGTATTATCCAGCTTTTTTGCATTTTTCGCCGTTAAGAAAAACAGTAGTGTCTCCTCATTGTTCAGACACAAATATATCTATTGAAAATAGTCTGGTGTAGGCCCGAGAAATACAAGTGTGGTTTTGCAGTTCCACGGGTCAAATCTCTGTATTATCCTGCATTTTTGCATTTTTTGCCGTAAAGAAAAACAGTGGTGTCTCCAGATTGTTCAGACACAAATATATCTGTTGAAAATAGTCTGGTGTAGGCCCAAGAAATACAAGTGTGGTTTTGCAGTTCCACGGGTCAAATCTCTGTATTATCCTGCATTTTTGCATTTTTTGCCTTAAAGAAAAACAGTGGTGTCTCCAGATTGTTCAGACACAAATATATCTGTTGAAAATAGTCTGGTGTAGTCCTGAGAAATACAAGTGTGGTTTTGCAGTTCCACGGGTCAAATCTCTGTATTATCTTGCTTTTTTGCATTTTTTGCCGTAAAGAAAAACAGTAGTGTCTCCTGATTGTTCAGACACAAATATATCTGTGGAAAATAGTCTGGTGTAGGCCCAAGAAAGACAAGTGTGTCTTTGCAGTTCCATGGGTCAAATCTCTGTATTATCCTGCTTTTTTGCTGTAAAGAAAAACAGTAGTGTTTCCTGATTGTTCAGACACAAATATATCTATTGAAAATTGTCTGGTGTAGGCCCGAGAAATACAAGTGTGGTTTTGCAGTTCCACGGGTCAAATCTCTGTATTATCCTGCTTTTTTGCATTTTTTGCTGTAAAGAAAAACAGTAGTGTCTCCTGATTGTTCAGACACAAATATATCTGTTGAAAATAGTCTGGTGTAAGCCCGAGAAATACAAGTGTGGTTTTGCAGTTCCACAGGTCAAATCTCTGTATTATCCTGCTTTTGGCATTTTTTGCAGTAAAGAAAAACAGTAGTGTCTCCTGATTGTTCAGACACAAATATATCTGTTGAAAATAGTCTGGTGTAGGCCTGAGAAAAAAAGTGTGGTTTGCACTTCCATGGGTCAAATCTCTGTATTATCCTGCTTTTTTGCATTTTTTGCTGTAAAGAAAAACAGTAGTGTCTCCTGATTGTTCAGACACAAATATATCTGTTGAAAATAGTCTGGTGTAGTCCCGAGAAATACAAGTGTGCTTTTGCAGTTCCACGAGTCAAATCTCTGTATTATCCTGCTTTTTTGCATTTTTTGCTGTAAAGAAAAACAGTAGTGTCTCCTGATTGTTCAGACACAAATATATCTGTTGAAAATAGTCTGGTGTAGGCCCGAGAAATACAAGTGTGGTTTTGCAGTTTCATGGGTCAAATCTCTGTATTATCCAGCTTTTTTGCATTTTTCGCCGTTAAGAAAAACAGTAGTGTCTCCTCATTGTTCAGACACAAATATATCTATTGAAAATAGTCTGGTGTAGGCCCGAGAAATACAAGTGTGGTTTTGCAGTTCCACGGGTCAAATCTCTGTATTATCCTGCATTTTTGCATTTTTTGCCGTAAAGAAAAACAGTGGTGTCTCCAGATTGTTCAGACACAAATATATCTGTTGAAAATAGTCTGGTGTAGGCCCAAGAAATACAAGTGTGGTTTTGCAGTTCCACGGGTCAAATCTCTGTATTATCCTGCATTTTTGCATTTTTTGCCTTAAAGAAAAACAGTGGTGTCTCCAGATTGTTCAGACACAAATATATCTGTTGAAAATAGTCTGGTGTAGTCCTGAGAAATACAAGTGTGGTTTTGCAGTTCCACGGGTCAAATCTCTGTATTATCTTGCTTTTTTGCATTTTTTGCCGTAAAGAAAAACAGTAGTGTCTCCTGATTGTTCAGACACAAATATATCTGTGGAAAATAGTCTGGTGTAGGCCCGAGAAAGACAAGTGTGTCTTTGCAGTTCCATGGGTCAAATCTCTGTATTATCCTGCTTTTTTGCTGTAAAGAAAAACAGTAGTGTTTCCTGATTGTTCAGACACAAATATATCTATTGAAAATTGTCTGGTGTAGGCCCGAGAAATACAAGTGTGGTTTTGCAGTTCCACGGGTCAAATCTCTGTATTATCCTGCTTTTTTGCATTTTTTGCCGTAAAGAAAAACAGTAGTGTCTCCTGATTATTCAGACACAAATATATCTGTTGAAAATAGTCTGGTGTAGGCCCAAGAAATACAAATGTGGTTTTGCAGTTCCACGGGTCAAATCTCTGTATTATCCAGCTTTTTTGCATTTTTTGCTGTAAAGAAAAACAGTAGTGTCTCCTGATTGTTCAGACACAAATATATCTGTGGAAAATCGTCTGGTGTAGGCCCAAGAAAGACAAGTGTGGCTTTGCAGTTCCATGGGTTAAATCTCTGTATTATCCTGCTTTTTTGCATTTTTTTGCTGTAAAGAAAAACAGTAGTGTCTCCTGATTGTTCAGACACAAATATATCTGTTGAAAATAGTCTGGTGTAGGCCCGAGAAATACAAGTGTGGTTTTGCAGTTCCACGGGTCAAATCTCTGCATTATCCTGCTTTTTTTGCATTTTTTGCTGTAAAGAAAAACAGTAGTGTCTCCTAATTGTTCAGACACAAATATATCTGTTGAAAATAGTCTGGTGTAGGCCAGATTACTATAAGTGTGGTTTTGCTGTTCCACAGGTCAAATCTCTGTATTATCCTTCTTTTGGCATTTTTTGCAGTAAAGAAAAACAGTAGTGTCTCCTAATTGTTCAGACACAAATAAATCTGTTGAAAATAGTCTGGTGTAGGCCCAAGAATTACAAGTGTGGTTTTTCAGTACCACTGGTCAAATCTCTGTATTATCCTGCCTTTTTGCATTTTTTGCTGTAAAGAAAAACAGTAGTGTCTCCTGATTGTTCAGACACAAATATATCTGTTGAAAATAGTCTGGTGTAGGCCCGAGAAAAAAAGTGTGGTTTTGCAGTTCCATGGGTCAAATCTCTGTATTATCCTGCTTTTTTGCATTTTTTGCTGTAAAGAAAAACAGCAGTGTCTCCTGATTGTTCAGACACAAATATATCTGTGGAACATAGTCTGGTGTAGGACCAAGAAAGACAAGTGTGGCTTTGCAGTTCTATGGGTCAAATCTCTGTATTATCCTGCTTTTTTGCTGTAAAGAAAAACAGTAGTGTCTCCTGATTGTTCAGACACAAATATATCTGTTGAAAATAGTCTTGTGTAGGCCAGATTACTAGAACTGTAGTTTTGCAGTTCCACGGGTCAAATCTCTGTATTATCCTTCTTTTGGCATTTTTTGCCGTAAAGAAAAACAGTAGTGTCTCCTGATTGTTCAGACACAAATATATCTGTTGAAAATAGTCTGGTGTAGGCCCGAGAAATACAAGTGTGGTTTTGCAGTTCCACGGGTAAAATCTCTGTATTATCCTGCTTTTTTGCATTTTTTGCTGTAAAGAAAGACAATAGTGTCTACTGATTGTTCAGACACAAATATATCTGTTGAAAATAGTCCGGTGTAGGCCAGATTACTAGAACTGTGGTTTTGCAGTTCCACGGGTCAAATCTCTGTATTATCCTTCTTTTGCCATTTTTTGCCGTAAAGAAAAACAGTAGTGTCTCCTGATTGTTCAGACACAAATATATCTGTTGAAAATTGTCTGATGTATCCCCGAGAAATACAAGTGTGGTTTTGCAGTTCCACGGGTCAAATCTCTGTATTCTGCTTTTTTGCATTTTTTGCTGTAAAGAAAAACAGTAGTGTCTCCTGATTGTTCAGACACAAATATATCTGTTGAAAATAGTCTGGTGTAGGCCCGAGAAAAAAAGTGTGGTTTTGCAGTTTCATGGGTCAAATCTCTGTATTATCCAGCTTTTTTGCATTTTTCGCCGTGAAGAAAAACAGTAGTGTCTCCTCATTGTTCAGACACAAATATATCTATTGAAAATAGTCTGGTGTAGGCCCGAGAAATACAAGTGTGGTTTTGCAGTTCCACAGGTCAAATCTCTGTATTATCCTGCTTTTTTGCATTTTTTGCTGTAAAGAAAAACAGTAGTGTCTCCTGATTGTTCAGACACAAATATATCTGTTGAAAATAGTCTGGTGTAGTCCCGAGAAATACAAGTGTGCTTTTGCAGTTCCACGAGTCAAATCTCTGTATTATCCTGCTTTTTTGCATTTTTTGCTGTAAAGAAAAACAGTAGTGTCTCCTGATTGTTCAGACACAAATATATCTGTTGAAAATAGTCTGATGTAGGCCCGAGAAATACAAGTGTGGTTTTGCAGTTTCATGGGTCAAATCTCTGTATTATCCAGCTTTTTTGCATTTTTCGCCGTTAAGAAAAACAGTAGTGTCTCCTCATTGTTCAGACACAAATATATCTATTGAAAATAGTCTGGTGTAGGCCCGAGAAATACAAGTGTGGTTTTGCAGTTCCACGGGTCAAATCTCTGTATTATCCTGCATTTTTGCATTTTTTGCCTTAAAGAAAAACAGTGGTGTCTCCAGATTGTTCAGACACAAATATATCTGTTGAAAATAGTCTGGTGTAGTCCTGAGAAATACAAGTGTGGTTTTGCAGTTCCACGGGTCAAATCTCTGTATTATCTTGCTTTTTTGCATTTTTTGCCGTAAAGAAAAACAGTAGTGTCTCCTGATTGTTCAGACACAAATATATCTGTGGAAAATAGTCTGGTGTAGGCCCAAGAAAGACAAGTGTGTCTTTGCAGTTCCATGGGTCAAATCTCTGTATTATCCTGCTTTTTTGCTGTAAAGAAAAACAGTAGTGTTTCCTGATTGTTCAGACACAAATATATCTATTGAAAATTGTCTGGTGTAGGCCCGAGAAATACAAGTGTGGTTTTGCAGTTCCACGGGTCAAATCTCTGTATTATCCTGCTTTTTTGCATTTTTTGCTGTAAAGAAAAACAGTAGTGTCTCCTGATTGTTCAGACACAAATATATCTGTTGAAAATAGTCTGGTGTAAGCCCGAGAAATACAAGTGTGGTTTTGCAGTTCCACGGGTCAAATCTCTGTATTATCCTGCTTTTGGCATTTTTTGCAGTAAAGAAAAACAGTAGTGTCTCCTGATTGTTCAGACACAAATATATCTGTTGAAAATAGTCTGGTGTAGGCCTGAGAAAAAAAGTGTGGTTTGCACTTCCATGGGTCAAATCTCTGTATTATCCTGCTTTTTTGCATTTTTTGCTGTAAAGAAAAACAGTAGTGTCTCCTGATTGTTCAGACACAAATATATCTGTTGAAAATAGTCTGGTGTAGTCCCGAGAAATACAAGTGTGCTTTTGCAGTTCCACGAGTCAAATCTCTGTATTATCCTGCTTTTTTGCATTTTTTGCTGTAAAGAAAAACAGTAGTGTCTCCTGATTGTTCAGACACAAATATATCTGTTGAAAATAGTCTGGTGTAGGCCCGAGAAATGCAAGTGTGGTTTTGCAGTTCCACGGGTCAAATCTCTGTATTATCCTGCTTTTTTGCATTTTTTGCCGTAAAGAAAAACAGTAGTGTCTCCTGATTATTCAGACACAAATATATCTGTTGAAAATAGTCTGGTGTAGGCCCAAGAAATACAAGTGTGGTTTTGCAGTTCCACGGGTCAAATCTCTGTATTATCCAGCTTTTTTGCATTTTTTGCTGTAAAGAAAAACAGTAGTGTCTCCTGATTGTTCAGACACAAATATATCTGTGGAAAATCGTCTGGTGTAGGCCCAAGAAAGACAAGTGTGGCTTTGCAGTTCCATGGGTCAAATCTCTGTATTATCCTGCTTTTTTGCATTTTTTTGCTGTAAAGAAAAACAGTAGTGTCTCCTGATTGTTCAGACACAAATATATCTGTTGAAAATAGTCTGGTGTAGGCCCGAGAAATACAAGTGTGGTTTTGCAGTTCCACGGGTCAAATCTCTGCATTATCCTGCTTTTTTTGCATTTTTTGCTGTAAAGAAAAACAGTAGTGTCTCCTAATTGTTCAGACACAAATATATCTGTTGAAAATAGTCTGGTGTAGGCCAGATTACTATAAGTGTGGTTTTGCTGTTCCACAGGTCAAATCTCTGTATTATCCTTCTTTTGGCATTTTTTGCAGTAAAGAAAAACAGTAGTGTCTCCTGATTGTTCAGACACAAATATATCTGTTGAAAATAGTTTGGTGTAGGTCTGAGAAAAAAAGTGTGGTTTGCAGTTCCATGGGTCAAATCTCTGTATTATCCTGCATTTTTGCATTTTTTGCTGTAAAGAAAAACAGTAGTGTCTCCTAATTGGTCAGACACAAATAAATCTGTTGAAAATAGTCTGGTGTAGGCCCAAGAATTACAAGTGTGGTTTTTCAGTACCACTGGTCAAATCTCTGTATTATCCTGCCTTTTTGCATTTTTTGCTGTAAAGAAAAACAGTAGTGTCTCCTGATTGTTCAGACACAAATATATCTGTTGAAAATAGTCTGGTGTATGCCACATTACCAGAACTCAGGTTTTGCAGTTCCACATGTCTAATCTCTGTATTATTGTTCTTTTGGCATTTTTTGCTGTAAAGAAAAACAGTAGTGTCTCCTGATTGTTCAGACACAAATATATCTGTTGAAAATAGTCTGGTGTAGGCCCGAGAAAAAAAGTGTGGTTTTGCAGTTCCATGGGTCAAATCTCTGTATTATCCTGCTTTTTTGCATTTTTTGCTGTAAAGAAAAACAGCAGTGTCTCCTGATTGTTCAGACACAAATATATCTGTGGAACATAGTCTGGTGTAGGACCAAGAAAGACAAGTGTGGCTTTGCAGTTCTATGGGTCAAATCTCTGTATTATCCTGCTTTTTTGCTGTAAAGAAAAACAGTAGTGTCTCCTGATTGTTCAGACACAAATATATATGTTGAAAATAGTCTTGTGTAGGCCAGATTACTAGAACTGTAGTTTTGCAGTTCCACGGGTCAAATCTCTGTATTATCCTTCTTTTGGCATTTTTTGCCGTAAAGAAAAACAGTAGTGTCTCCTGATTGTTCAGACACAAATATATCTGTTGAAAATAGTCTGGTGTAGGCCCGAGAAATACAAGTGTGGTTTTGCAGTTCCACGGGTAAAATCTCTGTATTATCCTGCTTTTTTGCATTTTTTGCTGTAAAGAAAGACAATAGTGTCTACTGATTGTTCAGACACAAATATATCTGTTGAAAATAGTCTGGTGTAGGCCAGATTACTAGAACTGTGGTTTTGCAGTTCCACGGGTCAAATCTCTGTATTATCCTTCTTTTGCCATTTTTTGCCGTAAAGAAAAACAGTAGTGTCTCCTGATTGTTCAGACACAAATATATCTGTTGAAAATTGTCTGATGTATCCCCGAGAAATACAAGTGTGGTTTTGCAGTTCCACGGGTCAAATCTCTGTATTCTGCTTTTTTGCATTTTTTGCTGTAAAGAAAAACAGTAGTGTCTCCTGATTGTTCAGACACAAATATATCTGTTGAAAATAGTCTGGTGTAGGCCCGAGAAAAAAAGTGTGGTTTTGCAGTTTCATGGGTCAAATCTCTGTATTATCCAGCTTTTTTGCATTTTTCGCCGTGAAGAAAAACAGTAGTGTCTCCTCATTGTTCAGACACAAATATATCTATTGAAAATAGTCTGGTGTAGGCCCGAGAAATAAAAGTGTGGTTTCGCAGTTCCACGGGTCAAATCTCTGTATTATCCTGCATTTTTGTATTTTTTGCCGTAAAGAAAAACAGTGGTGTCTCCAGATTGTTCAGACACAAATATATCTGTTGAAAATAGTCTGGTGTAGGCCCAAGAAATACAAGTGTGGTTTTGCAGTTCCACGGGTCAAATCTCTGTATTATCCTGCATTTTTGCATTTTTTGCCGTAAAGAAAAACAGTGGTGTCTCCAGATTGTTCAGACACAAATATATCTGTTGAAAATAGTCTGGTGTAGTCCTGAGAAATACAAGTGTGGTTTTGCAGTTCCACGGGTCAAATCTCTGTATTATCTTGCTTTTTTGCATTTTTTGCCGTAAAGAAAAACAGTAGTGTCTCCTGATTGTTCAGACACAAATATATCTGTGGAAAATAGTCTGGTGTAGGCCCAAGAAAGACAAGTGTGTCTTTGCAGTTCCATGGGTCAAATCTCTGTATTATCCTGCTTTTTTGCTGTAAAGAAAAACAGTAGTGTTTCCTGATTGTTCAGACACAAATAAATCTGTTGAAAATAGTCTGGTGTAGGCCCGAGAAAAAAAGTGTGGTTTTGCAGTTTCATGGGTCAAATCTCTGTATTATCCATCTTTTTTGCATTTTTCTCCTTGAAGAAAAACAGTAGTGTCTCCTCATTGTTCAGACACAAATATATCTATTGAAAATTGTCTGGTGTAGGCCCGAGAAATACAAGTGTGGTTTTGCAGTTCCACGGGTCAAATCTCTGTATTATCCTGCTTTTTTGCATTTTTTGCTGTAAAGAAAAACAGTAGTGTCTCTTGATTGTTCAGACACAAATATATCTGTTGAAAATAGTCTGGTGTAAGCCCGAGAAATACAAGTGTGGTTTTGCACTTCCACGGGTCAAATCTCTGTATTATCCTGCTTTTGGCATTTTTTGGCAGTAAAGAAAAACAGTAGTGTCTCCTGATTGTTCAGACACAAATATATCTGTTGAAAATAGTCTGATGTAGTCCCGAGAAATACAAGTGTGCTTTGGCAGTTCCACGAGTCAAATCTCTGTATTATCCTGCTTTTTTCCATTTTTTGCCGTAAAGAAAAACAGTAGTGTCTCCTGATTGCTCAGACACAAATATATCTGTTTAAAATAGTCTGGTGTAGGCCCAAGAAATACAAGTTTGGTTTTGCAGTTCCACAGGTCAAATCTCTGTATTATCCTGCCTTTTTGCTGTAAAGAAAAACAGTAGTGTCTCCTGATTGTTCAGACACAAATATATCTGTTGAAAATAGTCTGGTGTAGGCCCGAGAAATACAAGTGTGGTTTTGCAGTTCCACGGGTCAAATCTCGGTATTATCCTGCTTTTTTGCATTTTTTGCTGTAAAGAAAAACAGTAGTGTCTCCTGATTGTTCAGACACAAATATATCTGTGGAAAATAGTCTGGTGTAGGATCAAGAAAGACAAGTGTGATTTTGCAGTTCCACGGGCCAAATCTCTGTATTATCCTGCATTTTTTGCAGTAAAGAAAAACAGTAGTGTCTCCTATTTGTTCAGACACAAATATATCTGTTGAAAATAGTCTGGTGTAGTCCCGAGAAATACAAGTGTGGTTTTGCAGTTTCACGGGTCAAATCTCTGCATCATCCTGCTTTTTTGCATTTTTTGCCGTAAAGAAAAACAGTAGTGTCTCCTGATTGTTCAGACACAAATATATCTGTAGAATATAGTCTGGTGTAGGCCCCAGAATTGCAATGTGGTTTTGCAGTTCCATGCGTCAAATCTCTGTATTATCTTGCTTTTTTGCTGTAAAGAAAAACATTAGTGTCTCGTGATTGTTCAGACTCAAATATATCTGTTGAAAATAGTCTGGTGTAGGCCTCAGAAATACAAATGTGGTTTTGCAGTTCCACGGGTCAAATCTCTGTATTATCCTGCTTTTTTGCATTTTTTGCTGTAAAGAAAAACAGTAGTGCCTCCTGATTGTTCAGACACAAATATATTTGTGGAAATTAGTCTGGTGTAGGCCCAAGAAATACAAGTGTGGCTTGGCAGTTCCACGGGTCACATCTCTGTATTATCCTGCTTTTTTTGCATTTTTTGCTGGAAAGAAAAACAATAGTGTCTCCTGGTTTTTCAGACACAAATATATCTGTTGAAAATAGTCTGGTGTAGGCCAGATTACTAGAACTGTGGTTTTGCAGTTCCACAGGTTAAATCTCTGTATTTAACTTCTTTTGGCAGTTTTTGCATTAAAAAAAAACAGTAGTGTCTCCTGATTGTTCAGACACAAATATATCTGTTGAAAATATTCTGGTGTAGGCCTCAGAAATACAAGTGTGGTTTTGCAGTTCCACGGGTCAAATCTCTGTATTATCCTGCTTTTTTGCATTTTTTTGCTGTAAAGAAAAACAGTAGTGTCTCCTGATTGTTCAGACACAAATATATCTGTTGAAAATAGTCTGGTGTAGGCCCGAGAAATACAAGTGTGGTTTTGCAGTTCCACGGGTCAAATCTCTGCATTATCCTGCTTTTTTTGCATTTTTTTGCTGTAAAGAAAAACAGTAGTGTCTCCTAATTGTTCAGACACAAATATATCTGTTGAACATAGTCTGGTGTAGGCCAGATTACTATAAGTGTGGTTTTGCTGTTCCACAGGTCAAATCTCTGTATTATCCTTCTTTTGGCATTTTTTGCAGTAAAGAAAAACAGTAGTGTCTCCTGATTGTTCAGACACAAATATATCTGTTGAAAATAGTCTGGTGTAGGCCTGAGAAAAAAAGTGTGGTTTGCAGTTCCATGGGTCAAATCTCTGTATTATCCTGCATTTTTGCATTTTTTGCTGTAAAGAAAAACAGTAGTGTCTCCTAATTGGTCAGACACAAATAAATCTGTTGAAAATAGTCTGGTGTAGGCCCAAGAATTACAAGTGTGGTTTTTCAGTACCACTGGTCAAATCTCTGTATTATCCTGCCTTTTTGCATTTTTTGCTGTAAAGAAAAACAGTAGTGTCTCCTAATTGTTCAGACACAAATATATCTGTTGAAAATAGTCTGGTGTAGGCCAGATTACCAGAACTCAGGTTTTGCAGTTCCACATGTCTAATCTCTGTATTATCGTTCTTTTGGCATTTTTTGCTGTAAAGAAAAACAGTAGTGTCTCCTGATTGTTCAGACACAAATATATCTGTTGAAAATAGTCTGGTGTAGGCCCGAGAAAAAAAGTGTGGTTTTGCAGTTCCATGGGTCAAATCTCTGTATTATCCTGCTTTTTTGCATTTTTTGCTGTAAAGAAAAACAGTAGTGTCTCCTGATTGTTCAGACACAAATATATCTGTGGAAAATAGTCTGGTGTAGGACCAAGAAAGACAAGTGTGGCTTTGCACTTCTATGGGTCAAATCTCTGTATTATCCTGCTTTTTTGCTGTAAAGAAAAACAGTAGTGTCTCCTGATTATTCAGACAAAATTATATCTGTTGAAAATAGTCTGGTGTAGGCCAGATTACTAGAACTGTAGTTTTGCAGTTCCACGGGTCAAATCTCTGTATTATCCTTCTTTTGGCATTTTTTGCCGTAAAGAAAAACAGTAGTGTCTCCTGATTGTTCAGACACAAATATATCTGTTGAAAATAGTCTGGTGTAGGCCCGAGAAATACAAGTGTGGTTTTGCAGTTCCACGGGTAAAATCTCTGTATTATCCTGCTTTTTTGCATTTTTTGCTGTAAAGAAAGACAATAGTGTCTACTGATTGTTCAGACACAAATATATCTGTTGAAAATAGTCTGGTGTAGGCCAGATTACTAGAACTGTGGTTTTGCAGTTCCACGGGTCAAATCTCTGTATTATCCTTCTTTTGCCATTTTTTGCCGTAAAGAAAAACAGTAGTGTCTCCTGATTGTTCAGACACAAATATATCTGTTGAAAATTGTCTGATGTATCCCCGAGAAATACAAGTGTGGTTTTGCAGTTCCACGGGTCAAATCTCTGTATTCTGCTTTTTTGCATTTTTTGCTGTAAAGAAAAACAGTAGTGTCTCCTGATTGTTCAGACACAAATATATCTGTTGAAAATAGTCTGGTGTAGGCCCGAGAAAAAAAGTGTGGTTTTGCAGTTTCATGGGTCAAATCTCTGTATTATCCAGCTTTTTTGCATTTTTCGCCGTGAAGAAAAACAGTAGTGTCTCCTCATTGTTCAGACACAAATATATCTATTGAAAATAGTCTGGTGTAGGCCCGAGAAATACAAGTGTGGTTTTGCAGTTCCACGGGTCAAATCTCTGTATTATCCTGCATTTTTGCATTTTTTGCCGTAAAGAAAAACAGTGGTGTCTCCAGATTGTTCAGACACAAATATATCTGTTGAAAATAGTCTGGTGTAGGCCCAAGAAATACAAGTGTGGTTTTGCAGTTCCACGGGTCAAATCTCTGTATTATCCTGCATTTTTGCATTTTTTGCCGTAAAGAAAAACAGTGGTGTCTCCAGATTGTTCAGACACAAATATATCTGTTGAAAATAGTCTGGTGTAGGCCCAAGAAATACAAGTGTGGTTTTGCAGTTCCACGGGTCAAATCTCTGTATTATCCTGCATTTTTGCATTTTTTGCCGTAAAGAAAAACAGTGGTGTCTCCAGATTGTTCAGACACAAATATATCTGTTGAAAATAGTCTGGTGTAGTCCTGAGAAATACAAGTGTGGTTTTGCAGTTCCACGGGTCAAATCTCTGTATTATCTTGCTTTTTTGCATTTTTTGCCGTAAAGAAAAACAGTAGTGTCTCCTGATTGTTCAGACACAAATATATCTGTGGAAAATAGTCTGGTGTAGGCCCAAGAAAGACAAGTGTGTCTTTGCAGTTCCTTGGGTCAAATCTCTGTATTATCCTGCTTTTTTGCTGTAAAGAAAAACAGTAGTGTTTCCTGATTGTTCAGACACAAATAAATCTGTTGAAAATAGTCTGGAGTAGGCCCGAGAAAAAAAGTGTGGTTTTGCAGTTTCATGGGTCAAATCTCTGTATTATCCATCTTTTTTGCATTTTTCTCCGTGAAGAAAAACAGTAGTGTCTCCTGATTGCTCAGACACAAATATATCTGTTTAAAATAGTCTGGTGTAGGCCCGAGAAATACAAGTTTGGTTTTGCAGTTCCACAGGTCAAATCTCTGTATTATCCTGCCTTTTTGCTGTAAAGAAAAACAGTAGTGTCTCCTGATTGTTCAGACACAAATATATCTGTTGAAAATAGTCTGGTGTAGGCCCGAGAAATACAAGTGTGGTTTTGCAGTTCCACGGGTCAAATCTCGGTATTATCCTGCTTTTTTGCATTTTTTGCTGTAAAGAAAAACAGTAGTGTCTCCTGATTGTTCAGACACAAATATATCTGTGGAAAATAGTCTGGTGTAGGACCAAGAAAGACAAGTGTGATTTTGCAGTTCCACGGGCCAAATCTCTGTATTATCCTGCATTTTTTGCAGTAAAGAAAAACAGTAGTGTCTCCTGATTGTTCAGACACAAATATATCTGTTGAAAATAGTCTGGTGTAGTCCCGAGAAATACAAGTGTGGTTTTGCAGTTTCACGGGTCAAATCTCTGCATTATCCTGCTTTTTTGCATTTTTTGCCGTAAAGAAAAACAGTAGTGTCTCCTGATTGTTCAGACACAAATATATCTGTAGAATATAGTCTGGTGTAGGCCCCAGAATTACAATGTGGTTTTGCAGTTCCACGGGTCAAATCTCTGTATTATCCTGCTTTTTTGCATTTTTTGCTGTAAAGAAAAACAGTAGTGCCTCCTGATTGTTCAGACACAAATATATTTGTGGAAATTAGTCTGGTGTAGGCCCAAGAAATACAAGTGTGGCTTGGCAGTTCCACGGGTCACATCTCTGTATTATCCTGCTTTTTTTGCATTTTTTGCTGGAAAGAAAAACAGTAGTGTCTCCTGGTTTTTCAGACACAAATATATCTGTTGAAAATAGTCTGGTGTAGGCCAGATTACTAGAACTGTGGTTTTGCAGTTCCACAGGTTAAATCTCTGTATTTAACTTCTTTTGGCAGTTTTTGCAGTAAAGAAAAACAGTAGTGTCTCCTGATTGTTCAGACACAAATATATCTGTTGAAAATATTCTGGTGTAGGCCTCAGAAATACAAGTGTGGTTTTGCAGTTCCACGGGTCAAATCTCTGTATTATCCTGCTTTTTTGCATTTTTTGCCTTAAAGACAAACAGTAGTGTCTCCTGATTGTTCAGACACTAATATATCTGTTGAAAATAGTCTGGTGTAGGCCCGAGAAATACAAGTGTGATTTTGCAGTTCCACGGGTCAAATATCTGTATTATCCTGCTTTTTTGCATTTTTTGCTGTAAAGAAATACAGTAGTGTCTCCTAATTGTTCAGACACATATATATCTGTTGAAAAAAGTCTGGTGTAGGCCCGAGAAATACAAGTGTGGTTTTGCAGTTCCACGGGTCAAATCTCTGTATTATCCTGCTTTTTCACATTTTTTGCTGTAAAGAAAAACAGTAGTGTCTCCTGATTGTTCAGACACAAATATATCTGTTGAAAATAGTCTGGTGTAGGCCCGAGAAATACAAGTGTGGTTTTGCAGTTCCACAGGTCAAATCTCTGTATTATCCTGCTTTTTTGCATTTTTTGCTGTAAAGAAAAACATTAGTGTCTCCTGATTGTTCAGACAGAAAAATATCTGTTGAAAATAGTCTGGTTTAGGCACTAGAAATACAAGCGTGGTTTTGCAGTTCCACGGGTCAAATTTCTGCATTATCCTGCTTTTTTTTCAATTTTTGCTGCAAAGAAAAACAGTAGTGTCTCCTAATTGTTCAGACACAAATATATCTGTTGAAAATAGTCTGGTGTAGGCCAGATTACCAGAACTGTGGTTTTGCAGTTCCACAGGTCAAATCTCTGTATTATCCTTCTTTTGGCATTTTTTGCCGTAAAGAAAAACAGTAGTGTCTCCTCATTGTTCAGACACAAATATATCTGTTGAAAATAGTCTGGTGTAGGCCTGAGAAAAAAAGTGTGGTTTTGCAGTTCCATGGGTCAAATCACTGTATTATCCTGCCTTTTTGCATATTTTGCCGTAAAGAAAAACATTAGTGTCTCCTCATTGTTCAGACACAAATATATCTGTTGAAAATAGTCTGGTTTAGGCTCGAGAAATACAAGTGTGGTTTTGCTGTTCCACGGGTGAAATCTCTGTATTATCCTGCTTTTTTGCATTTTTTGCCGTAAAGAAAAACAGTAGTGTCTCCTGATTGTTCAGACACAAATATATCTGTTGAAAATAGTCTGGTGTAGGCCAGAGAAAAAAAGTGTGGTTTTGCCGTTCCATGGGTCAAATCTCTGCATTATCCTGCTTTTTTGCATTTTTTGCCGTAAAGAAAAACAGTAGTGTCTCCTGATTGTTCAGACACAAATATATCTGTGGAAAATAGTCTGGTGTAGGACCAAGAAAGACAAGTGTGGCTCTGCAGTTCTATGGGTCAAATCTCTGTATTATCCTGCTATTTTGCTGTAAAGAATAACAGTAGTGTTTCCTGATTGTTCAGACACAAATAAATCTGTTGAAAATAGTCTGTTGTAGTCCCGAGAAATACAAGTGTGGTTTTGCAGTTCCATGGGCCAAATCTCTGTATTATCCTGCATTTTTTGCAGTAAAGAAAAACAGTAGTGTCTCCTCATTGTTCAGACACAAATATATCTGTTGAAAATAGACTGGTGTAGTCCCGAGAAATACAAGTGTGGTTTTGCAGTTCCACGGGTCAAATCTCTGTATTATCCTGCTTTTTTGCATTTTTTGCCGTAAAGAAAAACAGTAGTGTCTCCTGATTGTTCAGACACAAATATATCTGTAGAATATAGTCTGGTGTAGGCCCGAGAATTACAATGTGGTTTTGCAGTACCATGCGTCAAATCTCTGTATTATCCTGCTTTTTTGCATTTTTTGCTGTAAAGAAAAACAGTAGTGTACTCATGATTGTTCAGACACAAATATATCTGTTGAAAATAGTCTGGTGTAGGCCTCTGAAATACAAGTGTGGTTTTGCAGTTCCACGGGTCAAATTTCTGTATTATCCTGCTTTTTTGCATTTTTTGCTGTAAAGAAAAACAGTAGTGTCTCCTGATTGTTAAGACACAAATATATCTGTTGAAAATAGTCTGGTGTAGGCCAGAATGCTAGAACTCTGGTTTTGCAGTTCCACAGGTCAAATCTCTGTATTTAACTTCTTTTGGCAGTTTTTGCAGTAAAGAAAAACAGCAGTGTCTCCTGATTGTTCAGACACAAATATATCTGTTGAAAATAGTCTGGTGCAGGCCTCAGAAATACAAGTGTGGTTTTGCAGTTCCACGGGTAAAATCTCTGTATTATCCTGCTTTTTTGCATTTTTTGCCGTAAAGAAAAATAGTGGTGTCTCCTCATTGTTTAGACACAAATATATCTGTTGAAAATAGTCTGGTGTAGGCCCGAGAAATACAACTGTGGTTTTGCAGTTCCACGTGTCAAATCTCTGTATTATCCTGCTTTTTTGCATTTTTTGCTGTAAAGAAAAACAGTAGTGTCTCCTAATTGTTCAGACACATATATATCTGTTGAAAAAAGTCTGGTGTAGGCCCGAGAAATACAAGTGTGGCTTTGCAGTTCCATGGGTGAAATCTCTGTATTATCCTGCTTTTTTGCATTTTTTTGCTGTAAAGAAAAACAGTAGTGTCTCCTGATTGTTCAGACACAAATATATCTGTTGAAATTAGTCTGGTGTAGGCCCGAGAATTACAAGTGTGGTTTTGCAGTTCCACGCGTCAAATCTCTGTATTATCCTGCTTTTTTGCATTTTTTGCTGTGAAGAAAAACAGTAGTGTCTCTTAATTGTTCAGACACAAATATATCTGTTGAAAATAGTCTGGTGTAGGCCCGAGAAATAGAAGTGTGCTTTTGCAGTTCCACGGGTCAAATCTCTGTATTATCCTGCTTTTTTGCATTTTTTGCCGTAAAGAAAAACAGTAGTGTCTCCTGATTTCTCAGACACAAATATATCTGTTGAAAATAGTCTGGTGTAGGCCCGAGAAAGACAAGTGTGGTTTTGCAGTTCCACCGGTCAAATCTCTGTATTATCCTGCTTTTTTGCATTTTTTGCCGTAAAGAAAAACAGTAGTGTCTCCTGATTGTTCAGACACAAATATATCTGTAGAATATAGTCTGGTGTAGGCCCGAGAATTACAATGTGGTTTTGCAGTTCCATGCAACAAATCTCTGTGTTACCCTGCTTTTTTCTGTAAAGAAAAACAGTAGTGTCTCCTGATTGTTCAGACACAAATATATCTGTTGAAAATAGTCTGGTGTAGTCCCGAGAAATACAAGTGTGCTTTTGCAGTTCCACGGGTCAAATCTCTGTATTATCCTGCTTTTTTGCATTTTTTGCCGTAAAGAAAAACAGTAGTGTCTCCTGATTGCTCAGACACAAATATATCTGTTTAAAATAGTCTGGTGTAGGCCCAAGAAATACAAGTGAGGTTTTGCAGTTCCACGGGTCAAATCTCTGTATTATCCTACTTTTTGGCTGTAAAGAAAAACATTAGTGTCTCCTGATTGTTCAGACACAAATATATCTGTTGAAAATAGTCTGTTGTAGGCCTCAGAAATACAAATGTGGTTTTGCAGTTCCATGGGTCAAATCTCTGTATTATCCTGCTTTTTTGCATTTTTTGCTGTAAAGAAAAACAGTAGTGTCTCCTGATTGTTCAAACACAAATATATTTGTGGAAATTAGTCTGGTGTAGCCCCAAGAAATACAAGTGTGGCTTTGCAGTTCCACGGGTCACATCTCTGTATTATCCTGATTTTTTGCTGTAAAGAAAAACAGTAGTGTCTCCTGATTGTTCAGACACAAACATATCTGCTGAAAATAGTCTGGTGTAGGCCAGATTACTAGAACTGTGGTTTTGCAGTTCCACAGGTTAAATCTCTGTATTTAACTTCTTTTGGCAGTTTTTGCAGTAAAGAAAAACAGTAGTGTCTCCTGATTGTTCAGACACAAATATATCTGTTGAAAATAGTCTGCTGTAGGCCACAGAAATACAAGTGTGGTTTTGCAGTTCCACGGGTCAAATCTCTGTATTATCCTGCTTTTTTGCATTTTTTTGCTGTAAAGAAAAACAGTAGTGTCTCCTGATTGTTCAGACACAAATATATCTGTTGAAAATAGTCTGGTGTAGGCCCGAGAAATACAAGTGTGGTTTTGCAGTTCCACAGGTCAATTCTCTGTATTATCCTGCTTTTTTGCATTTTTTGCTGTAAAGAAAAACAGCAGTGTCTCCTGATTGTTCAGACACAAATATATCTGTTGAAAATAGTCTGGTTTAGGCCCGAGAAATACAAGTGTGGTTTTGCAGTTCCACGGGTCAAATCTCTGCATTATCCTGCTATTTTTTGCAATTTTTGCTGCAAAGAAAAACAGTAGTGTTTCCTAATTGTTCAGACACAAATATATCTGTTGAAAATAGTCTGGTGTAGGCCAGACTAACAGAACTGTGGTTTTGCAGTTCCACAGGTCAAATCTCTGTATTATCGTTCTTTTGGCATTTTTTGCTGTAAAGAAAAACAGTAGTGTCTCCTGATTGTTCAGACACAAATATATCGGTTGAAAATAGTCTGGTGTAGGCCCGAGAAAAAAAGTGTGGTTTTGCAGTTCCATGGGTCATATCTCTGTATTATCCTGCTTTTTTGCATTTTTTGCCGTAAAGAAAAACAGTAGTGTCTCATGATTGTTCACACACAAATATATCTGTTGAAAATAGTCTGGTGTAGGCTCGAGAAATACAAGTGTGGTTTTGCAGTTCCACGGGTCAAATCTCTGTATTATCCTGCTTTTTTGCATCTTTTGCCGTAAAGAAAAACAGTAGTGTCTCCTGATTGTTCAGACACAAATATATCTGTGGAAAATCGTCTGCTGTAAGCCCAAGAAAGACAAGTGTGGCTCTGCAGTTCTATGGGTCAAATCTCTGTATTATCCTGCTTTTTTGCATTTTTTGGCTGTAAAGAAAAACAGTAGTGTCTCCTGATTGTTCATACACAAATATATCTTTTGAAGATAGTCTGGTGTAGGCCCGAGAAATACCAGTTTGGTTTTGCAGTTCCTCAGGTCAAATCTCTGTATTATCCTGCCTTTTTGCATTTTTTGCTGTAAAGAAAAACAGTAGTGTCTCCTGATTGTTCAAACACAAATATATTTGTGGAAATTAGTCTGGTGTAGCCCCAAGAAATACAAGTGTGGCTTTGCAGTTCCACGGGTCACATCTCTGTATTATCCTGCTTTTTTGCATTTTTTGCTGTAAAGAAAAACAGTAGTGTCTCCTGATTGTTCAGACACAAACATATCTGTTGAAAATAGTCTGGTGTAGGCCAGATTACTAGAACTGTGGTTTTGCAGTTCCACAGGTTAAATCTCTGTATTTAACTTCTTTTGGCAGTTTTTGCAGTAAAGAAAAACAGTAGTGTCTCCTGATTGTTCAGACACAAATATATCTGTTGAAAATAGTCTGCTGTAGGCCCGAGAAATACAAGTGTGGTTTTGCAGTTCCACAGGTCAATTCTCTGTATTATCCTGCTTTTTTGCATTTTTTGCTGTAAAGAAAAACAGCAGTGTCTCCTGATTGTTCAGACACAAATATATCTGTTGAAAATAGTCTGGTTTAGGACCGAGAAATACAAGATGTTTTGTATTGCAGTTCCACGGGTCAAATCTCTGTATTATCCTGCTTTTTTGCATTTTTTGCCGTAAAGAAAAACAGTAGTGTCTCCTGATTGTTCAGACACAAATATATCTGTAGAATATAGTCTGGTGTAGGCCCGATAATTACAATGTGGTTTTGCAGTTCCATGCAACAAATCTCTGTGTTATCCTGCTTTTTTGCTGTAAAGAAAAACAGTAGTGTCTCCTGATTGTTCAGACACAAATATATTTGTTGAAAATAGTCTGGTGTAGTCCCGAGAAATACAAGTGTGCTTTTGAAGTTCCACGGGTCAAATCTCTGTATTATCCTGCTTTTTTGCATTTTTTGCCGTAAAGAAAAACAGTAGTGTCTCCTGATTGCTCAGACACAAATATATCTGTTTAAAATAGTCTGGTGTAGGCCCGAGAAATACAAGTGTGGTTTTGCAGTTCCACTGGTCAAATCTCTGTATTATCCTACTTTTTGGCTGTAAAGAAAAACATTAGTGTCTCCTGATTGTTCAGACACAAATATATCTGTTGAAAATAGTCTGTTGTAGGCCTCAGAAATACAAATGTGGTTTTTCAGTTCCATGGGTCAAATCTCTGTATTATCCTGCTTTTTTGCATTTTTTGCTGTAAAGAAAAACAGTAGTGTCTCCTGATTGTTCAAACACAAATATATTTGTGGAAATTAGTCTGGTGTAGCCCCAAGAAATACAAGTGTGGCTTTGCAGTTCCACGGGTCACATATCTGTATTATCCTGCTTTTTTGCATTTTTTGCTGTAAAGAAAAACAGTAGTGTCTCCTGATTGTTCAGACACAAACATATCTGTTGAAAATAGTCTGGTGTAGGCCAGATTACTAGAACTGTGGTTTTGCAGTTCCACAGGTTAAATCTCTGTATTTAACTTCTTTTGGCAGTTTTTGCAGTAAAGAAAAACAGTAGTGTCTCCTGATTGTTCAGACACAAATATATCTGTTGAAAATAGTCTGCTGTAGGCCTCAGAAATACAAGTGTGGTTTTGCAGTTCCACGGGTCAAATCTCTGTATTATCCTGCTTTTTTGCATTTTTTTGCTGTAAAGAAAAATAGTAGTGTCTCCTGATTGTTCAGACACAAATATATCTGTTGAAAATAGTCTGGTGTAGGCCCGAGAAATACAAGTGTGGTTTTGCAGTTCCACAGGTCAATTCTCTGTATTATCCTGCTTTTTTCCATTTTTTGCTGTAAAGAAAAACAGCAGTGTCTCCTGATTGTTCAGACACAAATATATCTGTTGAAAATAGTCTGGTTTAGGCCCGAGAAATACAAGTGTGGTTTTGCAGTTCCACGGGTCAAATCTCTGCATTATCCTGCTTTTTTTTGCAATTTTTGCTGCAAAGAAAAACAGTAGTGTTTCCTAATTGTTCAGATACAAATATATCTGTTGAAAATAGTCTGGTGTAGGCCAGACTACCAGAACTGTGGTTTTGCAGTTCCACAGGTCAAATCTCTGTATTATCGTTCTTTTGGCATTTTTTGCTGTAAAGAAAAACAGTAGTGTCTCCTGATTGTTCAGACACAAATATATCGGTTGAAAATAGTCTGGTGTAGGCCCGAGAAAAAAAGTGTGGTTTTGCAGTTCCATGGGTCAAATTTCTGTATTATCCTGCTTTTTGCATTTTTGCCGTAAAGAAAAACAGTAGTGTCTCATGATTGTTCAGACACAAATATATCTGTTGAAAATAGTCTGGTGTAGGCTCGAGAAATACAAGTGTGGTTTTGCAGTTCCACGGGTCAAATCTCTGTATTATCCTGCTTTTTTGCATCTTTTGCCGTAAAGAAAACCAGTAGTGTCTCCTGATTGTTCAGACACAAATATATCTGTGGAAAATCGTCTGCTGTAAGCCCAAGAAAGACAAGTGTGGCTCTGCAGTTCTATGGGTCAAATCTCTGTATTATCCTGCTTTTTTGCATTTTTTGGCTGTAAAGAAAAACAGTAGTGTCTCCTGATTGTTCATACACAAATATATCTTTTGAAAATAGTCTGGTGTAAGCCCGAGAAATACAAGTGTGGTTTTGCAGTTCCTCGGGTCAAATCTCTGCATTATCCTGCCTTTTTTGCAATTTTTGCTGTAAAGAAAAACAATAGTGTCTCCTAATTGTTCAGACACAAATATATCTGTTGAAAATAGTCTGGTGTAGGCCAGATTACCAGAACTGTGGTTTTGCAGTTTCACAGGTCAAATCTCTGTATTATCCTTCTTTTGGCATTTTTTGCTGTAAAGAAAAACAGTAGTGTCTCCTGATTGTTCAGACACAAATATATCTGTTGAAAATAGTCTAGTGTAGGCCAGAGAAAAAAAGTGTGGTTTTGCCGTTCTATGGGTCAAATCTCTGTACTATCCTGCTTTTTTGCATTTTTTGCCGTAAAGAAAAACTGTAGTTTCTCCTCATTGTTCAGACACAAATATATCTGTTGAAAATAGTCTGGTGTAGGCCCGGAAATACAAGTGTGGTTTTGCAGTTCCACGGGTCAAATCTCTGTATTATCCTGCTTTTTTGCATTTTTTGCTGTAAAGAAAAACAGTAGTGTCTCCTGATTGTTCAGACACAAATATATCTGTGGAAAATAGTCTGGTGTAGGACCAAGAAAGACAAGTGTGGCTTTGCAGTTCTATGGGTCAAATCTCTGTATTATCCTGCTTTTTTGCTGTAAAGAAAAACAGTAGTGTTTCCTGATTGTTCAGACACGAATAAATCTGTTGAAAATAGTCTGGTGTAGGCCCAAGAAATACAAGTGTGGTTTTGCAGTTCCACGGGTCAAATCTCTGTATTATCCTGCTTTTTTGCCGTAAAAAAAACAGTAGTGTCTCCTGATTGTTCAGACACAAATATATCTGTTGAAAATAGGCTGGTGTAGGCCCGAGAATTACAAGTGTGGTTTTGCAGTTCCACGGGTCAAATCTCTGTATTATCCTGCTTTTTTGCATTTTTTGCCGTAAAGAAAAACAGTAGTGTCTCCTGATTGCTCAGACACAAATATATCTGTTTAAAATAGTCTGGTGAAGGCCCGATAAATACAAGTGTGGTTTTGCAGTTCCACGGGTCAAATCTCTGTATTATCCTGCTTTTTTGCTGTAAAGAAAAACAGTAGTGTCTCCTGATTGTTCAGACACAAATATATCTGTTGAAAATAGTCTGGTGTAGGCCTCTGAAATACAAGTGTGGTTTTGCAGTTACACGGGTCACATCTCTGTATTATCCTGCTTTTTTGCATTTTTTGCTGTAAAGAAAAACAGTAGTGTCTCCTGATTGTTCAGACACAAATATATTTGTGGAAATTAGTCTGGTGTAGGCCCAAGAAATACAAGTGTGGCTTTGCAGTTACACGGGTCACATCTCTGTATTATCCTGCTTTTTTGCATTTTTTGCCGTAAAGAAAAACAGTAGTGTCTCCTGATTTCTCAGACACAAATATATCTGTTGAAAATAGTCTGGTGTAGGCCCGAGAAAGACAAGTGTGGTTTTGCAGTTCCACCGGTCAAATCTCTGTATTATCCTGCTTTTTTGCATTTTTTGCCGTAAAGAAAAACAGTAGTGTCTCCTGATTGTTCAGACACAAATATATCTGTAGAATATAGTCTGGTGTAGGCCCGAGAATTACAATGTGGTTTTGCAGTTCCATGCAACAAATCTCTGTGTTATCCTGCTTTTTTCTGTAAAGAAAAACAGTAGTGTCTCCTGATTGTTCAGACACAAATATATCTGTTGAAAATAGTCTGGTGTAGTCCCGAGAAATACAAGTGTGCTTTTGCAGTTCCACGGGTCAAATCTCTGTATTATCCTGCTTTTTTGCATTTTTTGCCGTAAAGAAAAACAGTAGTGTCTCCTGATTGCTCAGACACAAATATATCTGTTTAAAATAGTCTGGTGTAGGCCCAAGAAATACAAGTGAGGTTTTGCAGTTCCACGGGTCAAATCTCTGTATTATCCTACTTTTTGGCTGTAAAGAAAAACATTAGTGTCTCCTGATTGTTCAGACACAAATATATCTGTTGAAAATAGTCTGTTGTAGGCCTCAGAAATACAAATGTGGTTTTGCAGTTCCATGGGTCAAATCTCTGTATTATCCTGCTTTTTTGCATTTTTTGCTGTAAAGAAAAACAGTAGTGTCTCCTGATTGTTCAAACACAAATATATTTGTGGAAATTAGTCTGGTGTAGCCCCAAGAAATACAAGTGTGGCTTTGCAGTTCCACGGGTCACATCTCTGTATTATCCTGATTTTTTGCTGTAAAGAAAAACAGTAGTGTCTCCTGATTGTTCAGACACAAACATATCTGCTGAAAATAGTCTGGTGTAGGCCAGATTACTAGAACTGTGGTTTTGCAGTTCCACAGGTTAAATCTCTGTATTTAACTTCTTTTGGCAGTTTTTGCAGTAAAGAAAAACAGTAGTGTCTCCTGATTGTTCAGACACAAATATATCTGTTGAAAATAGTCTGCTGTAGGCCACAGAAATACAAGTGTGGTTTTGCAGTTCCACGGGTCAAATCTCTGTATTATCCTGCTTTTTTGCATTTTTTTGCTGTAAAGAAAAACAGTAGTGTCTCCTGATTGTTCAGACACAAATATATCTGTTAAAAATAGTCTGGTGTAGGCCCGAGAAATACAAGTGTGGTTTTGCAGTTCGACAGGTCAATTCTCTGTATTATCCTGCTTTTTTGCATTTTTTGCTGTAAAGAAAAACAGCAGTGTCTCCTGATTGTTCAGACACAAATATATCTGTTGAAAATAGTCTGGTTTAGGCCCGAGAAATACAAGTGTGGTTTTGCAGTTCCACGGGTCAAATCTCTGCATTATCCTGCTATTTTTTGCAATTTTTGCTGCAAAGAAAAACAGTAGTGTTTCCTAATTGTTCAGACACAAATATATCTGTTGAAAATAGTCTGGTGTAGGCCAGACTAACAGAACTGTGGTTTTGCAGTTCCACAGGTCAAATCTCTGTATTATCGTTCTTTTGGCATTTTTTGCTGTAAAGAAAAACAGTAGTGTCTCCTGATTGTTCAGACACAAATATATCGGTTGAAAATAGTCTGGTGTAGGCCCGAGAAAAAAAGTGTGGTTTTGCAGTTCCATGGGTCATATCTCTGTATTATCCTGCTTTTTTGCATTTTTTGCCATAAAGAAAAACAGTAGTGTCTCATGATTGTTCACACACAAATATATCTGTTGAAAATAGTCTGGTGTAGGCTCGAGAAATACAAGTGTGGTTTTGCAGTTCCACGGGTCAAATCTCTGTATTATCCTGCTTTTTTGCATCTTTTGCCGTAAAGAAAAACAGTAGTGTCTCCTGATTGTTCAGACACAAATATATCTGTGGAAAATCGTCTGCTGTAAGCCCAAGAAAGACAAGTGTGGCTCTGCAGTTCTATGGGTCAAATCTCTGTATTATCCTGCTTTTTTGCATTTTTTGGCTGTAAAGAAAAACAGTAGTGTCTCCTGATTGTTCATACACAAATATATCTTTTGAAGATAGTCTGGTGTAGGCCCGAGAAATACCAGTTTGGTTTTGCAGTTCCTCAGGTCAAATCTCTGTATTATCCTGCCTTTTTGCATTTTTTGCTGTAAAGAAAAACAGTAGTGTCTCCTGATTGTTCAAACACAAATATATTTGTGGAAATTAGTCTGGTGTAGCCCCAAGAAATACAAGTGTGGCTTTGCAGTTCCACGGGTCACATCTCTGTATTATCCTGCTTTTTTGCATTTTTTGCTGTAAAGAAAAACAGTAGTGTCTCCTGATTGTTCAGACACAAACATATCTGTTGAAAATAGTCTGGTGTAGGCCAGATTACTAGAACTGTGGTTTTGCAGTTCCACAGGTTAAATCTCTGTATTTAACTTCTTTTGGCAGTTTTTGCAGTAAAGAAAAACAGTAGTGTCTCCTGATTGTTCAGACACAAATATATCTGTTGAAAATAGTCTGCTGTAGGCCTCAGAAATACAAGTGTGGTTTTGCAGTTCCACGGGTCAAATCTCTGTATTAGCCTGCTTTTTTGCATTTTTTTGCTGTAAAGAAAAACAGTAGTGTCTCCTGATTGTTCAGACACAAATATATCTGTTGAAAATAGTCTGGTGTAGGCCCGAGAAATACAAGTGTGGTTTTGCAGTTCCACAGGTCAATTCTCTGTATTATCCTGCTTTTTTGCATTTTTTGCTGTAAAGAAAAACAGCAGTGTCTCCTGATTGTTCAGACACAAATATATCTGTTGAAAATAGTCTGGTTTAGGACCGAGAAATACAAGATGTTTTGTATTGCAGTTCCACGGGTCAAATCTCTGTATTATCCTGCTTTTTTGCATTTTTTGCCGTAAAGAAAAACAGTAGTGTCTCCTGATTGTTCAGACACAAATATATCTGTAGAATATAGTCTGGTGTAGGCCCGATAATTACAATGTGGTTTTGCAGTTCCATGCAACAAATCTCTGTGTTATCCTGCTTTTTTGCTGTAAAGAAAAACAGTAGTGTCTCCTGATTGTTCAGACACAAATATATTTGTTGAAAATAGTCTGGTGTAGTCCCGAGAAATACAAGTGTGCTTTTGAAGTTCCACGGGTCAAATCTCTGTATTATCCTGCTTTTTTGCATTTTTTGCCGTAAAGAAAAACAGTAGTGTCTCCTGATTGCTCAGACACAAATATATCTGTTTAAAATAGTCTGGTGTAGGCCCGAGAAATACAAGTGTGGTTTTGCAGTTCCACTGGTCAAATCTCTGTATTATCCTACTTTTTGGCTGTAAAGAAAAACATTAGTGTCTCCTGATTGTTCAGACACAAATATATCTGTTGAAAATAGTCTGTTGTAGGCCTCAGAAATACAAATGTGGTTTTTCAGTTCCATGGGTCAAATCTCTGTATTATCCTGCTTTTTTGCATTTTTTGCTGTAAAGAAAAACAGTAGTGTCTCCTGATTGTTCAAACACAAATATATTTGTGGAAATTAGTCTGGTGTAGCCCCAAGAAATACAAGTGTGGCTTTGCAGTTCCACGGGTCACATATCTGTATTATCCTGCTTTTTTGCATTTTTTGCTGTAAAGAAAAACAGTAGTGTCTCCTGATTGTTCAGACACAAACATATCTGTTGAAAATAGTCTGGTGTAGGCCAGATTACTAGAACTGTGGTTTTGCAGTTCCACAGGTTAAATCTCTGTATTTAACTTCTTTTGGCAGTTTTTGCAGTAAAGAAAAACAGTAGTGTCTCCTGATTGTTCAGACACAAATATATCTGTTGAAAATAGTCTGCTGTAGGCCTCAGAAATACAAGTGTGGTTTTGCAGTTCCACGGGTCAAATCTCTGTATTATCCTGCTTTTTTGCATTTTTTTGCTGTAAAGAAAAATAGTAGTGTCTCCTGATTGTTCAGACACAAATATATCTGTTGAAAATAGTCTGGTGTAGGCCCGAGAAATACAAGTGTGGTTTTGCAGTTCCACAGGTCAATTCTCTGTATTATCCTGCTTTTTTGCATTTTTTGCTGTAAAGAAAAACAGCAGTGTCTCCTGATTGTTCAGACACAAATATATCTGTTGAAAATAGTCTGGTTTAGGCCCGAGAAATACAAGTGTGGTTTTGCAGTTCCACGGGTCAAATCTCT
This sequence comes from Phyllobates terribilis, assembly GCF_046119375.1. NCBI lineage: Eukaryota > Metazoa > Chordata > Amphibia > Anura > Dendrobatidae > Phyllobates > Phyllobates terribilis. Next base: position 100,222,876 of record NW_027362767.1, read on the forward strand.
GCATTATCCTGCTTTTTTTTGCAATTTTTGCTGCAAAGAAAAACAGTAGTGTTTCCTAATTGTTCAGATACAAATATATCTGTTGAAAATAGTCTGGTGTAGGCCAGACTACCAGAACTGTGGTTTTGCAGTTCCACAGGTCAAATCTCTGTATTATCGTTCTTTTGGCATTTTTTGCTGTAAAGAAAAACAGTAGTGTCTCCTGATTGTTCAGACACAAATATATCGGTTGAAAATAGTCTGGTGTAGGCCCGAGAAAAAAAGTGTGGTTTTGCAGTTCCATGGGTCAAATTTCTGTATTATCCTGCTTTTTGCATTTTTGCCGTAAAGAAAAACAGTAGTGTCTCATGATTGTTCAGACACAAATATATCTGTTGAAAATAGTCTGGTGTAGGCTCGAGAAATACAAGTGTGGTTTTGCAGTTCCACGGGTCAAATCTCTGTATTATCCTGCTTTTTTGCATCTTTTGCCGTAAAGAAAACCAGTAGTGTCTCCTGATTGTTCAGACACAAATATATCTGTGGAAAATCGTCTGCTGTAAGCCCAAGAAAGACAAGTGTGGCTCTGCAGTTCTATGGGTCAAATCTCTGTATTATCCTGCTTTTTTGCATTTTTTGGCTGTAAAGAAAAACAGTAGTGTCTCCTGATTGTTCATACACAAATATATCTTTTGAAAATAGTCTGGTGTAGGCCCGAGAAATACCAGTTTGGTTTTGCAGTTCCTCAGGTCAAATCTCTGTATTATCCTGCCTTTTTGCATTTTTTGCTGTAAAGAAAAACAGTAGTGTCTCCTGATTGTTCAGACACAAATATATTTGTTGAAAATAGTCTGGTGTAAGCCCGAGAAATACAAGTGTGGTTTTGCAGTTCCTCGGGTCAAATCTCTGCATTATCCTGCCTTTTTTGCAATTTTTGCTGTAAAGAAAAACAATAGTGTCTCCTAATTGTTCAGACACAAATATATCTGTTGAAAATAGTCTGGTGTAGGCCAGATTACCAGAACTGTGGTTTTGCAGTTTCACAGGTCAAATCTCTGTATTATCCTTCTTTTGGCATTTTTTGCTGTAAAGAAAAACAGTAGTGTCTCCTGATTGTTCAGACACAAATATATCTGTTGAAAATAGTCTAGTGTAGGCCAGAGAAAAAAATTGTGGTTTTGCCGTTCTATGGGTCAAATCTCTGTACTATCCTGCTTTTTTGCATTTTTTGCCATAAAGAAAAACTGTAGTTTCTCCTCATTGTTCAGACACAAATATATCTGTTGAAAATAGTCTGGTGTAGGCCCGAGAAATACAAGTGTGGTTTTGCAGTTCCACGGGTCAAATCTCTGTATTATCCTGCTTTTTTGCATTTTTTGCTGTAAAGAAAAACAGTAGTGTCTCCTGATTGTTCAGACACAAATATATCTGTGGAAAATAGTCTGGTGTAGGACCAAGAAAGACAAGTGTGGCTTTGCAGTTCTATGGGTCAAATCTCTGTATTATCCTGCTTTTTTGCTGTAAAGAAAAACAGTAGTGTTTCCTGATTGTTCAGACACGAATAAATCTGTTGAAAATAGTCTGGTGTAGGCCCAAGAAATACAAGTGTGGTTTTGCAGTTCCACGGGTCAAATCTCTGTATTATCCTGCTTTTTTGCCGTAAAAAAAACAGTAGTGTCTCCTGATTGTTCAGACACAAATATATCTGTTGAAAATAGGCTGGTGTAGGCCCGAGAATTACAAGTGTGGTTTTGCAGTTCCACGGGTCAAATCTCTGTATTATCCTGCTTTTTTGCATTTTTTGCCGTAAAGAAAAACAGTAGTGTCTCCTGATTGCTCAGACACAAATATATCTGTTTAAAATAGTCTGGTGAAGGCCCGATAAATACAAGTGTGGTTTTGCAGTTCCACGGGTCAAATCTCTGTATTATCCTGCTTTTTTGCTGTAAAGAAAAACAGTAGTGTCTCCTGATTGTTCAGACACAAATATATCTGTTGAAAATAGTCTGGTGTAGGCCTCTGAAATACAAGTGTGGTTTTGCAGTTACACGGGTCACATCTCTGTATTATCCTGCTTTTTTGCATTTTTTGCTGTAAAGAAAAACAGTAGTGTCTCCTGATTGTTCAGACACAAATATATTTGTGGAAATTAGTCTGGTGTAGGCCCAAGAAATACAAGTGTGGCTTTGCAGTTACACGGGTCACATCTCTGTATTATCCTGCTTTTTTGCATTTTTTTGCTGTAAAGAAAAACAGTAGTGTCTCCTGATTAAGACACAAATATATATGTTGAAAATAGTCTGGTGTAGGCCAGATTACTAGAACTGTGGTTTTGCAGTTCCACAGGTCAAATCTCTGTATTTAACTTCTTTTGGCAGTTTTTGCAGTGAAGAAAAACAGTAGTGTCTCCTGATTGTTCAGACACATATATATCTGTTGAAAATAGTCTGGTGTAGGCCTCAGAAATACAAGTGTGGTTTTGCAATTCCACAGGTCAAATCTCTGTATTATCCTGCTTTTTTGCATTTTTTGCTGTAAAGAAAAACAGTAGTGTCTCCTGATTGTTCAGACACAAATATATCTGTTGAAAATAGTCTGGTGTAGGCACGAGAAATACAAGTGTGGTTTTGCAGTTCCATGGGTCAAATATCTGTATTATCCTGCTTTTTTGCATTTTTCTGTAAAGAAAAACAGTAGTGTCTCCTAATTGTTCAGACACATATATATCTGTTGAAAAAAGTCTGGTGTAGGCCCGAGAAATACAAGTGTGGTTTTGCAGTTCCACTGGTCAAATCTCTGTATTATCCTGCTTTTTTGCATTTTTTTGCTGTAAAGAAAAACAGTAGTGTCTCTTGATTGTTCAGACACAAATATATCTGTTGAAAATAGTCTGGTGTAGGCCCGAGAATTACAAGTGTGGTTTTGCAGTTCCACGCGTCAAATCTCTGTATTATCCTGCTTTTTTGCATTTTTTGCTGTAAAGAAAAACAGTAGTGTCTCCTGATTGTTCAGACACAAATATATCTGTTGAAAATAGTCTGGTGTAGGCCAGATTACTAGAACTGTGGTTTTGCAGTTCCACAGGTCAAATCTCTGTATTATCCTTCTTTTGGCATTTTTTGCCGTAAAGAAAAACAGTAGTGTCTCCTTATTGTTCAGACACAAATATATTTGTTGAAAATAGTCTGGTGTAGGCCAGAGAAAAAAAGTGTGGTTTTGCCGTTATATGGGTCAAATCTCTGTATTATCCTGCTTTTTTGCATTTTTTGCCATAAAGAAAACTGTAGTGTCTCCTCATTGTTCAGACACAAATATATCTGTTGAAAATAGTCTGGTGTAGGCCCGAGAAATACAAGTGTGGTTTTGCAGTTCCACGGGTCAAACCTCTGTATTATCCTGCTTTTTTGCATTTTTTGCCATAAAGAAAACAGTAGTGTCTCCTGATTGTTCAGACACAAATATATCAGTGGAAAATAGTCTGGTGTAGGACCAAGAAAGACAAGTGTGGCTTTGCAGTTCTATGGGTCAAATCTCTGTATTATCCTGCTTTTTTGCTGTAAAGAAAAACAGTAGTGTTTCCTGATTGTTCAGACACAAATAAATCTGTTGAAAATAGTCTGGTGTAGGCCCAAGAAATACAAGTGTGGTTTTGCAGTTCTACGGGTCAAATCTCTGTATTATCCTGCATTTTTGCATTTTTTGCTGTAAAGAAAAACAGTAGTGTCTCCAGATTGTTCAGACACAAATATATCTGTTGAAAATAGTCTGGTGTAGTCCTGAGAAATACAAGTGTGGTTTTGCAGTTCCACGGGTCAAATCTCTGTATTATCTTGCTTTTTTGCATTTTTTGCTGTAAAGAAAAACAGTAGTGTCTCCTGATGGTTCAGACACAAATATATCTGTGGAAAATATTCTGGTGTAGGGCCAAGAAAGACAAGTGTGGCTTTGCAGTTCTATGGGTCAAATCTCTGTATTATCTTCCTTTTTTGCATTTTTTGCTGTAAAGAAAAACAGTAGTGTCTCCTGATTGTTCAGACACAAATATATGTGATGAAAATAGTCTGGTGTAGTCCCGAGAAATACAAGTGTGCTTTTGCAGTTCCACTGATCAAATCTCTGTATTATCCTACTTTTTGGCTGTAAAGAAAAACATTAGTGTCTCCTGATTGTTCAGACACAAATATATCTGTTGAAAATAGTCTGTTGTAGGCCTCAGAAATACAAATGTGGTTTTGCAGTTCCATGGGTCAAATCTCTGTATTATCCTGCTTTTTTGCATTTTTTGCTGTAAAGAAAAACAGTAGTGTCTCCTGATTGTTCAGACACAAACATATCTGTTGAAAATAGTCTGGTGTAGGCCAGATTACTAGAACTGTGGTTTTGCAGTTCCACAGGTTAAATCTCTGTATTTAACTTCTTTTGGCAGTTTTTGCAGTAAAGAAAAACAGTAGTGTCTCCTGATTGTTCAGACACAAATTTATCTGTTGAAAATAGTCTGGTGTAGGCCTCAGAAATACAAGTGTGGTTTTGCAGTTCCACGGGTCAAATCTCTGTATTATCCTGCTTTTTTGCATTTTTTTGCTGTAAAGAAAAACAGTAGTGTCTCCTGATTGTTCAGACACAAATATATCTGTTGAAAATAGTCTGGTGTAGGCCCGAGAAATACAAGTGTGGTTTTGCAGTTCCACAGGTCAATTCTCTGTATTATCCTTCTTTTTTGCATTTTTTGCTGTAAAGAAAAACAGCAGTGTCTCCTGATTGTTCAGACACAAATATATCTGTTGAAAATAGTCTGGTTTAGGCCCGAGAAATACAAGTGTGGTTTTGCAGTTCCACGGGTCAAATCTCTGCATTATCCTGCTTTTTTTTGCAATTTTTGCTGCAAAGAAAAACAGTAGTGTTTCCTAATTGTTCAGACACAAATATATCTGTTGAAAATAGTCTGGTGTAGGCCAGACTACCAGAACTGTGGTTTTGCAGTTCCACAGGTCAAATCTCTGTATTATCGTTCTTTTGGCATTTTTTGCTGTAAAGAAAAACAGTAGTGTCTCCTGATTGTTCAGACACAAATATATCGGTTGAAAATAGTCTGGTGTAGGCTCGAGAAATACAAGTGTGGTTTTGCAGTTCCACGGGTCAAATCTCTGTATTATCCTGCTTTTTTGCATCTTTTGCCGTAAAGAAAAACAGTAGTGTCTCCTGATTGTTCAGACACAAATATATCTGTGGAAAATAGTCTGCTGTAAGCCCAAGAAAGACAAGTGTGGCTCTGCAGTTCTATGGGTCAAATCTCTGTATTATCCTGCTTTTTTGCATTTTTTGGCTGTAAAGAAAAACAGTAGTGTCTCCTGATTGTTCATACACAAATATATCTTTTGAAAATAGTCTGGTGTAGGCCCGAGAAATACCAGTTTGGTTTTGCAGTTCCTCAGGTCAAATCTCTGTATTATCCTGCCTTTTTGCATTTTTTGCTGTAAAGAAAAACAGTAGTGTCTCCTGATTGTTCAGACACAAATATATTTGTTGAAAATAGTCTGGTGTAAGACCGAGAAATACAAGTGTGGTTTTGCAGTTCCTCGGGTCAAATCTCTGCATTATCCTGCCTTTTTTTGCAATTTTTGCTGTAAAGAAAAACAGTAGTGTCTCCAGATTGTTTAGACACAAATACATCTGTTGAAAATAGTCTGGTGTAGTCCTGAGAAATACAAGTGTGGTTTTGCAGTTCCACGGGTCAAATCTCTGTATTATCTTGCTTTTTTCCGTAAAAAAAACAGTAGTGTCTCCTGATTGTTCAGACACAAATATATCTGTTGAAAATAGGCTGGTGAAGGCCCGATAAATACAAGTGTGGTTTTGCAGTTCCACGGGTCAAATCTCTGTATTATCCTGCTTTTTTGCTGTAAAGAAAAACAGTAGTGTCTCCTGATTGATCAGACACAAATATATCTGTTTAAAATAGTCTGGTGAAGGCCCGATAAATACAAGTGTGGTTTTGCAGTTCCACGGGTCAAATCTCTGTATTTAACTTCTTTTGGCAGTTTTTGCAGTGAAGAAAAACAGTAGTGTCTCCTGATTGTTCAGACACAAATATATCTGTTGAAAATAGTCTGGTGTAGGCCTCAGAAATACAAGTGTGGTTTTGCAATTCCACAGGTCAAATCTCTGTATTATCCTGCTTTTTTGTATTTTTTGCTGTAAAGAAAAACAGTAGTGTCTCCTGATTGTTCAGACACAAATATATCTGTTGAAAATAGTCTGGTGTAGGCACGAGAAATACAAGTGTGGTTTTGCAGATCCACGGGTCAAATATCTGTATTATCCTGCTTTTTTGCATTTTTCTGTAAAGAAAAACAGTAGTGTCTCCTAATTGTTCAGACACATATATATCTGTTGAAAAAAGTCTGGTGTAGGCCCGAGAAATACAAGTGTGGTTTTGCAGTTCCACTGGTCAAATCTCTGCATTATCCTGCCTTTTTTGCAATTTTTGCTGTAAAGAAAAACAATAGTGTCTCCTAATTGTTCAGACAGAAATATATCTGTTGAAAATAGTCTGGTGTAGGCCAGATTACCAGAACTGTGGTTTTGCAGTTTCACAGGTCAAATCTCTGTATTATCCTTCTTTTGGCATTTTTTGCTGTAAAGAAAAACAGTAGTGTCTCCTGATTGTTCAGACACAAATATATCTGTTGAAAATAGTCTAGTGTAGGCCAGAGAAAAAAAGTGTGGTTTTGCCGTTCCATGGGTCAAATCTCTGTATTATCCTGCTTTTTTGCATTTTTTGCCGTAAAGAAAAACTGTAGTTTCTCCTCATTGTTCAGACACAAATATATCTGTTGAAAATAGTCTGGTGTAGGCCCGAGAAATACAAGTGTGGTTTTGCAGTTCCACGGGTCAAATCTCTGTATTATCCTGCTTTTTTGCATTTTTTGCTGTAAAGAAAAACAGTAGTGTCTCCTGATTGTTCAGACACAAATATATCTGTGGAACATAGTCTGGTGTAGGACCAAGAAAGACAAGTGTGGCTTTGCAGTTCTATGGGTCAAATCTCTGTATTATCCTGCTTTTTTGCTGTAAAGAAAAACAGTAGTGTTTCCTGATTGTTCAGACACGAATAAATCTGTTGAAAATAGTCTGGTGTAGGCCCAAGAAATACAAGTGTGGTTTTGCAGTTCCACGGGTCAAATCTCTGTATTATCCTGCATTTTTGCATTTTTTGCCGTAAAGAAAAACAGTAGTGTCTCCAGATTGTTCAGACACAAATACATCTGTTGAAAATAGTCTGGTGTAGTCCTGAGAAATACAAGTGTGGTTTTGCAGTTCCACGGGTCAAATCTCTGTATTATCTTGCTTTTTTGCCGTAAAAAAAACAGTAGTGTCTCCTGATTGTTCAGACACAAATATATCTGTTGAAAATAGGCTGGTGTAGGCCCGAGAATTACAAGTGTGGTTTTGCAGTTCCACGGGTCAAATCTCTGCATTATCCTGCTTTTTTGCATTTTTTGCCGTAAAGAAAAACAGTAGTGTCTCCTGATTGCTCAGACACAAATATATCTGTTTAAAATAGTCTGGTGAAGGCCCGATAAATACAAGTGTGGTTTTGCAGTTCCACGGGTCAAATCTCTGTATTATCCTGCTTTTTTGCTGTAAAGAAAAACAGTAGTGTCTCCTGATTGCTCAGACACAAATATATCTCTTTAAAATAGTCTGGTGAAGGCCCAATAAATACAAGTGTGGTTCTGCAGTTCCACAGGTCAAATCTCTGTATTTAACTTCTTTTGGCAGTTTTTGCAGTGAAGAAAAACAGTAGTGTCTCCTGATTGTTCAGACACAAATATATCTGTTGAAAATAGTCTGGTGTAGGCACGAGAAATACAAGTGTGGTTTTGCAGTTCCACGGGTCAAATATCTGTATTATCCTGCTTTTTTGCATTTTTCTGTAAAGAAAAACAGTAGTGTCTCCTAATTGCTCAGACACCTATATATCTGTTGAAAAAAGTCTGGTGTAGGCCCGAGAAATACAAGTGTGGTTTTGCAGTTCCACTGGTCAAATCTCTGTATTATCCAGCTTTTTTGCATTTTTTTTCTCTAAAGAAAAACAGTAGTGTCTCCTGATTGTTCAGACACAAATATATCTGTTGAAAATAGTCTGGTGTAGGCCCGAGAATTACAAGTGTGGTTTTGCAGTTCCACGCGTCAAATCTCTGTATTATCCTGCTTTTTTGCATTTTTTGCTGTAAAGAAAAACAGTAGTGTCTCCTGATTGTTCAGACACAAATATATCTGTTGAAAATAGTCTGGTGTAGGCCAGATTACTAGAACTGTGGTTTTGCAGTTCCATAGGTCAAATCTCTGTATTATCCTTCTTTTGGCATTTTTTTGCCATAAAGAAAAACAGTAGTGTCTCCTGATTGTTCAGACACAAATATATGTGTTGAAAATAGTCTGGTGTAGGCCAGAGAAAAAAAGTGTGGTTTTGCCGTTATATGGGTCAAATCTCTGTATTATCCTGCTTTTTTGCATTTTTTGCCATAAAGAAAACTGTAGTGTCTCCTCATTGTTCAGACACAAATATATCTGTTGAAAATAGTCTGGTGTAGGCCCGAGAAATACAAGTGTGGTTTTGCAGTTCCACGGGTCAAACCTCTGTATTATCCTGCTTTTTTGCATTTTTTGCTGTCAAGAAAAACAGTAGTGTCTCTTGATTGTTCAGACACAAATATATCTGTTGAAAATAGTCTGGTGTAGGACCAAGAAAGACAAGTGTGGCTTTGCAGTTCTATGGGTCAAATCTCTGTATTATCCTGCTTTTTTGCTGTAAAGAAAAACAATAGTGTTTCCTGAATGTTCAGACACAAATAAATCTGTTGAAAATAGTCTGGTGTAGGCCCAAGAAATACAAGTGTGGTTTTGCAGTTCCACGGGTGAAATCTCTGTATTATTCTGCATTTTTGCATTTTTTGCCGTAAAGAAAAACAGTAGTGTCTCCAGATTGTTCAGACACAAATATATCTGTTGAAAATAGTCTGGTGGAGTCCTGAGAAATACAAGTGTGGTTTTGCAGTTCCATGGGTCAAATCTCTGTATTATCTTGCTTTTTTGCATTTTTTGCTGTAAAGAAAAACAGTAGTGTCTCCTGATTGTTCAGACACAAATATATGTGTTGAAAATAGTCTGGTGTAGTCCCGAGAAATACAAGTGTGCTTTTGCAGTTCCACTGGTCAAATCTCTGTATTATCCTACTTTTTGGCTGTAAAGAAAAACAGTAGTGTCTCCTGATTGTTCAGACACAAATATATCTGTGGAAAATATTCTGGTGTAGGACCAAGAAAGACAAGTGTGGCTTTGCAGTTCTATGGGTCAAATCTCTGTATTATCCTGCTTTTTTGCTGTAAAGAAAAACAGTAGTGTTTCCTGATTGTTCAGACACAAATATATCTGTTGAAAATAGTCTGTTGTAGGCCTCAGAAATACAAATGTGGTTTTGCAGTTCCATGGGTGAAATCTCTGTATTATCCTGCTTTTTTGCATTTTTTGCTGTAAAGAAAAACAGTAGTGTCTCCTGATTGTTCAAACACAAATATATTTGTGGAAATTAGTCTGGTGTAGCCCCAAGAAATACAAGTGTGGCTTTGCAGTTCCACAGGTCACATCTCTGTATTATCCTGCTTTTTTGCATTTTTTGCTGTAAAGAAAAACAGTAGTGTCTCCTGATTGTTCAGACACAAACATATCTGTTGAAAATAGTCTGGTGTAGGCCAAATTACTAGAACTGTGGTTTTGCAGTTCCACAGGTTAAATCTCTGTATTTAACTTCTTTTGGCAGTTTTTGCAGTAAAGAAAAACAGTAGTGTCTCCTGATTGTTCAGACACAAATTTATCTGTTGAAAATAGTCTGGTGTAGGCCTCAGAAATACAAGTGTGGTTTTGCAGTTCCACGGGTCAAATCTCTGTATTATCCTGCTTTTTTGCATTTTTTTGCTGTAAAGAAAAACAGTAGTGTCTCCTGATTGTTCAGACACAAATATATCTGTTGAAAATAGTCTGGTGTAGGCCCGAGAAATACAAGTGTGGTTTTGCAGTTCCACAGGTCAATTCTCTGTATTATCCTTCTTTTTTGCATTTTTTGCTGTAAAGAAAAACAGCAGTGTCTCCTGATTGTTCAGACACAAATATATCTGTTGAAAATAGTCTAGTTTAGGCACGAGAAATACAAGTGTGGTTTTGCAGTTCCACGGGTCAAATCTCTGCATTATCCTGCTTTTTTTTGCAATTTTTGCTGTAAAGAAAAACAATAGTGTCTCCTAATTGTTCAGACACAAATATATCTGTTGAAAATAGTCTGGTGTAGGCCAGATTACCAGAACTGTGGTTTTGCAGTTTCACAGGTCAAATCTCTGTATTATCCTTCTTTTGGCATTTTTTGCTGTAAAGAAAAACAGTAGTGTCTCCTGATTGTTCAGACACAAATATATCTGTTGAAAATAGTCTAGTGTAGGCCAGAGAAAAAAAGTGTGGTTTTGCCGTTCCATGGGTCAAATCTCTGTATTATCCTGCTTTTTTGCATTTTTTGCCGTAAAGAAAAACTGTAGTTTCTCCTCATTGTTCAGACACAAATATATCTGTTGAAAATAGTCTGGTGTAGGCCCGAGAAATACAAGTGTGGTTTTGCAGTTCCACGGGTCAAATCTCTGTATTATCCTGCTTTTTTGCATTTTTTGCTGTCAAGAAAAACAGTAATGTCTCCTGAGTGTTCAGACACAAATATATCTGTGGAAAATAGTCTGGTGTAGGACCAAGAAAGACAAGTGTGGCTTTGCAGTTCTATGGGTCAAATCTCTGTATTATCCTGCTTTTTTGCTGTAAAGAAAAACAGTAGTGTTTCCTTATTGTTCAGACACGAATAAATCTGTTGAAAATAGTCTGGTGTAGGCCCAAGAAATACAAGTGTGGTTTTGCAGTTCCACGGGTCAAATCTCTGTATTATCCTGCATTTTTGCATTTTTTGCCGTAAAGAAAAACAGTAGTGTCTCCAGATTGTTCAGACACAAACACATCTGTTGAAAATAGTCTGGTGTAGTCCTGAGAAATACAAGTGTGGTTTTGCAGTTCCACGGGTCAAATCTCTGTATTATCTTGCTTTTTTGCCGTAAAAAAAACAGTAGTGTCTCCTGATTGTTCAGACACAAATATATCTGTTGAAAATAGGCTGGTGTAGGCCCGAGAATTACATGTGTGGTTTTGTAGTTCCACGGGTCAAATCTCTGTATTATCCTGCTTTTTTGCATTTTTTTGCTGTAAAGAAAAACAGTAGTGTCTCCTGACTGTTCAGACACAAATATATCTGTTGAAAATAGTCTGGTGTAGGCCCGAGAATTACAAGTGTGGTTTTGCAGTTCCACGGGTCAAATCTCTGTATTATCCTGCTTTTTTGCATTTTTTGGTGTAAAAAAAAAAACAGTAGTGTCTCCTGATTGCTCAGACACAAATATATCTGTTGAAAATTGTCTGGTGTAGGCCCGAGAAATACAAGTGTGGTTTTGCAGTTCCTCGGGTCAAATCTCTGCATTATCCTGCCTTTTTTGCAATTTTTGCTGTAAAGAAAAACAATAGTGTCTCCTAATTGTTCAGACACAAATATATCTGTTGAAAATAGTCTGGTGTAGGCCAGATTACTAGAACTGTGGTTTTGCAGTTCCACAGGTCAAATCTCTGTATTATCCTTCTTTTGGCATTTTTTGCCGTAAAGAAAAACAGTAGTGTCTCCTGATTGTTCAGACACAAATATATCTGTTGAAAATAGTCTGGTGTAGGCCAGAGAAAAAAAGTGTGGTTTTGCCGTTATATGGGTCAAATCTCTGTATTATCCTGCTTTTTTGCATTTTTTGCCATAAAGAAAACTGTAGTGTCTCCTCATTGTTCAGACCCAAATAAATCTGTTGAAAATAGTCTGGTGTAGGCCCGAGAAATACAAGTGTGGTTTTGCAGTTCCACGGGTCAAATCTCTGTATTAGCCTGTTTTTTGCATTTTTTGCTGTAAAAAAAACAGTAGTGTCTCCTGATTGTTCAGACACAAATATATCTGTTGAAAATAGTCTTCTGTAGGACCAAGAAAGACAAGTGTGGCTTTGCAGTTCTATGGGTCAAATCTCTGTATTATCCTGCTTTTTTGCTGTAAAGAAAAACAGTAGTGTTTCCTGATTGTTCAGACACAAATAAATCTGTTGAAAATAGTCTGGTGTAGGCCCAAGAAATACAAGTGTGGTTTTGCAGTTCCACGGGTCAAATCTCTGTATTATCCTGCATTTTTGCATTTTTTGCCGTAAAGAAAAACAGTAGTGTCTCCAGATTGTTCAGACACAAATATATCTGTTGAAAATAGTCTTGTGTAGTCTTGAGAAATACAAGTGTGGTTTTTCAGTTCCACGGGTCAAATTTCTGTATTATCTTGCATTTTTGCATTTTTTGCCGTAAAGAAAAACAGTAGTGTCTCCTGATTGTTCAGACACAAATATAGCTGTTGAAAATAGTCTGGTGTAGGCCCAAGAAATACAAGTGTGCTTTTGCAGTTCCACGGGTCAAATCTCTGTAATATCCTGCTTTTTTGCATTTTTTGCCGTAAAGAAAAGCAGTAGTGTCTCCTGATTGCTCAGACACAAATATATCTGTTTAAAATAGTCTGGTGTAGGCCCGAGAAATACAAGTGTGGTTTTGCAGTTCCACGGGTCAAATCTCTGTATTATCCTGCTTTTTTGAATTTTTTGCTGTAAAGAAAAACAGTAGTGTCTCCTGATTGTTCAGACACAAATATATCTGTTGAAAATAGTCTGGTGTAGGCCTCAGAAATACAAATGTGGTTTTGCAGTTCCACGGGTCAAATCTCTGTATTATCCTACTTTTATGCTGTAAAGAAAAACATTAGTGTCTCCTGATTGTTCAGACACAAATATATCTGTTGAAAATAGTCTGGTGTAGGCCAGATTACTAGAACTGTGGTTTTGCAGTTCCACAGGTTAAATCTCTGTATTTAACTTCTTTTGGTAGCTTTTGCAGTAAAGAAAAACAGTAGTGTCTCCTGATTGTTCAGACACAAATATATCTGTTGAAAATAGTCTGGTGTAGGCCTCAGAAATACAAGTGTGCTTTTGCAGTTCCACGGGTCAAATCTTTGTATTACCTGCTTTTTTGCATTTTTTTGCTGTAAAGAAAAACAGTAGTGTCTCCTGATTGTTCAGACACAAATGTATCTGTTGAAAACAGTCTGGTGTAGGCCCGAGAAATACAAGTGTGGTTTTGCAGTTCCACAGGTCAAATCTCTGTATTATCCTGCTTTTTTGCATTTTTTGCTGTAAAGAAAAACAGTAGTGTCTCCTCAATGTTCAGACACAAATATATCTGTTGGAAATAGTGTGGTTTAGGCCCGAGAAATACAAGTGTGGTTTTGCAGTTCCTCGGGTCAAATCTCTGGATTATCCTGCTTTTTTTGCAATTTTTGCTGTAAAGAAAAACAGTAGTGTCTCCTAATTGTTCAGACACATATATATCTGTTGAAAAAAAGTCTGGTGTAGGCCCGAGAAATACAAGTGTGGTTTTGCAGTTCCATGGGTCAAATCTCTGTATTATCCTGCTTTTTTGCATTTTTTGCTGTAAAGAAAAACAGTAGTGTCTCCTGATTGTTCAGACACAAATATATCTGTGGAAAATCGTCTGGTGTAGGTCCAAGAAAGACAAGTGTGGCTTTGCAGTTCCATGGGTCAAATCTCTGTATTATCCTGCTTTTTTGCATTTTTTTTCTGTAAAGAAAAACAGTAGTGTGTCCTGATTGTTCAGACACAAATATATCTGTTGAAAATTGTCTGGTGTAGGCCCGAGAAATACAAGTCTGGTTTTGCAGTTCCACGGGTCAAATCTCTGCATTATCCTGCTTTTTTAAAAATTTTTGCTGTAAAGAAAAACAGTAGTGTCTCCTAATTGTTCAGACACAAATATATCTGTTGAAAATAGTCTGGTGTAGGCCAGATTACCAGAACTGTGGTTTTGCAGTTCCGCAGGTCAAATCTCTGTATTATCCCTCTTTTGGCATTTTTGCTGTAAAGAAAAACAGTAGTGTCTCCTGATTGTTCAGACACAAATATATCTGTTGAAAATAGCCTGGTGTAGGCCCGAGAAAAAAAAGTGTGGTTTTGCAGTTCCATGGGTCAAATCTCTGTATTATCCTGCTTTTTTGCATTTTTTGCCGTAAAGAAAAACAGTAGTGTCTCCTCATTGTTCAGACACAAATATATCTGTTGAAAATAGTCTGGTGTAGGCCCGAGAAATACAAGTGTGGTTTTGCAGTTCCACGGGTCAAATCTCTGTATTATCCTTCTTTTTTGCATTTTTTGCTGTAAAGAAAAACAGTATTGTCTCCTGATTGTTCAGACACAAATATATCTGTGGAAAATAGTCTGGTGTAGGCCCGAGAAATACAAGTGTGCTTTTGCAGTTCCTCGGGTCAAATCTCTGCATTGTCCTGCTTTTTTTGCAATTTTTTGCTGTAAAGAAAAACAACAGTGTCTCCTAATTGTTCAGACACAAATATATTTGTTGAAAACAGTCTGGTGTAGGCCAGATTACCAGAACTGTGGTTTTGCAGTTCCAAAGGTCAAATCTCTGTATTATCCTTCTTTTGGCATTTTTTGCCGTAAAAAAAAACAGTAGTGTCTCCTGATTGTTCACACACAAATATATTTGTTGAAAATAGTCTGGTGTAGGCCAGAGAAAAAAAGTGGTTTTGCCGTTCCATGGGTCAAATCTCTGTATTATCCTGCTTTTTTGCTTTTTTTGCCGTAAAGAAAAACTGTAGTGTCTCCTCATTGTTCAGACACAAATATATCTGTTGAAAATAGTTTGGTGTAGTCCCGAGAAATACAAGTGTGGTTTTGCAGTTCCACGGGTCAAATCTCTGTATTATCCTGCTTTTTTGCATTTTTTGCAGTAAAGAAAAACAGTAGTGTCTCCTGATTGTTCAGACACAAATATATCTGTGGAAAATAGTCTGGTGTAGGACCAAGAAAGACCAGTGTGGTTTTGCAGTTCCACTGGTCAAATCTCTGTATTATCCTGCATTTTTGCTTTTTTTGCCGTAAAGAAAAAACAGTAGTGTCTCCAGATTGTTCAGACACAAATATATCTGTTGAAAATAGTCTGGTGTAGTCCTGAGAAATACAAGTGTGGTTTTGCAGTTCCACGGGTCAAATCTTTGTATTATCTTGCTTTTTTGCTTTTTTTGCCGTAAAGAAAAACAGTAGTGTCTCCTGATTGTTCAGACACAAATATATCTGTTGAAAATATTCTGGTGTAGGCCCGAGAATTACAAGTGTGGTTTTGCAGTTCCACGCGTCAAATCTCCGTATTATCCTCCTTTTTTGCATTTTTTGCTGTAAAGAAAAACAGTAGTGTCTCCTGATTGTTCAGACACAAATATATCTGTGGAAAGTAGTCTGGTGTAGGCCCAAGAAAGACAAGTGTGTCTTTGCAGTTCCATGCGTCAAATCTCTGTATTATCCTGCTTTTTTGCATTTTTTGCTGTAAGGAAAAACAGTAGTGTCTCCTGATTGTTCAGACACAAATATATCTGTTGAAAATAGTCTGGTGTAGGCGAGAGAAAAAAAGTGGTTTTGCCGTTCCATGGGTCAAATCTCTGTATTATCCTGCTTTTTTGCTTTTTTTGCCGTAAAGAAAAACTGTAGTGTCTCCTCATTGTTCAGACACAAATATATCTGTTGAAAATAGTCTGGTGTAGTCCCGAGAAATATAAGTGTTGTTTTGCAGTTCCACGGGTCAAATCTCTGTATTATCCTGCTTTTTTGCATTTTTTGCTGTAAAGATAAACAGTAGTGTCTCCTGATTGTTCAGACACAAATATATCTGTTGAAAATAGTCTGGTGTAGTCCTGAGAAATACAAGTGTGGTTTTGCAGTTCCACGGGTGAAATCTCTGTATTATCTTGCTTTTTTGCTTTTTTTGCCGTAAAGAAAAACAGTAGTGTCTCCTGATTGTTCAGACACAAATATATCTGTTGAAAATATTCTGGTGTAGGCCCGAGAATTACAAGTGTGATTTTGCAGTTCCACGCGTCAAATCTCCGTATTATCCTGCTTTTTTTCCTTTTTTTGCTGTAAAGAAAAACAGTAGTGTCTCCTGATTGTTCAGACACAAATATATCTGTGGAAAGTAGTCTGGTGTAGGCCCAAGAAAGACAAGTGTGTCTTTGCAGTTCCATGGGTCAAATCTCTGTATTATCCTGCTTTTTTGCATTTTTTGCTGTAAAGAAAAACAGTAGTGTCTCCTGATTGTTCAGACACAAATATATCTGTTGAAAATAGTCTGGTGTAGGCCAGAGAAAAAAAGTGGTTTTGCCGTTCCATGGGTCAAATCTCTGTATTATCCTGCTTTTTTGCTTTTTTTGCCGTAAAGAAAAACTGTAGTGTCTCCTCATTGTTCAGACACAAATATATCTGTTGAAAATAGTCTGGTGTAGTCCCGAGAAATATAAGTGTGGTTTTGCAGTTCCACGGGTCAAATCTCTGTATTATCCTGCTTTTTTGCATTTTTTGCTGTAAAGATAAACAGTAGTGTCTCCTGATTGTTCAGACACAAATATATCTGTTGAAAATAGTCTGGTGGAGTCCTGAGAAATACAAGTGTGGTTTTGCAGTTCCACGGGTCAAATCTCTGTATTATCTTGCTTTTTTGCTTTTTTTGCCGTAAAGAAAAACAGTAGTGTCTCCTGATTGTTCAGACACAAATATATCTGTTGAAAATATTCTGGTGTAGGCCCGAGAATTACAAGTGTGGTTTTGCAGTTCCACGGGTCAAATCTCCGTATTATCCTGCTTTTTTGCATTTTTTGCTGTAAAGAAAAACAGTAGTGTCTCCTGATTGTTCAGACACAAATATATCTGTGGAAAGTAGTCTGGTGTAGGCCCAAGAAAGACAAGTGTGTCTTTGCAGTTCCATGGGTCAAATCTCTGTATTATCCTGCTTTTTTGCATTTTTTGCTGTAAAGAAAAACAGTAGTGTCTCCTGATTGTTCAGACACAAATATATCTGTGGAAAATCGTCTGGTGTAGGTCCAAGAAAGACAAGTGTGGCTTTGCAGTTCCATGGGTCAAATCTCTGTATTATCCTGCTTTTTTGCATTTTTTTTCTGTAAAGAAAAACAGTAGTGTCTCCTGATTGTTCAGACACAAATATATCTGTTGAAAATAGTCTGGTGTAGGCCCGAGAAATACAAGTCTGGTTTTGCAGTTCCACGGGTCAAATCTCTGCATTATCCTGCTTTTTTTAAAATTTTTGCTGTAAAGAAAAACAGTAGTGTCTCCTAATTGTTCAGACACAAATATATCTGTTGAAAATAGTCTGGTGTAGGCCAGATTACCAGAACTGTGGTTTTGCAGTTCCACAGGTCAAATCTCTGTATTATCCCTCTTTTGGCATTTTTTGCTGTAAAGAAAAACAGTAGTGTCTCCTGATTGTTCAGACACAAATATATCTGTTGAAAATAGTCTGGTGTAGGCCCGAGAAAAAAAAGTGTGGTTTTGCAGTTCCATGGGTCAAATCTCTGCATTATCCTGCATTTTTGCATTTTTTGCCGTAAAGAAAAACAGTAGTGTCTCCTCATTGTTCAGACACAAATATATCTGTTGAAAATAGTCTGGTGTAGGCCCGAGAAATACAAGTGTGGTTTTGCAGTTCCACGGGTCAAATCTCTGTATTATCCTTCTTTTTTGCATTTTTTGCTGTAAAGAAAAACAGTATTGTCTCCTGATTGTTCAGACACAAATATATCTGTTGAAAATAGTCTGGTGTAGGCCCGAGAAATACAAGTGTGGTTTTGCAGTTCCTCGGGTCAAATCTCTGCATTATCCTGCTTTTTTTGCAATTTTTTGCTGTAAAGAAAAACAATAGTGTCTCCTAATTGTTCAGACACAAATATATTTGTTGAAAATAGTCTGGTGTAGGCCAGATTACCAGAATTGTGGTTTTTCAGTTCCACAGGTCAAATCTCTGTATTATCCTTCTTTTGGCATTTTTTGCCGTAAAAAAAAACAGTAGTGTCTCCTGATTGTTCACACACAAATATATCTGTTGAAAATAGTCTGGTGTAGGCCACAGAAAGAAAGTGGTTTTGCCGTTACATGGGTCAAATCTCTGTATTATCCTGCTTTTTTGTTTTTTTGCCGTAAAGAAAAACTGTAGTGTCTCCTGATTGTTCAGACACAAATATATCTGTTGAAAATAGTCTGGTGTAGGCCCGAGAAATACAAGTCTGGTTTTGCAGTTCCACGGGTCAAATCTCTGCATTATCCTGCTTTTTTTAAAATTTTTGATGTAAAGAAAAACAGTAGTGTCTCCTAATTGTTCAGACACAAATATATCTGTTGAAAATAGTCTGGTGTAGGCCAGATTACCAGAACTGTGGTTTTGCAGTTCCACAGGTCAAATCTCTGTATTATCCCTCTTTTGGCATTTTTTGCTTTAAAGAAAAACAGTAGTGTCTCCTGATTGTTCACACACAAATATATCTGTTGAAAATAGTCTGGTGTAGGCCCGAGAAAAAAAAGTGTGGTTTTGCAGTTCCATGGGTCAAATCTCTGTATTATCCTGCATTTTTGCATTTTTTGCCGTAAAGAAAAACAGTAGTGTCTCCTCATTGTTCAGACACAAATATATCTGTTGAAAATAGTCTGGTGTAGGCCCGAGAAATACAAGTGTGGTTTTGCAGTTCCACGGGTCAAATCTCTGTATTATCCTTCTTTTTTGCATTTTTTGCTGTAAAGAAAAACAGTATTGTCTCCTGATTGTTCAGACACAAATATATCTGTTGAAAATAGTCTGGTGTAGGCCCGAGAAATACAAGTGTGGTTTTGCAGTTCCTCGGGTCAAATCTCTGCATTATCCTGCTTTTTTTGCAATTTTTTGCTGTAAAGAAAAACAATAGTGTCTCCTAATTGTTCAGACACAAATATATTTGTTGAAAATAGTCTGGTGTAGGCCAGATTACCAGAATTGTGGTTTTTCAGTTCCACAGGTCAAATCTCTGTATTATCCTTCTTTTGGCATTTTTTGCCGTAAAAAAAAACAGTAGTGTCTCCTGATTGTTCACACACAAATATATCTGTTGAAAATAGTCTGGTGTAGGCCACAGAAAGAAAGTGGTTTTGCCGTTCCATGGGTCAAATCTCTGTATTATCCTGCTTTTTTGTTTTTTTGCCGTAAAGAAAAACTGTAGTGTCTCCTCATTGTTCAGACACAAATATATCTGTTGAAAATAGTCTGGTGTAGGCCCGAGAAATACAAGTCTGGTTTTGCAGTTCCACGGGTCAAATCTCTGCATTATCCTGCTTTTTTTAAAATTTTTGCTGTAAAGAAAAACAGTAGTGTCTCCTAATTGTTCAGACACAAATATATCTGTTGAAAATAGTCTGGTGTAGGCCAGATTACCAGAACTGTGGTTTTGCAGTTCCACAGGTCAAATCTCTGTATTATCCCTCTTTTGGCATTTTTTGCTGTAAAGAAAAACAGTAGTGTCTCCTGATTGTTCAGACACAAATATATCTGTTGAAAATAGTCTGGTGTAGGCCCGAGAAAAAAAAGTGTGGTTTTGCAGTTCCATGGGTCAAATCTCTGTATTATCCTGCATTTTTGCATTTTTTGCCGTAAAGAAAAACAGTAGTGTCTCCTCATTGTTCAGACACAAATATATCTGTTGAAAATAGTCTGGTGTAGGCCCGAGAAATACAAGTGTGGTTTTGCAGTTCCACGGGTCAAATCTCTGTATTATCCTTCTTTTTTGCATTTTTTGCTGTAAAGAAAAACAGTATTGTCTCCTGATTGTTCAGACACAAATATATCTGTTGAAAATAGTCTGGTGTAGGCCCGAGAAATACAAGTGTGGTTTTGCAGTTCCTCGGGTCAAATCTCTGCATTATCCTGCTTTTTTTGCAATTTTTTGCTGTAAAGAAAAACAATAGTGTCTCCTAATTGTTCAGACACAAATATATTTGTTGAAAATAGTCTGGTGTAGGCCAGATTACCAGAATTGTGGTTTTTCAGTTCCACAGGTCAAATCTCTGTATTATCCTTCTTTTGGCATTTTTTGCCGTAAAAAAAAACAGTAGTGTCTCCTGATTGTTCACACACAAATATATCTGTTGAAAATAGTCTGGTGTAGGCCACAGAAAGAAAGTGGTTTTGCCGTTCCATGGGTCAAATCTCTGTATTATCCTGCTTTTTTGTTTTTTTGCCGTAAAGAAAAACTGTAGTGTCTCCTCATTGTTCAGACACAAATATATCTGTTGAAAATAGTCTGGTGTAGTCCCGAGAAATACAAGTGTGGTTTTGCAGTTCCACGGGTCAAATCTCTGTATTATTCTGCTTTTTTGCATTTTTTGCTGTAAAGAAAAACAGTAGTGTCTCCTGATTGTTCAGACACAAATATATCTGTGGAAAATAGTCTGGTGTAGGACCAAGAAAGACAAGTGTGGCTTTGCAGTTCTATGGGTCAAATCTCTGTATTATCCTGCTTTTTTGCTGTAAAGAAAAACAGTAGTGTATCCTGATTGTTCAGACACAAATAAATCTGTTGAAAAAAGTCTGGTGTAGGCCCGAGAAATACAAGTGTTGTTTTGCAGTTCCACGGGTCAAATCTCTGTATTATCCTGCATTTTTGCATTTTTTGCCGTAAAGAAAAAACAGTAGTGTCTCCAGATTGTTCAGACACAAATATATCTGTTGAAAATAGTCTGGTGTAGTCCTGAGAAATACAAGTGTGGTTTTGCGGTTCCACGGGTCAAATCTCTGTATTATCTTGCTTTTTTGCATTTTTTTCCGTAAAGAAAAACAGTAGTGTCTCCTGATTGTTCAGACACAAATATATCTGTTGAAAATATTCTGGTGTAGGCCCGAGAATTACAAGTGTGGTTTTGCAGTTCCACGCGTCAAATCTCCGTATTATCCTGCTTTTTTGCTGTAAAGAAAAACAGTAGTGTCTCCTGATTGTTCAGACACAAATATATCTGTGGAAAGTAGTCTGGTGTAGTCCCAAGAAAGACAAGTGTGTCTTTGCAGTTCCATGGGTCAAATCTCTGTATTATCCTGCTTTTTTGCATTTTTTGCTGTAAAGAAAAACAGTAGTGTCTCCTGATTGTTCAGACACAAATATATCTGTGGAAAATCGTCTGGTGTAGGTCCAAGAAAGACAAGTGTGGCTTTGCAGTTCCATGGGTCAAATCTCTGTATTATCCTGCTTTTTTGCATTTTTTTTCTGTAAAGAAAAACAGTAGTGTCTCCTGATTCTTCAGACACAAATATATCTGTTGAAAATAGTCTGGTGTAGGCCCGAGAAATACAAGTCTGGTTTTGCAGTTCCACGGGTCAAATCTCTGCATTATCCTGCTTTTTTAAAAATTTTTGCTGTAAAGAAAAACAGTAGTGTCTCCTAATTGTTCAGACACAAATATATCTGTTGAAAATAGTCTGGTGTAGGCCAGATTACCAGAACTGTGGTTTTGCAGTTCCACAGGTCAAATCTCTGTATTATCCCTCTTTTGGCATTTTTTGCTGTAAAGAAAAACAGTAGTGTCTCCTGATTGTTCAGACACAAATATATCTGTTGAAAATAGTCTGGTATAGGCCAGAGAAAAAAAGTGGTTTTGCCGTTCCATAGGTCAAATCTCTGTATTATCCTGCTTTTTTGCATTTTTTGCTGTAAAGAAAAACAGTAGTGTCTCCTAATTGTTCAGACACAAATATATCTGTGGAAAATAGTCTGGTGTAGGACCAAGAAAGACAAGTGTGGCTTTGCAGTTCTATGGGTCAAATCTCTGTATTATCCTGCTTTTTTGCTGTAAAGAAAACCAGTAGTGTTTCCTGATTGTTCAGACACAAATAAATCTGTTGAAAAAAGTCTGGTGTAGGCCCGAGAAATACTAGTGTGGTTTTGCAGTTTCACAGGTCAAATCTCTGTATTATCCTGCATTTTTGCTTTTTTTGCCGTAAAGAAAAAACAGTAGTGTCTCCAGATTGTTCAGACACAAATATATCTGTTGAAAATAGTCTGGTGTAGTCCTGAGAAATACAAGTGTGGTTTTGCAGTTCCACGGGTCAAATCTTTGTATTATCTTGCTTTTTTGCTTTTTTTGCCGTAAAGAAAAACAGTAGTGTCTCCTGATTGTTCAGACACAAATATATCTGTTGAAAATATTCTGGTGTAGGCCCGAGAATTACAAGTGTGGTTTTGCAGTTCCACGCGTCAAATCTCCGTATTATCCTGCTTTTTTGCATTTTTTGCTGTAAAGAAAAACAGTAGTGTCTCCTGATTGTTCAGACACAAATATATCTGTGGAAAGTAGTCTGGTGTAGGCCCAAGAAAGACAAGTGTGTCTTTGCAGTTCCATGGGTCAAATCTCTGTATTATCCTGCTTTTTTGCATTTTTTGCTGTAAGGAAAAACAGTAGTGTCTCCTGATTGTTCAGACACAAATATATCTGTTGAAAATAGTCTGGTGTAGGCCAGAGAAAAAAAGTGGTTTTGCCGTTCCATGGGTCAAATCTCTGTATTATCCTGCTTTTTTGCTTTTTTTGCCGTAAAGAAAAACTGTAGTGTCTCCTCATTGTTCAGACACAAATATATCTGTTGAAAATAGTCTGGTGTAGTCCCAAGAAATATAAGTGTTGTTTTGCAGTTCCACGGGTCAAATCTCTGTATTATCCTGCTTTTTTGCATTTTTTGCTGTAAAGATAAACAGTAGTGTCTCCTGATTGTTCAGACACAAATATATCTGTTGAAAATAGTCTGGTGTAGTCCTGAGAAATACAAGTGTGGTTTTGCAGTTCCACGGGTCAAATCTCTGTATTATCTTGCTTTTTTGCTTTTTTTGCCGTAAAGAAAAACAGTAGTGTCTCCTGATTGTTCAGACACAAATATATCTGTTGAAAATATTCTGGTGTAGGCCCGAGAATTACTAGTGTGGTTTTGCAGTTCCACGCGTCAAATCTCCGTATTATCCTGCTTTTTTTCCTTTTTTTACTGTAAAGAAAAACAGTAGTGTCTCC
The DNA here is from genome assembly GCF_046119375.1 of Phyllobates terribilis. NCBI lineage: Eukaryota > Metazoa > Chordata > Amphibia > Anura > Dendrobatidae > Phyllobates > Phyllobates terribilis. The sequence goes on from NW_027362767.1 coordinate 100,245,951, forward strand.
TGATTGTTCAGACACAAATATATCTGTGGAAAGTAGTCTGGTGTAGGCCCAAGAAAGACAAGTGTGTCTTTGTAGTTCCATGGGTGAAATCTCTGTATTATCCTGCTTTTTTGCATTTTTTGCTGTAAAGAAAAACAGTAGTGTCTCCTGATTGTTCAGACACAAATATATCTGTTGAAAATAGTCTGGTGTAGGCCAGAGAAAAAAAGTGGTTTTGCCGTTCCATGGGTCAAATCTCTGTATTATCCTGCTTTTTTGCTTTTTTTGCCGTAAAGAAAAACTGTAGTGTCTCCTCATTGTTCAGACACAAATATATCTGTTGAAAATAGTCTGGTGTAGTCCCGAGAAATGTAAGTGTGGTTTTGCAGTTCCACGGGTCAAATCTCTGTATTATCCTGCTTTTTTGCATTTTTTGCTGTAAAGATAAACAGTAGTGTCTCCTGATTGTTCAGACACAAATATATCTGTTGAAAATAGTCTGGTGTAGTCCTGAGAAATACAAGTCTGGTTTTGCAGTTCCACGGGTCAAATCTCTGTATTATCTTGCTTTTTTGCTTTTTTTGCCGTAAAGAAAAACAGTAGTGTCTCCTGATTGTTCAGACACAAATATATCTGTTGAAAATATTCTGGTGTAGGCCCGAGAATTACAAGTGTGGTTTTGCAGTTCCACGGGTCAAATCTCCGTATTATCCTGCTTTTTTGCATTTTTTGCTGTAAAGAAAAACAGTAGTATCTCCTGATTGTTCAGACACAAATATATCTGTGGAAAGTAGTCTGGTGTAGGCCCAAGAAAGACAAGTGTGTCTTTGCAGTTCCATGGGTCAAATCTCTGTATTATCCTGCTTTTTTGCATTTTTTGCTGTAAAGAAAAACAGTAGTGTCTCCTGATTGTTCAGACACAAATATATCTGTGGAAAATCGTCTGGTGTAGGTCCAAGAAAGACAAGTGTGGCTTTGCAGTTCCATGGGTCAAATCTCTGTATTATCCTGCTTTTTTGCATTTTTTTTCTGTAAAGATAAACAGTAGTGTCTCCTGATTGTTAAGACACAAATATATCTGTTGAAAATAGTCTGGTGTAGGCCCGAGAAATACAAGTCTGGTTTTGCAGTTCCACGGGTCAAATCTCTGCATTATCCTGCTTTTTTTAAAATTTTTGCTGTAAAGAAAAACAGTAGTGTCTCCTAATTGTTCAGACACAAATATATCTGTTGAAAATAGTCTGGTGTAGGCCAGATTGCCAGAACTGTGGTTTTGCAGTTCCACAGGTCAAATCTCTGTATTATCCCTCTTTTGGCATTTTTTGCTGTAAAGAAAAACAGTAGTGTCTCCTGATTGTTCAGACACAAATATATCTGTTGAAAATAGTCTGGTGTAGGCCCGAGAAAAAAAAGTGTGGTTTTGCAGTTCCATGGGTCAAATCTCTGTATTATCCTGCATTTTTGCATTTTTTGCCGTAAAGAAAAACAGTAGTGTCTCCTCATTGTTCAGACACAAATATATCTGTTGAAAATAGTCTGGTGTAGGCCCGAGAAATACAAGTGTGGTTTTGCAGTTCCACGGGTCAAATCTCTGTATTATCCTTCTTTTTTGCATTTTTTGCTGTAAAGAAAAACAGTATTGTCTCCTGATTGTTCAGACACAAATATATCTGTTGAAAATAGTCTGGTGTAGGCCCGAGAAATACAAGTGTGGTTTTGCAGTTCCTCGGGTCAAATCTCTGCATTATCCTGCTTTTTTTGCAATTTTTTGCTGTAAAGAAAAACAATAGTGTCTCCTAATTGTTCAGACACAAATATATTTGTTGAAAATAGTCTGGTGTAGGCCAGATTACCAGAACTGTGGTTTTGCAGTTCCACAGGTCAAATCTCTGTATTATCCTTCTTTTGGCATTTTTTGCCGTAAAAAAAACCAGTAGTGTCTCCTGATTGTTCACACACAAATATATCTGTTGAAAATAGTCTGGTGTAGGCCAGAGAAAGAAAGTGGTTTTGCCGTTCCATGGGTCAAATCTCTGTATTATCCTGCTTTTTTGTTTTTTTGCCGTAAAGAAAAACTGTAGTGTCTCCTCATTGTTCAGACACAAATATATCTGTTGAAAATAGTCTGGTGTAGGCCCGAGAAATACAAGTGTGGTTTTGCAGTTCCACGGGTCAAATCTCTCTATAATCCTGCATTTTTGCATTGTTTGCAGTAAAGAAAAACAGTAGTGTCTCCCGATTGTTCAGACACAAATATATCTGTTGAAAATAGTCTGGTGTAGTCCCGAGAAATACAAGTGTGGTTTTGCAGTTCCACGGGTCAAATCTCTGTATTATCCTGCTTTTTTGCATTTTTTGCTATAAAGAAAAACAGTAGTGTCTACTGATTGTTCAGACACAAATATATCTGTTGAAAATAGTCTGGTGTAGGCCTCTGAAATACAAGTGTGGTTTTGCAGTTCCACGGGTCAAATCTGTGTATTATCCTGCTTTTTTGTATTTTTTGCAGTAAAGAAAAACAGTAGTGTCTCCTGATTGTTAAGACACAAATATATCTGTTGAAAATAGTCTGGTGTAGGCCAGATTACTAGAACTGTGGTTTTGCAGTTCCACAGGTCAAATCTCTGTATTTAACTTCTTTTGGCAGTTTTTGCAGTAAAGAAAAACAACAGTGTCTCCTGATTGTTCAGACACAAATATATCTGTTGAAAATAGTCTGGTGTAGGCCCGAGAAATACAAGTGTGGTTTTGCAGTTCCACGGGTCAAATATCTGTATTATCCTGCTTTTTTGCATTTTTTGCTGTAAAGAAAAACAGTAGTGTCTCCTAATTGTTCAGACACATATATATCAGTTGAAAAAAGTCTGGTGTAGGCCCGAGAAATACAAGTGTGGTTTTGCAGTTCCATGGGTCAAATCTCTGTATTATCCTGCTTTTTTGCATTTTTTGCCGTAAAAAAAAACAGTAGTGTCTCCTGATTGTTCACACACAAATATATCTGTTGAAAATAGTCTGGTATAGGCCAGAGAAAAAAAGTGGTTTTGCCGTTCCATGGGTCAAATCTCTGTATTATCCTGCTTTTTTGCATTTTTTGCTGTAAAGAAAAACAGTAGTGTCTCCTAATTGTTCAGACACAAATATATCTGTGGAAAATAGTCTGGTGTAGGACCAAGAAAGACAAGTGTGGTTTTGCAGTTCCATGGGTCAAATCTCTGTATTATCCTGCTTTTTTGCATTTTTTGCCTTAAAGAAAAACAGTAGTGTCTCCTCATTGTTCAGACACAAATATATCTGTTGAAAATAGTCTGGTGTAGGCCCGAGAAATACAAGTGTGGTTTTGCAGTTCCACGGGTCAAATTTCTGTATTATCCTTCTTTTTTACATTTTTTGCTGTAAAGAAAAACAGTATTGTCTCCTGATTGTTCAGACACAAATATATCTGTGGAAAATAGTCTGGTGTAGGACCAAGAAAGACAAGTGTGGCTTTGCAGTTCCATGGGTCAAATCTCTGTATTATCCTGCTTTTTTGCATTTTTTGCTGTAAAGAAAAACAGTAGTGTTTCCTGATTGTTCAGACACAAATAAATCTGTTGAAAATAGTCTGGTGTAGGTCCGAGAAATACAAGTGTGGTTTTGCAGTTCCACGCGTCAAATCTCTGTATTATCCTGCTTTTTTGCTGTAAAGAAAAACAGTAGTGTCTCCTGATTGCTCAGACACAAATATATCTGTTGAAAATAGTCTGGTGTAGGCCTCTGAAATACAAGTGTGGTTTTGCAGCTCCACGGGTCAAATCTCTGTATAATCCTGCTTTTTTGTATTTTTTGCTGTAAAGAAAAACAGTAGTGTCTCCTGATTGTTCAGACACAAATATATTTGTGGAAATTAGTCTGGTGTAGGCCCAAGAAATACAAGTGTGGCTTTGCAGTTCCACGGGTCACATCTCTGTATTATCCTGCTTTTTTGCATTTTTTGCTGTAAAGAAAAACAGTAGTGTATCCTGATTGTTAAAACACAAATATATCTGTTGAAAATAGTCTGGTGTAGGCCAGATTACTAGAACTGTGGTTTTGCAGTTCCACAGGTCAAATCTCTGTATTTAACTTCTTTTGGCAGTTTTTGCAGTAAAGAAAAACAGTAGTGTCTCCTGGTTGTTCAGACACAAATATATCTGTTGAAAATAGTCTGGTGTAGGCCTCAGAAATACAAGTGTGGTTTTGCAATTCCACGGGTCAAATCTCTGTATTATCCTGTTTTTTTGCATTTTTTGCCATAAAGAAAAACAGTAGTGTCTCCTGATTGTTCAGACACAAATATATCTGTTGAAAATAGTCTGGTGTAGGCCCGAGAAATACAAGTGTGGTTTTGCAGTTCCATGGGTCAAATATCTGTATTATCCTGATTTTTTGCATTTTTTGCTGTAAAGAAAAACAGTAGTGTCTCCTAATTGTTCAGACACATATATATCTGTTGAAAAAAGTCTGGTGTAGGCCCGAGAAATACAAGTGTGGTTTTGCAGTTCCACGGGTCAAATCTCTGTATTATCCTGCTTTTTTGCATTTTTTGCTGTAAAGAAAAACAGTAGTGTCTCCTGATTGTTCAGACACAAATATATCTGTGGAAAATCGTCTGGTGTACGCCCAAGAAAGACAAGTGTGGCTTTGCTGTTCCATGGGTCAAATCTCTGTATTATCCTGCTTTTTTGCATTTTTTGCTGTAAAGAAAAACAGTAGTGTTTCCTGATTGTTCAGACACAAATAAATCTGTTGAAAATAGTATGGTGTAGGCCCGAGAAATACAAGTGTGGTTTTGCAGTTCCACGGGTCAAATCTCTGTATTATCCTGCAATTTTGCATTTTTTGCCGTAAAGAAAAACAGTAGTGTCTCCTGATTGTTCAGACACAAATATATCTGTAGAATATAGTCTGGTGTAGGCCCGAGAATTACAATGTGGTTTTGCAGTTCCATGCGTCAAATCTCTTTATTATCCTGCTTTTTTGCATTTTTTGCTGTAAAGAAAAACAGTAGTGTCTCCTGATTGTTCAGACACAAATATATCTGTTGAAAGTAGTCTGGTGTAGGCCCGAGAAATACAAGTGTGCTTTTGCAGTTCCACGGGTCAAATCTCTGTATTATCCTGCTTTTTTGCATTTTTTGCCCTAAACAAAAATAGTAGTGTCTCCTGATTGCTCAGACACAAATATATCTGTTTAAAATAGTCTGGTGTAGGCCCAAGAAATACAAGTGTGGCTTTGCAGTTCCATGGGTCACATTCTCTGTATTATCCTGCTTTTTTGCATTTTTTGCTGTAAAGAAAAACAGCAGCGTCTCCTGATTGTTCAGACACAAATATATCTGTTGAAAATAGTCTGGTGTAGGCCCGAGAAAAACAAGTGCGGTTTTGCAGTTCCACGGGTCAAATCTCTGTATTATCCTTCTTTTGGCATTTTTTGCAGTAAAGAAAAACAGTAGTGTCTCCTGATTGTTCAGACACAAATATATCTGTTGAAAATAGTCACTTGTAGGCCCGAGAAAAAAACTGTGGTTTTGCAGTTCCACGGGTCAAATCTCTCTATTATCCTGCTTTTTTGCATTTATTGCTGTAAACAAAAACACTAGTGTCTCCTGATGGTTCAGACACAAATATATCTGTTGAAAATAGTCTGGTGTAGACCCGAGAAATACAAGTGTGGTTTTGCAGTTCCACGGGTCAAATCTTTCTATTATCCTGCTTTTTTGCATTTATTGCTGTAAAGAAAAACAGTAGTGTCTCCTGATTGTTCAGACACAAATATATTTGTTGAAAATAGTCTGGTGTAGGCCCGAGAAATACAAGTGCGGTTTTGCAGTTCCACGCGTCAAATCGCTGTACTATCCTGCTTTTTTGCATTTTTTGCCTTAAAGAAAAACAGTAGTGTCTCCTGATTGTTCAGACACAAATATATCTGTAGAATATAGTCTGGTGTAGGCCCGAGAATTTCAATGTGGCTTTGCTGTTCCATGGGTCAAATCTCTGTATTATCCTGCTTTTTTGCATTTTTTGCTGTAAAGAAAAACAGTAGTGTTTCCTGATTGTTCAGACACAAATAAATCTGTTGAAAATAGTCTGGTGTAGGCCCGAGAAATACAAGTGTGGTTTTGCAGTTCCACGGGTCAAATCTCTGTATTATCCTGCAATTTTGCATTTTTTGCCGTAAAGAAAAACAGTAGTGTCTCCTGATTGTTCAGACACAAAAATATCTGTAGAATATAGTCTGGTGTAGGCCCGAGAATTACAATGTGGTTTTGCAGTTCCATGCGTCAAATCTCTTTATTATCCTGCTTTTTTGCATTTTTTGCTGTAAAGAAAAACAGTAGTGTCTCCTGATTGTTCAGACACAAATATATCTGTTGAAAATTGTCTGGTGTAGGCCCGAGAAATACAAGTGTGCTTTTGCAGTTCCACGGGTCAAATCTCTGTATTATCCTGCTTTTTTGCATTTTTTGCCGTAAAGAAAAACAGTAGTGTCTCCTGATTGCTCAGACACAAATATATCTGTTTAAAATCGTCTGGTGTAGGCCCGAGAAATACAAGTGTGGTTTTGCAGTTCCACGGGTCAAATCTCTGTATTATCCTGCTTTTTTGCTGTAAAGAAAAACAGTAGTGTCTCCTGATTGCTCAGACACAAATAAATCTGTTGAAAATAGTCTGGTGTAGGCCTCTGAAATACAAGTGTGGTTTTGCAGTTCCACGGGTCAAATCTCTGTATTATCCTGCTTTTTTGTATTTTTTTGCTGTAAAGAAAAACAGTAGTGTCTCCTGATTGTTCAGACACAAATATGTTTATAGAAATTAGTCTGGTGTAGGCCCAAGAAATACAAGTGTGGCTTTGCAGTTCCATGGGTAACATCTCTGTATTATCCTGCTTTTTTGCATTTTTTGCTGTAAAGAAAAACAGTAGTGTATCCTGATTGTTAAGACACAAATATATCTGTTGAAAATAGTCTGGTGTAGGCCAGATTACTAGAACTGTGGTTTTGCAGTTCCACAGGTCAAATCTCTGTATTTAACTTCTTTTGGCAGTTTTTGCAGTAAAGAAAAACAGTAGTGTCTCCTGATTGTTCAGACACAAATATATCTGTTGAAAATAGTCTGGTGTAGGCCCGAGAAATACTAGTGTGCTTTTGCAGTTCCACGGGTCAAATATCTGTAATATCCTGATTTTTTGCATTTTTTGCCATAAAGAAAAACAGTAGTGTTTCCTGATTGTTCAGACACAAATATATCTGTTGAAAATAGTCTGGTGTAGGCCCGAGAAATACAAGTGTGGTTTTGCAGTTCCACGGGTCAAATATCTGTATTATCCTGCTTTTTTGCATTTTTTGCTGTAAAGAAAAACAGTAGTGTCTCCTAATTGTTCAGACACATATATATCTGTTGAAAAAAGTCTGGAGTAGGCCCAAGAAAGATAAGTGTGGCTTTGCAGTTCCATGGGTCAAATCTCTGTATTATCCTGCTTTTTTGCATTTTTTTTCTGTAAAGAAAAACAGTAGTGTCTCCTGATTGTTCAGACACAAATATATCTGTTGAAAATAGTCTGGTGTAGTCCCGAGAAATACAAGTGTGGTTTTGCAGTTCCATGGGTCAAATCTCTGTATTATCCTGCTTTTTTTTCAATTTTTGCTGTAAAGAAAAACAGTAGTGTCTCCTAATTGTTGAGACACAAATATATTTGTTGAAAATAGTTTGGTGTAGGCCAGATTACCAGAACTGTGGTTTTGCAGTTCCACAGGTCAAATCTCTGTATTATCTCTCTTTTGGCATTTTTTGCCGTAAAGAAAAACAGTAGTGTCTCCTGATTGTTCAGACACAAATATATCTGTTGAAAATAGTCTGGTGTAGGCCCGAGAAATACAAGTGTGTTTTTGCAGTTCCACGGGTCAAATCTCTGTATTATCCTTCTTTTTTGCATTTTTTGCTGTAAAGAAAAACAGTATTGTCTCCTGATTGTTCAGACACAAATATATCTCTGGAAAATAGTCTGGTGTAGGACCAAGAAAGACAAGTGTGGGTTTGCAGTTTCATGGGTCAAATCTCTGTATTATCCTGCTTTTTTGCATTTTTTGCCTTAAAGAAAAACAGTAGTGTCTCCTGATTGTTCAGACACAAATATATCTGTAGAATATAGTCTGGTGTAGGCCCGAGAATTACAATGTGGTTTTGCAGTTCCATGCGTCAAATCTCTTTATTATCCTGCTTTTTTGCATTTTTTGCTGTAAAGAAAAACAGTAGTGTCTCCTGATTGTTCAGACACAAATATATCTGTTGAAAATAGTTTGGTGTAGGCCCGAGAAATACAAGTGTGGTTTTGCAGTTCCACGGGTCAAATCTCTGTATTATCCTGCTTTTTTGCATTTTTTGCCGTAAAGAAAAACAGTAGTGTCTCCTGATTGCTCAGACACAAATATATCTGTTTAAAATAGTCTGGTGTAGGCCCGAGAAATACAAGTGTGGTTTTGCAGTTCCACGGGTCAAATCTCTGTATTATCCTGCTTTTTTGCTGTAAAGAAAAACAGTAGTGTCTCCTGATTGCTCAGACACAAATATATCTGTTGAAAATAGTCTGGTGTAGGCCTGTGAAATACAAGTGTGGTTTTGCAGTTCCACGGGTCAAATCTCTGTATTATCCTGCTTTTTTGTATTTTTTGCTGTAAAGAAAAACAGTAGTGTCTCCTGATTGTTCAGACACAAATATATTTGTGGAAATTAGTCTGGTGTAGGCCCAAGAAATACAAGTGTGGCTTTGCAGTTCCATGGGTCACATCTCTGTATTATCCTGCTTTTTTGCATTTTTTGCTGTAAAGAAAAACAGTAGTGTATCCTGATTGTTAAGACAAAAATATATCTGTTGACAATAGTCTGGTGTAGGCCAGATTACTAGAACTGTGGTTTTGCAGTTCCACAGGTCAAATCTCTGTATTTAACTTCTTTTGGCAGTTTTTGCAGTAAAGAAAAACAGTAGTGTCTCCTGATTGTTCAGACACAAATATATCTGTTGAAAATAGTCTGGTGTAGGCCTCAGAAATACAAGCGTGGTTTTGCAATTCCACGGGTCAAATCTCTGTATTATCCTGTTTTTTTGCATTTTTTGCCGTAAAGAAAAACAGTAGTGTCTCCTGATTGTTCAGACACAAATATATTTGTTGAAAATAGTCTGGTGTAGGCCCGAGAAATACAAGCATGCTTTTGCAGTTACACGGGTCAAATCTCTGTATTATCCTGCTTTTTTGTATTTTTTGCTGTAAAGAAAAACAGTAGTGTCTCCTGATTGTTCAGACACAAATATATCTGTTGAAAATAGTCTGGTGTAGGCCTCAGAAATACAAGTGTGGTTTTGCAGTTCCACGGGTCAAATCTCTCTATTATCCTGTTTTTTGCATTTATTGCTGTAAAGAAAAACAGTAGTGTCTCCTGAATTTTCAGACTCAAATATATCTGTTGAAAATAGTCTGGTGTAGGCCCGAGAAATACAAGTGTGGTTTTGCAGTTCCACGGGTCAAATCTCTGCATTATCCTGCTTTTTTGCATTTTTTTGCCGTAAAGAAAAACAGTAGTGTCTCCTGAATTTTCAGACTCAAATATATCTATTGAAAATAGTCTGGTGTAGGCCCGAGAAATACAAGTGTGGTTTTGCAGTTCCACGGGTCAAATCTCTGCATTATCCTGCTTTTATTGCTGTAAAGAAAAACAGTAGTGTCTCCTGATTGTTCAGACACAAATATATCTTTTGAAAATAGTCTGGTGTAGGACAGATTACTGGAACTGTGGTTTTGCAGTTCCACAGGTCAAATCTCTGTATTATCCTTCTTTTGCCATTTTTTGCAGTAAAGAAAAACAGTAGTGTCTCCTGATTGTTCAGACACAAATACATCTGTTGAAAATAGTCTGGTGTAGGCCTGAGAAATAGAAGTGTGGTTTTGCAGCTCCACGGGTCATATCTCTGTATTATCCTGCTTTTTTGCATTTTTTGCTGTAAAGAAAAACAGTAGTGTCTCCTGATTGTTCAGACACAAATATATCTGTTGAAAATAGCCTGGTGTAGGCCCATGAATTAGAAGTGTGGTTTTGCAGTTCCACGCGTCAAATCTCTGTATTATTCTGTTTTTTGCATTTTTTGCTGTAAAGAAAAACAGTAGTGTCTCCTGATTGTTCAGACACAAATATATCTGTTGAAAATAGTCTGGTGTAGGCCCGAGAAATACAGTCGTGCTTTTGCAGTTCCATGGGTCAAATCTCTGTATTATCCTACTTTTTTGTATTTTTTGCTGTAAAGAAAAACAGTAGTGTCTCCTGATTGTTTAGACACAAATATATCTGTGGAAAATAGTCTGGTGTAGTCCCAAGAAAGACAAGTGTGGCTTTGCAGTCCACGGGTCAAATCTCCCTTATTATTCTTCTTTTTTGCATTTTTTGCTGTAAAGAAAAACAGTATTGTCTCCTGATTGTTCAGACACAAATATATCTGTTGAAAATAGTCTGGTGTAGGCTCGAGAAATACAAGTGCGGTTTTGCAGTTCCACGGGTCAAATCTCTGTATTATCCTTCTTTTGGCATTTTTTGCAGTAAAGAAAAACAGTAGTGTCTCCTGATTGTTCAGACACAAATATATCTGTTGAAAATAGTCACTTGTAGGCCCGAGAAAAAAACTGTGGTTTTGCAGTTCCACGGGTCAAATCTCTCTATTATCCTGCTTTTTTGCATTTATTGCTGTAAACAAAAACACTAGTGTCTCCTGATTGTTCAGACACAAATATATCTGTTGAAAATAGTCTGGTGTAGGCCCGAGAAATACAAGTGTGGTTTTGCAGTTCCACGGGTCAAATCTCTCTATTATCCTGCTTTTTTGCATTTATTGCTGTAAAGAAAAACAGTAGTGTCTCCTGATTGTTCAGACACAAATATATCTGTTGAAAATAGTCTGGTGTAGGCCCGAGAAATACAAGTGCGGTTTTGCAGTTCCACGGGTCAAATCGCTGTATTATCCTGCTTTTTTGCATTTTTTGCCTTAAAGAAAAACAGTAGTGTCTCCTGATTGTTCAGACACAAATATATCTGTAGAATATAGTCTGGTGTAGGCCCGAGAATTTCAATGTGGTTTTGCAGTTCCATGCGTCAAATCTCTTTATTATCCTGCTTTTTTGCATTTTTTGCTGTAAAGAAAAACAGTAGTGTCTCCTGATTGTTCACACAAATATATCTGTTGAAAATAGTCTGGTGTAGGCCCGAGAAATACAAGTGTGGTTTTGCAGTTCCACGGGTCAAATCTCTGTATTATCCTGCTTTTTTGCATTTTTTGCCGTAAAGAAAAACAGTAGTGTCTCCTGATTGCTCAGACACAAATATATCTGTTGAAAATAGTCTGGTGTAGGCCCGAGAAATACAAGTGTGGTTTTGCAGTTCCACGGGTCAAATCTCTGTATTATCCTGCTTTTTTGTATTTTTTGCTGTAAAGAAAAACAGTAGTGTCTCCTGATTGTTCAGACACAAATATATTTGTGGAAATTAGTCTGGTGTAGGCCCAAGAAATACAAGTGTGGTTTTGCAGTTCCATGGGTCACATCTCTGTATTATCCTGCTTTTTTGCATTTTTTGCTGTAAAGAAAAACAGTAGTGTATCCTGATTGTTAAGACACAAATATATCTGTTGACAATAGTCTGGTGTAGGCCAGATTACTAGAACTGTGGTTTTGCAGTTCCACAGGTCAAATCTCTGTATTTAACTTCTTTTGGCAGTTTTTGCAGTAAAGAAAAACAGTAGTGTCTCCTGATTGTTCAGACACAAATATATCTGTTGAAAATAGTCTGGTGTAGGCCTCAGAAATACAAGTGTGCTTTTGCAGTTCCACGGGTCAAATCTCTGTATTATCCTGCTTTTTTGCATTTTTTGCCGTAAAGAAAAACAGTAGTGTCTCCTGATTGTTCAGACACAAATATATCTGTTGAAAATAGTCTGGTGTAGGCCTCAGAAATACAAGTGTGGTTTTGCAGTTCCACGGGTCAAATCTCTGTATTATCCTGCTTTTTTGCTGTAAAGAAAAACAGTAGTGTCTCCTGATTGTTCAGACACAAATATATCTGTTGAAAATAGTCTGGTGTAGGCCCGAGAAATACAAGTGTGGTTTTGTAGTTCCACGGGTCAAATATCTGTATTATCCTGATTTTTTGCATTTTTTGCCGTAAAGAAAAACAGTAGTGTTTCCTGATTGTTCAGACACAAATATATCTGTTGAAAATAGTCTGGTGTAGGCCCGAGAAATACAAGTGTGGTTTTGCAGTTCCACGGGTCAAATATCTGTATTATCCTGCTTTTTTGCATTTTTTGCTGTAAAGAAAAACAGTAGTGTCCCCTAATTGTTCAGACACATATATATCTGTTGAAAAAAGTCTGGTGTAGGCCCAAGAAAGACAAGTGTGGCTTTGCAGTTCCATGGGTCAAATCTCTGTATTATCCTGCTTTTTTACATTTTTTTTCTGTAAAGAAAAACAGTAGTGTCTCCTGATTGTTCAGACACAAATATATCTGTTGAAAATAGTCTGGTGTAGGCCCGAGAAATACAAGTCTGGTTTTGCAGTTCCATGGGTCAAATCTCTGTATTATCCTGCTTTTTTTTCAATTTTTGCTGTAAAGAAAAACAGTAGTGTCTCCTAATTGTTGAGACACAAATATATCTGTTGAAAATAGTTTGGTGTAGGCCAGATTACCAGAACTGTGGTTTTGCAGTTCCACAGGTCAAATCTCTGTATTTTCCCTCTTTTGGCATTTTTTGCCGTAAAGAAAAACAGTAGTGTCTCCTGATTGTTCAGACACAAATATATCTGTTGAAAATAGTCTGGTGTAGGCCCGAGAAATACAAGTGTGTTTTTGCAGTTCCACGGGTCAAATCTCTGTATTATCCTTCTTTTTTTGCATTTTTTGCTGTAAAGAAAAACAATATTGTCTCCTGATTGTTCAGAAACACATATATCTGTGGAAAATAGTCTGGTGTTGGACCAAGAAAGACAAGTGTGGGTTTGCAGTTCCATGGGTCAAATCTCTGTATTATCCTGCTTTTTTGCATTTTTTGCTGTAAAGCAAAACAGTAGTGTTTCCTGATTGTTCAGACACAAATAAATCTGTTGAAAATAGTCTGGTTGAGGCCCTAGAAATACAAGTGTGGTTTTGCAGTTCCACGGGTCAAATCTCTGTATTATCCTGCATTTTTGCATTTTTTGCCGTAAAGAAAATCAGTAGTGTCTCCTGATTGTTCAGACACAAATATATCTGTTGAAAATAGTCTGGTGTAGTCCTGAGAAATACAAGTGTGGTTTTGCATTTCCACGGGTCAAATTTCTGTATTATCCTGCTTTTGTTGCATTTTTTGCCGTAAAGAAAAACAGTAGTGTCTCTTGATTGTTCAGACACAAATATATCTGTTGAAAATAGTCTGGTGTAGGCCCGAGAATTACAAGTGTGGTTTTGCAGTTCCACGGGTCAAATCTCTGTATTATCCTGCTTTTTTGCATTTTTTGTTGTAAAGAAAAACAGTAGTGTCTCCTGATTGTTCAGACACAAATATATTTGTTGAAAATAGTCTGGTGTAGGCTCGAGAAATACAAGCATGCTTTTGCAGTTACACGGGTCAAATCTCTGTATTATCCTGCTTTTTTGTATTTTTTGCTGTAAAGAAAAACAGTAGTGTCTCCTGATTGTTCAGACACAAAATATATCTGTTGAAAACAGTCTGGTGTAGGCCTCAGAAATACAAGTGTGGTTTTGCAGTTCCATGGGTCAAATCTCTCTATTATCCTGTTTTTTGCATTTATTGCTGTAAAGAAAAACAGTAGTGTCTCCTGATTGTTCAGACACAAATATATCTGTTGAAAATAGTCTGGTGTAGGCCCGAGAAATACCAGTGTGGTTTTGCAGTTCCACGGGTCAAATCTCTCTATTATCCTGCTTTTTTTGCATTTATTGCTGTAAAGAAAAACAGTAGTGTCTCCTGATTGTTCAGACACAAATATATCTGTTGAAAATAGTCCGGTGTAGGCCCGAGAAATACAAGTGTGGTTTTGCAGTTCCACGGGTCAAATCTCTGTATTATCCTGCTTGTTTGCATTTTTTGCTGTAAAGAAAAACAGTAGTGTCTCATGATTGTTCAGAGACAAATATATCTGTGGAAAATAGTCTGGTGTAGGCCCAAGAAAGACAAGTGTGGCTTTGCAGTACCATGGGTCAAATCTCTGTATTATCCTGATTTTTTGCATTTTTTGCCGTAAAGAAAAACAGTAGTGCCTCCTGGTTGTTCAGAAACAAATATATCTGTTGAAAATAGTCTGGTGTAGGCCAGATTACTAGAACTGTGGTTTTGCAGTTTCACAGGTCAAATCTTTGTATTATCCTTCTTTTGGCATTTTTTGCTGTAAAGAAAAACAGTAGTGTCTCCTGATTGTTCAGACACAAATATATCTGTTGAACATAGTCTGGTATAGGCCCGAGAAAAAAAGTGTGGTTTTGCAGTTCCATGTGTCAAGTCTCTGTATTATCCTGCTTTTTTGCATTTTTTGCCGTAAAGAAAAACAGTAGTGTCTCCTGATTTTTCAGACTCAAATATATCTATTGAAAATAGTCTGGTGTAGGCCCGAGAAATACAAGTGTGGTTTTGCAGTTCCACGGGTGAAATCTCTGCATTATCCTGCTTTTTTTGCTGTAAAGAAAAACAGTAGTGTCTCCTGATTGTTCAGACACAAATATATCTGTTGAAAATAGTCTGGTGTAGGCCAGATTACTAGAACTGTGGTTTTGAAGTTTCATGGGTCAAATCTCTGTATTATCATTCTCTTGGCATTTTTTGCAGTAAAGAAAACAGTAGTGTCTCCTGATTGTTCAGACACAAATATATCTGTTGAAAATAGTCTGGTGTAGGTCCGAGAAATACAAGTGTGGTTTTGCAGTTCCACTGGTCAAATCTATGCATTATCCTGCTGTTTTGCATTTTTTGCTGTAAAGAAAAACAGTAGTGTCTCCTGATTGTTCAGACACAAATATATGTGTTGAAAATAGTCTGGTGTAGGCCCATGAATTACAAGTGTGGTTTTGCAGTTTCACGCGTCAAATCTCTGTATTATCCTGCTTTTTTGCTGTAAAGAAAAACAGTAGTGTCTCCTGATTGTTCAGACACAAATATATCTGTTGAAAATAGTCTGGTGTAGGCCCAAGAAATACAAGCGTGCTTTTGCAGTTCCACGGGTCAAATCTCTGTATTATTCTGCTTTTTTGCATTTTTTGCCGTAAAGAAAAACAGTAGTGTTTCCTGATTGGTCAGACACAAATATATCTGTTTAAAATAGTCTGGTGTAGGCCCGAGAAATACAAGTGTGGTTTTGCAGTTCCATGGGTCAAATCTCTGTATTATCCTGCATTTTTGCATTTTTTGCAGTAAAGAAAAACAGTAGTGTCTCCTGATTGTTCAGACAAAAATATATCTGTTTAAAATAGTCTGGTGTAGGCCCGAGAAATACAAGTGTGGTTTTGCAGTTCCACGCGTCAAATCTCTGTATTATCCTGCTTTTTTGCTATAAAGAAAAACAGTAGTGTTTCGTGATTGTTCAGACACAAATATATCTGTTGAAAATAGTCTGTTGTAGGCATCAGAAATACAAGTGTGGTTTTGCAGTTCCACGGGTCAAATCTCTGTATTATCCTGCTTTTTTGCATTTTTTGCCGTAAAGAAAAACAGTAGTGTCTCCTGATTGTTCAGACACAAATATATCTGTTGAAAATAGTCTGGTGTAGGCCTCAGAAATACAAGTGTGGTTTTGCAGTTCCACGGGTCAAATCTCTGTATTATCCTGCTTTTTTGCTGTAAAGAAAAACAGTAGTGTCTCCTGATTGTTCAGACACAAATATATCTGTTGAAAATAGTCTGGTGTAGGCCCGAGAAATACAAGTGTGGTTTTGTAGTTCCACGGGTCAAATATCTGTATTATCCTGATTTTTTGCATTTTTTGCCGTAAAGAAAAACAGTAGTGTTTCCTGATTGTTCAGACACAAATATATCTGTTGAAAATAGTCTGGTGTAGGCCCGAGAAATACAAGTGTGGTTTTGCAGTTCCACGGGTCAAATATCTGTATTATCCTGCTTTTTTGCATTTTTTGCTGTAAAGAAAAACAGTAGTGTCCCCTAATTGTTCAGACACATATATATCTGTTGAAAAAAGTCTGGTGTAGGCCCAAGAAAGACAAGTGTGGCTTTGCAGTTCCATGGGTCAAATCTCTGTATTATCCTGCTTTTTTACATTTTTTTTCTGTAAAGAAAAACAGTAGTGTCTCCTGATTGTTCAGACACAAATATATCTGTTGAAAATAGTCTGGTGTAGGCCCGAGAAATACAAGTCTGGTTTTGCAGTTCCATAGGTCAAATCTCTGTATTATCCTGCTTTTTTTTCAATTTTTGCTGTAAAGAAAAACAGTAGTGTCTCCTAATTGTTGAGACACAAATATATCTGTTGAAAATAGTTTGGTGTAGGCCAGATTACCAGAACTGTGGTTTTGCAGTTCCACAGGTCAAATCTCTGTATTTTCCCTCTTTTGGCATTTTTTGCCGTAAAGAAAAACAGTAGTGTCTCCTGATTGTTCAGACACAAATATATCTGTTGAAAATAGTCTGGTGTAGGCCCGAGAAATACAAGTGTGTTTTTGCAGTTCCACGGGTCAAATCTCTGTATTATCCTTCTTTTTTTGCATTTTTTGCTGTAAAGAAAAACAATATTGTCTCCTGATTGTTCAGAAACACATATATCTGTGGAAAATAGTCTGGTGTTGGACCAAGAAAGACAAGTGTGGGTTTGCAGTTCCATGGGTCAAATCTCTGTATTATCCTGCTTTTTTGCATTTTTTGCTGTAAAGCAAAACAGTAGTGTTTCCTGATTGTTCAGACACAAATAAATCTGTTGAAAATAGTCTGGTTGAGGCACTAGAAATACAAGTGTGGTTTTGCAGTTCCACGGGTCAAATCTCTGTATTATCCTGCATTTTTGCATTTTTTGCCGTAAAGAAAATCAGTAGTGTCTCCTGATTGTTCAGACACAAATATATCTGTTGAAAATAGTCTGGTGTAGTCCTGAGAAATACAAGTGTGGTTTTGCATTTCCACGGGTCAAATTTCTGTATTATCCTGCTTTTGTTGCATTTTTTGCCGTAAAGAAAAACAGTAGTGTCTCTTGATTGTTCAGACACAAATATATCTGTTGAAAATAGTCTGGTGTAGGCCCGAGAATTACAAGTGTGGTTTTGCAGTTCCACGGGTCAAATCTCTGTATTATCCTGCTTTTTTGCATTTTTTGTTGTAAAGAAAAACAGTAGTGTCTCCTGATTGTTCAGACACAAATATATTTGTTGAAAATAGTCTGGTGTAGGCTCGAGAAATACAAGCATGCTTTTGCAGTTACACGGGTCAAATCTCTGTATTATCCTGCTTTTTTGTATTTTTTGCTGTAAAGAAAAACAGTAGTGTCTCCTGATTGTTCAGACACAAAATATATCTGTTGAAAACAGTCTGGTGTAGGCCTCAGAAATACAAGTGTGGTTTTGCAGTTCCATGGGTCAAATCTCTCTATTATCCTGTTTTTTGCATTTATTGCTGTAAAGAAAAACAGTAGTGTCTCCTGATTGTTCAGACACAAATATATCTGTTGAAAATAGTCTGGTGTAGGCCCGAGAAATACCAGTGTGGTTTTGCAGTTCCACGGGTCAAATCTCTCTATTATCCTGCTTTTTTTGCATTTATTGCTGTAAAGAAAAACAGTAGTGTCTCCTGATTGTTCAGACACAAATATATCTGTTGAAAATAGTCCGGTGTAGGCCCGAGAAATACAAGTGTGGTTTTGCAGTTCCACGGGTCAAATCTCTGTATTATCCTGCTTGTTTGCATTTTTTGCTGTAAAGAAAAACAGTAGTGTCTCATGATTGTTCAGAGACAAATATATCTGTGGAAAATAGTCTGGTGTAGGCCCAAGAAAGACAAGTGTGGCTTTGCAGTACCATGGGTCAAATCTCTGTATTATCCTGATTTTTTGCATTTTTTGCCGTAAAGAAAAACAGTAGTGCCTCCTGGTTGTTCAGAAACAAATATATCTGTTGAAAATAGTCTGGTGTAGGCCAGATTACTAGAACTGTGGTTTTGCAGTTTCACAGGTCAAATCTTTGTATTATCCTTCTTTTGGCATTTTTTGCTGTAAAGAAAAACAGTAGTGTCTCCTGATTGTTCAGACACAAATATATCTGTTGAACATAGTCTGGTATAGGCCCGAGAAAAAAAGTGTGGTTTTGCAGTTCCATGTGTCAAGTCTCTGTATTATCCTGCTTTTTTGCATTTTTTGCCGTAAAGAAAAACAGTAGTGTCTCCTGATTTTTCAGACTCAAATATATCTATTGAAAATAGTCTGGTGTAGGCCCGAGAAATACAAGTGTGGTTTTGCAGTTCCACGGGTGAAATCTCTGCATTATCCTGCTTTTTTTGCTGTAAAGAAAAACAGTAGTGTCTCCTGATTGTTCAGACACAAATATATCTGTTGAAAATAGTCTGGTGTAGGCCAGATTACTAGAACTGTGGTTTTGAAGTTTCATGGGTCAAATCTCTGTATTATCATTCTCTTGGCATTTTTTGCAGTAAAGAAAACAGTAGTGTCTCCTGATTGTTCAGACACAAATATATCTGTTGAAAATAGTCTGGTGTAGGTCCGAGAAATACAAGTGTGGTTTTGCAGTTCCACTGGTCAAATCTATGCATTATCCTGCTGTTTTGCATTTTTTGCTGTAAAGAAAAACAGTAGTGTCTCCTGATTGTTCAGACACAAATATATGTGTTGAAAATAGTCTGGTGTAGGCCCATGAATTACAAGTGTGGTTTTGCAGTTTCACGCGTCAAATCTCTGTATTATCCTGCTTTTTTGCTGTAAAGAAAAACAGTAGTGTCTCCTGATTGTTCAGACACAAATATATCTGTTGAAAATAGTCTGGTGTAGGCCCAAGAAATACAAGCGTGCTTTTGCAGTTCCACGGGTCAAATCTCTGTATTATTCTGCTTTTTTGCATTTTTTGCCGTAAAGAAAAACAGTAGTGTTTCCTGATTGGTCAGACACAAATATATCTGTTTAAAATAGTCTGGTGTAGGCCCGAGAAATACAAGTGTGGTTTTGCAGTTCCATGGGTCAAATCTCTGTATTATCCTGCATTTTTGCATTTTTTGCAGTAAAGAAAAACAGTAGTGTCTCCTGATTGTTCAGACAAAAATATATCTGTTTAAAATAGTCTGGTGTAGGCCCGAGAAATACAAGTGTGGTTTTGCAGTTCCACGCGTCAAATCTCTGTATTATCCTGCTTTTTTGCTATAAAGAAAAACAGTAGTGTTTCGTGATTGTTCAGACACAAATATATCTGTTGAAAATAGTCTGTTGTAGGCATCAGAAATACAAGTGTGGTTTTGCAGTTCCACGGTTCAAATCTCTGTATTATCCTGCTTTTTGCATTTTTTGCTGTAAAGAAAAACAGTAGTGTTTCCTGATTGTTCAGACACAAATATATCTGTTGAAAATAGTCTGGTGTAGGCCCGAGAAATACAAGTGTGGTTTTGCAGTTCCACGGGTCAAATATCTGTATTATCCTGCTTTTTTGCATTTTTTGCTGTAAAGAAAAACAGTAGTGTCCCCTAATTGTTCAGATACATATATATCTGTTGAAAAAAGTCTGGTGTAGGCCCAAGAAAGACAAGTGTGGCTTTGCAGTTCCATGGGTCAAATCTCTGTATTATCCTGCTTTTTTGCATTTTTTGCTGTAAAGAAAAACAGTAGTTTCTCCTGATTGCTCAGACACAAATATATCTGTGGAAAATAGTCTGGTGTAGGCCCAAGAAAGACAAGTGTGGCTTTGCATTACCATGGGTCAAATCTCTGTATTATCCTGCTTTTTTGCCGTAAAGAAAAACAGTAGTGTCTCCTGATTGTTCAGACACAAATATATCTGTTGAAAATAGTCTGGTGTAGGGCCATGAATTACAAGTGTGGTTTTGCAGTTCCACGCGTCAAATCTCTGTATTATCCTGCTTTTTTGCATTTTTTGCTGTAAAGAAAAACAGTAGTGTCTCCTGATTGTTCAGACACAAATATATCTGTTGAAAATAGTCTGGTGTAGGCCCGAGAAATACAAGCGTGCTTTTGCAGTTCCACAGGTCAAATCTCTGTATTATCCTGCTTTTTTGCATTTTTTGCCGTAAAGAAAAACAGTAGTGTTTCCTGATTGCTCAGAAACACATATATCTGTGGAAAATAGTCTGGTGTTGGACCAAGAAAGACAAGTGTGGGTTTGCAGTTCCATGGGTCAAATCTCTGTATTATCCTGCTTTTTTGCATTTTTTGCTGTAAAGCAAAACAGTAGTGTTTCCTGATTGTTCAGACACAAATAAATCTGTTGAAAATAGTCTGGTTGAGGCCCTAGAAATACAAGTGTGGTTTTGCAGTTCCACGGGTCAAATCTCTGTATTATCCTGCATTTTTGCATTTTTTGCCGTAAAGAAAATCAGTAGTGTCTCCTGATTGTTCAGACACAAATATATCTGTTGAAAATAGTCTGGTGTAGTCCTGAGAAATACAAGTGTGGTTTTGCATTTCCACGGGTCAAATTTCTGTATTATCCTGCTTTTGTTGCATTTTTTGCCGTAAAGAAAAACAGTAGTGTCTCTTGATTGTTCAGACACAAATATATCTGTTGAAAATAGTCTGGTGTAGGCCCGAGAATTACAAGTGTGGTTTTGCAGTTCCACGGGTCAAATCTCTGTATTATCCTGCTTTTTTGCATTTTTTGTTGTAAAGAAAAACAGTAGTGTCTCCTGATTGTTCAGACACAAATATATTTGTTGAAAATAGTCTGGTGTAGGCTCGAGAAATACAAGCATGCTTTTGCAGTTACACGGGTCAAATCTCTGTATTATCCTGCTTTTTTGTATTTTTTGCTGTAAAGAAAAACAGTAGTGTCTCCTGATTGTTCAGACACAAAATATATCTGTTGAAAACAGTCTGGTGTAGGCCTCAGAAATACAAGTGTGGTTTTGCAGTTCCATGGGTCAAATCTCTCTATTATCCTGTTTTTTGCATTTATTGCTGTAAAGAAAAACAGTAGTGTCTCCTGATTGTTCAGACACAAATATATCTGTTGTAAATAGTCTGGTGTAGGCCCGAGAAATACCAGTGTGGTTTTGCAGTTCCACGGGTCAAATCTCTCTATTATCCTGCTTTTTTTGCATTTATTGCTGTAAAGAAAAACAGTAGTGTCTCCTGATTGTTCAGACACAAATATATCTGTTGAAAATAGTCCGGTGTAGGCCCGAGAAATACAAGTGTGGTTTTGCAGTTCCACGGGTCAAATCTCTGTATTATCCTGCTTGTTTGCATTTTTTGCTGTAAAGAAAAACAGTAGTGTCTCATGATTGTTCAGAGACAAATATATCTGTGGAAAATAGTCTGGTGTAGGCCCAAGAAAGACAAGTGTGGCTTTGCAGTACCATGGGTCAAATCTCTGTATTATCCTGATTTTTTGCATTTTTTGCCGTAAAGAAAAACAGTAGTGCCTCCTGGTTGTTCAGAAACAAATATATCTGTTGAAAATAGTCTGGTGTAGGCCAGATTACTAGAACTGTGGTTTTGCAGTTTCACAGGTCAAATCTTTGTATTATCCTTCTTTTGGCATTTTTTGCTGTAAAGAAAAACAGTAGTGTCTCCTGATTGTTCAGACACAAATATATCTGTTGAACATAGTCTGGTATAGGCCCGAGAAAAAAAGTGTGGTTTTGCAGTTCCATGTGTCAAGTCTCTGTATTATCCTGCTTTTTTGCATTTTTTGCCGTAAAGAAAAACAGTAGTGTCTCCTGATTTTTCAGACTCAAATATATCTATTGAAAATAGTCTGGTGTAGGCCCGAGAAATACAAGTGTGGTTTTGCAGTTCCACGGGTGAAATCTCTGCATTATCCTGCTTTTTTTGCTGTAAAGAAAAACAGTAGTGTCTCCTGATTGTTCAGACACAAATATATCTGTTGAAAATAGTCTGGTGTAGGCCAGATTACTAGAACTGTGGTTTTGAAGTTTCATGGGTCAAATCTCTGTATTATCATTCTCTTGGCATTTTTTGCAGTAAAGAAAACAGTAGTGTCTCCTGATTGTTCAGACACAAATATATCTGTTGAAAATAGTCTGGTGTAGGTCCGAGAAATACAAGTGTGGTTTTGCAGTTCCACTGGTCAAATCTATGCATTATCCTGCTGTTTTGCATTTTTTGCTGTAAAGAAAAACAGTAGTGTCTCCTGATTGTTCAGACACAAATATATGTGTTGAAAATAGTCTGGTGTAGGCCCATGAATTACAAGTGTGGTTTTGCAGTTTCACGCGTCAAATCTCTGTATTATCCTGCTTTTTTGCTGTAAAGAAAAACAGTAGTGTCTCCTGATTGTTCAGACACAAATATATCTGTTGAAAATAGTCTGGTGTAGGCCCAAGAAATACAAGCGTGCTTTTGCAGTTCCACGGGTCAAATCTCTGTATTATTCTGCTTTTTTGCATTTTTTGCCGTAAAGAAAAACAGTAGTGTTTCCTGATTGGTCAGACACAAATATATCTGTTTAAAATAGTCTGGTGTAGGCCCGAGAAATACAAGTGTGGTTTTGCAGTTCCATGGGTCAAATCTCTGTATTATCCTGCATTTTTGCATTTTTTGCAGTAAAGAAAAACAGTAGTGTCTCCTGATTGTTCAGACAAAAATATATCTGTTTAAAATAGTCTGGTGTAGGCCCGAGAAATACAAGTGTGGTTTTGCAGTTCCACGCGTCAAATCTCTGTATTATCCTGCTTTTTTGCTATAAAGAAAAACAGTAGTGTTTCGTGATTGTTCAGACACAAATATATCTGTTGAAAATAGTCTGTTGTAGGCATCAGAAATACAAGTGTGGTTTTGCAGTTCCACGGTTCAAATCTCTGTATTATCCTGCTTTTTGCATTTTTTGCTGTAAAGAAAAACAGTAGTGTTTCCTGATTGTTCAGACACAAATATATCTGTTGAAAATAGTCTGGTGTAGGCCCGAGAAATACAAGTGTGGTTTTGCAGTTCCACGGGTCAAATATCTGTATTATCCTGCTTTTTTGCATTTTTTGCTGTAAAGAAAAACAGTAGTGTCCCCTAATTGTTCAGACACATATATATCTGTTGAAAAAAGTCTGGTGTAGGCCCAAGAAAGACAAGTGTGGCTTTGCAGTTCCATGGGTCAAATCTCTGTATTATCCTGCTTTTTTGCATTTTTTGCTGTAAAGAAAAACAGTAGTTTCTCCTGATTGCTCAGACACAAATATATCTGTGGAAAATAGTCTGGTGTAGGCCCAAGAAAGACAAGTGTGGCTTTGCATTACCATGGGTCAAATCTCTGTATTATCCTGCTTTTTTGCCGTAAAGAAAAACAGTAGTGTCTCCTGATTGTTCAGACACAAATATATCTGTTGAAAATAGTCTGGTGTAGGGCCATGAATTACAAGTGTGGTTTTGCAGTTCCACGCGTCAAATCTCTGTATTATCCTGCTTTTTTGCATTTTTTGCTGTAAAGAAAAACAGTAGTGTCTCCTGATTGTTCAGACACAAATATATCTGTTGAAAATAGTCTGGTGTAGGCCCGAGAAATACAAGCGTGCTTTTGCAGTTCCACAGGTCAAATCTCTGTATTATCCTGCTTTTTTGCATTTTTTGCCGTAAAGAAAAACAGTAGTGTTTCCTGATTGCTCAGACACAAATATATCTGTTTAAAATAGTCTGGTGTAGGCCCGAGAAATACAAGTGTGGTTTTGCAGTTCCACTGGTCAAATCTCTGTATTATCCTGCTTTTTTGTATTTTTTGCTGTAAAGAAAAACAGTAGTGTCTCCTGATTGTTTAGACACAAATATATCTGTGGAAAATAGTCTGGTGTAGTCCCAAGAAAGACAAGTGTGGCTTTGCAGTTCCATGGGTCAAAACTCTGTATTATCCTGCTTTTTTGCATTTTTTGCTGTAAAGAAAAACAGTAGTGTTTCCTGATTGCACAGACACAAATATATCTGTTTAAAATAGTCTGGTGTAGGCCCGAGAAATACAAGTGTGGTTTTGCAGTTCCACGGTTCAAATCTCTGTATTATCCTGCATTTTTGCATTTTTCGCAGTAAAGAAAAACAGTAGTGTCTCCTGATTGCTCAGACACAAATATATCTGTTTAAAATAGTCTGGTGTAGGCCCGAGAAATACAAGTGTGGTTTTGCAGTTCCATACGTCAAATCTCTGTACTATCCCGCTTTTTTGCTGTAAAGAAAAACAGTAGTGTCTGCTGATTGTTCAGGCACAAATATATCTGTTGAAAATAGTCTGGTGTTTGACTCATAAATACAAGTGTGGCTTTGCAGTTCCACTGGTCAAATCTCTGTATTATCCTGCTTTTTTGCATTTTTTGCTGTAAAGAAAAACAGTAGTGTCTCCTGATTGTTCAGACACAAATATATCTGTTGAAAATAGTCTGGTGTAGGCCCAAGAAATACAAGCGTGCTTTTGCAGTTCCACGGGTCAAATCTCTGTATTATTCTGCTTTTTTGCATTTTTTGCCGTAAAGAAAAACAGTAGTGTTTCCTGATTGGTCAGACACAAATATATCTGTTTAAAATAGTCTGGTGTAGGCCCGAGAAATACAAGTGTGGTTTTGCAGTTCCATGGGTCAAATCTCTGTATTATCCTGCATTTTTGCATTTTTTGCAGTAAAGAAAAACAGTAGTGTCTCCTGATTGTTCAGACAAAAATATATCTGTTTAAAATAGTCTGGTGTAGGCCCGAGAAATACAAGTGTGGTTTTGCAGTTCCACGCGTCAAATCTCTGTATTATCCTGCTTTTTTGCTGTAAAGAAAAACAGTAGTGTTTCGTGATTGTTCAGACACAAATATATCTGTTGAAAATAGTCTGTTGTAGGCATCAGAAATACAAGTGTGGTTTTGCAGTTCCACGGTTCAAATCTCTGTATTATCCTGCTTTTTGCATTTTTTGCTGTAAAGAAAAACAGTAGTGTCTCCTGATTGTTCAGACCACAAATATATCTGTTGAAAATAGTCTGGTGTAGGCCCGAGAAATACAAGCGTGCTTTTGCAGTTCCACAGGTCAAATCTCTGTATTATCCTGCTTTTTTGCATTTTTTGCCCTAAAGAAAAACAGTAGTGTTTCCTGATTGCTCAGACACAAATATATCTGTTTAAAATAGTCTGGTGTAGGCCCGAGAAATACAAGTGGGGTTTTGCAGTTCCACGGGTCAAATCTCTGTATTATCCTGCTTTTTTGCATTTTTTGCTGTAAAGAAAAACAGTAGTTTCTCCTGATTGCTCAGACACAAATATATCTGTGGAAAATAGACTGGTGTAGGCCCAAGAAAGACAAGTGTGGCTTTGCAGTACCATGGGTCAAATCTCTGTATTATCCTGCTTTTTTGCCGTAAAGAAAAACAGTAGTGTCTCCTGATTGTTCAGACACAAATATATCTGTTGAAAATAGTCTGGTGTAGGCCCATGAATTACAAGTGTGGTTTTGCAGTTCCATGCGTCAAATCTCTGTATTATCCTGCTTTTTTGCATTTTTTGCTGTAAAGAAAAACAGTAGTGTCTCCTGATTGTTCAGACACAAATATATCTGTTGAAAATAGTCTGGTGTAGGCCCGAGAAATACAAGTGTGGTTTTGCAGTACCACGGGTCAAATCTCTGTATTATCCTGCTTTTTTGCATTTTTTGCTATAAAGAAAAACAGTAGTGTCTCTTGATTGCTCAGACACAAATATATCTGTTGAAAATAGTCTGGTGTAGGCCCGAGAAATACAAGTGTGGTTTTGCAGTTCCACGGGTCAAATCTCTGTATTATCCTGCTTTTTTGCATTTTTTGCTGTAAAGAAAAACAGTAGTGTCTCCTGATTGTTCAGACTCAAATATATCTGTGGAAAATAGTCTGGTGTAGGCCCAAGAAAGACAAGTGTGGCTTTGCAGTTCCATGGGTCAAATCTCTGTATTATTCTGCTTTTTTGCATGTTTTGCTGTAAAGAAAAACAGTAGTGTTTCCTGATTGATCAGACACAAATAAATCTTTTGAAAATAGTCTGGTGTTGGCCCGAGAAATACAAGTGTGGTTTTGCAGTTCCACGTGTGAAATCTCTTTATTATCCTGCTTTTTTGCATTTTTTGCTGTAAAGAAAAACAGTAGTGTCTCCTGATTGTTCAGACACAAATATATCTGTTGAAAATAGTCTGGTGTAGGCCCGAGAAATACAATTGTGGTTTTGCAGATCCAATGGTCAAATCTCTGTATTATCCTGCTTTTTTGCATTTATTGCCGTAAAGAAAAACAGTAGTGTCTCCTAATTGCTCAGACACAAATATATCTATTTAAAATAGTCTGGTGTAGGCCCGAGAAATACAAGTGTGGTTTTGCAGTTCCACGGGTCAAATCTCTGTATTATCCTGCTTTTTTTGCTGTAAAGAAAAACAGTAGTGTCTCCTGATTATTCAGACACAAATATATTTGTGGAAATTAGTCTGGTGTAGGCCCAAAAAATACAAGTGTGGCTTTGCATTTCCACGGGTCAAATCTCTGTATTATCCTGCTTTTTTGCATTTTTTGCTGTAAAGAAAAACAGTAGTGTCTCCTGATTATTCTGACACAAATATATCTGTTGAAAATAGTCTGGTGTAGGCCCGAGAAACACCATTGTGGATTTGCAGTACCACGGGTCAAATCTCTGCATTATCCTGCTTTTTTTGCATTTTTTGCTGTAAAGAAAAACAGTAGTGTCTCCTGATTGTTCAGACACAAATATATCTGTTGAAAATAGTCTGGTGTAGGCCAGATTGCTAGAACTGTGGTTTTGCAGTTTCACAGGTCAAATCTCTGTATTATCCTTCTTTTGGCATTTTTTGCTATAAAGAAAAACAGTAGTGTCTCTTGATTGCTCAGACACAAATATATCTGTTGAAAATAGTCTGGTGTAGGCCCGAGAAATACAAGTGTGGTTTTGCAGTTCCACGGGTCAAATCTCTGTATTATCCTGCTTTTTTGCATTTTTTGCTGTAAAGAAAAACAGTAGTGTCTCCTGATTGTTCAGACTCAAATATATCTGTGGAAAATAGTCTGGTGTAGGCCCAAGAAAGACAAGTGTGGCTTTGCAGTTCCATGGGTCAAATCTCTGTATTATTCTGCTTTTTTGCATGTTTTGCTGTAAAGAAAAACAGTAGTGTTTCCTGATTGATCAGACACAAATAAATCTTTTGAAAATAGTCTGGTGTTGGCCCGAGAAATACAAGTGTGGTTTTGCAGTTCCACGTGTGAAATCTCTTTATTATCCTGCTTTTTTGCATTTTTTGCTGTAAAGAAAAACAGTAGTGTCTCCTGATTGTTCAGACACAAATATATCTGTTGAAAATAGTCTGGTGTAGGCCCGAGAAATACAATTGTGGTTTTGCAGATCCAATGGTCAAATCTCTGTATTATCCTGCTTTTTTGCATTTATTGCCGTAAAGAAAAACAGTAGTGTCTCCTGATTGCTCAGACACAAATATATCTATTTAAAATAGTCTGGTGTAGGCCCGAGAAATACAAGTGTGGTTTTGCAGTTCCACGGGTCAAATCTCTGTATTATCCTGCTTTTTTTGCTGTAAAGAAAAACAGTAGTGTCTCCTGATTATTCAGACACAAATATATTTGTGGAAATTAGTCTGGTGTAGGCCCAAAAAATACAAGTGTGGCTTTGCATTTCCACGGGTCAAATCTCTGTATTATCCTGCTTTTTTGCATTTTTTGCTGTAAAGAAAAACAGTAGTGTCTCCTGATTATTCTGACACAAATATATCTGTTGAAAATAGTCTGGTGTAGGCCCGAGAAACACCATTGTGGATTTGCAGTACCACGGGTCAAATCTCTGCATTATCCTGCTTTTTTTGCATTTTTTGCTGTAAAGAAAAACAGTAGTGTCTCCTGATTGTTCAGACACAAATATATCTGTTGAAAATAGTCTGGTGTAGGCCAGATTGCTAGAACTGTGGTTTTGCAGTTTCACAGGTCAAATCTCTGTATTATCCTTCTTTTGGCATTTTTTGCAGTAAAGAAAAACAGTAGTGTCTCCTGATTGTTCAGACACAAATATATCTATTGAAAATAGTCTGGTGTAGGCCCGAGAAAAAAAGTGTGGTTTTGCAGTTCCGTGGGTCAAATCTCTGTATTATCCTGCTTTTTTGCATTTTTTGCTGTAAAGAAAAATAGTAGTGTCTCATGATTTTTCAGACACAAATATATCTGTTGAAAATAGTCTGGTGTAGGCCCGAGAAATACAAGTGTGGTTTTGCAGTTTCATGGGTCAAATCTCTGTATTATTCTGCTTTTTTGCATTTTTTGCTGTTAAGAAAAACAGTAGTGTCTCCTGATTGTTCAGACACAAATATATCTGTGGAAAATAGTCTGGTGTAGGCTCAAGAAAGACAAGTGTGGCTTTGCAGTTCCACGGGTCAAGTCTCTGTATTATCCTGCTTTTTTGCATTTTTTGCTGTAAAGAAAAACAGTAGTGTTTCCTTGATTGTTCAGACACAAATAAATCTGATGAAAATAGTCTGGTGTAGGCCCGAGAAATACAAGTGTGGTTTTGCAGTTCCACGGGACAAATCTCTGTATTATCCTGCTTTTTTGCATTTTTTGCTGTAAAGAAAAACAGTAGTGTCTCCTGATTATTCTGACACAAATATATCTGTTGAAAATAGTCTGGTGTAGGCCCGAGAAACACCATTGTGGATTTGCAGTACCACGGGTCAAATCTCTGCATTATCCTGCTTTTTTTGCATTTTTTGCCGTAAAGAAAAACAGTAGTGTCTCCTGATTGTTCAGACACAAATATATCTGTTGAAAATAGTCTGGTGTAGGCCAGATTGCTAGAACTGTTGTTTTGCAGTTTCACAGGTCAAATCTCGGTATTATCCTTCTTTTGGCATTTTTTGCAGTAAAGAAAAACAGTAGTGTCTCCTGATTGTTCAGACACAAATATATCTATTGAAAATAGTCTGGTGTAGGCCCGAGAAATACAAGTGTGGTTTTGCAGTTTCACGGGTCAAATCTCTGTATTATTCTGCTTTTTTGCATTTTTTGCTGTAAAGAAAAACAGTAGTGTCTCCTGATTGTTCAGACACAAATATATCTGTGGAAAATAGTCTGGTGTAGGCTCAAGAAAGACAAGTGTGGCTTTGCAGTTCCACGGGTCAAGTCTCTGTATTATCCTGCTTTTTTGCATTTTTTGCTGTAAAGAAAAACAGTAGTGTTTCCTTGATTGTTCAGACACAAATAAATCTGATGAAAATAGTCTGGTGTAGGCCCGAGAAATACAAGTGTGGTTTTGCAGTTCCACGGGACAAATCTCTGTATTATCCTGCTTTTTTGCATTTTTTGCTGTAAAGAAAAACAGTAGTGTATCCTGATTGTTCAGACACAAATATATCTGTTGAAAATAGTCTGGTGTAGGCCCGAGAAATACAAGTGTGGTTTTGCAGTTCCACAGGTCAAATCTCTGTTTTATCATGCATTTTTGCATTTTTGCTGTAAAGAAAAACAGTAGTGTCTCCTGATTGTTCAGACACAAATATATCTGTAGAAAATAGTCTGGTGTAATCCCGAAAAATACAAGAGTGGTTTTGCAGTACCACGGGTCAAATCTCTGTATTATCCTGCTTTTTTGCATTTTTTGCCGTAACGAAAAACAGTAGTGTCTCCTGATTGCTCAGACACAAATATATCTGTTTAAAATAGTGTGGTGTAGCCCCGAGAAATACAAGTGTGGTTTTGCAGTTCCACGGGTCAAATCTCTGTATTATCCTGCTTTTTTGCTGTAAAGAAAAACAGTAGTGTCTCCTGATTGTTCAGACACAAATTTATTTGTGGAAATTAGTCTGGTGTAGGCCCAAGAAATAGAAGTGTTGCTTTGCAGTTCCACGGCTCAAATCTCTGTATTATCCTGCTTTTTTTGCATTTTTTGCTGTAAAGAAAAACAGTAGTGTGTCCTGATTGTTCAGACACAAATATATCTGTTGAAAATAGTCTGGTGTAGGCCCGAGAAATACAAGTGTGGTTTTGCAGTTCCACGGTTCAAATCTCTGTATTATCCTGCTTTTTTGCTTTTTTTGCCTTAAGAAAAACAGCAGTGTCTCCTGATTTTTCAGACACAAATATATCTGTTGAAAATAGTCTGGTGTAAGCCCGAGAAATACAAGTGTGGTTTTGCAGTTCCACGGGTCAAATCTCTGTATTATCCTGCTTTTTTGCATTTTTTGCTGTAATGAAAAACAGTAGTGTCTCCTGATTGTTCAAACACAAATATATCTGTTGAAAATAGTCTGGTGTAGGCCTGAGAAATACAAGTGTGGTTTTGCAGTTCCACGGGTCAAATCTCTGCATTGTACTGATTTTTTGCATTTTTTGCTGTAAAGAAAAATACTGTCTCCTGATTGTTCAGACACAAATATATCTGTTGAAAATAGTCTGGTGTAGGCCAGATTACTAGAACTGTGGTTTTGCAGTTCCACTGGTCATATCTCTGTATTATCCTTCTTTTGGCATTTTTTGCAGTAAAGAAAAACAGTAGTGTCTCCTGATTCTTCAGACACAAATATGTCTGTTGAAAATAGTCTGGTGTAGGCCCGAGAAAAAATGTGTGGTTTTGTAGTTCCATGGGTCAAATCTCTGTATTATCCTGCTTTTTTGAATTTTTTGCCTTAAGAAAAACAGTAGTGTCTCCTGATTGTTCAGACACAAATATATCTGTTGAAAATAGTCTGGTGTAGGCCCGAGAAATACAATTTTGGATTTGCAGTACCACGGGTCAAATCTCTGCATTATCCTGCTTTTTTTGCATTTTTTGCTGTAAAGAAAAACAGTAGTGTCTCCTGATTGTTCAGACACAAATATGTCTGTTGAAAATAGTCTGGTGTAGGGCCGAGAAAAAAAGTGTGGTTTTACAGTTCCACGGGTCAAATCTCTGTATTATCCTGCTTTTTTGCATTTTTTGCTGTAAAGAAAAACAGTAGTGTCTCCTGATTGTTCAGACACAAATATATCTGTTGAAAATAGTCTGGTGTAGGCCCGAGAAATACAGTCGTGCTTTTGCAGTTCCATGGGTCAAATCTCTGTATTATCCTACTTTTTTGTATTTTTTGCTGTAAAGAAAAACAGTAGTGTCTCCTGATTGTTTAGACACAAATATATCTGTGGAAAATAGTCTGGTGTAGTCCCAAGAAAGACAAGTGTGGCTTTGCAGTCCACGGGTCAAATCTCCCTTATTATCCTGCTTTTTTGCATTTTTTGCTGTAAAGAAAAACAGTATTGTCTCCTGATTGTTCAGACACAAATATATCTGTTGAAAATAGTCTTGTGTAGGCCCGAGAAATACAAGTGTGGTTTTGCAGTTCCACGGGTCAAATCTCTGTATTATCCTGCTTTTTTGCTGTAAAGAATAACAGTAGTGTCTCCTGATTGTTCAGTCACAAATATATCTGTTGAAAATAGTCTGGTGTAGGCCAGAATACTAGAACTGTGGTTTTGCAGTTCCACGTGTCAAATCTCTGTATTATCCTTTTTTTGGCATTTTTTGCAGTAAAGTAAAACAGTAGTGTCTCCTGATTGTTCAGACACAAATATATCTGTTGAAAATAGTCTGGTGTAGGCCCAAGAAAAATAGCGTGGTTTTGCAGTTCCATGGGTCAAATCTCTGTATTATCCTGCTTTTTTGCATTTTTGCCGTAAAAAAAAACAGTAGTGTCTCCTGATTGTTCAGACACAAATATGTCTATAGAAAATAGTCTGGTGTAGGCCAGATTACTAGAACTGTGGTTTTGCAGTTTCACAGGTCAAATCTTTGTATTATCATTCTTTTGGCATTTTTTGCCGTAAAGAAAAACAGTAGTGTCTCCTGATTGTTCAGACACAAATATATCTGTTGAACATAGTCTGGTATAGGCCCGAGAAAAAAAGTGTGGTTTTGCAGTTCCATGTGTCAAGTCTCTGTATTATCCTGCTTTTTTGCATTTTTTGCCGTAAAGAAAAACAGTAGTGTCTCCTGATTTTTCAGACTCAAATATATCTATTGAAAATAGTCTGGTGTAGGCCCGAGAAATACAAGTGTGGTTTTGCAGTTCCACGGGTCAAATCTCTGCATTATCCTGCTTTTTTTGCTGTAAAGAAAAACAGTAGTGTCTCCTGATTGTTCAGACACACATATATCTTTTGAAAATAGTCTGGTGTAGGACAGATTACTGGAACTGTGGTTTTGCAGTTCCACAGGTCAAATCTCTGTATTATCCTTCTTTTGCCATTTTTTGCAGTAAAGAAAAACAGTAGTGTCTCCTGATTGTTCAAACACAAATATATCTGTTGAAAATAGTCTGGTGTAGGCCCGAGAAAAAAAGTGTGATTTTGCAGTTCCATAGGTCAAATCTCTGTATTATCCTGCTTTTTTGCATTTTTTGTCTTAAAGAAAAACATTAGTGTCTCCTGATTGTACAGACACAAATATATCTGTTGAAAATAGTCTGGTGTAGGCCCGAGAAATACAAGTGTGGTTTTGCAGTACCACGGGTCAAATCTCTGTATTATCCTGCTTTTTTGCATTTTTTGCTATAAAGAAAAACAGTAGTGTCTCTTGATTGCTCAGACACAAATATATCTGTTGAAAATAGTCTGGTGTAGGCCCGAGAAATACAAGTGTGGTTTTGCAGTTCCACGGGTCAAATCTCTGTATTATCCTGCTTTTTTGCATTTTTTGCTGTAAAGAAAAACAGTAGTGTCTCCTGATTGTTCAGACTCAAATATATCTGTGGAAAATAGTCTGGTGTAGGCCCAAGAAAGACAAGTGTGGCTTTGCAGTTCCATGGGTCAAATCTCTGTATTATTCTGCTTTTTTGCATGTTTTGCTGTAAAGAAAAACAGTAGTGTTTCCTGATTGATCAGACACAAATAAATCTTTTGAAAATAGTCTGGTGTTGGCCCGAGAAATACAAGTGTGGTTTTGCAGTTCCACGTGTGAAATCTCTTTATTATCCTGCTTTTTTGCATTTTTTGCTGTAAAGAAAAACAGTAGTGTCTCCTGATTGTTCAGACACAAATATATCTGTTGAAAATAGTCTGGTGTAGGCCCGAGAAATACAATTGTGGTTTTGCAGATCCAATGGTCAAATCTCTGTATTATCCTGCTTTTTTGCATTTATTGCCGTAAAGAAAAACAGTAGTGTCTCCTGATTGCTCAGACACAAATATATCTGTTTAAAATAGTCTGGTGTAGGCCCGAGAAATACAAGTGTGGTTTTGCAGTTCCACGGGTCAAATCTCTGTATTATCCTGCTTTTTTTGCTGTAAAGAAAAACAGTAGTGTCTCCTGATTATTCAGACACAAATATATTTGTGGAAATTAGTCTGGTGTAGGCCCAAAAAATACAAGTGTGGCTTTGCATTTCCACGGGTCAAATCTCTGTATTATCCTGCTTTTTTGCATTTTTTGCTGTAAAGAAAAACAGTAGTGTCTCCTGATTATTCTGACACAAATATATCTGTTGAAAATAGTCTGGTGTAGGCCCGAGAAACACCATTGTGGATTTGCAGTACCACGGGTCAAATCTCTGCATTATCCTGCTTTTTTTGCATTTTTTGCTGTAAAGAAAAACAGTAGTGTCTCCTGATTGTTCAGACACAAATATATCTGTTGAAAATAGTCTGGTGTAGGCCAGATTGCTAGAACTGTGGTTTTGCAGTTTCACAGGTCAAATCTCTGTATTATCCTTCTTTTGGCATTTTTTGCAGTAAAGAAAAACAGTAGTGTCTCCTGATTGTTCAGACACAAATATATCTATTGAAAATAGTCTGGTGTAGGCCCGAGAAAAAAAGTGTGGTTTTGCAGTTCCGTGGGTCAAATCTCTGTATTATCCTGCTTTTTTGCATTTTTTGCTGTAAAGAAAAATAGTAGTGTCTCATGATTTTTCAGACACAAATATATCTGTTGAAAATAGTCTGGTGTAGGCCCGAGAAATACAAGTGTGGTTTTGCAGTTTCATGGGTCAAATCTCTGTATTATTCTGCTTTTTTGCATTTTTTGCTGTTAAGAAAAACAGTAGTGTCTCCTGATTGTTCAGACACAAATATATCTGTGGAAAATAGTCTGGTGTAGGCTCAAGAAAGACAAGTGTGGCTTTGCAGTTCCACGGGTCAAGTCTCTGTATTATCCTGCTTTTTTGCATTTTTTGCTGTAAAGAAAAACAGTAGTGTTTCCTTGATTGTTCAGACACAAATAAATCTGATGAAAATAGTCTGGTGTAGGCCCGAGAAATACAAGTGTGGTTTTGCAGTTCCACGGGACAAATCT
Source organism: Phyllobates terribilis (assembly GCF_046119375.1). Taxonomy (NCBI): domain Eukaryota; kingdom Metazoa; phylum Chordata; class Amphibia; order Anura; family Dendrobatidae; genus Phyllobates; species Phyllobates terribilis. Next base: position 100,280,409 of record NW_027362767.1, read on the forward strand.
CTGTATTATCCTGCTTTTTTGCATTTTTTGCTGTAAAGAAAAACAGTAGTGTCTCCTGATTATTCTGACAAAAATATATCTGTTGAAAATAGTCTGGTGTAGGCCCGAGAAACACCATTGTGGATTTGCAGTACCACGGGTCAAATCTCTGCATTATCCTGCTTTTTTTGCATTTTTTGCCGTAAAGAAAAACAGTAGTGTCTCCTGATTGTTCAGACACAAATATATCTGTTGAAAATAGTCTGGTGTAGGCCAGATTGCTAGAACTGTGGTTTTGCAGTTTCACAGGTCAAATCTCGGTATTATCCTTCTTTTGGCATTTTTTGCAGTAAAGAAAAACAGTAGTGTCTCCTGATTGTTCAGACACAAATATATCTATTGAAAATAGTGTGGTGTAGGCCCGAGAAAAAAAGTGTGGTTTTGCAGTTCCGTGGGTCAAATCTCTGTATTATCCTGCTTTTTTGCATTTTTTGCTGTAAAGAAAAACAGTAGTGTCTCATGATTTTTCAGACACAAATATATCTGTTGAAAATAGTCTGGTGTAGGACCGAGAAATACAAGTGTGGTTTTGCAGTTTCACGGGTCAAATCTCTGTATTATTCTGCTTTTTTGCATTTTTTGCTGTAAAGAAAAACAGTAGTGTCTCCTGATTGTTCAGACACAAATATATCTGTGGAAAATAGTCTGGTGTAGGCTCAAGAAAGACAAGTGTGGCTTTGCAGTTCCACGGGTCAAGTCTCTGTATTATCCTGCTTTTTTGCATTTTTTGCTGTAAAGAAAAACAGTAGTGTTTCCTTGATTGTTCAGACACAAATAAATCTGATGAAAATAGTCTGGTGTAGGCCCGAGAAATACAAGTGTGGTTTTGCAGTTCCACGGGACAAATCTCTGTAATATCCTGCTTTTTTGCATTTTTTGCTGTAAAGAAAAACAGTAGTGTATCCTGATTGTTCAGACACAAATATATCTGTTGAAAATAGTCTGGTGTAGGCCCGAGAAATACAAGTGTGGTTTTGCAGTTCCACAGGTCAAATCTCTGTTTTATCATGCATTTTTGCATTTTTGCTGTAAAGAAAAACAGTAGTGTCTCCTGATTGTTCAGACACAAATATATCTGTAGAAAATAGTCTGGTGTAATCCCGAAAAATACAAGAGTGGTTTTGCAGTACCACGGGTCAAATCTCTGTATTATCCTGCTTTTTTGCATTTTTTGCCGTAACGAAAAACAGTAGTGTCTCCTGATTGCTCAGACACAAATATATCTGTTTAAAATAGTGTGGTGTAGCCCCGAGAAATACAAGTGTGGTTTTGCAGTTCCACGGGTCAAATCTCTGTATTATCCTGCTTTTTTGCTGTAAAGAAAAACAGTAGTGTCTCCTGATTGTTCAGACACAAATTTATTTGTGGAAATTAGTCTGGTGTAGGCCCAAGAAATAGAAGTGTTGCTTTGCAGTTCCACGGCTCAAATCTCTGTATTATCCTGCTTTTTTGCATTTTTTGCTGTAAAGAAAAACAGTAGTGTGTCCTGATTGTTCAGACACAAATATATCTGTTGAAAATAGTCTGGTGTAGGCCCGAGAAATACAAGTGTGGTTTTGCAGTTCCACGGTTCAAATCTCTGTATTATCCTGCTTTTTTGCTTTTTTTGCCTTAAGAAAAACAGCAGTGTCTCCTGATTTTTCAGACACAAATATATCTGTTGAAAATAGTCTGGTGTAAGCCCGAGAAATACAAGTGTGGTTTTGCAGTTCCACGGGTCAAATCTCTGTATTATCCTGCTTTTTTGCATTTTTTGCTGTAATGAAAAACAGTAGTGTCTCCTGATTGTTCAAACACAAATATATCTGTTGAAAATAGTCTGGTGTAGGCCTGAGAAATACAAGTGTGGTTTTGCAGTTCCACGGGTCAAATCTCTGCATTGTACTGATTTTTTGCATTTTTTGCTGTAAAGAAAAATACTGTCTCCTGATTGTTCAGACACAAATATATCTGTTGAAAATAGTCTGGTGTAGGCCAGATTACTAGAACTGTGGTTTTGCAGTTCCACTGGTCATATCTCTGTATTATCCTTCTTTTGGCATTTTTTGCAGTAAAGAAAAACAGTAGTGTCTCCTGATTCTTCAGACACAAATATGTCTGTTGAAAATAGTCTGGTGTAGGCCCGAGAAAAAATGTGTGGTTTTGTAGTTCCATGGGTCAAATCTCTGTATTATCCTGCTTTTTTGAATTTTTTGCCTTAAGAAAAACAGTAGTGTCTCCTGATTGTTCAGACACAAATATATCTGTTGAAAATAGTCTGGTGTAGGCCCGAGAAATACAATTTTGGATTTGCAGTACCACGGGTCAAATCTCTGCATTATCCTGCTTTTTTTGCATTTTTTGCTGTAAAGAAAAACAGTAGTGTCTCCTGATTGTTCAGACACAAATATGTCTGTTGAAAATAGTCTGGTGTAGGGCCGAGAAAAAAAGTGTGGTTTTACAGTTCCACGGGTCAAATCTCTGTATTATCCTGCTTTTTTGCATTTTTTGCTGTAAAGAAAAACAGTAGTGTCTCCTGATTGTTCAGACACAAATATATCTGTTGAAAATAGTCTGGTGTAGGCCCGAGAAATACAACTGTGGTTTTGCAGTTCCACTGGTCAAATCTCTGTATTATCCTGCTTTTTTGCATTTATTGCCGTAAAGAAAAACAGTAGTGTCTCCTGTTTGTTCAGACACAAGTATATCTGTAGAAAATAGTCTGGTGTAGGCCCGAGAATTGCAAGTGTGGTTTTGCAGTTCCACGGGTCAAATCTCTGTACTATCCTCCTTTTTTGCATTTTTTGCCATAAAGAAAAACAGTAGTGTCTCCTGATTGCTCAGACACAAATATATCTGTTTAAAATAGTGTGGTGTAGCCCCGAGAAATATAAGTGTGGTTTTGCAGTTCCACGGGTCAAATCTCTGTATTATCCTGCTTTTTTGCTGTAAAGAAAAACAGTAGTGTCTCCTGATTGTTCAGACACAAATATATTTGTGGAAATTAGTCTGGTGTAGGCCCAAGAAATACAAGTGTGGCTTTGCAGTTCCACGGCTCAAATCTCTGTATTATCCTGCTTTTTTGCATTTTTTGCTGTAAAGAAAAACAGTAGTGTCTCCTGATTATTCTGACACAAATATATCTGTTGAAAATAGTCTGGTGTAGGCCCGAGAAAAAAAGTGTGGTTTTGCAGTTCCATGTGTCAAGTCTCTGTATTATCCTGCTTTTTTGCATTTTTTGCCGTAAAGAAAAACAGTAGTGTCTCCTGATTTTTCAGACTCAAATATATCTATTGAAAATAGTCTGGTGTAGGCCCGAGAAATACAACTGTGGTTTTGCAGTTCCACGGGTCAAATCTCTGCATTATCCTGCTTTTTTTGCTGTAAAGAAAAACAGTAGTGTCTCCTGATTGTTCAGACACACATATATCTTTTGAAAATAGTCTGGTGTAGGACAGATTACTGGAACTGTGGTTTTGCAGTTCCACAGGTCAAATCTCTGTATTATCCTTCTTTTGCCATTTTTTGCAGTAAAGAAAAACAGTAGTGTCTCCTGATTGTTCAAACACAAATATATCTGTTGAAAATAGTCTGGTGTAGGCCTGAGAAAAAAAGTGTGATTTTGCAGTTCCATAGGTCAAATCTCTGTATTATCCTGCTTTTTTGCATTTTTTGTCTTAAAGAAAAACATTAGTGTCTCCTGATTGTACAGACACAAATATATCTGTTGAAAATAGTCTGGTGTAGGCCCGAGAAATACAAGTGTAGTTTTGCAGTACCACGGGTCAAATCTCTGTATTATCCTGCTTTTTTGCATTTTTTGCTATAAAGAAAAACAGTAGTGTCTCCTGATTGCTCAGACACAAATATATCTGTTGAAAATAGTCTGGTGTAGGCCCGAGAAATACAAGTGTGGTTTTGCAGTTCCACGGGTCAAATCTCTGTATTATCCTGCTTTTTTGCATTTTTTGCTGTAAAGAAAAACAGTAGTGTCTCCTGATTGTTCAGACTCAAATATATCTGTGGAAAATAGTCTGGTGTAGGCCCAAGAAAGACAAGTGTGGCTTTGCAGTTCCATGGGTCAAATCTCTGTATTATTCTGCTTTTTTGCATGTTTTGCTGTAAAGAAAAACAGTAGTGTTTCCTGATTGATCAGACACAAATAAATCTTTTGAAAATAGTCTGGTGTTGGCCCGAGAAATACAAGTGTGGTTTTGCAGTTCCACGTGTGAAATCTCTTTATTATCCTGCTTTTTTGCATTTTTTGCTGTAAAGAAAAACAGTAGTGTCTCCTGATTGTTCAGACACAAATATATCTGTTGAAAATAGTCTGGTGTAGGCCCGAGAAATACAATTGTGGTTTTGCAGATCCAATGGTCAAATCTCTGTATTATCCTGCTTTTTTGCATTTATTGCCGTAAAGAAAAACAGTAGTGTCTCCTGATTGCTCAGACACAAATATATCTATTTAAAATAGTCTGGTGTAGGCCCGAGAAATACAAGTGTGGTTTTGCAGTTCCACGGGTCAAATCTCTGTATTATCCTGCTTTTTTTGCTGTAAAGAAAAACAGTAGTGTCTCCTGATTATTCAGACACAAATATATTTGTGGAAATTAGTCTGGTGTAGGCCCAAAAAATACAAGTGTGGCTTTGCATTTCCACGGGTCAAATCTCTGTATTATCCTGCTTTTTTGCATTTTTTGCTGTAAAGAAAAACAGTAGTGTCTCCTGATTATTCTGACACAAATATATCTGTTGAAAATAGTCTGGTGTAGGCCCGAGAAACACCATTGTGGATTTGCAGTACCACGGGTCAAATCTCTGCATTATCCTGCTTTTTTTGCATTTTTTGCTGTAAAGAAAAACAGTAGTGTCTCCTGATTGTTCAGACACAAATATATCTGTTGAAAATAGTCTGGTGTAGGCCAGATTGCTAGAACTGTGGTTTTGCAGTTTCACAGGTCAAATCTCTGTATTATCCTTCTTTTGGCATTTTTTGCAGTAAAGAAAAACAGTAGTGTCTCCTGATTGTTCAGACACAAATATATCTATTGAAAATAGTCTGGTGTAGGCCCGAGAAAAAAAGTGTGGTTTTGCAGTTCCGTGGGTCAAATCTCTGTATTATCCTGCTTTTTTGCATTTTTTGCTGTAAAGAAAAATAGTAGTGTCTCATGATTTTTCAGACACAAATATATCTGTTGAAAATAGTCTGGTGTAGGCCCGAGAAATACAAGTGTGGTTTTGCAGTTTCATGGGTCAAATCTCTGTATTATTCTGCTTTTTTGCATTTTTTGCTGTTAAGAAAAACAGTAGTGTCTCCTGATTGTTCAGACACAAATATATCTGTGGAAAATAGTCTGGTGTAGGCTCAAGAAAGACAAGTGTGGCTTTGCAGTTCCACGGGTCAAGTCTCTGTATTATCCTGCTTTTTTGCATTTTTTGCTGTAAAGAAAAACAGTAGTGTTTCCTTGATTGTTCAGACACAAATAAATCTGATGAAAATAGTCTGGTGTAGGCCCGAGAAATACAAGTGTGGTTTTGCAGTTCCACGGGACAAATCTCTGTATTATCCTGCTTTTTTGCATTTTTTGCTGTAAAGAAAAACAGTAGTGTCTCCTGATTATTCTGACACAAATATATCTGTTGAAAATAGTCTGGTGTAGGCCCGAGAAACACCATTGTGGATTTGCAGTACCACGGGTCAAATCTCTGCATTATCCTGCTTTTTTTGCATTTTTTGCTGTAAAGAAAAACAGTAGTGTCTCCTGATTGTTCAGACACAAATATATCTGTTGAAAATAGTCTGGTGTAGGCCAGATTGCTAGAACTGTGGTTTTGCAGTTTCACAGGTCAAATCTCGGTATTATCCTTCTTTTGGCATTTTTTGCAGTAAAGAAAAACAGTAGTGTCTCCTGATTGTTCAGACACAAATATATCTATTGAAAATAGTCTGGTGTAGGCCCGAGAAAAAAAGTGTGGTTTTGCAGTTCCGTGGGTCAAATCTCTGTATTATCCTGCTTTTTTGCATTTTTTGCTGTAAAGAAAAACAGTAGTGTCTCATGATTTTTCAGACACAAATATATCTGTTGAAAATAGTCTGGTGTAGGCCCAAGAAATACAAGTGTGGTTTTGCAGTTTCACGGGTCAAATCTCTGTATTATTCTGCTTTTTTGCATTTTTTGCTGTAAAGAAAAACAGTAGTGTCTCCTGATTGTTCAGACACAAATATATCTGTGGAAAATAGTCTGGTGTAGGCTCAAGAAAGACAAGTGTGGCTTTGCAGTTCCACGGGTCAAGTCTCTGTATTATCCTGCTTTTTTGCATTTTTTGCTGTAAAGAAAAACAGTAGTGTTTCCTTGATTGTTCAGACACAAATAAATCTGATGAAAATAGTCTGGTGTAGGCCCGAGAAATACAAGTGTGGTTTTGCAGTTCCACGGGACAAATCTCTGTATTATCCTGCTTTTTTGCATTTTTTGCTGTAAAGAAAAACAGTAGTGTCTCCTGATTGTTCAGACACAAATATATCTGTTGAAAATAGTCTGGTGTAGGCCCGAGAAATACAAGTGTGGTTTTGCAGTTCCACAGGTCAAATCTCTGTTTTATCATGCATTTTTGCATTTTTGCTGTAAAGAAAAACAGTAGTGTCTCCTGATTGTTCAGACACAAATATATCTGTAGAAAATAGTCTGGTGTAATCCCGAAAAATACAAGAGTGGTTTTGCAGTACCACGGGTCAAATCTCTGTATTATCCTGCTTTTTTGCATTTTTTGCCGTAACGAAAAACAGTAGTGTCTCCTGATTGCTCAGACACAAATATATCTGTTTAAAATAGTGTGGTGTAGCCCCGAGAAATACAAGTGTGGTTTTGCAGTTCCACGGGTCAAATCTCTGTATTATCCTGCTTTTTTGCTGTAAAGAAAAACAGTAGTGTCTCCTGATTGTTCAGACACAAATTTATTTGTGGAAATTAGTCTGGTGTAGGCCCAAGAAATAGAAGTGTTGCTTTGCAGTTCCACGGCTCAAATCTCTGTATTATCCTGCTTTTTTGCATTTTTTGCTGTAAAGAAAAACAGTAGTGTGTCCTGATTGTTCAGACACAAATATATCTGTTGAAAATAGTCTGGTGTAGGCCCGAGAAATACAAGTGTGGTTTTGCAGTTCCACGGGTCAAATCTCTGTATTATCCTGCTTTTTTGCTTTTTTTGCCTTAAGAAAAACAGCAGTGTCTCCTGATTTTTCAGACACAAATATATCTGTTGAAAATAGTCTGGTGTAAGCCCGAGAAATACAAGTGTGGTTTTGCAGTTCCACGGGTCAAATCTCTGTATTATCCTGCTTTTTTGCATTTTTTGCTGTAATGAAAAACAGTAGTGTCTCCTGATTGTTCAAACACAAATATATCTGTTGAAAATAGTCTGGTGTAGGCCTGAGAAATACAAGTGTGGTTTTGCAGTTCCACGGGTCAAATCTCTGCATTGTACTGATTTTTTGCATTTTTTGCTGTAAAGAAAAATACTGTCTCCTGATTGTTCAGACACAAATATATCTGTTGAAAATAGTCTGGTGTAGGCCAGATTACTAGAACTGTGGTTTTGCAGTTCCACTGGTCATATCTCTGTATTATCCTTCTTTTGGCATTTTTTGCAGTAAAGAAAAACAGTAGTGTCTCCTGATTCTTCAGACACAAATATGTCTGTTGAAAATAGTCTGGTGTAGGCCCGAGAAAAAATGTGTGGTTTTGTAGTTCCATGGGTCAAATCTCTGTATTATCCTGCTTTTTTGAATTTTTTGCCTTAAGAAAAACAGTAGTGTCTCCTGATTGTTCAAACACAAATATATCTGTTGAAAATAGTCTGGTGTAGGCCCGAGAAATACAATTTTGGATTTGCAGTACCACGGGTCAAATCTCTGCATTATCCTGCTTTTTTTGCATTTTTTGCTGTAAAGAAAAACAGTAGTGTCTCCTGATTGTTCAGACACAAATATGTCTGTTGAAAATAGTCTGGTGTAGGGCCGAGAAAAAAAGTGTGGTTTTACAGTTCCACGGGTCAAATCTCTGTATTATCCTGCTTTTTTGCATTTTTTGCTGTAAAGAAAAACAGTAGTGTCTCCTGATTGTTCAGACACAAATATATCTGTTGAAAATAGTCTGGTGTAGGCCCGAGAAATACAAGTGTGGTTTTGCAGTTCCACTGGTCAAATCTCTGTATTATCCTGCTTTTTTGCATTTATTGCCGTAAAGAAAAACAGTAGTGTCTCCTGTTTGTTCAGACACAAGTATATCTGTAGAAAATAGTCTGGTGTAGGCCCGAGAATTGCAAGTGTGGTTTTGCAGTTCCACGGGTCAAATCTCTGTACTATCCTCCTTTTTTGCATTTTTTGCCATAAAGAAAAACAGTAGTGTCTCCTGATTGCTCAGACACAAATATATCTGTTTAAAATAGTGTGGTGTAGCCCCGAGAAATATAAGTGTGGTTTTGCAGTTCCACGGGTCAAATCTCTGTATTATCCTGCTTTTTTGCTGTAAAGAAAAACAGTAGTGTCTCCTGATTGTTCAGACACAAATATATTTGTGGAAATTAGTCTGGTGTAGGCCCAAGAAATACAAGTGTGGCTTTGCAGTTCCACGGCTCAAATCTCTGTATTATCCTGCTTTTTTGCATTTTTTGCTGTAAAGAAAAACAGTAGTGTCTCCTGATCATTCTGACACAAATATATCTGTTGAAAATAGTCTGGTGTAGGCCCGAGAAATACAATAGTGGATTTGCAGTACCACGGTTCAAATCTCTGCATTATCCTGCTTTTTTTACATTTTTTGCAGTAAAGAAAAACAGTAGTGTCTCCTGATTGTTCAGACACAAATATATCTGTTGAAAATAGTCTGGTGTAGGCCCGAGAAATACAAGTGTGGTTTTGCAGTTCCACTGGACAAATCTCTGTATTATCCAGCTTTTTTGTATTTTTTGCTGTAAAGAAAAACAGTAGTGTCTCCTGATTTTTCAGACACAAATATATCTGTTGAAAATAGTCTGGTGTAGGCCCGAGAAATACAAGTGTGGTTTTGCAGTTTCACGGGTCAAATCTCTGTATTATCCTGCTTTTTTGCATTTTTTTCTGTAAAGAAAAACAGTAGTGTCTCCTGATCATTCTGACACAAATATATCTGTTGAAAATAGTCTGGTGTAGGCCCGAGAAATACAATAGTGGATTTGCAGTACCACGGTTCAAATCTCTGCATTATCCTGCTTTTTTTACATTTTTTGCAGTAAAGAAAAACAGTAGTGTCTCCTGATTGTTCAGACACAAATATATCTGTTGAAAATAGTCTGGTGTAGGCCCGAGAAATACAAGTGTGGTTTTGCAGTTCCACTGGACAAATCTCTGTATTATCCAGCTTTTTTGTATTTTTTGCTGTAAAGAAAAACAGTAGTGTCTCCTGATTTTTCAGACACAAATATATCTGTTGAAAATAGTCTGGTGTAGGCCCGAGAAATACAAGTGTGGTTTTGCAGTTTCACGGGTCAAATCTCTGTATTATCCTGCTTTTTTGCATTTTTTTCTGTAAAGAAAAACAGTAGTGTCTCCTGATTGTTCAGACACAAATATATCTGTGGAAAATAGTCTGGTGTAGGCTCAAGAAAGACAAGTGTGGATTTGCAGTTCCACGGGTCAAGTCTCTGTATTATCCTGCTTTTTTGCAGTAAATAAAAACAGTAGTGTTTCCTTGATTGTTCAGACACAAATAAATCTGATGAAAATAGTCTGGTGTAGGCCCGAGAAATACAAATGTGGTTTTGCAGTTCCACGGGACAAATCTCTGCATTATCCTGCTTTTTTGTATTTTTTGCTGTAAAGAAAAACAGTAGTGTCTCCTGATTGTTCAGACACAAATATATCTGTTGAAAATAGTCTGGTGTATGCCCGAGAAATACAAGTGTGGTTTTGCAGTTCCACGGGTCAAATCTCTGTATTATCCTGCATTTTTGCATTTTTGCTGTAAAGAAAAACAGTAGTGTCTCCTGATTGTTCAGACACAAATATATCTGTAGAAAATAGTCTGGTGTAATCCCGAGAAACACAAGAGTGGTTTTGCAGTACCACGGGTCAAATCTCTGTATTATCTTGCTTTTTGCATTTTTTGCCGTAAAGAAAAACAGTAGTGTCTCCTGTTTGTTCAGACACAAGTATACCTGTAGGAAATAGTCTGGTGTAGGCCCGAGAATTGCAAGTGTGGTTTTGCAGTTCCACGGGTCAAATCTCTGTACTATCCTCCTTTTTTGCATTTTTTGCCATAAAGAAAAACAGTAGTGTCTCCTGATTGCTCAGACACAAATATATCTGTTTAAAATAGTGTGGTGTAGCCCCGAGAAATTTAAGTGTGGTTTTGCAGTTCCACGGGTCAAATCTCTGTATTATCCTGCTTTTTTGCTGTAAAGAAAAACAGTAGTGTCTCCTGATTGTTCAGACACAAATATATTTGTGGAAATTAGTCTGGTGTAGGCCCAAGAAATAGAAGTGTTGCTTTGCAGTTCCACGGCTCAAATCTCTGTATTATCCTGCTTTTTTGCTTTTTTTGCCTTAAGAAAAACAGTAGTGTCTCCTGATTGTTCAGACACAAATATATCTGTTGAAAATAGTCTGGTGTAGGCCCGAGAAATACAAGTGTGGTTTTGCAGTTCCACGAGTCAAATCTCTGCATTATCCTGATTTTTTGCATTTTTTGCTGTAAAGAAAAATACTGTCTCCTGATTGTTCAGACACAAATATATCTGTTGAAAATAGTCTGGTGTAGGCCAGATTACTAGAACTGTGGTTTTGCAGTTCCACGGGTCACATCTCTGTATTATCCTTCTTTTGGCATTTTTTGCAGTAAAGAAAAATAGTAGTGTCTCCTGATTCTTCAGATACAAATATGTCTGTTAAAAATAGTCTGGTGTAGGCCCGAGAAAAAATGTGTGGTTTTGTAGTTCCATGGGTCAAATCTCTGTATTATCCTGCTTTTTTGAATTTTTTGCCTTAAGAAAAACAGTAGTGTCTCCTGATTGTTCAGACACAAATATATCTGTTGAAAATAGTCTGGTGTAGGCCCGAGAAATACTATTGTGGATTTGCAGTACCACGGGTCAAATCTCTGCATTATCCTGCTTTTTTTTGCATTTTTTGCTGTAAAGAAAAACAGTAGTGTCTCCTGATTGTTCAGACACAAATATATCTGTTGAAAATAGTCTGGTGTAGGCCAGATTGCTAGAACTGTGGTTTTGCAGTTTCACAGGTCAAATCTCTGTATTAACCTTCTTTTGGCATTTTTTGCAAGAAAGAAAAACAGTAGTCTCTCCTGATTGTTCAGGCACAAATATATCTGTTGAAAATAGTCTGGTGTAGGGCCGAGAAAAAAAGTGTGGTTTTACAGTTCTATGGGTCAAATCTCTGTATTATCCTGCTTTTTTGCATTTTTTGCTGTAAAGAAAAACAGTAGTGTTTCCTGATTGTTCAGACACAAATAAATCTTTTGAAAATAGTCTGGTGTTGGCCCGAGAAATACAAGTGTGGTTTTGCAGTTCCACGTGTCAAATCTCTTTATTATCCTGCTTTTTTGCATTTTTTGCTGTAAAGAAAAACAGTAGTGTCTCCTGATTGTTCAGACACAAATATATCTGTTGAAAATAGTCTGGTGTAGGCCCGAGAAATACAAGTGTGGTTTTGCAGATCCAATGGTCAAATCTCTGTATTATCCTGCTTTTTTGCATTTATTGCCGTAAAGAAAAACAGTAGTGTCTCCTGATTGCTCAGACACAAATATATCTATTTAAAATAGTCTGGTGTAGGCCCGAGAAATACAAGTGTGGTTTTGCAGTTCCACGGGTCAAATCTCTGTATTATCCTGCTTTTTTGCTGTAAAGAAAAACAGTAGTGTCTCCTGATTGTTCAGACACAAATATATTTGTGGAAATTAGTCTGGTGTAGGCTAGTGTTGAGCCACCCCCGTAGTGTTCGAGTTCGGTTCGGTTCGTCGAACACCCGTGTGTTCGCCGAACTGTTCGTCGAACTGTTCGTCGAACACCTTCGAACACCGTTAAAACCAATGGCAGGCAAACAAAAACACATAGAAACACATAGAAAACACCTTCAAAGGTGTCCAAAAGCTGACAAACTGCTCAGAAGACACAACTAACACATGGAAAAGTGACAAGTACATATAGTCATGCGAAAAGAAAAGAGGTGGAGGAGTAAAAGGAGGGGGAGACACAGATATAGGCATGTCATGCCCTTCTAAAATCCAAAAAGTGAGAAGCCGAGACGGCCAGTCCGCTCCTGCCTGTGCCACCTCCGTGTCGCCGGGTTTGTGCCAGAGCCGCGGTGAACCCTGACGGCCAGCCCCCCTCTCCCAATACTGGTGCCTGTCCGCTGGTGGGTCGAGAGAGCCCCCCTGTGGTGGAGGCAGCTCTAAGCTTTTTAATTTAAATTGTCCCTCTAATTTGAATGAATACACTTTAAATCCATTTACAAGGATCTATTGGAGGGCAAGTCTCATGCCAGCAGCCGCGTAATTCCAGCTCCAGTAGCGTCCACTAAAGCTGCTGCAGTTAAAAAGCTTTTATAAGGATCGAGCTCGGCTGTCCACCGCAAGGCATCCTAGTGCCAGTCCCAGCCCCTATGCCTTGGGGTGCCTCCTGATGCTCTTCACTAAGTATCCCGTGGTCCCGAAGCATTTCCTTTGAAAAAATTAAGTGTCCAAACTACAGGTGGTGTAGCTTGCTTAACAGCCGGGATAATCCGCTGACTAGCAGACACTGCTACTAGGCACAAAATATTTCCTGGGCTAGATGCAGTTAAAAATTTGTAAGTAGATACTCTCGTTGGATGCTGAGAAAGCATTCCATAGAGTCTCCTGGCACGCCATATATGATTCTCTTAAAAAGCTTGGGGTAGGGGTCTAGGGGACCCTTTTATAGCCAAAATCACGGCCCTGTATCACAATACGTCACCTAGGCTGAAGATAAATGGAACTGTAGCACCGAGGGCTCGGTTGCTACAGACGTATTGCACCTCACCCAGAGGTGTGATATCTCACTCTCAGATAAGGATGGAGTGTGGATCAGGACCCGACACCTGCATGCATTACACCACATTGCCGTGGGGCAGGGCGACCAATATGCCCCTGAGATGGGCACGACAGTCCCTGTCCCTGGCTGGAGTGGGGGGAGGGAACACTGAGGAAGGGGAACCCTGCAGTGCAGGAGCAGGGAGGAAGCAGTTCCTGGGTGCATTGAGAAGGGAGTATAAAAGGTGGGCACCATCTTAGTTCAGTGCAGAGAAGTCTGAGCAGAAGTGGCAGGGAGCAGGGGCTCTGCATGAGCTCTGCTCCGGAGGCGGGCCTAGTAACAGAGGCCCAGGCCTGCAAGAGGGAGAAGGAAGGAAGAGGAGTGGAGAAGGCTCCAGGAACGAGGAATGAAGGGATCCCAGGGGTGCGGACGGGCGAGTCGCCACCGCACGCCCGAATCCACCTGCGTGGAGGGGTCAGGCCAAAGGGGGAGACCGGTCCCCGAACTAGTGGAGGCAGGAAACGACCCTCAGCTAGAAACTGGAGGCTCTGACATTTTATGTGGCGCAGCCCCTTGCTCCACCCGCTAGGAAGGCACCACATAGGGTCAGGGAAACTGGCGCCAAGTTTACCAAGAGGAGGCCCGAGGCAGCCGGACAGAAGTGTTGGTAAGAAAGGCCAGACAAAGGACACACAAAGGGGGTCCTGTGAAGCGCTCCAAAGTTATCTGGGAGTTGTCTGAGCCCCTCACCTGGTGAGCACAGTACGACGTGGGCAGCCGTTACCTGCAGACGTGGTCTGGATAATAAGAACTGTGAGTAAAGGCCCTGAACTGCATCACTGACTCCGTGTCGTTACTGCTGCTGCCCTGCACCATCACCCCCATCCTCCGCATACACTGCCCTGAGGCTATACTCCTCCCGTGGGGAGTTATGCTACGCTCTGCTGCACCCACAACACCAGCCTTAGCGGTCTGCCCTGTAACGGCGGTTCACTCTGACCGCAATCCACGGGTGGCGTAGTCGGACATTTAAACATCAAAACCACATAAATAGTTCCGCCACTGGTTTGACCGCCCTGAGCCACGGAACCGGATCGCCGCCACGAAGACTACAACCACCAGCATCCACCAAAAAGGGTCCGGCTCCGGGTGTCCCAAGGCCCAGGGGGTGCGTCAGAACATTTTCATCACCTTTCACAATCACCAATGGGACAAGGCAGGGATGTCCTCTGTCCCCTCTCTTATACATCCTAGTGACGGAGCACCTGCTCTCATCAATTCGCCATAACCCCAATATTAGGTGGATTGAGGTGGGAGGCACCGAGTACAAGTGCTCTCTATTTGCTGCTGATGTCCTAGTATATATCACTCAATCACATACAGTACAGACCAAAAGTTTGGACACACCTTCTCATTTAAAGATATTTCTGTATTTTCTTGACCATGAAAATTGTACATTCACACTGAAGGCATCAAAACTATGAATTAACACATGTGGAATTATATACTTAACAAAAAAGTGTGAAACAACTGAAAATATGTCTTATATTCTAGGTTCTTCAAAGTAGACACCTTTTGCTTTGATGACTGCTTTGCACACTCTTGGCATTCTCTTGATGAGTTTCAAGAGGTAGTCACTGGAAATGGTCTTCCAACAATCTTGAAGAAGTTCCCAGAGATGCTTAGCACTTGTTGGTCCTTTTGCCTTCACTCTGCGGTCCAGCTCACCCCAAACCATCTCGATTGGGTTCAGGTCTGGTGATTGTGGAGGCCAGGTCATCTGGCTTAGCACCCCATCACTCTTATTATTCGTCAAATAGCCCTTACACAGCCTGGAGTTGTGTTTGGGGTCATTGTCCTGTTGAAAAATAAATGATGGCCCAACTAAACGCAAACCGGATGGAATAGCATGCCGCTGCAAGATGCTGTGGTAGCCATGCTGGTTCAGTATGCCTTCAATTTTGAATAAATCCCCAACAGTGTCACCAGCAAAGCACCCCCACACCATCACACCTCCTCCTCCATGCTTCACGGTGGGAACCAGGCATGTAGAGTCAATCCGTTCACCTTCTCTGCATCGCACAAAGACATGGTTGTTGGAACCAAAGATCTCAAATTTGGACTCATCAGACCAAAGCACAGATTTCCACTGGTCTAATGTCCATTCCTTGTGTTCTTAAGCCCAAACAAGTCTCTTCTGCTTATTGCCTGCCCTTAGCAGTGGTTTCCTAGCAGCTATTTTACCATGAAGGACTGCTGCACAAAGTCTCCTCTTAACAGTTGTTGAAGAGATGTGTCTGCTGCTAGAACTCTGTGTGGCATTGACCTGGTCTCTAATCTGAGCTGCTGTTAACCTGCGATTTCTGAGGCTGGTGACTCGGATAAACTTATCCTCAGAAGCAGAGGTGACTCTTGGTCTTCCTTTCCTGGGGCGGTCCTCATGTGAGCCAGTTTCTTTGTAGCGCTTGATGGTTTTTGCAACTGCACTTGGGGACACTTTCAAAGTTTTCCCAATTTTTCGTACTGACTGACCTTCATTTCTTAAAGTAATGATGGCCACTCGTTTTTCTTTACTTAGCTGTTTTTTTCTTGCCATAATACAAATTCTAACAGTCTATTCAGTAGGACTATCAGTTGTGCATCCACCAGACTTCTGCACAACACAACTGATGGTTCCAACCCCATTTATAAGGCAAGAAATCCCACTTATTAAACCTGACAGGGCACACCTGTGAAGTGAAAACCATTTCCGGTGACTACCTCTTGAAGCTCATCAAGAGAATGCCAAGAGTGTGCAAAGCAGTCATCAAAGCAAAAGGTGGCTACTTTGAAGAACCTAGAATATAAGACATATTTTCAGTTGTTTCACACTTTTTGTTAAGTATATAATTCCACATGTGTTAATTCATAGTTTTGATGCCTTCAGTGTGAATGTACAATTTTCATAGTCATGAAAATATAGAAAAATCTTTAAATGAGAAGGTGTGTCCAAACTTTTGGTCTGTACTGTATATCCATCCCTGCTGTTATGGCTGAAATAGATCACTTTGTTACATGGTAAAATTTTAAAATCAATGCAGCGAAGTCTGAGGCCCTCGATGTCTCCCTCCCTAAATCCATAGAGGATTCCATCCAGTCCAACTTTCCCTTTGCCTGGCCCTCACAGGGTATCAAATACTTAGGAATTCCTATTCATAGAGACCTCTCCCATCTATGTTATCTTAATTTTGGGCCCTTTATTGAACAATTCCATACAGACCACGGTTGGCAAGTTAGAACTGTAAGATTCACTACGTGAACCACTGGTGTTTTGTGGAAAAGCACATGTACACCGCGTTCCAAATTATTATGCAAAAAGTGTTTAGGAGTGATAAGGGAAGAATTTGTTTGTTTGTCAGTTAAACTCATTGATGGTGATGTGTGTCAGGGCTCTTTATATCACTGTAAGCAATTGCAGACACCTGTGCTAATTAGTTTGGCAGGTGTGTCCAATGAAAGGCAAGACTACTTAAGAAGGCTCTCTCACATTATTAAGCAGCCTACATTTTCTGCCAAAATGGGAAAGAAAAAGGATGTGTCGGCTGCTGAGAAGCAACAAATTGTGGAGTGTTTAGGTCAAGGCATGACTACAATCAACATTGTGCGATGATCAGGATGAAGTGTCTTGGCAATCAAGAAGTATGTAGCTGATTCACAGTACACACGTGTGCGTGCTGATAAGGGCAAATTGAGGACTCTTTCCTACAGGCAATTACGTCAGGTTGAAACAGCAGCGGCAAAAAAGCCTTGTCATAGCAGCAGACAAGTTTTTGAAGCTGCTTGTGCCTCCAACGTCCCCCGAACAACAAGATGCAGGGTCCTTCAGAGGTTTGCAGCTGTGCATATGCCATCCTGTCGACCTCCTCTATCCACTTCACACAAGCAGAAACGGCTCCAGTGGGCCAAACATTACATGAAGACTGATTTCAAAACTGTTTTGTTCACGGATGAGTGCCGTCCAGCGCTCGATGGTCCAGATGAATGGAGTGGAGGATGGCTGGTTGATGGACACCCCACGCAAACACGACTACAGCGCCAACAAGGAGGAGGTGGAGTAATGTTTTGGGCTGGAATCATGGGGAGAGAGATTGTCGGCCCCTTTAGGATCCCTGAAGGCGCTAAAGATGAACTCCATAATGTATGTGGATTTTCTCAAACAGCACTTCCTGCCATGGTTCAAGAAGAAGAACCGTGTATTTCACAGCAAGATCATTTTTCTGCATGATAATGCACCATCTCATGCTGCACATAAAACATCTGCATCTCTGGCTGATATGGGCATAAAAGGGGACAAACTTATGGTGTGACCCCCATGCTCCCCTGACCTCTACCCCATTCAGAACCTTTGGAGCATCATTAAAAGGAGTGTCTATGATGGCGGGAGGCAGTTCACATCTAAGCAACAGCTCTGGGAGGGTATTCTGTCCTCATGCAAAACAATTGAAGCAGAAACCATCCAAAACCTGACAAATTCAATGGACGAGAGAGTTCAGAAGCTCCTTTCGAACAAGGGGTCCTATGTGAAAATGTAACATCACCTAGAATAAAGTTTTGAGTTGAAAACTGTTTGATTTCAGTTTCTAACAACCTGCTAATGCTTATAATTTCAAAAATGACCATTTTTTTGGTCTTTATTAAAATGAAAAGGTTGATCGAAAAGTTTGGGGGATCTAAGAGTGTGGCAACCCAGTAGTCATGATTACTTCGAATTCTGACAATATGAGGGTCATGCTGCAGGTAGTGCAGCAAGAAGGCACTTATGTGTCTTGCGCATCTCGGAGCCCCAAAATTATTTTCCGGGCTAGATGCAGCTAAAAATTATTTTTAATTTTAAATCTGGTGAAGCTTATTATAGATGGCCTAATAGGATCAGTGCTGCACACTGCTACAAAGCCCAAATTATTTTCCAGTCAAGATACAGATAAACATGATTAGTAATTTGAAAGCTTAAAACGGTTGGTAGGGTGATTTTAACCAATCATCAAGCTTTTACTCTCCCCAGGATGACACAGGGGTAGAAAAGTCGTTTCGGATCCATGATTTGTTCATCTTTATGAACGTGAGTCTGTCTACATTATCAGTGGAGAGCCGCGTGCGCTTATCTGTCAGCACACCACCAGCAGCGCTGAACACACGTTCAGACAGAACGCTGGCTGCGGGGCATGACAAGATCTCCAAGGCGTAAGTGGCTAGCTCCGGCCATTTATCCAGATTGGAAGCCCAAAAAGAGCAAGGGTCCAGTGACACAGTCGTGGCTTCAATGTTTACTTGGAGATACTCCTGTACCATCGTCTCTAGGCGTTGAATATGTGTCAGACTTCTTGTCTCCTGTGGCCTTGCAAAGGATGGGCTAAAAAAGTGGTGAAATGATTCCGCAAAATTGATGTTACCAGCAGATACTGTGGTTCTGTTACGGTTTGAGTGCTGAACACTTGACGGTCCCACGGTTGGCAAGTTGGAACTGTGAGATTCACTACGTGCACCACTGGTATTTTGTGGAAAAGCACATGTAAGATTCTGCAACAGTCTCTGCTGATACTCCTGCATGCGTGCATCCCTTTCTATGGCAGGAATAATTTCTGCAAATTTACTTTTGTACCGGGGATCTAACAGTGTGGCAACCCAGTAGTCAGGATTATTTCTAATTCTCACAATTCGAGGGTCATGTTGCAGGTAGTGCAGCAAGAAGGCACTCATGTGTGTTGCGCATCCAGGAGCACCAAGTCCCTGTTGTGTTGGTGGCGAGGTAGCAATCATGCTTCCTTCCTCTGTCCTCTCCCCCCAACCTCGCACAACAGAAATGTGATCAAGGTCTCCCTCATCTGATGAGTCTTCCATCAGTTCGTCCTCCACTTCTTCCTGGGCTCCTGCACCTTCCTCACTAGTTTGGCTGCTACCATGCGCCCTGGTAAAATCATCTCCCCCACCCTCACATGCCTGCCGCCTTGGTGCTGCCGACCGTCTGGACCTTGCAGATGTTAGCCCTTCCGCATACAACTCCTCCTCCTCTACTTCCTCCACCTCCTCTTGTGCCACCACCTGACTCCGAATTCTGTTTAACATGTGCTCCAGCATGTAAATCACCGGAATAGTCATGCTGATAATGGCATCGTCAGCACTAAACATCTTCGTCGCCATTTCAAAACTGTGCAGAAGGGTGCATAGGTCCCTGATCTGAGACCACTCCTCCAGCGTGATTTGCCCCACCTCTGAATCTCGTTGGCCCAGGCTATACGTCAGAACGTATTGCACCAGGGCTTGTCGGTGCTGCCACAGTCGCTGCAACATGTGCAGAGTTGAATTCCACCGGGTAGGCACATCGCATTTTAGCCGGTGAAGTGGCAGGCCCAACGACTTCTGTAGAGATGTAAGTCGCTGAGCTGCGGGATGCGAACGGCGGAAGTGAGCACACAGCGACCGTGCCCTCTGCAGAAGGCCATCTAGTCTGGGATAGTGGGCTAAAAATTGCTGGACAACCAGGTTCAACACGTGAGCCATACAAGGCACGTGTGTGACATTGCCCCGGCGAAGGGCCGCACCCAGGTTTGCAGCATTGTCGCACACGGCCTTCCCTGGTTTCAGGTCCAGTGGAGACAACCATTCATGAAATTGGTTCTCCAGAGCTGACCACAACTCCTCAGCTGTGTGACTCACATTTCCCAGACATTTCAATGTAAAAACTGCCTGATGACGTTGAGCCCTACTGCCAGCATAGTAAGGAGGTGTGCAGGATCCCTTCTGCGCAGTTAGAAAGCTTGTGGCATGACCAGACAGGCTTTGGGTGCAGGTGGAAGACCGAGAGGAGGTTGAGGAGGCAGAAGCAGTGGAGGAAAAATGACATAAAGAGGATTGACGCACAACTCGTGGGGACGGCAAGACTTGGACAGCAGCCCCTTGTCCTGCTGTCACCATAGTTACCCAGTGCCCAGTCAGCGACATGTAACGCCCCTGTCCATGCCTACTCGTCCAAGTGTCTGTGGTGAAATTCACCCTGTCACACACAGAGTTTCTCAAAGAAGCGGTGATGTTGTGTGCGACATGCTGGTGGAGCGCAGGCACACCTTTCTTTGAGAAGTAGTGCCGACTGGGCATCTGGTACTGGGGCACTGCGACGGACATAAGGTCTCGAAAATCCTCTGTGTCCACCAGGCGGAAAGGCAGCATTTCTGTAGCCAAGAGCTTGCAGATGGTGAAATTCAACCTCTTAGCTTTCTCATGGCTAGGAGGAAATGGTCTTTTACTTGTCCACATCTGAGGGACCGAGGGCTGGCTATTGTGCTTAGACGGGGTTGATAAGGGTGTCCCCGGCAAACTGCCGGTCTGTGAGGAAGATGCAGGTGGACATGTTAGGTTGCCTTGATCCAAAGGTGGTGCTATCGATGTCGGACAGCGCTCAAGACCAGCTGGTGTTACCACCGCCAAAGAAAATGATGACCTGCCAATCACGCTGGCTGTTGCGGGTAAAGAGGTGGCAGGTCTGCGCCCCAAAACAGGTGTGACTGCTGTCCCCCCAGTCACAGAGGATGAAGAGGCCGTGGATGCACAAGATATGGCAGACGGTGGTTGGCCCGGCCGGCTAGACCGCATTGTAGCACACTGAGCTTCCCACTGCAACTTATGCTTCATGTCCATGTGCCGGTTCATGCATGAAGTACTCAAACTATGTATTTTTTGGCCTCTACTTAGCTTTTGCTGACAAATGTTACAGATAACACGAGTTGGGTCATCTTTATCGATCTGAAAAAATGCCCAGGCTATGCAAGGCTTAGCACCCATGCGACCTGAAGAGCCACCACGACTTGTGGTGAGAGGCAGAGTTGTGTTTGAGGATGCAGTTGTTGACGTGCTTCCAGTACTACGTCTCTGTCCAGGAAGGCGCAACCTGACCTCGTCGTCACTAGCATCTTCCTCCACCTCCTCTGCTGACTTCATCTCTTGGCTGACTGTGGGTTGACAGTAAGTGGGATCTCCGACCTCATCATCATCACCCTGTGCGTTATCACACCCGTCGTCCTCAGAGCCAACCTGTTCCTGCCCTGACAAAAAACTAAAGTTGTCGCTCCAATCAGGTATTTGAGTCTTATCATCGTCTTCCTCATTGTCTCCACCAACAGGAGTTACAGTTTGGGAATGAGGGTCTTTATTATGGTCAGAACCTTCTGCGTCTGGTCCTGGATCCGACTCATAAAGATTCTGGGCATCAGTGCAGATCATTTCCTCGTCTGGATTCACAGAAGCGCTGGAGTCGACCTCTGATTCCCAGGCTATAGTATGAGTAAACAGCTCTGCAGACTCAACCATCTGTTCTACCTCATACTCAGACGGGCAGCTGGAGATTTGGGAGCTGTGAGGAAGCAAGTGCGATTTGGGTGACATCTTTGAGGACTGGAGTATTTGTGATGTTGAAGTTGATGTGGAGGAGAGCCCACTTAAAGGAGCACTTGATATCCGTTGAAGCACCTGCTGTTTTTGTGCCTCATCTGGAATTTGTAGCGATTGGCGTGGCCGTAAGAAAGGGATCTTATCACATTGTCCGCTAAAAGAAGTAGACATTTTAGTTTGGCTGGAAGATGGTCTTTCTTCTGCACCTACCCCACGGACACAACCTTTTTTCCCCTTCCCAACACGCCTATTCCCCTTTCCACCAGCAGCAGGCCTTTTTCCACTCATTTTGGTGGTTAACTAATTCACAACTCTGGAGTTGTTTGCACAAAAAAACAATGGATGGTAACCGAGCAGAGCTGAGTGGCCAAACTGTGGTATTAGGCCAAAACTATTGGCTGGGTTAGATGCAGAAAAAAATTATTTTTAATTTGCAACCTGATGGAGGTCAGTATAGATGGACTAATAGACCAAGTCCCACACACCGCTAGAAGCCCAAATATTTTTTCAGAGCTAGATGCAGAAAAAAATTATTTTTAATTTGCAACCTGATGGAGGTCAGTATAGATGGACTAATAGACCAAGTCCCACACACCGCTAGAAGCCCAAATATTTTTTCAGAGCTAGATGCAGAAATTTTTTTTATTCAATTTGCAACCTGATGGAGGTCAGTATAGATGGACTAATAGACCAAGTCCCACACACTGCTAGAAGCCCAAATATTTTTTCAGAGCTAGATGCAGAAAAAAATTATTTTTAATTTGCAACCTGATGGAGGTCAGTATAGATGGACTAATAGACCAAGTCCCACACACTGCTAGAAGCCCAAATATTTTTTTAGAGCTAGATGCAGAAAAAAATTATTTTTAATTTGCAACCTGATGGAGGTCAGTATAGATGGACTAATAGAACAAGTCCCACACGCTGCTAGAAGCCCAAATATTTTTTCAGAGATAAATGAAGAAAAAAATTATTTTTAATTTGCAACCTGATGGAGGTCAGTATAGATGGACTAATAGACCAAGTCCCACACACTGCTAGAAGCCCAAATATTTTTTCAGAGCTAGATGCAGAAAAAAATTATTTTTAATTTGCAACCTGATGGAGGTCAGTATAGATGGACTAATAGACCAAGTCCCACACACCGCTAGAAGCCCAAATATTTTTTCAGAGCTAGATGCAGAAAAAAATTATATTCAATTTGCAACCTGCTGGAGGTCAGTATAGAAGGACTAATAGAACAAGTCCCACACACTGCTAGAAGCCCAAATATTTTTTCAGAGCTAAATGAAGAAAAAAATTATTTTTAATTTGCAACCTGATGGAGGTCAGTATAGATGGACTAATAGACCAAGTCCCACACACTGCTAGAAGCCCAAATATTTTTTCAGAGCTAGATGCAGAAAAAAATTATATTCAGTTTGCAACCTGATGGAGGTCAGTATAGATGGACTAATAGAATGATGCTATGCCCAAAAGATTTTACTTCACTAGGTGCAGTAAAAAAATTGGTATTCTATACACAGGTGGTATATCTTGCAACACAGGTAGGCTACTCCACTGACTAACACACTCTGCAATAGGCCAAAAAGGATTAGCTTTGCTAGATTCAGCCAAATGCTTTGAAAAAAACTTGCACAGCACTGGCACAGACCTGCCTGGCAAAAACTGATAGGAACTGATGTAACCTAGTCCTGAAAAGGACTCCAATTACAATTAGTCTTTACTCCCACAATCTATCTATTTAAGAGCACAGACCTGCCTGATAAAAGTCGTAGGAAATGCTGTAACCTAGTCCTTAAAAGGACTGCAATCACAACTATTCCCTACTCCCAAGCTATCTGTATATTTGTGCGAAAATTGGCTTGAAATTAACAAGGTATAGCGCACACAGCAACAGCGGTGCCGTCTAACACGCAGCTGCAGCAGTGAGAAAATGGTGGCGACGGGGAAAATGGCTTGGTCTTATAGGGCAAGGACATGTGACATACACTGCCAATCACACATGCCCTTGCTTGTGTGAAAAAAAGCACTTCGCTCCGTGTGTGCGCTGCTGATAGGCTGACAGATTGCACCTCCCCACTGCAAATGCGGGAAAGAGAAAAAAAAATGGAGATCTTCATTGTTCCTGCAGAGATCCATCCCCTGCCCCTCCCCCCGCCCCGCTGTACACTCAAACTGCGTATTAACATTAATTTTCATCATTACTGAGAAAAAATCCAGTTATGATTTTGGTGCACGAACAGTTATCGAACATAACCTCGAACAGCCGAATTTTTCTCAAATTGTTCGTGTTCGCCGACCGGCTCGAACACCGCCCAAAACTGCTCGAATTTGAGATTGGCGAACAGTTCGAGCAGAACAACGCTCATCTCTAGTGTAGGCCCAAGAAATACAAGTGTGGCTTTGCAGTTCCACGGCTCAAATCTCTGTATTATCCTGCTTTTTTGCATTTTTTGCTGTAAAGAAAAACAGTAGTGTCTCCTGATTATTCTGACACAAATATATCTGTTGAAAATAGTCTGGTGTAGGCCCGAGAAATACAATTGTGGATTTGCAGTACCACGGTTCAAATCTCTGCATTATCCTGCTTTTTTGCATTTTATTCTGTAAAGAAAAACAGTAGTGTCTCCTGATTGTTCAGACACAAATATATCTGTGGAAAATAGTCTGGTGTAGGCTCAAGAAAGACAAGTGTGGATTTGCAGTTCCACGGGTCAAGTCTCTGTATTATCCTGCTTTTTTGCAGTAAAGAAAAACAGTAGTGTTTCCTTGATTGTTCAGACACAAATAAATCTGATGAAAATAGTCTGGTGTAGGCCCGAGAAATACAAGTGTGGTTTTGCAGTTCCACGGGACAAATCTCTGTATTATCCTGCTTTTTTGTATTTTTTGCTGTAAAGAAAAACAGTAGTGTCTCCTGATTGTCCAGACACAAATATATCTGTTGAAAATAGTCTGGTGTAGGCCCGAGAAATACAAGTGTGGTTTTGCAGTTCCACGGGACAAATCTCTGTATTATCCTGCTTTTTTGTATTTTTTGCTGTAAAGAAAAACAGTAGTGTCTCCTGATTGTCCAGACACAAATATATCTGTAGAAAATAGTCTGGTGTAATCCCGAGAAACACAAGAGTGGTTTTGCAGTACCACGGGTCAAATCTCTGTATTATCTTGCTTTTTGCATTTTTTGCCGTAAAGAAAAACAGCAGTGTCTCCTGTTTGTTCAGACACAAGTATACCTGTAGAAAATAGTCTGGTGTAGGTCCGAGAATTGCAAGTGTGGTTTTGCAGTTCCACGGGTCAAATCTCTGTACTATCCTCCTTTTTTGCATTTTTTGCCGTAAAGAAATACAGTAGTGTCTCCTGATTGCTCAGACACAAATATATCTGTTTAAAATAGTGTGGTGTAGCCCCGAGAAATTTAAGTGTGGTTTTGCAGTTCCACGGGTCAAATCTCTGTATTATGCTGCTTTTTTGCTGTAAAGAAAAACAGTAGTGTCTCCTGATTGTTCAGACACAAATATATTTGTGGAAATTAGTCTGGTGTATTCCCAAGAAATAGAAGTGTTGCTTTGCAGTTCCACGGCTCAAATCTCTGTATTATCCTGCTTTTTTGCATTTTTTGCTGTAAAGAAAAACAGTAGTGTCTCCTGATTGTTCAGACACAAATATATCTGTTGAAAATAGTCTGGTGTAGGCCCGAGAAATACAAGTGTGGTTTTGCAGTTCCACGGGTCAAATCTCTGTATTATCCTGCTTTTTTTGCCTTAAGAAAAACAGTAGTGTCTCCTGATTGTTCAGACACAAATATATCTGTTGAAAATAGTCTGTTGTAGGCCCGAGAAATACAAGTGTGGTTTTGCAGTTCCACGGGTCAAATCTCTGCATTATCCTGATTTTTTGCATTTTTTGCTGTAAAGAAAAATACTGTCTCCTGATTGTTCAGACACAAATATATCTGTTGAAAATAGTCTGGTGTAGGCCAGATTACTAGAACTGTGGTTTTGCAGTTCCACGGGTCAAATCTCTGTATTATCCTTCTTTTTGCATTTTTTGCAGTAAAGAAAAATAGTAGTGTCTCCTGATTCTTCAGATACAAATATGTCTGTTAAAAATAGTCTGGTGTAGGGCCGAGAAAAAATGTGTGGTTTTGTAGTTCCATGGGTCAAATCTCTGTATTATCCTGCTTTTTTTGCATTTTTTGCTGTAAAGAAAAACAGTAGTGTCTCCTGATTGTTCAGACACAAATATATCTGTTGAAAATAGTCTGGTGTAGGCCCGAGAAATACAATTGTGGATTTGCAGTACCACGGGTCAAATCTCTGCATTATCCTGCTTTTTTTTGCATTTTTTGCTGTAAAGAAAAACAGTAGTGTCTCCTGATTGTTCAGACACAAATATATCTGTTGAAAATAGTCTGGTGTAGGCCAGATTGCTAGAACTGTGGTTTTGCAGTTTCACAGGTCAAATCTCTGTATTATCCTTCTTTTCGCATTTTTTGCAAGAAAGAAAAACAGTAGTGTCTCCTGATTGTTCAGGCACAAATATATCTGTTGAAAATAGTCTGGTGTAGGGCCGAGAAAAAAAGTGTGGTTTTACAGTTCCATGGGTCAAATCTCTGTATTATCCTGCTTTTTTGCATTTTTTGCTGTATAGAAAAACAGTAGTGTCTCCTGATTTTTCAGACACAAATATATCTGTTGAAAATAGCCTGGTGTAGGCCCGAGAAATACAAGTGTGGTTTTGCAGTTTCATGGGTCAAATCTCTTCATTATCCTGCTTTTTTTGCATTTTTTGCTGTAAAGAAAAACAGTAGTGTCTCCTTATTGTTCAGACACAAATATATCTGTTGAAAATAGTCTGGTGTAGGCCAAATTACTAGAACTGTGGTTTTGCAGTTCCACAGATCATATCTCTGTATTATCCTTCTTTTGGCATTTTTTGTTGTAAAGAAAAACAGTAGTGTCTCCTGATTGTTCAGACACAAATATATCTGTTGAAAATAGTCTGGTGTAGGCCCGAGAAATACAAGTGTGGTTTTGCAATTTCACGGGTCAAATCTCTGCATTATCCTGCTTTTTTTGCATTTTTTGCTGTAAAGAAAAACAGTAGTGTCTCCTAATTATTCAGACACAAATATATCTGTTGAAAATAGTCTGTTGTAGGCCAGATTACTAGAACTGTGGTTTTGCAGTTCCACAGGTCAAATCTCTGTATTATCCTTCTTTTGGCATTTTTTGCTGTAAAGAAAAACAGTAGTGTCTCCTGAGTGTTCATACACAAATATATCTGTTGAAAATAGTCTGGTGTAGACCCGAGAAAAAAAGTGTGGTTTTGCAGTTCCATGCGTCAAATCTCTGCATTATCCTGCTTTTTTGCATTTTTTGCCATAAAGAAAAACAGTAGTGTCTCCTGATTGTTCAGACACAAATATATCTGTTGAAAATAGTCTGGTGTAGGCCCGAGAAATACAAGTGTGGTTTTGCAATTCCACGGGTCAAATCTCTGTATTATCCTGCTTTTTTGCATTTTTTGCTGTAAAGAAAAACAGTAGTGTCTCCTGATTGTTCAGACACAAATATATCTGTGGAAAATAGTCTGTTGTAGGCCCAAGAAAGACAAGTGTGGCTTTGTAGTTCCATGGGTCAAATCTCTGTATTATCCTGCTTTTTTGCATTTTTTGCTGTAAAGAAAAACAGTAGTGTTTCCTGATTGTTCAGACACAAATAAATCTGATGAAAATAGTCTGGTGTAGGCCCGAGAAATACAAGTGTGGTTTTGCAGTTCCACGGGACAAATCTCTGTATTATCCTGCTTTTTTGCTGTAAAGAAAAACAGTAGTGTCTCCTAATTGTTCAGACACAAAAATATCTGTTGAAAATAGTCTGGTGTAGGCCAAATTACTAGAACTGTGGTTTTGCAGTTCCACAGGTCATACCTCTGTATTATCCTTCTTTTGGCATTTTTTGCTGTAAAGAAAAACAGTAGTGTCTCCTGATTGTTCAGACACAAATATATCTGTTGAAAATAGTCTGGTGTAGACCCGAGAAATACAATTGTGGATTTGCAGTACCACGGGTCAAATCTCTGCATTATCCTGTTTTTTTTGCATTTTTTGCTGTAAAGAAAAACAGTAGTGTTTCCTGATTGTTCAGACACAAATATATCTGTTGAAAATAGTCTGGTGTAGGCCAGATTGCTAGAACTGTGGTTTTGCAGTTTCACATGTCAAATCTCTGTATTATCCTTCTTTTCGCATTTTTTGCAAGAAAGAAAAACAGTAGTGTCTCCTGATTGTTCAGACACAAATATATCTGTTGAAAATAGTCTGGTGTAGGGCCGAGAAAAAAAGTGTGGTTTTGCAGTTCCATGGGTCAAATCTCTGTATTATCCTGCTTTTTTGCATTTTTTGCTGTAAAGAAAAACAGTAGTGTCTCCTGATTTTTCAGACACAAATATATCTGTTGAAAATAATCTGGTGTAGGCCCGAGAAATACAAGTGTGGTTTTGCAGTTTCACGGGTCAAATCTCTGCATTATCCTGCTTTTTTTGCATTTTTTGCTGTAAAGAAAAACAGTAGTGTCTCCTAATTGTTCAGACACAAATATATCTGTTGAAAATAGTCTGGTGTAGGCCAGATTACTAGAACTGTGGTTTTGCAGTTCCACAGG
This sequence comes from Phyllobates terribilis, assembly GCF_046119375.1. NCBI lineage: Eukaryota > Metazoa > Chordata > Amphibia > Anura > Dendrobatidae > Phyllobates > Phyllobates terribilis. The sequence continues at coordinate 100,308,566 of NW_027362767.1, forward strand.
TCAAATCTCTGTATTATCCTTCTTTTGGCATTTTTTGCTGTAAAGAAAAACAGTAGTGTCTCCTGAGTGTTCATACACAAATATATCTGTTGAAAATAGTCTGGTGTAGACCCGAGAAAAAAAGTGTGGTTTTGCAGTTCCATGGGTCAAATCTCTGCATTATCCTGCTTTTTTGCATTTTTTGCCGTAAAGAAAAACAGTAGTGTCTCCTGATTGTTCAGACACAAATATATCTGTTGAAAATAGTCTGGTGTAGGCCCGAGAAATACAAGTGTGGTTTTGCAATTCCACGGGTCAAATCTCTGTATTATCCTGCTTTTTTGTATTTTTTGCTGTAAAGAAAAACAGTAGTGTCTCCTGATTGTTCAGACACAAATATATCTGTGGAAAATAGTCTGTTGTAGGCCCAAGAAAGACAAGTGTGGCTTTGCAGTTCCATGGGTCAAATCTCTGTATTATCCTGCTTTTTTGCATTTTTTGCTGTAAAGAAAAACAGTAGTGTTTCCTGATTGTTCAGACACAAATAAATCTGATGAAAATAGTCTGGTGTAGGCCCGAGAAATACAAGTGTGGTTTTGCAGTTCCACGGGACAAATTTCTGTATTATCCTGCTTTTTTGCATTTTTTGCTGTAAAGAAAAACAGTAGTGTCTCCTGATTGTTCAGACACAAATATATCTGTTGAAAATAGTCTGGTGTAGGCCCGAGAAATACAAGTGTGCTTTTGCAGTTCCACGGGTCAAATCTCTGTATTATCCTGCTTTTTTGCATTTTTTTGCTGTAAAGAAAAACAGTAGTGTCTCCTGATTGCTCAGACACAAATATATCTGGTTAAAATAGTCTGGTGTAGCCCCGAGAAATACAAGTGTGGTTCTGCAGTTCCACGGGTCAAATCTCTGTATTATCCTGCTTTTTTGCATTTTTTGTTGTAAAGAAAAATACTGTCTCCTGATTGTTCAGACACAAATATATCTGTTGAAAATAGTCTGGTGTAGGCCAGATTACTAAAACTGTGGTTTTGCAGTTCCACGGGTCAAGTCTCTGTATTATCCTTCTTTTGGCATTTTTTGCAGTAAAGAAAAACAGTAGTGTCTCCTGATTCTTCAGACACAAATATGTCTGTTGAAAATAGTCTGGTGTAGGCCCGAGAAAAAAAGTGTGGTTTTGTAGTTCCATGGGTCAAATCTCTGTATTATCCTGCTTTTTTGAATTTTTTGCCTTAAGAAAAGCTGTAGTGTCTCCTGATTGTTCAGACACAAATATATCTGTGGAAAATAGTCTGGTGTAGGCCCGAGAAATACAAGTATGGCTTTGCAGTTCCACAGGTCAAATCTCTGTATTATCCTGCTCTTTTGCATTTTTTGTTGTAAAGAAAAACAGTAGTGTCTCCTGATTGTTCAGACACAAATATATCTGTGGAAAATAGTCTGGTGTAGGCCCAAGAAAGACAAGTGTGGCTTTGCAGTTCCATGGGTCAAATCTCTGTATTATCCTGCTTTTTTGCATTTTTTGCTGTAAAGAAAAACAGTAGTGTCTCCTGATTGTTCAGACACAAATATATCTGTTGAAAATAGTCTGGTGTAGGCCCGAGAAATACAAGTGTGGTTTTTGCAGTTCCACGGGTCAAATCTCTGCATTATCCTGCTTTTTTTGCATTTTTTGCTGTATTGAAAAATAGTAGTGTCTGCTGATTGTTCAGACACAAATATATCTGTTGAAAATAGTCTGGTGTAGGCCAGATTACTAGAACTCTTGTTTTGCAGTTCCACGGGTCAAATCTCTGTATTATCCTTCTTTTGGCATTTTTTGCAGGAAAGATAATCAGTAGTGTCTCCTGATTGTTCAGACACAAATTTATCTGTTGAAAATAGTCTGGTGCAGGCCCGAGAAATACAAGTGTGGTTTTGCAGTTCCACGGGTCAAATATCTGCATTATCCTGCTTTTTTGCATTTTTTGCTGTAAAGAAAAACAGTAGTGTCTCCTGATTGTTCAGACACAAATATATCTGTTGAAAATAGTCTGGTGTAGGCCAGATTACTAGAACTGTGGTTTCGCAGTTCCACGGGTCAAATCTCTGCATTATCCTTCTTTTCGCATTTTTTGCAGTGAAGAAAAACAGTAGTGTCTCCTGATTGTTCAGACACAAATATATCTGTTGAAAATAGTCGGGTGTATGCCGAGAAAAAAAAAAGTGGTTTTGCAGTTCTATGGGTCAAATCGCTGTATTATCCTGCTTTTTTGCATTTTTTGCTGTAAAGAAAAACAGTAGTGTCTCCTGATTGTTCAGACACACATATATCTGTTGAAAATAGTCTGGTGTAGGCCCGAGAAATACAAATGTGGTTTTGTAGTTCCACGGGTCAAATCTCTGTATTATCCTGCTTTTTTGCATTTTTTGCTGTAAAGAAAAACAGTAGTGTCTCCTGATTGTTCAGACACAAATATATCTGTTGAAAATAGTCTGGTGTAGGCCCGAGAAATACAAGTGTGGTTTTGCAGTTTCACGGGTCAAATCTCTGCAATATCAGGATTTTTTGCATTTTTTGCTGTAAAGAAAAATACTGTCTCCTGATTGTTCAGACACAAATATATCTGTTGAAAATAGTCTGGTGTAGGCCAGTTTACTAGAACTGTGTTTTTGCAGTTCCACGGGTCAAATCTCTGTATTATCCTTCTTTTGGCATTTTTTGCTGTAAAGAAAAACAGTAGTGTCTCCTGATTGTTCAAACACAAATATGTCTGGTTAAAATAGTCTGGTGTAGCCCCGAGAAATACAAGTGTGGTTCTGCAGTTCCACGGGTCAAATCTCTGTATTATCCTGCTTTTTTGCTGTAAAGAAAAACAGTAGTGTCTCATGATTGTTCAGACACAAATATATTTGTGGAAATTAGTCTGGTGTAGGCCCAAGAAATACAAGTGTGGCTTTGCAGTTCCACGGGTCAAATCTCTGTATTATCCTGCTTTTTTGCATTTTTTGCTGTAAAGAAAAATAGTAGTGTCTCCTGATTATTCTGACACAAATATATCTGTTGAAAATAGTCTGGTGTAGGCCAGATTGCTAGAACTGTGGTTTTGCAGTTTCACAGGTCAAATCTCTGTATTATCCTTCTTTTGGCATTTTTTGCAGTAAAGAAAAACAGTAGTGTCTCCTGATTGTTCAGACACAAATATATCTGTTGAAAATAGTCTGGTGTAGGCCCGAGAAAAAAAGTGTGGTTTTGCAGTTCCGTGGGTCAAATCTCTGTATTATCCTGCTTTTTTGCATTTTTTGCTGTAAAGAAAAACAGTAGTGTCTCATGATTTTTCAGACACAAATATATCTGTTGAAAATAGTCTGGTGTAGGCCCGAGAAATACAAGTGTGGTTTTGCAGTTTCACGGGTCAAATCTCTGTATTATTCTGCTTTTTTGCATTTTTTGCTGTAAAGAAAAACAGTAGTGTCTCCTGATTGTTCAGACACAAATATATCTGTGGAAAATAGTCTGGTGTAGGCTCAAGAAAGACAAGTGTGGTTTTGCAGTTCCACGGGACAAATCTCTGTATTATCCTGCTTTTTTGCATTTTTTGCTGTAAAGAAAAACAGTAGTGTCTCCTGATTGTTCAGACACAAATTTATTTGTGGAAATTAGTCTGGTGTAGGCCCAAAAAATAGAAGTGTTGCTTTGCAGTTCCACGGCTCAAATCTCTGTATTATCCTGCTTTTTTGCATTTTTTGCTGTAAAGAAAAACAGTAGTGTCTCCTAATTGTTCAGACACAAATATATCTGTGGAAAATAGTCTGGTGTAGGCTCAAGAAAGACAAGTGTGGCTTTGCAGTTCCACGGGTCAAGTCTCTGTATTATCCTGCTTTTTTGCAGTAAAGAAAAACAGTAGTGTTTCCTTGATTGTTGAGACACAAATATATCTGTTGAAAATAGTCTGGTGTAAGCCCGAGAAATACAAGTGTGGTTTTGCAGTTCCACGGGTCAAATCTCTGTATTATCCTGCTTTTTTGCATTTTTTGCTGTAATGAAAAACAGTACTGTCTCCTGATTGTTCAAACACAAATATATCTGTTGAAAATAGTCTGGTGTAGGCCTGAGAAATACAAGTGTGGTTTTGCAGTTCCACGGGTCAAATCTCTGCATTATCCAGATTTTTTGCATTTTTTGCTGTAAAGAAAAATACTGTCTCCTGATTGTTCAGACACAAATATATCTGTTGAAAATAGTCTGGTGTAGGCCAGATTACTAGAACTGTGGTTTTGCAGTTCCACTGGTCAAATCTCTGTATTATCTTTCTTTTGGCATTTTTTGCAGTAAAGAAAAACAGTAGTGTCTCCTGATTGTTCAGACACAAATATATCTGTTGAAAATAGTCTGGTGTAGGCCCAAGAAAAAAAGTGTGGTTTTGCAGTTCCGTGGGTCAAATCTCTGTATTATCCTGCTTTTTTGCATTTTTTGCTGTAAAGAAAAACAGTAGTGTCTCATGATTTTTCAGACACAAATATATCTGTTGAAAATAGTCTGGTGTAGGCCCGAGAAATACAAGTGTGGTTTTGCAGTTTCACGGGTCAAATCTCTGTATTATTCTGCTTTTTTGCATTTTTTGCTGTAAAGAAAAACAGTAGTGTCTCCTGATTGTTCAGACACAAATATATCTGTGGAAAATAGTCTGGTGTAGGCTCAAGAAAGACAAGTGTGGCTTTGCAGTTCCACGGGTCAAGTCTCTGTATTATCCTGCTTTTTTGCAGTAAAGAAAAACAGTAGTGTTTCCTTGATTGTTCAGACACAAATAAATCTGATGAAAATAGTCTGGTGTAGGCCCGAGAAATACAAGTGTGGTTTTGCAGTTCCACGGGACAAATCTCTGTATTATCCTGCTTTTTTGCATTTTTTGCTGTAAAGAAAAACAGTAGTGTCTCCTGATTGTTCAGACACAAATTTATTTGTGGAAATTAGTCTGGTGTAGGCCCAAAAAATAGAAGTGTTGCTTTGCAGTTCCACGGCTCAAATCTCTGTATTATCCTGCTTTTTTGCATTTTTTGCTGTAAAGAAAAACAGTAGTGTCTCCTGATTGTTCAGACACAAATATATCTGTGGAAAATAGTCTGGTGTAGGCTCAAGAAAGACAAGTGTGGCTTTGCAGTTCCACGGGTCAAGTCTCTGTATTATCCTGCTTTTTTGCAGTAAAGAAAAACAGTAGTGTTTCCTTGATTGTTCAGACACAAATATATCTGTTGAAAATAGTCTGGTGTAAGCCCGAGAAATACAAGTGTGGTTTTGCAGTTCCACGGGTCAAATCTCTGTATTATCCTGCTTTTTTGCATTTTTTGCTGTAATGAAAAACAGTACTGTCTCCTGATTGTTCAAACACAAATATATCTGTTGAAAATAGTCTGGTGTAGGCCTGAGAAATACAAGTGTGGTTTTGCAGTTCCACGGGTCAAATCTCTGCATTATCCAGATTTTTTGCATTTTTTGCTGTAAAGAAAAATACTGTCTCCTGATTGTTCAGACACAAATATATCTGTTGAAAATAGTCTGGTGTAGGCCAGATTACTAGAACTGTGGTTTTGCAGTTCCACTGGTCAAATCTCTGTATTATCCTTCTTTTGGCATTTTTTGCAGTAAAGAAAAACAGTAGTGTCTCCTGATTCTTCAGACACAAATATGTCTGTTGAAAATAGTCTGGTGTAGGCCCGAGAAAAAATGTGTGGTTTTGTAGTTCCATGGGTCAAATCTCTGTATTATCCTGCTTTTTTGAATTTTTTGCCTTAAGAAAAACAGTAGTGTCTCCTGATTGTTCAGACACAAATATATCTGTTGAAAATAGTCTGGTGTAGGCCCGAGAAATACAATTTTGGATTTGCAGTACCACGGGTCAAATCTCTGTATTATCCTGCTTTTTTGCATTTTTTGCTGTAAAGAAAAACAGTAGTGTCTCCTGATTATTCTGACACAAATATATCTGTTGAAAATAGTCTGGTGTAGGCCCGAGAAATAAAATTGTGGATTTGCAGTACCACGGTTCAAATCTCTGCATTATCCTGCTTTTTTTTGCATTTTTTGCAGTAAAGAAAAACAGTAGTGTCTCCTGATTTTTCAGACACAAATATATCTGTTGAAAATAGTCTGGTGTAGGCCCGAGAAATACGAGTGTGGTTTTGCAGTTTCACGGGTCAAATCTCTGTATTATCCTGCTTTTTTGCATTTTTTGCTGTAAAGAAAAACAGTAGTGTCTCCTGATTGTTCAGACACAAATATATCTGTGGAAAATAGTCTGGTGTAGGCTCAAGAAAGACAAGTGTGGATTTGCAGTTCCACGGGTCAAGTCTCTGTATTATCCTGCTTTTTTGCAGTAAAGAAAAACAGTAGTGTTTCCTTGATTGTTCAGACACAAATAAATCTGATGAAAATAGTCTGGTGTAGGCCCGAGAAATACAAGTGTGGTTTTGCAGTTCCACGGGACAAATTTCTGTATTATCCTGCTTTTTGTATTTTTTGCTGTAAAGAAAAACAGTAGTGTCTCCTGATTGTTTAGACACAAATATATCTGTTGAAAATAGTCTGGTGTAGGCCCGAGAAATACAAGTGTGGTTTTGCAGTACCACGGGTCAAATCTCTGTATTATCTTGCTTTTTGCATTTTTTGCCGTAAAGAAAAACAGTAGTGTCTCCTGTTTGTTCAGACACAAGTATACCTGTAGGAAATAGTCTGGTGTAGGCCCGAGAATTGCAAGTGTGGTTTTGCAGTTCCACGGGTCAAATCTCTGTACTATCCTCCTTTTTTGCATTTTTTGCCATAAAGAAAAACAGTAGTGTCTCCTGATTGCTCAGACACAAATATATCTGTTTAAAATAGTGTGGTGTAGCCCCGAGAAATTTAAGTGTGGTTTTGCAGTTCCACGGGTCAAATCTCTGTATTATCCTGCTTTTTTGCTGTAAAGAAAAACAGTAGTGTCTCCCGATTGTTCAGACACAAATATATTTGTGGAAATTAGTCTGGTGTAGGCCCAAGAAATAGAAGTGTTGCTTCGCAGTTCCACGGCTCAAATCTCTGTATTATCCTGCTTTTTTGCATTTTTTGCTGTAAAGAAAAACAGTAGTGTCTCCTGATTGTTCAGACACAAATATATCTGTTGAAAATAGTCTGGTGTAGGCCCGAGAAATACAAGTGTGGTTTTGCAGTTGCACGGGTCAAATCTCTATATTATCCTGCTTTTTTGCTTTTTTTGCCTTAAGAAAAACAGTAGTGTCTCCTGATTGTTCAGACACAAATATATCTGTTGAAAATAGTCTGGTGTAGGCCCGAGAAATACAAGTGTGGTTTTGCAGTTCCACGGGTCAAATCTCTGCATTATCCTGATTTTTTGCATTTTTTGCTGTAAAGAAAAATACTGTCTCCTGATTGTTCAGACACAAATATATCTGTTGAAAATAGTCTGGTGTAGGCCAGATTACTAGAACTGTGGTTTTGCAGTTCCACGGGTCAAATCTCTGTATTATCCTTCTTTTGGCATTTTTTGTAGTAAAGAAAAATAGTAGTGTCTCCTGATTCTTCAGATACAAATATGTCTGTTAAAAATAGTCTGGTGTAGGCCCGAGAAAAAATGTGTGGTTTTGTAGTTCCATGGGTCAAATCTCTGTATTATCCTGCTTTTTTGAATTTTTTGCCTTAAGAAAAACAGTAGTGTCTCCTGATTGTTCAGACACAAATATATCTGTTGAAAATAGTCTGGTGTAGGCCCGAGAAATACAATTGTGGATTTGCAGTACCACGGGTCAAATCTCTGCATTATCCTGCTTTTTTTGAATTTTTTGCTCTAAAGAAAAACAGTAGTGTCTCCTGATTGTTCAGACACAAATATATCTGTTGAAAATAGTCTGGTGTAGGCCAGATTGCTAGAACTGTGGTTTTGCAGTTTCACGGGTCAAATCTCTGTATTATCCTTCTTTTGGCATTTTTTGCAAGAAAGAAAAACAGTAGTGTCTCCTGATTGTTCAGGCACAAATATATCTGTTGAAAATAGTCTGGTGTAGGGCCGAGAAACAAAAGTGTGGTTTTACAGTTCCATGGGTCAAATCTCTGTATTATCCTGCTTTTTTGCATTTTTTGCTGTATAGAAAAACAGTAGTGTCTCCTGATTTTTCAGACACAAATATATCTGTTGAAAATAGCCTGGTGTAGGCCCGAGAAATACAAGTGTGGTTTTGCAGTTTCATGGGTCAAATCTCTTCATTATCCTGCTTTTTTTGCATTTTTTTCTGTAAAGAAAAACAGTAATGTCTCCTAATTGTTCAGACACAAATATATCTGTTGAAAATAGTCTGGTGTATCCCAAATTACTAGAACTGTGGTTTTGCAGTTCCACAGGTCATATCTCTGTATTATCCTTCTTTTGGCATTTTTTGCTGTAAAGAAAAACAGTAGTGTCCCCTGATTGTTCAGACACAAATATATCTGTTGAAAATAGTCTGGTGTAGACCCGAGAAATACAATTGTGGATTTGGAGTACCACGTGTCAAATCTCTGCATTATCCTGCTTTTTTTGAATTTTTTGCTGTAAAGAAAAACAGTAGTGTCTCCTGATTGTTCAGACACAAATATATCTGTTGAAAATAGTCTGGTGTAGGCCAGATTGCTAGAATTGTGGTTTTGCAGTTTCACATGTCAAATCTCTGTATTATCCTTCTTTAGGCATTTTTTGCAAGAAAGAAAATCAGTAGTGTCTCCTGATTGTTCAGACACAAATATATCTGTTGAAAATAGTCTGGTGTAGGGCCGAGAAAAAAAGTGTGGTTTTGCAGTTCCATGGGTCAAATCTCTGTATTATCCTGCTTTTTTGCATTTTTTGCTGTAAAGAAAAACAGTAGTGTCTCCTGATTTTTCAGACACAAATATATCTGTTGAAAATAGTCTGGTGTAGGCCCGAGAAATACAAGTGTGGTTTTGCAGTTTCACGGGTCAAATCTCTGCATTATCCTGCTTTTTTTGCATTTTTTGCTGTAAAGAAAAACAGTAGTGTCTCCTAATTGTTCAGACACAAATATATCTGTTGAAAATAGTCTGGTGTAGGCCAGATTACTAGAACTGTGGTTTTGCAGTTCCACGGGTCAAATCTCTGCATTATCCTGATTTTTTGCATTTTTTGCTGTAAAGAAAAATACTGTCTCCTGATTGTTCAGACACAAGTATATCTGTTGAAAATAGTCTGGTGTAGGCCAGATTACTAGAACTGTGGTTTTGCAGTTCCACGGGTCAAATCTCTGTATTATCCTTCTTTTGGCATTTTTTGCAGTAAAGAAAAATAGTAGTGTCTCCTGATTCTTCAGATACAAATATGTCTGTTAAAAATAGTCTGGTGTAGGCCCGAGAAAAAATGTGTGGTTTTGTAGTTCCATGGGTCAAATCTCTGTATTATCCTGCTTTTTTGAATTTTTTGCCTTAAGAAAAACAGTAGTGTCTCCTGATTGTTCAGACACAAATATATCTGTTGAAAATAGTCTGGTGTAGGCCCGAGAAATACAATTGTGGATTTGCAGTACCACGGGTCAAATCTCTGCATTATCCTGCTTTTTTTTGCATTGTTTGCTGTAAAGAAAAACAGTAGTGTCTCCTGATTGTTCAGACACAAATATATCTGTTGAAAATAGTCTGGTGTAGGCCAGATTGCTAGAACTGTGGTTTTGCAGTTTCACAGGTCAAATCTCTGTATTATCCTTCTTTTGGCATTTTTTGCAAGAAAGAAAAACAGTAGTGTCTCCTGTGTTATGTTCTGCTACCAAAGCTAAGGAAAGAGAGGAGATCTGTCCCTACTATAAGACTCAGCTGAATCCCTACGATGTAACAGGGAACCTGATCCTGTGATCAGACCTGCTAAAGTCCTAATCTAGTCTGTACGGAGACCTATAGATGTGAGGAGGGAATCCCTACAAGTACTAAGGACTGGGAGGAATATGGGACACCTCCTAACAGAAATAGTAGCAGACAGACGAACAAACAAAATAGATAGAACATAGAGGTCCGTAGACCAAGCAAACTAACAGAGTTAGATACAGAGCACAGGCTAGCTAGAAAGTAGATATACAATGAAGTCCAGCAAAGCCAGAAGGGCGGAGCAGGTTAAATAGGCCAACAAGGTCATGTGACCAGCAAAGGAAAAAAAACCTAACAGCAAGGTTCTAACAGTACCCCCCCTTCTAAGAGGATCCTCCGGATCCCCTAGGACCAGGCTTATCAGGAAATCTCCTGTGAAACGCTCTGATAAGTCTGGACGCGGAAACATCATCTGACCTCACCCAAGAGTTATCCTCGGGTCCGAAACCTTTCCAGGCCACAAGATACTGCAAACTACCTCTATACCGTCTAGAGTCAAGGATGCGAGAAATTTCATATTCCCCGTCCTCCACCACCGGAGGAACAGAGGCAGAGGCGTCACCATCCGACACAACAGCTTTTTTTAACAGAGAGACATGAAAGACCGGATTAATTCTCCAGGAGGTAGGAACCTCCAACCTAACAGCAGATTGGTTGACAACCTGAAGCACCTTAAAGGGCCCTACAAACTTGGGACCCAATTTCTTAGAAGGAATCCTCAACCGCAGATTCCTAGAGGACAACCAAACCATGTCACCAACAGCGAACAAAACCTCCTGTCGTTTCCTATCAAAGTAGTCTTTAGATTTTCTGTTGGCCTCCTGAAGATTACCACGCACATCCGTCCAAACTCTTTCCAAATCACCGGAAAAATTCTCCTCCTCAGGCACGGCAGATCCCAACTTGGAGAACGACCCAAACGACGGATGTCTCCCAGAACAACAAAAAAAAGGCGAACAACCAGCAGAAGAAGATGTATGATTGTTCAGAGCAAATTCGGCAAGTGGCAGAAACTCAGACCACCCCTCTTGATTGTCTGCCACAAAACAACGCAAGAACTGCTCAACATCCTGGTTTTTCCTTTCTGTCTGGCCATTAGATTCAGGATGATATCCGGACGAAAACGACAAATGAATTCCCAACCTGTCACAAAAGGCACGCCAAAAACGAGCCACGAACTGAGGACTCCTATCAGAAACAATGTCAGTAGGAACGCCATGAAGTCTGACAATTTCCTTGACAAAGGCCTTAGCGAGAGTTTTAGCGCAGGGCAGTTTGACGAAGGGAACCAAGTGACACATCTTGCTAAAACGGTCCACGACCACCCAGATGACAGTAAAACCCTCAGAGGAGGGAAGGTCAGTTATAAAGTCCATAGCCAAATGTGTCCAAGGAGCACTGGGGACCTCCAAAGGACAAAGCAACCCCGCAGCAGGAGTATGTGAGGACTTAGATCTAGCACATATAGTACATTGGCGCACCCACTTAATGACTTCCTTCTGCCATCCAGGCCACCAAAAACTGCGACCCACCAGTCTCTTGGTCTCAGAGATTCCGGGATGACCTGCCAACCGAGATTCGTGACACTCAACAAACAAATCTCTCCTAAAGGTCCCAGGCACAAACAACCTCCCATGAGGAGTGTTAGATGGGGCATTCTCCTGAGCTTTAAGAATCTCATCTTCCAAAACGGAGTCTAAAGCAGCTATCACAACACCTTCTTGTAAAATGTTTTCCTCTTTCTCAGCACCGACTATGGGAGAAAAACTGCGAGACAAGGCATCCGCCTTAACATTCTTAGTACCAGGGATGTAAGTAACGGAGAAATTAAACCGCGAGAAAAACAGTGCCCACCTAGCCTGACGGGCATTCAGGCGCTTGGCAGCATCAAGATATATCAGATTTTTATGATCCGTAAGAACCTGAACGGGAAATTCCGCACCTTCCAAGAAGTGGCGCCAGTGTTCAAATGCGAGTTTAATAGCCAATAATTCCCGATTACCAATATCGTAATTCAGTTCAGTCTCCGAAAATTTTTTTGAAAAAAAGGCACAGGGATGTAATCCATCCCCGTTATCCTGAGACAATACTGCGCCAACCCCCACAGAGGAAGCATCAACCTCAACCAAAAACGGCCTAGTAACATCATAAGCTGCATAAGGATGGGAGCAGAGGTGAACCTCTCCTTGAGATACACAAAAGCTTCAATGGCCTCAGAAGACCACTGAACCGCATCAGCACCTTTCCTGGTGAGATCAGTCAGAGATTTGACAATACTAGAAAATTTTTTTATGAATTTTCTGTAGTAATTGGCGAAACCCAAAAACCTCTGTATCGATTTCAAACCAATAGGCCTAGGCCATTCCTGTACAGCCTGAACCTTAACCGGATCCATCTCAAAACCTTTGCTGGAGATAATGTAGCCCAAAAAACTAATTCTCTGTACAGCGAACTCACATTTCTCCAGCTTAGCAAAAAGCGAATTGTCCATTAATAACTGTAATACCTCACGCACGCTCCGCCAATGAGACTCCAGATCTGGCGAATAAATCAAAATGTCATCCAAATACACAACCACATTTTTACCGATCAAAGGTCTAAGGATGTCATTAATCAGATTCTGAAAAAATGCAGGAGCATTAGTAAGACCAAAAGGCATAACCAGATTCTCAAAATGACCCACAGGAGTGTTAAAAGCAGTCTTCCATTCATCACCCTCCTTCATGCGCAACAGATTGTATGCCCCCTTAAGGTCAATTTTAGAGAACCACTTGGCCCCCAATAACTGGTTAAACAGATCAGGAATCAATGGCAGTGGGTAAGGATTGCGTACCGTAATTTTGTTAATCTTACGAAAATCCAGACAAGGACGTAAACCGCCGTCTTTTTTTTTTACAAAAAAAAATCCAACCGCCACAGGAGACTTAGAGGGCCTAATGTGACCGGCGGCCAAACTTGTCTGTATGTATTCCTCCAAAGCCTTCCTCTCAGGAATGGTAAGGTTAAATAAACGACTTTTAGGAAGAGTCGCTCCAGGGACAAATTCAATAGAACAATCATAGTCTCTATGGGGAGGCAAAACCTGCGATTCCTTCTCAGAAAAAACTCTCCAAAAATCCTGAATAGGAACAGGCAATTCTCCCCTATCCAAAGCTGCAATACGCCCGTTACAACACTTGTCATAACATTTATGGCTCCAGGATTTAATTTCACTGGTAGACCAATCCAGTACAGGATTGTGAAATTTTAACCAGGGCAAACCCAATATTACTGGAGAAGGCAAGTTATTCAACACTACCAAATCCAATTTCTCATGGTGAACACCATTAATAGTGAGAGGAAATTCACTGACCTTGAGAGTAATATTCTTCAAAGGGGAGCCATCCACAGAAACCACAGCAATGGGGGATGATAAAGGTTCAGGTTTTAAATTGAGTTTTTCCACGAATCCCCCATCAATTACATTCAGTGTAGACCCGCAATCAACAAACACCCGAAATTCCATTAATTTTTCCTGAGCAATCGTGGAAGCAGCTAAAAATATACCCTTGGAATTTAAACAGGCAATACGGGCGTGACTGACCATTTTTTTTTCTTTCTTCATACGAAGCTCACAGCCTTTAATCAAATGACCAGATTTTCCGCAATAGAAACACAAGCCTTCTGAAAAACTACGGTCTTTTTCTTGAGAGCGAGGTGCCACCGATCCAATCTCCATCGGTTCACCACTGTTAGTACACACATTATCATAACCAGAAACTGACATAGCAGAGGATTTGCTCTCATTAACCCTAGCACGCAGTCTTCTATCCACCCGTATAGCTAATTGCATAGCCTGTTGCAAATCCTCAGGTGTAGGATAAGCAATTATCAGGTCTTTAACCCTTTCACTGAGCCCAGCAAGAAATAGACTTTTCAGAGCAGAATCGTTCCACCCTGTTTGAGTGGACCAACGACGAAAATGAGTACAATATTTTTCGACATTACCTGATCCTTGTTTTAAACGTCTCAACTCAGTCTCAGCTGATGCCACACGGTCAGGATCATCATATAATAGTCCTAAAGCAGAAAAAAAACTATCCACTGATCTGAAGCATGTATCACTAGGTTGCAAAGAAAAGGCCCACTCCTGAGGCTCTTTGCGCAAAAGTGACATTATGAACCCTACGCGCTGGGATTCATCCCCAGAGGACTTGGCTCTCAAACGAAAATACAATAAGCAAGCATTTTTAAATGAAAAAAATTCTCGATGTTCACCAAAAAATAAATCCGGCAAACATACCTTAGGCTCCAAGAAATATGCTCCAGGACAGTTACTCACGTGCTGACGGAGCTCGGCCACTTCCAGAGAGAGTCCCTGCAGGTGTTTAGCCAAATCCTGAACCGACACCATGATGGAACAAAAAAAAAAAAAAATCTTTCCTTAGAGAATTTGCAGGCTGGACTTACTGTTATGTTCTGCTACCAAAGCTAAGGAAAGAGAGGAGATCTGTCCCTACTATAAGACTCAGCTGAATCCCTACGATGTAACAGGGAACCTGATCCTGTGATCAGACCTGCTAAAGTCCTAATCTAGTCTGTACGGAGACCTATAGATGTGAGGAGGGAATCCCTACAAGTACTAAGGACTGGGAGGAATATGGGACACCTCCTAACAGAAATAGTAGCAGACAGACGAACAAACAAAATAGATAGAACATAGAGGTCCGTAGACCAAGCAAACTAACAGAGTTAGATACAGAGCACAGGCTAGCTAGAAAGTAGATATACAATGAAGTCCAGCAAAGCCAGAAGGGCGGAGCAGGATTAAATAGGCCAACAAGGTCATGTGACCAGCAAAGGAAAAAAAACCTAACAGCAAGGTTCTAACATCCTGATTGTTCAGGCACAAATATATCTGTTGAAAATAGTCTGGTGTAGGGCCGAGAAAAAAAGTGTGGTTTTACAGTTCCATGGGTCAAATCTCTGTATTATCCTGCTTTTTTGCATTTTTTGCTGTATAGAAAAACAGTAGTGTCTCCTGATTTTTCAGACACAAATATATCTGTTGAAAATAGCCTGGTGTAGGCCCGAGAAATACAAGTGTGGTTTTGCAGTTTCATGGGTCAAATCTCTTCATTATCCTGCTTTTTTTGCATTTTTTGCTGTAAAGAAAAACAGTAGTGTCTCCTAATTGTTCAGACACAAATATATCTGTTGAAAATAGTCTGGTGTAGGCCAAATTACTAGAACTGTGGTTTTGCAGTTCCACAGGTCATATCTCTGTATTATCCTTCTTTTGGCATTTTTTGCTGTAAAGAAAAACAGTAGTGTCTCCTGATTGTTCAGACACAAATATATCTGTTGAAAATAGTCTGGTGTAGGCCCGAGAAATACAAGTGTGGTTTTGCAGTTTCACGGGTCAAATCTCTGCATTATCCTGCTTTTTTTGCATTTTTTGCTGTAAAGAAAAACAGTAGTGTCTCCTAATTGTTCAGACACAAATATATCTGTTGAAAATAGTCTGTTGTAGGCCAGATTACTAGAACTGTGGTTTTGCAGTTCCACAGGTCAAATCTCTGTATTATCCTTCTTTTGGCATTTTTTGCTGTAAAGAAAAGCAGTAGTGTCTCCTGAGTGTTCATACACAAATATATCTGTTGAAAATAGTCTGGTGTAGACCCGAGAAAAAAAGTGTGGTTTTGCAGTTCCATGCGTCAAATCTCTGCATTATCCTGCTTTTTTGCATTTTTTGCCATAAAGAAAAACAGTAGTGTCTCCTGATTGTTCAGACACAAATATATCTGTTGAAAATAGTCTGGTGTAGGCCCGAGAAATACAAGTGTGGTTTTGCAATTCCACGGGTCAAATCTCTGTATTATCCTGCTTTTTTGCATTTTTTGCTGTAAAGAAAAACAGTAGTGTCTCCTGATTGTTCAGACACAAATATATCTGTGGAAAATAGTCTGTTGTAGGCCCAAGAAAGACAAGTGTGGCTTTGTAGTTCCATGGGTCAAATCTCTGTATTATCCTGCTTTTTTGCATTTTTTGCTGTAAAGAAAAACAGTAGTGTTTCCTGATTGTTCAGACACAAATAAATCTGATGAAAATAGTCTGGTGTAGGCCCGAGAAATACAAGTGTGGTTTTGCAGTTCCACGGGACAAATCTCTGTATTATCCTGCTTTTTTGCTGTAAAGAAAAACAGTAGTGTCTCATGATTGTTCAGACACAAATATATTTGTGGAAATTAGTCTGGTGTAGGCCCAAGAAATAGAAGTGTGGCTTTGCAGTTCCACGGGTCAAATCTCTGTATTATCCTGCTTTTTTGCATTTTTTGCTGTAAAGAAAAACAGTAGTGTCTCCTGATTGTTCAGACACAAATATATCTGTTGAAAATAGTCTGGTGTAGGCCTGAGAAATAAAAGTGTGGTTTTGCAGTTCCACGGGTCAAATCTCTGTATTATCCTGCTTTTTTGCATTTTTTGCTGTAAAGAAAAATACTGTCTCCTGATTGCTCAGACACAAATATATCTGTTGAAAATAGTCTGGTGTAGGCCAGATTACTAAAACTGTGGTTTTGCAGTTCCACGGGTCAAGTCTCTGTATTATCCTTCTTTTGGCATTTTTTGCAGTAAAGAAAAACAGTAGTGTCTCCTGATTCTTCAGACACAAATATGTCTGTTGAAAATAGTCTGGTGTAGGCCCCAGAAAAAAAGTGTGGTTTTGTAGTTCCATGGGTCAAATCTCTGTATTATCCTGCTCTTTTGAATTTTTTGCCTTAAGAAAAGCTGTAGTGTCTCCTGATTGTTCAGACACAAATATATCTGTGGAAAATAGTCTGGTGTAGGCCCGAGAAATACAAGTATGGCTTTGCAGTTCCACAGGTCAAATCTTTGTATTATCCTGCTCTTTTGCATTTTTTGCTGTAAAGAAAAACAGTAGTGTCTCCTGATTGTTCAGACACAAATATATCTGTGGAAAATAGTCTGGTGTAGGCCCAAGAAAGACAAGTGTGGCTTTGCAGTTCCATGGGTCAAATCTCTGTATTATCCTGCTTTTTTGCATTTTTTGCTGTATTGAAAAATAGTAGTGTCTGCTGATTGTTCAGACACAAATATATCTGTTGAAAATAGTCTGGTGTAGGCCAGATTACTAGAACTCTTGTTTTGCAGTTCCACGGGTCAAATCTCTGTATTATCCTTCTTTTGGCATTTTTTGCTGTAAAGAAAAACAGTAGTGTCTCCTGATTGTTCAGAGACAAATATATCTGTTGAAAATAGTCTGGTGTAGACCCGAGAAATACAATTGTGGATTTGCACTACCACGGGTCAAATTTCTGCATTATCCTGCTTTTTTTGCATTTTTTGCTGTAAAGAAAAACAGTAGTGTCTCCTGATTTTTCAGACACAAATATATCTGTTGAAAATAGTCTGGTGTAGGCCCGAAAAATACAAGTGTGGTTTTGCAGTTTCACGGGTCAAATCTCTGTATTATCCTGCTTTTTTGCATTTTTTGCTGTAAAGAAAAACAGTAGTGTCTCCTGATTTTTCAGACAAAAATATATCAGTTGAAAATAGTCTGGTGTAGGCCAAATTACTAGAACTGTGGTTTTGCAGTTCCACAGGTCATATCTCTGTATTATCCTTCTTTTGGCATTTTTTGCAAGAAAGAAAAACAGTAGTGTCTCCTGATTGTTCAGGCACAAATATATCTGTTGAAAATAGTCTGGTGTAGGGCCAAGAAAAAAAGTGTGGTTTTACAGTTCCATGGGTCAAATCTCTGTATTATCCTGCTTTTTTGCATTTTTTGCTGTATAGAAAAACAGTAGTGTCTCCTGATTTTTCAGACACAAATATATCTGTTGAAAATAGTCTGGTGTAGGCCCGAGAAATACAAGTGTGGTTTTGCAGTTTCATGGGTCAAATCTCTGCATTATCCTGCTTTTTTTGCATTTTTTGCTGTAAAGAAAAACAGTAGTGTCTCCTAATTGTTCAGACACAAATATATCTGTTGAAAATAGTCTGGTGTAGGCCAAATTACTAGAACTGTGATTTTGCAGTTCCACAGGTCATATCTCTGTATTATCCTTCTTTTGGCATTTTTTTGCAGTAAAGAAAAACAGTAGTGTCTCCTGATTGTTCAGACACAAATATATCTGTGGAAAATAGTCTGGTGTAGGCCCAAGAAAGACCAGTGTGGCTTTGCAGTTCCATGGGTCAAATCTCTGTATTATCCTGCTTTTTTGCATTTTTTGCTGTAAAGAAAAACAGTAGTGTCTCCTGATTGTTCAGACACAAATATATCTGTTGAAAAAAGTCTGGTGTAGGCCCGAGAAATACAAGTGTGGTTTTTGCAGTTCCACGGGTCAAATCTCTGCATTATCCTGCTTTTTTTGCATTTTTTGCTGTATTGAAAAATAGTAGTGTCTGCTGATTGTTCAGACACAAATATATATGTTGAAAATAGTCTGGTGTAGGCCAGATTACTAGAACTCTTGTTTTGCAGTTCCACGGGTCAAATCTCTGTATTATCCTTCTTTTGGCATTTTTTGCAGGAAAGAAAATCAGTAGTGTCTCCTGATTGTTCAGACACAAATTTATCTGTTGAAAATAGTCTGGTGTAGGCCCGAGAAATACAAGTGTGGTTTTGCAGTTCCACGGGTCAAATCTCTGCATTATCCTGCTTTTTTGCATTTTTTGCTGTAAAGAAAAACAGTAGTGTCTCCTGATTGTTCAGACACACATATATCTGTTGAAAATAGTCTGGTGTAGGCCCGAGAAATACAAGTGTGGTTTTGCAGTTCCACGGGTCAAATCTCTGTATTATCCTGCTTTTTTGCATTTTTTGCTGTAAAGAAAAACAGTAGTGTCTCCTGATTGTTCAGACACAAATATATCTGTTGAAAATAGTCTGGTGTAGGCCCGAGAAATACAAGTGTGGTTTTGCAGTTTCACGGGTCAAATCTCTGCATTATCCGGATTTTTTGCATTTTTTGCTGTAAAGAAAAATACTGTCTCCTGATTGTTCAGACACAAATATATCTGTTGAAAATAGTCTGGTGTAGGCCAGTTTACTAGAACTGTGTTTTTGCAGTTCCACGGGTCAAATCTCTGTATTATCCTTCTTTTGGCATTTTTTGCTGTAAAGAAAAACAGTAGTGTCTCCTGATTGTTCAGACACAAATATGTCTGGTTAAAATAGTCTGGTGTAGCCCCGAGAAATACAAGTGTGGTTCTGCAGTTCCACGGTTCAAATCTCTGTATTATTCTGCTTTTTTGCTGTAAAGAAAAACAGTAGTGTCTCATGATTGTTCAGACAAAAATATATTTGTGGAAATTAGTCTGGTGTAGGCCCAAGAAATAGAAGTGCGGCTTTGCAGTTCCACGGGTCAAATCTCTGTATTATCCTGCTTTTTTGCATTTTTTGCTGTAAAGAAAAACAGTAGTGTCTCCTGATTGTTCAGACACAAATATATCTGTTGAAAATAGTCTGGTGTAGGCCTGAGAAATACAAGTGTGGTTTTGCAGTTCCACGGGTCAAA
Source organism: Phyllobates terribilis (assembly GCF_046119375.1). Lineage (NCBI taxonomy): Eukaryota > Metazoa > Chordata > Amphibia > Anura > Dendrobatidae > Phyllobates > Phyllobates terribilis. Next base: position 100,327,944 of record NW_027362767.1, read on the forward strand.
TCTCTGTATTATCCTGCTTTTTTGCATTTTTTGCTGTAAAGAAAAATACTGTCTCCTGGTTGTTTAGACACAAATATATGTGTTGAAAATAGTCTGGTGTAGGCCAGATTACTAGAACTGTGGTTTTGCAGTTCCACGGGTCAAATCTCTGTATTATCCTGCTTTTTTGCATTTTTTGCTGTAAAGAAAAACAGTAGTGTCTCCTGATTGTTCAGACACAAATATATCTGTGGAAAATAGTCTGGTGTAGGCCCAAGAAAGACAAGTGTGGCTTTGCAGTTCCACGGGTCAAATCTCTGTATTATCCTGCTTTTTTGCATTTTTTGCAGTAAAGAAAAACAGTAGTGTCTCCTGATTGTTCAGACACAAATATATCTGTTGAAAATAGTCTGGTGTAGGCCAGATTACTAGAACTGTGGTTTTGCAGTTCCACGGGTCAAATCTCTGTATTATCCTTCTTTTGCCATTTTTTGCAGTAAAGAAAAACAGTAGTGTCTCCTGATTGTTCAGACACAAATATATCTGATGAAAATAGTCTGGTGTAGAACCGAGAAAAAAGTGCGGTTTTGCAGTTCCATGGGTCAAATCTCTGTATTATCCTGCTTTTTTGCATTTTTTGCCGTAAAGAAAAACAGTAGTGTCTCCTGATTGTTCAGACACAAATATATCTGTTGAAAATAGTCTGGTGTAGGCCCGAGAAATACAAGTGTGGTTTTGCAGTTCCATGGGTCAAATCTCTGTATTATCCTGCTTTTTTGCATTTTTTGCTGTAAAGAAAAACAGTAGTGTCTCCTGATTGTTCAGACTCAAATATATCTGTGGAAAATAGTCTGGTGTAGGCCCAAGAAAGACAAGTGTGGCTTTGCAGTTCCATGGGTCAAATCTCTGTATTATTCTGCTTTTTTGCATTCTTTGCTGTAAAGAAAAACAGTAGTGTTTCCTGATTGATCAGACACAAATAAATCTGTTGAAAATAGTCTGGTGTAGGCACGAGAAAAAGAAGAGTGGTTTTGCAGTTCCACGGGTCAAATCTCTGTATTATCCTGCTTTTTTGCATTTTTTGCCGTAAAGAAAAACAGTAGTGTCTCCTGATTGTTCAGACACAAGTATATCTGTAGAAAATAGTCTGGTGTAGGCCCGAGAATTACAAGTGTGGTTTTGCAGTTCCACGGGTGAAATCTCTGTATTATCCCGCTTTTTTGCATTTTTTGCTGTAAAGAAAAACAGTAGTGTCTCCTGATTGTTCAGACACAAATATATCTGTTGAAAATAGTCTGGTGTAGGCCCGAGAAATACAAGTGTGGTTTTGCAGTTCCACTGGTCAAATCTGTGTATTATCCTGCTTTTTTGCATTTATTGCTGTAAAGAAAAACAGTAGTGTCTCCTGATTGCTCAGATACATATATATATTTAATATAGTATGGTGTAGGTCCGAGAAATACAAGTGTGGTTTTGTAGTTCCATGGGTCAAATCTCTGTATTATCCTGCTTTTTTGCATTTTTTGCCGTAAAGAAAAACAGTAGTGTCTCCTGATTGCTCAGATACATATATATATTTAATATAGTATGGTGTAGGTCCGAGAAATACAAGTGTGGTTTTGTAGTTCCACGGGTCAAATCTCTGTATTATCCTGCTTTTTTTGCTGTAAAGAAAAACAGTAGTGTCTCCTGATTGTTCAGACACAAATATATTTGTGGAAATTAGTCTGGTGTAGGCCCAAGAAATACAAGTGTGGCTTTGCAGTTCCATGGGTCAAATCTCTGTATTATCCTGCTTTTTTGCATTTTTTGCTGTAAAGAAAAACAGTAGTGTCTCCTGATTATTCAGACACAAATATATCTGTTGAAAATAGTCTGGTGTAGGACCGAGAAATTCAATCGTGGATTTGCAGTACCACGGGTCAAATCTCTGCATTATCCTGCTTTTTTTGCATTTTTTGCTGTAAAGAAAAACAGTAGTGTCTCCTGATTGTTCAGACACAAATATATCGGATGAAAATAGTCTGGTGTAGGCCCGAGAAAAAAAGTGTGGTTTTGCAGTTCCATGGGTCAAATCTCTGTATTATCCTGCTTTTTTGCATTTTTTGCTGTAAAGAAAAACAGTAGTGTCTCCTGATTTTTCAGACACAAATATATCTGTTGAAAATAGTCTGGTGTAGGCCCGAGAAATACAAGTGTGGTTTTGCAGTTTCACGGGTCAAATCTCTGTATTATCCTGCTTTTTTGCTGTAAAGAAAAACAGTAGTGTCTCCTGATTGTTCAGACACAAATATATCTGTGGAAAATAGTCTGGTGTAGGCCCGAGAAATACAAGTGTGGTTTTGCAGTTCCACGGGTCAAATCTCTGTATTATCCTGCTTTTTTTGCATTTTTTGCTGTAAAGAAAAACAGTAGTGTCTCCTGATTGTTCAGACTCAAATATATGTGTGGAAAATAGTCTGGTGTAGGCCCAAGAAAGACAAGTGTGGCTTTGCAGTTCCATGGGTCAAATCTCTGTATTATTCTGCTTTTTTGCATTCTTTGCTGTAAAGAAAAACAGTAGTGTTTCCTGATTGATCAGACACAAATAAATCTGTTGAAAATAGTCTGGTGTTGGCTTGAGAAAAAAAGTGTGGTTTTGCAGTTCCATGGGTCAAATCTCTGTATTATCCTGCTTTTTTGCATTTTTTGCTGTAAAGAAAAACAGTAGTGTCTCCTAATTTTTCAGACACAAATATATCTGTTGAAAATAGTCTGGTGTAGGCCCGAGAAATACAAGCGTGGTTTTGCAGCTCCACGGGACAAATTTCTGTATTATACTGCTTTTTTGCATTTTTTGCTGTAAAGAAAAACAGTAGTGTCTCCTGATTGCTCAGACACAAATATATCTGTTGAAAATAGTCTGGTGTTGGCCCGAGAAATACAAGTGTGGTTTTGCAGTTCCACGTGTCAAATCTCTGCATTATCCTGCTTTTTTTGCATTTTTTGCTGTAAAGAGAAACAGTAGTGTCTCCTGATTGTTCAGACACAAGTATATCTGTTGAAAATAGTCTGGTGTAGGCCCGAAAAATACAAGTGTGGTTTTGCAGTTCCACGGGTCAAATCTCTGTATTATCCTGCATTTTTGCATTTTTTGCTGTAAAGGAAAACAGTAGTGTCTCCTGATTGTTCAGACACAAATATATCTGTTGAAAATAGTCTGGTGTAGGCCCGAGAAATACAAGTGTGGTTTTGCAGTTCCACTGTCAAATCTGTGTATTATCCTGCTTTTTTGCATTTATTACTGTAAAGAAAAACAGTAGTGTCTCCTGATTGCTCAGATACAAATATATATATTTAATATAGTATGGTGTAGGTCCGAGAAATACAAGTGTGGTTTTGTAGTTCCACGGATCAAATCTCTGTATTATCCTGCTTTTTTTGCTGTAAAGAAAAACAGTAGTGTCTCCTGATTGTTCAGACACAAATATATTTGTGGAAATTAGTCTGGTGTAGGCCCAAGAAATACAAGTGTGGCTTTGCAGTTCCATGGGTCAAATCTCTGTATTATCCTGCTTTTTTGCATTTTTTGCTGTAAAGAAAAACAGTAGTGTCTCCTGATTATTCAGACACAAATATATCTGTTGAAAATAGTCTGGTGTAGGACCGAGAAATTCAATCGTGGATTTGCAGTACCACGGGTCAAATCTCTGCATTATCCTGCTTTTTTTGCATTTTTTGCTGTAAAGAAAAAGAGTAGTGTCTCCTGATTGTTCAGACACAAATATATCGGATGAAAATAGTCTGGTGTAGGCCCGAGAAAAAAAGTGTGGTTTTGCAGTTCCATGGGTCAAATCTCTGTATTATCCTGCTTTTTTGCATTTTTTGCTGTAAAGAAAAACAGTAGTGTCTCCTGATTTTTAAGACACAAATATATCTGTTGAAAATAGTCTGGTGTAGGCCCGAGAAATACAAGTGTGGTTTTGCAGTTTCACGGGTCAAATCTCTGTATTATCCTGCTTTTTTGCTGTAAAGAAAAACAGTAGTGTCTCCTGATTGTTCAGACACAAATATATCTGTGGAAAATAGTCTGGTGTAGGCCCGAGAAATACAAGTGTGGTTTTGCAGTTCCACGGGTCAAATCTCTGTATTATCCTGCTTTTTTGCATTTTTTGCTGTAAAGAAAAACAGTAGTGTCTCCTGATTGTTCAGACTCAAATATATCTGTGGAAAATAGTCTGGTGTAGGCCCAAGAAAGACAAGTGTGGCTTTGCAGTTCCATGGGTCAAATCTCTGTATTATTCTGCTTTTTTGCATTCTTTGCTGTAAAGAAAAACAGTAGTGTTTCCTGATTGATCAGACACAAATAAATCTGTTGAAAATAGTCTGGTGTTGGCCCGAGAAAAAAAGTGTGGTTTTGCAGTTCCATGGGTCAAATCTCTGTATTATCCTGCTTTTTTGCATTTTTTGCTGTAAAGAAAAACAGTAGTGTCTCTTAATTTTTCAGACACAAATATATCTGTTGAAAATAGTCTGGTGTAGGCCCGAGAAATACAAGTGTGGTTTTGCAGCTCCACGGGACAAATTTCTGTATTATACTGCTTTTTTGCATTTTTTGCTGTAAAGAAAAACAGTAGTGTCTCCTGATTGCTCAGACACAAATATATCTGTTGAAAATAGTCTTGTGTTGGCCCGAGAAATACAAGTGTGGTTTTGCAGTTCCACGTGTCAAATCTCTGTATTATCCTGCTTTTTTTGCATTTTTTGCTGTAAAGAGAAACAGTAGTGTCTCCTGATTGTTCAGACACAAGTATATCTGTTGAAAATAGTCTGGTGTAGGCCCGAAAAATACAAGTGTGGTTTTGCAGTTCCACGGGTCAAATCTCTGTATTATCCTGCATTTTTGCATTTTTTGCTGTAAAGGAAAACAGTAGTGTCTCCTGATTGTTCAGACACAAATATATCTGTTGAAAATAGTCTGGTGTAGGCACGAGAAATACAAGAGTGGTTTTGCAGTTCCACGGGTCAAATCTCTGTATTATCCTGCTTTTTTGCATTTTTTGCCGTAAAGAAAAACAGTAGTGTCTCCTGATTGTTCAGACACAAGTATATCTGTAGAAAATAGTCTGGTGTAGGCCCGAGAATTACAAGTGTGGTTTTGCAGTTCCACGGGTGAAATCTCTGTATTATCCTGCTTTTTTGCATTTTTTGCTGTAAAGAAAAACATTAGTGTCTCCTGATTGTTCAGACACAAATATATCTGTTGAAAATAGTCTGGTGTAGGCCCGAGAAATATAAGTGTGGTTTTGCAGTTCCACTGGTCAAATCTCTGTATTATCCTGCTTTTTTGCATTTATTGCTGTAAAGAAAAACAGTAGTGTCTCCTGATTGCTCAGACACAAATATATATATATTTAATATAGTCTGGTGTAGGTCCGAGAAATACAAGTGTGGTTTTGTAGTTCCACGGATCAAATCTCTGTATTATCCTGCTTTTTTTGCTGTAAAGAAAAACAGTAGTGTCTCCTGATTGTTCAGACACAAATATATTTGTGGAAATTGGTCTGGTGTAGGCCCAAGAAATACAAGTGTGGCTTTGCAGTTCCACGGGTCAAATCTCTGTATTATCCTGCTTTTTGCATTTTTTGCTGTAAAGAAAAACAGTAGTGTCTCCTGATTATTCAGACACAAATAAATCTGTTGAAAATAGTCTGGTGTAGGACCGAGAAATTCAATCGTGGATTTGCAGTACCACGGGTCAAATCTCTGCATTATCCTGCTTTTTTTGCATTTTTTGCTGTAAAGAAAAACAGTAGTGTCTCCTGATTGTTCAGACACAAATATATCGGATGAAAACAGTCTGGTGTAGGCCCGAGAAAAAAAGTGTGGTTTTGCAGTTCCATGGGTCAAATCTCTGTATTATCCTGCTTTTTTGCATTTTTTGCTGTAAAGAAAAACAGTAGTGTCTCCTGATTTTTCAGACACAAATATATCTGTTGAAAATAGTCTGGTGTAGGCCAGATTACTAGAACTGTGGTTTTGCAGTTCCACGGGTCAAATCTCTGTATTATCCTTCTTTTGGCATTTTTTGCAGTAAAGAAATATAGTAGTGTCTCCTGATTCTTCAGATACAAATATGTCTGTTAAAAATAGTCTGGTGTAGGCCCGAGAAAAAATGTGTGGTTTTGTAGTTCCATGGGTCAAATCTCTGTATTATCCTGCTTTTTTGAATTTTTTGCCTTAAGAAAAACAGTAGTGTCTCCTGATTGTTCAGACACAAATATATCTGTTGAAAATAGTCTGGTGTAGGCCCGAGAAATACAATTGTGGATTTGCAGTACCACGGGTCAAATCTCTGCATTATCCTGCTTTTTTTTGCATTTTTTGCTGTAAAGAAAAACAGTAGTGTCTCCTGATTGTTCAGACACAAATATATCTGTTGAAAATAGTCTGGTGTAGGCCAAATTACTAGAACTGTGGTTTTGCAGTTCCACAGGTCATATCTCTGTATTATCCTTCTTTTGGCATTTTTTGCTGTAAAGAAAAACAGTAGTGTCTCCTGATTGTTCAGACACAAATATATCTGTTGAAAATAGTCTGGTGTAGGCCCGAGAAATACAAGTGTGGTTTTGCAGTTTCACGGGTCAAATCTCTGCATTATCCTGCTTTTTTTGCATTTTTTGCTGTAAAGAAAAACAGTAGTGTCTCCTAATTGTTCAGACACAAATATATCTGTTGAAAATAGTCTGTTGTAGGCCAGATTACTAGAACTGTGGTTTTGCAGTTCCACAGGTCAAATCTCTGTATTATCCTTCTTTTGGCATTTTTTGCTGTAAAGAAAAACAGTAGTGTCTCCTGAGTGTTCATACACAAATATATCTGTTGAAAATAGTCTGGTGTAGACCCGAGAAAAAAAGTGTGGTTTTGCAGTTCCATGCGTCAAATCTCTGCATTATCCTGCTTTTTTGCATTTTTTGCCGTAAAGAAAAACAGTAGTGTCTCCTGATTGTTCAGACACAAATATATCTGTTGAAAATAGTCTGGTGTAGGCCCGAGAAATACAAGTGTGGTTTTGCAATTCCACGGGTCAAATCTCTGTATTATCCTGCTTTTTTGCATTTTTTGCTGTAAAGAAAAACAGTAGTGTCTCCTGATTGTTCAGACACAAATATATCTGTGGAAAATAGTCTGTTGTAGGCCCAAGAAAGACAAGTGTGGCTTTGTAGTTCCATGGGTTAAATCTCTGTATTATCCTGCCTTTTTGCATTTTTTGCTGTAAAGAAAAACAGTAGTGTTTCCTGATTGTTCAGACACAAATAAATTTGATGAAAATAGTCTGGTGTAGGCCCGAGAAATACAAGTGTGGTTTTGCAGTTCCACGGGACAAATCTCTGTATTATCCTGCTTTTTTGCTGTAAAGAAAAACAGTAGTGTCTCATGATTGTTCAGACACAAATATATTTGTGGAAATTAGTCTGGTGTAGGCCCAAGAAATAGAAGTGTGGCTTTGCAGTTCCACGGGTCAAATCTCTGTATTATCCTGCTTTTTTGCATTTTTTGCTGTAAAGAAAAACAGTAGTGTCTCCTGATTGTTCAGACACAAATATATCTGTTGAAAATAGTCTGGTGTAGGCCTGAGAAATAAAAGTGTGGTTTTGCAGTTCCACGGGTTAAATCTCTGTATTATCCTGCTTTTTTGCATTTTTTGCTGTAAAGAAAAATACTGTCTCCTGATTGCTCAGACACAAATATATCTGTTGAAAATAGTCTGGTGTAGGCCAGATTACTAAAATTGTGGTTTTGCAGTTCCACGAGTCAAGTCTCTGTATTATCCTTCTTTTGGCATTTTTTGCAGTAAAGAAAAACAGTAGTGTCTCCTGATTCTTCAGACACAAATATGTCTGTTGAAAATAGTCTGGTGTAGGCCCGAGAAAAAAAGTGTGGTTTTGTAGTTCCATGGGTCAAATCTCTGTATTATCCTGCTTTTTTGAATTTTTTGCCTTAAGAAAAGCTGTAGTGTCTCCTGATTGTTCAGACACAAATATATCTGTGGAAAATAGTCTGGTGTAGGCCCGAGAAATACAAGTATGGCTTTGCAGTTCTACATGTCAAATCTTTGTATTATCCTGCTCTTTTGCATTTTTTGCTGTAAAGAAAAACAGTAGTGTCTCCTGATTGTTCAGACACAAATATATCTGTGGAAAATAGTCTGGTGTAGGCCCAAGAAAGACAAGTGTGGCTTTGCAGTTCCATGGGTCAAATCTCTGTATTATCCTGCTTTTTTGCATTTTTTGCTGTATTGAAAAATAGTAGTGTCTGCTGATTGTTCAGACACAAATAGATCTGTTGAAAATAGTCTGGTGTAGGCCAGATTACTAGAACTCTTGTTTTGCAGTTCCACGGGTCAAATCTCTGTATTATCCTTCTTTTGGCATTTTTTGCTGTAAAGAAAAACAGTAGTGTCTCCTGATTGTTCAGAGACAAATATATCTGTTGAAAATAGTCTGGTGTAGACCCGAGAAATACAATTGTGGATTTGCAGTACCACGGGTCAAATTTCTGCATTATCCTGCTTTTTTTGCATTTTTTGCTGTAAAGAAAAACAGTAGTGTCTCCTGATTTTTCAGACACAAATATATCTGTTGAAAATAGTCTGGTGTAGGCCCGAGAAATACAAGTGTGGTTTTGCAGTTCCACGGGTCAAATCTCTGTATTATCCTGCTTTTTTGCATTTTTTGCTGTAAAGAAAAACAGTAGTGTCTCCTGATTGTTCAGACACAAATATATCTGTTGAAAATAGTCTGGTGTAGGCCCGAGAAATACAAGTGTGGTTTTGCAGTTTCACGGGTCAAATCTCTGCATTATCCGGATTTTTTGCATTTTTTGCTGTAAAGAAAAATTCTGTCTCCTGATTGTTCAGACACAAATATATCTGTTGAAAATAGTCTGGTGTAGGCCAGTTTACTAGAACTGTGTTTTTGCAGTTCCACGGGTCAAATCTCTGTATTATCCTTCTTTTGCATTTTTTGCTGTAAAGAAAAACAGTAGTGTCTCCTGATTGTTCAGACACAAATATGTCTGGTTAAAATAGTCTGGTGTAGCCCCGAGAAATACAAGTGTGGTTCTGCAGTTCCACGGGTCAAATCTCTGTATTATCCTGCTTTTTTGCATTTTTTGCTGTAAAGAAAAATACTGTCTCCTGGTTGTTTTTCTGTAAAGAAAAACAGTAGTGTCTCATGATTGTTCAGAAAAAAATATATTTGTGGAAATTAGTCTGGTGTAGGCCCAAGAAATAGAAGTGCGGCTTTGCAGTTCCACGGGTCAAATCTCTGTATTATCCTGCTTTTTTGCATTTTTTGCTGTAAAGAAAAACAGTAGTGTCTCCTGATTGTTCAGACACAAATATATCTGTTGAAAATAGTCTGGTGTAGGCCTGAGAAATACAAGTGTGGTTTTGCAGTTCCACGGGTCAAATCTCTGTATTATCCTGCTTTTTTGCATTTTTTGCTGTAAAGAAAAATACTGTCTCCTGGTTGTTTAGACACAAATATATCTGTTGAAAATAGTCTATTGTAGGCCAGATTACTAGAACTGTGGTTTTGCAGTTCCACGGGTCAAATCTCTGTATTATCCTGCTTTTTTGCATTTTTTGCTGTAAAGAAAAACAGTAATGTCTCCTGATTGTTCAGACACAAATATATCTGTGGAAAATAGTCTGGTGTAGGCCCAAGAAAGACAAGTGTGGCTTTGCAGTTCCACGGGTCAAATCTCTGTATTATCCTGCTTTTTTGCATTTTTTGCAGTAAAGAAAAACAGTAGTGTCTCCTGATTGTTCAGACACAAATATATCTGTTTAAAATAGTCTGGTGTAGGCCAGATTACTAGAACTGTGGTTTTGCAGTTCCACGGGTCAAATCTCTGTATTATCCTTCTTTTGCCATTTTTTGCAGTAAAGAAAAACAGTAGTGTCTCCTGATTGTTCAGACACAAATATATCTGATGAAAATAGTCTGGTGTAGAACCGAGAAAAAAAGTGTGGTTTTGCAGTTCCATGGGTCAAATCTCTGTATTATCCTGCTTTTTTGCATTTTTTGCCGTAAAGAAAAACAGTAGTGTCTCCTGATTGTTCAGACACAAATATATCTGTTGAAAATAGTCTGGTGTAGGCCCGAGAAATACAAGTGTGGTTTTGCAGTTCCATGGGTCAAATATCTGTATTATCCTGCTTTTTTGCATTTTTTGCTGTAAAGAAAAACAGTAGTGTCTCCTGATTGTTCAGACTCAAATATATCTGTGGAAAATAGTCTGGTGTAGGCCCAGGAAATACAAGTGTGGCTTTGCAGTTCCATGGGTCAAATCTCTGTATTATCCTGCTTTTTTGCATTTTTTGCTGTAAAGAAAAACAGTAGTGTCTCCTGATTATTCAGACACAAATATATCTGTTGAAAATAGTCTGGTGTAGGACCGAGAAATTCAATCGTGGATTTGCAGTACCACGGGTCAAATCTCTGCATTATCCTGCTTTTTTTGCATTTTTTGCTGTAAAGAAAAACAGTAGTGTCTCCTGATTGTTCAGACACAAATATATCGGATGAAAATAGTCTGGTGTAGGCCCGAGAAAAAAAGTGTGGTTTTGCAGTTCCATGGGTCAAATCTCTGTATTATCTTGCTTTTTTGCATTTTTTGCTGTAAAGAAAAACAGTAGTGTCTCCTGATTTTTCAGACACAAATATATCTGTTGAAAATAGTCTGGTGTAGGCCCGAGAAATACAAGTGTGGTTTTGCAGTTTCACGGGTCAAATCTCTGTATTATCCTGCCTTTTTGCTGTAAAGAAAAACAGTAGTGTCTCCTGATTTTTCAGACACAAATATATCTGTGGAAAATAGTCTGGTGTAGGCCCGAGAAATACAAGTGTGGTTTTGCAGTTCCACGGGTCAAATCTCTGTATTATCCTGCTTTTTTGCATTTTTTGCTGTAAAGAAAAACAGTAGTGTCTCCTGATTGTTCAGACTCAAATATATCTGTGGAAAATAGTCTGGTGTAGGCCCAAGAAAGACAAGTGTGGCTTTGCAGTTCCATGGGTCAAATCTCTGTATTATTCTGCTTTTTTGCATTCTTTGCTGTAAAGAAAAACAGTAGTGTTTCCTGATTGATCAGACACAAATAAATCTGTTGAAAATAGTCTGGTGTTGGCCCGAGAAAAAAAGTGTGGTTTTGCAGTTCCATGGGTCAAATCTCTGTATTATCCTGCTTTTTTGCATTTTTTGCTGTAAAGAAAAACAGTAGTGTCTCCTAATTTTTCAGACACAAATATATCTGTTGAAAATAGTCTGGTGTAGGCCCGAGAAATACAAGTGTGGTTTTGCAGCTCCACAGGACAAATTTCTGTATTATACTGCTTTTTTGCATTTTTTGCTGTAAAGAAAAACAGTAGTGTCTCCTGATTGCTCAGACACAAATATATCTGTTGAAAATAGTCTGGTGTTGGCCCGAGAAATACAAGTGTGGTTTTGCAGTTCCACGTGTCAAATCTCTGTATTATCCTGCTTTTTTTGCATTTTTTGCTGTAAAGAGAAACAGTAGTGTCTCCTGATTGTTCAGACACAAGTATATCTGTTGAAAATAGTCTGGTGTAGGCCCGAAAAATACAAGTGTGGTTTTGCAGTTCCACGGGTCAAATCTCTGTATTATCCTGCATTTTTGCATTTTTTGCTGTAAAGGAAAACAGTAGTGTCTCCTGATTGTTCAGACACAAATATATCTGTTGAAAATAGTCTGGTGTAGGGACGAGAAATACAAGAGTGGTTTTGCAGTTCCACGGGTCAAATCTCTGTATTATCCTGCTTTTTTGCATTTTTTGCCGTAAAGAAAAACAGTAGTGTCTCCTGATTGTTCAGACACAAGTATATCTGTAGAAAATAGTCTGGTGTAGGCCCGAGAATTACAAGTGTGGTTTTGCAGTTCCACGGGTGAAATCTCTGTATTATCCTGCTTTTTTGCATTTTTTGCTGTAAAGAAAAACAGTAGTGTCTCCTGATTGTTCAGACACAAATATATCTGTTGAAAATAGTCTGGTGTAGGCCCGAGAAATACAAGTGTTGTTTTGCAGTTCCACTGGTCAAATCTCTGTATTATCCTGCTTTTTTGCATTTATTGCTGTAAAGAAAAACAGTAGTGTCTCCTGATTGCTCAGACACAAATATATATATATTTAATATAGTCTGGTGTAGGTCCGAGAAATACAAGTGTGGTTTTGTAGTTCCACGGATTAAATCTCTGTATTATCCTGCTTTTTTTGCTGTAAAGAAAAACAGTAGTGTCTCCTGATTGTTCAGACACAAATATATTTGTGGAAATTGGTCTGGTGTAGGCCCAAGAAATACAAGTGTGGCTTTGCAGTTCCACGGGTCAAATCTCTGTATTATCCTACTTTTTTGCATTTTTTGCTGTAAAGAAAAACAGTAGTGTCTCCTGATTATTCAGACACAAATAAATCTGTTGAAAATAGTCTGGTGTAGGACCGAGAAATTCAATCGTGGATTTGCAGTACCACGGGTCAAATCTCTGCATTATCCTGCTTTTTTTGCATTTTTTGCTGTAAAGAAAAACAGTAGTGTCTCCTGATTGTTCAGACACAAATATATCGGATGAAAATAGTCTGGTGTAGGCCCGAGAAAAAAAGTGTGGTTTTGCAGTTCCATGGGTCAAATCTCTGTATTATCCTGCTTTTTTGCATTTTTTGCTGTAAAGAAAAACAGTAGTGTCTCCTGATTTTTCAGACACAAATATATCTGTTGAAAATAGTCTGGTGTAGGCCTGAGAAATACAAGTGTGGTTTTGCAGTTTCACGGGTCAAATCTCTGTATTATCCTGCTTTTTTGCATTTTTTGCTGTAAAGAAAAACAGTAGTGTCTCCTGATTGTTCAGACACAAATATATCTGTGGAAAATAGTCTGGTGTAGGCCCAAGAAAGACAAGAGTGGCTTTGCAGTTCCACGGGTCAAATCTCTGTATTATCCTGCTTTTTTGCATTTTTTGCAGTAAAGAAAAACAGTAGTGTTTCCTTGATTGTTCAGACACAAATAAATCTGTTGAAAATAGTCTGGTGTAGGCCCGAGAAATACAAGTGTGGTTTTGCAGTTCCACGGGACAAATCTCTGTATTATCCTGCTTTTTTGGATTTTTTGCTGTAAAGAAAAACAGTAGTGTCTCCTGATTGTTCAGACACAAATATATCTGTTGAAAATAGTCTGGTGTAGGCCCGAGAAATACAAGTGTGGTTTTGCAGTTCCACGGGTCAAATCTCTGTATTATCCTGCATTTTGGCATTTTTGCTGTAAAGAAAAACAGTAGTGTCTCCTGATTGTTCAGACACAAAGCTATCTGTACAAAATAGTCTGGTGTAATCCCGAGAAATACAAGAGTGGTTTTGCAGTTCCACGGGTCAAATCTCTGTATTATCCTGCTTTTTTGCATTTTTTGCTGTAAAGAAAAATAGTAGTGTGTCCTGATTGTTCAGACACAAATATATCTGTAGAAAATAGTCTGGTGTAGTCCCGAGAAATACAAGTGTGGTTTTGCAGTTCCACGGGTCAAATCTCTGTATTATCCTGCTTTTTGCATTTTTTCCGTAAAGAAAAACAGTAGTGTCTCCTGATTGTTCAGACACAAGTATATCTGTAGAAAATAGTCTGGTGTAGGCCCGAGAATTACAAGTGTGGTTTTGCAGTTCCACGGGTCAAATCTCTGTACTATCCTGCTTTTTTGCATTTTTTGCTGTAAAGAAAAACAGTAGTGTCTCCTGATTGTTCAGACACAAATATATCTGTTGAAAATAGTCTGGCGTAGGCCCGAGAAATACAAGTGTGCTTTTGCAGTTCCATGGGTCAAATCTCTGTATTATCCTGCTTTTTTGCGTTTTTTGCCTTAAGAAAAACAGTAGTGTCTCCTGATTGCTCAGACACAAATATATCTGTTTAAAATAGTCTGGTGTAGCCCCGAGAAATACAAGTGTGGTTGTGCAGTTCCACGGGTCAAATCTCTGTATTACCCTGCTTTTTTGCTGTAAAGAAAACAGTAGTGTCTCCTGATTGTTCAGACACAAATATATTTGTGGAAATTAGTCTGGTGTAGGCCCAAGAAATACAAGTGTGGCTTTGCAGTTCCACTGGTCAAATCTCTGTATTATCCTGCTTTTTTGCATTTTTTGCTGTAAAGAAAAACAGTAGTGTCTTCTGATTGTTCAGACACAAATATATCTGTGGAAAATAGTCTGGTGTAGGCCCAAGAAAGACAAGTGTGGCTTTGCAGTTCCACGGGTCAAATCTCTGTATTATCCTGCTTTTTTGCATTTTTTGCAGTAAAGAAAAACAGTAGTGTTTCCTTGATAGTTCAGACACAAATAAATCTGATGAAAATAGTCTGGTGTAGGCCCGAGAAATACAAGTGTGGTTTTGCAGTTCCACGGGACAAATCTCTGTATTATCCTGCTTTTTTGCATTTTTTGCTGTAAAGTAAAACAGTAGTGTCTCCTGATTGTTCAGACACAAAGCTATCTGTACAAAATAGTCTGGTGTAATCCCGAGAAATACAAGAGTGGTTTTGCAGTTCCACGGGTCAAATCTCTGTATTATCCTGCATTTTTGCATTTTTTGCTGTAAAGAAAAATAGTAATGTCTCCTGATTGTTCAGTCACAAATATATCTGTCAAAATAGTCTGGTGTAGGCCTGAGAAATAAAAGTGTGGTTTTGCAGTTCCACGGGTCACATCTCTGCATTATCCTGCATTTTTGCTGTAAAGAAAAACAGTAGTGTCTCCTGATTGTTCAGACACAAATATATCTGTAGAAAATAGTCTGGTGTAGGCCCGAGAAATACAAGTGTGGTTTTGCAGTTCCACGGGTCAAATCTCTGCATTATTCTGATTTTTTGCATTTTTTGCTGTAAAGAAAAACACTGTCTCCTGATTGTTCGGACACAAATATATCTGTTGAAAATAGTCTGGTGTAGGCCCGAGAAATACAAGTGTGGTTTTGCAGTTCCACGGGTCAAATCTCTGTATTATCCTGCTCTTTTGCATTTTTTGCTGTAAAGAAAAACAGTAGTGTCTCCTGATTGTTCAGACACAAATATATCTGTGGAAAATAGTCTGGTGTAGGCCCAAGAAAGACAAGTGTGGCTTTGCAGTACCATTGGTCAAATCTCTGTATTATCCTGCTTTTTTGCATTTTTTGCTGTAAAGAAACACAGTAGTGTCTCCTGATTGCTCAGACACAAATATATCTGTTGAAAATAGTCTGGTGTAGGCCCGAGAAATACAAGTGTGGTTTTGCAGTTCCACGGGTCAAATCTCTGTATTATCCTGCTTTTTTGCATTTTTTGCTGTAAAGAAAAACAGTAGTGTCTCCTGATTGTTCAGACACAAATATATCTGTTGAAAATAGTCTGGTGTTGGCCCGAGAAATACAAGTGTGGTTTTGCAGATTCACGGGTCAAATCTCTGCATTATCCGGATTTTTTGCATTTTTTGCTGTAAAGAAAAATATTGTCTCCTGATTGTTCAGACACAAATATATCTGTTGAAAATAGTCTGGTGTAGGCCCAAGAAAGACAAGTGTGGTTTTGCAGTTCCACGGGTCAAATCTCTGTATTATCCTGCTTTTTGCATTTTTTCCGTAAAGAAAAACAGTAGTGTCTCCTGATTGTTCAGACACAAGTATATCTGTAGAAAATAGTCTGGTGTAGGCCCGAGAATTACAAGTGTGGTTTTGAAGTTCCACGGGTCAAATGTCTGTATTATCCTGCTTTTTTGCTGTAAAGAAAAACAGTAATGTCTTCTGATTGTTCAAACACAAATATATTTGTGGAAATTAGTCTGGTGTAGGCCCAAGAAATACAAGTGTGGTTTTGCAGTTCCACTGGTCAAATCTCTGTATTATCCTGCTTTTTTGCATTTATTGCTGTAAAGAAAAACAGTAGTGTCTCCTGATTGCTCAGACACAAATATATATATTTAATATAGTCTGGTGTAGGTCCGAGAAAAACAAGTGTGGTTTTGTAGTTCCACGGATCAAATCTCTGTATTATCCTGCTTTTTTTGCTGTAAAGAAAAACAGTAGTGTCTCCTGATTGTTCAGACACAAATATATTTGTGGAAATTAGTCTGGTGTAGGCCCAAGAAATACAAGTGTGGCTTTGCAGTTCCACGGGTCAAATCTCTGTATTATCCTGCTTTTTTGCATTTTTTGCTGTAAAGAAAAACAGTAGTGTCTCCTGATTACTCAGACACAAATATATCGGATGAAAATAGTCTGGTGTAGGCCCGAGAAAAAAAGTGTGGTTTTGCAGTTCCAGGGGTCAAATCTCTGTATTATCCTGCTTTTTTGAATTTTTTACTGTAAAGAAAAACAGTAGTGTCTCCTGATTTTTCAGACACAAATATATCTGTTAAAAATAGTCTGGTGTAGGCCCGAGAAATACAAGTGTGGTTTTGCAGTTTCACGGGTCAAATCTCTGTATTATCCTGCTTTTTTGCATTTTTTGCTATAAAGAAAAACAGTAGTGTCTTCTGATTGTTCAGACACAAATATATCTGTGGAAAATAGTCTGGTGTAGGCCCAAGAAAGACAAGTGTGGCTTTGCAGTTCCACGGGTCAAATCTCTGTATTATCCTGCTTTTTTGCATTTTTTGCAGTAAAGAAAAACAGTAGTGTTTCCTTGATTGTTCAGACACAAATAAATCTGATGAAAATAGTCTGGTGTAGGCCCGAGAAATACAAATGTGGTTTTGCAGTTCCACGGGACAAATCTCTGTATTATCCTGCTTTTTTGCATTTTTTGCTGTAAAGTAAAACAGTAGTGTCTCCTGATTGTTCAGACACAAAGCTATCTGTACAAAATAGTCTGGTGTAATCCCGAGAAATACAAGAGTGGTTTTGCAGTTCCACGGGTCAAATCTCTGTATTATCCTGCTTTTTTGCATTTTTTGCTGTAAAGAAAAATAGTAATGTCTCCTGATTGTTCAGTCACAAATATATCTGTCAAAATAGTCTGGTGTAGGCCTGAGAAATAAAAGTGTGGTTTTGCAGTTCCACGGGTCAAATCTCTGTATTATCCTGCATTTTTGCATTTTTGCTGTAAAGAAAAACAGTAGTGTCTCCTGATTGTTCAGACACAAATATATCTGTAGAAAATAGTCTGGTGTAGTCCCGACAAATACAAGAGTGGTTTTGCAGTTCCACGGGTCAAATCTCTGTATTATCCTGCTTTTTTGCTGTAAAGAAAAACAGTAGTGTCTCCTGATTGTTCAGACACAAATATATTTGTGGAAATTAGTCTGGTGTAGGCCCAAGAAATAGAAGTGTGGCTTTGCAGTTCCACGGGTCAAATCTCTGTATTATCCTGCTTTTTTGCATTTTTTGCTGTAAAGAAAAACAGTAGTGTCTCTTCATTGTTCAGACACAAATATATCTGTTGAAAATAGTCTGGTGTAGGCCTGAGAAATACAAGTGTGGTTTTGCAGTTCCACGGGTCAAATCTCTGTATTATCCTGCTTTTTTGCTTTTTTTGCTGTAAGGAAAAACAGTAGTGTCTCCTGATTGTTCAGACACAAATATATCTGTTGAAAATAGTCTGGTGTAGGCCCGAGAAATACAAGTGTGGTTTTGCAGTTCCACGGGTCAAATCTCTGCATTATTCTGATTTTTTGCATTTTTTGCTGTAAAGAAAAATACTGTCTCCTGATTGTTCAGACACAAATATATTTGTTGAAAATAGTCTGGTGTAGGCCCGAGAAATACAAGTGTGGTTTTGCAGTTCCACGGGTCAAATCTCTGTATTATCCTGCTCTTTTGCTTTTTTTGCTGTAATGAAAAACAGTAGTGTCTCCTGATTGTTCAGACACAAATATATCTGTGGAAAATAGTCTGGTGTAGGCCCAAGAAAGACAAATGTGGCTTTGCAGTACCATTGGTCAAATCTCTGTATTATCCTGCTTTTTTGCATTTTTTGCTGTAAAGAAACACAGTAGTGTCTCCTGATTGTTCAGACACAAATATATCTGTTGAAAATAGTCTGGTGTAGGCCCGAGAAATACAAGTGTGGTTTTGCAGTTCCACGGGTCAAATCTCTGTATTATCCTGCTTTTTTGCATTTTTTGCTGTAAAGAAAAACAGTAGTGTCTCCTGATTGTTCAGACACAAATATATCTGTTGAAAATAGTCTGGTGTAGGCCAGTTTACTAGAACTGAGGTTTTGCAGTTCCACGGGTCAAATCTCTGTATTATCCTTCTTTTGGCATTTTTTTGCAGTAAAGAAAAACAGTAGTGTCTCCTAATTCTTCAGACACAAATATGTCTGTTGAAAATAGTCTGGTGTAGGCCCGAGAAAAAAAGTGTGGTTTTGTAGTTCCATGGGTCAAATCTCTGTATTATCCTGCTTTTTTGAATTTTTTGCCTTAAGAAAAACAGTAGTGTCTCCTGATTGTTCAGACACAAATATATCTGTTGAAAATAGTCTGGTGTAGGCCCGAGAAATACAAGTGTGGTTTTGCAGTTCCACGGGTCAAATCTCTGTATTATCCTGCTCTTTTGCATTTTTTGCTGTAAAGAAAAACAGTAGTGTCTCCTGATTGTTCAGACACAAATATATCTGTTGAAAATAGTCTGGTGTAGGCCCGAGAAATACAAGTGTGGTTTTTGCAGTTCCACGGGTCAAATCTCTGTATTATCCTGCTTTTTTTGCATTTTTTGCTGTATTGAAAAATAATAGTGTCTGCTGATTGTTCACACACAAATATATCTGTCGAAAATAGTCTGGTGTAGGCTAGATTACTAGAACTGTGGTTTTGCAGTTCCACGGGTCAAATCTCTGTATTATCCTTCTTTTGGCATTTTTTGCAGTAAAGAAAAACAGTAGTGTATCCTGATTGTTCAGACACAAATATATCTGTTGAAAATAGGCTGGTGTAGGCCCGAGAAATAGAAGTGTGGTTTTGCAGTTCCACGGGTCAAATCTCTGCATTATCCTGTTTTTTTCCTTTTTTTGCTGTAAAGAAAAACAGTAGTGTCCCCTGATTGTTTAGACACAAATATATCTGTTGAAAATAGTCTGGTGTAGGCCAGTTTACTAGAACTGTGGTTTTGCAGATCCAAGGGTCAAATCTCTGTATTATCCTTCTTTTGGCATTTTTTGCAGTGAAGAAAAACAGTAGTGTCTCCTGATTGTTCAGACACAAATATATCTGTTGAAAATAGTCTGGTGTAGACCCGAGAAAAAAAATGTGGTTTTGCAGTTCCCTGGGTCAAATCTCTGTATTATTCTGCTTTTTTGCATTTTTTGCTGTAAAGAAAACAGTAGTGTCTCCTGATTGTTAAAACACAAATATATCTGTTGAACATAGTCTGGTGTAGGCCCGAGAAAAAAAGTGTGGTTTTGCAGTTCCAAGGGTCAAATCTCTGCATTATCCTGCTTTTTTGCATTTTTTGCCGTAAATAAAAACAGTAGTGTCTCCTGATTGTTCAGACACAAATATATCTGTTGAAAATAGTCTGGTGTAGGCCTGAGAAATAAAAGTGTGGTTTTGCAGATCCACGGGTCAAATCTCTGCGTTATCCTGCTTACTGCTTTTTTTGGTGTAAAGAAAAACAGTAGTGTCTCCTGATTGTTCAGACACAAATATATTTGTTGAAAATAGTCTGGTGTAGGCCCGAGAAATACAAGTGTGGTTTTGCAGTTCCACGGGTCAAATCTCTGTATTATCCTGCTTCTTTGAATTTTTTGCCTTAAGAAAAACAGTAGTGTCTCCTGATTGTTCAGACACAAATATATCTGTTGAAAATAGTCTGGTCTAGGCCCGAGAAACACAAGTGTGGTTTTGCAGTTCCACGGGTCAAATCTCTGTATTATCCTGCTCTTTTGCATTTTTTGCTATAAAGAAAAACAGTAGTGTCTCCTGATTGTTCAGACACAAATATATCTGTTGAAAATAGTCTGGTGTAGGCCCGAGAAATACAAGTGATGTTTTTGCAGTTCCACGGGTCAAATCTCTGTATTATCCTGCTTCTTTGCATTTTTTTCCGTAAAGGAAAACAGTAGTGTCTCCTGATTGTTCAGACACAAATATACCTGTTGAAAATAGTCTGGTGTAGGCCCGAGAAATACAAGTGTGGTTTTGCAGTTCCACGGGTCAAATCTCTGTATTATCCTGCTTTTTTGCATTTTTTGCTGTAAAGAAAAATAGTAGTGTGTCCTGATTGTTCAGACACAAATATATCTGTAGAAAATAGTCTGGTGTAGTCCCGAGAAATACAAGTGTGGTTTTGCAGTTCCACGGGTCAAATCTCTGTATTATCCTGCTTTTTGCATTTTTTCCGTAAAGAAAAACAGTAGTGTCTCCTGATTGTTCAGACACAAGTATATCTGTAGAAAATAGTCTGGTGTAGGCCCGAGAATTACAAGTGTGGTTTTGCAGTTCCACGGGTCAAATCTCTGCATTATCCTGTTTTTTTCCTTTTTTTGCTGTAAAGAAAAACAGTAGTGTCCCCTGATTGTTTAGACACAAATATATCTGTTGAAAATAGTCTGGTGTAGGCCAGTTTACTAGAACTGTGGTTTTGCAGATCCAAGGGTCAAATCTCTGTATTATCCTTCTTTTGGCATTTTTTGCAGTGAAGAAAAACAGTAGTGTCTCCTGATTGTTCAGACACAAATATATCTGTTGAAAATAGTCTGGTGTAGACCCGAGAAAAAAAATGTGGTTTTGCAGTTCCCTGGGTCAAATCTCTGTATTATTCTGCTTTTTTGCATTTTTTGCTGTAAAGAAAACAGTAGTGTCTCCTGATTGTTAAAACACAAATATATCTGTTGAACATAGTCTGGTGTAGGCCCGAGAAAAAAAGTGTGGTTTTGCAGTTCCAAGGGTCAAATCTCTGCATTATCCTGCTTTTTTGCATTTTTTGCCGTAAATAAAAACAGTAGTGTCTCCTGATTGTTCAGACACAAATATATCTGTTGAAAATAGTCTGGTGTAGGCCTGAGAAATAAAAGTGTGGTTTTGCAGATCCACGGGTCAAATCTCTGCGTTATCCTGCTTACTGCTTTTTTTGGTGTAAAGAAAAACAGTAGTGTCTCCTGATTGTTCAGACACAAATATATTTGTTGAAAATAGTCTGGTGTAGGCCCGAGAAATACAAGTGTGGTTTTGCAGTTCCACGGGTCAAATCTCTGTATTATCCTGCTTCTTTGAATTTTTTGCCTTAAGAAAAACAGTAGTGTCTCCTGATTGTTCAGACACAAATATATCTGTTGAAAATAGTCTGGTCTAGGCCCGAGAAACACAAGTGTGGTTTTGCAGTTCCACGGGTCAAATCTCTGTATTATCCTGCTCTTTTGCATTTTTTGCTATAAAGAAAAACAGTAGTGTCTCCTGATTGTTCAGACACAAATATATCTGTTGAAAATAGTCTGGTGTAGGCCCGAGAAATACAAGTGATGTTTTTGCAGTTCCACGGGTCAAATCTCTGTATTATCCTGCTTCTTTGCATTTTTTTCCGTAAAGGAAAACAGTAGTGTCTCCTGATTGTTCAGACACAAATATACCTGTTGAAAATAGTCTGGTGTAGGCCCGAGAAATACAAGTGTGGTTTTGCAGTTCCACGGGTCAAATCTCTGTATTATCCTGCTTTTTTGCATTTTTTGCTGTAAAGAAAAATAGTAGTGTGTCCTGATTGTTCAGACACAAATATATCTGTAGAAAATAGTCTGGTGTAGTCCCGAGAAATACAAGTGTGGTTTTGCAGTTCCACGGGTCAAATCTCTGTATTATCCTGCTTTTTGCATTTTTTCCGTAAAGAAAAACAGTAGTGTCTCCTGATTGTTCAGACACAAGTATATCTGTAGAAAATAGTCTGGTGTAGGCCCGAGAATTACAAGTGTGGTTTTGCAGTTCCACGGGTCAAATCTCTGTACTATCCTGCTTTTTTGCATTTTTTGCTGTAAAGAAAAACAGTAGTGTCTCCTGATTGTTCAGACACAAATATATCTGTTGAAAATAGTCTGGCGTAGGCCCGAGAAATACAAGTGTGCTTTTGCAGTTCCATGGGTCAAATCTCTGTATTATCCTGCTTTTTTGCGTTTTTTGCCTTAAGAAAAACAGTAGTGTCTCCTGATTGCTCAGACACAAATATATCTGTTTAAAATAGTCTGGTGTAGCCCCGAGAAATACAAGTGTGGTTGTGCAGTTCCACGGGTCAAATCTCTGTATTATCCTGCTTTTTTGCTGTAAAGAAAAACATTAGTGTCTCCTGATTACTCAGACACAAATATATTTGTGGAAATTAGTCTGGTGTAGGCCCAAGAAATACAAGTGTGGCTTTGCAGTTCCACTGGTCAAATCTCTGTATTATCCTGCTTTTTTGCATTTTTTGCTGTAAAGAAAAACAGTAGTGTCTTCTGATTGTTCAGACACAAATATATCTGTGGAAAATAGTCTGGTGTAGGCCCAAGAAAGACAAGTGTGGCTTTGCAGTTCCACGGGTCAAATCTCTGTATTATCCTGCTTTTTTGCATTTTTTGCAGTAAAGAAAAACAGTAGTGTTTCCTTGATAGTTCAGACACAAATAAATCTGATGAAAATAGTCTGGTGTAGGCCCGAGAAATACAAGTGTGGTTTTGCAGTTCCACGGGACAAATCTCTGTATTATCCTGCTTTTTTGCATTTTTTGCTGTAAAGTAAAACAGTAGTGTCTCCTGATTGTTCAGACACAAAGCTATCTGTACAAAATAGTCTGGTGTAATCCCGAGAAATACAAGAGTGGTTTTGCAGTTCCACGGGTCAAATCTCTGTATTATCCTGCATTTTTGCATTTTTTGCTGTAAAGAAAAATAGTAATGTCTCCTGATTGTTCAGTCACAAATATATCTGTCAAAATAGTCTGGTGTAGGCCTGAGAAATAAAAGTGTGGTTTTGCAGTTCCACGGGTCACATCTCTGCATTATCCTGCATTTTTGCTGTAAAGAAAAACAGTAGTGTCTCCTGATTGTTCAGACACAAATATATCTGTAGAAAATAGTCTGGTGTAGGCCCGAGAAATACAAGTGTGGTTTTGCAGTTCCACGGGTCAAATCTCTGCATTATTCTGATTTTTTGCATTTTTTGCTGTAAAGAAAAACACTGTCTCCTGATTGTTCGGACACAAATATATCTGTTGAAAATAGTCTGGTGTAGGCCCGAGAAATACAAGTGTGGTTTTGCAGTTCCACGGGTCAAATCTCTGTATTATCCTGCTCTTTTGCATTTTTTGCTGTAAAGAAAAACAGTAGTGTCTCCTGATTGTTCAGACACAAATATATCTGTGGAAAATAGTCTGGTGTAGGCCCAAGAAAGACAAGTGTGGCTTTGCAGTACCATTGGTCAAATCTCTGTATTATCCTGCTTTTTTGCATTTTTTGCTGTAAAGAAACACAGTAGTGTCTCCTGATTGCTCAGACACAAATATATCTGTTGAAAATAGTCTGGTGTAGGCCCGAGAAATACAAGTGTGGTTTTGCAGTTCCACGGGTCAAATCTCTGTATTATCCTGCTTTTTTCATTTTTTGCTGTAAAGAAAAACAGTAGTGTCTCCTGATTGTTCAGACACAAATATATCTGTTGAAAATAGTCTGGTGTTGGCCCGAGAAATACAAGTGTGGTTTTGCAGATTCACGGGTCAAATCTCTGCATTATCCGGATTTTTTGCATTTTTTGCTGTAAAGAAAAATATTGTCTCCTGATTGTTCAGACACAAATATATCTGTTGAAAATAGTCTGGTGTAGGCCCAAGAAAGACAAGTGTGGTTTTGCAGTTCCACGGGTCAAATCTCTGTATTATCCTGCTTTTTGCATTTTTTCCGTAAAGAAAAACAGTAGTGTCTCCTGATTGTTCAGACACAAGTATATCTGTAGAAAATAGTCTGGTGTAGGCCCGAGAATTACAAGTGTGGTTTTGAAGTTCCACGGGTCAAATGTCTGTATTATCCTGCTTTTTTGCTGTAAAGAAAAACAGTAATGTCTTCTGATTGTTCAAACACAAATATATTTGTGGAAATTAGTCTGGTGTAGGCCCAAGAAATACAAGTGTGGTTTTGCAGTTCCACTGGTCAAATCTCTGTATTATCCTGCTTTTTTGCATTTATTGCTGTAAAGAAAAACAGTAGTGTCTCCTGATTGCTCAGACACAAATATATATATTTAATATAGTCTGGTGTAGGTCCGAGAAAAACAAGTGTGGTTTTGTAGTTCCACGGATCAAATCTCTGTATTATCCTGCTTTTTTTGCTGTAAAGAAAAACAGTAGTGTCTCCTGATTGTTCAGACACAAATATATTTGTGGAAATTAGTCTGGTGTAGGCCCAAGAAATACAAGTGTGGCTTTGCAGTTCCACGGGTCAAATCTCTGTATTATCCTGCTTTTTTGCATTTTTTGCTGTAAAGAAAAACAGTAGTGTCTCCTGATTACTCAGACACAAATATATCGGATGAAAATAGTCTGGTGTAGGCCCGAGAAATACAAGTGTGGTTTTGCAGTTTCACGGGTCAAATCTCTGTATTATCCTGCTTTTTTGCATTTTTTGCTATAAAGAAAAACAGTAGTGTCTTCTGATTGTTCAGACACAAATATATCTGTGGAAAATAGTCTGGTGTAGGCCCAAGAAAGACAAGTGTGGCTTTGCAGTTCCACGGGTCAAATCTCTGTATTATCCTGCTTTTTTGCATTTTTTGCTGTAAAGAAAAACAGTAGTGTCTCTTGATTGTTCAGACACAAATATATCTGTTGAAAATAGTCTGGTGTAGGCCTGAGAAATACAAGTGTGGTTTTGCAGTTCCACGGGTCAAATCTCTGTATTATCCTGCTTTTTTGCTTTTTTTGCTGTAAGGAAAAACAGTAGTGTCTCCTGATTGTTCAGACACAAATATATCTGTTGAAAATAGTCTGGTGTAGGCCCGAGAAATACAAGTGTGGTTTTGCAGTTCCACGGGTCAAATCTCTGCATTATTCTGATTTTTTGCATTTTTTGCTGTAAAGAAAAATACTGTCTCCTGATTGTTCAGACACAAATATATTTGTTGAAAATAGTCTGGTGTAGGCCCGAGAAATACAAGTGTGGTTTTGCAGTTCCACGGGTCAAATCTCTGTATTATCCTGCTCTTTTGCTTTTTTTGCTGTAAAGAAAAACAGTAGTGTCTCCTGATTGTTCAGACACAAATATATCTGTGGAAAATAGTCTGGTGTAGGCCCAAGAAAGACAAATGTGGCTTTGCAGTACCATTGGTCAAATCTCTGTATTATCCTGCTTTTTTGCATTTTTTGCTGTAAAGAAACTCAGTAGTGTCTCCTGATTGTTCAGACACAAATATATCTGTTGAAAATAGTCTGGTGTAGGCCCGAGAAATACAAGTGTGGTTTTGCAGTTCCACGGGTCAAATCTCTGTATTATCCTGCTTTTTTGCATTTTTTGCTGTAAAGAAAAACAGTAGTGTCTCCTGATTGTTCAGACACAAATATATCTGTTGAAAATAGTCTGGTGTAGGCCAGTTTACTAGAACTGAGGTTTTGCAGTTCCACGGGTCAAATCTCTGTATTATCCTTCTTTTGGCATTTTTTTGCAGTAAAGAAAAACAGTAGTGTCTCCTAATTCTTCAGACACAAATATGTCTGTTGAAAATAGTCTGGTGTAGGCCCGAGAAAAAAAGTGTGGTTTTGTAGTTCCATGGGTCAAATCTCTGTATTATCCTGCTTTTTTGAATTTTTTGCCTTAAGAAAAACAGTAGTGTCTCCTGATTGTTCAGACACAAATATATCTGTTGAAAATAGTCTGGTGTAGGCCCGAGAAATACAAGTGTGGTTTTGCAGTTCCACGGGTCAAATCTCTGTATTATCCTGCTCTTTTGCATTTTTTGCTGTAAAGAAAAACAGTAGTGTCTCCTGATTGTTCAGACACAAATATATCTGTTGAAAATAGTCTGGTGTAGGCCCGAGAAATACAAGTGTGGTTTTTGCAGTTCCACGGGTCAAATCTCTGTATTATCCTGCTTTTTTTGCATTTTTTGCTGTATTGAAAAATAATAGTGTCTGCTGATTGTTCACACACAAATATATCTGTCGAAAATAGTCTGGTGTAGGCTAGATTACTAGAACTGTGGTTTTGCAGTTCCACGGGTCAAATCTCTGTATTATCCTTCTTTTGGCATTTTTTGCAGTAAAGAAAAACAGTAGTGTATCCTGATTGTTCAGACACAAATATATCTGTTGAAAATAGGCTGGTGTAGGCCCGAGAAATAGAAGTGTGGTTTTGCAGTTCCACGGGTCAAATCTCTGCATTATCCTGTTTTTTTCCTTTTTTTGCTGTAAAGAAAAACAGTAGTGTCCCCTGATTGTTTAGACACAAATATATCTGTTGAAAATAGTCTGGTGTAGGCCAGTTTACTAGAACTGTGGTTTTGCAGATCCAAGGGTCAAATCTCTGTATTATTCTGCTTTTTTGCATTTTTTGCTGTAAAGAAAACAGTAGTGTCTCCTGATTGTTAAAACACAAATATATCTGTTGAACATAGTCTGGTGTAGGCCCGAGAAAAAAAGTGTGGTTTTGCAGTTCCAAGGGTCAAATCTCTGCATTATCCTGCTTTTTTGCATTTTTTGCCGTAAATAAAAACAGTAGTGTCTCCTGATTGTTCAGACACAAATATATCTGTTGAAAATAGTCTGGTGTAGGCCTGAGAAATAAAAGTGTGGTTTTGCAGATCCACGGGTCAAATCTCTGCGTTATCCTGCTTACTGCTTTTTTTGGTGTAAAGAAAAACAGTAGTGTCTCCTGATTGTTCAGACACAAATATATTTGTTGAAAATAGTCTGGTGTAGGCCCGAGAAATACAAGTGTGGTTTTGCAGTTCCACGGGTCAAATCTCTGTATTATCCTGCTTCTTTGAATTTTTTGCCTTAAGAAAAACAGTAGTGTCTCCTGATTGTTCAGACACAAATATATCTGTTGAAAATAGTCTGGTCTAGGCCCGAGAAACACAAGTGTGGTTTTGCAGTTCCACGGGTCAAATCTCTGTATTATCCTGCTCTTTTGCATTTTTTGCTATAAAGAAAAACAGTAGTGTCTCCTGATTGTTCAGACACAAATATATCTGTTGAAAATAGTCTGGTGTAGGCCCGAGAAATACAAGTGATGTTTTTGCAGTTCCACGGGTCAAATCTCTGTATTATCCTGCTTCTTTGCATTTTTTTCCGTAAAGGAAAACAGTAGTGTCTCCTGATTGTTCAGACACAAATATACCTGTTGAAAATAGTCTGGTGTAGGCCCGAGAAATACAAGTGTGGTTTTGCAGTTCCACGGGTCAAATCTCTGCATTATCCTGTTTTTTTTGCATTTTTTGCTGTAAAGAAAAACAGTAGTGTCTCCTGATTGTTCAGACACAAATATATCTGTTGAAAATAGTCTGGTGTAGGCCAGATTACTAGATCTGTGGTTTTGCAGTTCCACGCGTCAAATCTCTGTATTATTCTGCTTTTTTGCATTTTTTGCTGTAAAGAAAAACAGTAGTGTCTCCTGATTGTTCAGACACAAATATATCTGTTGAAAATAGTCTGGTGTAGGCCCGAGAAATACAAGTGTGGTTTTGCAGTTCCACGGGTCAAATCTCTGTATTATCCTACTTTTTTGCTTTTTTTGCTGTAAAGAAAAACAGTAGTGTCTCTTGATTGTTCAGACACAAATATATATGTTGAAAATAGTCTGGTGTAGGCCCGAGAAATACAAGTGTGGTTTTGCAGTTCCACGGGTCAAATCTCTGTATTATCCTGCTCTTTTGCATTTTTTGCTATAAAGAAAAACAGTAGTGTCTCCTGATTGTTCAGACACAAATATATCTGTTGAAAATAGTCTGGTGTAGGCCCGAAAAATACAAGTGATGTTTTTGCAGTTCCACGGTTCAAATCTCTGTATTATCCTGCTTCTTTGCATTTTTTTCCGTAAAGGAAAACAGTAGTGTCTCCTGATTGTTCAGACACAAATATATCTGTTGAAAATAGTCTGGTGTAGGCCCGAGAAATACAAGTGTGGTTTTGCAGTTCCACGGGTCAAATCTCTGCATTATCCTGCTTTTTTTTGCATTTTTTGCTGTATTGAAAAATAGTAGTGTCTGCTGATTGTTCAGACACAAATATATCTGTTGAAAATAGTCTGGTGTAGGCCAGATTACTAGAACTGTGGTTTTGCAGTTCCACGGGTCAAATCTCTGTATTATCCTTCTTTTGTCATTTTTTGCAGTAAAGAAAAACAGTAGTGTCTCCTGATTGTTCAGACACAAATATATCTGTTGAAAATAGTCTGGTGTAGGCCCAAGAAATACAAGTGTGGTTTTGCAGTTCCACGGGTCAAATCTCTGTATTATCCTGCTTTTTTGAATTTTTTGCCTTAAGAAAAACAGTAGTGTCTCCTGATTGTTCAGACACAAATATATCTG
The DNA here is from genome assembly GCF_046119375.1 of Phyllobates terribilis. NCBI lineage: Eukaryota > Metazoa > Chordata > Amphibia > Anura > Dendrobatidae > Phyllobates > Phyllobates terribilis. Next base: position 100,356,407 of record NW_027362767.1, read on the forward strand.
TTGAAAATAGTCTGGTGTAGGCCCGAGAAATACAAGTGTGGTTTTTGCAGTTCCACGGGTCAAATCTCTGTATTATCCTGCTTTTTTGCTTTTTTTGCCGTAAAGAAAAACAGTAGTGTCTCCTGATTGTTCAGACACAAATATGTCTGTTGAAAATAGTCTGGTGTAGGCCAGTTTACTAGAACTGAGGTTTTGCAGTTCCACGGGTCAAATCTCTGTATTATCCTTCTTTTGGCATTTTTTGCAGTAAAGAAAAACAGCAGTTTCTCCTGATTCTTCAGACACAAATATGTCTGTTGAAAATAGTCTGGTGTAGGCCCGAGAAAAAAAAGTGTGGTTTTGTAGTTCCATGGGTCAAATCTCTGTATTATCCTGCTTTTTTGAATTTTTTGCCTTAAGAAAAACAGTAGTGTCTCCTGATTGTTCAGACACAAATATATCTGTTGAAAATAGTCTGGTGTAGGCCCGAGACAAACAAGTGTGGTTTTGCAGTTCCACGGGTCAAATCTCTGTATTATCCTGCTCTTTTGCATTTTTTGCTGTAAAGAAAAACAGTAGTGTCTCCTGATTGTTCAGACACAAATATATCTGTTGAAAATAGTCTGGTGTAGGCCCGAGAATTACAAGTGTGGTTTTGCAGTTCCACGGGTCAAATCTCTGTACTATCCTGCTTTTTTGCATTTTTTGCTGTAAAGAAAAACAGTAGTGTCTCCTGATTGTTCAGACACAAATATATCTGTTGAAAATAGTCTGGCGTAGGCCCGAGAAATACAAGTGTGCTTTTGCAGTTCCATGGGTCAAATCTCTGTATTATCCTGCTTTTTTGCGTTTTTTGCCTTAAGAAAAACAGTAGTGTCTCCTGATTGCTCAGACACAAATATATCTGTTTAAAATAGTCTGGTGTAGCCCCGAGAAATACAAGTGTGGTTGTGCAGTTCCACGGGTCAAATCTCTGTATTATCCTGCTTTTTTGCTGTAAAGAAAAACAGTAGTGTCTCCTGATTGTTCAGACACAAATATATTTGTGGAAATTAGTCTGGTGTAGGCCCAAGAAATACAAGTGTGGCTTTGCAGTTCCACTGGTCAAATCTCTGTATTATCCTGCTTTTTTGCATTTTTTGCTGTAAAGAAAAACAGTAGTGTCTTCTGATTGTTCAGACACAAATATATCTGTGGAAAATAGTCTGGTGTAGGCCCAAGAAAGACAAGTGTGGCTTTGCAGTTCCACGGGTCAAATCTCTGTATTATCCTGCTTTTTTGCATTTTTTGCAGTAAAGAAAAACAGTAGTGTTTCCTTGATTGTTCAGACACAAATAAATCTGATGAAAATAGTCTGGTGTAGGCCCGAGAAATACAAGTGTGGTTTTGCAGTTCCACGGGACAAATCTCTGTATTATCCTGCTTTTTTGCATTTTTTGCTGTAAAGTAAAACAGTAGTGTCTCCTGATTGTTCAGACACAAAGCTATCTGTACAAAATAGTCTGGTGTAATCCCGAGAAATACAAGAGTGGTTTTGCAGTTCCACGGGTCAAATCTCTGTATTATCCTGCATTTTTGCATTTTTTGCTGTAAAGAAAAATAGTAATGTCTCCTGATTGTTCAGTCACAAATATGTCTGTCAAAATAGTCTGGTGTAGGCCTGAGAAATAAAAGTGTGGTTTTGCAGTTCCATGGGTCACATCTCTGTATTATCCTGCATTTTTGCTGTAAAGAAAAACAGTAGTGTCTCCTGATTGTTCAGACACAAATATATCTGTAGAAAATAGTCTGGTGTAGGCCCGAGAAATACAAGTGTGGTTTTGCAGTTCCACGGGTCAAATCTCTGCATTATTCTGATTTTTTGCATTTTTTGCTGTAAAGAAAAATACTGTCTCCTGTTTGTTCGGACACAAATATATCTGTTGAAAATAGTCTGGTGTAGGCCCAAGAAATACAAGTGTGGTTTTGCAGTTCCACGGGTCAAATCTCTGTATTATCCTGCTCTTTTGCATTTTTTGCTGTAAAGAAAAACAGTAGTGTCTCCTGATTGTTCAGACACAAATATATCTGTGGAAAATAGTCTGGTGTAGGCCCAAGAAAGACAAGTGTGGCTTTGCAGTACCATTGGTCAAATCTCTGTATTATCCTGCTTTTTTGCATTTTTTGCTGTAAAGAAACACAGTAGTGTCTCCTGATTGCTCAGACACAAATATATCTGTTGAAAATAGTCTGGTGTAGGCCCGAGAAATACAAGTGTGGTTTTGCAGTTCCACGGGTCAAATCTCTGTATTATCCTGCTTTTTTGCATTTTTTGCTGTAAAGAAAAACAGTAGTGTCTCCTGATTGTTCAGACACAAATATATCTGTTGAAAATAGTCTGGTGTAGGCCCGAGAAATACAAGTGTGGTTTTGCAGATTCACGGGTCAAATCTCTGCATTATCCGGATTTTTTGCATTTTTTGCTGTAAAGAAAAATATTGTCTCCTGATTGTTCAGACACAAATATATCTGTTGAAAATAGTCTGGTGTAGGCCCAAGAAAGACAAGTGTGGTTTTGCAGTTCCACGGGTCAAATCTCTGTATTATCCTGCTTTTTGCATTTTTTCCGTAAAGAAAAACAGTAGTGTCTCCTGATTGTTCAGACACAAGTATATCTGTAGAAAATAGTCTGGTGTAGGCCCGAGAATTACAAGTGTGGTTTTGCAGTTCCACGGGTCAAATGTCTGTATTATCCTGCTTTTTTGCTGTAAAGAAAAACAGTAATGTCTTCTGATTGTTCAGACACAAATATATTTGTGGAAATTAGTCTGGTGTAGGCCCAAGAAATACAAGTGTGGTTTTGCAGTTCCACTGGTCAAATCTCTGTATTATCCTGCTTTTTTGCATTTATTGCTGTAAAGAAAAACAGTAGTGTCTCCTGATTGCTCAGACACAAATATATATATTTAATATAGTCTGGTGTAGGTCCGAGAAAAACAAGTGTGGTTTTGTAGTTCCACGGATCAAATCTCTGTATTATCCTGCTTTTTTTGCTGTAAAGAAAAACAGTAGTGTCTCCTGATTGTTCAGACACAAATATATTTGTGGAAATTAGTCTGGTGTAGGCCCAAGAAATACAAGTGTGGCTTTGCAGTTCCACGGGTCAAATCTCTGTATTATCCTGCTTTTTTGCATTTTTTGCTGTAAAGAAAAACAGTAGTGTCTCCTGATTATTCAGACACAAATATATCGGATGAAAATAGTCTGGTGTAGGCCCGAGAAAAAAAGTGTGGTTTTGCAGTTCCAGGGGTCAAATCTCTGTATTATCCTGCTTTTTTGAATTTTTTACTGTAAAGAAAAACAGTAGTGTCTCCTGATTTTTCAGACACAAATATATCTGTTAAAAATAGTCTGGTGTAGGCCCGAGAAATACAAGTGTGGTTTTGCAGTTTCACGGGTCAAATCTCTGTATTATCCTGCTTTTTTGCATTTTTTGCTATAAAGAAAAACAGTAGTGTCTTCTGATTGTTCAGACACAAATATATCTGTGGAAAATAGTCTGGTGTAGGCCCAAGAAAGACAAGTGTGGCTTTGCAGTTCCACGGGTCAAATCTCTGTATTATCCTGCTTTTTTGCATTTTTTGCAGTAAAGAAAAACAGTAGTGTTTCCTTGATTGTTCAGACACAAATAAATCTGATGAAAATAGTCTGGTGTAGGCCCGAGAAATACAAGTGTGGTTTTGCAGTTCCACGGGACAAATCTCTGTATTATCCTGCTTTTTTGCATTTTTTGCTGTAAAGTAAAACAGTAGTGTCTCCTGATTGTTCAGACACAAAGCTATCTGTACAAAATAGTCTGGTGTAATCCCGAGAAATACAAGAGTGGTTTTGCAGTTCCACGGGTCAAATCTCTGTATTATCCTGCTTTTTTGCATTTTTTGCTGTAAAGAAAAATAGTAATGTCTCCTGATTGTTCAGTCACAAATATATCTGTCAAAATAGTCTGGTGTAGGCCTGAGAAATAAAAGTGTGGTTTTGCAGTTCCACGGGTCAAATCTGTGTATCATCCTGCATTTTTGCATTTTTGCTGTAAAGAAAAACAGTAGTGTCTCCTGATTGTTCAGACACAAATATATCTGTAGAAAATAGTCTGGTGTAGTCCCGACAAATACAAGAGTGGTTTTGCAGTTCCACGGGTCAAATCTCTGTATTATCCTGCTTTTTTGCAGTAAAGAAAAACAGTAGTGTCTCCTGATTGTTCAGACACAAATATATTTGTGGAAATTAGTCTGGTGTAGGCCCAAGAAATAGAAGTGTGGCTTTGCAGTTCCACGGGTCAAATCTCTGTATTATCCTGCTTTTTTGCATTTTTTGCTGTAAAGAAAAACAGTAGTGTCTCTTGATTGTTCAGACACAAATATATCTGTTGAAAATAGTCTGGTGTAGGCCCGAGAAATACAAGTGTGGTTTTGCAGTTCCACGGGTCAAATCTCTGCATTATTCTGATTTTTTGCATTTTTTGCTGTAAAGAAAAATACTGTCTCCTGATTGTTCAGACACAAATATATCTGTTGAAAATAGTCTGGTGTAGGCCCGAGAAATACAAGTGTGGTTTTGCAGTTCCACGGGTCAAATCTCTGTATTATCCTGCTCTTTTGCATTTTTTGCTGTAAAGAAAAACAGTAGTGTCTCCTGATTGTTCAGACACAAATATATCTGTGGAAAATAGTCTGGTGTAGGCCCAAGAAAGACAAATGTGGCTTTGCAGTACCATTGGTCAAATCTCTGTATTATCCTGCTTTTTTGCATTTTTTGCTGTAAAGAAACACAGTAGTGTCTCCTGATTGTTCAGACACAAATATATCTGTTGAAAATAGTCTGGTGTAGGCCCGAGAAATACAAGTGTGGTTTTGCAGTTCCACGGGTCAAATCTCTGTATTATCCTGCTTTTTTGCATTTTTTGCTGTAAAGAAAAACAGTAGTGTCTCCTGATTGTTCAGACACAAATATATCTGTTGAAAATAGTCTGGTGTAGGCCAGTTTACTAGAACTGAGGTTTTGCAGTTCCACGGGTCAAATCTCTGTATTATCCTTCTTTTGGCATTTTTTTGCAGTAAAGAAAAACAGTAGTGTCTCCTAATTCTTCAGACACAAATATGTCTGTTGAAAATAGTCTGGTGTAGGCCCGAGAAAAAAAGTGTGGTTTTGTAGTTCCATGGGTCAAATCTCTGTATTATCCTGCTTTTTTGAATTTTTTGCCTTAAGAAAAACAGTAGTGTCTCCTGATTGTTCAGACACAAATATATCTGTTGAAAATAGTCTGGTGTAGGCCCGAGAAATACAAGTGTGGTTTTGCAGTTCCACGGGTCAAATCTCTGTATTATCCTGCTCTTTTGCATTTTTTGCTGTAAAGAAAAACAGTAGTGTCTCCTGATTGTTCAGACACAAATATATCTGTTGAAAATAGTCTGGTGTAGGCCCGAGAAATACAAGTGTGGTTTTTGCAGTTCCACAGGTCAAATCTCTGTATTATCGTGCTTTTTTTGCATTTTTTGCTGTATTGAAAAATAATAGTGTCTGCTGATTGTTCACACACAAATATATCTGTCGAAAATAGTCTGGTGTAGGCTAGATTACTAGAACTGTGGTTTTGCAGTTCCACGGGTCAAATCTCTGTATTATCCTTCTTTTGGCATTTTTTGCAGTAAAGAAAAACAGTAGTGTATCCTGATTGTTCAGACACAAATATATCTGTTGAAAATAGGCTGGTGTAGGCCCGAGAAATAGAAGTGTGGTTTTGCAGTTCCACGGGTCAAATCTCTGCATTATCCTGTTTTTTTCCTTTTTTTGCTGTAAAGAAAAACAGTAGTGTCCCCTGATTGTTTAGACACAAATATATCTGTTGAAAATAGTCTGGTGTAGGCCAGTTTACTAGAACTGTGGTTTTGGAGATCCAAGGGTCAAATCTCTGTATTGTCCTTCTTTTGTCATTTTTTGCAGTGAAGAAAAACAGTAGTGTCTCCTGATTGTTCAGACACAAATATATCTGTTGAAAATAGTCTGGTGTAGACCCGAGAAAAAAAATGTGGTTTTGCAGTTCCCTGGGTCAAATCTCTGTATTATTCTGCTTTTTTGCATTTTTTGCTGTAAAGAAAACAGTAGTGTCTCCTGATTGTTAAAACACAAATATATCTGTTGAACATAGTCTGGTGTAGGCCCGAGAAAAAAAGTGTGGTTTTGCAGTTCCAAGGGTCAAATCTCTGTATTATCCTGCTTTTTTGCATTTTTTGCCGTAAATAAAAACAGTAGTGTCTCCTGATTGTTCAGACACAAATATATCTGTTGAAAATAGTCTGGTGTAGGCCTGAAAAATAAAAGTGTGGTTTTGCAGATCCACGGGTCAAATCTCTGCATTATCCTGCTTACTGCTTTTTTTGGTGTAAAGAAAAACAGTAGTGTCTCCTGATTGTTCAGACCCAAATATATCTGTTGAAAATAGTCTGGTGTAGGCCCGAGAAATACAAATGTGGTTTTGCAGTTCCACGGGTCAAATCTCTGTATTATCCTGCTTCTTTGAATTTTTTGCCTTAAGAAAAACAGTAGTGTCTCCTGATTGTTCAGACACAAATATATCTGTTGAAAATAGTCTGGTCTAGGCCCGAGAAACACAAGTGTGGTTTTGCAGTTCCACGGGTCAAATCTCTGTATTATCCTGCTCTTTTGCATTTTTTGCTATAAAGAAAAACAGTAGTGTCTCCTGATTGTTCAGACACAAATATATCTGTTGAAAATAGTCTGGTGTAGGCCCGAGAAATACAAGTGATGTTTTTGCAGTTCCACGGGTCAAATCTCTGTATTATCCTGCTTCTTTGCATTTTTTTCCGTAAAGGAAAACAGTAGTGTCTCCTGATTGTTCAGACACAAATATACCTGTTGAAAATAGTCTGGTGTAGGCCCGAGAAATACAAGTGTGGTTTTGCAGTTCCACGGGTCAAATCTCTGCATTATCCTGTTTTTTTTGCATTTTTTGCTGTAAAGAAAAACAGTAGTGTCTCCTGATTGTTCAGACACAAATATATCTGTTGAAAATAGTCTGGTGTAGGCCAGATTACTAGATCTGTGGTTTTGCAGTTCCACGCGTCAAATCTCTGTATTATTCTGCTTTTTTGCATTTTTTGCTGTAAAGAAAAACAGTAGTGTCTCCTGATTGTTCAGACACAAATATATCTGTTGAAAATAGTCTGGTGTAGGCCCGAGAAATACAAGTGTGGTTTTGCAGTTCCACGGGTCAAATCTCTGTATTATCCTACTTTTTTGCTTTTTTTGCTGTAAAGAAAAACAGTAGTGTCTCTTGATTGTTCAGACACAAATATATATGTTGAAAATAGTCTGGTGTAGGCCCGAGAAATACAAGTGTGGTTTTGCAGTTCCACGGGTCAAATCTCTGTATTATCCTGCTCTTTTGCATTTTTTGCTATAAAGAAAAACAGTAGTGTCTCCTGATTGTTCAGACACAAATATATCTGTTGAAAATAGTCTGGTGTAGGCCCGAAAAATACAAGTGATGTTTTTGCAGTTCCACGGGTCAAATCTCTGTATTATCCTGCTTCTTTGCATTTTTTTCCGTAAAGGAAAACAGTAGTGTCTCCTGATTGTTCAGACACAAATATATCTGTTGAAAATAGTCTGGTGTAGGCCCGAGAAATACAAGTGTGGATTTGCAGTTCCACGGGTCAAATCTCTGCATTATCCTGCTTTTTTTTGCATTTTTTGCTGTATTGAAAAATAGTAGTGTCTGCTGATTGTTCAGACACAAATATATCTGTTGAAAATAGTCTGGTGTAGGCCAGATTACTAGAACTGTGGTTTTGCAGTTCCACGGGTCAAATCTCTGTATTATCCTTCTTTTGTCATTTTTTGCAGTAAAGAAAAACAGTAGTGTCTCCTGATTGTTCAGACACAAATATATCTGTTGAAAATAGTCTGGTGTAGGCCCAAGAAATACAAGTGTGGTTTTGCAGTTCCACGGGTCAAATCTCTGTATTATCCTGCTTTTTTGAATTTTTTGCCTTAAGAAAAACAGTAGTGTCTCCTGATTGTTCAGACACAAATATATCTGTTGAAAATAGTCTGGTGTAGGCCCGAGAAATACAAGTGTGGTTTTTGCAGTTCCACGGGTCAAATCTCTGTATTATCCTGCTTTTTTTCATTTTTTGCCGTAAAGAAAAACAGGAGTGTCTCCTGATTGTTCAGACACAAATATGTCTGTTGAAAATAGTCTGGTGTAGGCCAGTTTACTAGAACTGAGGTTTTGCAGTTCCACGGGTCAAATCTCTGTATTATCCTTCTTTTGGCATTTTTTGCAGTAAAGAAAAACAGCAGTTTCTCCTGATTCTTCAGACACAAATATGTCTGTTGAAAATAGTCTGGTGTAGGCCCGAGAAAAAAAAGTGTGGTTTTGTAGTTCCATGGGTCAAATCTCTGTATTATCCTGCTTTTTTGAATTTTTTGCCTTAAGAAAAACAGTAGTGTCTCCTGATTGTTCAGACACAAATATATCTGTTGAAAATAGTCTGGTGTAGGCCCGAGACAAACAAGTGTGGTTTTGCAGTTCCACGGGTCAAATCTCTGTATTATCCTGCTCTTTTGCATTTTTTGCTGTAAAGAAAAACAGTAGTGTCTCCTGATTGTTCAGACACAAATATATCTGTTGAAAATAGTCTGGTGTAGGCCCGAGAAATACAAGTGTGGTTTTTGCAGTTCCACGGGTCAAATTTCTGTATTATCCTGCTTTTTTTTTGCATTTTTTGCTGTATTGAAAAATAATAGTGTCTGCTGATTGTTCAGACACAAATATATCTGTTGAAAATAGTCTGGTGTAGGCTAGTTTACTAGAACAGTGGTTTTGCAGTTCCACGGGTCAAATCTCTGTATTATCCTTCTTTTGGCATTTTTTGCAGTAAAGAAAAACAGTAGTGTCTCCTGATTGTTCATACACAAATATATCTGTTGAAAATAGTCTGGTGTGGACCCGAGAAAAAAAAATGTGGTTTTGCAGTTCCCTGGGTCAAACCTCTGTATTATTCTGCTTTTTTGCATTTTTTGCTGTAAAGAAAACAGTAGTGTCTCCTGATTGTTAAAACACAAATATATATGTTGAACATAGTCTGGTGTGGACCCGAGAAAAAAAGTGTGGTTTTGCAGTTCCAAGGGTCAAATCTCTGTATTATCCTGCTTTTTTGCATTTCTTGCTGTAAAGAAAAACAGCAGTGTCTCCTGATTGTTCAGACACAAATATATCTGTTGAAAATAGTCTGGTGTAGGCCCGAGAAATACAAGTGTGGTTTTGCAGTTCCACGGGTCAAATCTCTGTATTATCCTGCTTTTTTGAATTTTTTGCCTTAAGAAAAACAGTAGTGTCTCCTGATTGTTCAGACACAAATATATCTGTTGAAAATAGTCTGGTGTAGGCCCGAGAAATACAAGTGTGGTTTTTGCAGTTCCACGGGTCAAATCTCTGTATTATCCTGCTTTTTTGCATTTTTTGCCGTAAAGAAAAACAGTAGTGTCTCCTGATTGTTCAGACACAAATATATCTGTTGAAAATAGTCTGGTGTAGGCCCGAGAAACACAAGTGTGGTTTTGCAGTTCCACGGGTCAAATCTCTGCATTATCCAGCTTTTTTTGCATTTTTTTGCTGTATTGAAAAATAGTAGTGTCTTCTGATTGTTCAGACACAAATATATCTGTTGAAAATAGTCTGGTGTAGGCCAGATTACTAGAACTGTGGTTTTGCAGTTCCATGGGTCAAATCTCTGTATTATCCTTCTTTTGACAGTTTTTGCAGTAAAGAAAAACAGTAGTGTCTCCTGATTGTTCAGACACAAATATATCTGTTGAAAATAGTCTGGTGTAGGCCTGAGAAATACAAGTGTGGTTTTGCAGTTCCACGGGTCAAATCTCTGCATTATCCTGTTTTTTTGCATTTTTTGCTGTAAAGAAAAACAGTAGTGTCTCCTGATTGTTGAGACACAAATATATCTGTTGAAAATAGTCTGGTGTAGGCCAGATTACTAGAACTGTGGTTTTGCAGTTCCACTGGTCAAATCTCTGTATTATTCTTCTTTTGGCATTTTTTGCAGTGAAGAAAAACAGTAGTGTCTCCTGATTGTTCAGACACAAATATATTTGTTGAAAATAGTCTGGTGTAGGCCCGAGAAAAAAAATGTGGTTTTGCAGTACCATGGGTCAAATCTCTGTATTATTCTGCTTTTTTGCATTTTTTGCTGTAAAGAAAAACAGTAGTGTCTCCTGATTGTTAAGACACAAATATATCTGTTGAACATAGTCTGGTGTAGGCCCGAGAAAAAAAGTGTGGTTTTGCAGTTCCACGGGTCAAATCTCTGTATTATCCTGCTTTTTTGCATTTTTTGCCGTAAAGAAAAACAGTAGTGTCTCCTGATTGTTCAGACACAAATATATCTCTTGAAAATAGTCTGGTGTAGGCCCGAGAAATACAAGTGTGGTTTTGCAGTTCCACGGGTCAAATCTCTGTATTATCCTGCTTTTTTGCTTTTTTTGCTTTAAAGAAAAAGAGTAGTGTCTCCTGATTGTTCAGACACAAATATATCTGTTGAAAATAGTCTGGTGTAGGCCCGAGAAATTCAAGTGTGGTTTTGCAGTTCCACGGGTCAAATCTCTGTATTATCCTGCTCTTTTGCATTTTTTGCTATAAAGAAAAACAGTAGTGTCTCCTGATTGTTCAGACACAAATATATCTGTTGAAAATAGTCTGGTGTAGGCCCGAGAAATACAAGTGTGGTTTTTGCAGTTCCACGGGTCAAATCTCTGTATTATCCTGCTTCTTTACATTTTTTGCCGTAAAGAAAAACAGTAGTGTCTCCTGATTGTTCAGACACAAATATATCTGTTGAAAATAGTCTGGTGTAGGCCCGAGAAATACAAGTGTGGTTTTGCAGTTCCACGGGTCAAATCTCTGCATTATCCTGCTTTTTTTGCATTTTTTGCTGTAATGAAAAATAGTAGTGTCTGCTGATTGTTCAGACACAAATATATCTGTTGAAAATCGTCTGGTGTAGGCCAGATTACTAGAACTGTGGTTTTGCAGTTCCAAGGGTCAAATCTCTGTATTATCCTTCTTTTGGCATTTTTTGCAGTAAAGAAAAACAGTAGTGTCTCCTGATTGTTCAGACACAAATATATCTGTTGAAAATAGTCTGGTGTAGGCTCAAGAAATACAAGAGTGGTTTTGCAGTTCCACGGGTCAAATCTCTGCATTATCCTGGTTTTTTGCATTTTTTGCTGTAAAGAAATACAGTAGTGTCTCCTGATTGTTCAGACACAAATATATCTGTTGAAAATAGTCTGGTGTAAGCTAGATTACTAGAACTGTGGTTTTGGAGTTCCACGGGTCAAATTTCTGTATTATCCTTCTTTTGGCATTTTTTGCAGTGAAGAAAAACGGTATTGTCTCCTGATTGTTCAGACACAAATATATCTGTTGAAAATAGTCTGGTGTAGGCCCGAGAAAAAAAAAGGGGTTTTGCAGTTCCATGGGTCAAATCTCTGTATTATTCTGCTTTTTTGCATTTTTTGCCGTAAAGAAAAACAGTAGTGTCTCCTGATTGTTAAGACACAAATATATCTGTGGAAAATAGTTTGGTGTAGGCCCAAGAAAGACAAGTGTGGCTTTGCAGTTCCATTGGTCAAATCTCTTTATTATCCTGCTTTTTTGCATTTTTTGCTGTAAAGAAAAACAGTAGTGTCTCCTGATTGTTCAGACACAAATATATCTGTGGAAAATCGTTTGGTGTAGGCCAAAGAAAGACAAATGTGGCTTTGCAGTTCCATGGGTCAAATCTCTGTATTATCCTGCTTTTTTTGCATTTTTTGCTGTATTGAAAAATAATAGTGTCTGCTGATTGTTCAGACACAAATATTTCTGTTGAAAATAGTCTGGTGTAGGCCAGATTGCTTGAACTGTGGTTTTGCAGTTCCACAGGTCAAATCTCTGTATTATCCTTCTTTTGGCATTTTTTGCAGCAGAGAAAAACAGTAGTGTCTCCTGATTGTTCAGACACAAATATATCTGTCGAAAATAGTCTGGTGTTGGCCCAAGAAATACAAGTGTGGTTTTGTAGTTCCATGGGTCAAATCTCTGCATTATCCTGCTTTTTTGCATTTTTTGCTGTAAAGAAAAACAGTAGTGTCTCCTGATTGTTCAGACACAAATATATCTGTTGAAAATAGTCTGGTGTAGGCCAGATTACTAGAACTGTGGTTTTGCCGTTCCACAGGTCAAATCTCTGTATTATCCTTCTTTTGGCATTTCTTGCAGTGAAGAAAAACAGTAGTGTCTCCTGATTGTTCAGACACAAATATATCTGTTGAAAATAGTCTGGTGTAGGCCCGAGAATTACAAGTGTGGTTTTGCATTTCCATGGGTCAAATCTCTGTATTATCCTGCTTTTTGCTTTTTTGGTGTAAAGAAAAACAGTAGTGTCTCCTGATTGTTCAGACACAAATATATCTGTTGAAAATAGTCTGGTGTAGGCCCGAGAAACACAAGTGTGGTTTTGCAGTTCCACTGGTCAAATCTCTGTATTATCCTGCTTTTTTGAATTTTTTGCCTTAAGAAAAACAGTAGTGTCTCCTGATTGTTCAGACACAAATATATCTGTTGAAAATAGTCTGGTGTAGGCCCGAGAAATACAAGTGTGGTTTTTGCAGTTCCACGGGTCAAATCTCTGCATTATCCTGCTTTATTTGCATTTTTTTGCTGTATTGAAAAATAGTAGTGTCTTCTGATTGTTCAGACACAAATATATCTGTTGAAAATAGTCTGGTGTAGTCCAGATTACTAGAACTGTGGTTCTGCAGTTCCACGGGTCAAATCTCTGTATTATCCTTCTTTTGGCATTTTTTGCAGTAAAGAAAAACAGTAGTGTCTCCTGATTGATCAGACACAAATATATCTGTTGAAAATAGTCTGGTGTAGGCCCTAGAAAAAAAATGTGGTTTTGCAGAACCATGGGTCAAATTTCTGTATTATTCTGCTTTTTTGCATTTTTTGCTGTAAAGAAAAACAGTAGTGTCTCCTGATTGTTAAGACACAAATATATCTGTTGAACATAGTCTGGTGTAGGCCCGAGAAAAAAAGTGTGGTTTTGCAGTTCCACGGGTCAAATCTCTGTATTATCCTGCTTTTTTGCATTTTTTGCTGTAAAGAAAAACAGTAGTGTCTCCTGATTGTTCAGACACAAATATATCTGCTGAAAATAGTCTGGTGTAGGCCCGAGAAATACAAGTGTGGTTTTGCAGTTCCACGTGTCAAATCTCTGTATTATCCTGCTTTTTTCCTTTTTTTGCTGTAAAGAAAAACAGTAGTGTCTCCTGATTGTTCAGACACAAATATATCTGTTGAAAATAGTCTGGTGTAGGCCCGAGAAATACAAGTGTGGTTTTGCAGTTCCACGGGTCAAATCTCTGTATTATCCTGCTCTTTTGCATTTTTTGCTATAAAGAAAAACAGTAGTGTCTCCTGATTGTTCTGACACAAATATATCTGTTGAAAATAGTCTGGTGTAGGCCCGAGAAATACAAGTGTGGTTTTTGCAGTTCCACTGGTCAAATCTCTGTATTATCCTGCTTCTTTGCATTTTTTGCCGTAAAGAAAAACAGTAGTGTCTCCTGATTGTTCAGACACAAATATATCTGTTGAAAATAGTCTGGTGTAGGCCCGAGAAATACAAGTGTGGTTTTGCAGTTCCACGGGTCAAATCTCTGCATTATCCTGTTTTTTTTTGCATTTTTTGCTGTATTGAAAAATAGTATTGTCTGCTGATTGTTCAGACACAAATATATCTGTTGAAAATAGTCTGGTGTAGGCCAGATTACTAGAACTGTGGTTTTGCAGTTCCACGGGTCAAATCTCTGTATTATCCTGCTTCTTTACATTTTTTGCCGTAAAGAAAAACAGTAGTGTCTCCTGATTGTTCAGACACAAATATATCTGTTGAAAATAGTCTGGTGTAGGCCCGAGAAATACAAGTGTGGTTTTGCAGTTCCACGGGTCAAATCTCTGCATTATCCTGCTTTTTTTGCATTTTTTGCTGTATTGAAAAATAGTAGTGTCTGCTGATTGTTCAGACACAAATATATCTGTTGAAAATAGTCTGGTGTAGGCCAGATTACTAGAACTGTGGTTTTGCAGTTCCAAGGGTCAAATCTCTGTATTATCCTTCTTTTGGCATTTTTTGCAGTAAAGAAAAACAGTAGTGTCTCCTGATTGTTCAGACACAAATATATCTGTTGAAAATAGTCTGGTGTAGGCTCAAGAAATACAAGAGTGGTTTTGCAATTCCACGGGTCAAATCTCTGCATTATCCTGGTTTTTTGCATTTTTTGCTGTAAGGAAATACAGTAGTGTCTCCTGATTGTTCAGACACAAATATATCTGTTGAAAATAGTCTGGTGTAAGCTAGATTACTAGAACTGTGGTTTTGCAGTTCCACGGGTCAAATCTCTGTATTATCCTTCTTTTGGCATTTTTTGCAGTGAAGAAAAACGGTATTGTCTCCTGATTGTTCAGACACAAATATATCTGTTGAAAATAGTCTGGTGTAGGCCCGAGAAAAAAAAAGGGGTTTTGCAGTTCCATGGGTCAAATCTCTGTATTATTCTGCTTTTTTGCATTTTTTGCCGTAAAGAAAAACAGTAGTGTCTCCTGATTGTTAAGACACAAATATATCTGTGGAAATTAGTTTGGTGTAGGCCCAAGAAAGACAAGTGTGGCTTTGCAGTTCCATTGGTCAAATCTCTTTATTATCCTGCTTTTTTGCATTTTTTGCTGTAAAGAAAAACAGTAGTGTCTCCTGATTGTTCAGACACAAATATATCTGTGGAAAATCGTTTGGTGTAGGCCAAAGAAAGACAAATGTGGCTTTGCAGTTCCATGGGTCAAATCTCTGTATTATCCTGCTTTTTTGCATTTTTTGCTGTAAATAAAAACAGTAGTGTCTCCTGATTGTTCAGACACAAATATATCTGTTGAAAACAGTCTGGTGTAGGCCCAAGAAATACAAGTGTGGTTTTTACAGTTCCACGGGTCAAATCTCTGTACTATCCTGCTTTTTTTGCATTTTTTGCTGTATTGAAAAATAATAGTGTCTGCTGATTGTTCAGACACAAATATATCTGTTGAAAATAGTCTGGTGTAGGCCAGATTGCTTGAACTGTGGTTTTGCAGTTCCACAGGTCAAATCTCTGTATTATCCTTCTTTTGGCATTTTTTGCAGCAGAGAAAAACAGTAGTGTCTCCTGATTGTTCAGACACAAATATATCTGTCGAAAATAGTCTGGTGTTGGCCCAAGAAATACAAGTGTGGTTTTGTAGTTCCATGGGTCAAATCTCTGCATTATCCTGCTTTTTTGCATTTTTTGCTGTAAAGAAAAACAGTAGTGTCTCCTGATTGTTCAGACACAAATATATCTGTTGAAAATAGTCTGGTGTAGGCCAGATTACTAGAACTGTGGTTTTGCCGTTCCACAGGTCAAATCTCTGTATTATCCTTCTTTTGGCATTTCTTGCAGTGAAGAAAAACAGTAGTGTCTCCTGATTGTTCAGACACAAATATATCTGTTGAAAATAGTCTGGTGTAGGCCCGAGAATTACAAGTGTGGTTTTGCATTTCCATGGGTCAAATCTCTGTATTATCCTGCTTTTTGCTTTTTTGGTGTAAAGAAAAACAGTAGTGTCTCCTGATTGTTCAGACACAAATATATCTGTTGAAAATAGTCTGGTGTAGGCCCGAGAAATACAAGTGTGGTTTTGCAGTTCCACTGGTCAAATCTCTGTATTATCCTGCTTTTTTGAATTTTTTGCCTTAAGAAAAACAGTAGTGTCTCCTGATTGTTCAGACACAAATATATCTGTTGAAAATAGTCTGGTGTAGGCCCGAGAAATACAAGTGTGGTTTTTGCAGTTCCACGGGTCAAATCTCTGCATTATCCTGCTTTATTTGCATTTTTTTGCTGTTTTGAAAAATAGTAGTGTCTTCTGATTGTTCAGACACAAATATATCTGTTGAAAATAGTCTGGTGTAGTCCAGATTACTAGAACTGTGGTTCTGCAGTTCCACGGGTCAAATCTCTGTATTATCCTTCTTTTGGCATTTATTGCAGTAAAGAAAAACAGTAGTGTCTCCTGATTGATCAGACACAAATATATCTGTTGAAAATAGTCTGGTGTAGGCCTGAGAAATACAAGTGTGGTTTTGCAGTTCCACGGGTCAAATCTCTGCATTATCCTGGTTTTTTGCATTTTTTGCTGTAAAGAAAAACAGTAGTGTCTCCTGATTGTTCAGACACAAATATATCTGTTGAAAATAGTCTGGTGTAGGCCAGATTACTAGAACTGTGGTTTTGCAGTTCCACGGGTCAAATCTCTGTATTATCCTTCTTTTAGCATTTTTTGCAGTGAAGAAAAACAGTAGTGTCTCCTGATTGTTCAGACACAAATATATTTGTTGAAAATAGTCTGGTGTAGGCCCTAGAAAAAAAATGTGGTTTTGCAGAACCATGGGTCAAATTTCTGTATTATTCTGCTTTTTTGCATTTTTTGCTGTAAAGAAAAACAGTAGTGTCTCCTGATTGTTAAGACACAAATATATCTGTTGAACATAGTCTGGTGTAGGCCCGAGAAAAAAAGTGTGGTTTTGCAGTTCCACGGGTCAAATCTCTGTATTATCCTGCTTTTTTGCATTTTTTGCTGTAAAGAAAAACAGTAGTGTCTCCTGATTGTTCAGACACAAATATATCTGCTGAAAATAGTCTGGTGTAGGCCCGAGAAATACAAGTGTGGTTTTGCAGTTCCACGTGTCAAATCTCTGTATTATCCTGCTTTTTTCCTTTTTTTGCTGTAAAGAAAAACAGTAGTGTCTCCTGATTGTTCAGACACAAATATATCTGTTGAAAATAGTCTGGTGTAGGCCCGAGAAATACAAGTGTGGTTTTGCAGTTCCACGGGTCAAATCTCTGTATTATCCTGCTCTTTTGCATTTTTTGCTATAAAGAAAAACAGTAGTGTCTCCTGATTGTTCAGACACAAATATATCTGTCGAAAATAGTCTGGTGTTGGCCCAAGAAATACAAGTGTGGTTTTGTAGTTCCATGGGTCAAATCTCTGCATTATCCTGCTTTTTTGCATTTTTTGCTGTAAAGAAAAACAGTAGTGTCTCCTGATTGTTCAGACACAAATATATCTGTTGAAAATAGTCTGGTGTAGGCCAGATTACTAGAACTGTGGTTTTGCCGTTCCACAGGTCAAATCTCTGTATTATCCTTCTTTTGGCATTTCTTGCAGTGAAGAAAAACAGTAGTGTCTCCTGATTGTTCAGACACAAATATATCTGTTGAAAATAGTCTGGTGTAGGCCCGAGAATTACAAGTGTGGTTTTGCATTTCCATGGGTCAAATCTCTGTATTATCCTGCTTTTTGCTTTTTTGGTGTAAAGAAAAACAGTAGTGTCTCCTGATTGTTCAGACACAAATATATCTGTTGAAAATAGTCTGGTGTAGGCCCGAGAAATACAAGTGTGGTTTTGCAGTTCCACTGGTCAAATCTCTGTATTATCCTGCTTTTTTGAATTTTTTGCCTTAAGAAAAACAGTAGTGTCTCCTGATTGTTCAGACACAAATATATCTGTTGAAAATAGTCTGGTGTAGGCCCGAGAAATACAAGTGTGGTTTTTGCAGTTCCACGGGTCAAATCTCTGCATTATCCTGCTTTATTTGCATTTTTTTGCTGTATTGAAAAATAGTAGTGTCTTCTGATTGTTCAGACACAAATATATCTGTTGAAAATAGTCTGGTGTAGTCCAGATTACTAGAACTGTGGTTCTGCAGTTCCACGGGTCAAATCTCTGTATTATCCTTCTTTTGGCATTTATTGCAGTAAAGAAAAACAGTAGTGTCTCCTGATTGATCAGACACAAATATATCTGTTGAAAATAGTCTGGTGTAGGCCTGAGAAATACAAGTGTGGTTTTGCAGTTCCACGGGTCAAATCTCTGCATTATCCTGGTTTTTTGCATTTTTTGCTGTAAAGAAAAACAGTAGTGTCTCCTGATTGTTCAGACACAAATATATCTGTTGAAAATAGTCTGGTGTAGGCCAGATTACTAGAACTGTGGTTTTGCAGTTCCACGGGTCAAATCTCTGTATTATCCTTCTTTTAGCATTTTTTGCAGTGAAGAAAAACAGTAGTGTCTCCTGATTGTTCAGACACAAATATATTTGTTGAAAATAGTCTGGTGTAGGCCCTAGAAAAAAAATGTGGTTTTGCAGAACCATGGGTCAAATTTCTGTATTATTCTGCTTTTTTGCATTTTTTGCTGTAAAGAAAAACAGTAGTGTCTCCTGATTGTTAAGACACAAATATATCTGTTGAACATAGTCTGGTGTAGGCCCGAGAAAAAAAGTGTGGTTTTGCAGTTCCACGGGTCAAATCTCTGTATTATCCTGCTTTTTTGCATTTTTTGCTGTAAAGAAAAACAGTAGTGTCTCCTGATTGTTCAGACACAAATATATCTGCTGAAAATAGTCTGGTGTAGGCCCGAGAAATACAAGTGTGGTTTTGCAGTTCCACGTGTCAAATCTCTGTATTATCCTGCTTTTTTCCTTTTTTTGCTGTAAAGAAAAACAGTAGTGTCTCCTGATTGTTCAGACACAAATATATCTGTTGAAAATAGTCTGGTGTAGGCCCGAGAAATACAAGTGTGGTTTTGCAGTTCCACGGGTCAAATCTCTGTATTATCCTGCTCTTTTGCATTTTTTGCTATAAAGAAAAACAGTAGTGTCTCCTGATTGTTCAGACACAAATATATCTGTCGAAAATAGTCTGGTGTTGGCCCAAGAAATACAAGTGTGGTTTTGTAGTTCCATGGGTCAAATCTCTGCATTATCCTGCTTTTTTGCATTTTTTGCTGTAAAGAAAAACAGTAGTGTCTCCTGATTGTTCAGACACAAATATATCTGTTGAAAATAGTCTGGTGTAGGCCAGATTACTAGAACTGTGGTTTTGCCGTTCCACAGGTCAAATCTCTGTATTATCCTTCTTTTGGCATTTCTTGCAGTGAAGAAAAACAGTAGTGTCTCCTGATTGTTCAGACACAAATATATCTGTTGAAAATAGTCTGGTGTAGGCCCGAGAATTACAAGTGTGGTTTTGCATTTCCATGGGTCAAATCTCTGTATTATCCTGCTTTTTGCTTTTTTGGTGTAAAGAAAAACAGTAGTGTCTCCTGATTGTTCAGACACAAATATATCTGTTGAAAATAGTCTGGTGTAGGCCCGAGAAATACAAGTGTGGTTTTGCAGTTCCACTGGTCAAATCTCTGTATTATCCTGCTTTTTTGAATTTTTTGCCTTAAGAAAAACAGTAGTGTCTCCTGATTGTTCAGACACAAATATATCTGTTGAAAATAGTCTGGTGTAGGCCCGAGAAATACAAGTGTGGTTTTTGCAGTTCCACGGGTCAAATCTCTGCATTATCCTGCTTTATTTGCATTTTTTTGCTGTATTGAAAAATAGTTGTGTCTTCTGATTGTTCAGACACAAATATATCTGTTGAAAATAGTCTGGTGTAGTCCAGATTACTAGAACTGTGGTTCTGCAGTTCCACGGGTCAAATCTCTGTATTATCCTTCTTTTGGCATTTATTGCAGTAAAGAAAAACAGTAGTGTCTCCTGATTGATCAGACACAAATATATCTGTTGAAAATAGTCTGGTGTAGGCCTGAGAAATACAAGTGTGGTTTTGCAGTTCCACGGGTCAAATCTCTGCATTATCCTGGTTTTTTGCATTTTTTGCTCTAAAGAAAAACAGTAGTGTCTCCTGATTGTTCAGACACAAATATATCTGTTGAAAATAGTCTGGTGTAGGCCAGATTACTAGAACTGTGGTTTTGCAGTTCCACGGGTCAAATCTCTGTATTATCCTTCTTTTAGCATTTTTTGCAGTGAAGAAAAACAGTAGTGTCTCCTGATTGTTCAGACACAAATATATTTGTTGAAAATAGTCTGGTGTAGGCCCTAGAAAAAAAATGTGGTTTTGCAGAACCATGGGTCAAATTTCTGTATTATTCTGCTTTTTTGCATTTTTTGCTGTAAAGAAAAACAGTAGTGTCTCCTGATTGTTAAGACACAAATATATCTGTTGAACATAGTCTGGTGTAGGCCCGAGAAAAAAAGTGTGGTTTTGCAGTTCCACGGGTCAAATCTCTGTATTATCCTGCTTTTTTGCATTTTTTGCTGTAAAGAAAAACAGTAGTGTCTCCTGATTGTTCAGACACAAATATATCTGCTGAAAATAGTCTGGTGTAGGCCCGAGAAATACAAGTGTGGTTTTGCAGTTCCACGTGTCAAATCTCTGTATTATCCTGCTTTTTTCCTTTTTTTGCTGTAAAGAAAAACAGTAGTGTCTCCTGATTGTTCAGACACAAATATATCTGTTGAAAATAGTCTGGTGTAGGCCCGAGAAATACAAGTGTGGTTTTGCAGTTCCACGGGTCAAATCTCTGTATTATCCTGCTCTTTTGCATTTTTTGCTATAAAGAAAAACAGTAGTGTCTCCTGATTGTTCTGACACAAATATATCTGTTGAAAATAGTCTGGTGTAGGCCCAAGAAAAACAAGTGTGGTTTTTGCAGTTCCACTGGTCAAATCTCTGTATTATCCTGCTTCTTTGCATTTTTTGCCGTAAAGAAAAACAGTAGTGTCTCCTGATTGTTCAGACACAAATATATCTGTTGAAAATAGTCTGGTGTAGGCCCGAGAAATACAAGTGTGGTTTTGCAGTTCCACGGGTCAAATCTCTGCATTATCCTGTTTTTTTTTGCATTTTTTGCTGTATTGAAAAATAGTATTGTCTGCTGATTGTTCAGACACAAATATATCTGTTGAAAATAGTCTGGTGTAGGCCAGATTACTAGAACTGTGGTTCTGCAGTTCCACGGGTCAAATCTCTGTATTATCCTTCTTTTGCCATTTTTTGCAGTAAAGAAAAACAGTAGTGTCTCCTGATTGTTCAGACACAAATATATCTGTTGAAAATAGTCTGGTGTAGGCCCAAGAAATACAAGTGTGGTTTTGCAGTTCCACGGGTCAAATCTCTGCATTATCCTGGTTTTTTGCATTTTTTGCTGTAAAGAAAAACAGTAGTGTCTCCTGATTGTTCAGACACAAATATATCTGTTGAAAATAGTCTGGTGTAATCCAGAATACTAGAACTGTGGTTTTGCAGTTCCACGGGTCAAATCTCTGTATTATCCTTCTTTTGGCATTGTTTGCAGTGAAGAAAAACAGTAGTGTCTCCTGATTGTTCAGACACAAATATATCTGTCGAAAATAGTCTGGTGTTGGCCCAAGAAATACAAGTGTGGTTTTGTAGTTCCACGGGTCAAATCTCTGCATTATCCTGCTTTTTTGCATTTTTTGCTGTAAAGAAAAACAGTAGTGTCTCCTGATTGTTCAGACACAAATATATCTGTTGAAAATAGTCTGGTGTAGGCCAGATTACTAGAACTGTGGTTTTGCCGTTCCACAGGTCAAATCTCTGTATTATCCTTCTTTTGGCATTTCTTGCAGTGAAGAAAAAAAGTAGTGTCTCCTGATTGTTCAGACACAAATATATCTGTTGAAAATAGTCTGGTGTAGGCCCGAGAATTACAAGTGTGGTTTTGCATTTCCACGGGTCAAATCTCTGTATTATCCTGCTTTTTGCTTTTTTTGGTGTAAAGAAAAACAGTAGTGTCTCCTGATTGTTCAGACACAAATATATCTGTTGAAAATAGTCTGGTGTAGGCCCGAGAAATACAAGTGTGGTTTTGCAGTTCCACTGGTCAAATCTCTGTATTATCCTGCTTTTTTGAATTTTTTGCCTTAAGAAAAACAGTAGTGTCTCCTGATTGTTCAGACACAAATATATCTGTTTAAAATAGTCTGGTGTAGGCCCGAGAAATACAAGTGTGGTTTTTGCAGTTCCACGGGTCAAATCTCTGCATTATCCTGCTTTATTTGCATTTTTTTGCTGTATTGAAAAATAGTAGTGTCTTCTGATTGTTCAGACACAAATATATCTGTTGAAAATAGTCTGGTGAAGTCCAGATTACTAGAACTGTGGTTTTGCAGTTCCACGGGTCATATCTCTGTATTATCCTTCTTTTGGCATTTTTTGCAGTAAAGAAAAACAGTAGTGTCTCCTGATTGTTCAGACACAAATATATCTGTTGAAAATAGTCTGGTGTAGGCCTGAGAAATACAAGTGTGGTTTTGCAGTTCCACGGGTCAAATCTCTGCATTATCCTGGTTTTTTGCATTTTTTGCTGTAAAGAAAAAGAGTAGTGTCTCCTGATTGTTCAGACACAAATATATCTGTTGAAAATAGTCTGGTGTAGGCCCGAGAAAAACAAATGTGGTTTTGGAGTTTCACGGGTCAGATCTCTGCATTATCCGGATTTTTTGCATTTTTTGCTGTAAAGAAAAATACTGTCTCCTAATTGTTCAGACACAAATATATCTGTTGAAAATAGTCTGGTGTAGGCCAGATTACTAGAACTGTGGTTTTGCAGTTCCACGGGTCAAATCTCTGTATTATTCTTCTTTTGGCATTTTTTCCAGTAAAGAAAAACATTAGTGTCTCCTGATTGTTCAGACAGAAATATATCTGTTGAAAATAGTCTGGTGTAGGCCCAAGAAATACAAGTGTGGTTTTGCAGTTCCACGGGTCAAATCTCTGCATTATCCTGCTTTTTTTGCATTTTTTGCTGTATTGAAAAACAGTAGTGTCTGCTGATTGTTCAGACACAAATATATCTGTTGAAAATAGTCTTGCGTAGGCCAGATTACTAGAACTGTGGTTTTACAGTTCCATGGTTCAAATCTCTGTATTATCCTTCTTTTGGCATTTTTTGCAGTGAAGAAAAACAGTAGTGTCTCCTGATTGTTCAGATACAAATATATCTGTTGAAAATAGTCTGGTGTAGGCCCGAGAAAAAAAATGTGGTTTTGCAGTTCCATGGGTCAATTCTCTGTATTATTCTGCTTTTTTGCATTTTTTGCTGTAAAGAAATACAGTAGTGTCTCCTGATTGTTCAGACACAAATATATCTGTTGAAAATAGTCTGGTGTAGGCCCAAGAAATACAAGTGTGGTTTTGCAGTTCCACGGGTCAAATCTCTGTATTATCCTGCTTTTTTGCATTTTTTGCTGTAAAGAAAAACAGTAGTGTCTGCTAATTGTTCAGACACAAATATATCTGTTGAAAATAGTCTGGTGTAGGCACGAGAAATACAAGTGTGGTTTTGCAGTTCCACGGGTCAAATCTCTGTATTACCCTGCTTTTTTTCATTTTTTGCTGTAAAGAAAAACAGTAGTGTCTCCTGATTGTTCAGACACAAATATATCTGTTGAAAATAGTCTGGTGTAGGATCGAGAAATACAAGTGTGGTTTTGCAGTTCTACGGGTCAAATCTCTGCATTATCCTGTTTTTTTGCATTTTTTGCTATAAAGAATATCAGTAGTGTCTCCTGATTGTTAAGACACAAATATATCTGTTGAAAATAGTCTGGTGTAGGCCCAAGAAATACAATTGTCGTTTTGCAGCTCCACGGGTGAATTCTCTGTATTATCCTGCTTTTTTGCATTTTTTGCCGCAAAGAAAAACAGTAGTGTCTCCTGATTGTTAAGACACAAATATATCTGTGGAATATAGTTTGGTGTAGGCCAAAGAAAGACAAATGTGGCTTTGCAGTTCCATGGGTCAAATCTCTGTATTATCCTGCTTTTTTGCATTTTTTGCTGTAAATAAAAACAGTAGTGTCTCCTGATTGTTCGGACACAAATATATCTGTTGAAAACAGTCTGGTGTAGGCCCAAGAAATAAAAGTGTGGTTTTTGCAGTTCCACGGGTCAAATCTCTGTATTATCCTGCTTTTTTTGCATTTTTTGCTGCATTGAAAAATAGTAGTGTCTGCTGATTGTTCAGACACAAATATATCTGTTGAAAATAGTCTGGTGCAGGCCAGATTGCTTGAACTGTGGTTTTGCAGTTCCACAGATCAAATCTCTGTATTATCCTTCTTTTGGCATTTTTTGCAGCAGAGAAAAACAGTAGTGTCTCCTGATTGTTCAGACACAAATATATCTGTCGAAAATAGTCAGGTGTTGGCCCAAGAAATACAAGTGTGGTTTTGTAGTTCCACAGGTCAAATCTCTGTATTATCCTTCTTTTGGCATTTCTTGCAGTGAATAAAAACAGTAGTGTCTTCTGATTGTTCAGACACAAATATATCTGTTGAAAATAGTCTGGTGTAGGCCCGAGAAAAAAAATGTGGTTTTGCAGTTCCATGGGTCAAATCTCTGTATTATTCTGCTTTTTTGCATTTTTTGCAGTGAAGAAAAACAGTAGTGTCTCCTGATTGTTCAGACACAAATATATCTGTCGAAAATAGTCTGGTGTTGGCCCAAGAAATACAAGTGTGGTTTTGTAGTTCCACGGGTCAAATCTCTGCATTATCCTGCTTTTTTGCATTTTTGCTGCAAAGAAAAACAGTAGTGTCTCCTGATTGTTCAGACACAAATATATCTGTTGAAAATAGTCTGGTGTAGGCCAGATTACTAGAACTGTGGTTTTGCCGTTCCACAGGTCAAATCTCTGTATTATCCTTCTTTTGGCATTTCTTGCAGTGAAGAAAAACAGTAGTGTCTCCTGATTGTTCAGACACAAATATATCTGTTGAAAATAGTCTGGTGTAGGCCCGAGAATTACAAGTGTGGTTTTGCATTTCCACGGGTCAAATCTCTGTATTATCCTGCTTTTTGCTTTTTTTGGTGTAAAGAAAAACAGTAGTGTCTCCTGATTGTTCAGACACAAATATATCTGTTGAAAATAGTCTGGTGTAGGCCCCAGAAATACAAGTGTGGTTTTGCAGTTCCACTGGTCAAATCTCTGTATTATCCTGCTTTTTTGAATTTTTTGCCTTAAGAAAAACAGTAGTGTCTCCTGATTGTTCAGACACAAATATATCTGTTGAAAATAGTCTGGTGTAGGCCCGAGAAATACAAGTGTGGTTTTTGCAGTTCCACGGGTCAAATCTCTGCATTATCCTGCTTTATTTGCATTTTTTTGCTGTATTGAAAAATAGTAGTGTCTTCTGATTGTTCAGACACAAATATATCTGTTGAAAATAGTCTGGTGTAGTCCAGATTACTAGAACTGTGGTTTTGCAGTTCCACGGGTCAAATCTCTGTATTATCCTTCTTTTGGCATTTTTTGCAGTAAAGAAAAACAGTAGTGTCTCCTGATTGTTCAGACACAAATATATCTGTTGAAAATAGTCTGGTGTAGGCCTGAGAAATACAAGTGTGGTTTAGCAGTTCCACGGGTCAAATCTCTGCATTATCCTGGTTTTTTGCTTTTTTTTCTGTAAAGAAAAACAGTAGTGTCTCCTGATTGTTCAGACACAAATATATCTGTTTAAAATAGTCTGGTGTAGGCCAGATTACTAGAACTGCGGTTTTGCAGTTCCACGGGTCAAATCTCTGTATTATCCTTCTTTTGGCATTTTTTGCAGTGAAGAAAAACAGTAGTGTCTCCTGATTGTTCAGACAAAAATATATTTGTTGGAAATAGTCTGGTGTACGCCCTAGAAAAAAAATGTGCTTTTGCAGTACCATGGGTCAAATCTCTGTATTATTCTGCTTTTTTGCATTTTTTGCTGTAAAGAAAAACAGTAGTGTCTCCTGATTGTTAAGACACAAATATATCTGTTGAACATAGTCTGGTGTAGGCCCGAGAAAAAAAGTGTGGTTTTGCAGTTCCACGGGTCAAATCTCTGTATTATCCTGCTTTTTTGCATTTTTTGCTGTAAAGAAAAACAGTAGTGTCTCCTGATTGTTCAGACACAAATATATCTGTTGAAAATAGTCTGGTGTAGGCCCGAGAAATACAAGTGTGGTTTTGCAGTTCCATGGGTCAAATCTCTGTATTATCCTGCTTTTATCCTTTTTTTGCTGTAAAGAAAAACAGTAGTGTCTCCTGATTGTTCAGACACAAATATATCTGTTGAAAATAATCTGGTGTAGGCCCGAGAAATACAAGTGTGGTTTTTCAGTTCCACGGGTCAAATCTCTGTATTATCCTGCTCTTTTGCATTTTTTGCTATAAAGAAAAACAGTAGTGTCTCCTGATTGTTCAGACACAAATATATCTGTTGAAAATAGTCTGGTGTAGCCCCGAGAAATACAAGTGTGGTTTTTGCAGTTCCACTGGTCAAATCTCTGTATTATCCTGCTTCTTTGCATTTTTTGCCGTAAAGAAAAACAGTAGTGTCTCCTGATTGTTCAGACACAAATATACCTGTTGAAAATAGTCTGGTGTAGGCCCGAGAAACACAGGTGTGGTTTTGCAGTTCCACGGGTCAAATCTCTGCATTATCCGGTTTTTTTTTTGCATTTTTTGCTGAATTGAAAAACAGTAGTGTCTGCTGATTGTTCAGACACAAATATATCTGTTGAAAATAGACTGGTGTAGGCCAGATTACTAGAACTGTGGTTTTGCAGTTCCACGGGTCAAATCTCTGTATTATCCTTCTTTTGGCATTTTTTGCAGTAAAGAAAAACAGTAGTGTCTCCTGATTGTTCAGACACAAATATATCTGTTGAAAATAGTCTGGTGTAGGCCCAAGAAATACAAGTGTGGTTTTGCAGTTCCACGGGTCAAATCTCTGCATTATCCTGGTTTTTTGCATTTTTTGCTGTAAAGAAAAACAGTAGTGTCTCCTGATTGTTCAGACACAAATATATCTGTTGAAAATAGTCTGGTGTAAGCCAGATTACTAGAACTGTGGTTTTGCAGTTCCATGGGTCAAATCTCTGTATTATCCTTCTTTTTGCATTTTTTGCAGTGAAGAAAAACAGTAGTGTCTCCTGATTTTTAAGACACAAATATATCTGTGGAAAATAGTTTGGTGTAGGCCAAAGAAAGACAAATGTGGCTTTGCAGTTCCATGGGTCAAATCTCTGTATTATCCTGCTTTTTTTGCATTTTTTGCTGTATTGAAAAATAATAGTGTCTGCTGATTGTTCAGACACAAATATTTCTGTTGAAAATAGTCTGGTGTAGGCCAGATTGCTTGAACTGTGGTTTTGCAGTTCCACAGGTCAAATCTCTGTATTATCCTTCTTTTGGCATTTCTTGCAGTGAAGAAAAACAGTAGTGTCTCCTGATTGTTCAGACACAAATATATCTGTTGAAAATAGTCTGGTGTAGGCCCGAGAATTACAAGTGTGGTTTTGCATTTCCATGGGTCAAATCTCTGTATTATCCTGCTTTTTGCTTTTTTGGTGTAAAGAAAAACAGTAGTGTCTCCTGATTGTTCAGACACAAATATATCTGTTGAAAATAGTCTGGTGTAGGCCCGAGAAATACAAGTGTGGTTTTGCAGTTCCACTGGTCAAATCTCTGTATTATCCTGCTTTTTTGAATTTTTTGCCTTAAGAAAAACAGTAGTGTCTCCTGATTGTTCAGACACAAATATATCTGTTGAAAATAGTCTGGTGTAGGCCCGAGAAATACAAGTGTGGTTTTTGCAGTTCCACGGGTCAAATCTCTGCATTATCCTGCTTTATTTGCATTTTTTTGCTGTATTGAAAAATAGTAGTGTCTTCTGATTGTTCAGACACAAATATATCTGTTGAAAATAGTCTGGTGTAGTCCAGATTACTAGAACTGTGGTTCTGCAGTTCCACGGGTCAAATCTCTGTATTATCCTTCTTTTGGCATTTTTTGCAGTAAAGAAAAACAGTAGTGTCTCCTGATTGATCAGACACAAATATATCTGTTGAAAATAGTCTGGTGTAGGCCCTAGAAAAAAAATGTGGTTTTGCAGAACCATGGGTCAAATTTCTGTATTATTCTGCTTTTTTGCATTTTTTGCTGTAAAGAAAAACAGTAGTGTCTCCTGATTGTTAAGACACAAATATATCTGTTGAACATAGTCTGGTGTAGGCCCGAGAAAAAAAGTGTGGTTTTGCAGTTCCACGGGTCAAATCTCTGTATTATCCTGCTTTTTTGCATTTTTTGCTGTAAAGAAAAACAGTAGTGTCTCCTGATTGTTCAGACACAAATATATCTGCTGAAAATAGTCTGGTGTAGGCCCGAGAAATACAAGTGTGGTTTTGCAGTTCCACGTGTCAAATCTCTGTATTATCCTGCTTTTTTCCTTTTTTTGCTGTAAAGAAAAACAGTAGTGTCTCCTGATTGTTCAGACACAAATATATCTGTTGAAAATAGTCTGGTGTAGGCCCGAGAAATACAAGTGTGGTTTTGCAGTTCCACGGGTCAAATCTCTGTATTATCCTGCTCTTTTGCATTTTTTGCTATAAAGAAAAACAGTAGTGTCTCCTGATTGTTCTGACACAAATATATCTGTTGAAAATAGTCTGGTGTAGGCCCGAGAAATACAAGTGTGGTTTTTGCAGTTCCACTGGTCAAATCTCTGTATTATCCTGCTTCTTTGCATTTTTTGCCGTAAAGAAAAACAGTAGTGTCTCCTGATTGTTCAGACACAAATATATCTGTTGAAAATAGTCTGGTGTAGGCCCGAGAAATACAAGTGTGGTTTTGCAGTTCCACGGGTCAAATCTCTGCATTATCCTGTTTTTTTTTGCATTTTTTGCTGTATTGAAAAATAGTATTGTCTGCTGATTGTTCAGACACAAATATATCTGTTGAAAATAGTCTGGTGTAGGCCAGATTACTAGAACTGTGGTTTTGCAGTTCCACGGGTCAAATCTCTGTATTATCCTTCTTTTGCCATTTTTTGCAGTAAAGAAAAACAGTAGTGTCTCCTGATTGTTCAGACACAAATATATCTGTTGAAAATAGTCTGGTGTAGGCCCAAGAAATACAAGTGTGGTTTTGCAGTTCCACGGGTCAAATCTCTGCATTATCCTGGTTTTTTGCATTTTTTGCTGTAAAGAAAAACAGTAGTGTCTCCTGATTGTTCAGACACAAATATATCTGTTGAAAATAGTCTGGTGTAATCCAGAATACTAGAACTGTGGTTTTGCAGTTCCACGGGTCAAATCTCTGTATTATCCTGCTTCTTTACATTTTTTGCCGTAAAGAAAAACAGTAGTGTCTCCTGATTGTTCAGACACAAATATATCTGTTGAAAATAGTCTGGTGTAGGCCCGAGAAATACAAGTGTGGTTTTGCAGTTCCACGGGTCAAATCTCTGCATTATCCTGCTTTTTTTGCATTTTTTGCTGTATTGAAAAATAGTAGTGTCTGCTGATTGTTCAGACACAAATATATCTGTTGAAAATAGTCTGGTGTAGGCCAGATTACTAGAACTGTGGTTTTGCAGTTCCAAGGGTCAAATCTCTGTATTATCCTTCTTTTGGCATTTTTTGCAGTAAAGAAAAACAGTAGTGTCTCCTGATTGTTCAGACACAAATATATCTGTTGAAAATAGTCTGGTGTAGGCTCAAGAAATACAAGAGTGGTTTTGCAATTCCACGGGTCAAATCTCTGCATTATCCTGGTTTTTTGCATTTTTTGCTGTAAGGAAATACAGTAGTGTCTCCTGATTGTTCAGACACAAATATATCTGTTGAAAATAGTCTGGTGTAAGCTAGATTACTAGAACTGTGGTTTTGCAGTTCCACGGGTCAAATCTCTGTATTATCCTTCTTTTGGCATTTTTTGCAGTGAAGAAAAACGGTATTGTCTCCTGATTGTTCAGACACAAATATATCTGTTGAAAATAGTCTGGTGTAGGCCCGAGAAAAAAAAAGGGGTTTTGCAGTTCCATGGGTCAAATCTCTGTATTATTCTGCTTTTTTGCATTTTTTGCCGTAAAGAAAAACAGTAGTGTCTCCTGATTGTTAAGACACAAATATATCTGTGGAAATTAGTTTGGTGTAGGCCCAAGAAAGACAAGTGTGGCTTTGCAGTTCCATTGGTCAAATCTCTTTATTATCCTGCTTTTTTGCATTTTTTGCTGTAAAGAAAAACAGTAGTGTCTCCTGATTGTTCAGACACAAATATATCTGTGGAAAATCGTTTGGTGTAGGCCAAAGAAAGACAAATGTGGCTTTGCAGTTCCATGGGTCAAATCTCTGTATTATCCTGCTTTTTTGCATTTTTTGCTGTAAATAAAAACAGTAGTGTCTCCTGATTGTTCAGACACAAATATATCTGTTGAAAACAGTCTGGTGTAGGCCCAAGAAATACAAGTGTGGTTTTTGCAGTTCCACGGGTCAAATCTCTGTACTATCCTGCTTTTTTTGCATTTTTTGCTGTATTGAAAAATAATAGTGTCTGCTGATTGTTCAGACACAAATATATCTGTTGAAAATAGTCTGGTGTAGGCCAGATTGCTTGAACTGTGGTTTTGCAGTTCCACAGGTCAAATCTCTGTATTATCCTTCTTTTGGCATTTTTTGCAGCAGAGAAAAACAGTAGTGTCTCCTGATTGTTCAGACACAAATATATCTGTCGAAAATAGTCTGGTGTTGGCCCAAGAAATACAAGTGTGGTTTTGTAGTTCCATGGGTCAAATCTCTGCATTATCCTGCTTTTTTGCATTTTTTGCTGTAAAGAAAAACAGTAGTGTCTCCTGATTGTTCAGACACAAATATATCTGTTGAAAATAGTCTGGTGTAGGCCAGATTACTAGAACTGTGGTTTTGCCGTTCCACAGGTCAAATCTCTGTATTATCCTTCTTTTGGCATTTCTTGCAGTGAAGAAAAACAGTAGTGTCTCCTGATTGTTCAGACACAAATATATCTGTTGAAAATAGTCTGGTGTAGGCCCGAGAATTACAAGTGTGGTTTTGCATTTCCATGGGTCAAATCTCTGTATTATCCTGCTTTTTGCTTTTTTGGTGTAAAGAAAAACAGTAGTGTCTCCTGATTGTTCAGACACAAATATATCTGTTGAAAATAGTCTGGTGTAGGCCCGAGAAATACAAGTGTGGTTTTGCAGTTCCACTGGTCAAATCTCTGTATTATCCTGCTTTTTTGAATTTTTTGCCTTAAGAAAAACAGTAGTGTCTCCTGATTGTTCAGACACAAATATATCTGTTGAAAATAGTCTGGTGTAGGCCCGAGAAATACAAGTGTGGTTTTTGCAGTTCCACGGGTCAAATCTCTGCATTATCCTGCTTTATTTGCATTTTTTTGCTGTATTGAAAAATAGTAGTGTCTTCTGATTGTTCAGACACAAATATATCTGTTGAAAATAGTCTGGTGTAGTCCAGATTACTAGAACTGTGGTTCTGCAGTTCCACGGGTCAAATCTCTGTATTATCCTTCTTTTGGCATTTATTGCAGTAAAGAAAAACAGTAGTGTCTCCTGATTGATCAGACACAAATATATCTGTTGAAAATAGTCTGGTGTAGGCCTGAGAAATACAAGTGTGGTTTTGCAGTTCCACGGGTCAAATCTCTGCATTATCCTGGTTTTTTGCATTTTTTGCTGTAAAGAAAAACAGTAGTGTCTCCTGATTGTTCAGACACAAATATATCTGTTGAAAATAGTCTGGTGTAGGCCAGATTACTAGAACTGTGGTTTTGCAGTTCCACGGGTCAAATCTCTGTATTATCCTTCTTTTAGCATTTTTTGCAGTGAAGAAAAACAGTAGTGTCTCCTGATTGTTCAGACACAAATATATTTGTTGAAAATAGTCTGGTGTAGGCCCTAGAAAAAAAATGTGGTTTTGCAGAACCATGGGTCAAATTTCTGTATTATTCTGCTTTTTTGCATTTTTTGCTGTAAAGAAAAACAGTAGTGTCTCCTGATTGTTAAGACACAAATATATCTGTTGAACATAGTCTGGTGTAGGCCCGAGAAAAAAAGTGTGGTTTTGCAGTTCCACGGGTCAAATCTCTGTATTATCCTGCTTTTTTGCATTTTTTGCTGTAAAGAAAAACAGTAGTGTCTCCTGATTGTTCAGACACAAATATATCTGCTGAAAATAGTCTGGTGTAGGCCCGAGAAATACAAGTGTGGTTTTGCAGTTCCACGTGTCAAATCTCTGTATTATCCTGCTTTTTTCCTTTTTTTGCTGTAAAGAAAAACAGTAGTGTCTCCTGATTGTTCAGACACAAATATATCTGTTGAAAATAGTCTGGTGTAGGCCCGAGAAATACAAGTGTGGTTTTGCAGTTCCACGGGTCAAATCTCTGTATTATCCTGCTCTTTTGCATTTTTTGCTATAAAGAAAAACAGTAGTGTCTCCTGATTGTTCAGACACAAATATATCTGTCGAAAATAGTCTGGTGTTGGCCCAAGAAATACAAGTGTGGTTTTGTAGTTCCATGGGTCAAATCTCTGCATTATCCTGCTTTTTTGCATTTTTTGCTGTAAAGAAAAACAGTAGTGTCTCCTGATTGTTCAGACACAAATATATCTGTTGAAAATAGTCTGGTGTAGGCCAGATTACTAGAACTGTGGTTTTGCCGTTCCACAGGTCAAATCTCTGTATTATCCTTCTTTTGGCATTTCTTGCAGTGAAGAAAAACAGTAGTGTCTCCTGATTGTTCAGACACAAATATATCTGTTGAAAATAGTCTGGTGTAGGCCCGAGAATTACAAGTGTGGTTTTGCATTTCCATGGGTCAAATCTCTGTATTATCCTGCTTTTTGCTTTTTTGGTGTAAAGAAAAACAGTAGTGTCTCCTGATTGTTCAGACACAAATATATCTGTTGAAAATAGTCTGGTGTAGGCCCGAGAAATACAAGTGTGGTTTTGCAGTTCCACTGGTCAAATCTCTGTATTATCCTGCTTTTTTGAATTTTTTGCCTTAAGAAAAACAGTAGTGTCTCCTGATTGTTCAGACACAAATATATCTGTTGAAAATAGTCTGGTGTAGGCCCGAGAAATACAAGTGTGGTTTTGCAGTTCCACTGGTCAAATCTCTGTATTATCCTGCTTTTTTGAATTTTTTGCCTTAAGAAAAACAGTAGTGTCTCCTGATTGTTCAGACACAAATATATCTGTTGAAAATAGTCTGGTGTAGGCCCGAGAAATACAAGTGTGGTTTTTGCAGTTCCACGGGTCAAATCTCTGCATTATCCTGCTTTATTTGCATTTTTTTGCTGTATTGAAAAATAGTTGT
Organism: Phyllobates terribilis; assembly: GCF_046119375.1. Classification (NCBI taxonomy): domain Eukaryota; kingdom Metazoa; phylum Chordata; class Amphibia; order Anura; family Dendrobatidae; genus Phyllobates; species Phyllobates terribilis. The sequence continues at coordinate 100,389,574 of NW_027362767.1, forward strand.
GTCTTCTGATTGTTCAGACACAAATATATCTGTTGAAAATAGTCTGGTGTAGTCCAGATTACTAGAACTGTGGTTCTGCAGTTCCACGGGTCAAATCTCTGTATTATCCTTCTTTTGGCATTTATTGCAGTAAAGAAAAACAGTAGTGTCTCCTGATTGATCAGACACAAATATATCTGTTGAAAATAGTCTGGTGTAGGCCTGAGAAATACAAGTGTGGTTTTGCAGTTCCACGGGTCAAATCTCTGCATTATCCTGGTTTTTTGCATTTTTTGCTGTAAAGAAAAACAGTAGTGTCTCCTGATTGTTCAGACACAAATATATCTGTTGAAAATAGTCTGGTGTAGGCCAGATTACTAGAACTGTGGTTTTGCAGTTCCACGGGTCAAATCTCTGTATTATCCTTCTTTTAGCATTTTTTGCAGTGAAGAAAAACAGTAGTGTCTCCTGATTGTTCAGACACAAATATATTTGTTGAAAATAGTCTGGTGTAGGCCCTAGAAAAAAAATGTGGTTTTGCAGAACCATGGGTCAAATTTCTGTATTATTCTGCTTTTTTGCATTTTTTGCTGTAAAGAAAAACAGTAGTGTCTCCTGATTGTTAAGACACAAATATATCTGTTGAACATAGTCTGGTGTAGGCCCGAGAAAAAAAGTGTGGTTTTGCAGTTCCACGGGTCAAATCTCTGTATTATCCTGCTTTTTTGCATTTTTTGCTGTAAAGAAAAACAGTAGTGTCTCCTGATTGTTCAGACACAAATATATCTGCTGAAAATAGTCTGGTGTAGGCCCGAGAAATACAAGTGTGGTTTTGCAGTTCCACGTGTCAAATCTCTGTATTATCCTGCTTTTTTCCTTTTTTTGCTGTAAAGAAAAACAGTAGTGTCTCCTGATTGTTCAGACACAAATATATCTGTTGAAAATAGTCTGGTGTAGGCCCGAGAAATACAAGTGTGGTTTTGCAGTTCCACGGGTCAAATCTCTGTATTATCCTGCTCTTTTGCATTTTTTGCTATAAAGAAAAACAGTAGTGTCTCCTGATTGTTCTGACACAAATATATCTGTTGAAAATAGTCTGGTGTAGGCCCGAGAAATACAAGTGTGGTTTTTGCAGTTCCACTGGTCAAATCTCTGTATTATCCTGCTTCTTTGCATTTTTTGCCGTAAAGAAAAACAGTAGTGTCTCCTGATTGTTCAGACACAAATATATCTGTTGAAAATAGTCTGGTGTAGGCCCGAGAAATACAAGTGTGGTTTTGCAGTTCCACGGGTCAAATCTCTGCATTATCCTGTTTTTTTTTGCATTTTTTGCTGTATTGAAAAATAGTATTGTCTGCTGATTGTTCAGACACAAATATATCTGTTGAAAATAGTCTGGTGTAGGCCAGATTACTAGAACTGTGGTTTTGCAGTTCCACGGGTCAAATCTCTGTATTATCCTTCTTTTGCCATTTTTTGCAGTAAAGAAAAACAGTAGTGTCTCCTGATTGTTCAGACACAAATATATCTGTTGAAAATAGTCTGGTGTAGGCCCGAGAAATACAAGTGTGGTTTTGCAGTTCCACGGGTCAAATCTCTGCATTATCCTGGTTTTTTGCATTTTTTGCTGTAAAGAAAAACAGTAGTGTCTCCTGATTGTTCAGACACAAATATATCTGTTGAAAATAGTCTGGTGTAATCCAGAATACTAGAACTGTGGTTTTGCAGTTCCACGGGTCAAATCTCTGTATTATCCTTCTTTTGGCATTGTTTGCAGTGAAGAAAAACAGTAGTGTCTCCTGATTGTTCAGACACAAATATATCTGTCGAAAATAGTCTGGTGTTGGCCCAAGAAATACAAGTGTGGTTTTGTAGTTCCACGGGTCAAATCTCTGCATTATCCTGCTTTTTTGCATTTTTTGCTGTAAAGAAAAACAGTAGTGTCTCCTGATTGTTCAGACACAAATATATCTGATGAAAAAATTCTGGTGTAGGCCAGATTACTAGAACTGTGGTTTTGCCGTTCCACAGGTCAAATCTCTGTATTATCCTTCTTTTGGCATTTCTTGCAGTGAAGAAAAAAAGTAGTGTCTCCTGATTGTTCAGACACAAATATATCTGTTGAAAATAGTCTGGTGTAGGCCCGAGAATTACAAGTGTGGTTTTGCATTTCCACGGGTCAAATCTCTGTATTATCCTGCTTTTTGCTTTTTTTGGTGTAAAGAAAAACAGTAGTGTCTCCTGATTGTTCAGACACAAATATATCTGTTGAAAATAGTCTGGTGTAGGCCCGAGAAATACAAGTGTGGTTTTGCAGTTCCACTGGTCAAATCTCTGTATTATCCTGCTTTTTTGAATTTTTTGCCTTAAGAAAAACAGTAGTGTCTCCTGATTGTTCAGACACAAATATATCTGTTTAAAATAGTCTGGTGTAGGCCCGAGAAATACAAGTGTGGTTTTTGCAGTTCCACGGGTCAAATCTCTGCATTATCCTGCTTTATTTGCATTTTTTTGCTGTATTGAAAAATAGTAGTGTCTTCTGATTGTTCAGACACAAATATATCTGTTGAAAATAGTCTGGTGAAGTCCAGATTACTAGAACTGTGGTTTTGCAGTTCCACGGGTCATATCTCTGTATTATCCTTCTTTTGGCATTTTTTGCAGTAAAGAAAAACAGTAGTGTCTCCTGATTGTTCAGACACAAATATATCTGTTGAAAATAGTCTGGTGTAGGCCTGAGAAATACAAGTGTGGTTTTGCAGTTCCACGGGTCAAATCTCTGCATTATCCTGGTTTTTTGCATTTTTTGCTGTAAAGAAAAAGAGTAGTGTCTCCTGATTGTTCAGACACAAATATATCTGTTGAAAATAGTCTGGTGTAGGCCCGAGAAAAACAAATGTGGTTTTGGAGTTTCACGGGTCAGATCTCTGCATTATCCGGATTTTTTGCATTTTTTGCTGTAAAGAAAAATACTGTCTCCTAATTGTTCAGACACAAATATATCTGTTGAAAATAGTCTGGTGTAGGCCAGATTACTAGAACTGTGGTTTTGCAGTTCCACGGGTCAAATCTCTGTATTATTCTTCTTTTGGCATTTTTTCCAGTAAAGAAAAACATTAGTGTCTCCTGATTGTTCAGACAGAAATATATCTGTTGAAAATAGTCTGGTGTAGGCCCAAGAAATACAAGTGTGGTTTTGCAGTTCCACGGGTCAAATCTCTGCATTATCCTGCTTTTTTTGCATTTTTTGCTGTATTGAAAAACAGTAGTGTCTGCTGATTGTTCAGACACAAATATATCTGTTGAAAATAGTCTTGCGTAGGCCAGATTACTAGAACTGTGGTTTTACAGTTCCATGGTTCAAATCTCTGTATTATCCTTCTTTTGGCATTTTTTGCAGTGAAGAAAAACAGTAGTGTCTCCTGATTGTTCAGATACAAATATATCTGTTGAAAATAGTCTGGTGTAGGCCCGAGAAAAAAAATGTGGTTTTGCAGTTCCATGGGTCAATTCTCTGTATTATTCTGCTTTTTTGCATTTTTTGCTGTAAAGAAATACAGTAGTGTCTCCTGATTGTTCAGACACAAATATATCTGTTGAAAATAGTCTGGTGTAGGCCCAAGAAATACAAGTGTGGTTTTGCAGTTCCACGGGTCAAATCTCTGTATTATCCTGCTTTTTTGCATTTTTTGCTGTAAAGAAAAACAGTAGTGTCTGCTAATTGTTCAGACACAAATATATCTGTTGAAAATAGTCTGGTGTAGGCACGAGAAATACAAGTGTGGTTTTGCAGTTCCACGGGTCAAATCTCTGTATTACCCTGCTTTTTTTCATTTTTTGCTGTAAAGAAAAACAGTAGTGTCTCCTGATTGTTCAGACACAAATATATCTGTTGAAAATAGTCTGGTGTAGGATCGAGAAATACAAGTGTGGTTTTGCAGTTCTACGGGTCAAATCTCTGCATTATCCTGTTTTTTTGCATTTTTTGCTATAAAGAATATCAGTAGTGTCTCCTGATTGTTAAGACACAAATATATCTGTTGAAAATAGTCTGGTGTAGGCCCAAGAAATACAATTGTCGTTTTGCAGCTCCACGGGTGAATTCTCTGTATTATCCTGCTTTTTTGCATTTTTTGCCGCAAAGAAAAACAGTAGTGTCTCCTGATTGTTAAGACACAAATATATCTGTGGAAAATAGTTTGGTGTAGGCCAAAGAAAGACAAATGTGGCTTTGCAGTTCCATGGGTCAAATCTCTGTATTATCCTGCTTTTTTGCATTTTTTGCTGTAAATAAAAACAGTAGTGTCTCCTGATTGTTCGGACACAAATATATCTGTTGAAAACAGTCTGGTGTAGGCCCAAGAAATAAAAGTGTGGTTTTTGCAGTTCCACGGGTCAAATCTCTGTATTATCCTGCTTTTTTTGCATTTTTTGCTGCATTGAAAAATAGTAGTGTCTGCTGATTGTTCAGACACAAATATATCTGTTGAAAATAGTCTGGTGCAGGCCAGATTGCTTGAACTGTGGTTTTGCAGTTCCACAGATCAAATCTCTGTATTATCCTTCTTTTGGCATTTTTTGCAGCAGAGAAAAACAGTAGTGTCTCCTGATTGTTCAGACACAAATATATCTGTCGAAAATAGTCAGGTGTTGGCCCAAGAAATACAAGTGTGGTTTTGTAGTTCCACAGGTCAAATCTCTGTATTATCCTTCTTTTGGCATTTCTTGCAGTGAATAAAAACAGTAGTGTCTTCTGATTGTTCAGACACAAATATATCTGTTGAAAATAGTCTGGTGTGGGCCCGAGAAAAAAAATGTGGTTTTGCAGTTCCATGGGTCAAATCTCTGTATTATTCTGCTTTTTTGCATTTTTTGCAGTGAAGAAAAACAGTAGTGTCTCCTGATTGTTCAGACACAAATATATCTGTCGAAAATAGTCTGGTGTTGGCCCAAGAAATACAAGTGTGGTTTTGTAGTTCCACGGGTCAAATCTCTGCATTATCCTGCTTTTTTGCATTTTTGCTGCAAAGAAAAACAGTAGTGTCTCCTGATTGTTCAGACACAAATATATCTGTTGAAAATAGTCTGGTGTAGGCCAGATTACTAGAACTGTGGTTTTGCCGTTCCACAGGTCAAATCTCTGTATTATCCTTCTTTTGGCATTTCTTGCAGTGAAGAAAAACAGTAGTGTCTCCTGATTGTTCAGACACAAATATATCTGTTGAAAATAGTCTGGTGTAGGCCCGAGAATTACAAGTGTGGTTTTGCATTTCCACGGGTCAAATCTCTGTATTATCCTGCTTTTTGCTTTTTTTGGTGTAAAGAAAAACAGTAGTGTCTCCTGATTGTTCAGACACAAATATATCTGTTGAAAATAGTCTGGTGTAGGCCCCAGAAATACAAGTGTGGTTTTGCAGTTCCACTGGTCAAATCTCTGTATTATCCTGCTTTTTTGAATTTTTTGCCTTAAGAAAAACAGTAGTGTCTCCTGATTGTTCAGACACAAATATATCTGTTGAAAATAGTCTGGTGTAGGCCCGAGAAATACAAGTGTGGTTTTTGCAGTTCCACGGGTCAAATCTCTGCATTATCCTGCTTTATTTGCATTTTTTTGCTGTATTGAAAAATAGTAGTGTCTTCTGATTGTTCAGACACAAATATATCTGTTGAAAATAGTCTGGTGTAGTCCAGATTACTAGAACTGTGGTTTTGCAGTTCCACGGGTCAAATCTCTGTATTATCCTTCTTTTGGCATTTTTTGCAGTAAAGAAAAACAGTAGTGTCTCCTGATTGTTCAGACACAAATATATCTGTTGAAAATAGTCTGGTGTAGGCCTGAGAAATACAAGTGTGGTTTAGCAGTTCCACGGGTCAAATCTCTGCATTATCCTGGTTTTTTGCTTTTTTTTCTGTAAAGAAAAACAGTAGTGTCTCCTGATTGTTCAGACACAAATATATCTGTTTAAAATAGTCTGGTGTAGGCCAGATTACTAGAACTGCGGTTTTGCAGTTCCACGGGTCAAATCTCTGTATTATCCTTCTTTTGGCATTTTTTGCAGTGAAGAAAAACAGTAGTGTCTCCTGATTGTTCAGACAAAAATATATTTGTTGGAAATAGTCTGGTGTACGCCCTAGAAAAAAAATGTGCTTTTGCAGTACCATGGGTCAAATCTCTGTATTATTCTGCTTTTTTGCATTTTTTGCTGTAAAGAAAAACAGTAGTGTCTCCTGATTGTTAAGACACAAATATATCTGTTGAACATAGTCTGTTGTAGGCCCGAGAAAAAAAGTGTGGTTTTGCAGTTCCACGGGTCAAATCTCTGTATTATCCTGCTTTTTTGCATTTTTTGCTGTAAAGAAAAACAGTAGTGTCTCCTGATTGTTCAGACACAAATATATCTGTTGAAAATAGTCTGGTGTAGGCCCGAGAAATACAAGTGTGGTTTTGCAGTTCCATGGGTCAAATCTCTGTATTATCCTGCTTTTATCCTTTTTTTGCTGTAAAGAAAAACAGTAGTGTCTCCTGATTGTTCAGACACAAATATATCTGTTGAAAATAATCTGGTGTAGGCCCGAGAAATACAAGTGTGGTTTTTCAGTTCCACGGGTCAAATCTCTGTATTATCCTGCTCTTTTGCATTTTTTGCTATAAAGAAAAACAGTAGTGTCTCCTGATTGTTCAGACACAAATATATCTGTTGAAAATAGTCTGGTGTAGCCCCGAGAAATACAAGTGTGGTTTTTGCAGTTCCACTGGTCAAATCTCTGTATTATCCTGCTTCTTTGCATTTTTTGCCGTAAAGAAAAACAGTAGTGTCTCCTGATTGTTCAGACACAAATATACCTGTTGAAAATAGTCTGGTGTAGGCCCGAGAAACACAGGTGTGGTTTTGCAGTTCCACGGGTCAAATCTCTGCATTATCCGGGTTTTTTTTTGCATTTTTTGCTGAATTGAAAAACAGTAGTGTCTGCTGATTGTTCAGACACAAATATATCTGTTGAAAATAGACTGGTGTAGGCCAGATTACTAGAACTGTGGTTTTGCAGTTCCACGGGTCAAATCTCTGTATTATCCTTCTTTTGGCATTTTTTGCAGTAAAGAAAAACAGTAGTGTCTCCTGATTGTTCAGACACAAATATATCTGTTGAAAATAGTCTGGTGTAGGCCCAAGAAATACAAGTGTGGTTTTGCAGTTCCACGGGTCAAATCTCTGCATTATCCTGGTTTTTTGCATTTTTTGCTGTAAAGAAAAACAGTAGTGTCTCCTGATTGTTCAGACACAAATATATCTGTTGAAAATAGTCTGGTGTAAGCCAGATTACTAGAACTGTGGTTTTGCAGTTCCATGGGTCAAATCTCTGTATTATCCTTCTTTTTGCATTTTTTGCAGTGAAGAAAAACAGTAGTGTCTCCTGATTGTTAAGACACAAATATATCTGTGGAAAATAGTTTGGTGTAGGCCAAAGAAAGACAAATGTGGCTTTGCAGTTCCATGGGTCAAATCTCTGTATTATCCTGCTTTTTTGCATTTTTTGCTCTAAATAAAAACAGTATTGTCTCCTGATTGTTCAGACACAAATATATCTGTTGAAAACAGTCTGGTGTAGGCCCAAGAAATACAAGTGTGGTTTTTGCAGTTCCACGGGTCAAATCTCTGTATTATCCTGCTTTTTTTGCATTTTTTGCTGTATTGAGAAATAGTAGTGTCTGCTGATTGTTCAGACACAAATATATCTGTTGAAAATAGTCTGGTGCAGGCCAGATTGCTTGAACTGTGGTTTTGCAGTTGCACAGGTCAAATCTCTGTATTATCCTTCTTTTGGCATTTTTTGCAGCAGAGAAAAACAGTAGTGTCTCCTGATTGTTCAGACACAAATATATCTGTCGAAAATAGTCTGGTGTTGGCCCAAGAAATACAAGTGTGGTTTTGTAGTTCCACAGGTCAAATCTCTGTATTATCCTTCTTTTGGCATTTCTTGCAGTGAATAAAAACAGTAGTGTCTCCTGATTGTTCAGACACAAATATATCTGTTGAAAATAGTCTGGTGTAGGCCCGAGAAAAAAAATGTGGTTTTGCAGTTCCATGGGTCAAATCTCTGTATTATTCTGCTTTTTTGCATTTTTTGCTGTAAAGAAAAACAGTAGTGTCTCCTGATTGTTAAGACACAAATATATCTGTTGAACATAGGCTGGTGTAGGCCCGAGAAAAAAAGTGTGGTTTTGCAGTTCCACGGGTCAAATCTCTGTATTATCCTGATTTTTTGCTTTTTTTGCTGTAAAGAAAAACAGTAGTGTCTCCTGATTGTTCAGACACAAATATATCTGTTGAAAATAGTCTGGTGTAGGCTAGATTACTAGAACTATGGTTTTGCAGTTCCACGGGTCAAATCTCTGTATTATCCTTCTTTTGGCATTTTTGCAGTAAAGAAAAACAGTAGTGTCTCCTGATTGTTCAGACACAAATATATTTGTTGAAAATAGTCTGGTGTAGGCCCGAGAAATACAAGCGTGGTTTTGCAGTTCCACGGGTCAAATCTCTGTATTATCCTGCTTTTTTGCATTGTTTGCCGTAAATAAAAACAGTAGTGTCTCCTGATTATTCAGACACAAGTATATCTGTTGAAAATAGTCTGGTGTAGGCACGAGAAATACAAGTCTGGTTTTGCAGTTCCACGGGTCAAATCTCTGTATTATCCTGCTTTTTTGCATTTTTTGCTGTAAAGAAAAACAGTAGTGTCTCCTGATTGTTCAGACACAAATATATCTGTTGAAAATAGTCTGGTGTAGGAGCGAGAAATACAAGTGTGGTTTTGAAGTTCCACGGGTCAAATCTCTGTATTATCCTGCTTTTTTGCATTTTTTGCTGTAAAGAAAAACAGTAGTGTCTCCTGATTGTATAGACACAAATATATCTGTTGAAAATAGTCTGGTGTAGGCCCGAGAAGTACAAGTGTGGTTTTGCAGTTCCACGGGACAAATCTCTGCATTATCCTGCTTTTTTGCATTTTTTGCTGTAAAGAAAAACAGTAGTGTCTCCTGATTGTTCAGACACAAATATATCTGTTGAAAATAGTCTGGTGTAGGACCGAGAAATACAAGTGTGGTTTTGCAGTTCCATGGGTCAAATCTCTGTATTATCCTTAATTTTTTTGCATTTTTTGCTGTAAAGAAAAACAGTAGTGTCTCCTGATTGTTCAGACACAAATATATCTGTTGAAAATAGTCTGGTGTAGGCCCGAGAAAAACAAATGTGGTTTTGCAGTTTCACGGGTCAGATCTCTGCATTATCCGGATTTTTTGCATTTTTTGCTGTAAAGAAAAATACTGTCTCCTAATTGTTCAGACACAAATATATCTGTTGAAAATAGTCTGGTGTAGGCCAGATTACTAGAACTGTGGTTTTGCAGTTCCACGGGTAAAATCTCTGTATTATTCTTCTTTTGGCATTTTTTCCAGTAAAGAAAAACATTAGTGTCTCCTGATTGTTCAGACAGAAATATATCTGTTGAAAATAGTCTGGTGTAGGCCCAAGAAATACAAGTGTGGTTTTGCAGTTCCACGGGTCAAATCTCTGCATTATCCTGCTTTTTTTGCATTTTTTGCTGTATTGAAAAACAGTAGTGTCTGCTGATTGTTCAGACACAAATATATCTGTTGAAAATAGTCTTGCGTAGGCCAGATTACTAGAACTGTGGTTTTGCAGTTCCATGGGTCAAATTTCTGTATTATCATTCTTTTGGCATTTTTTGCAGTGAAGAAAAACAGTAGTGTCTCCTGATTGTTCAGATACAAATATATCTGTTGAAAATAGTCTGGTGTAGGCCCGAGAAAAAAAATGTGGTTTTGCAGTTCCATGGGTCAAATCTCTGTATTATTCTGCTTTTTTGCATTTTTTGCTGTAAAGAAAAACAGTAGTGTCTCCTGATTGTTCAGACACAAATATATCTGTTGAAAATAGTCTGGTGTAGGCCCAAGAAATACAAGTGTGGTTTTGCAGTTCCACGGGTCAAATCTCTGTATTATCCTGCTTTTTTGCATTTTTTGCTGTAAAGAAAAACAGTACTGTCTGCTGATTGTTCAGACACAAATATATCTGTTGAAAATAGTCTGGTGTAGGCACGAGAAATACAAGTGTGGTTTTGCAGTTCCACGGGTCAAATCTCTGTATTATCCTGCTTTTTTGCATTTTTTGCTGTAAAGAAAAACAGTAGTGTCTCCAGATTGTATAGACACAAATATATCTGTTGAAAATAGTCTGGTGTAGGCCCGAGAAATACAAGTGTGGTTTTGCAGTTCCACGGGTCAAATCTCTGTATTATCCTGTTTTTTTGAATTTTTTGCTGTAAAGAATATCAGTAGTGTCTCCTGATTGTTAAGACACAAATATATCTGTTGAAAATAGTCTGGTGTAGGCCCAAGAAATACAATTGTCGTTTTGCAGCTCCACGGGTGAATTCTCTGTATTATCCTGCTTTTTTGCATTTTTTGCCGCAAAGAAAAACAGTAGTGTCTCCTGATTGTTAAGACACAAATATATCTGTGGAAAATAGTTTGGTATAGGCCAAAGAAAGACAAATGTGGCTTTGCAGTTCCATGGGTCAAATCTCTGTATTATCCTGCTTTTTTGCATTTTTTGCTGTAAATAAAAACAGTAGTGTCTCCTGATTGTTCTGTTGAAAACAGTCTGTTGTAGGCCCAAGAAATACAAGTGTGGTTTTTGCAGTTCCACGGGTCAAATCTCTGTATTATCCTGCTTTTTTTGCATTTTTTGCTGTATTGAAAAATAGTAGTGTCTGCTGATTGTTCAGACACAAATATATCTGTTGAAAATAGTCTGGTGCAGGCCAGATTGCTTGAACTGTGGTTTTGCAGTTCCACAGGTCAAATCTCTGTATTATCCTTCTTTTGGCATTTTTTGCAGCAGAGAAAAACAGTAGTGTCTCCTGATTGTTCAGACACAAATATATCTGTCGAAAATAGTCTGGTGTTGGCCCAAGAAATACAAGTGTGGTTTTGTAGTTCCACAGGTCAAATCTCTGTATTATCCTTCTTTTGGTATTTCTTGCAGTGAATAAAAACAGTAGTGTCTCCTGATTGTTCAGACACAAATATATCTGTTGAAAATAGTCTGGTGTAGGCCCGAGAAAAAAAATGTGGTTTTGCAGTTCCATGGGTCAAATCTCTGTATTATTCTGCTTTTTTGCATTTTTTGCTGTAAAGAAAAACAGTAGTGTCTCCTGATTGTTAAGACACAAATATATCTGTTGAACATAGTCTGGTGTAGGCCCGAGAAAAAAAGTGTGGTTTTGCAGTTCCACGGGTCAAATCTCTGTATTATCCTGATTTTTTGCTTTTTTTGCTGTAAAGAAAAACAGTAGTGTCTCCTGATTGTTCAGACACAAATATATCTGTTGAAAATAGTCTGGTGTAGGCTACATTACTAGAACTATGGTTTTGCAGTTCCACTGGTCAAATCTCTGTATTATCCTTCTTTTGGCATTTTTTGCAGTTAAGAAAAACAGTAGTGTCTCCTGATTGTTCAGACACAAATATATTTGTTGAAAATAGTCTGGTGTAGGCCCGAGAAATACAAGTGTGGTTTTGCAGTTCCACGGGTCAAATCTCTGTATTATCCTGCTTTTTTGCATTGTTTGCCGTAAATAAAAACAGTAGTGTCTCCTGATTATTCAGACACAAATATATCTGTTGAAAATAGTCTGGTGTAGGCACGAGAAATACAAGTCTGGTTTTGCAGTTCCACGGGTCAAATCTCTGTATTATCCTGCTTTTTTGCATTTTTTGCTGTAAAGAAAAACAGTAGTGTCTCCTGATTGTTCAGACACAAATATATCTGTTGAAAATAGTCTGGTGTAGGAGCGAGAAATACAAGTGTGGTTTTGAAGTTCCACGGGTCAAATCTCTGTATTATCCTGCTTTTTTGCATTTTTTGCTGTAAAGAAAAACAGTAGTGTCTCCTGATTGTATAGACACAAATATATCTGTTGAAAATAGTCTGGTGTAGGCCCGAGAAGTACAAGTGTGGTTTTGCAGTTCCACGGGACAAATCTCTGCATTATCCTGCTTTTTTGCATTTTTTGCTGTAAAGAAAAACAGTACTGTCTCCTGATTGTTCAGACACAAATATATCTGTTGAAAATAGTCTGGTGTAGGCCCGAGAAATACAAGTCTGGTTTTGCAGTTCCATGGGTCAAATCTCTGTATTATCCTTAATTTTTTTGCATTTTTTGCTGTAAAGAAAAACAGTAGTGTCTCCTGATTGTTCAGACACAAATATATCTGTTGAAAATAGTCTGGTGCAGGCCAGATTGCTTGAACTGTGGTTTTGCAGTTCCAAACGTCAAATCTCTGTATTATCCTTCTTTTGGCATTTTTTGCAGCAGAGAAAAACAGTAGTGTCTCCTGATTGTTCAGACACAAATATATCTGTCGAAAATAGTCTGGTGTTGGCCCAAGAAATACAAGTGTGGTTTTGTAGTTCCACAGGTCAAATCTCTGTATTATCCTTCTTTTGGCATTTCTTGCAGTGAATAAAAACAGTAGTGTCTCCTGATTGTTCAGACACAAATATATCTGTTGAAAATAGTCTGGTGTAGGCCCGAGAAAAAAAATGTGGTTTTGCAGTTCCATGGGTCAAATCTCTGTATTATTCTGCTTTTTTGCATTTTTTGCTGTAAAGAAAAACAGTAGTGTCTCCTGATTGTTAAGACACAAATATATCTGTTGAACATAGTCTGGTGTAGGCTAGATTACTAGAACTATGGTTTTGCAGTTCCACGGGTCAAATCTCTGTATTATCCTTCTTTTGGCATTTTTTGCAGTAAAGAAAAACAGTAGTGTCTCCTGATTGTTCAGACACAAATATATTTGTTGAAAATAGTCTGGTGTAGGCCCGAGAAATACAAGTGTGGTTTTGCAGTTCCACGGGTCAAATCTCTGTATTATCCTGCTTTTATGCATTGTTTGCCGTAAATAAAAACAGTAGTGTCTCCTGATTATTCAGACACAAATATATCTGTTGAAAATAGTCTGGTGTAGGCACGAGAAATACAAGTCTGGTTTTGCAGTTCGACGGGTCAAATCTCTGTATTATCCTGCTTTTTTGCATTTTTTGCTGTAAAGAAAAACAGTAGTGTCTCCTGATTGTTCAGACACAAATATATCTGTTGAAAATAGTCTGGTGTAGGAGCGAGAAATACAAGTGTGGTTTTGAAGTTCCACGGGTCAAATCTCTGTATTATCCTGCTTTTTTGCATTTTTTGCTGTAAAGAAAAACAGTAGTGTCTCCTGATTGTATAGACACAAATATATCTGTTGAAAATAGTCTGGTGTAGGCCCGAGAAGTACAAGTGTGGTTTTGCAGTTCCACGGGACAAATCTCTGCATTATCCTGCTTTTTTGCATTTTTTGCTGTAAAGAAAAACAGTAGTGTCTCCTGATTGTTCAGACACAAATATATCTGTTGAAAATAGTCTGGTGTAGGCCCGAGAAATACAAGTGTGGTTTTGCAGTTCCATGGGTCAAATCTCTGTATTATCCTTAATTTTTTTGCATTTTTTGCTGTGAAGAAAAACAGTAGTGTCTCCTGATTGTTCAGACACAAATATATCTGTTGAAAATAGTCTGGTGTAGGCCCGAGAAAAACAAATGTGGTTTTGCAGTTTCACGGGTCAGATCTCTGCATTATCCGGATTTTTTGCATTTTTTGCTGTAAAGAAAAATACTGTCTCCTAATTGTTCAGACACAAATATATCTGTTGAAAATAGTCTGGTGTAGGCCAGATTACTAGAACTGTGGTTTTGCAGTTCCACGGGTCAAATCTCTGTATTATTCTTCTTTTGGCATTTTTTCCAGTAAAGAAAAACATTAGTGTCTCCTGATTGTTCAGACAGAAATATATCTGTTGAAAATAGTCTGGTGTAGGCCCAAGAAATACAAGTGTGGTTTTGCAGTTCCACGGGTCAAATCTCTGCATTATCCTGCTTTTTTTGCATTTTTTGCTGTATTGAAAAACAGTAGTGTCTGCTGATTGTTCAGACACAAATATATCTGTTGAAAATAGTCTTGCGTAGGCAGATTACTAGAACTGTGGTTTTGCAGTTCCATGGGTCAAATCTCTGTATTATCCTTCTTTTGGCATTTTTTGCAGTGAAGAAAAACAGTAGTGTCTCCTGATTGTTCAGATACAAATATATCTGTTGAAAATAGTCTGCTGTAGGCCCGAGAAAAAAAATGTGGTTTTGCAGTTCCATGGGTCAAATCTCTGTATTATCCTGCTTTTTTGCATTTTTTGCTGTAAAGAAAAACAGTAGTGTCTCCTGATTGTTCAGACACAAATATATCTGTTGAAAATAGTCTGGTGTAGGCCCAAGAAATACAAGTGTGGTTTTGCAGTTCCACGGGTCAAATCTCTGTATTATCCTGCTTTTTTGCATTTTTTGCTGTAAAGAAAAACAGTAGTGTCTGCTGATTGTTCAGACACAAATATATCTATTGAAAATAGTCTGGTGTAGGCACGAGAAATACAAGTGTGGTTTTGCAGTTCCACGGGTCAAATCTCTGTATTACCCTGCTTTTTTTCATTTTTTGCTGTAAAGAAAAACAGTAGTGTCTCCTGATTGTTCAGACACAAATATATCTGTTGAAAATAGTCTGGTGTAGGATCGAGAAATACAAGTGTGGTTTTGCAGTTCCACGGGTCAAATCTCTGCATTATCCTGTTTTTTTTGCATTTTTTGCTGTAAAGAAAAACAGTAGTGTCTACAGATTGTATAGACACAAATATATCTGTTGAAAATAGTCTGGTGTAGGTCCGAGAAATACAATTGTGGTTTTGCAGTTCCACGGGTCAAATCTCTGTATTATCCTGTTTTTTTGCATTTTTTGCTGTAAAGAATATCAGTAGTGTCTCCTGATTGTTAAGACACAAATATATCTGTTGAAAATAGTCTGGTGTAGGCCCAAGAAATACAATTGTCGTTTTGCAGCTCCACGGGTGAATTCTCTGTATTATCCTGCTTTTTTGCATTTTTTGCCGCAAAGAAAAACAGTAGTGTCTCCTGATTGTTAAGACACAAATATATCTGTGGAAAATAGTTTGGTGTAGGCCAAAGAAAGACAAATGTGGCTTTGCAGTTCCATGGGTCAAATCTCTGTATTATCCTGCTTTTTTGCATTTTTTGCTGTAAATAAAAACAGTAGTGTCTCCTGATTGTTCAGACACAAATATATCTGTTGAAAACAGTCTGGTGTAGGCCCAAGAAATACAAGTGTGGTTTTTGCAGTTCCACGGGTCAAATCTCTGTATTATCCTGCTTTTTTTTCATTTTTTGCTGTATTGAAAAATAGTAGTGTCTGCTGATTGTTCAGACACAAATATATCTGTTGAAAATAGTCTGGTGCAAGCCAGATTGCTTGAACTGTGGTTTTGCAGTTCCACAGGTCAAATCTCTGTATTATCCTTCTTTTGGCATTTTTTGCAGCAGAGAAAAACAGTAGTGTCTCCTGATTGTTCAGACACAAATATATCTGTCGAAAATAGTCTGGTGTTGGCCCAAGAAATACAAGTGTGGTTTTGTAGTTCCACAGGTCAAATCTCTGTATTATCCTTCTTTTGGCATTTCTTGCAGTGAATAAAAACAGTAGTGTCTCCTGATTGTTCAGACACAAATATATCTGTTGAAAATAGTCTGGTGTAGGCCCGAGAAAAAAAATGTGGTTTTGCAGTTCCATGGGTCAAATCTCTGTATTATTCTGCTTTTTTGCATTTTTTGCTGTAAAGAAAAACAGTAGTGTCTCCTGATTGTTAAGACACAAATATATCTGTTGAACATAGTCTGGTGTAGGCCCGAGAAAAAAAGTGTGGTTTTGCAGTTCCACGGGTCAAATCTCTGTATTATCCTGATTTTTTGCTTTTTTTGCTGTAAAGAAAAACAGTAGTGTCTCCTGATTGTTCAGACACAAATATATCTGTTGAAAATAGTCTGGTGTAGGCTAGATTACTAGAACTATGGTTTTGCAGTTCCACGGGTCAAATCTCTGTATTATCCTTCTTTTGGCATTTTTTGCAGTAAAGAAAAACAGTAGTGTCTCCTGATTGTTCAGACACAAATATATTTTTTGAAAATAGTCTGGTGTAGGCCCGAGAAATACAAGTGTGGTTTTGCAGTTCCACGGGTCAAATCTCTGTATTATCCTGCTTTTTTGCATTGTTTGCCGTAAATAAAAACAGTAGTGTCTCCTGATTATTCAGACACAAATATATCTGTTGAAAATAGTCTGGTGTAGGCACGAGAAATACAAGTCTGGTTTTGCAGTTCCACGGGTCAAATCTCTGTATTATCCTGCTTTTTTGCATTTTTTGCTGTAAAGAAAAACAGTAGTGTCTCCTGATTGTTCAGACACAAATATATCTGTTGAAAATAGTCTGGTGTAGGATCGAGAAATACAAGTGTGGTTTTCCAGTACCACCGGTCAAATCTCTGTATTATCCTGCTTTTTTGCATTTTTTACTGTAAAGAAAAACAGTAGTGTCTCCTGATTGTTCAGACCCAAATATATCTGTTGAAAATAGCCTTGTGTAGGCCCGAATACTAGAACTGTAGTTTTGCAGTTCCACGGGTCAAATCTCTGTATTATCTTTCTTTTGGCATTTTTTGCCGTAAAGAAAAACAGTAGTGTCTCCTGATTGTTCAGACACAAATATATCTGTTGAAAATAGTCCTGTGTAGGCCCGAGAAATAAAAGTGTGGTTTTTCAGTTCCACGGTTCAAATTTCTGTATTATCCTGCTTTTTTGAATTTTTTGCTGTAAAGAAAATCAGTAGTGTCTCCTGATTGTTCAGACACAAATATATCTGTTGAAAATAGTCTGGTGTAGGCCCAAGAAATACAAGTGTCGTTTTGCAGCTCCACGGGTCAAATTTCTGTATTATCCTGCTTTTTTTCATTTTTTGCCATAAAGAAAAACAGTAGTGTCTCCTGATTGTTCAGACACAAATACATCTGTTGAAAATAGTCTGGTGTAGGCCCTAGAAAAAAAGTGTGGTTTTGCAGTTCTATGGGTCAAATCTCTGTATTATCCTGCTTTTTTGCATTTTTGCTGTAAAGAAAAGCAGTAGTGTCTCCTGATTGTTCAGACACAAATATATCTGTTGAAAATAGTCTGGTGTAGGCCAGATTACTAGAACTGTGGTTTTTCAGTTCCATGGGTCAAATCTCTGTATTATCCTTCTTTTGGCATTTTTTGCAGTAAAGAAAAACAGTAGTGTCTCCTGATTGTTCAGACACAAATATATCTGTTGAAAATAATCTGGTGTAGGCCCGAGAAATACAAGTGTCCTTTTGCAGTTCCACGGATCAAATCTCCGTATTATCCTGCTTTTTTGCATTTTTGCTGTAAAGAAAAACAGTAGTGTCTCCTGATTGTACAGACAAAAATATATCTGTTGAAAATAGTCTGGTGTAGGCCCTAGAAATACAAGTGTGGTTTTGCAGCTCCACGGGTCAAATCTCTGTATTATCCTGCTTTTTTGCATTTTTTGCTGTAAAGAAAAACAGTAGTGTCTCCTGATTGTTCAGACACAAATATATCTGTTGAAAATAGTCTGGTGTAGGCCAGATTACTAGAACTGTGGCTTTGCAGTTCCACGGGTCAAATCTCTGTATTATCTTTCTTTTGGCATTTTTTGCCGTAAAGAAAAACAGTAGTGTCTCCTGATTGTTCAGACACAAATATATCTGTTGAAAATAGTCTGGTGTAGGCCCGAGAAATAAAAGTGTGCTTTTCAGTTCCACGGTTCAAATTTCTGTATTATCCTGCTTTTTTGAATTTTTTGCTGTAAAGAAAATCAGTAGTGTCTCCTGATTGTTCAGACACAAATATATCTGTTGAAAATAGTCTGGTGTAGGCCCAAGAAATACAAGTGTCGTTTTGCAGCTCCACGGGTCAAATTTCTGTATTATCCTGCTTTTTTTCATTTTTTGCCATAAAGAAAAACAGTAGTGTCTCCTGATTGTTCAGACACAAATACATCTGTTGAAAATAGTCTGGTGTAGGCCCTAGAAAAAAAGTGTGGTTTTGCAGTTCTATGGGTCAAATCTCTGTATTATCCTGCTTTTTTGCATTTTTGCTGTAAAGAAAAGCAGTAGTGTTTCCTGATTGTTCAGACACAAATATATCTGTTGAAAATAGTCTGGTGTAGGCCAGATTACTAGAACTGTGGTTTTTCAGATCCATGGGTCAAATCTCTGTATTATCCTTCTTTTGGCATTTTTTGCAGTAAAGAAAAACAGTAGTGTCTCCTGATTGTTCAGACACAAATATATCTGCTGAAAATAATCTGGTGTAGGCCCGAGAAATACAAGTGTCCTTTTGCAGTTCCACGGATCAAATCTCCGTATTATCCTGCTTTTTTGCATTTTTGCTGTAAAGAAAAACAGTAGTGTCTCCTGATTGTACAGACACAAATATATCTGTTGAAAATAGTCTGGTGTAGGCCCTAGAAATACAAGTGTGGTTTTGCAGCTCCACGGATCAAACCTCTGTATTATCCTGCTTTTTTGTATTTTTTGCTGTAAAGAAAAACAGTAGTGTCTCCTGATTGTTCAGACACAAATATATCTGTTGAAAATAGTCTGGTGTAGGCCAGATTACTAGAACTGTGGCTTTGCAGTTCCACGGGTCAAATCTCTGTATTATCTTTCTTTTGGCATTTTTTGCCATAGAGAAAAATAGTAGTGTCTCCTGATTGTTCAGACACAAATCTATCTGTTGAAAATAGTCTGGTGTAGGCCCGAGAAATACAAGTGTGGTTTTGCAGTTCCACGGGTCAAATCTCTGCATTAGTCCATCTATACTGACCTCCATCATGTTGCAAACTGAATATAATTTTTTTCTGCATCTAGCTCTGAAAAAATATTTGGCCTTCTAGCAGTGTGTGGGACTTTCTCTATTAGTCCATCTATACTGACCTCCATCAGGTTGCAAATTAAAAATAATTTATATCTGCATCTAGCTCTGAAAAAATATTTGGCCTTCTAGCAGTGTGTGGGACTTTCTCTATTAGTCCATCTATACTGACCTCCATCAGGTTGCAAATTAAAAATAATTTTTTGTCTGCATCTAGCTCTGAAAAAATATTTGGCCTTCTAGCAGTGTGTGGGACTTTCTCTATTAGTCCATCTATACTGACCTCCATCAGGTTGCAAATTAAAAATAATTTTTATCTGCATCAACCTCTGAAAAAATATTTGGGCTTCTATCTGTGTGTGGGACTTGTTCTATTAGTCCATCTATACTGACCTCCATCAGGTTGCAAACTGAATATAATTTTTTTCTGCATCTAGCTCTGAAAAAATATTTGGCCTTCTAGCAGTGTGTGGGACTTTCTCTATTAGTCCATCTATACTGACCTCTATCAGGTTGCAAATTAAAAATAATTTTTATCTGCATCTAGCTCTGAAAAAATATTTGGCCTTCTAGCAGTGTGTGGGACTTTCTCTATTAGTCCATCTATACTGACCTCCATCAGGTTGCAAACTGAATATAATTTTTTTCTGCATCTACCTCTGAAAAAATATTTGGGCTTCTAGCTGTGTGTGGGACTTGTTCTATTAGTCCATCTATACTGACCTCCATCAGGTTGCAAACTGAATATAATTTTTTTCTGCATCTACCTCTGGAAAAATATTTGGCCTTCTAGCAGTGTGTGGGACTTTCTCTATTAGTCCATCTATACTGACCTCCATCAGGTTGCAAACTGAATATAATTTTTTTCTGCATCTACCTCTGAAAAAATATTTGGGCTTCTAACTGTGTGTGGGACTTGTTCTATTAGTCCATCTATACTGACCTCCATCAGGTTGCAAACTGAATATAATTTTTTTCTGCATCTAGCTCTGAAACAATATTTGGCCTTCTAGCAGTGTGTGGGACTTTTTCTCTATTAGTCCATCTATACTGACCTCCATCAGGTTGCAAATTAAAAATAATTTTTTGTCTGCATCTAGCTCTGAAAAAATATTTGGCCTTCTAGCAGTGTGTGGGACTTTCTCTATTAGTCCATCTATACTGACCTCCATCAGGTTGCAAATTCAAAATAATTTTTTGTCTGCATCTAGCTCTGAAAAAATATTTGGCCTTCTAGCAGTGTGTGGGACTTTCTCTATTAGTCCATCTATACTGACCTCCATCAGGTTGCAAATTCAAAATAATTTTTTGTCTGCATCTAGCTCTGAAAAAATATTTGGCCTTCTAGCAGTGTGTGGGACTTTCTCTATTAGTCCATCTATACTGACCTCCATCAGGCTGCAAATTAAAAATAATTTTTATCTGCATCTACCTCTGAAAAAATATTTGGCCTTCTAGCTGTGTGTGGGACTTGTTCTATTACTCCATTTATACTGACCTCCATCAGGTTGCAAACTGAATATAATTTTTTTCTGCATCTAGCTCTGAAAAAATATTTGGCCTAATAGCAGTGTGTGGGACTTTCTCTATTAGTCCATCTATACTGACCTCCATCAGGTTGCAAATTAAAAATAATTTATATCTGCATCTAGCTCTGAAAAAATATTTGGCCTTCTAGCAGTGTGTGGGACTTTCTCTATTAGTCCATCTATACTGACCTCCATCAGGTTGCAAATTAAAAAATTTTTTGTCTGCATCTAGCTCTGAAAAAATATTTGGCCTTCTAGCAGTGTGTGGGACTTTCTCTATTAGTCCATTTATACTGACCTCCATCAGGTTGCAAACTGAATATATTTTTTTTCTGCATCTACCTCTGAAAAAATATTTGGGCTTCTAGCTGTGTGTAGGACTTGTTCTATTAGTCCATCTATACTGACCTCCATCAGGTTGCAAACTGAATACAATTTTTTTCTGCATCTACCTCTGAAAAAATATTTGGGCTTCTAGCTGTGTGTGGGACTTGTAGTAGTGTCTCCTGATTGTTCAGACACAAATCTATCTGTTGAAAATAGTCTGGTGTAGGCCGGAGAAATACAAGTGTGGTTTTGCAGTTCCACGGGTCAAATCTCTGCATTATCCTGCTTTTTTGCATTTTTTGCTGTAAAGAAAAACAGTAGTGTCTCCTGATTGTTCAGACACAAATATATCTGTTAAAAATAGTATGGTGCAGGCCAGATTACTAGAACTGTGGTTTTGCAGTTCCATGGATCAAATCTCTGTATTATCCTTCTCTTGGCATTTTTTGTAGTAAAGAAAAACAGCAGTGTCTCCTGATTGTTCAGACACAAATCTATCTGTTGAAAATAGTCTGGTGTAGGCCCGAGAAATACAAGTGTGGTTTTGCAGTTCCACGGGTCAAATCTCTGCATTATCCTGCTTTTTTGCATTTTTTGCTGCAAAGAAAAACAGTAGTGTCTCCTGATTGTTCAGACACAAATATATCTGTTAAAAATAGTATGGTGCAGGCCAGATTACTAGAACTGTGGATTTGCAGTTCCATGGATCAAATCTCTGTATTATCCTTCTCTTGGCATTTTTTGTAGTAAAGAAAAACAGTAGTGTCTCCTCATTGTTCAGACACAAATATATCTGTTGAAAATAGTCTGGTGTCGGCCCAAGAAATACAAGTGTGGTTTTGCAGTTCCACAGGTCAAATCTCTGTATTATCCTGCTTTTTTTGCTTTAAAGAAAAACAGTAGTGTCTCCTGATTGTTCAGACACAAATATATCTGTTGAAAATAGTCTGGTGTAGGCCAGATTACTAGAACTGTGGTTTCGCAGTTCCTTGGGTCAAATCTCTGTATTATCCTTCTTTTGACATTTTTTGCAGTAAAGAAAAACAGTAGTGTCTCCTGATTGTTCAGACACAAATATATCTGTTGAAAATAGTCTGGTGTAGGCCGGAGAAATACAAGTGTGGTTTTGCAGTTCCACGGGTCAAATCTCTGCATTATCCTGCTTTTTTGCATTTTTTGCTGTAAAGAAAAACAGTAGTGTCTCCTGATTGTTCAGACACAAATATATCTGTTAAAAATAGTATGGTGCAGGCCAGATTACTAGAACTGTGGTTTTGCAGTTCCATGGATCAAATCTCTGTATTATCCTTCTCTTGGCATTTTTTGTAGTAAAGAAAAACAGCAGTGTCTCCTGATTGTTCAGACACAAATCTATCTGTTGAAAATAGTCTGGTGTAGGCCCGAGAAATACAAGTGTGGTTTTGCAGTTCCACGGGTCAAATCTCTGCATTATCCTGCTTTTTTGCATTTTTTGCTGCAAAGAAAAACAGTAGTGTCTCCTGATTGTTCAGACACAAATATATCTGTTAAAAATAGTATGGTGCAGGCCAGATTACTAGAACTGTGGATTTGCAGTTCCATGGATCAAATCTCTGTATTATCCTTCTCTTGGCATTTTTTGTAGTAAAGAAAAACAGTAGTGTCTCCTCATTGTTCAGACACAAATATATCTGTTGAAAATAGTCTGGTGTCGGCCCAAGAAATACAAGTGTGGTTTTGCAGTTCCACAGGTCAAATCTCTGTATTATCCTGCTTTTTTGCATTTTTTGCTTTAAAGAAAAACAGTAGTGTCTCCTGATTGTTCAGACACAAATATATCTGTTGAAAATAGTCTGGTGTAGGCCAGATTACTAGAACTGTGGTTTCGCAGTTCCTTGGGTCAAATCTCTGTATTATCCTTCTTTTGACATTTTTTGCAGTAAAGAAAAACAGTAGTGTCTCCTGATTGTTCAGACACAAATATATCTGTTGAAAATAGTCTGGTGTAGGCACGAGAAATACAAGTGTGGTTTTGCAGTTCCACGGGTCAAATCTCTGCATTATTCTGCTTCTTTGCATTTTTTGCCGTAAAGAAAAACAGTAGTGTCTCCTGATTGTTCAGACACAAATATATCTGTTGAAAATAGTCTGGTGTAGGCCAGATTACTAGAACTGTGGTTTTGCAGTTCTATGGGTCAAATCTCTGTATTATCCTGCTTTTTTGCATTTTTTGCCGTAAAGAAAAACAGTAGTGTGTCCTGATTGTTCAGACACAAATATATGTGTTGAAAATAGTCTGGTGTTGGCCCAAGAAATACTAGTGTGGTTTTGCAGTTCCACAGGTCAAATCTCTGTATTATCCTGCTTTTTTGCATTTTTTGCTTTAAAGAAAAACAGTAGTGTCTCATGATTGTTCAGACACAAATATATCTGTTGAAAATAGTCTGGTGTAGGCCAGATTACTAGAACTGTGGTTTTGCAGTTCCTTGGGTCAAATCTCTGTATTATCCTTCTTTTGACATTTTTTGCAGTAAAGAAAAACAGTAGTGTCTCCTGATTGTTCAGACACAAATATATCTGTTGAAAATAGTCTGGTGTAGGCCCGAGAAATACAAGTGTGGTTTTGCAGTTCTATGGGTCAAATCTCTGTATTATCCTGCTTTTTTGCATTTTTTGCCGTAAAGAAAAACAGTTGTGTCTCCTGATTGTTCAGACACAAATATATCTGTTGAAAATAGTCTGGTGTTGGCCCGAAAAATACAAGTGTGGTTTTGCAGTTCCACGGGTCAAATCTCTGTATTATCCTGCTTTTTTGCATTTTTGCTGTAAAGAAAAACAGTAGTGTCTCCCGATTGTTCAGACACAAATATATCTGTTTAAAATAGTCTGGTGTAGGCCCGATTACTAGAACTGTGGTTTTTCAGCTCCCTGGGTCAAATCTCTGTATTATCCTTCTGTCGGCAGGTTTTGCCATAATGAAAAACAGTAGTGTCTCCTGATTTTTCAGACACAAATATATCTGTTGAAAATAGTCTGGTGTAGGCCCAAGAAATACAAGTGTGGGATTGCAATTCCACGGGTCAAATCTTTGTATTATCCTTCTTTTTTACATTTTTTGCTGTAAAGAAAAACAGTAGTGTCTCCTGATTGTTCAGACACAAATATATCTGTTGAAAATAGTCTGGTGTCGGCCCAAGAAATACAAGTGTGGTTTTGCAGTTCCACGGGTCAAATCTCTGTATTATCCTGCCTTTTTGCATTAAGTTGCTTTAAAGAAAAACAATAGTGTCTCCTGATTGTTCAGACACAAATATATCTGTTGAAAATAGTCTGGTGTAGGCCCGAGAAATACAAGTGTGGTTTTGCAGTTCAACGGGTCAAATCTGTGTATTATCCTGCTTTTTTGCATTTTTTGCCGTAAAGAAAAACAGTAGTGTCTCCTGATTGTTCAGACACAAATATATCTGTTGGAAATAGTCTGGTGTAGGCCCGAGAAATTCAAGTGTGGTTTTACAGTTCCATTGGTCAAATCTCTGTATTATCCTGCTTTTTTGCATTTTTTGCTGTAAAGAAAAACAGTAGTGTCTCCTGATTGTTCAGACACAAATATATCTGTTGAAAATAGTCTGGTGTCGGCCCGAGAAATACAAGTGTGATTTTGCAGTTCCACGGGTTAAATCTCTGTATTATCCTGCTTTTTTTCATTTTTTACTGTAAAGTAAAACAGTAGTGTCTCCTGATTGTTCAGACACAAGTAAATCTGTTGAAAATAGTCTGGTGTAGGCCCGAGAAATACAAGTGTGGTTTTGCATTTTCACGGGTCAAATCTCTGCATTATCCTGCTTTTTTTGCATTTTTTGCCGTAGAGAGTAGAGATGAGCGTTGTTCGACTCGAACTGTTCGCCAATCTCAAATTCGAGCTGTTTTGGGCGGTATTCGAGCCGTTCGGCGAACACGAACGATTTGAGAAAAATTCGACTGTTCGAGGTTATGTTCGATAACTGTTCGTGCAGCAAAATCATAACTGGATTTTTTCTCAGTAATGATGAAAATTAATGTTAATACGCAGTTTGAGTGTACAGCGGGGTGGGGGGAGGGGCAGGGGATGGATCTCTGCAGGAATAATGAAGATCTCCATTTTTTTTTCTCTTTCCCGCATTTACAGTGGGGAGGTGCAATCTGTCAGCCTATCAGCAGCGCACACACGGAGCGAAGTGCTTTTTTTCACACAAGCAAGGGCATGTGTCATTGGCAGTGTATGTCACATGTCCTTGCCCTATAAGACCAAGCCATTTTCCCCATCGCCACCATTTTCTCACTGCTGCAGCTGCGTGTTAGACGGCACCGCTGTTGCTGTGTGCGCTATACCTTGTTAATTTCAAGCCAATTTTCGCACAAATCTACAGATAGCTTGGGAGTAGGGAATAGTTGTGATTGCAGTCCTTTTAAGGACTAGGTTACATCATTTCCTACGACTTTTATCAGGCAGGTCTGTGCTCTTAAATAGAGAGATTGTGGGAGTAAAGACTAATTGTAATTGCAGTCCTTTTCAGGACTAGGTTACATCAGTTCCTATCAGTTTTTGCCAGGCAGGTCTGTGCCAGTGCTGTGCAAGTTTTTTTCACAGCATTTGGCTGAATCTAGCAAAGCTAATCCTTTTTGGCCTATTGCAGAGTGTGTTAGTCAGTGGAGTAGCCTATCTGTGTTGCAAGATATACCACCTGTGTATAGAATACCAATTTTTTTACTGCACCTAGTGAAGTAAAATCTTTTGGGCATAGCATCATTCTATTAGTCCATCTATACTGACCTCCATCAGGTTGCAAATTGAATATAATTTTTTTCTGCATCTAGCTCTGAAAAAATATTTGGGCTTCTAGCAGTGTGTGGGACTTGTTCTATTAGTCCATCTATACTGACCTCCATCACGCTGCAAATTCAAAATAATTTTTTGTCTGCATCTAGCTCTGAAAAAATATTTGGCCTTCTAGCAGTGTGTGGGACTTTCTCTATTAGTCCATCTATACTGACCTCCATCAGGTTGCAAATTAAAAATAATTTTTATCTGCATCTACCTCTGAAAAAATATTTGGCCTTCTAGCTGTGTGTGGGACTTGTTCTATTAGTCCATCTATACTGACCTCCATCAGGTTGCAAACTGAATATAATTTTTTTCTGCATCTAGCTCTGAAAAAATATTTGGCCTTCTAGCAGTGTGTGGGACTTTCTCTATTAGTCCATCTATACTGACCTCCATCAGGTTGCAAATTAAAAATAATTTATATCTGCATCTAGCTCTGAAAAAATATTTGGCCTTCTAGCAGTGTGTGGGACTTTCTCTATTAGTCCATCTATACTGACCTCCATCAGGTTGCAAATTAAAAATAATTTTTATCTGCATCTACCTCTGAAAAAATATTTGGGCTTCTAGCTGTGTGTGGGACTTGTTCTATTAGTCCATCTATACTGACCTCCATCAGGTTGCAAACTGAATATAATTTTTTTCTGCATCTAGCTCTGAAAAAATATTTGGCCTTCTAGCAGTGTGTGGGACTTTCTCTATTAGTCAATCTATACTGACCTCCATCAGGTTGCAAATTAAAAATAATTTTTTTCTGCATCTAGCTCTGAAAAAATATTTGGGCTTCTAGCAGTGTGTGGGACTTGTTCTATTAGTCCATCTATACTGACCTCCATCACGCTGCAAATTCAAAATAATTTTTTGTCTGCATCTAGCTCTGAAAAAATATTTGGCCTTCTAGCAGTGTGTGGGACTTTCTCTATTAGTCCATCTATACTGACCTCCATCAGGTTGCAAATTAAAAATAATTTTTATCTGCATCTACCTCTGAAAAAATATTTGGCCTTCTAGCTGTGTGTGGGACTTGTTCTATTAGTCCATCTATACTGACCTCCATCAGGTTGCAAACTGAATATAATTTTTTTCTGCATCTAGCTCTGAAAAAATATTTGGCCTTCTAGCAGTGTGTGGGACTTTCTCTATTAGTCCATCTATACTGACCTCCATCAGGTTGCAAATTAAAAATAATTTATATCTGCATCTAGCTCTGAAAAAATATTTGGCCTTCTAGCAGTGTGTGGGACTTTCCCTATTAGTCCATCTATACTGACCTCCATCAGGTTGCAAATTAAAAATAATTTTTATCTGCATCTACCTCTGAAAAAATATTTGGGCTTCTAGCTGTGTGTGGGACTTGTTCTATTAGTCCATCTATACTGACCTCCATCAGGTTGCAAACTGAATATAATTTTTTTCTGCATCTAGCTCTGAAAAAATATTTGGCCTTCTAGCAGTGTGTGGGACTTTCTCTATTAGTCCATCTATACTGACCTCCATCAGGCTGCAAATTAAAAATAATTTTTATCTGCATCTACCTCTGAAAAAATATTTGGCCTTCTAGCAGTGTGTGGTACTTTCTCTATTAGTCCATCTATACTGACCTCCATCAGGTTGCAAACTGAATATAATTTTTTTCTGCATCTACCTCTGAAAAAATATTTGGCCTTCTAGCAGTGTGTGGGACTTTCTCTATTAGTCCATCTATACTGACCTCCATCAGGTTGCAAATTAAAAATAATTTATATCTGCATCTAGCTCTGAAAAAATATTTGGCCTTCTAGCAGTGTGTGGGACTTTCTCTATTAGTCCATCTATACTGACCTCCATCAGGTTGCAAATTAAAAATAATTTTTTGTCTGCATCTAGCTCTGAAAAAATATTTGGCCTTCTAGCAGTGTGTGGGACTTTCTCTATTAGTCCATCTATACTGACCTCCATCAGGTTGCAAACTGAATATATTTTTTTTCTGCATCTACCACTGAAAAAATATTGGGCTTCTAGCTGTGTGTGGGACTTGTTCTATTAGTCCATCTATACTGCCCTCCATCAGGTTGCAAACTGAATATAATTTTTTTCTGCATCTAGCTCTGGAAAAATATTTGGCCTTCTAGGAGTGTGTGGGACTTTCTCTATTAGTCCATCTATACTGACCTCCATCAGGTTGCAAACTGAATATAATTTTTTTCTGCATCTACCTCTGAAAAAATATTTGGGCTTCTAACTGTGTGTGGGACTTGTTCTATTAGTCCATCTATACTGACCTCCATCAGGTTGCAAACTGAATATAATTTTTTTCTGCATCTAGCTCTGAAACAATATTTGGCCTTCTAGCAGTGTGTGGGACTTTCTCTATTAGTCCATCTATACTGACCTCCATCAGGTTGCAAATTAAAAATAATTTTTATCTGCATCTAGCTCTGAAAAAAAAATTATGCCTTCTAGCAGTGTGTGGGACTTTTTCTCTATTAGTCCATCTATACTGACCTCCATCAGGTTGCAAATTCAAAATAATTTTTTGTCTGCATCTAGCTCTGAAAAAATATTTGGCCTTCTAGCAGTGTGTGGGACTTTCTCTATTTGTCCATCTATACTGACCTCCATCAGGTTGCAAATTCAAAATAATTTTTTGTCTGCATCTAGCTCTGAAAAAATATTTGGCCTTCTAGCAGTGTGTGGGACTTTCTCTATTAGTCCATCTATACTGACCTCCATCAGGTTGCAAATTAAAAATAATTTTTATCTGCATCTACCTCTGAAAAAATATTTGGCCTTCTATCTGTGTGTGGGACTTGTTCTATTAGTCCATCTATACTGACCTCCATCAGGTTGCAAACTGAATATAATTTTTTTCTTCATCTAGCTCTGAAAAAATATTTGGCCTTCTAGCAGTGTGTGGGACTTTCTCTATTAGTCCATCTATACTGACCTCCATAAGGTTGCAAATTAAAAATAATTTATATCTGCATCTAGCTCTGAAAAAATATTTGGCCTTCTAGCAGTGTGTGGGACTTTCTCTATTAGTCCATCTATACTGACCTCCATCAGGTTGCAAATTAAAAATTTTTTTGTCTGCATCTAGCTCTGAAAAAATATTTGGCCTTCTAGCAGTGTGTGGGACTTTCTCTATTAGTCCATCTATACTGACCTCCATCAGGTTGCAAACTGAATATATTTTTTTTCTGCATCTACCTCTGAAAAAATATTTGGACTTCTAGCTGTGTGTAGGACTTGTTCTATTAGTCCATCTATACTGACCTCGATCAGGTTGCAAACTGAATACAATTTTTTTCTGCATCTACCTCTGAAAAAATATTTGGGCTTCTAGCTGTGTGTGGGACTTTTTCTATTAGTCCATCTATACTGACCTCCATCAGGTTGCAAATTGAATATAATTTTTTTCTGCATCTAACCCAGCCAATAGTTTTGGCCTAATACCACAGTTTGGCCACTCAGCTCTGCTCGGTTCCCATCCATTGTTTTTTGTGCAATCAACTCCAGAGTTGTGAATTAGTTAACCACCAAAATGAGTGGAAAAAGGCCTGCTGCTGGTGGAAAGGGGAATAGGCGTGTTGGGAAGGGGAAAAAAGGTTGTGTCCGTGGGGTAGGTATTAAAGCAACAGTAACATCTGCAGAAGAAAGACCATCTTCCAGCCAAACTAAAATGTCTACTTCTTTTAGCGGACAATGTGATAAGATCCCTTTCTTAAGGCCACACCAATCGCTACAAATTCCAGATGAGGCACAAAAACAGCAGGTGCTTCAACGGATATCAAGTGCTCCTTTAAGTGGGCTCTCCTCCACATCAACTTCAACATCACAAATACTCCAGTCCTCAAAGGTGTCACCCCAATCGCACTTGCTTCCTCACAGCTCCCAAATCTCCAGCTGCCCGTCTGAGTATGAGGTAGAACAGATGGTTGAGTCTGCAGAGCTGTTTACTCATACTATAGCCTGGGAATCAGAGGTCGACTCCAGCGCTTCTGTGAATCCAGACGAGGAAATGATCTGCACTGATGCCCAGAATCTTTATGAGTCGGATCCAGGACCAGACGCAGAAGGTTCTGACCATAATGTAGACCCTCATTCCCAAACTGTAACTCCTGTTGGTGGAGACAATGAGGAAGACGATGATGAGACTCAAATACCTGATTGGAGCGACAACTTTAGCTTTTTGTCAGGGCAGGAACAGGTTGGCTCTGAGGACGACGGGTGTGATAAC
The DNA here is from genome assembly GCF_046119375.1 of Phyllobates terribilis. NCBI lineage: Eukaryota > Metazoa > Chordata > Amphibia > Anura > Dendrobatidae > Phyllobates > Phyllobates terribilis. Next base: position 100,419,397 of record NW_027362767.1, read on the forward strand.
GCACAGGGTGATGATGATGAGGTTGGAGATCCCACTTACTGTCAACCCACAGTCAGCCAAGAGATGAGGTCAGCAGAGGAGGTGGAGGAAGATGCTAGTGACGACGAGGTCAGGTTGCGCCTTCCTGGACAGAGACGTAGTACTGGAAGCACGTCAACAACTGCATCCTCAAACACAACTCTGCCTCTCACCACAAGTCGTGGTGGCTCTTCAGGTCGCATGGGTGCTAAGCCTTGCATAGCCTGGGCATTTTTTCAGATGGATAAAGATGAACCAACTCGTGTTATCTGTAACATTTGTCAGCAAAAGCTAAGTAGAGGCCAAAAAATACATAGTTTGAGTACTTCATGCATGAACCGGCACATGGACATGAAGCATAAGTTGCAGTGGGAAGCTCAGTGTGCTACAATGCGGCCTAGCCGGCCGGGCCAACCACCGTCTGCCATATCTTGTGCATCCGCGGCCTCTTCATCCTCTGTGACTGGGGGGACAGCAGTCACACCTGTTTTGGGGCGCAGACCTGCCACCTCTTTACCCACAACAGCCAGCGTGATTGGCAGGTCATCATTTTCTTTGGAGGTGGTAACACCAGCTGGTGTTGAGCGCTGTCCGACATCGATAGCACCACCTTTGGATCAAGGCAACCTAACATGTCCGCCTGCATCTTCCTCACAGACCGGCAGTTTGCCGGGGACACCCTTATCAACCCCGTCTAAGCACAATAGCCAGCCCTCGGTCCCTCAGATGTGGACAAGTAAAAGACCATTTCCTCCTAGCCATGAGAAAGCTAAGAGGTTGAAGTTCACCATCTGCAAGCTCTTGGCTACAGAAATGCTGCCTTTCCGCCTGGTGGACACAGAGGATTTTCGAGACCTTATGTCCGTCGCAGTGCCCCAGTACCAGATGCCCAGTCGGCACTACTTCTCAAAGAAAGGTGTGCCTGCGCTCCACCAGCATGTCGCACACAACATCACCGCTTCTTTGAGAAACTCTGTGTGTGACAAGGTGCATTTCACCACAGACACTTAGACGAGTAGGCATGGACAGGGGCGTTACATGTCGCTGACTGGGCACTGGGTAACTATGGTGACAGCAGGACAAGGGGCTGCTGTCCAAGTCTTGCCATCCCCACGAGTTGTGCGTCAATCCTCTTTATGTCAAAGTTCCTCCACTGCTTCTGCCTCCTCAACCTCCTCTCGGTCTTCCACCTGCACCCAAAGCCTGTCTGGTCATGCCACAAGCTTTCTAACTGCGCAGAAGGGATCCTGCACACCTCCTTATTATGCTGGCAGTAGGGCTCAACGTCATCAGGCGGTTTTTACTTTGAAATGTCTGGGAAATGTGAGTCACACAGCTGAGGAGTTGTGGTCAGCTCTGGAGAACCAATTTCATGAATGGTTGTCTCCACTGGACCTGAAACCTGGGTGCGGCCCTTCGCCGGGGCAATGTCACACACGTGCCTTGTATGGCTCACGTGTTGAACCTGGTTGTCCAGCAATTTTTAGCCCACTATCCCAGACTAGATGGCCTTCTGCAGAGGGCACGGTCGCTATGTGCTCACTTCCGCCGTTCGCATCCCGCAGCTCAGCGACTTACATCTCTACAGAAGTCGTTGGGCCTGCCACTTCACCGGCTAAAATGCGATGTGCCTACCTGGTGGAATTCAACTCTGCACATGTTGCAGCGACTGTGGCAGCACCGACAAGCCCTGGTGCAATACGTTCTGACGTATAGCCTGGGCCAACGAGATCCAGAGGTGGGGCAAATCACGCTGGAGGAGTGGTCTCAGATCAGGGACCTATGCACCCTTCTGCACAGTTTTGAAATGGCGACGAAGATGTTTAGTGCTGACGATGCCATTATCAGCATGACTATTACGGTGATTTTCATGCTGGAGCACATGTTAAACAGAATTCGGAGTCAGGTGGTGGCACAAGAGGAGGTGGAGGAAGTAGAGGAGGAGGAGTTGTATGCGGAAGGGCTAACATCTGCAAGGTCCAGACGGTCGGCAGCACCAAGGCGGCAGGCATGTGAGGGTGGGGGAGATGGTTTTACCAGGGCGCATGGTAGCAGCCAAACTAGTGAGGAAGGTGCAGGAGCCCAGGAAGAAGTGGAGGACGAACTGATGGAAGACTCATCAGATGAGGGAGACCTTGATCACATTTCTGTTGTGCGAGGTTGGGGGAAGAGGACAGAGGAAGGAAGCATGATTGTTATCTCGCCACCAACACAACAGGGACTTGGTGCTCCTGGATGCGCAACACACATGAGTGCCTTCTTGCTGCACTACCTGCAACATGACCCTCGAATTGTGAGAATTAGAAATAATCCTGACTACTGGGTTGCCACACTGTTAGATCCCCGGTACAAAAGTAAATTTGCAGAAATTATTCCTGCCATAGAAAGGGATGCACGCATGCAGGAGTATCAGCAGAGACTGTTGCAGAATCTTACATGTGCTTTTCCACAAAACACCAGTGGTGCACGTAGTGAATCTCACAGTTCCAACTTGCCAACCGTGGGACCGTCGAGTGTTCAGCACTCAAACGTAACAGAACCACAGTATCTGCTGGTAACATCAATTTTGCGGAATCATTTCACCACTTTTTTAGCCCATCCTTTGCAAGGCCACAGGAGACAAGAAATCTGACACATAGTCAACGCCTAGAGACGATGGTACAGGAGTATCTCCAAGTAAACATTGAAGCCATGACTGTGTCACTGGACCCTTGCTCTTTTTGGGCTTCCAATCTGGATAAATGGCCGGAGCTAGCCACTTACGCCTTGGAGATCTTGTCATGCCCCGCAGCCAGCGTTCTGTCTGAACGTGTGTTCAGCGCTGCTGGTGGTGTGCTGACAGATAAGCGCACCCGGCTCTCCACTGACAATGTAGACAGACTCACGTTCATAAAGATGAACAAATCATGGATCCGAAACGACTTTTCTACCCCTGTGTCATCCTGGGGAGAGTAAAAGCTTGATGATTGGTTAAAATCACCCTACCAACCGTTTTAAGCTTTCAAATTACTAATCATGTTTATCTGTATCTTGGCTGGAAAATAATTTGGGCTTTGTAGCAGTGTGCAGCACTGATTCTATTAGGCCATCTATAATAAGCTCCACCAGATTTAAAATTACTAATCATGTTTATCTGTATCTTGACTGGAAAATAATTTGGGCTTTGTAGCAGTGTGCAGCACTGATCCTATTAGGCCATCTATACTAAGCTCCACCAGATTTAAAATTAATAATAATTTTTAGCTGCATCTAGCCCGGAAAATAATTTTGGGGCTCCGAGATGCGCAAGACACATAAGTGCCTTCTTGCTGCACTACCTGCAACATGACCCTCATATTGTCAGAATTCGAAGAAATCATGACTACTGGGTTGCCACACTCTTAGATCCCCCAAACTTTTCGATCAACCTTTTCATTTTAATAAAGACCAAAAAAATGGTCATTTTTGAAATTATAAGCATTAGCAGGTTATTAGAAACTGAAATCAAACAGTTTTCAACTCAAAACTTTATTCTAGGTGATGTTACATTTTCACATAGGACCCCTTGTTCGAAAGGAGCTTCTGAACTCTTTCGTCCATTGAATTTGTCAGGTTTTGGATGGTTTCTGCTTCAATTGTTTTGCATGAGGACAGAATACCCTCTCAGAGCTGTTGCTTAGATGTGAACTGCCTCCCGCCATCATAGACACTCCTTTTGATGATGCTCCAGAGGTTCTGAATGGGGTAGAGGTCAGGGGAGCATGGGGGTCACACCATAAGTTTGTCCCCTTTTATGCCCATATCAGCCAGAGATGCAGATGTTTTATGTGCAGCATGAGATGGTGCATTATCATGCAAAAAAATGATCTTGCTGTGAAATACACGGTTCTTCTTCTTGAACCATGGCAGGAAGTGCTGCTTGAGAAAATCCACATACATTATGGAGTTCATCTTTAGCGCCTTCAGGGATCCTAAAGGGGCCGACAATCTCTCTCCCCATGATTCCAGCCCAAAACATTACTCCACCTCCTCCTTGTTGGCGCTGTAGCCGTGTTTGCGTGGGGTGTCCATCAACCAGCCATCCTCCACTCCATCCATATGGACCATCGAGCGCTGCACGGCACTCATCCGTGAACAAAACAGTTTTGAAATCAGTCTTCATGTAATGTTTGGCCCACTGGAGCCGTTTCTGCTTGTGTGAAGTGGATAGAGGAGGTCGACAGGATGGCGTATGCACAGCTGCAAACCTCTGAAGGACCCTGCATCTTGTTGTTTGGGGGACGTTGGAGGCACCAGCAGCTTCAAAAACTTGTCTGCTGCTATGACAAGGCTTTTTTGCCGCTGCTCTTTTAACCTGACGTAATTGCCTGTAGGAAAGAGTCCTCAATTTGCCCTTATCAGCACGCACACGTGTGTACTGTGAATCAGCTACATACTTCTTGATTGCCAAGACACTTCATCCTGATCATCGCACAATGTTGATTGTAGTCATGCCTTGACCTAAACACTCCACAATTTGTTGCTTCTCAGCAGCCGACACATCCTTTTTCTTTCCCATTTTGGCAGAAAAAGGAAGGCTGCTTAATAATGTGAGACAGCCTTCTTAAGTAGTCTTGCCTTTCATTGGACACACCTGCCAAACTAATTAGCACAGGTGTCTGCAATTGCTTACAGTGATATAAAGAGCCCTGACACACATCACCATCAATGAGTTTAACTGACAAACAAACAAATTCTTCCCTTATCACTCCTAAACACTTTTTGCATAATAATTTGGAACACAGTGTACATGTGCTTTTCCACAAAACACCAGTGGTTCACGTAGTGAATCTTACAGTTCTAACTTGCCAACCGTGGTCTGTATGGAGTTGTTCAATAAAGGGCCCAAAATTAAGATAACATACAGTGCCTACAAGTGGTATTCAACCCCCTGCAGATTTAGCTGGTTGACACATGCGGAATTAACTTGGCATTGTGACATTTGTACTGTAGATCAGCCTGGAAGTGGGAAATGCACTGCAGCAAATTTTTTATTTTTTTTTATTTTATTTTTTTTTAAAAACGTTAAAAGTTAATTCAGAGTGTCATTTATTATTCAACCCCTCAAACCACAAGAATTCTGTTTGGCCCACCTAAAGTATTAAGAAGTAGTTCAGGCACCAAGAATAATGAGCTTCACATGTGTGGATTAAAGATCTCTTTTGCCAGCCTTTTCTGACTATTTAAGACCATCCCCAAACTTGTGAACAGCACTCAGACATGGTCAACATGGGAAAGACAAAGGAGCATTCCAAGGCCATCAGAGACAACATCGTGGAGGGTCACAAGGCTGGCAAGGGGTACAAAACCCTTTCCAAGGAGTTGGGCCTACCTGTCTCCACTGTTGGGAGCATCATCCGTAAGTGGAAGGCTTATGGAACTACTGTTAGCCTTCTACGGCCTGGACAGCCTTTGAAAGTGTCCTCCCGTGCCGAGGCCAGGCTTGTCCGAAGAGTCAAGGCTAACCCAAGGACAACAAGGAAGGAGCTCCGGGAAGATCTCATGGCAGTGGGGACATTGGTTTCAGCCAATACCATAAGTAACGTACTCCACCGCAATGGTCTCCGTTCCAGACGAGCCTGTATGGTACCTTTACTGTCAAAGCGTCATGTCAAGGCTCGTCTGCAGTTTGCTCATGATCACTTGGAGGACTCTGAGACAGACTGGTTCAAGGTTCTATGGTCTGATGAGACCAAGATTGAGATCTTTGGTGCCAACCACACACGTGACGTTTGGAGACAGGATGGCACTGCATACGACCCCAAGAATACAATCCCTACAGTCAAGCATAGTGGTGGCAGCATCATGCTGTGGGGCTGTTTCTCAGCCAAGGGGCCTGGCCATCTGGTCCGCATCCATGGGAAGATGGATAGCACGGCCTACCTGGAGATTTTGGCCAAGAACCTCCGCTCCTCCATCAAGGATCTTAAGATGGGTCGTAATTTCATCTTCCAACAAGACAACAATCCTGGATCTAAGTGCTCAGATAGCGGTACTGAGGAGCATCGACAACATGGAACGGAGTTTGCTGCTCACCGAGCAGACACTCAATGGGTCAACACTGGGGGTGGAGCTTAGTGGGGAAGCGCAGGCTGAACAGGCAGGGAGCTGGGTAACAGTTAGAAGGGATAGAGGGAAGAAGTATAGGAAGGCTGGTTCAGAACCGGCATTATTGGAGCACGACAGATCCTCTGACCGCCGGGGGAGTGTATGCTCCAGTAATGAGGGGGAGGGGGGAAGTGTAGGGCAGGCTAGACAGGTCCTGGTAGTGGGTGACTCTATTATTAGGGGGACAGACAGGGCAATCTGTCACAAAGACCGGGATCGCCGAATGGTGTGCTGCCTCCCTGGCGCTCGAGTCCGGCACATCGCGGATCGGGTTGACAGGTTACTGGGTGGGGCTGGCGAAGACCCAGCGGTCATGGTCCACATTGGCACCAATGACAAAGTGAGTGGTAGATGGAGGGTCCTTAAAAATGATTTCAGGGATCTAGGTAGGAAGCTTAGGGCAAGGACCTCCAAGGTAGTTTTCTCAGAAATACTACCAATCCCGCGAGCCACACAGGAGCGCCAACGGGAGGTTAGGGAGGTGAATAAGTGGCTAAAGAGTTGGTGCAAGGCAGAAGGGTTTGGGTTCATGGAGAACTGGGCCGACTTCGCTGTTGGCTACAGGCTCTACCGTAGGGACGGGCTGCACCTCAATGGGGAGGGTGCAGCGGTGCTGGGGAAGAAGATGGCTAATAGGTTGGAGGAGTTTTTAAACTAGAGACGGGGGGGGAAACCAAGGGAATAGGTGGGATGTGAGGCAAGCAAGGGGGAAGGGGAGAAGTGAATATAATGAGGGTGGAGAGGGGGGTGGGGATAGTACAGTTAGATCGTTAGAGAAGAATAGGATGCTAAATAACCCCAAAGTTTTATCTTGCATGCTGACCAACGCAAGAAGCCTGACCAATAAGGCGGATGAGCTGCGGGCGCTTATATCGGAGGAGAGGTATGACATCGTAGGTATAACAGAGACTTGGCTAGACGATAGCTACGACTGGGCGGTAAATTTAACAGATTATAGTTTATTTAGAAGGGACCGGAAACAGGGGAAGGGCGGAGGAGTCTGCTTATATGTAAGGTCACGTCTAAAGCCCAGACTAAGGGAAGATATAGGAGAGGGAGAAGAGGGGGTCGAGTCCATGTGAGTAGAGATAGAGGGGGCAAAAAATAATAATAAAATATTACTGGGGGTCTGCTATAAGCCACCTAATATAACAGAGGAGAATGAGAAACTGCTATTAGGACAAATAGACAAAGTAGCAAAACATAATGAGGTGATTGTAATGGGGGACTTCAACTACCCGGATATTGACTGGGAAACAGAAACCTGTAGATCGCAGAAAGGAAAAAGGTTCTTGACAAATATCAAGGATAATTATCTCTCCCAACTAGTGCAGGAACCAACGAGAGGGAAGGCAGTGTTGGACTTAATATTGACTAATAGGCCTGATAGAATAACTGAGGTACAGATAGGGGGGCACCTAGGTAATAGCGATCATAATATTATCAATTTCAAAATGCCCTTCAGTAGGGTTATCAATAAGGGAACAACTAAAACATTAAACTTTAGGAGGGCGAAGTTTGATCAGCTGAAAGAAAACCTTCAACTTATAGACTGGGACAAAGTTCTTAATCAAGGAAATACGAATAGTAAATGGGAAACCTTCAAAAGAATTCTGAATACTCAGTGCGAGAGGTATATACCGTATGGGAATAAAAGGGCCAGAAATAAGAGGAAACCAATATGGTTGAATAAGAACGTAAAAGGGGCGTTAAAAAGCAAAAAAGAGGCATTCAAGAGATTAAAACAGGAAAACAGCAAGGAGGCACTAATGTGTTACAAGGCAAAAACGAGAACCTGTAAAAAACAAATAAAAATAGCAAAGGAGGAAACAGAGAGACGTATTGCTAGGGAAAGTAGATCAAATCCCAAACTGTTCTTTACGTATATAAATAGTAAAAGGATTAAATCGAATAATATTGGACCGATAAAAAGTGATGAAGGCAAAATCATAGAGAAAGATGAGGATAAAGCTAATCTATTAAATAAATTTTTTTCGTCAACTTTCACAAAGGAAAAAGAACTAACAGGCGAAATGAGAAGTGACAAACTTAATCCTCCACTAAGTATGACAAATCTAACCCAAGCTGGGGTACAGAAACGCCTCAGTAACATTAAAATAAACAAATCACCAGGACCTGATGGCATACACCCACGGGTACTAAGGGAACTAAGTCATGTGATAGACAGACCGTTATATCTTATATTTAAGGACTCTGTTGAGACTGCGTCTGTACCACTTGATTGGCGACAGGCGAATGTAGTGCCAATATTCAAAAAGGGAGCGAAAAGTGATGCCGGAAACTATCGGCCGGTGAGTCTGACGTCCGTTGTGGGCAAAATTTTTGAAGGCTTTATTAATGAGGCAATCATGGAGCATCTTGATGCTAATAATCTATTAACCCCGAACCAACATGGATTCATGAGGAATCGCTCCTGCCAAACAAACCTGATTGACTTCTACGAGGAGGTTAGCTCTCGAGTAGATCAGGGGGAACCAGTGGATGTCGTGTATCTCGACTTCTCAAAAGCGTTCGATAGCGTGCCACATAATAGGTTGGTATACAAAATGAGAATGATGGGGCTGGGGGAAAATGTCTGCAAGTGGGTAGCTAACTGGCTAAAGAATAGAAGGCAGAGGGTGGTTATAAATGGAATATACTCAGATTGGGTAAGCGTCACTAGTGGGGTACCACAGGGGTCTGTACTAGGCCCAATGTTATTTAATATCTTTATTAACGACATAGTCAACGGGATAAATAGTAAAATATCAATATTTGCAGATGACACAAAGTTATGTAAAACAATTAATACAAAAGAGGACAGTGCAGACCTACAGAGGGATTTGGATAAGCTGGGTAGGTGGAGCATTAAATGGCAAATGAGGTTTAACGAGGAGAAATGTAAGGTCATACATATGGGAAGGAAAAATGGAAGTCACCAGTACTCACTGAATGGGAAACCATTGGGGAATTCAGAGATGGAGAAGGACTTGGGCATCTTGATTGATAGCAAACTAAATTGGAGTGCCCAAAGTCAGGCCGCTGCTGTAAGGGCAAACAGGGTAATGGGATGTATCAGAAGAGGTATAGCTGCAAAGGATGAGAACATTGTTCTTCCACTGTACAAAGCACTGGTCAGACCACACTTGGAATACTGTGCTCAGTTATGGGCCCCAATATATAGAAAGGATATAAATGAGCTTGAAAAGGTACAAAGGAGGGCAACAAAATTAATAAAGGGAATGGAGGGACTGCAATACCCAGAGAGGTTGGCAAAACTAGGACTATTCAGCCTGGAAAAGAGAAGGTTGAGGGGGGACATAATAAATGTGTACAAATATGTTAGGGGACAGTATAGAGACCTTGCCCGGGATTTGTTCAAAAGGAGGGATATTACGGTAACAAGAGGGCATTCACTAAGACTGGAAGAGAAAAGGTTTCAGCACCAGCATAGGAAGGGGTTCTTTACGGTAAGAGCAGTGAGAATATGGAATTCACTGAGTGAGGAGACGGTAATGTCGGATTCACTAAACCAGTTCAAGCCGGGACTGGATGCTTTTCTAGATACCAGGCAGATTTCTGCATATACTTAAAAATAGAATAAAATAGTAGGTTGATACAGGGATTTATTCTGACTGCTGGTTTCAGAGTCGGGAGGGAATTTTTCCTCAGGTGAAGATTGGCTAAATCATTTGGGGTTTTTGCCCTCCTCTGGATCAACTTTAGCAATTACAGAACTAACAGGTCGAACTTGATGGACGCAAGTCTTTATTCGGCTTTACTAACTATGTAACTAACTATGTAACGACCCAAAGCACACAGCAAAGAAAACCAAGGCCTGGTTCAAGAGGGAAAAAGTCAAGGTGTTGGAGTGGCCTAGTCAGTCTCCTGACCTTAACCCAATTGAAAACTTGTGGAAGGAGCTCAAGAATAAAGTCCACATGAGACACCCAAAGAACCTAGATAACTTGGAGAAGATCTGCATGGAGGAGTGGGCCAAGATAACTCCACAGACCTGTGCCGGCCTGATCAGGTCTTATAAAAGACGATTATTAGCTGTAATTGCAAACAAGGGTTATTCCACAAAATATTAAACATAGGGGTTGAATAATAATTGACCCACACTTTTATGTTTAAAATTTAATAAAATTCAACTGAGCAACATAACTTTTTGGTTTGTAAGATTTATGCTTCTGTTCATAAAACCTACTCTCGAATGCAGTTTGAAGGCTCTAACTTATTTGCATCTTATCAAACCAGCTAAATCTGCAGGGGGTTGAATACTACTTGTAGGCACTGTAGATGGGAGAGGTCTCTATGAATAGGAATTCCTAAGTATTTGATACCCTGTGAGGGCCAGGCAAAGGGAAAGTTGGACTGGATGGAATCCTATATGGATTTGGGGAGGGAGACATCGAGGGCCTCAGACTTCGCTGCATTGATTTTAAAATTTGACCATGTAACAAAGTGATCTATTTCAGCCATAACAGCATGGATGGATATATGTGATTGAGTGATATATACTAGGACATCATCAGCAAATAGAGAGCACTTGTACTCGGTGCCTCCCACCTCAATCCACCTAATATTGGGGTTATGGCGAATTGATGAGAGCAGGTGCTCCGTCACTAGGATGTATAAGAGAGGGGACATAGGACATCCCTGCCTTGTCCCATTGGTGATTGTGAAAGGTGATGAAAATGTTCTGATGCACCCCCTGGGCCTTGGGACACCCGGAGCCGGACCCTTTTTGGTGGATGCTGGTGGTTGTAGTCTTCGTGGCGGCGACCCGGTTCCGTGGCTCAGTGTGGTCAAACCAGTGGCGGAACTATTTATGTGGTTTTGATGTTTAAATGTCCGACTACGCCACCCGTGGATTGCGGTCAGAGTGAACCGCCGCTGCAGGGCAGACCGCTGAGGCTGGGGTTGTGGGTGCAGCAGAGCGTAGCATAACTCCCCACGGGAGGAGTATAGCCTCAGGGCAGTGTATGCGGAGGATGGGGGTGATGGTGCAGGGCAGCAGCAGTAACGACACGGAGTCAGTGATGCAGTCCACACAGTCACAGTTCTTATTATCCAGACCACGTCTGCAGGTAACGGCTGCCCACCTCGTACTGTGCTCACCAGGTGAGGGGCTCAGACAACTCCCAGATAACTTTGGAGCGCTTCACAGGACCCCCTTTGTGTGTCCTTTGTCTGGCCTTTCTTACCAACCCTTCTGTCCGGCTGCCTCGGGCCTCCTCTTGGTAAACTTGGCGCCAGTTTCCCTGACCCTATGTGGTGCCTTTCTAGCGGGTGTAGCGAGGGGCTGCGCCACATAAAATGTCACAGCCTCCGGTTTCTAGCTGAGGGTCGTTTCCTGCCTCCACTAGTTTCGGGGACCGGTCTCCCCCTTTGGCCTGACCCCTCCACGCAGGTGGATTCGGGCGTGCGGTGGCGACTCGCCCGTCCGCACCTCTGGGATCCCTTCATTCCTCGTTCCTGGAGCCTTCTACGCTCCTCTTCCTTCCTTCTCCCTCTTCCAGGCCTGGGCCTCTGTTACTAGGCCCGCCTCCGGAGCAGAGCTCATGCAGAGCCCCTGCTCCCTGCCACTTCTGCTCAGACTTCTCTGCACTGAACTAAGATGGTGCCCACCTTTTATACTCCCTTCTCAATGCACCCCGGAACTGCTTCCTCCCTGCTCCTGCACTACAGGGTTCCCCTTCCTCAGTGTTCCCTCCCCCCACTCCAGCCAGGGACAGGGACTGTCGTGCCCATCTCAGAGGCATATTGGTCGCCCTGCCCCACGGCAATGTGGTGTAATGCATGCAGGTGTCTGGTCCTGATCCACACTACATCCTTACCTGAGAGTGAGATATCACACCTCTGGGTGAGGTGCAATACCTCTGTAGCAACCGAGCCCTCAGGGTGCTACAGTTCCATTTATCTTCAGCCTAGGTGACGTATTGTGATACAGGGCCGTGATTTTGGCTATAAAAGGGTCCCCTAGACCCCTACCCCAAGCTTTTTAAGAGAATCATATATGGCGTGCCAGGAGACTCTATGGAATGCTTTCTCAGCATCCAACGAGAGTATCTAATTACAAATTTTTAACTGCATCTAGCCCAGGAAATACTTTGTGCCTAGTAGCAGTGTCTGCTAGTCAGCGGATTATCCCGGCTGTTAAGCAAGCTACACCACCTGTAGTTTGGACACTTAATTTTTTCAAAGGAAATGCTTCGGGACCACGGGATACTCAGTGAAGAGCATCAGGAGGCACCCCAAGGCATAGGGGCTGGGACTGGCAGTAGGATGCCTTGCGGTGGACAGCCGAGCTCGATCCTTATAAAAGCTTTTTAACTGCAGCAGCTTTAGTGGACGCTACTGGAGCTGGAATTACGCGGCTGCTGGCATGAGACTTGCCCTCCAATAGATCCTTGTAAATGGATTTAAAGTGTATTCATTCAAATTAGAGAGACAATTTAAATTAAAAAGCTTAGAGCTGCCTCCACCACAGGGGGGCTCACTCGACCCACCAGCGGACAGGCACCAGTATTGGGAGAGGGGGACTGGCCGTCAGGGTTCACCGCGGCTCTGGCACAAACCCGGCTACACGGAGGTGGCACGGGCAGGAGCGGACTGAACGTGTCGGCTTCTCACTTTTTGGATTTTAGAAGGGCATGACATGCCTATATCTGTGTCTCTCCCTCCTTTTACTCCTCCACCTCTTTTCTTTTCGCATGACTATATGTACTTGTCACTTTTCCATGTGTTAGTTGTGTCTTCTGAGCAGTTTGTCAGCTTTTGGACACCTTTGAAGGTGTTTTCTATGTGTTTCTATGTGTTTTTGTTTGCCTGCCATTGGTTTTAACGGTGTTCGAAGGTGTTCGACGAACAGTTCGACGAACAGTTCGGCGAACACACGGGTGTTCGACGAACCGAACTCGAACACTACGGGGGTGGCTCAACACTATTGAGGAGGCCACACATACCAGGAATGGGGGATTGAGGAGGCCACACATACCAGGAATGGGGGGTTGAGGAGGCCACACATACCAGGATTGGGGGGTTGAGGAGGTCACACATACCAGGATTGGGGGGTTGAGGAGGCCACGCATACCAGGATTGGGGGGTTGAGGAGGCCACACATACCAGGATTGGAGGATTGAGGAGGCCACACATACCAGGATTGGGAGATTGAGGAGGCCACACATACCAGGATTGGGGGATTGAGGAGGCCACACACACCAGGATTGGGGGATTGAGGAGGCCACACATACCAGGATTGAGGGATTGAGGAAGCCACACATACCAGATTTGGGGGATTGAGGAGGCCACACATACCAGGATTTGGGGATTGAGGAGGCCACACTTACCAGGAATGGGGGATTAAGGAGGCCACACATACCAGGATTGGGGGATTGAGGAGGCCACACATACGAGGGATTGTGGGATTGAGGGGGCCACACATACCAGGAATTGTGGGATTGAGGGGGCCACACATACCAGGGATTGTGGGATTGAGAGGGCCACACATACCAGGGATTGTGGGATTGAGGGGGCCACACATACCAGGGATTGGGGGATTGAGGAGGCTACACATACCAGGGATTGTGGGGGCCACACATACCAGGGATTGTGGGATTGAGGGGGCCACACATACGAGGATGGGGAAATTTACCAGTAGCTGCTGCATTTCCCACCCTAGGCTTATACTCAAGTCAATAGATTTTCCCATTTTTATGTGGTAAAATTAGGGGCCTCGGCTTATATTCGGGTCGGCTTATTTAAAATATATGGTATTTTAAAATCAGTGAGTACGTGGTGCCCATAATACTGCAGGACTGTGGCGTGTATTATACTATATGGGGGCTGCATTTTACCCTATGGGGTGTGTAATATACTGTATGGAGGACTATGGGAAGTGCAGCTTTCACGTGTGCCCGCTGCTAAAGGGACATGAATATTCCCTCTTCTCCACTCCCATGGGCGTGGAGAAGACGGAATATTCATTCTCTTTAGTAGCGGGCATGGAGGAGCGCTGAGCCCCGGCTCCTGCTGTCAGTGGCCGCCGCTAAAGAGAAAGCATATTCACGCTTCTCCACACCCATAGTCCCAGCGTGGAGAGGAGTGAATGTGCCAGCAGCAGTAGCAGCTCACCTCGGCTTCTGAGAGCGCACGCAGCTCAGATACCGACATGAGCTGCTGCAGACAGGACTCAGCGCTGGAGCAGAGGTGAGGAAGGAAGGTGAGTATAAGTGTTTATTGTTTTATGTGTGCAGTGATTGGGGGGATGAGGAAGCCACACATACCAGGAATGGGGAATTGAGGAGGCCACACATACCAGGAATGGGGGATTGAGGAGGCCACACATACCAGGATTGGGGGATTGAGGAGGCCACACTTACCAGGAATGGGGGGTTGAGGAGGCCACACATACCAGGATTGGGGGATTGAGGAGGCCACACATACCAGGATTGGGGGGTTGAGGAGGCCACACATACCAGGATTGGGGGGTTGAGGAGGCCACACATACCAGGATTGGGGGGTTGAGGAGGCCACGCATACCAGGATTGGGGGGTTGAGGAGGCCACACATACCAGGATTGGAGGATTGAGGAGGCCACACATACCAGGATTGGGAGATTGAGGAGGCCACACATACCAGGATTGGGGGATTGAGGAGGCCACACACACCAGGATTGGGGGATTGAGGAGGCCACACATACCAGGATTGGGGGATTGAGGAAGCCACACATACCAGAATTGGGGGATTGAGGAGGCCACACATACCAGGATTTGGGGATTGAGGAGGCCACACTTACCAGGAATGGGGGATTGAGGAGGCCACACATACCAGGGATTGTGGGATTGAGGGGGCCACACATACCAGGAATTGTGGGATTGAGGGGGCCACACATACCAGGGATTGTGGGATTGAGAGGGCCACACATACCAGGGATTGTGGGATTGAGGGGGCCACACATACCAGGGATTGGGGGATTGAGGAGGCTACACATACCAGGGATTGTGGGGGCCACACATACCAGGGATTGTGGGATTGAGGGGCCCACACATACGAGGATGGGGAAATTTACCAGTAGCTGCTCCATTTCCCACCCTAGGCTTATACTCAAGTCAATAGATTTTCCCATTTTTATGTGGTAAAATTAGGGGCCTCGGCTTATATTCGGGTTGGCTTATTTAAATATATGGTATTTTAAAATCAGTGAGTACGTGGTGCCCATAATACTGCAGGACTGTGGCGTGTATTATACTATATGGGGGCTGCATTTTACCCTATGGGGTGTGTAATATACTGTATGGAGGACTATGGGGAGTGCATTATATTCTATGGAGGACCATGGGAAGTTCATTATACTATATGGAGGATTATGGGGGGCGCATTATACTATATGGAGGTTTATGGGGGGAGCATTATACTATATGGAGGATTATGGGGGCGCATTATACTATATGGAAGATTATTGGTGGTGCATTATAATATTTTGAGGGTTATGTGGGGGGCCATTATACTGTATGAAAGCAATTATACAGTGTGAATGCTTGTGTGGGGTCATTATACTGTTTGGAGGGCTGTGTGGGGGCCATTATACTGTTTGGAGGGCTGTGTGGGGCTATGAGAGTGTATGGAGGGCTCTGTGGGGTTCACAGTTGGGGGATTATACTGTGTTAGGGTCACCATACTTTGCCGTGGGAGTTGAAGTGGGGTACAATAGGGTCATTATACTGTGCATGTGGAGGAATGCACCATAGGGGTATCATACTGTTTGGGGGGCACTTTTATTGGCATCATACTGTATGGGGGCAATGAAGGAGGAATCTACGACTTCAGAAGGAGGTAAATTACTATGTAAAGGCTGGAAAGTTATGAGATCTGCTCTTCTGTGACACAGACAAATATTTATTTTTTGTAGGGGGGGGCCCAATTAGAGCGTCTGCTATGGGGCCCCATGACTTCTATGTACGCCCCTGCCTTCAGGATTTTAATCCTTGATAGTGTAGTGTGTTACTAACAGTAATGTTTGAGACTGTGGTCCCAGCTCTCCTCAGGTCATTGACCAAGTCCTCCAGTGTAGTTCTGGGCTGATTCCTGACCTTTCTTAGAATCATCCTTACCCCACGAGGAGAGATCTTGCATGGAACCCCAGACCGAGGAAGATTTACAGTCATCTTGTATTTCTTCATTTTTCTAATAGTTGTGCCAATAGTTGTTGCCTTCTCACCAAGCTGCTTGCCTATTGTCCTCTAGCACATCCCAGCCTTGTGCAGGGATGCAAAATCGGCAGTGTATCAAAAACTTATTTTCCTCACTGTATATACTGTATAAAGATATATATATTATTTACTATAAAACTGTATGAAACTGTGCAGACAATACACCACCATGCACTTGTGAAGGTCCCCTTTAGTGACGGAAATAGGGTTAGAGTTTTGATAGCAAGTAATATGTGCTGGTAGCATTTCTGATCCCAGCTGCCTGGGTGATAAAGATGGCTGGTATGTGTATAAGTGCCCACGTGCTATTATTACAGCTTTTTTTTGTACAGTGGGAAAAATAAGTATTTGATACACTGCTGATTTTGCACGTTTTCCCACCTACAAAGAATGGATAGGTCTGTAATTTTTATCGTAGGTACACTTCACCTGTGAGAGACAGAATCTAAATCACATTGAATGATTTTTAAATAGTTAAATTGCCCACCTAATTCTGGGCTGATTCCTGACCTTTTTCAGAATCATCCTTACCCTACGAGGTGGGATCTTGCATGGAGCCCCAGACCGAAGAAGATTGACAGTCATCTTGTTTCTTCCATTTTCTAATAATTGTTCCAACTGTTGTTGGCTTCTCACCAAGCTGCTTGCCTATTGTCCTGTAGCCCATCCCAGCCTTGTGCGGGTCTACAATTTTGTCCCTGGTGTCCTTAGACGGCTCTATGGTCTTGGCCATGGTGAAGAGGTTGTAGTGTGATTGATTGATTGTGTGGACAGGTGTCTTTTATACAGGTAATGAGTTCAAACGGGTGGAATTAATACAGGTAATGAGTGCAGAGTAGGAGGGCTTCTTAAAGAAAAACTAACAGGTCTGTGAGAGACAGAATTCTTCCTGGTTGGTAGGTGATCAAATACTTATTTCATGCAATAAAATGTAAATTAATTATGTAAAAATTATACAATGTGATTTTCTGGGTTTTATTTTTAGAACTGTCTCTCACAGTTGAAGTGAACCTACGATAAAAATTACAGACCCCTCCATTCTTTGTAGGTGGGAAAACTTACAAAATCGGCAGTGTATGAAGTACTTACTTTCCCTACTGTATGTACACCTAACAGGGCTGCCTTAGAATATCATAGGTCCTTGACTGTACCTCTGTATGCCTCCAATTGTCTACAACGCCTTAAGGGGTAATGGCAGAGATAGAGGAGTCTTTTTTAAGTCTTTATTTACTGTGAAATTATCATTGGGTTTCTTCATTGAGGATGGTTTCCTCACTAGTTTTGTCTATTATTATTATTAGTCATTTTGATCATTTTTATTCCATGTAGGTCCATGCCCTTCAGTCTGCTGCAAATTGTGTTTTCTTACTGAATATGAAACCATCCATGTATAACAAATGGAAACTGAATACAATGTAACATTTCCAGTTATTTTTGTATCTATTCTGTTGTTCAGAAATCTGTAACCTTCACAGAATACACAATTTACATTCCATAAATTTTTGTCCTGTTCAGCAACGATAAAATAAATCTATTTGTATGAAGTGTATATATGTTCCTCTGTCCTATCAGTGCCCTGGCTGCTTGCCTGGCTTCTGTTATCTGCCACAGGAACATTGCCAAATCTGACTCCTAACCCTTTTATGCAGCAAAAATGTCTATTTCTTTATTGAACAGTTACCGTAATTTCTTAACATTTCACTTTTCTGAATAATATCTAATACCCTATAATACTGTGCCAGTATAGCTATCTGAAAATTGTTACTGGGAAATTGTTTCTTACTGCTTGTCATTTATGAAAACCTGAAAATGCAAAATGCAGTCATAAAATTTGGTGGCAGGGCAGATTTAGAGGGGAAGAAATGGGGGCAATCGCTACACTAAAATCTTCTGTGGGGGAGTGCTTAGATATGTGATTTGAGCAGATGTGATTGTTTATAAAGGGGGATGAGGTGAGCTGTGAGCAGATGTGATTGTGCATAAATGCATAAAGGGGGAGGAGGTGAGCTGTGAGCAGATGTGATTGTGCATGAAGGGGAAGAGGTGAGCTGTGAGCAGATGTGATTGTGCATAAAGGGGGAGGAGGTGGGTTCTAAGCAGATGTGATTGTGCATAAAAAGGGAAGGAGGTGAGCTGTGAACAGATGTGATTGTGTATAAAGGGGGAAGAGGTGAGCTGTGAGCAGATGTGATTGTGTATAAAGGGGGAAGAGGTGAGCTGTGAGCAGATGTGATTTTACTTAAAGGGAGGAGGTGAGCTATGAGCAGATGTGATTGTGCATATAGCGGAGGAGGTGAGCTGTGAGCAGATGTGATTGTGCATAAAGGGGGAGGAGCTATCTGAAAATTGTTACTGGGAAATTGTTTCTTACTGCTTGTCATTTCTGAAAACCTGAAAATGCAAAATGCAGTCATAAAACTTGGTGGTGGGACAGATTTAGAGGGGAAGAAATGGGGGCATTTGCTACACTAAAATCTTCTGTGGGGGAGTGCTTAGATATGTGATTTGAGCAGATGTGATTGTGCATAAAGGGGGAAGAGGTGAGCTGTGAGCAGAGGTGATTGTGCATAAAGGGAGGAGGTGAGCTGTGAGCAGATGTAATTGTGCACCAAGGGGGAGGAGGTGAGCTGTGAACATATGTGATTGTGCATATAGGGAAGGAGGAGGTGAGCTGTGAGCAAATGTGATTGTGCATAAAGGGGGAGGTGGTGAGCTATGAGCAGATGTAATTGTGTATAAAGTGGGAGGAGGTAAGCTGTGAGCAGATGTGTTTGTGTATAAAGAGGGAAGAGATGAGCTATGAGCAAACGTGATTGTGCATAAAGGGGGAAGAGGTGAGCTGTGAGCAGATGTGATTGTGCATAAAGAGGGAAGAGGTGAGCTGTGAGCAGATGTGATTGTGTATAAAGGGGTAGGAGGTTAGCTGTGAGCAAATGTGATTGTGCATAAAGGAGGAGGAGGTGAGCTGTGAACATATGTGATTGTGCATATAGGGGAGGAGGTGAGCTGTGAGCAAATGTGACTGTGTATAAAGGGGGGAGGAGGTAAGCTGTGCTCAATGCGGTGGTATCTACAAATAGACTACATGTGTAATCCTGTTAAAAGTGATCGCTACAGAATAGAAAGTGGCAGCCTATTAGGAAGCTGAATGGTCAATGTAAAAATTGCAAGATTTCATGTTCTCTCTTTTTTTCATATAGGTTGTAGCGTAAAATAGAAAAAAATCAACAAAAATTCTAAAAAAATATGTTTAACATAGCCTACTTTTTAAATCAAGTATTTATTTTTTGGATGACACATTCATTCAATC
This sequence comes from Phyllobates terribilis, assembly GCF_046119375.1. Lineage (NCBI taxonomy): Eukaryota > Metazoa > Chordata > Amphibia > Anura > Dendrobatidae > Phyllobates > Phyllobates terribilis. The sequence goes on from NW_027362767.1 coordinate 100,439,068, forward strand.
CTTTCGCATACCTACCTCAAGCATTTGTTATACCCACCACTTAATCTAAAACACCTAGGCATGCTGAGGCCCCTCATAAGAAAATAAGAACACCTATAAAAAATTTAGCTGCTTCAGCGTTGGCAGGATATCAGGGCCAGCAGTTCATTGGCTTTTTGGCTCTGATTGTCCCCTTATTGGTTTGAGAACAAGTCTATTGCACAAGGTCTAGGACCCTTGAGATGGTAGCGGCTGAAAATGTTAATATTATGTATATTTAATTACATCACAATATTGAATCTGAAAACCCTAGCAAGTATATAATATCTAATATTCTGCTTCTTTGATTTTTTTTGCCTGCTCTCTTCTCAAGAAAATAAGAGACCTCAGATAACCCTGTGCTGCTCATCTTTGCCACATCCATGCCAAATGACTTATGTCTGTAATAAAATTCTAAAAAAGAAAGAATTAATGTGATGTTTTCATTGAATGATGGCTGGGTCCCAGTATTGTAAATTCTTAATTTCTTGTGCTTTGATCTCTTGCCATCTAGTGGTTTGTATTAGTAACAGTCAAGGAAGTGCTAAACACAACTCTGCGGCTATAAATGGACAGGTTTATATATACTCTGCTACTGTTCATTCCGAGATATCAATTACTGTACACCAAGTATAATATTACAGAAACATTATGTTATTATAAGTGCATTGTGAAAGCAGGGTAACAGACAACACAATCATTTTATGTTTTGGTACTATAAATTACTTTTATGTTTGTACCTATAAGAGTGTGGTGTTAATTGTAGCAATGTTATCTATATACAGTGGCTTGCAAAAGTATTTAACCCACTTGGTATTTTTCGTGTTTTGCTGCCTTACAACCTGGAATTGCACAGGTTTTTTTGAGGGTTTTCATCAGTTCATGTAAAGAACATGCCTACAACTGCATGGGTTTTTTTTTATTGTGAAGCAAACAACAAATAGGACAAAATTATTGAAAACTTTAGCGTGCATAACTATTCACTCCCCTAAAGTGAGTGCTTTTCAGAGCCTCCTTTTATGGCACTTAAAGCTGCAAGTTGCTTTGAATAAGTCTCTATGAGATTTCCACATCTTGCCACTGGGATTTTTGCCCATTCCTCAAGGCAAAACTGCTCCAGCACCTTCAAGTTAGATGGTTTCCTCTCGTGAACAGCAATCTCCAAGTCTGACCACAGATTCTCAATTGGATTAAAGTCTTGGCTTTGACTAGGCCACTCTAAAACATTTAAACATTTCCTCTTAAACCACTCGAGTGTTGCATTAGCAGTATGCTTTGTGTCATTGTCTTGTAAAAAGGTGAACCTCCGTCCCAGTCTCAAATCACTGACAGAAACAGGTTTTGCTCAAGAATATCCCTGTATTTCGCACCATCCATCTTCTCCTCAACTTGGACCATTTTCCCTGTCTCTGCTGCCAAAAAACATCCCGCAACATGACGCTGCCACCACCATGTTTCACTGTGGGGACGGTGTTCTTGGGATGATGAGCTGTGTTGATTTGGCGCCAGACATAGCGTTTACCTTGGTGGCCAAAAAGATAAATTTTGTTCTCCTCTGACCACAGCACATTCCTCCATACATTTGGGAAGTCTCCCACATGTCTTTTGGCAAACTCAAAATGAGCCTTACAATTTTTGTGCATAAGTAAAAACTTTTTTCTGGCCACTCTTCCATAAAGGCCACCTCTGTGGAGTGTATGGCTTATTGTGGTCGTTTGGACATATACTCCAGTCTCCGCTTGGGAACTCTGCAGCTCCTTCAGGGCTACTTTTGGTCTTTGTGCTGCCTCTCTGATTAATACTCTCCTTGCCTTGGTTGAGAGTTTTGGCGGGCGGGCAGGCGGGCCTCTTTTGGCAGGTTTGTTGTGGTACCATCTTCTTTGCATTTGATGATAATGGATTTGTTGGTGCTCCAGGGGATCATTAGAGATTGGTTAATTTTTTATAACCCAACCCTGACTTGTACTTCAACAACTTTGTCCCTGACTTGTATGTAGATCTCCTTGGTCTCCATGGTGTTTGGTTAGTGGTGCCTTTTGCTTAATGGTGTTGCAGCCTCTGTAGCTTTTCAGAGAAGGTAAAGTGTATATACTGACAAGCCATATGACACTTAGATTGCACACAGGTGGACGTCCTGTCACTAAGCATGTGACTTAGGAAGGTAATTACTTGCACTAAAAAATTTTAGGGGCCTCATAGCAAAAGGAATGAATACATATGCACATACTAATTTTTAGTAATTTGAGCCCATAAATTTAATTTATGCCTATATTTTTCTCACTTCACTTCACCAACTTAGATAGTTTAGTGCTGATGCATCACACACAAATCTGATTATAAAGATATTTAAACACAGGTTGTAATTTTACCAAAAAAGTTTAAAAGCCAAGGGGATGAATACTTTCACCAGCCACTGTATATATTTATCTTCTATCTTCAGAATTAAAGGGGTATTCGGGTAGTGTCAATCTATTGAAGTGGTAATATCTAGAAGTTTAGCCCGATATTGACAGTACAAAACTGCTGAATCCAGTGATTGGCTACAGCGGGAATGTGCTGTAGTTGTGAGGACACTGCAACAACCACATAAATAAGGGCTCACTCAGACATCCAGATTTTTTATCAGTGATTTTCATCAGAGTGTTATTTGAGTTTGGTTTAAGTTTTATCAGTTTTTCTTGGATGAAAAAAAAGTTTCTCTTCCTTCTCATATGTAACAGACCATGAACAATGGACAGCACTGGAATGGGATCTGAGTGCTGACCAATTTTTTTTAAGGATAAGGACCCATAGACTTGCATTGGCTATTTTGATCCAACGCTTGGATCTATATCGGACATGTTTGCACTACTTTGCCCGAACCTCTCTGCAAAAGAATCAGACATGTGAACAGCCTTGTAGACTATAATGGGTACAAGTTATATCCGTAAAAAACACGGATGGAAATTGTATGTGAAAAACGGATGTCTGAATGAGCCCTAAAGCTGGGGACACCGGCGAAGAGGCATGGGGTAAGATTTTGTTATTTTTACACTTGCCTAGGCGCTTTACATTGCAATCAGCTAGAGCTATGGAAGGAACAGAGCTATTAAGTCTGCAGTTGGAATAAATACTAGCAGTCCAAACACCCAATTAATAGAATAAAAGAAAAGGTTAAGAAATATATTCACACAGTTGGGGAATAGTTATATTACATTTTAGAAATGGTGATAACTGTAGCATCTCACCAACTATATTGTATGAAGAAATCAAAGGGGGACACATGCTGCACACAGTAGGGCCTGTAATAAAGAGGAAAGGGGAAACTAGGTTTGTCTTCATTTCCATTATCCATGGATGGTTTCAATGTACATATGGCTCACCCTCTTGTGAAAGGAATAAGAAAAAGGTAATAAACAGGCTGGGAGCCCTTCTATAACTTATGGTCGTAGGAACTAAGACATGGAAGGTGGCCACTGTTCTGTATGGCTGAACAAATTGCAGGTAAAATGCCTGATGAAAGTTATAGCTCGTTACTGGACAGATTAAAGAGATGTTAATTACACTAAGTTCAGCAAGATTTAGACAAAGCTGTGATCTGTGACTGAAAATAAGCTACAGTACCCAATGGCAGTCTATGGTTGTCTGAGACACTCTTCCCATCTCATCATTTGCTCAGGCTGCTGCTCTCTCTCCTCCTCTGATTGTCTGCTGTTCTTGGTCTATCTCAGTTTAACTAGTATTACACACCTATCCTGGGTATCCCAAGCTCGGCTTCCTTCACCTCGATCCACTGCCTTCTGTTGTGCTCCACTTCAGGTTTTGCGGGTTGCCCGCTGTAGCTTGTTGACATCTTTTAGACTCTAGTACTCCACCTCCTGTGCACACCATGCTAACCTGTTTCTATCCCTGCTGACTTCATTTCAATTGTACTATTGCTTCCAAGATTCCTGAGTGCACCACATCCTCGCTCCCCTTGTGCCATCCTACCAGCTGCACCAACGCCTGGGGTCCATGTATCCATCCGGACCTGGAGCTTAGTGGGTCCACTTAACAAGGTGAGCCCAACAACTAGGAATTCGTGTACGTAGAACTGATTTTTCCTTTATATCAAGGGAAGTGACGCGCCCCCTGGACCGTGGGGTACCCGGCAGCCGGGCCTCTGGATGCCGATGGGGGATATCACGGTGGCTGGCCCGGTCCGTGACCCAGGGCGGTCAGTAAAAAGGGGATATTTATAGGGGATTTGGAAAGTTCGTGACGCCACCTGTGGATTGCAGCTAAACAATTCACAGTGTTATAAATAACACTAATTCAGTCACAGCAAGTCCCGTAACCTGGTGTCCATTTCACTGATGAAAGAACATGAGGGACCCGCCTGAAAACCCTCAACGTAGGCCCTGGGCGTGGCTACAGGGCATAGGTGATCCAGGTGCTGGACCACGTCTTCGGCCACGCCAAACAGGTTTTTGTTCTGTGGTCACTTAAGGAGCACTCCAGGGAGTGCAACTATGTACATGACAGTTTTTGGGCTGCTCACAGTCCTCAGCCACCGAGTCCTTTATATATACCCTGACGGGTAATTAAATAAACACATATGGTTAATTTCAGTTTATACAATAAACAATATGCAATACCCGACTGGGTAACTATTTACACTGTCAGTTTTTCTCTATCTACTCTCTATACCTGACAGGGGTCTGGCCTTTTGTGCTACGCGATGACCTACGTAGTACTGGAATGCGTGTAGTGTGGATGCTTGTGCTATTTTTCACTCTATGTGTTGGTGGACTGCAAGACTGCCTTAACCTCTCTACGGGACTGGCAAGTACACTGGTTACTGGGCCTACTGGCTCTGCTTCTACTGGTGATCCTTCTTCCGGGGATTCTTCTTGAGCAGGCTCTTCCGGGGCACTTTCAGGTATTACTTGCGGTGGAGAGTCTTCTGGCTGTTGGTAGAAGTGTATTACAGGTATTATTACTGCTCCATCCAGTTGAGGCCAATCTGCCGGGAAATCTCCTAAGACAGTATGGAATACTTCCTCTTTAGGCTCCTCCGGTACGGTGAGAGGCACTTCCCCCTGGGGCTTCAGCGGACTTGGGCACAACTTCAGATGGTCTCTTGATACCGTTGCAATTGTTCTTCCTCCCTCTTTGCTAATTAGACAGGTTTTCCTATTGTCGAATCTGGAATTCAACACAGTGTAAGATTCCCTTTCCCACTTGTCGTCAAGTTTGTGGCTTCTTCTTTTTCGTTTCAGCACAACTTCTCCAGGTGTCAAGGATTCGGCTGGGGCACTCTTGTTGTACTGTGCTTCCTGCTTATCTCTCACCCTATTTAGACTGTCTTCGACACAGGCCTGTACTCTCCTGTACTGCTCCTGTCGCGTCACATCCCAGTCTTCAGTGGACATATCTGCTTCTGGCTCTACCACTCCAAGCTCCAGGTCCATGGGCAACTTTCCGGGTCTTGCTCTCATGAGGTATGCTGGAGTACAATTGGTGGAACTCACAGGTATGTGATTGTACAGATCTACCAGGTCAGGTAGTTTGTCTGGCCACTGGTTTCTTTCTTCTAGAGGTAAGGTCTTCAACAGGTCGATGACTATGTTATTCATCTTTTCACATAACCCATTGGTTTGGGGGTGGTACGGTGTAGTCCGGATCTTCTTACACCCGTACAGATGGCAAAACTCTTTGAACAGCTCGGCTTTGAAGGCAGGGCCTTGATCCGTCAGCACCTTATCCGGGTATCCATGGGGCCTGTAGAAGTAGGCTTGGAACGTCCTTGCTGCAGTTTCTGCCGTCAGATCCTTGACGGGGGCTACCACCAGGAACCGGGAGTAGTGATCCACCATGGTCAGGGCATACGAGTAGTCTGACCTGCTGGGTGACAGCTTGACGTGATCCAGGGCGACAATCTCCAGGGGCTGGGTTGTCTTGATGGACTGCAGGGGTGCCTTCTGGCTGCTGTAGTCTTTTCTTCTGAGGCTACAGGGTCCACAATCCCAGCACCACCTCTCTATGGAACTCCGCATTCCAACCCAATAAAACTGATTCTTCAGGAGGGTTTCCAGCTTCTTCCAGCCAAAGTGCCCTGCTTGATCGTGGTAGGCCTCCAATACCATCTGGATGTCTGTCCTGGGCACTACGATCTGCCATACCATCTCATGGGTCCTAGGGTTGACATACCTTTGGCACAGCTTCTCTCTATAGATGAACAGCCGGCTTCTCTCATTCCACAGTTGCTTGGCTTGGGGGGGAGTGTCCTTCTCCAGGGAGGAACCTTCCTGGGTTATCAGTTCTTTGATACGGCTGACAACCGGGTCGCTGTCTTGGGTCTCCTTCCAACTGTGATGATGTAAAGGGTTTAATGTCTTACCACGATACCTCCTGGAGGTGCGCTGCTCGTGGACCATCCCATTTCTGTGGAAGGCAGGTAGCTCAATCTCCTCCAGGTCATCCACTTCTTCTTCAGTGTCCGACTGGTGAGGCATTCTGGATAGGGCATCGGCGTTGGCGTTCTTGTGGCCTGCCCGGTAATTGATGGTGAACTGATAGTTTGACAGTCGGGCCATCCAACGCTGTTCCATGGCTCCCAACTTGGCTTTCTCTAGATGTGTCAAGGGGTTGTTGTCAGTGTAAGCCGTGAATTTACTGCAGGCCAGGTAGTGCTTGAATCGTTCAGTGATGGCCCAGACCAAGGACAGGAACTCCAACTTGAAGGAGCTATAGTTCTCTGGATTCCTCTTGGTCGGACGAAGCTTCCTGCTAGCATAGGCAATCACCTTCTCCTTGCCATACTGCTTCAGACTCAATACAGCTCCTAGTCCCTCGTTGCTGGCATCAGTGTACAGCAGGAAAGGTTGGCTGTAGTCAGGGTAGGCTAGGATTTCTTCGCTGGTCAGGATCTCTTTCATCACTGCAAAGGACTCAGCCTGCTCTTTACCCCACTGGAAGGGGGGGTTCTTGCCTCTGTTGGACTGTCCTACCAGGAGATCTTGCAAAGGTGCTGCCTTTTTGGTGTAGTCCTTCACAAATCTTCGGTAATACCAGACAAGTCCCAGGAACTGACGTACCTCCTTGAGATTCTTCGGCTCCGGACATTTCTGAATGGCAGTGACCTTCTCCGGGTCTGGTGCTACTCCTTCTGGACTGACGATGTGCCTCCAGGTACTGAACCTTCCGTTTGAGCAGGTGGCACTTGGAAGGCTTCAATTTCATCCCATACCGGGACAATGATTCAAATACCTCCACCAGGTGCTTCAAATGGTCCCCATACGTCTTGGAGTACACTATCACGTCATCCAGGTATAACAGTCTCGAAGTTACGGTGTCCCAAACAGCACTCTATCAATCTCTGGAACGTTCCAGGGGCGTTGCAGAGTCCGAACGGCATACTGTTGAACTCGCAGAGTCCCATCGGGGTAGTGAAGGCCGTTTTCTCCCGGTCCTCTTCCGCAACTGCTACTTGCCAGTACCCACTAGTGAGGTCAAGGATAGAGAAGTAATTTGCAGACTTTAATGCAGCCAGGGATTCCTCTATACGGGGCAAAGGGTATGCATCTTTATGTGTTATGCGATTTACCTGTCTGTAATCTACACACATCCTCATGCTTCCATCCTTTTTCCTGACCAGGACCAGGGGAGCTGCCCAGGGGCTACAGCTATCTCTTATTACCCCTGCCTTCTTCATGTCATGCAACATTTCCTTCGCTTTCTGGTAGTGTACTGGTGGGATTGGCCTGTAACGTTCTTTGATGGGTGGATGGTCACCTGTGGGTATATGGTGTTGTACCCCTTTAAACATCCCAAAATCAAGTGGGTGTTTGCTGAATACCTGCTCGTATTCCTGGACCACCCTGTATGCACCTTGTTTTTGATGGACAGGAGTGGCGTCAGTCCCAACATGGAGCTGTTGACATCAATCCTGCAGCTAAGCTTCGGAGTCATTGTCCTCCACTGTATCTTGTGGGGTCAAGGATTCCACTGTGTGTATAGCCTCATCATTTACAGTATACAACCTGGCAACAGTGGCATATCTCGGTAATTTAACTTCATCCTCCCCACAATTTAGGAGACGTACGGGTACCCTCCCATTGCGTACATCAACCACCCCCCTGGCAGTTAAGAGTGTAGGTCTGTGCTCTGAGCTAATGGGCTCCACTACCGCCTGGTAGTTTTGTCCTTTGAGACCTATCGCTGCCCTACACCAAATCAGCATTTCACTCATCGGGGGAATCACAATGGGTATGGGGTCTGTCACCCGTACATTACCAATCTCACCACCTGTTAGCTTTACCTGTTGCTGGTACAGGAGGGATTGTATCTCTCTCTGGAGCACCTTCCTCTGCCCTGGTTTGGCGGTGTCAGCAATCTGTTGGAGCAAAAACAACACTTCTCCCAAATAGTTACCAACAATGTTTGTACCAAGTATCATATACAAGTCTGTATTACCAGGATTAGACTCCACTACAATCAGTCCTTTGTTATGCACACGCCCGGGCTAAGCGGCGTGTGCGTGTGATTGGTAGTGATTCCACTGGACCGTGCCGGAGAGTGAATGCCTGGAGGGGCGTGACTAAGTATTCACCCGATCCGACCAGGGTCGCACGACGGCATACGACGCCAGTGCACCAAGGAGGAACCGAGCAGAGGGACCAGGTGCTACTCCAGGACAGACCCCGGACACGGCTGTTGACCCACACAGGGGAATACAGGAACAGGCTGGTAGGCTGGCACACAGACTGGTGGGTATAGGCAGGCACGACTGGTATGCAGGCAGGCGGGTATGCAGGCAGGCGGGTATGCAGGCAGGGGGGTAAAGGCAAGCACAGCTAGAGTGCAGACAGGGAGGCACTAGCAGGTAGGAACACAGGCGGGATAGGACCCAGTACACACCGGGACTCAGGAACAATACAGGCAGAGGGTTACAGGCAAGCACAGCTAGAGTGCAGACAGGGAGGCACTAGCAGGTAGGAACACAGGCGGGATAGGGCCCAGTACACACTGGGACTCAGGAACAATACAGGCAGAGGGTTACAGGCAAGCACAGCTAGAGTGCAGACAGGGAGGCACTAGCAGGTAGGAACACAGGCGGGATAGGGCCCAGTACACACTGGGACTCAGGAACAATACAGGCAGAGGGTTACAGGCAAGCACAGCTAGAGTGCAGACAGGGAGGCACTAGCAGGTAGGAACACAGGCGGGATAGGGCCCAGTACACACTGGGACTCAGGAACATTACAGGCAGAGGGGTACAGGCAGGGCAGGACAGGACTGCCGGAGCAGCGGGCAGAAGCAGGGCAGGACAGGACTGCCGGAGCAGCGGGCAGAAGCAGGGCAGGACAGGACTGCCGGAGCAGCGGGCAGAAGCAGGGCAGGACAGGACTCTGTTCACACGGAACAGACAGGAAGGGAAAGACAGAGCCAGACACCCACAGGGTACTTGCAGTGAAGTAGCGAGTGGAACACAAACTCACAAACGGGAGTACAGAGACAACAGGCAGGAGTTAGGTACGAGTTCAGACTCTGCAGAAAAAGGAAGGGAACGGTCATAGAGGCAAAACAGGTAAAGGATAGGAGAGAGTTCAGACTGGAACTGAGTGTACGGAGGAGACCGACACTGCAGCGGGATACAGGAGCGGGTCTGGGAATACTGCCCCCAGAGAGGCGGGACGAACAGGCAAGGAGCGTGTTCAGACAGGACAGACAAGATACAGGAGCGGGTCTAGGTAATCGGCCCCTAGAAGGCGGGAGGAACAGGCTAGGAGCGTGTTCAGACAGGACAGACAAGATACAGGAGCGGGTCTAGGTAATCGGCCCCTAGAAGGCGGGAGGAACAGGCTAGGAGCGTGTTCAGACAGGACAGACAAGATACACAGAAAGGAGTCAGTTCAGACACGGGAGCTGAAACCGAAAAGCAGGAGACATACAGGACTCAGTTCAGACACGGGAGCTGATACCGCAAAGCAGGAGACATACAGGACTAAGTTCAGACAGGCCTGGAAATACAGCCTCCAGGAAAGGCAGACAAGGAACAAAGACGGGACCTGGCACCTTCAGAGTGCAAGCACACACTGAAGGAAAACACTTATGCTCAGGCAGGGATAGAAGGGAGCTGCTGAGCTATATACCAAGTGACAGACAGCAATAGGCTGAGGACGCACAAGGGGAGTGACCCACAGCAGGTACAAAAGGCAGGAAGTGATCGGGCGCCGCCCTTAAGCAGCAGAAACAGACACAAACAGACAGCATGGAGGGAAGCCAGAGAGACATTCTGGACAGGAGATCAAGTGCGCCCTCTTGCACAGTGGGAGATGGACCACCATGCAAGGACGCCGCCAGGTATGTTACAGTACCTCCCCCCTTACGCCCCCTCTTCTTCAGGCCTGCCAGAATCTTCCGCAGGGAATTCGAGGACCAGTCGTTCACTGGGTTGGAGGGGGACAGAGACTTAAGGGTAATCTCTGCTTCGAGGTACATCTTGTCAAGCTCACAGGAAGAAATAGACGGGTTATCAGGTACATAATGAGGAAAAGTCACTGTCTCTTTGTTATCTGGTGGTATCCCGGAGGATTCAGGAAACAACTGGAGGTCCTCCGCCGGGTCAGAAGAGTGCAGAGGCTCAGAGAAAACAACTGCTTCAGAGTACACTAGGTCGGACTCACTGGAGGAAGCAGGCGAGGTATCGGGTACCGAGTATAGGAAAGTCTCTGTCCATTCACCACCAGGTGGCACCCCGAAGGGTTCTGAACACAACTGGAGGTCCTCCGCCTGGTCGGAGGGGTGTAGAGACTCGGGAGTAACCTCTGCTTCGGAGTACACTAGGTTGGACTCACTGGAGGAAGCAGGCGAGGTATCGGGTACCGAGTATAGGAAAGTCTCTGTCCATTCACCACCAGGTGGCACCCCGAAGGGTTCTGAACACAACTGGAGGTCCTCCGCCTGGTCGGAGGGGTGTAGAGACTCGGGAGTAACTTCTGCTTCGGAGTACACTAGGTTGGACTCACTGGACGAAGCGAGCGAGGTATCAGGTACAGAGTATAGGAGAGTCTCTGTCCTTTCGTTACCAGGTAGCACCCCGAAGGGTTCAGGAGACAACTGGAGATCCTCCGCCTGGTCGGAGGGGTGTAGAGACTCGGAGGTAACTACCACTTTGGGGTACCCATTGTCAGGCTCACAGGACGAAGCGGACAAAGTATTGAGTACCGGGTGTAGAGAAGTCTCTCTCCATTTGTCATCGAGTGGTATCCCGGAGGATTCAGGAGGCAACAGGGGATCCTCCGCCAGGTAGTAGAGGTGCACAGACTCAGAGGTAACCACAGCTTTGGAGCATCCTTGGACATGCACACCGGTTAAAGAGAGAGAAGCATCTGATGCCGGGTGCAGGAAGTTCTCCTGTGTGGAGTCTGGTTGGGCAGAAGTCTCTTCGGGCAGGAGAACTGGTGCACTACCCACGCACATTACCCATTGGGGTTTCTCCGGGATACAGGGAGATGAAGCTTCAGTAGGGACTTCAAGGTTGGGGTCAGGAGGTCTCAGGGAGGACAGACCCTGGCGTGACGGCTTGCCTCTACGTCTAGCACGTCTGGACTGCCTCTTGAGGTTGAGAGAAGTATTCCGGAAAGTGTAGTCACCCTGTGAGGATTCTGGGTGGGCAGTAGTCTCATTGGGCTGGAGGACTATTGCGCTACCCACACACATTACCCATCGGGGCTGCTCCGGGATATTGGGAGGTGAAGCTTCAGCAGGAGCCTCCGGGTTAGGATCATCGAAGACCATTAGAAAGGCCACCAGGAAGGCCATTAGGTCCCGGAGGATCGGATCCTGTGTTTCATATAGGGGGTTGATCCATTCCAAGGCATCACCCGCCAGGTAAGACATCATAAAGGCCACTTTAGCCCAATCGGAAGGAAAATAGAGAGGGTAGGCCTTAAAGTGTAGCATGCATTGCTCCACAAATGCACGACACTGTCTTGGATCCCCATAGTAACGTGGCGGATCCGCAGGAACGAGAGCTGATAGATCCATCTGGACGGTGCGTAATTCGCCTGGAACTCAGCTAAAGGGGGGGAAAAAATTTATTTATTTATTTTAATGCATGTATTCGCTGGAAAAACTTCTCAAAGAGCGAAGGCCGTGGGGCTCAACGGGAACCATGGCCTGAGCATGCTGTTATGCACACGCCCGGGCTAAGCGGCGTGTGCGTGTGATTGGTAGTGATTCCACTGGACCGTGCCGGAGAGTGAATGCCTGGAGGGGCGTGACTAAGTATTCACCCGATCCGACCAGGGTCGCACGACGGCATACGACGCCAGTGCACCAAGGAGGAACCGAGCAGAGGGACCAGGTGCTACTCCAGGACAGACCCCGGACACGGCTGTTGACCCACACAGGGGAATACAGGAACAGGCTGGTAGGCTGGCACACAGACTGGTGGGTATAGGCAGGCACGACTGGTATGCAGGCAGGCGGGTATGCAGGCAGGCGGGTATGCAGGCAGGGGGGTAAAGGCAAGCACAGCTAGAGTGCAGACAGGGAGGCACTAGCAGGTAGGAACACAGGCGGGATAGGACCCAGTACACACCGGGACTCAGGAACAATACAGGCAGAGGGTTACAGGCAAGCACAGCTAGAGTGCAGACAGGGAGGCACTAGCAGGTAGGAACACAGGCGGGATAGGGCCCAGTACACACTGGGACTCAGGAACAATACAGGCAGAGGGTTACAGGCAAGCACAGCTAGAGTGCAGACAGGGAGGCACTAGCAGGTAGGAACACAGGCGGGATAGGGCCCAGTACACACTGGGACTCAGGAACAATACAGGCAGAGGGTTACAGGCAAGCACAGCTAGAGTGCAGACAGGGAGGCACTAGCAGGTAGGAACACAGGCGGGATAGGGCCCAGTACACACTGGGACTCAGGAACATTACAGGCAGAGGGGTACAGGCAGGGCAGGACAGGACTGCCGGAGCAGCGGGCAGAAGCAGGGCAGGACAGGACTGCCGGAGCAGCGGGCAGAAGCAGGGCAGGACAGGACTGCCGGAGCAGCGGGCAGAAGCAGGGCAGGACAGGACTCTGTTCACACGGAACAGACAGGAAGGGAAAGACAGAGCCAGACACCCACAGGGTACTTGCAGTGAAGTAGCGAGTGGAACACAAACTCACAAACGGGAGTACAGAGACAACAGGCAGGAGTTAGGTACGAGTTCAGACTCTGCAGAAAAAGGAAGGGAACGGACATAGAGGCAAAACAGGTAAAGGATAGGAGAGAGTTCAGACTGGAACTGAGTGTACGGAGGAGACCGACACTGCAGCGGGATACAGGAGCGGGTCTGGGAATACTGCCCCCAGAGAGGCGGGACGAACAGGCAAGGAGCGTGTTCAGACAGGACAGACAAGATACAGGAGCGGGTCTAGGTAATCGGCCCCTAGAAGGCGGGAGGAACAGGCTAGGAGCGTGTTCAGACAGGACAGACAAGATACAGGAGCGGGTCTAGGTAATCGGCCCCTAGAAGGCGGGAGGAACAGGCTAGGAGCATGTTCAGACAGGACAGACAAGATACACAGAAAGGAGTCAGTTCAGACACGGGAGCTGAAACCGAAAAGCAGGAGACATACAGGACTCAGTTCAGACACGGGAGCTGATACCGCAAAGCAGGAGACATACAGGACTAAGTTCAGACAGGCCTGGAAATACAGCCTCCAGGAAAGGCAGACAAGGAACAAAGACGGGACCTGGCACCTTCAGAGTGCAAGCACACACTGAAGGAAAACACTTATGCTCAGGCAGGGATAGAAGGGAGCTGCTGAGCTATATACCAAGTGACAGACAGCAATAGGCTGAGGACGCACAAGGGGAGTGACCCACAGCAGGTACAAAAGGCAGGAAGTGATCGGGCGCCGCCCTTAAGCAGCAGAAACAGACACAAACAGACAGCATGGAGGGAAGCCAGAGAGACATTCTGGACAGGAGATCAAGTGCGCCCTCTTGCACAGTGGGAGATGGACCACCATGCAAGGACGCCGCCAGGTATGTTACATCCTTGATCCTTTAGTTCCGCTCTCCCCACCTTCACTGTCACATTCTTAACCCCTACTAGGTTAAGAGGAAGGCCGTTAGAGGCATACACGGATAGGTTCGGGTCTGGCGGCTGGAGTTCATCTATGGACCAGTACCTTATGTAGAGGACATCAGGTATGATGGTTACCTGAGATCCAGTGTCAGGCAGGGCAGGTGTCGCGATGCCATCCAGCACAGTGGACAGGAAAGGTCTTCCTCCCATGAACCGATGGTACCAGCTTGATGGGCCTGCTTGATTTACTCCTGGGTGTCGGCCCTCGGCCCCAGGGTTTGCTCGTTTAAAGGACAGTTCCGCACTGTGTGGACTGCCTTCTGGCAGCGGTAGCAGATGAATTCTCCTGGAGGGCGACGTTGGTCGTTGATCCTCCCACGGGGTGGCGTTGTCCTCCTCCGGGGTGGCGTTGTCCCCTTTCTTCTTCTCATCCAGGGGACATCCTCAGGGCTGTCGGCGAGTAGTATCCTTCCTTCCGGCTCAGGCTCCTCCTGTAGCTGCAGGGTGCTCAGGACAGTGGCCAGGGTTTTACTTAGCTGATGCACTTCAGAGCGCAGGCTGTCCAGCTCGCTAGGGGGCACTGTTTGTAACTCACCCCCTGGGCCTTGGGGCACTTGGAACTGGGCTTCAGTGTAATGATGGGGGTAGTAGTGGCAACCCGGTCCGTGGCTCAGAGTGGTCAGACCAGTGGTAGTCTACTATGTGCTTTGCAATGTCCGACTATGTCACCCGTGGATTGCGGTCAGGGAGGACCGCCGCTGCAGTGCAGACCGCTGAGGCTGGTGTTGTGGGTGCAGCAGGGAGTAGTACGACTCCCCACGGGAGGAGTGTGGCCTCAGGGCAGCGAGGTGTAGATGGTTGGGGTGATGGTGTAGGGAGTCCCAGTACCGTTAGTGCTGGCGAAGTAAGAAGCACAAAGACAACTTGTTGCAGTCCAGGGTCTTTTACTCACAGTTCGTATACTCCAAGCCACTTCTGTACAGGTAGTGACTGCCCAAGCCGTGCTGCGTCCACCAGGTGAGGGGCTCGGTCAACCCCCAGGCAATTCAGGAGTATGGCACAGGGACTCCCTTCTATCCTTCCTCTGGCTCGTGCCCCACCAGTGACCAAGCTTTGTCCAGCTGCCGCGGATCTATGTGGGTAAACAAGGGCTCCGTTTCCCGCTATCCTATATGGTGCCTTCCTAGCAAGGTTTAGCAGGGGGTCGCACCAAGTGATGATCACGACCTCCGGTTCTTGGCTGAGGGATAATTTACCTCCACCAATTTGGGATCCGGTACCCTTTTCTTGCCTGACCCGTCACCCGATTTCACGTTGGTCCTTAGGATCCCCTCTGCCTTCTTGTTTCTGAGCCCTTCGGTTTCTCTGTCACTTCTTCTCCTTTCCTGTTCTTTCTTCTCCTCCTTCCCTCGGCCTCTTCTCTAGGCCTACTTCTCCTTCTCCTCCCAGGCTCCGGCCTTCACCCTAGGCCTGCCTTTGAGCAGAGCTCCTACAGAGCCTCCACTCCCTGTCTTCTCCTCTCACTCTGAACTGACCCCTGTCCTAAGATGGTGCCCACCTTTTTTACCTCCCCTCTGAGTGTGAGCTCAGGTGACCAGCACCCAATGAGCTCCTACCTATGCTCAGAAACTGTCCCCCTCTGCTCCTACATCACTGGGTTTTCCTTCCCCCTCCCCACTCCAGCCAGGGACATGGTCTGTCGTGCCTGCATTACTGTATAAATGGGAGCACGCCCTGGTCCATACTCCATCCTTACCCGGGAGTGGAATATCACACCTCTGGCAAAGATGCAATACCCCTGTAGCGGCCGAACCCTCGGGGCGCTACATTTGCATCTTTGTTTCAGCCGTTAGTGAAGGAGCAGTGGGTGCTGCGGGCACTGGGGTGGCCCCACCCTGGTAAAGCTGGATAGCAGTATCTGATGTTTCTAGGGGTTGCAGACCCTTTATAGCCATGTCCTTAAGGGTGTCAAAGGTGGCATCTGGATGGTCTAAGGCCCACCACCGTACAGTCCTGCTCTCCTCCTGGGACCTCAACCCCCGGATAAACTGTTCTATCAGCATTTTATTTTGATTTTGTATGCTGGCTGGACTAACCTGTTTCAGGGCCCGCAGGGCTTCCTGTACGCTCCAGGCGTAGTCCCGGACACTGTCCTCAGGTTTCTGGACACAGTGGTAGAACCTCATCCGGAGACCTGTCTCAGTGCGGTTTTCAAACACAGTTTGCAGTCTCTTAAAGATGATGGATACTGATTCCTGGTCTGTGGCTGGCCAGGATTCAAGTGCCCGCTCTGCGGCACCAGTCAATTGTCTCAACACAACAGCGGCTCTCTGCTTACCAGTCATAGAATACATATCTAGCACACCGCATATTTTTCTCTTGAATCCGGACAGGGTGTCTGGTTTGCCATTATGCTGGGGAAGCCATTTCGCTCCAGGGATATACGGCAGGGCCATGGGTATCAACGGAGTCACGACCCCTGCTGGTGGAGCGGCCGCTGTGGCCTGTGCAGCGCCGGGGCGCAGGATGGGCATCAGGAGCTTTAACCGGTGCTCCGGCGGCTTGCTGGTCGTTGGCCATGGTTGCGCCCCCCTAGTGAACCGGAGCCTACGTTCTTCACTTTCTTTTTCAGGTAGGCCGCAGCTCCGCGGGCGACGGTCTTCTTCCAGGACCTTGCGTCGCTCGCGTCTGACGTCAGAGCGTCCTCTCGGCTCCTTCCAGGACCTGGCGCTTCCTGGTTCGACGTCAGGGGCGGGGCGTGTCCTGGAATTCGCGCGCTTTCAGCGCTTACGCCTCTCCGTTTCCCCCGGTTACGCCCCTCTTCTTCCCGCACGGCGACAGGAAAATGGCGGACAATGGCGGGAAATCTCGGGAATGGCGGGAAACCTTCACCATAGTGAGTATTACAGTATTTTTAAGGCGCACAGTACCCGGCGGCAACGGGCACGCAATCCTGTTCATGACGCCAAGGCTGAAGCGCCCCCTGGGCCGTGGGGTACCCGGCAGCCGGGCCTCTGGATGCCGATGGGTGATATCACAGTGGCTGGCCCGGTCCGTGACCCAGGGCGGTCAGTAAAAAGGGGATATTTATAGGGGATTTGGAAAGTTCGTGACGCCACCTGTGGATTGCGGCTAAAGGGTGCCGCCGCTGTGGAGCAGTCCACTGGAGCTGGTGTTACGGCAGCAGAGATGGTGTGGCTCTCCACAGGTAGAGCTAGCTCCAGGGCAGTGTAGGGGTAGATGGTGGATGCTGGAGAGAGACGGCAGGATGATCCCGGAGGAAAGACGGACACTCCGACAGGGGTAAGCTTCAGTACCTTTACTGGTGATGATACAGACACGGTCCAGGGTACTCCGGATGAAGGGCGCACTTTTGGACTCTCCCCAGTGAGCGGGTATAGGGCCTCCTGATCCGTGGCTTTACTCGCTAAGCTTCTGGCTTGCCTGGAACTAGGCCTAGCTTGGTTACTGTCTCTCTCCTTGCACCTGCTGACCTGGTGGTAGGGCCTTCCTTTGGAGATCACTCTCCCTGGACGCTGGGGCCTCCGTGACTCCTAGCCCTGGTACTCTAGTCAGCGTTTGGTAAACCTGGGACCTGTAGTCCTCCAGGGGTTCCGGTGGTCCCTACTGGGTATAAAGGGACCCCGTAGTCGCGGACCCGGTGTCCGGTATATATCTCGGGGTGAGCCTGGTATGCTCCTCTGCCCCCTCGCTACTTCTTCCTTCTCCTCTCGCCTTAGCCACACTCAGGGCCCTCACACGTGCTGTAGCCTTGGCTCGCCTAAGCACAGCAGCAAGCGTGCTGCCTCTTCGCTGCTATCTGAGCGTCAGCACGCTCTCTGCTCAACTCTGAGTTCTGTCCCTCTCTGTGTCTGAGTAGGAACTGTCTGAACTCACTTCAGACTAAACACTAAACTGAGCTGCCTGGCTCCACCCTCCCTATATATATGTCCCTAACGGGCTCCCTTTGCTGGTCTGAGGTGGTAGGGTGGTGTGTGAATGTGTGAGGGCCTCTTGTGGAGAAGTCCATCCATGCACCCTTCTGGGTTCTGTGGCACCACTGCGCAGCAGGGCGCCACAGAAGAATTATAAAGAAGATAATACTGCAGAAAATAAATCTTAAGAGGGCGGACCTGCAGGGTCACTTCAATAATAGGGTACTATTAAGTTAGTTTACTGATTAGTTGTGATGTTTATGTTCCACGGAGACATGTTCACCATTTATGATCCTATACATTCCCCTATACACACTAGAATAAACCTTAGTTAACACAGTCATTATGTTGACCAGAATGTCTAATAAAACTACACAGTTAAAACTGCATGTTGGTTTTGAGCTGAGGTGGTGAGAACTGATAGCAATCAAAGACCAATGTCATTCTCTGTGACACATTGCTGCCATCTCTGTGTCATGTTCCTGACTCAGCATCCGACAGCGAGAGCTAGAGAAAGCACATTAACAATTCTCTCTTGCTGGCTCAAGTTATAAAACTCTGTGCCAAGACTTAACTCGTTCCTACTTTTAGATGGTGAGATTTTCTATAAATTCCCAAGAGAAGTCTTGGTTACATTTAACTTGTCTAATGGAATTTTTTCTATTTAAATCCAGAAATTTTATCATTTATGAAGGGATATTAAATTTCCTTTCAGGAACTTATGAGTAAAGGTTAGGAGCTCAAGATTTGAACCTCTGAACCACCACAAATGAAGGATATCTTGAAAAATGTTTGAGTGGTTGATATGAGCTCACCTGGTGAGGTGAATTTTAAGATGAGCAGCATGGACAGAGGGAATAGTGCAGCGAGGGCAACGACATTGTGCCATGTTGGACTGTAGTAAAAAGTGAAGGAGGAAGCAATAGGTGAAACAAAGCCAAGAGTCCAGATACAGAAAGGAACAGTAAATGGACAGGCAGTCCAGAACATATGCAGCAAGCATGTGGTTAATAGGAAAGACGTATAAAGTAAAGAACTTGCAGCAGGCATATGGTTAATAGGAGAGACTTATGCTATGAGGAACTTGCAGCAGAGATGCGGTACTTTGATAGTAGAATAATGGGTGTTAACAACACCTTCAGATGCTGGACTGAGTTTTAAATGCTGAAAGCTGAATGGAGGTCTGGGGAGCAATAGGTAATTAGTCACCTAGCTGGAGTTGAGCTATGTGGAAGATGAAGCAACTTCTGACAAACACATGGAAGCTGAGAGAAATGGTCCCTCAATACTCAGGCACACATGGGAGTCAGAGCCAACCTTAAAAGCCTTGGGTGATAACCGCGAAGATGCTTGGCGGGTTACCAGAGAAACGTGGCACAGACTAGAACAGGGTCAGAGGAGAAGAGGGCAAAACCTGGCACTGGAGAAGGGAGCAAGACTTGGCACTGGCAAAGACACAGGTGAGTGTCACTGATTTTGCAACTGTGAGACTGTGAAACAGCCCCCATTGCCCATGGGCAGATATATGTACCTGGTTAAAGGGATGAATGGTGAGCCCTGTACATGCGGTGAGGCACCTGGTTCATCAGCGGGGTATAGATGTGCATATCTGTGTCTGCATATGTGTAAACATTGAACCTGTTGTACATAAGTTTATCACCTGCTTGCTGTCAGTAATGACATGGCACTGCTTTACACAGACTGAAATGCCGTTATTCGGCCACAAGAGGCCACTGTTTCCTAAGCAAAAGTCTGCCCAGCAACAGACGCATGGTCAGAGACAGTTGACAGCTGGATGTGCATCACAGGAAAGAGTGGGGCTGCCTCCTTGGCGGCTTTTGAAAGTTACTATTGACAGAGAGGGGAGGTCCAGTGACATTAGCACATATAAGCATCCCACTGAGGACCAGAGCCACGGCGGATTGAAGCTCACCCTGCCCATGGACCAAATCCTTATCAGATGGGAGAAGATTGCCGTTAGGAACACTGTTGAGAGATGGAACTAAGCTGGAAACTAGCACGAGTAGTGCTGGATGCCACTGAAGAGTCAAGCCATAGTCATCAGCTAAACCGCTCATCTGATGGGATGGGAGCCTCGTCCATCCGCATGCATCAGTATTTATCCTGAGCAGACCCTGGTCGCTAAGATAACTAAGGCCCACTGTGCCTTCATAGTGGGTAACCATACACGCACCTTATCACATTTTGGTACCAAAATACCGAAGACTAACACAGGGCCTCTAGTTGGATAGGCAAATGGACCATGTTAGGCCACAATATTTGCCAAAGCAGCGTTTGGGATTTCCTGTTTCAGTGCTGTCACTTATTTCTTTGTCATTAAGGACTCTGTGTTTACTATATATCTTAAATTTACACCTAGGTGCTGTTAAAGCACGCAATGGAATTTAGGCCATTCCTGAGCTTGTTCAGGAGAAAGCTTCTAAGGAACAATATAGTTATTTGATATTTGTTCAAGCTTTTCAACCTTTATTTTTTTGGGCTAAGCAGCTGCTGCATTTTTATTCATGGTGTAATTGAAGGATTATTCAGTGTTCAGTGAAGTCATGCCAGGGCAGGGAAGTGTTTGGTTTGGTAATAGAGTTAAATTATTGTAAGATTGTAAGCTGTTGTGCTGTACCACAGATTAGCCCATATTCCACACCCATTCACTTGTTCTAGATTTAAAGATATTAACAAGTAATAGACGGCTGGTGTAACCAGGCACGCCAGTAGGTACAGATATAGGAAATATAATTGGCATATATTTTAGGGTGCCACGCTGTACAGCACAAGGCAATCTTTCTCCTCCCTCTGGTACATTTCGTGACTTCGCAGTACCTGGGAGCCCACCCCAGCACACGGCTTACACCACAATGGATTTGGTTCAATTCGAATTCAGCAGATGATCATTACCTTTCTAACCAGATATTAATAATAGCTTACCAACCATGAAGTTATCACTGCTCTGGAGTCCTTGGTAAACAGAAGCCCAGCCCTGAACTGAACAGGAGGGGGGGGGGGCATGGTCATTCTACTGCTTACTGAAAAAGAAATGAGGCCTACAAAGAAAAGAACACAGTACCTACAGTCGAATATGGTGGAGGCTCAAAGATGTTTTGGGGTTGTCTTCTGCCTTTGGCATTGGGTGCCTTGACTCATGAAATCTGAAGATTATCAAAGGATTTTGGGTTTCAATGTAGTGCCTAGTGTCAGCAGAATTTGCGTCCTAGGTCATGGATCTTTCAGCAGGACAATGACCCCAAACATACTTTAAGAAGCACCCAGAAATGATGATAAAAAAAACTCTAGAGAGTTTTGTTTTGAAGTGGCAGCAATGAGTCCAGATCTAAATTCCATTGAACACCTGTGGATAGATCTTAAAATTGCTGTTGGGAGAAGGCACCCTTCAAATATGAGTGACCTGGAGCAGTTTGCAAAAGAAGAGTGGTCCAAAATTACAGTTGAGAGGTGTAAGAATCTTGTTGATGGTTATAGAAAGTGATTTATTTCAGTTATTTATTCCAAAGGATGTGCAACCAATATAAAGTTGTTGAGGGTGCCAACAATTTTTCTAGGCCTTTTTTGAGGTTTTGTCTGTAATTACAGGTGCATCTCACAAAATTAGAATATCATCAAAAAGTTAATTTATTTCCGTTCTTCAATATAAAAAGTGAAACTCATATATTATGTAGAGTAATTACACACAGAGTGATCTATTTCAAGTGTTTATTTCTAGATTATGGATTATGTTGAGGATTATAGCTTAAGCCAATGAAAACACAAAAGTCATTATCTCAGTAAATTAAAATAATTAACAAACAACATCTGCAAAGGCTTCCTAAGCATTTAAAAAGGTACCTTAGTCTGTTTCAGTAGGCTCTACAATCATGGGGAAGACTGAGGACTTGACAAATGTCCAGAAGGCAGTCATTGACACACTCCACAAGATCCCAGAGTTCCAGTTTTCATTTGCAAACTGCCTCTTCAGGGAAAAAGAGGACTTGAACTCTATAGCGCCACCTATTGGTAGCAGCAATCCTACAAGTCACAATCAACCCTTTAACGAGTCTTGCAATATGACTTAGGATAAAAGCCAAATCAGAATCTCAATTTGCAGACACGGTGTTACCCCTTAGACCTCAGTCCAGAGCCTCTCACCTAGCCAAATCAGTTCTCATACTTTGCACTGATGAGGGCCAACAGCCCGAAACAGCGTGTCTGCAAATTAAGATTCTGATTTGACTTTTTTCCTAAGTCATATTGCAAGGCTCGTTAAAGGGTTGATTGTGACTTGTAGGATTGCTGCTTCCAATAGGTGGCGCTATAGAGTACAAGTCCTCTTTTTCTCTGAAGAGGCAATTTGCATATCTAGAGGCCTGAAAACCCTCTTCAATATACTTTCTAAAATAAAACCTCACAAAACAGCAAATAATGTCTGTATATTTGGAATCGTTATAATCGTATCAGCCAGCTTTTTAAGTCCAAAAAAACGTTTATGCAAATTTAATGCATTTCTGCATGACTGGCAAAATGACAATTAAAAAAATATATTCAGTGGGTGAAATAAGTATTGAACACGTCACTAATTTTCGAAGTAAATATATTTCTAAACGTGCTATCTACATGAAATTCTCACCAGATGTCTGCAATAACCCATCCAATTCACACAGGCAAATAAATCAAACTATAGATGTCCATAAATTATGTGTAATAATGAGAAATGACACAGGGAAAAAGTATTGGACACATGAAGAAAGAGAGAGATGCAAAAAGCCATGGAAAGTCGTGACACCAGCTGAAATCTATCAGTAATTAGAAAGCAATCCTGCCACTCAGTGAAAAAGAATATCAGCTGGTTCAACTGATTGCCTATAAAACGATGTATCATTACTAAGGTGCCACACAAGAAATATCTCATGATGGGTGAAACCAGTGATCTGTCTCAAGACCTTCGCTACCTTATTGTTGCAAAACATACTGATGGCATTGGTTACAGAAAAAAATCTAAAGTAAGGAGGATTCAATTATGAAATGTTGGGGCCATTATGCAGAAGTGGAAGAACATAATTTCACCATAAACCGGCCATGACCAGGTGCTCCCGCAAGATTTCAGACAGAGGAGTGTAAAGAATTATCAGAAAAGTTGTCCAAGAGCCAAAAACAAGCTGTAGAGAGCTACAGAAAGGCCTGAAATCAGCAGGTACAATTGTTTCAAAGACAACAATAAGTAATGCACTCAACCTCCATGGTCTGTATGCACGCTCACCACGCAAGACTCCAGTGCTGAACAAAAAGCATATTCAAGTGCATTTAAAGTTTAAAGTTTGCTAAACAACATTTAGACAAACCTGTGAAATACTAGGATAATATAATCTGGTTAGATGATACCAAAACTGAAATCTTTGGATACCATAATGCACACCATGTTTGAAGGCCAAAAGACACTGCATATCACCCCAAAACACCATACCAACAGTTGAGTTTGGAGTTGGGAACATCATGGTGTGGGGCTGTTTTTCAGCATACGGCACTAGCAAACTTCATTTGATTGAAGGAAGGATGAGTGGACAAATGTACAGAGACATTCTTGAATAAATCTGCTGCCATCTAACAGGATGATGAAGATGAAATGAGGGTGGACATTTCAGCAAAACAATGATCCCAAATACACAGTCAAGGAAACTCTCAATTGGTTTCAGAGAAGGAAAATAAAGCTGCTAAAATGGCCCAGCCAATCACCTGACCTGAATCCAATAGAAAATTTATGGAAGGAACTAAAGCTCAGAGTTCATAGAAGGAACCCACGGGACCTTCAGGATTTGAAGAGAGTTTGTGTGGAAGAATGGGCCAAAATTACTCCTAAGCAATGCATGTGACTAGTTTCTCCACACAGGAGGCATCTTGAAGCTTTCATCACCAGCAAAGGCTTTTGTACGAAGTATTAATTAAATTTCAGTTCATTACTTTTTCCCTGTGTCATTTCTTATTACTACACATAACTTAATTTATGGACATCTGATTTCTTTGCCTGTCTGGATTGGATGGGTTGTAACCGACATTTGGTGAGCATTCCATGTCAATAGCACCTTTAGAAATATATTTACTTAGAAAATTGGTGACGTGCTCAATACTTATTTCACCAGCTGTATATAAAGCTTGTTAAAAAATAGTATAGTTTGACTCATAAAAAAATCAAGACTTTATATAGGGAAGCTTAAAAGGAACCTGCAGGTTAATTGCGTTAGACAGGTGCCCAGCCGCTATACTGAAAGCTACCGGTAGAAAATGAGCTTTAATTCTCCTGGGTGCTGCTGGCTTTTATAGTCATTGAGGCATGCCCGGACTGGCTACAGTCACAGCATTGACAGCGGCTATAAGCACGCCCCAACGCTTAGATTGACAGCTCATTCTGCAAAGTATAGGAGAAGCTTTGTAATTTATTTTTTTTTTTTAAAAATTTAAAATTCACCCCAAAATATTAAAGTACAAATCACCTCCCCTTTTTAAAAAATATAAATAACAAACTCTACAAAATAAAAAAGTTGACATATTTGGTATTGTTTGTTTCATTTTATGATCAGATACAATTTACTATTTATCCCATTCAGTGAACACCATAGCAAAAAATTATCAAAATGATAGAATCATGGTATCACCATAAAATTACTGAACTTTAGAACAAAGTTAACATGTAATTTTTATCGCAAAGTGAATGTGGGAAAAACAAAACAATAAAACAATGATAGTATTGCTGTTTATTTTTTTAAATTCTACCACACTTGGAATTTTTCTTCCATTTTAGTACAGTCATGGCCAAAAGTTTTGAGAATGACACCAAAATTATATTTTCACATGATCTGCTGGCCTCTGGTTTTTATTAGTGTTTGTCTGATGTTTATATCACATACAGAAATATAATTGCAATCATATTATGAGTACCAATAGGTTATATTGACAGTTAGAATGAGTTAATGCAGCAAGTCAATATTTGCAGTGTTGCCCCTTCTTCTTCAAGACCTCTGTAATTCTCCCTGGCATGCTCTCAATCAACTTTTGGACCAAATCCTGACTGATAGCAGTCCATTCTTGCATAATCAATGCTTGCATTTTGCCAGAATTTGTTGGTTTTTGTTTGTCCACCCGTCTCTTGATGATTGACCACAAGTTCTCAATGGGATTAAGATCTGGGGAGTTTCCAGGCCATGGACTCAAAATCTCTATGTTTTGTTCCATGAGCCATTTTGTTATCACCTTTGCTTTATGGCAAGGTGCTCCATCATGCTGGAAAAGGCATTTTTGGGCGCCAAACTGCTCTTGGACGGTTGGGAGAAGTTGCTCTTGGAGGACATTCTGGTACCATTCTTTATTCATGGCTGTGTTTTTAGGCAAGACTGTGAGTGAGCCGATCCCCTTCTCTGAGAAGCAACCCCACACATGAATGGTTTCAGGATGCTTTACAGTTGGCATGAGACAAGACTGGTGGTAGCGCTCACCTCTTCTTCTCCGAATAAGCTGTTTTCCAGATGTCCCAAACAATCGAAAAGGGGATTCAACAGAGAAAATGACTTTGCCCCAGTCCTCAGCAGTCCACTCCCTGTACCTTTTGCAGAATATCAGTCGGTCCCTGATGTTTTTTCTGGAGAGAAGTGGCTTCTTTGCTGCCCTCCTTGAAACCAGCCCTTGCTCAAAGAGTCTCCGCCTCACAGTGCGTGCAGAAGCACTCACACCAGCCTTCTGCAATTCCTGAGCAAGCTCGGGACTGCTGGTAGTCCGATCCCGCAGCTGAAACAGTTTTAAGATACGGTCCTGGCGCTTGCTGGTCTTTCTTGGGCGCCCTGGAGCCTTTTTGACAACAATGGAAGCTCTCTCCTTGAAGTTCTTGATGATGCGATAGATTGTTTACTGAGGTGCAATCTTTGTAGCTGCGATACTCTTCCCTGTTAGGCCATTTTTGTGCAGTGCAATGATGGTTGCACGTGTTTCTTTAGAGCTAACCATGGTTAACTGAAGAGAAACAATGATACCAAGAACCAGCCTCCTTTTAAAGTGTCCAGTGATGTCATTCTTACTTAATCATGACTGATTGATCGCCAGCCCTGTCCTCATCAACACCCACACCTGTGTTAATGGATCAATCACTAAAACGATGTTAGCTGCTCCTTATAAGGCAGGACTGCAATGATGTTGAAATGTGTTTTGGGGGTCAAAGTTCATTTTCTGGGCAAATATTGACTTTGCAAGTACAGTAATTGTTGTTAAGCTGATCACTCTTTGACATTCAGGAGTATATGCAAATTGCCATTACAAAAAATGAAGCAGTAAACTTTGGAAAAATTACTATTTGTCTCATTCTCAATACTTTTGGCCATGACTGTACATTATATTGAAAAATAAATGGCGTCATTCAAAACTTTTTCTCAACAAAAAACATAATCTCATACAGCTATGTTAACAGAAAAATAAAAAGTTTATGGCTGTTGGGAAGTGAGAAGGAAAAAATGAAAATACAAAATGACAAATGGCTTAGTCTCCAAGGGCTTAATTATTTCACTGCAGAAAGGGAAGCAGAGAATTTACAGTTTGGTCTATAAAATAAATATGAAGTTAAACTGAATTTATGATTTTAATACTGAATCTTTTTTACAGGTGGACAACAAGCAGCAACATCTGGCCACAACATTTTTTAAAAAATGCAACTGAAAATACGTTATTTACCGTATTTACCACTAGACACCGGCAGTCCAATGTTAGCGTGAAATAAAAAAAAAAAATAATAATACATATATAATTTTTCTTATTCCCCTTTCCCTCCTCCAGACCAAGTAATAAAACCATCGGCCTTGTGGAGGAGGGGAAATTTGCATCAGCATCTTTAAGACACGAACACAAATGAAAATGCAAGCGTGTGTGCACTTTTTTAAAGATCAGAGGAGCATTAATACGCTCCAGGCCCCAGTGTGCAGCAGCATTATCATTCTGTCAATATCATTGCAGTGCCACAGAAATGTCAAAGGTGCAGGAGCCTTGTTAAGGTAAGCGTTACAGAAGATGCAAGGTACTTTAACTATAGACAGGGGCTTTGGTTCAGTATACCCAGTGAGGGATAATGTAGGGGCAGTGTATTAGTGAGGGCAGCGAATTTAGAGGGAGCAGTGCAGTGGGGATAATGTTAAAAGGGGATACAGTATGGAGAAAGGGCAGTGTGTGTGGGGGCAGTATGAAGATTGGCTACAATGTGGAGAGGGTGCAGTGTTGGAGGGACAGTGTGAAGAGGGGGCAGCATAGAGGGCCTGTATGAAGAGAGACCACATTATGGAGAAGTAGCAGCATAGGGTGGTCGCAGTGTGAAAACGTAGCACAGTATGGAGAGGAGTAGCATAGGTATTAACAGTGTGAAGAAGGGGCACAGTATGGAGAAGGGGCAGCATAGATGGGGACAGTTTGAAGAGAGGGAACAATATGGAGAGGCGGCAGCATGGGAGGGACAGTGAAAAGAGGGATGAACCTATATGAAAAATGAAAAAGCAGAGCGCTTCAAAGTGAAGAAATCTTTAATAAAGTGCAGATGGTGATGGCTGACAGATCATATGGTAATATGCTCACATTGGAGGGATGTGCAAATACCAGGCACAACCCTGTTTTAAAACCGGAGATGGAATGAATGCAGCTGCCCCAGGTGATGGTCCGGTGCAGGAACCACAATGTATCAGGTAAATAGTATAAAAATTAAAATAAAAAGTAAATAGTTTAAAAATTAAAATTATTATCACCTCCTTTTTTATTTCAACTTTTAAACTATTTAGTGCAAAGATGGGGCATAGTATGGAGAGGGGGAAGCCTGGGGGGCAACAGTGTGAAGATGGGGCACAGTTTGTAGAGGGGAGAGCATGGAAGGGACAATGTACAGAGGGGACATCGTAAGGAAAAAGGGCAGCATGGGGGGATAGTGTGAAAAGGGGGCACAGCATGGTGAAGCATGAATGGGACAGTGTGGAGAAGGGGCAGTGTGGGGTTGAACAGTGTGAAGCAGAGACACAGTATGGCCAGGGGGCAGCATGGGAGGACATGATCAGGAGGAGTGCAATATGGAGAAGGGGTAGTAAGGAGTTTGAACAGTGTAAAGTGGGGCACAGAATGGAGAAGAAGCAGCATTTAGGGTGAACAGTGTGAAGAGGGGGCACAGTATAGCGATAGCAGTGATAGAGGAAACAGTATGGAGAGGGGCAGAATTGAGAGGGACAATGGGGGAGATAAGAACAGCATGAAGTGAGGACAGTGTGTAGACTATAGTTCATAAGTAGAACAATGTGGTGGACACAGTACATTAGATAGGGCGGTGTGGTGGAATAACTAGGACAGTGTGGCAGACATAGTACATAAAGGGGGATGGTGTGGAGGCAATATGTTGTGTGCTAAGCTGTACTGAGGAGCTCACTAACAGTATGTGCTGTACTGAGGAGCTTGCTGACAGTATGTATTGTACTGAGGAGCTCGGTGACTGTGTGCTGCGCTGTACTAAGGAGCTCGATGACCGTGTACAGTGGTGGCCAAAAGTATTGGCACCCCTGCAATTCTGTCAGATAATACTCAGTTTCTTCCTGAAAATGATTGCAATCACAAATTCTTTGGTATTATTATCTTCATTTAATTTGTCTTCAATGAAAAAACACAAAAAGAATTGTCCTAAAGCCAAATTGGATATAATTCCACACCAAACCTAAAAAAGGGGGTGGACAAAAGTATTGGCACTGTTTGAAAAATCATGTGATGCTTCTCTAATTCGTGTAATTAACAGCACCTGCAACTTACCTGTGGCACCTAACAGGTGTTGGCAATAACTAAATCACACTTGCAGGCAGTTAACATGGATTTAAGAGTTGACTCAACCTCTGTCCTGTGTCCTTGTGTGTACCACATTGAGCATGGAGAAAAGAAAGAAGACCAAAGAACTGTCTGAGGACTTGAGAAACCAAATTGTGAGGAAGCATGAGCAATCTCAAGGCTACAAGTCCATCTCCAAAGACCTGAATGTTCCTGTGTCTTCCGTGCGCAGTGTCATCAAGAAGTTTAAAGCCCATGGCACTGTGGCTAACCTCCCTAGATGTGGACGGAAAAGAAAAATTGACGAGAGATTTCAACGCAAGATTGTGCGGATGGTGGATAAAGAACCTCTAACATCCAAACTAACATCCAAACAAGTTCAAGCTGCCCTGCAGTCCGAGGGTACAACAGTGTCAACCCGTACTACCCATCGGCGTCTGAATGAAAAGGGACTGTATGGTAGGATACCCAGGAAGACCCCACATCTTACCCCGAGACATAAAAAAGCCAGGCTGGAGTTTGCCAAAACTTACTTGAGAAAGCCTAAAACGTTTTGGAGGAATGTTCTCTGGTCAGATGAGACAAAAGTAGAGCTTTTTGGGAAAAAGCATCAACATAGAGTGTACAGGAAAAAAAAGAGGCATTCAAAGAAAAGAACACGGTCCCTACAGTCAAACATGGCGGAGGTTCCCTGATGTTTTGGGGTTGCTTTGCTGCCTCTGGCACTGGACTGCTTGACCGTGTGCATGGCATTATGAAGTCTGAAGACTACCAACAAATTTTGCAGCATAATGTAGGGCCCAGTGTGAGAAAGCTGGGTCTCCCTCAGAGGTAATGGGTCTTCCAGCAGGACAATGACCCAAAACACACTTCCAAAAGCACTATAAAATGGTTTGAGAGAAAGCACTGGAGACTTCTAAGGTGGCCAGCAATGAGTCCAGACCTGAATCCCATAGAACACCTGTGGAGAGATCTCAAAATGGCAGTTTGGAGAAGGCACCCTTCAAATATCAGGGACCTGGAGCAGTTTGCCAAAGAAGAATGGTTTACAATTCCAGCAGAGCATTGTAAGAAACTCATTGATGGTTACCGGAAGCTGTTGTTCGCAGTTATTTTGGCTAAAGGTTGTGCAACCAAGTATTAGGCTGAGGGTGCCAATACTTTTGTCTGGCCCATTTTTGGAGTTTTGTGTGAAATGATCAATGATTTTATTTTTGCTTCATTCTCTTTTGTGTTTTTCCTTGCAAGCAAATTAAATGAAGATAATAAGACCAAAGAATTTGTGATTGCAATCATTTTCAGGAAGAAACTGAGTATTATCTGACAGAATTGCAGGGGTGCCAATACTTTTGGCCACCACTGTATGTAGTGCTGTATTTAGGAGCTCGCTGACAGTGTGCTGTGCTGTTCTGTACTGAGGAGCTCGTTGACAGTATGTGCTGTACTGAGAGAACAGTGTGGAAACCATATATTATGAGAGGGACAGTGTGGGGGACTATTTTTGTGGAAGGAGTCCAGTGAGGGTCTATTATTTATTTAGGTGCACAGCATAGCAGGTATTTTTATACAGGAGCATTATAGTAAGGCTGTGTGCCCACGATGCGCTTTTTAAGCTTTTCCGCTGCGGCAAAAACGCTGCAGAAATGCTTAAAAAACGCATGGTAGAAGGCCTGCCATGTCCCCAATGAAAATCCGCATGTGCTATGCACATGCTGCGGAAATTTCCGCTGCGGATTATCATTGCGGAAAAAAACGCAGCACTACCAATTATTTTGCGGAAGTGCTGCGTTTTCGCCGCCATTGACTTGCATTAGAACGCGCCAATTCCGCAAGACTGCATCTGTACTTGCGTAATTGGCGTGTTCTAATGTGCGGATGGTACCCGGGTGTAGAGGAGAGGAGAGTCTCATCCACACCCAGGTACAATTAAAAAAGCTGTAAAAAAAAGAATAAAATAAAAAATAAATATACCTTCTGGCGGCCCGCGGTGCGCTCCTCCTTGCTTCCCGGCACTTCGCGATGGAATGAAGGACCTGCGCTGATGTCAGAGTCATGTGACGGGTCACGCGAAGCTGACGTCGGCAGGTCCTTCAGTCCACCGCTGCCGGCAGCCGGGACTGTGAAGCAAGACAGCGCGGGCCATCGGAGGGTAAGTATATATTTATTTTTTTATTTTTTGACATTCTCTCGGTCACACTATATAAATCCATGCTGTTTGCATGGATTTATATAGTGTGACCAAGTTGACAAGCACTTTCCAAGTGATGCTAAAATCGCTTGGAAAGCGCTTGTCAACCCGCATGCGGAAATGCAAGTGAAGAACGCTTCACTTCCACATGTCCCTGGCAGGAAAACGCATGTACAATCCGCATGCGTTTTTTTCTGCCAGGGAGATGCAGCAACGCTCAGGAAAAAATCCTGAGCATTTCTGCATCGTGGGCACATAGCCTAACACAGTTATTTTTAAGTGCACAGAGTTGGAATGTGCTCTAGAAGACCATTAACCCTGTTAACCCCTTTCTGACATTGTGCGTAATAATACATCCCTGTGCCCTGGGTCTTATGAACCAGGTACGTATTATTATGCACAGGCAATCGCGCCCGCGCACATGCTGTGCGAGCACCATCGCCGATGGGTGTCAGCTGATTCTGACAGCTGACACCGGGCACTCAATGCCAGGAGCGGTGCCTGCACGAGTCCCAGCTCTTTAACCCCCTAAATGCTGCGATCGGTACGATCACAGCATTTAGTGAGCGAGCAAAGGGACAGAAGCCCCTTTGCTCTTGGATCGGAGACCCCACGCGGTTAGCGCAGGGTCCTGATCGTTGCCATGGTGACCCAATGTCGTTATGATGACATCCGAGTCACCAGACACCAGCAAGTTACTTTGATCATGCGCAGTGCATGATCAAAGTAATTTGTGTCTGCAACACTGACAGGTTATAATGTATAGCGGTGATCCTGTTCTGCTATACATTTTAACTGCGATCAGACTGCATAAAGTGAAAGTCCCATAGTGGGACTAAGTAAAAAAGTGGGAAAAAAAGTAAAAAAAAAGGTGGAAAAATAATAATAATGAAAAAAAATAAAATAAAATATATATATATATAGTTGAAACCAGAAGTTTACATACACTATAAAAAGACACATATGCATGTTTTTCTCAATATCTGACATGAATAAACCTTTCCCTGTTTTAGGTCAATTAGGATTACCATCATTTTTAATATTTGCCAAATGCCAGAATAATGAGAGAGAGAGAATGTTTTAAGGCATTTGTATTACTTACTGCAAAGTCAAAAGTTTACATACATTTCATTAGTATATATTTCACATCAATATGCTTGGTTCTTGGATTGACTCTTTCCATTTGAGCAAGAACAAGACATCCTTGATTGTCCTCTTTCAGTTTTGTTGGTTCCAACTGTGGTTGTCCTAATTCTGTCAACAATTGTCTTAACCACAGTACTTCTTGACTCGCATGTGCTGCGGCAACATATTCCGCTTCTGTTGAAGACAGTGTCACAATTGACTGTTTCTTACTTGTCCAACTTATTGGTCCACCTGATAGAAAAAAAATATGTCCACTGGTAGATCTTCTGTCAGTTGGATCTCCAGCCCAATCTGCATCAACATATCCTGTTAAAATGCAATTATCACTTGCGGGTAATTTCAGCTTAACATTGCTAGTTCCTTTCAAATAACGCATTACTCTCTTCACGGCATTCCAATCAGCTTTATTTGGTTTTGATACCTTTCTACTCAGGATTCCTATTGCTGCTGCGATGTCTGGTCTTGTAACGGTCGCTAGATACAGTAGTTTTCCTATTGCTGTTCTGTATTCTTCATTATTTCGTAGCATATTTTTTTCACTGTTCATCTCTTTGAGATAATTAGTTTCCATTGGAGACTTTACTGTTTTTGCATCCTTTAATCCAAATTTTTCTGTTATGTCTTGAATCATTTTATTTTGATTCAGTAGGAAACTTCCGTCTTCTTCTCTTTCTACCTGTATTCCTAGGTACTGTTTCACATTTCCCAAGTCTTTGATTTTGAAATGTTGCTTCAGGATTTTTAGAATGTTTTCTTTATCCCTTTCTTGTTTAAAACAAATCAAAATGTCGTCTACATACAGTACAGACCAAAAGTTTGGACACACCTTCTCATTTAAAGATTTTTCTGTATTTTCATGGCTATGAAAATTGTACATTCACACTGAAGGCATCAAAACTATGAATTAACACATGCGGAATTATATAGTTAACAAAAAAATGTGAAACAACTGAAAATATGTCTTATAATCTAGGTTCTTCAAAGTAGCCACCTTTTGCTTTGATGACTGCTTTGCACACTCTTGGCATTCTCTTGATGAACTTCAAGAGGTAGTCACCAGAAATGGTCTTCCAACAATCTTGAAGGAGTTCCCAGAGATGCTTAGCACTTGTTGGCCCTTTTGCCTTCACTCTGAGGTCCAGCTCACCCCAAACCATCTCAATTGGGTTCAGGTCTGGTGACTGTGGAGGCCAGGTCATTTGGCGTAGCACCCCATCACTCTCCTTCTTGGTCAAATAGTCCTTACACAGCATGGAGGTGTGTTTGGGGTCATTGTCCTGTTGAAAAATAAATGATGGTCCAACTAAATGCAAACCGGATGGAATAGCATGCCGCTGCAAGATGCTGTGGTAGCCATGCTGGTTCAGTATGCCTTCAATTTTGAATAAATCCCCAACAGTGTCACCAGCAAAGCACCCCCACACCATCACACCTGCTCCTCCATGCTTCACGGTGGAAACCAGGCATGTAGAGTCCATCCGTTCACCTTTTCTGCGTCGCACAAAGACATGGTGGTTGAAACCAAAGATCTCAAATTTGGACTCATCAGACCAAAGCACAGATTTCCACTGGTCTAATGTCCATTCCTTGTGTTCTTTAGCCCAAACAAGTGTCTTCTGCTTGTTGCCTGTCCTTAGCAGTGGTTTCCTAGCAGCTATTTTACCATGAAGGCCTGCTGCACAAAGTCTCCTCTTAACAGTTGTTGAAGAGATGTGTCTGCTGATAGAACTCTGTGTGACATTGACCTGGTCTCTAATCTGAGCTGCTGTTAACATGCGATTTCTGAGGCTGGTGACTCGGATAATCTTATCCTCAGAAGCAGAGGTGACTCTTGGTCCTCTTTTCCTGGGGCGGTCCTCAAGTGAGCCAGTTTCTTTGTAGCGATTTATGGTTTTTGCAACTGCACTTGGGGACACTTTCAAAGTTTTCCCAATTTTTCGCATTGACTGACCTTCATTTCTTAAAGTAATGATAGCCACTCGTTTTTCTTTACTTAGCTGCTTTTTCTTGCCATAATACAAATTCTAACAGTCTATTCAGGAGGACTATCAGCTGTGTATCCACCAGACTTCTGCACAACACAACTGATGGTCCCAACCCCATTTATAAGGCAAGAAATCCCACTTATTAAACCTGACAGGGCACACTGTGAAGTGAAAACCATTTCCGGTGACTACCTCTTGAAGCTCATCAAGAGAATGCCAAGAGTGTGCAAAGCAGTCATCAAAGAAAAAGGTGGCTACTTTGAAGAACCTAGAATATAAGACATATTTTCAGTTGTTTCACACTTTTTTGTTAAGTATATAATTCCACATGTGCTAATTCATAGTTTTGATGCCTTCAGTGTGAATGTACAATTTTCAAAGTCATGAAAATACAGAAAAACCTTTAAATAAGAAGGTGTGTCCAAACTTTTGGTCTGTACTGTATATGAGTACATAAATCCATCTATTAATCAACCTTTTTGTGTACAAGCATGGATCAGCTTTGCTTCTTTGAAATTCTTCATTTGTAAGTACTTCCGTGATTTTGTCATTCCACGCTTTAGCTGCTTGCTTTAAACCATATATGCTTTTCTGTAGTTTGCAAACTTTGTTTGGATTTCTTTCATCTTTGAATCCTGGAGGTTGTTCCATGTAAATGTTTTCTGTTAAATCTCCATTCAAAAAAGCTGTCTTTACATCCAGATGTCTCAGTTCCATCTGTTTCATTGCTGCAACTGTACGTAAATTTCTTATTGTAGTGTGTTTAACAACTGGAGCAAATGCCTCATCATAGTCTTCTCCATATTTTTGAGAATACCCTTTAGCTACGAGTCTTGCTCGGTATCTTTCAGCTGTGCCATCTGTTTGGTATTTTACTTTAAAAATCCATTTACATCCTATGGCTTTTCTTCCTTCTGGCAAATCTGTTAGTGTCCATGTATTTGAATCATGCATGGATTTAACTTCTGTTTCTGTTGCTTCTATCCATTTATTAGCTTCTTCTTCAGGAAGTTTAGATAGGTCTTTCCAAGAGGTAGGCTCATAGATTTTTCTTATGCTTGTCTTGTATGAGAGACGTTTTGGTGGTTTTCCTTTGTTCTCTCTCATAGAACGTCTTGGTTGTGTGTCTGTTTGTAGTTGTGATTCTTCGCTTTCAGTATTTTGTTCTTCATTAATTTCTACTTCTTTCTCATCAGATACTTCTTCTGTTATGTCACTATTGTTTTTCTCACTTATTGTTTCAACTGAAATCATAATGTCTTCATTTAAATCTTCAATGAATGTCATACTGTTACTCACCGTAACTCTGTCTGTTTTGGGATCTAGGATTCTATATCCTTTGCAATTTTCACTATATCCAATGAATATTCCTTCCATGGGTCTGTTTTGAAGTTTGGAACGTTTTTCTGTTGGAATGAATATAAAAACTTTACATCCAAAAACTTTTAAATGATTGACACTTGGTTTCATACCTTGCCACAGTTCATATGGAGTTTTCGGCAGTTTTCTGGAAAAAAGTCGGTTCTGTAGATATGTAGCTGTCATTGCTGCCTCACCCCAATATTTCTCTGGTAGTTTGGAATCCGTCAGCATACATCTTATCATTTCTGTTAGAGTTCTGTTCTTCCTTTCTGCTACTCCATTTTGTTCAGGTGTGTATGGAACAGTTTTCTGGTGTTCTATTCCATTTTGTCTTAAGTAGTCTTCTATTCTGTGACCTGTAAATTCACCTCCATTATCACTTCTGATGACAATTGGCTTCCTTTGAAATTTGTTACTTGATCTTGTTACATAGTCTACAAGTTTATCAAAAACTTCACTTTTGTTCTTAATTAAGTATGTGACTGTATCTTGAGTAGTCGTCTATAAAAGTCAACATGTATCTATTGCCTGCTGATGTAGTCACTTTCATGGGTCCACATACGTCAGTATGCACGAAATCAAGTGGTCTTTCACTTTTCATCTCACTTTCTTTTGGAATAGATATCCTTGTGGCTTTGGATTTTATACAACATTCACATCTTACGGTAATTGAGCAATCTGATATCTTTAAATCTTTTGTCAATTCTTTTCTCTGTAGTTCTCTTATACTGTCAGGGTGTCTATGCCCTAGACGTCTATGCCACATGTGAATACAGTTTTTGTGATCATGTGTACATACCTTCATCTGTTCCTTTGGTGTGTCAAAATGATATAATTGTTCATCTGCCTTGACTTTGGTTATCACCTTGTTTCCTGCAATAATTGCACACTCATTGTCTTTGAATTTTACTGTAAGTCTTTTTGCTGTTAAACGTTTCACAGATAATAATCCGCCTTCCAATTTTGGAACATACAACACATCCTGTAAAAGTGTCTTTGAATCTTGTCCGAACTTGTTTGAACAATTTAGCATACCTTGTCCGATACCTTCTGCGGTTATTTTGCTTCCATCTGCAAGATAAAAGGCTTCTTTCTTATCTAAATCAAGATCAGTAAAGAATTTCTTGTCACTTGTCATATGACTCGTTGCTCCTGAATCAATAAACCAACCAAGTGATGATTTCTTGTCTGTTACTTTAAATGTGCCATTCCAATTATTCTCACATGAATCGGAAATTGTGTTTTTTACTTTCTGTGTATGCTTTTTATGTTGTAATTTTTGTTGTTCTGCTTTCCCGTATGGTACAGTCTTTCTTTAAATGACCTTTTTTCTTACATCTGAAGCATTCTCTTGTCTCTTTATTATAGGGATTTTTAAATTCTGTAGCTTTAAGAGCGTTTTCACTGTCCTTTTCAGTAGAAGAATCATTTATTTGTTCTTTTCTTCTCTGATATTCATCTATTAGTCTTGTTTTCACAAAATCTAATGTAATGTCAGTTTCTGGTGTCGTCTCAAGGGCATTTATCAAGGCTGTATACGAATCTGGTAAACTGCACAATAATATAGCTGCTACATGACTTTCTTTAATGTCTTCACTAATAGATCTTAGCTGTGATATCACTTCCATCATTGAGAATATGTGCTTCTGCATGTCGTCATTTGCACTCAATCTCATACTGTAAAGCTTTCTTAATAAAAATAACTTGTGATTCAAGCTAAGTCTTTCATACAGTTCTATTAATGCTTCCCACATTCCTTTTGCTGTTTCTTCATTTCTTATATGTATTCATTGAGCATCATCCACTAATAAGCTAATGGTGGCTCTCGCTTGTCTATTCTTCTTATCCCATGTCTGATTATCTTGATCTGGTCTTTCTGTAACTATTACTTCCCATAAATCATGCTTAGATAACAACATCTCTACTTTGAATTTCCATAACTGATAATTTTCACTATTCAGTTTAGCTACTGTGAATTTCAGTTCTGTGTTACTCATCATCTTTATATAGTCTTACTTGTTTAGAGAGTTGTACTGAAGATATTCTCCTGTTTTTTTCTTGCTGATAGTTCCTGTATGTCCTGCCTGTGTTGAATTCTCTGTAATTATATCCAGCTGCTGGGATCATGAATTCCTTTCTCACTCTGTATCTGGATTTATTTCCTTCTGTTTACAGAGCTTATCTGTGTGCTCTGTTATCTGGGGTTATAAACCGGGTTCCTGCTGCCTGGGTTTGTAGTGCGGGCCTGTAGTGTCTGGGCCCATAAGCTGTCACAGAGTGCATCTTCTTACAGTCACCACTGTACTTACGAGAGCTTCAATCAGCAAGATATCTTGAGTAAACAGTATTTACTTCATACTGGTTAAACGTGAGATACAATTCAGTGTCACACAGTCCGTGTGCTGCTGACATAACACATTCAAGAAAAAAAAAACCCACAGGAAGTAAGAAGCAACCAACAATTGAGAGCTTCCCTCCCCACATTACAGCAAGCATATAACTTTACACACCTAGCCATCTGCTGTCTAGTTAGTACAAAGTCCTCCTTTCACTTATAATAAGTCCTAATCTGTTGCATATGCCAACAAGATCTGCCTAGGGTTTTCCACTCCCCCTTTCCCTAGTGTTTGGGCTAACCCTCCCCTCATCTCTTCATGTTGCACTTAGTCTTTCTCACACTGTGCGTGACATTATCACCAGCCATGCATATATATATATATATATATATATATATATATATATATATATATATATATATATAAAAACTGGCACGTGGTTTTTTTTGTGTGTGTTTTTTTTTTCTTGGTTCATGGATCCCATTGCTGAGCTGTCAGAGAAGCTGCACAGGCTGTCTTTGGACGTGACGGACCTCTGCTATGAGGTTCAGCAGCAGCAACAGCGGCTGTCGGTCCCTAATGTTGGGGACTCTGCAGGTAGGCTGGTCCAGCTTGAACCCAAGGTTGCCCTCCCAGACAGGTTTTCAGGAGGTAGGGACAAGTTTTTTGTCTTCAAGGAAGCTTGCAAACTGTATTTTAAACTTCGTCCTTACTCCTCCGGAGATGAGGAGCAACGAGTGGGAATTGTGATCTCACTACTGCAAGGAGATCCTCAATCCTGGGCTTTCTCTTTGCCGCAGAGTTCGGTTTGTCTCCAGTCTGTGGAGGTCTTTTTTCAGGGCTCTAGTCCTCATTGATGATGACCCTGACTTGGCTGAATCCAGGTCGCGTCGCCTTCATCAAGGGAATCAGTCAGTGGAGACATACATCTCCGAATTCCGCAGATGGGCAACTGATACAAAATGGAATGACCAAGCTCTTAGAAGCCAATTTTGTCAGGGCCTTACTGAAAAGTTGAATGATGCTTTGGCAGTGCATGAAACCCCAGAGTCCTTGGAGGCTGCCATGTCATTGGCTATACGTGTTGATAGACTACTTCGGGATAGGTGGGTGAGACCACCTTCTCCGGAGCCTTCTTTTTGAGGTAATGCTCCTTTGCTGGGGGAGGTGGAAGAACCCATGCAGTTACTGGGTGCCTCTGCATAGTACATTTCCCCGGAGATCTGCGTGTGTTTTTTTGTGGAAAAAAGGGACATTTTATTGGGGCTTGTCCTTCGATTCCTAAGCAAAAGGAAACTCTATTAACCCTTGGTAGTCTGGAGTTGGATAAGCAAGGAGTGCATTAATCATTAACCTGCAGTTCCTGGTTTGTCCAGACAGCAGAGGTGGTGCTAGAGAGCAAAACCGAGAAAATTTCTATGTTTGTTGACAGTGGAGCTGGAGTCAGCATGGTTGATGCTGAGTTTGTGAGAACTCATGGTCTTGCTTGCTGTACTTTAGCTAAGCCCATTCCCATCTTCACCATTGACTAAGCGCCACTTGCACAGAAAGCTTTGACTCAGATTGTACATAATGTAAAACTGAGGGTGGGGTCAGTTCATTGTGAGATAACTCCCTGCTATGTCCTGGACAGTCTTCTGACCCCAATTGTTTTGGGTCTACCCTGGTTGGTGAAACATAATCCGTTGGTGGATTGGCAATCCAGGGAGATCATTGAGTGGGGAGATTTCTGCCATGAGAACTGTTTAAATATTTCCCTTTCTACAGTCTCTACAGAGACCTTGCCTGTTTGTCTGGTCTTGAGGATGTTTTTTTTCTGAGAGGGGGTGTCAGGATTTGCCTCCTCGTCGTGCATATGACTGTCCTATTAACCTGACCCCCAGAGCTAAACTACCGAAGTCCAGACTGTATAATCTTTCTGGCCATGAGAGACAAGCCATGAAGAATTTTGTTGCGGAAAGTCTGGAGAAGGGACATATCAGACCCTCATCTTCGTCTGTGGCAGCAAGGTAGCGGTCTACGTCCCTGTTTAGATTTCCGGGAATTAAATCAAATTACCATCCGGGACCTATACCCTCTTCCTGTGATTCCAGATTTATTCAGCCAGGTTGTGTGAGTTAAGGTGTTCTACAAATTCGATTTAAGGGGAGCCTACAATCTGGTTAGAATCAGAGAGGGGGATGAATGGAAAACAGCGTTCAATACCCCTGAAGGGCATTTTGAGAGTCTGGTTATGCCTTTTGGTCTGACCAATGCACCTGCGGTGTTCCAGCATTTCATTAATGATATTTTCCATCATTTGGTGGGCATGCTTGTGGTGGTCTATCTGGATGATATTTTGGTTTACTCACCTGATTTTGAGACACAGCGGGGGCATGTTAAACAGGTGCTTCAGATATTAAGGGATAACAAACTATATGCCAAACTAGAAAAGTTTGTTTTCGCCGTTCAGGAGGTGCAGTTTTTGGGTTACCTGTTGTCATCTTCGGGTTTTCGGATGGATCCAGAGAAGATCCGTGCTGTCTTTGATTGGGGCTGTCCTGAGAACCTGAAGGCTCTATAACGTTTTCTGGGCTTTACTAATTTTTACCAGAAATTCATCCAAAATTATTCAGTAATTGTGAAACCTCTCACTGACATCACAAGGAAGGGGTCTGATTTTTCCAAATGGTCCTATTTTGCCCTGCAGCATTTTTCCTCCCTAAAGAGCTGTTTTGCCACTGCACCTATACACAGTCAACCCGATGTTTCCTAATCCTTTATTGTGGAGGTTGATGAGTCAGAGGTGGGAGTTGGGGCTGTGTTGTCTCAGGGTCTGTCCCCTGGTAAAAGGCGTCCATGCACTTGCTTTTGGCGATTAAATTGGCGTTTAAAGAATGGCGACATTGGTTGGAGGGGGCTGTCCATCCTATTACTGTTATCACTGACCATAAGAACCTGTCATATCTAAATTGGCTAAATGTCTCAATCCTAGGCAGGCTAGATGGTCCCTGTTTTTTACTAGGTTCAATTGTGTTGTCACTTTCCGTCCAGGGTTCAAAAATGTCAAGGCTGATGCTTTGTCCTGGAGCTTCCCTGGTGGTAGTGACCATGAGAACCCTGCCCCGATTTTAGAGAAGTTGGTAGTTATTTCGGCATTGTACACTGAACTGGAGGGTGAGGTGTTGGAGGTTCAGGGGGACGCTCCTGCCTCCTGCCCTTCAGGAAGGTTATTTGTACCATCTAATCTGTGCCGCAAAGTAATTAAGGAACATCACAACTCTGTGCTTGTTGGTCATCCAGGTGGTAAGGCAACTGCAGACCTCCTTTCTCGTCATTTTTGGTGGCCGGGGTTGCATCTGGATGTGTTTGAACACGTGTCTGCTTGTAGTATTTGCGCGCGTTCTAAAGTATCGCATACCCATCCGTCTGGTACTCTTCTTCCATTACCTATTCTTAGCAGGCCATGGACACACTTGTCCATGGATTTTATTGCTGACCTACCAGTATCTGCAGGCAAAACTGTGTTTTTGGTGGTTGTAGATAGGTTCAGTAAAATGGTTCACTTAATCGCATTACCGGCACTTCCAAATGCCAAGACACTTGCTCAGGTGTTCATAAATGAGATCCTGAAGCTTTGCGGGGTTCCCTCCGATGTGGTGTCAGATCGGGGATCCCAGTTTGTTTTCAAGTTCTGGAATGCATTCTGTTCTCGACTGGGGGTGCAGCTGTTTTTTTCCTCTGCCTTCCATCCTCAGTTGAATGGACAGACCGAGCGCATTAATCAGAATTTGGAGACTTACCTCAGGTGTTTTGTCTCCGAAAACTAGAAGGATTGGGCATCCTACTTACCGCTGGCAGGATTTGCTATCAATAATTATCGTCAAGAATCTACCAGCAGGTCATCGTTTTTCGGTGCATACGATTACTATCCACAGTTTGGTACTTTTAGTGGGGGAGGGGCTTCGGGAGTTCCCGAGGAGGAACGAATTGCTTCGCCGCTCTCCTCGGTTTGGCACTGGGTCCTGAGTAATTTGAAGATCATGGGAGACAGGTACAAACACATGGTTGACAGGAAACGCTTGCCATGTCCGGACCTGAATGTGAATAACTTTGGCTGGTTGTCTACCAGGAATATCAAGTTGAAGGTTCCTTCTTGGAAGCTGGGACCTAGATTTATTGGTCCCTATAAAATAACCGCCATCATAAACCCAGCAGCGTTTCATCTTGAGCTACCTCAGGCCCTTAAGATCCACAATGTCTTTCACAGGTCTCTGCTCAAGAAATATGTGGAACCTCTTGAGTTCTCACCCCTACCGCTGCCCCCAATAATGGTTGATGATAATTTAGGGTTTCATATTTAGAGGATTGTAGATTCTCATCTCCAACGTCGTTCACTACAATATGTGCACTGAAAGGGATATGGTCCAGAGGAAAGCATGTGGGTTTCAGCATCAGAGGTGAATGCCCCCAGGCTGCTTAGTTCGTTCCACACCTCTTATCCTGAGAAACCTGGTCCTGAGTGTCTGGAGGCCACTCATAGAAGGTGGGTACTGTCACGGGTGTGTCAGATGTAACAAACTGTCACTCTGGATCTGGCTGCAGAAGGTCATAGCATTTAACATTGAAGACTCCTTCTTAATCCTTCTCACTTTTGGATCCAGTGGCAATCTCCCTCAGGCTCTGATTGACACACCCTGGTCTGGGTGTTTATAAACTCTCAGTCTGCTTCAGGGAGTCGTATGAGTGATATTCTCATTTTCCCTTGTGAAGGCTTGGAGCAATAGTCGGCTAGCTTCCTCTCTGGTGCCCTTGGAGGATGTTTGTTGTTATCTCTCTGGTGTCTTCTCAAGCTAAGTTTTCCCCCCTTTGTTTGTCTCCCAAGTGTTCTTTAGCTTATAATGGGAACTGACCAGTGCTCACCCCCCCCCTCCCTATCTATGGCCTAGCTGTAGGGATATAAAGGAATTAGGTTTCCTGCTCGGCGATACGTGCGGAACCTATATAGGGACGGTAGGACAGTATGGGTGATATTAGATCAGCCTAGGGGTCTCCACTCCCACTTTCCCTAGCATTTGGGCGACCCTCCCCTCATCCCTTCGTGTTGCACTTAGTCTTTCC
Source organism: Phyllobates terribilis (assembly GCF_046119375.1). Taxonomy (NCBI): domain Eukaryota; kingdom Metazoa; phylum Chordata; class Amphibia; order Anura; family Dendrobatidae; genus Phyllobates; species Phyllobates terribilis. The sequence goes on from NW_027362767.1 coordinate 100,482,016, forward strand.
CACACTGTGCCAGACAGCTTCTTTGGCTGGTCAAGAAGGACAGTGACTCAGTGTTTGGGAAAAATGATGTTTGCTACTATGCTAATTGCATATTGTATTAGGCCAGCTAGTTTATTTACAAAAGCAGGGGGATTAGCTCAAACAATGAGACCTGATCCATGCACCTTCCCCCCCGAACCTGTGACTGATGACCTTAGCCACAGATTTCAATATAAAACGGGTTTTTCTATCCTGCTTCGAGGAGAATCAAAGATCAGACACTCTTCAGAACAGCAGCTTGGTAGCATGACTCGATCCAGAGAGACACAGATTTGGATTCTACAGGATTCCAGCCTAATGGTATATGGCCCTGACGGGAAGGATACAGATCTGCTCTATTGACCATCAGAGAACTCTTGGGTACATTTGAGAAAGCTAGGTTGGGACAATGAGGTCACCTGGCCCCATGGATATGTTCTTTGGGGATGCCAGGTGGGACACTCCGGTCACCTGGAACCCATGGAGACACTCGGAGAAGCCAGATTGGGACCAGCCGGTCATCTGGCCTCATGGAAACTCTAGGAGAAGCCAGGGTGGGACCCTTGGGTCTCCTAGCCTTGTAACTCGATGGACGGTCAGCTTCCTAAGCTTGCTGCTACCCCCTCTCTGTGGGGGTCCACCAAAAGCGGGGAGCCACTGGTTGAGGTAGTTGGTCCTGGAAGTCCCAAAGTCGCAGCTGTTCTATTCCCACGTGGGCAAACGAAAGGGTGAGACTGTGTAATTTTGCACCATCTTGGGTATTTGCTGGGACTTTATTGACCATATAGTGCTTCAATAAAGTATTTCCACACTGTTTTACCCTCACGCTGTGTTGTCTGAGTAGTGTTCTGCCCACGGAAGACCCCGTGTCTTTACAGTTACGATTAGGGTTAGGGTTGTGTTAGGGTTGTGTTAAGGTTAGGGTTGTGTTGGGGTTAGGGTTGTGTTAAGGTTATGATTAGGGTTAATGTTAGGGTTAGGGTTGTGTTAGGGTTAGGGTTGTGTTAGTGTTAGTGTTAGGCTTGGGGTTGGGATTTTTTCAAAAGTAAAGAAAAAAAAAATGATGACGATATGGCGACTAGTGTTTAGCGCAAGTGCTCGCTACTTGAGTTTGCATTGGGTGCTCGGGTATGCACTGAATATCGTGGGTGCTCGAGTGATATGCTCGAGTCCCCACCCCGCATATTTATCAGCTGTTATACGGCCAAAAAAACACGCGGGGATTGCCTGCCATACACAAGCAATCCCCGTATGGTTTTTTTGGGTGTCTAACAACCGTGAAACATGTGGAATGGGGACTCGAGCATGTCAATCGAGCACCCGCGATGCTTGGTGCATACCCAAGTACCTTATGCAAACTCAAATAGCAAGTACTTGTGCTCAAGACTAATGACAGCGTATTCAATATGATGACTTAATGTTATCAAATTCTGTGTCGTACCTCTGGGTTCAAAATGTTCACTATACCCTTGATAAAATCCTTGAGGGGTGTAGTTTCCAAAATGGGGTCACTTGTGGGGGGTTTCCACTGTTTAGGCATATCAGGGGCTCTCTAAACGCGTCCGCTCTGGATTCCAGACAGTTTTGCATTAAAAAAGTCACACAATGCTCCTTCCCTTCTGAACCCTGCTGTGCACCCAAACAGTGTTTTTGGGGTATCAGCATAAAAAAATTGGGGCTAAAAGATCAATTTTGTGGAAAAAGTTTGAGAAACTTCTGTGAAGCACTTTTGGGGGGTTCAAGGTGCTCACTAGAGATGAGCGGTGTTCGACTCGAACTGTTCGCCAATCTCAAATTCGAGCTGTTTTGGGCGGTGTTCGAGACGTTCGGCGAACACGAACAATTTGAAAAAAATTCGGCTGTTCGAGGTTATGTTCGATAACTGTTCGTGCACCAAAATCATAACTGGATTTTTTCTCAGTAATGCTGAAAATTAATGTTAATACGCAGTTTGAGTGCACAGCGGGGCGGGGGGAGGGGCTTGAGTGTACAGCGGGGCGGGGGGCAAACTGCTTTTTTTCACACAAGCAAGGGCATGTGTCATTGGATGTGTATGTCACATGTCCTTGCCCTATAAGACCCAGCCATTTTCCCCATCGCCACCATTTTCTCACTGCTGCAGCTGTGTGTTAGACGGCACCGCTGTTGCTGTGTACGCTATACTTTCAGTGTTAATTTCAAGCCAATTTTCGCACAAATCTACAGATAGATTGGGGATAGTTGTAATTGCAGTCCTTTTGAGGGCTAGGTTACATCAGTTCCTATCTCTTTTATCAGGCAGGTCTGTGCTCTTCAATAGATAGGTTGGGAGAAAAGACTAATTGTAATTGCAGTCCTTTTGAGGGCTAGGTTACATCAGTTCCTATCACTTTTATCAGGCAGGTCTGTGCTCTTAAATAGATAGGTTGGGAGTAAAGACTAATTGTAATTGCAGTCCTTTTGAGGGCTAGGTTACATCAATTCCTATCACTTTTTGCCAGGCAGGTCTGTGCCAGTGCTGTGCAAGTTTTTTTCACAGCATTTGGCTAAATCTAGCAAAGCAAAACCTTTTTGGCCTCTTGCAGTGTGTGTTAGTCAGTGGAGTAACCTATCTGTGTTGCAAGCTACACCACCTGTGTATAGAATACAATTTTTTTTACTGCACCTAGTGAAGTAAAAACTTTTGGGCATAGCATCATTCTATTAGTCCATCTATACTAACCTCCGCCAGGTAGCAATTTCAAAATAATTTTTATCTGCATCTAGCTCTGAAAAAATATTTGGGCTTGTAGCAGTGTGTGAGACTTGTTCTATTAGTCCATCTATAATAACCTCCACCAGGTTGCAAATTCAAAATAATTTTTATCTGCATCTAGCTCTGAAAAAATATTTGGGCTTGTAGCAGTGTGTGGGACTTGTTCTATTAGTCCATCTATACTAACCTCCACCAGGTTGCAAATTCAAAATAATTTTTATCTGCATCTAGCTCTGAAAAAATATTACGGCTTGGGCTTGCAGCAGTGTGTGGGACTTGTTCTATTAGTCCATCTATACTAACCTCCACCAGGTTGCAAATTCAAAATAATTTTTATCTGCATCTAGCTCTGAAAAAATATTTGGGCTTGGGTTTGTAGCAGTGTGTGGGACTTGTTCTATTAGTCCATCTATACTAACCTCCGCCAGGTTGCAAATTCAAAATAATTTTTATCTGCATCTAGCTCTGAAAAAATATTTGGGCTTGGACTTGTAGCAGTGTGTGGGACTTGTTCTATTAGTCCATCTATAATAACCTCCACCAGGTTGCAAATTCAAAATAATTTTTATCTGCATCTAGCTCTGAAAAAATATTTGAGCTTGGGCTTGTAGCAGTGTGTGGGACTTGTTCTATTAGTCCATCTATACTAACCTCCACCAGGTTCCAAATTCAAAATAATTTTTATCTGCATCTAACCCAGCCAATACTTTTTGGCTAATACCACAGTTTGGCCACTGAGCTCTGCTCGGCTCCCATCCATTGTTTTTTGTGCAAACAACTCCAGAGTTGTCAATTAGTTAACCACCAAAATGAGTGGAAAAAGACCTGCTGCTGATGGAAAGGGGAATAGGCGTGTTGGGAATGGAAAAAAAGGTTGTGTCCGTGGGGTAGGTGTTAAAGCAACAGTAACATCTGCAGAAGCAAGACCATCTTCCAGCCAAACTAAGATGTCTACTTCTTTTAGCGGACAATGTGATAAGATCCCTTTCTTACGGCCACGCCAATCTCTACAAATTCCAGATGAGGCACAAAAACAGCAGGTGCTTCAACGGATATCAAGTGCTCCTTTAAGTGGGCTCTCCTCCACCTCAGCTTCAACATCACAAATACTCCAGTCCTCAGAGGTGTCACCCCAATTGCACTTGCTTCCTCACAGCTCCCAAGTCTCCAGCTGCCCGTCTGAGTATGGGGTAGAACAGATGGTTGAGTCTGCAGAGCTGTTTACTCATACTATAGCCTGGGAATCAGAGGTCGGCTCCAGAGCTTCTGTGAATCCAGACGAGGAAATGATCTGCACTGATGCCCAGAATCTTTTTGAGTCGGATCCAGGACCAGACGCAGAAGGTTCTGACCATAATGTAGACCCTCGTTCCCAAACTGTAACTCCTGTTGGTGGAGACAATGAGGAAGATGATGATGAGACTCAAATACCTCATTGGAGTGACAACTTGAGTTTTTTGTCAGGGCAGGAAGAGGTTGGCTCTGAGGACGACAGGTGTGATAACACACAGGGTGATGATGACGAGGTTGGAGACCCCACTTACTGTCAACCCACAGTCTGCCAGTCGATGAGGTCAGCAGAGGAGGTGGAGGAGGATGCTAGTGACGATGAGGTCAGGTTGCGCCTTCCCTGGACAGAGACGTAGTACTGGAAGCATGTCAACAACTGCATCCTCAAACACAACTCTGTCTCTGACCACAAGTCGTGGTGGCTCTTCAGGTCGCATGTGTGCTAAGACTTGCATAGCCTGGGTATTTTTTCAGATCGAAAAGGATGACCCAACTCGTGTTATCTGTAACATTTGTCAGCAAAAGCTAAGTAGAGGCCAAAAAATACATAGTTTGAGTACTTCATGCATGAACCGCCACATGGATATAAAGCATAAGTTGCAGTGGGAAGCTCACTGTGCTACAATGCGGCCTAGTCGGCCGGGCCAACCACCGTCTGCCACATCTTGTGCATCTGCGGCATCTTCATCCTCTGTGACTGAGGGGACAGCAGTCACACCTGTTTTGGGATGCAGACCTGCCACCTCTTTACCCGCAACAGTCAGCGTGATTGGCAGGTCATCATTTTCTTTGGAGGTGGAAACACCAGCTGGTGTTGAGCGCTGTCCGACATCGATAGCACCACCTTTGGATCAAGGCAACCTAACTTGTCCGCCTGCATCTTCCTCACAGACCGCAAGTTTGCCGGGGACACCCTTCTCAACCCCGTCTAAGCACAACAGCCAGCCCTCGGTCCCTCAGATGTGGACAAGTAAAAGACCATTTCCTCCTAGCCATGAGAAAGCTAAGAGGTTGAATTTCACCATCTGCAAGCTCTTGGCTACAGAAATGCTGCCTTTCCGCCTGGTGGACACAGAGGATTTTCGAGACCTTATGTCCGTCGCAGTGCCCCAGTACCAGATGCCCAGTCGGCACTACTTCTCAAAGAAAGGTGTGCCTGCGCTCCACCAGCATGTCGCACACAACATCACCGCTTCTTTGAGAAACTCTGTGTGTGACAGAGTGCATTTCACCACAGACACTTGGACGAGTAGGCATGGACAGGGGCGTTACATGTCGCTGATTGGGCACTGGGTAACTATGGTGACAGCAGGACAAGGGGCTGCTGTCCAAGTCTTGCCTTCCCCATGAGTTGTACGTCAATCCTCTTTATCTCGAAGTTCCTCCACTGCTTCTGCCTCCTCAACCTCCTCTCGGTCCTCCACCTGCACCCAAAGCCTGTCTGGTCATGCCACAAGCTTTCTAACTGCGCAGAAGGGATCCTGCACACCTTCTTACTATGCTGGCAGTAGGGCTCAATGTCATCAGGCGGTTTTTACTTTGAAATGTCTGGGAAATGTGAGTCACACAGCTGAGGAGTTGTGGTCAGCTCTGGAGAACCAGTTTCATGAATGGTTGTCTCCACTGGACCTCAAACCAGGGAAGGCCGTGTGCGACAATGCAACAAACCTGGGTGCGGCCCTTCGCCGGGGCAATGTCACACACGTGCCTTGTATGGCTCACGTGTTGAACCTGGTTGTCCCGCAATTTTTAGCCCACTATCCCAGACTAGATGACCTTCTGCAGAGGGCACGGTCGCTGTGTGCTCACTTCCGCCGTTCGCATCCCGCAGCTCAGCCACTTACATCTCTACAGAAGTCGTTGGGCCTGCCTCTTCACCGGCTAAAATGCGATGTGCCTACCCGGTGGAATTCAACTCTGAACATGTTGCAGCGACTGTGGCAGCACCGACAAGCCCTGGTGCAATACGTTGTGACGTATAGCCTGGGCCATCGAGATCCAGAGGTGGGGCAAATCACGCTGGAGGAGTGGTCTCAGATCAGGGACCTATGCACCCTTCTGCACAGTTTTGAAATGGCGACGAAGATGTTTAGTGCTGACGATGCCATTATCAGCATGACTATTCCGGTGATTTACATGCTGGAGCACATGTTAAACAGAATTCGGAGTCAGGTGGTGGCACAAGAGGAGGTGGAGGAAGTAGAGGAGGAGGAGTTGTATGCGGAAGGGCAAACATCTGCAAGGTCCAGACAGTCGGCAGCACCAAGGCTGCAGGCACGTGAGGGTGGGGGAGATGGTTTTACCAGGGCGCATGGTAGCAGCCAAACTAGTGAGGATGGTGCAGGAGCCCAGGAAGAAGTGGAGGACGAACTGATGGAAGACTCATCAGATGAGGGAGACCTTGATCACTTTTCTGTTGTGCGAGGCTGGGGGGAGAGGGCAGAGGAAGGAAGCATGATTGTTACCTCGCCACCAACACAACAGGGACTTGGTGCTCCTGGATGCGCAAGACACATGAGTGCCTTCTTGCTGCACTAACTGCAACATGACCTTCGAATTGTGAGAATTAGAAATAATCCTGACTACTGGGTTGCCACACTGTTAGATCCCCGGTACAAAAGTAAATTTGCAGAAATGATTCCTGCCATAGAAAGAGATGCACGCATGCAGGAGTATCAGCAGAGACTGTTGCAGAATCTTACATGTGCTTTTCCACAAAACACTAGTGGTGCACGTAATGAATCTCACAGTTCCAACTTGCCAACCGTGGGACCGTCGAGTGTTCAGCACTCAAAACGTAACAGAAACACAGTATCTGCTGGTAACATCAATTTTGCGGAATCATTTCACCACTTTTTTAGCCCATCCTTTGCAAGGCCACAGGAGAGAAGAAGTCTGACACATAGTCAACGCCTAGAGACGATGGTACAGGAGTATCTCCAAGTAAACATGGAAGCCATGACTGTGTCACTGGACCCTTGCTCTTTTTGGGCTTCCAATCTGGATAAATGGCCGGAGCTCGCCACTTACGCCTTGGAGATCTTGTCATGCCCCGCAGCCAGCGTTCTGTCTGAATGTGTGTTCAGCGCTGCTGGTGGTGTGCTGAAAGATAAGCGCACGCGGCTCTCCACTGATAATGTAGACAGACTCACGTTCATAAAGATGAACAATTCATGGATCCGAAACGACTTTTCTACCCCTGCGTCATCCTGGGGAGAGTAAAAGCTTGATGATTTGTTAAAATCACCCCACCCACCGTTTTAAGCTTTCAAATTACTAATCATGTTTATCTGTATCTTGGCTGGAAAATAATTTGGGCCTTGTAGCAGTGTGCAGTACTGATTCTATTAGGCCATCTATACTAAACTCCACCAGATTTAAAATTACTAATCATGTTTATCTGTATCTTGTCTGGAAAATAATGTGGGCCTTGTAGCAGTGTGCAGTACTGATTCTATTAGGTTATCTATACTAAACTCCACCAGATTTAAAATTACTAATCATGTTTATCTGTATCTTGGCTGGAAAATAATTTGGGCCTTGTAGCAGTTTGCAGTACTGATTCTATTAGGCCATCTATACTAAACTCCACCAGATTTAAAATTACTAATCATGTTTATCTGTATCTTGGCTGGAAAATAATTTGGGCCTTGTAGCAGTTTGCAGTACTGATTCTATTAGGCCATCTATACTAAACTCCACCAGCTTTCAAAACAATAATAATTTTTAGCTGCATCTAGCCGAAAAAAATTTTGGGGCTCCTAGATGCGCAAGACACATGAGTGCCTTCTTGCTGCACTACCTGCAACATGACCCTCAGATTGTCAGAATTCGAAATAATCCTGACTACTTGGTTGCCACACTCTTAGATCCCCCACACTCTTCGATCAACCTTTTCATTTTAATAAAGTACAAAAAAATGGTCATTTTTGAAATTATAAGCATTAGCAGGTTATTAGAAACTGAAATCAAACAGTTTTCAACTCCAAACTTTATTCTAGGTGATGTTATATTTGCAAATAGGACCCCTTGTTCGAAAGGAGCTTCTGAACTCTCTCGTCCATTGAATTTGTCAGGTTTTGGATGGTTTCTGCTTCAGTTGTTTTGCATGAGGACAGAATACCCTCCCAGAGCTGTTGCTTAGATGTGAACTGCCTCCCGCCATCATAGACACTCCTTTTGATGATGCTCCAGAGGTTCTCAATGGGGTAGAGGTCAGGGGAGCATGGGTGTCACACCATAAGTTTGTCCCCTTTTATGCCCATATCAGCCAGAGATGCAGATGTGTTATGCGCAGCATGACACGGTGCATTATCATGCATGAAAATGATCTTGCTGCAGAATACACGGTTCTTCTTCTTGAACCATGGCAGGAAGTGCTTTTTGAGAAACTCCACATACATTATGGAGTTCATCTTTACCCCTTCAGAGATCCTAAAGGGGCCGACAATCTCTCTCCCCATGATTCCAGCCCAAAACATTACTCCACCTCCTGCTTGTTGGCGCTGTAGACGTGTTTGCATGGGGTGTCCATCAACCAGCCATCCTACACTCCATCCATCTAGACCATCGAGCGTTGCACGGCACTCATCGGTGAACAAAACAGTTTTGAAGTCAGTCTTCATGTATTGTTTGGCCCACTGGAGCCGTTTCTGCTTGTGTACAGTGGATAGAGGAGGTCGACAGGATGGCTTATGCACAGCTGCAAACCTCTGAAGGACCCTGCATCTTGTTGTTCGGGGGACGTTGGAGGCACCAGCAACTTCAAAAACTTGTCTGCTGCTATGACAAGGCTTTTTTGCCGCTGCTCTTTTAACCTGACGTAATTGCCTCTAGGAAAGAGTCCTCAATTTTCCCTTATGAGCACGCACACGTGTGTACTGTGAATCAGCTACATACTTCTTGATTGTGCGATGATCAGGATGAAGTGTCTGGGCAATGTTGATTGTAGTCATGCCTTGACCTAAACGCTCCACAATTTGTTGCTTCTCAGCAGCCGACACATCCTTTTTCTTTCCCATTTTGGCAGAAAATGTTGGCTGCTTAATAATGTGGGACAGCCTTCTTAAGTAGTCTTGACTTTCATTCGACACACCTGCCAAACTAATTAGCACAGGTGACTGCAATTGCTTACAGTGATATAAAGAGCCCTGACACACATCACCATCAATGAGTTTAACTGACAAACAAAAAAATTCTTACCTTATCACTCCTAAACACTTTTTGCATAATAATTTGGAACACAGTGTACATGTGCGTTTCCACAAAACACCAGTGGTTCATGTAGTGAATCTTACAGTTCTAACTTGCCAACCGTGGTCCATATGGAGTTGTTCAATAAAGGGCCCAAAATTAAGATAACATAGACGGAGAGGTCTCTATGAATAGGAATTCCTAAGTATTTGATACCCTATGAGGGCCGGGCAAAGGGAAAGTTGGACTGGATGGAATCCTGTATGGATTTGGGGAGGGAGACATCGAGGGCCTCAGACTTAGCAGCATTGATTTTAAAATTTGACCATGTAACAAAGTGATCTATTTCAGCCATAACAGCAGGGAAGGATATATGTGATTGAGTGATATATACTACGACATCATCAGCAAATGCAGAGCACTTGTACTCGGTGCCTCCCACCTCAATCCACCTAATTTTGGGGTTATGGTGAATTGATGAGAGCAGGTGCTCCATCACTAGGATGTAAAAGAGAGGGGACAGAGGACATCCCTGCCTTGTCCCATTGGTGATTATGAAAGGTGATGAAAATATTCCATTTATCTTCAGCCTAGGTGACGTATTGCGATACAGGGCCATGATTTTGGCTATAAAAGGGTCCCCTAGACCCCTACCCCAAGCTTTTTAAGAGAATAATATATGGCGTGCCAGGAGACTCTATGGAATGCTTTCTCAGCATCCAACGAAAGTATCTAATTACAAATTTTTAACTGCATCTAGCCCAGGAAATACTTTGTGCCTAGTAGCAGTGTCTGCTAGTCAGCGAATTATCCCAGCTGTTAAGCAAGCTACACCACCTGTAGTTTGGACACTTAATTTTTTCAAAGGAAATGGTTCAGGCCCCCGGGGCACTCAGTGAAGAGCATCGGGGAGGCACCTCAAGGCACAGGGGCTGGGACTGGCGGTAGGACACCTTGCGGTGGACCGCCAAGCTCGATCCTTATAAAAGCTTTTTAACTGCAGCAGCTTTAGTGGACGCTACTTCAGCTTGAATTACTGCGGCTGCTGGCATGAGACTTGCCCTCCTATAGATCTTTGTAAAAGGATTTAAGGTGAACTCATTCAAATTAGAGAGACAATTTAAATTAAAAAGATTAGACCAGCCTCCACCGCAGGGGCGCTCGCTCAACCCACCAGCGGACAGGCACCAGTATTGGGAGAGGGGGGCTGGCCGTCAGGGTCCACCGCGGCTCTGGCACAAACCCGGCGACACGGAGGTCGCACGGGCAGGAACGGACTGGCCGTGTCGGCTTCACACTTTTTTGGTTTTAGAAGGGCATGACATGCCTATATCTGTGTCTCCCCCTCCTTTTACTCCTCCACCTCTTTTCTTTTCACATGACTATATGTACTTGTCACTTTTCCATGTGTTAGTTGTGTCTTCTGAGTAGTTTGTCAGCTTTTGGACACCTTTGAAAGTGTTTTCTATGTGTTTCTATGTGTTTTTGTTTGCCTGCCATTGGTTTTAATGGTGTTCGAAGGTGTTCGACGAACAGTTCGACGAACAGTTCGGCGAACATACGGGTGTTCGACGAACCGAACCGAACTCGAACACTACGGGGGTGGCTCAACACTAGTGCTCACCACACATCTAGATAAGTTCTTTGAGGAGTCTAGTTTCCAAAATTGAATCTTGTGTGGGTGGCTTCCACTGTTTATGTACATCAGGGGCTCCCCAAATGCGACATGGCGTCCGCTAATTATTCAAGCAAATTTTATATTCAAAAAGTCAAATGGCGCTCCTTCCCTTCCGAGCCCTGCCGTGCGTCAAAATAGTGTTTTTTTCCCACATAATGTCACAGGTGTGTCAGATGTGACAGTCTCCCTGCAATTGGTTGCAAAAGATCTCTTCATTTAGCATTACAGACACCTTCTTAGCTGTTTCACTCTAGGACTCAGTGGCTACCTCACTTCTGCTCTAATTGACACCCTTGCCTGGGTGTTTAAATAGTTTCACTTTGTAACAGGGCAGTGCCGGTGATATTCACATGTTTCCTTGTGAAAGCTTGGAGCGAGTGCAGTCTGTTTACTCTCTGGTGCTAAGAGGACTTGTGTGTTATCTCTCTGAAGTTGGCTCAAGCTTAGTTATCTTTCCCCCGTGCCTATCTACCTTGTTGTCTTTATTTGTCAGTGGGGATCAACTAGTGCTCATCCCCCCCTTCCTTATCCAGGGCCATGCGCTAGGGTAATACAGGGATAGGTTCCTGTACGGCGATTGTTGAAGAACCAATGTAGGGACGGAAGGGGAGACAGGGTGATATCAGATCAGCCTAGGAGGTCTCCATTCCCCCCTTTCCCTAGAGTCTGGGCTACCTTCCCCTCTTTCCTTTGTGCTGCAATTAGTTTTTCCCACACCTTGCGTGACACATATGGGGTATCAGCTTATTCAGGTGAAATTGCACAAGAAATGGTATGATGCAATTTCTCCTGTTACCCTTATGAAAACGCAAAATTGGGGGCTGAAAAACATTTTTGTGGGAAAAATGTGAAAATGTTATTTTTACAGCTCAATGTTATAAACTTCTGTGAAGCACCTGGGGGTTCATCTGCTCACCACACATCAGGGGCTCCCCAAATGCGACATGGCGTCTGCTAATTATTCAAGCAAATTTTACATTCAAAAAGTCAAATGGCACTCCTTCCCTTCTGAGCCCTGCCGAGCGCCCAAATAGTGGTTTTCCCACACATATGGGGTATCGTCGTGGTCAGGAGAAATTGCACAACAAATTTTGGAGTCCATTTTTTCCTGTTACCCTTGCGAAAATGAAAAAAATAGGGTCTAAAATAAACTTTTTGTGAAAAAAAGTTCATTGTTTTCTTCCACATTCCAAAAATTCCTGTGAAACACCCGAAGGGTTAATAAATTTCTTGAATGTGGTTTTGAGCACCTTGAGGGGTGAAATTTTTAGAATGGTGTCACTTTTGGGTATTTTCTATAATAAAAGCCCCTCAAAGTCACTTCAAATGTTATGTGGTCCCTAAAAAAATGGTTTTGTAAATTTTGTTGCAAAAATGAGAAATTGCTGGTCAACTTTTAACCCTTATAACTTCCTAACAAAAAAAAATTTTGGTTCCAAAATTGTGCTGATGTAAAGTAGACACGGGGGAAATGTTATTTATTAACTATTTTGTTTTATGTATCTCTCTGATTTAAGGGCATTAAAATTCAAAGTTTGAAAATTGCGAAATTTTTGCCAAATTTCCGATATTTTCACAAATATCATAAAGTACAATATGTCATGAAAAAATAATCTCCGAATCAGTGGGATCCGTTGAAGCGTTCCAAAGTTAAAGGGGTTAAAGAGGGAAGTCTGCAGAGACGAACTCTATATGTGAAAAATCATCCTTATATTAGGACCAGATGAAGAAGAATGGGAGTAGAATGACTCCAAACACAGAAGATGTCACCTATAAAGTACCTGGATCTAAAGGTATATTTACGCTGGCCAATTGTGGCCTTTAAACAAACACTGAACTGTTATTTGAAGCTCAATTCCAGTCTTTTTTTATTATTTATTCTTAACCCCTTACCGACATACAAAGTACTGGTACATCATATGCCACTCCTGATGACTGTGGTATTCTGCCTCTAATAGCCACGCGTGGAGTGGAGCACCGCCTGCGGCTGTTCATCTGTTAAATGCCGCTGTCAATCTCTGGCAGCAGCATTTAATGAGCACTAGCAATGGGGGCACATCATACTACCTGCCCATTGACGTGCCCATGAGTTGCCATGATGGCCAAGGTCTGCTGAAGACCTCCGTGCCTGTCATTATGGTACTCCTGTGAAAGCCAGCCTGTAACTGGCGTTTATAATAGATCGTTACTCTTTGCTATACATAACAATACTATGATATTGATGTGTATAGTACAAGCAATCATATGATCTTAGGTTCAAGCCCCCTAAGGGGAATAACAAGTACAGAAGAAAGTAAAAAAAAATATTTTAAAACACTTTTTAAAAAATATTTAAAATCACCCTCTTTTTCCCCCTTTTAAAATAGAAAAGCATATAAAAAAAATACACATATTTGGTAATGCTGGGTTCCTAAAAGTCCGGCCTATCAAAATTTTTAATAAATGAATCCAATTTGTAATGACTCTATATAATACAGGTGCATCTCACTAAATTAGAATATCATCAAAAAGTTAATTTATTTCAGTTCTTCAATACAAAAAGTCAAACTCATATTATATAGAGTCATTACAAACAGAGTGATCTATTTCAAGTGTTTATTTCTGTTAATGTTGATGATTATGGCTTACAGGGATTAGGGCTTTGCAGTCCATTGCTAAATATATAGCTGCAGCAGTTGACTTTTTTTTGTGTGTGAATAAATTGAATATATTGTGTTCCATAGCATATTATGTGATTTGTGGTACATTTTGGTGTTATATGACACTCCAAAAAAGTGTTGAAACATTTTTCTAGATTCAATTACTCACCCATAAAGTATTCCATGCTCTGGGGTACATTTCTGTGCCATATAACTCTCCAAAAAGCGTTGACATTTTTTTCTGGCTGTAAGCTATAATCACCAACGTTAACAGAAATAAACACTTGAAATAGATCACTCTGTTTGTAATGATTCTATATAATATATGAGTTTCACTTTTTGTATTTAAGAATTGAAATAAATTAACCTTTTGATGATAATATAATTTAATGAGAAGCACTTGTAGCTGTTACCTGATCGTTTGACTTCCAGATACCTTGTCCAACTCCTTCCATACATAGGAACGCATACTAAGCTCTAATAGGTGCTTGATAAAAGATCCACTGCCAGACGTCAGTCTTTTGCTGGATTTGAAATAGGTCCAGAACCTTCTGTGGTCTCTCAATTCGGTCCAGCCGGGGCTGATGCTGCTCAGCATCATCGTCAGCCCCAACGCCTAGCTGGTCCACGAGATGTACAGATTGTCTCCCAGGTATTTGTGCCTAGCAATGTTAAGCATAGGTTGCGGAGGGAGACAGGGCTTTTGGAGTCTAAGTCCAGGATTCGCTGCACTGAGCATGCCCGTGACCTGGCGGATCGTGATTGGTGGTTTGGCACCCACCTGACCCGGTGACCTGGCACCGCTTGATTGGTCCACGGGTGGCGTCACCAATGGCGCATCGGTGGGCAAGGCTTAGTCTTTGAAAGGCCCGCCCACAAACATGGCGGCGTGCTCTGATCATTGAGCAAGTGTTGCTGTGTGTGGACGACTGTGTTCCACGTAGTTTCTATAGGCAGGTGTAGTAAAAGTAGGTAGGCTAGAGGAAATAGGCAGGTTGCTCCGTCTAGCAGTCTGGCTCTGCCAAAGGGGTCGCCTAACACCCCGAGCAGCCTGCAGACGTCCTGTCCACGGTTTCGCCTGTCAGCCACGTGGAGTAGTACCCTTCAGTCCGGTAGCACGCCGACTGGAGGCACGTGTACCCATCGGTGTAGTCACACACACATCCTAGCGTCGCCACTGTAGTCCCTGTGCTGTAACAGGACTACAGATAGTTTTTCTCCGCCTAACTCTCGTGCTGCTAACGGAGATAGTGCGAATTGCTATACCCGTTCCAGTGTGCAGAAACATGCAAGGGTTTAACATTTAAGTTGGTTGCTTTCCTTTCCACCCGGAAAGTGTTCGGCAGCAGTCCACCAGGCTGCATCGCGGACCCCAGGGTCGGTTGCGTTCCATTATATTAAAGTTGTTTGCAACCGCCCTCCTAACAGTATCAGAGCGCCAGGGTCTTGCGAACATGGCCGACAACCAGCAACTGCAGCGTTACATACAGCAACTGGAGACCAGACTTAGGTCTCTGGAACAAGCTCCGGCCGCTGATATCACTGCAGTACCTACCCAGGCGGCTTCGCTAGCAGCCAATCTGGTTAACTCGGCTGCGATAAATGCTGTGACAGCTGCAACTGCCCCATTACCCCGTTTCGCTCTCCCGGAAAAATTTTCTGGAGACAGTAAATCCTGCAGGGGTTTTATTAATTTATGCTCCATTCAGTTGGAGATGTTGGAGATGATGGAGGCACGGTTCCCCTCCGAAGAGCCAAAGTGGGTTATGTCATCTCATTACTCTCCCACAGGGCTCTGGAGTGGGCTACTCCTCTATGGGAGCGGAATGATCTGGTTGTAGCAAATGCGGGTCTTTTCCTTAAGACCCTAAAAAGTGTATTCCTAGGTCCTCAGGTCACGCATGATATGGCTCTTAAGCTCCTTGTGTTGATCCAGGGTTCGGCCACCGCCAGCCACTATGCCATCCAGTTTAGAACCCTAGCGGCTGAACTGGATTGGTCTGAGCGGTCGCTTATCCCGGTGTTCTGGAAGGGTCTGGCTGGGCATATTAAAAATGCTCTATCTACCAGAGAGATTCCAACCTCCTTGGAGGAGTTAATCTCTCTTGCTAACCGAATTGATTTGCGTCATGCAGAACACAAATTAGAACTGGAGGTTCCCAGACCCCAGTGTCGGTTGGCACCGTCCTTCTCTAGACCCGTTTCCAAACCCGCGACTCCTGACCCGGAGCCTGAGGCTATGGATATATCCCGAACGGAGTCTAGTCCCTCTCGTTCCCAACCTACACATCTCTTGGAGTACCCCGTTAATAAAGGTTCCAAGCAGTCGGGAAAACGAGTAGGTCTTACCACTGTTGGAGGAGGTGTGTTAGATTTGGGGGCTTCTTCCTCCAGATTATTGTATGTGGTGACATTATCCTTTGGTACATCTGCAGTTACTGCCAAGGCGTGGGTGGACTCTGGTGCTGATGGCAATTTTTTGTCATCTACGTTTGCCCAGAGGCACGCCATCCCTGTGGAGTTACTGCCAAGACCCATGAACATTAGAGTAGTCAATGGTTCACTCCTGGACACGCAAATAACCTACCAGTCGATTCCCCTCTCCATGTCATTTCCTCAGGGCCACCGGGAGGTCATCTCCTTTCTTATTATCTCCGGTGGATTAGATGAGGTGTTATTGGGTCTCCTCTGGTTATGTTGTCATACTCCACACATTGACTGGAATACGGGGAGAATTTCTTCCTGGAGTGAGAATTGTGTGTCTTAGTGTATGGTTACTGTCACCCGGAGGGTAGTTTCTGATCCCTCTACCGTCGTGGCTTCCGGTAAAGATTCTTTGTCTGTCCCCAAGACCCAGGTCTTGTCAGACTATGTTAAAAAGAACTCTCAGGTAGAGAGGGTGGCTCCAGTGTCCTCTAACCAGGTTCTGTCGGGGAGGACGTTTGTTTCCCCTAATTAACAAAATGAGCTGCTCTCCTGGGCTCATGCTCCTAAGATCGGAGCCCATCTTGGGGTCAAACGTACCACAAAGTCCCTTCAACGGTCCTAATGATGGCTCCGGTGGCGCCAGGATGTTAAAGAGTATGTCCATGCTTGTGCCTTCTGTGCGAGAGATAAATCTTTCCGTCAAACTCCGGCTGGCTTTGTCCACCCGTTACCCGTGGCGGACTCCACAGATAGAGAGTCGGCTGACACTCTTCGTCGTCTTGCTCCCGTATTCTACTCGGGCGACAGAGTGTGGCTCTTGGCCCGCAGTACTAGATTATGCGGGAGATCTGCTAAGTTTTCTCCTCGCTTTATTGGTCCATTCAAAATTTTGGCCCAGGTAAACCCTGTAATGTACCGGTTACAGTTACCACGACACCTGGGGAGTCACGACACTTTCCATGTGTCGCTCCTTAGACCCGTTCAACTGTCAAAACTCGCTGAACCCCAACCGGCTACATACACCAGGGGTGATAATCTCGAGCTGCAGGCTATTATGGGGTCTAAAATGGTTCGTCGGAAAAAAGGGTACTCTGTACACCAGAAGAGTCACGGGTCTGAGGATCTTCCCTGTGAATCGGTGGACCATATACATGCACCCCTGCTCGTGAAGGAGAATGAGCGTCAAGTGGAGGGGGATGTTAGAAAGGGGGATAATGTTAGGCGTCGGTCTGTTGCTGGATTTGAAATGGGTTCAGAACCTTCTGTGGTCCCCCATTTTGGTCCAGCCAGGGCTGATGCTGCTAAGCATTGTTGTCAGCCTCAACGCCTAGCTGGTCCACAAGATGTACAGATTATCTCCTGGATATTTGTGCCTAGCAATGTTAAGCATAGGTTGCGGAGGGAGACAGGGCTTTAGTAGTCTAAGTCCAGGATTCGCTGCACTGAGCATGCCCGTGACCTGGCGGATCGTGATTGGTGGTTTGGCACCCACCTGACCTGGTGACCTGGCCCCGCCTGATTGGTCCACTGGTGGCGTCACCAATGGTGCGTCGGTGGGCCGGGCTTAGTCTATAAAAGGCCCGCCCACAAACATGGCGGCGCGCTCTGATCATTGAGCAAGTGTTGCTGTGTGTGGACGACTGTGTTCCACGTAGTTTCTATAGGCAGGTGTAGTGAAAGTAGGCAGGCTAGTGGAAATAGTCAGGTAGCTCCTTCTAGCAGTCTGGCTCTGCCAAAGGGGTCACCTAACACCCCGAGGAGCCTGCAGATGTCCTATCCACGGCTATCGCCTGTCTGCCACGTGGAGTAGTACCCTTCAGTCCGCTAGCACGCCGGCTGGAGGCACGTGTAACCGTCGGCGTAGTCACACACGCATCCTAGCGCCGCCACTGTAGTCCCTGTGCTGTAACAGGACTACAGATAGTTTTTCTCCGCCTATCTCTCGTGCTACTAACGGAGATAGTGCGAATTGCTATACCCGTTCCAGTGTGCAAAAACACGGAAGGGTTTAACATTTAAGTTGGTTGCTTTCCTTTCCACCCGGAAAGTGTTGGGCTGCAGTCCACCAGGCTGCATCGCGGACCCCGGGGTCGGTTGCGGTCCATTATATTAAAGTTGTTTGCAACCGCCCTCCTAACACAGACATCTCTTGTGACTGCTTATGTCTAGAGAACCAATGGATTGACATTCCAAAATCAGACATGCAGGATCCTTATCTCCATCGACCATAATTTGTCAAGGGCCCGCATTCAGATTAGACTATGGGCCGAACTGGTCAATATCAGTGGGTTCAGTCGACGTTAGTAATCTATTGATCAAGTTTTTGGGCAGCATCTGCTACAGCCTCCAGACACTGTTCAGAGAGGTGACTGTTTTCCTTCACTGTAAATCTCCCATTTAGAAGGGCTCACAAGTTCTCACTAGGGTTTAGGTCAGATGAGGAAGGGTGTCATGTCATTATTCTTTCATCTTTAAGGCCTTTACTGTCGCCCAAGCAGTGGAGACTTTGATGCTGCGATGGAGCATTGTTCTGCATAAAAATCATAAGTTTCTTTTAAAACTGGCAGTAGGTTTAGGAGTTGATTTTGAGTCCAACTTCAACCAGAAAAGGTCCAATTAGCTCATCTTTAATAATACCAGCCTATAGCAGTATAGCACCTCCACCCTGCTGGTGTCTGATTGGAAGTGTAGGTCTGTGCTTGTTACTGATTTAGCCATGGCCCATACATCTGGTCTGTTAGTCACTCTCATTTGATCAGTCCATAAAATTTTTGAAAAATCTGGCTTCAGATGTTTCTTGGCTCAGTCCTGACATTTCCATGTATGTGACTTATTTCATGGTGGTATGGTTTCAGCCTTCCTAAAGGCTCATTCATAAGTCCGTACAAATGGGTCCCCGATCAAAACAGCAATGCAAGAACTAGCCTAGGGTCTCCTGACCCAAGTGTGTCAACTTCATATATTTCTATGAAGCTGCCACCCTCGAGTCAGGAGACCCACAGCCAGTCTGTGCATTGTGGTCCAATCTTGGCCCAATTTGCACTGAGTTTTGAATGAGCCCTTACCTTGGCCTTGCTGCTTAGCACTGAAGACCTTGTACCGCTGGGCACTTCAGGGAGGTTCCAGCTCTGAATATGACAGCACTGGATAATAACTGCTTCTTGGTCGCTTCACACTTGATTTTTCTCAATCCTTTGACAATTAATGTGAATGTTTTTATGTTTTTTTCTCAACATGTTTTTTGCGACCCTGTTGATATATGCACAGTAAAACTATTGATGTTTCTGTGATAACGCCCCAATGGCGAAGCAATTTCAAGAGTGCCGCATCCTCTGTAGTACTATTAACAATTTTTGACTCTTCAGGGTACATGATCAGTAATTGCTGCTAATTGGACGCAGCACACCTGCTCTGCGTGCAATCCGCAGCGGCTAGATGTTACAGCATAGTGGATGGGATTTCAAGAAATCCCATACCCACTATGCGCCTTCGTGCTCCTGCGGATCACCCGCAGACACGGACATGCGGCATGTCTTTACAGACCGCAGCATGTCATTTTCTCTTGCAGAGACACTTGTCTCCGCAAGAGAAATGATATACAGTGCAATGTATATGATGCGGGGAATCTGACTCGCCCCCAGGGCCGTGGGGTACTTGGCAGCCAGGCCTCTGGTTGCCGGTATAGGGGAATATCACGGTGGCTGGCCCGGTCCGTGACCCAGGGCGGTCAGTGCAAAAAGGGGAATATTTATAGGGGATTTGTCGTGACGCTGTTATGAACTGCTACAAACACTAAGGAAAGATAGGAAAACTGTCCCTACAATAGGACTAAGCTGATTCCCTACGATGCAGCGGGGGACCTATTCCTTGTGAACAGACCCGCCTAAGTCCTCGACTAGTCTGAACGCAGACCTATAGATATAAGGGAGGGGTCCCTACAAGAACTAAGAACTGGGATATAGTTGGACACCTCCTAGCCGAAATTGTAGCAGAGCAAAGACAAACAAACAAACAGAAGTACTAGTGGTCAAAAGACCAAGCAAACTACAGAGAAAGGTACAAGGCACCTGGCTAGCTTAAGAGTAAATGTAACACTAAAGTCCAGCAAGGCCAGGAGGGCGGAGCTGGATTAAATAGGCAAAAAGTCATGTGACCAGCAAAATAGAAAAAACTAACAGGAGGGTTCTAACAGGCCCAGATCTATCAGGAAACCTCCTGTGAAACGCTCCGACAAGTCTAGGGGCAGAGACATCATCCGCCCTTACCCAGGAGTTATCCTCGGGACCGAAACCTTTCCAAGCGACGAGATACTGCAATCTCCCTCTATGCCATCTAGAATTAAGAATGCGAGAAATTTCATATTCACCGTCTTCCTCCACCGGAGGAACAGAGACAGTGGCGTCCCTATCAGAAGCATCAGCTTTTTTCAATAAAGAAACATGAAACACCGGATTAATCTTCCAGGAGGTAGGAACCTCCAACCTAACAGCAGATTGGTTAACTACCTGAAGCACCTTAAACGGACCCACAAACTTCGGGCCCAATTTCTTAGAAGGAATCCTCAACCGCAGATTCCTAGAGGACAACCAAACCATGTCACCAACAGTAAACAAAACCTCTTGACGTTTCCTGTCAAAGTACCTCTTGGATTTTTTGTTAGCCTCTTGAAGGTTACGAGGTACATCAGTCCAAACTCTCTCCAAATCACCGGAAAAATTCTCCTCCTCCGGCACAGCCGATAGCAATTTGGAGAATGACCCAAACGACGGATGTCTCCCAGTACAACAAAAAAAAGGAGAACACCCAGCAGAAGAGGATGTATGGTTGTTAAGAGCAAATTCAGCCAGTGGCAGAAACTCAGACCATCCCTCTTGATTGTCAGCCACAAAACAACGCAAAAACTGTTCAACATCCTGGTTCTTTCTTTCTGTCTGTCCATTAGACTCTGGATGATAACCAGATGAAAATGACAAGTGGACTCCCAACCTGTCACAAAAGGCACGCCAAAAATGAGCCACGAACTTAGGTCCCCTATCGGAAACAATGTCGGTAGGAACGCCATGGAGCCTGACAATTTCTTTAACAAAAGCCTTAGCGAGTGTCTTGGCGCAGGGCAGTTTGACGAAGGGAACCAAGTGACACATCTTGCTAAAACGGTCCACGACCACCCAGATAACAGTGAAACCCTCAGAGGCAGGAAGGTCAGTAATAAAATCCATAGCAAGATGCGTTCAAGGAGCAATAGGAACCTCCAGAGGACAAAGCAACCCCGCAGCAGGAGCATGTGAAGACTTAGATCTAGCACACACAGTACATTGACACACCCACTTAATGACTTCCTTCTGCCACCCAGGCCACCAAAAACTGCGACCTACAAGTCTCTTAGTCTCCGAAATTCCTGGATGACCTGCCAACCGAGACTCATGACACTCCACAAACAAATCTCTCCTAAAGTTCCTAGGCACAAACAACCTCCCATGGGGAGTGTTAGATGGGGCATCCTCCTGGGCTTTCAGAATCCCATCTTCCAAAACGGAGTCCAATGCTGCTATCACAACACCTTCCTGTAAAATGCTCTCCTCCTCCTCGGTACCAACCATGGGAGGAAAACTGCAAGATAAAGCATCAGCTTTTACATTCTAGGTACCCGGAATGTAAGCAACAGAAAAATTAAACCGCGAAAAAAAAAGTGCCCACCTAGCTTGACGGGCATTCAAGCGCTTGGCAGCATCAAGATAGATCAGATTCTTATGATCAGTAAAAACCTGAATGGGAAATTTAGCACCTTCCAAGAGATGACGCCAATGTTCAAATGCGAGTTTAATCGCCAGCAATTCCCGATTACCGACATCGTAATTAAGTTCGGTCTCAGAAAATTTTTTTGAAAAAAAAGCACAGGGATGTACTCCATCCTTGTTTTCCTGAGACAAAATAGCACCGACCCCCCACCTAAGAAGCATCAACCTCAACCAAGAAAGGCTTGGTCTCATCAGGCTGCATAAGGATGGGGGCAGAACTGAACCTCTCCTTGAGATACACAAAAGCTTCAATGGCCTCAATAGTCCACTGGACAGTATTCGTACCTTTCCTGGTGAGATCGGTCAGCGGCTTAACAATTATAGAAAAATTCTTAATGAATTTTCTGTAATAATTGGCGAAACCCAAAAATCTCTGTATTGGTTTCAAACCAATAGGCCTAGGCCATTCCTGAACCGCCTGAACCTTCACCGGGTCCATCTCAAAGCCCTCACTGGAGATAATGTAGCCCAAAAAACTAATTCTCTGCACAGCGAACTCACATTTCTCCAGCTTAGCAAAAAGTGAATTGTCGCTTAACAACTGCAATACCTCACGTACGCTCTGCCAATGAGACTCCAGGTCTGGTGAATAAATCAGAATGTCATTCAAATACACAACCACATTCTTACCGATCAACGGTCTTAGGATGTCATTAATAAGGTTCTGAAAAAACGCTGGTGCGTTGGTAAGACCAAAGGGCATAACCAGATTCTCAAAATGACCCACTGGAGTGATAAAAGCAGTTTTCCACTCATCACCTTCCTTCATACGTAACAAATTGTATGCCCCCCGGAGATCAATCTTAGAGAACCACTTGGCCCCCACTAACTGGTTGAACAAGTCAGGAATTAATGGCAGTGGGTAGGAATTGCGTACTGTAATTTTATTAATTTCGCGAAAGTCCAGACATGGACGTAAACCGCCGTCCTTTTTTTTTACAATAAAGAATCCAACAGCCACAGGTGACTTAGAAGGTCTAATGTGACCAGCGGCCAAGCTTGACTGTATGTATTCCTCCAAGGCCTTTCTCACAGGGATAGTAAGATTAAATAAGCGACTCTTGGGAAGAGTTGCTCCAGGGACAAACTCAATAGTACAATCATAGTCCCTATGAGGAGGCAAAACTTGCGACTCCTCCTCAGAAAAAACCTTCCAAAACTCCTGAATAGGTACAAGTAATTCCCCTCTTTCCACAGCAGCAATGCGACCGTTGCAACATCTATCATAACACTTAGGACTCCAAGACTTAATTTCATTGGTTGACCAGTCCAGTACAGGATTGTGCAATTTTATCCAAGGTAACCCCAAAACCACTGGAGCAGGCAAATTATTTAATACCGCCAAATCCAAATTCTCTTGGTGGATACCATTAATGGTGAGGGGAAATTCAAAAACCTTGTGAGTAATACCTTTCAAGGGAGAGCCATCAACAGCAACCACAGAAATAGGAGATGACAAAAGTTTGGATTCTAATTTAAATTTTTCCAAAAAACCCTCATCAATCACATTGAGTGTAGAACCACAATACACAAATACCCGAAATTCAATCAACTCCTCCTGGAATGAGGTGCTTCCAGAAAGAAATACTCCTTTTGAGTTTAAACAAGCTATGCGGGCGTAACTGACCTCTTTTTTTTTTTTTCTTTATTAAGAACTGTGTGCTTCGTTTGAACAAAGTGGTCAGATTTACCGCAATAAAAACACAATCCTTTAGCAAACCTGCGGTCTTTTTCCTGAGAGTGGGGTGACATCGCCCCAATCTCCATTGGTTCTCCACCCTCCGAACAGACCCTCTGAAAACTAGGAGCTGCCATAGCAGTAGATTTCTCTTCATTACTCCTAGCACGCAGTCTCCTGTCCACACGTATGGCTAATTGCATTGCCTCCTGCAAGGTTCCACGTTTTGGGAAGGCAATCAGCAGATCCTTAACCCTTTCACCTAGACCATCAAGAAACAAACATTTTAATGCTGAGTCATTCCATTCCACTTCAGCCGACCATCTTCTGAAGTATGTACAATAATTTTCCACATCACCTGATCCCTGCTTCAAACGTCTTAATTCAGTTTCAGCAGATGAGACTCGATCAGGATCATCATACAACAACCCCATAGCAGAAAAAAAATCTTCCACAGATCTAAAACACGGATCATTAGGCTGTAGAGAAAAGGCCCATCCCTGTTGTTCTTTGCGCAAAAGTGACATTATAAACCCAATGCGCTGTGATTCATTCCCCGAGGATCTGGTTCTTAAACGAAAATATAATAAACAAACGTTTTTAAAGGAAAAATAATCTTGCCGTTTACCATAAAAAAAAATCTGGCAGTCCTACCTTCGGTTCAACAAAATGCGCACCAGGACAGCTACTCACATGTTGCTGGAGCTCGGACACCTCCAAAGACAGTCCCTGCAGGCGTTGAGCCAACTCCTGAACCGACACCATGCTGAAATCAGGATTTCTTTCCTTAGAGTGTTTTATTTTTTGGCTGGACTTACTGTTATGAACTGCTACAAACACTAAGGAAAGATAGGAAAACTGTCCCTACAATAGGACTAAGCTGATTCTCTACGATGCAGCGGGGGACCTGTTCCTTGTGAACAGACCCGCCTAAGTCCTCGACTAGTCTGAACGCAGACCTATAGATATAAGGGAGGGGTCCCTACAAGAACTAAGAACTGGGATATAGTTGGACACCTCCTAGCAGAAATTGTAGCAGAGCAAAGGCAAACAAGCAAACAGAAGTATGTGACCAGCAAAATAGAAAAAACTAACAGGAGGGTTCTAACAGACGCCACCTGTGGTTTCTGGTGAGGTTTTCCAGCGCTGCGGCAGTCCTCCGAGGCAGGTGTTAGGGCAGCTTGAGATGGAACGGCTCCCCACAGGTGGAGCAGGCCTCAGGGCAGTGTAGATAAAATAAATGGAGGTGCGCTGGGCGTTGTAGTGCAGGGAGGGAAATGGTACCGGCGAAATGAAGGAGCGGAGGCAGTTAAGTGCAGTCATCTGAGTTTACTCACAGTTCCGTTCAAGTTCCTCAGGTGCACAGTACTGATGCAATCCTCCCGCGTCGCACTGCGTTCACCGGGCAGGGGTTCAGTCCTTCCTCAGGCAGCTCAGGTGTACCTGGCGGAACCCCACTTTCGTATGTACCTTCCTAGACCGACTTCACGCTTTCATCTTCGATTGTGCCTTCCACAGGCAGGTGTCTGGTACCGCTATGGGTGCTCGTTGCGCCCCCTCTTACGCTAACCTTTTTTTGGGTTGGTGGGAGGGGGAGCACGTGTACCCCCTGTCGGTCTTCCGGACGCACGCCTTCCGGTGGTTTATGTACATTGATGATGTTCTTATGCTTTGGACAGGCACTAAAGAACAATGTGTTGAATTTATTACTCACCTTAATACTAATGTGTTCAACATACACCTCACTTATAAAGTTTCGGCGGAGAGTATCGATTTCCTTGATGTGAAACTTACATTGGAAGATGGACATATTCGGACTAACCTGTTCCGTAAGGATACATCAACGAATAGTATTCTGCATTATAGCAGTTTTCTCCCGCCACACCTTAAACGTGGTATTCCCTATAGTCAGTATATCAGGACCAAACGTAATTGCAGTAACACTGATGATTTTATGTTACAAGCCAATGACTTAACTTATCGTTTAAAAGCAAAAGGCTACCCCAAAAAAACCCTTAATACTGCATGGAATAGGGTTAAGAATCTGGAAAGATCCAACTTGTTGCAACACAGACCAAAAAAAGAGGACTCTGTAACTCGTCTAATAACTGTGGAGGGATCTCCAATGCATATTACATAAGAATTGGTCTATTCTATTGTCAGAACCAAAACTCCAACATCTTGTATCTACTAAACCATCACTTACCGCAAGGAGAGCAAGAAGTCTCAAGGACAAGCTGGTCAAGAGTCATTTTGTCCGGCCAACAATTAACTTAAATAGAGGCATGGTCCCCAAGGGGTCTCATGCTTGTGGAGGTTGTAATGTATGTCCACATATGCCATCTACCTATATATTTGTCAATCCGATGGATAAACGTGAATTCCAATTGAAAAATTTCATTAATTGTCAGACTAAAAATGTTATTTATGCCTTAGTCTGTCCGTGTTCCCTTGTGTATATAGGTCAGACATCACAAGAATTGCATAAACGGATACAACAACATTTGTCGAATATCGTTTTGGCAGAAATTCATCTTAAAGTACAAAAACAAATTTCTACTGTAGCGATGCATTACTTACAATTTCATCGATGTAAGATTACTGGAACCAAGGTCTATGGTCTTGATCGACTTTCACCTAATATTCGTGGGGGTGATGTTACACCAACATTGTTGCGTCTTGAGTCTAGATGGATATATATGATGGATTGTGTGTCTCCAAAAGGGATTAATGAGGACTTATTGTTTACTGGTTTTTATAAACATTATAACTTTATTGATAAATCAGTACTGATTATATTTTGGTGTGGACATCTTTTTTGAAGTCCGATCCAAATGGGATATCTATTTTATTATACTTAATAATGTCTGATATACATGTATATATACTCTTTTTGGAGCTGGACTACAATCTATGTTGGATCACCTTATCGATGAGTATGATCAATTCAGGCTGTTATGATTTTATTTTTGCATTACTATTGGTTTTTGGTGGGCAGTGAGTGTTACAGGTCCGGGTGGTGGAACCTGTGTGCCGGTGCAAGGAGGGACCCAGAGGGGCGTGACTAAGTATCAACCCGAACCGACCCTGGTCGGACTGCGGCTAACGACTCCGTGACCGGGGAGGATCCAGGCAGAGGGACCATGTGCTACTCTGGGGACGACCTTGTAAGAGAGCAGGTGGCTCCCACGGGTCAGATGGCTGGGACTGACCGGTATGACGGATGGACACAGTAAGCAGGCAGAAGTCTCTGGTTAGCTGACAGGTGGTCACGGCAAGTGACGGCGGAGCCTCCAGGTAGGCAAGCAGGTAACGGACGGGTGCTCCCAGGTGAGCGGGCTGACTGGACACAGCAGGTAACAGGCAGATGCTCCGAGGTGAGCGGGCTGACAGGCCAGGCAGGTAACAGACCGGTAACAGGTGAGCGGACTGACGGGCACAGCAGGTAACAGGCAGGTGCTCCCAGGTGAGCGGGCTGTCAGACAAGGCAGGTAACAGGCAGGTGAAAGGTGAGCGCTCCAGGAGAGCGGGCTGGCAGGCTCGGCAGATAACGGGCGGATAACAGGCTGGCAGGCAGGACGAGGAGTCAGGCTAGCAGCGGAACCTGAGGGCTGAAGCAGAGATAAGTAACTGTGCAACAACTTTGTTCAGGCACCTCCATTTTGGAGGAGGTGCCTTAAATATGGGAGGTCCTCCGGCTATTGGCCGGGGAGTCCTTAGGGCGGCGCGCATGGCCCCTTTAAGAGGGAGGAAGCGAGCGCGCGCGTGCCCTAAGCGCAGTGCCCGGGAAACTGCGCGCGCAGACAGCAGGCTGAGAAGGAGAGCGGGGAGCGCGGAGGGAGAGGAGGTGAGAGGGGAGGCGTCTCTGTCTGGCAGGAGGCAGAGACGCCGATGCTACAGGACTACGCACGCCGACAGTAGGCTGGGAAGGAGAGCGGGGAGCGCGGGGAGAGAGGAGGTGAGAGGGACGGCATCTCTGCCTGGAAGGAGGCAGAGACGCCGATGCTACAGTACCCCCCCCTTTGCGCCCCCTCTTTTTTAGGCCAGAAAGGAATTTTTCAAGGAGAAGCAGGGCATGAATGTTCTCCCTGGGTTCCCAAGTAGAGATGAGCGTTGTTCGACTCGAACTGTTCGCCAATCTCAAATTCGAGCTGTTTTGGGCGGTGTTCGAGCCGTTCGGCGAACACGAACGATTTTAAAAAAATTCAGCTGTTCGAGGTTATGTTCGATAACTGTTCGTGCACCAAAATCATAACTGGATTTTTTCTCAGTAATGCTGAAAATTAATGTTAATACGCAGTTTGAGTGTACAGCGGGGCGGGGGGAGGGGCAGGGGATGGATCTCTGCAAGGATAATGAAGATCTCCATTTTTTTTTCTCTTTCCCGCATTTACAGTGGGGAGGTGCAATCTGTCAGCCTATCAGCAGAGCACACACGGAGCGAACTGCTTTTTTTCACACAAGGAAGGGCATGTGTCATTGGCAGTGTATGTCACATGTCCTTGCCCTATAAGACCCAGCCATTTTCCCCGTCGCCACCATTTTCTCACTGCTGCAGCTGCGTGTTAGACGGCACCGCTGTTGCTGTGTGCGCTATACCTTGTTAATTTCAAGCCAATTTTCGCACAAATCTACAGATAGCTTGGGAGTAGGGAATAGTTGTGATTGCAGTCCTTTTAAGGACTAGGTTACAGCATTTCCAACGACTTTTATCAGGCAGGTCTGTGCTCTTAAATAGATAGGTTGGGAGTAAAGACTAATTGTAATTGCAGTCATCAGGGCTAGGTTACATCAGTTCCTATCACTTTTTGTCAGGCAGGTCTGTGCCAGTGCTGTGCAAGTTTTTTTCACAGCATTTGGCTAAATCTAGCAAAGCTAATCCTTTTTGGCCTATTGCAGAGTGTGTTAGTCAGTGGAGTAGCCTATCTGTGTTGCAAGCTACACCACCTGTGTATAGAATACCAATTTTTTTACTGCACCTAGTGAAGTAAAACCTTTTGGGCATAGCATCATTCTATTAGTCCATCTATACTGACCTCCATCAGTTTGCAAATTTAATATCATTTCTTTCTGCATCTAGCTCTGAAAAAATATTTGGCCTTCTAGCAGTGTGTGGGACTTGGTCTATTAGTCCATCTATACTGACCTCCATCAGGTTGCAAATTGAATATAATTTTTTCTGCATCTAGCTCTGAAAAAATATTTGGGCTTCTAGCAGTGTGTTGGACTTGGTCTATTAGTCCATATATACTGACCTCCATCAGGTTGCAAATTGAATATAATTTTTTTCTGCATCTAGCTCTGAAAAAATATTTGGCCTTCTAGCAGTGTGTGGGACTTGTTCTATTAGTCCATCTATACTGACCTCCATCAGGTTGCAAATTAAAAATAATTTTTATCTGCATCTAGCTCTGAAAAAATATTTGGGCTTCTAGCAGTGTGTGGGACTTGGTCTATTAGTCCATCTATACTGACCTCCATCAAGTTGCAAATTGAATATAATTTTTTTCTGCATCTAGCTCTGAAAAAATATTTCGCCTTCTAGCAGTGTGTGGGACTTGTTCTATTAGTCCATTTATACTGACCTCCATCAGGTTGAAAATTAAAAATAATTTTTATCTGCATCTAGCTCTGAAAAAATATTTGGGCTTCTAGCAGTGTGTGGGACTTGTTCTATTAGTCCATCTATACTGACCTCCATCAGGTTGCAAATTGAATATAATTTTTTTCTGCATCTAGCTCTGAAAAAATATTTGGGCTTCTAGCAGTGTGTTGGACTTGGTCTATTAGTCCATCTATACTGACCTCCATCAGGTTGCAAATTGAATATAATTTTTTTCTGCATCTAGCTCTGAAAAAATATTTGGGCTTCTAGCAGTGTGTGGGACTTGGTCTATTAGTCCATCTATACTGACCTCCATCAGGTTGAAAATTAAAAATAATTTTTATCTGCATCTAGCTCTGAAAAAATATTTGGCCTTCTAGCAGTGTGTGGGACTTATTCTATTAGTCCATCTATACTGACCTCCATCAGGTTGCAAATTGAATATAATTTTTTTCTGCATCTAGCTCTGAAAAAATATTTGGCCTTCCAGCAGTGTGTGGGACTTGCTCTATTAGTCCATCTATACTGACCTCCATCAGGTTGCAAATTGAATATAATTTTTTTTCTGCATCTAGCTCTGAAAAAATATTTGGGCTTTCTAGCAGTGTGTGGGACTTGGTCTATTAGTCCATCTATACTGACCTCCATCAGGTTGCAAATTGAATATAAGTTTTTCTGCATCTAGCTCTGAAAAAATATTTGGGCTTCTAGCAGTGAGTGGGACTTGGTCTATTATTCCATCTATACTGACCTCCATCAGGTTGCAAATTGAATATAATTTTTTTCTGCATCTAGCTCTGAAAAAATATTTGGGCTTCTAGCAGTGTGTGGGACTTGTTCTATTAGTCCATCTATACTGACCTCCATCAGGTTGCAAATTGAATATAATTTTTTTCTGCATCTAACCCAGACGATAGTATTGGCCTAATACCACAGTTTGGCCACTCAGCTCTGCTTGGTTCCCATCCATTGTTTTTTTGTGCAAACAACTCCAGAGTTGTGAATTAGTTAACCACCAAAATGAGTGGAAAAAGGCCTGCTGCTGGTGGAAAGGGGAATAGGCGTGTTGGGAAGGGGAAAAAAGTTTGTGTCCGTGGGGTAGGTGTTAAAGCAACAGTAACATCTGCAGAAGAAAGACCATCTTCCAGCCAAACTAAAATGTCTACTTCTTTTAGCGGACAATGTGATAAGATCCCTTTCTTACGGCTACGCCAATCGCTACAAATTCCAGATGAGGCACAAAAACAGCAGTTGCTTCAACGGATATCAAGTGCTCCTTTAAGTGGGCTCTCCTCCACATCAACTTCAACATCACAAATACTCCAGTCCTCAGAGGTGTCACCCCAATCGCACTTGCTTCCTCACAGCTCCCAAATCTCCAGCTGCCCGTCTGAGTATGAGGCAGAACAGATGGTTGAGTCTGCAGAGCTGTTTACTCATACTATAGCCTGGGAATCAGAGGTCGGCTCCAGCGCCTCTGTGAATCCAGACGAGGAAATGATCTGCACTGATGCCCAGAATCTTTATGAGTCGGATCCAGGACCAGACGCAGAAGGTTCTGAACATAATGTAGACCCTCATTCCCAAACTGTAACTCCTGTTGGTGGAGACAATGAGGAAGACGATGATGAGACTCAAATACCTGATTGGAGCGACAACTTTAGTTTTTTGTCAGGGCAGGAACAGGTTGGCTCTGAGGACGACGGGTGTGATAACACACAGGGTGATGATGATGAGGTTGGAGATCCCACTTACTGTCAACCCACAGTCAACCAAGAAATGAGGTCAGCAGAGGAGGTGGAGGAGGATGCTAGTGACGACGAGGTCAGGTTGCGCCTTCCTGGACAGAGACGTAGTACTGGAAGCACGTCAACAACTGCATCCTCAAACACAACTCTGCCTCTGACCACAAGTCGTGGTGGCTCTTCAGGTCGCATGGGTTCTAAGCCTTGCATAGCCTGGGCATTTTTTCAGATCGATAAAGATGACCCAACTCGTGTTATCTGTAACATTTGTCAACAAAAGCTAAGTAGAGGCCAAAAAATACATAGTTTGAGTACTTTATGCATGAACCGGCACATGGACATGAAGCATAAGTTGCAGTGGGAAGCTCACTGTGCTACAATGCGGCCTAGCTGGCCGGGCCAACCACCATCTGCCCCATCTTGTGCACCTGCGGCCTCTTCATCCTCTGTGACTGGGGGGACAGCAGTCACACCTGTTTTGGGATGCAGACCTGCCACCTCTTTACCCGCAACAGCCAGCGTGATTGGCAGGTCATCATTTTCTTTAGAGGTGGTAACACCAGCTGGTGTTGAGCGCTGTCCGACATCGATAGCACCACCTTTGGATCAAGGCAACCTAACATGTCTGACTGCATCTTTCTCACAGACTGGCAGTTTGCCGGGGACACCCTTCTCAACCCCGTCTAAGCACAACAGCCAGCCCTCGGTCCCTCAGATGTGGACAAGTAAAAGACCATTTCCTCCTAGCCATGAGAAAGCTAAGAGGTTGAATTTCACCATCTGCAAGCTCTTGGCTACAGAAATGCTGCCTTTCCGCCTGGTGGACACAGAGGATTTTCGAGACCTTATGTCCGTCGCAGTGCCCCAGTACCAGATGCCCAGTCGGCACTACATCTCAAAGAAAGGTGTGCCTGCGCTCCACCAGCATGTCGCACACAACATCACCGCTTCTTTGAGAAACTCTGTGTGTGACAGGGTACATTTCACCACAGACACTTGGACGAGTAGGCATGGACAGAGGTGTTACATGTCGCTGATTGGGCACTGGGTAACTATGGTGACAGCAGGACAAGGAGCTGCTGTCCAAGTCTTGCCTTCCCCATGAGTTGTACGTCAATCCTCTTTATCTAGAAGTTCCTCCACTGCTTCTGCCTCCTCAACCACCTCTCGGTCCTCCACCTGCACCCAAAGCCTGTCTGGTCATGCCACAAGCTTTCTAACTGCGCAGAAGGGATCCTGCACACCTCCTTACTATGCTGGCAGTAGGGCTCAACGTCATCAGGCGGTTTTTACTTTGAAATGTCTGGGAAATGTGAGTCACACAGCTGAGGAGTTGTGGTCAGCTCTGGAGAACCAATTTCATGAATGGTTGTCTCCACTGGACCTGAAACCAGGGAAGGTCGTGTGCGACAATGCTGCAAACCTGGGTGCGGCCCTTCGCCGGGGCAATGTCACACACGTGCCTTGTATGGCTCACGTGTTGAACCTGGTTGTCCAGCAATTTTTAGCCCACTATCCCGGACTAGATGGCCTTCTGCAGAGGGCACGGTCGCTGTGTGCTCACTTCCGCCGTTCGCATCCCGCAGCTCAGCGACTTACATCTCTACAGAAGTCGTTGGGCCTGCCACTTCACCGGCTAAAATGCGATGTGCCTACCCGGTGGAATTCAACTCTGCACATGTTGCAGCGACTGTGGCAGCACCGACAAGCCCTGGTGCAAGACGTTTTGACGTATAGCCTGGGCCAACGAGATCCAGAGGTGGGGCAAATCACGCTGGAGGACTGGTCTCAGATTAGGGACCTATGCACCCTTCTGCACAGTTTTGAAATGGCGACGAAGATGTTTAGTGCTGACGAAGCCATTATCACCATGACTATTCCGGTGATCTACATGTTGGAGCACATGTTAAACAGAATTCAGAGTCAGGTGGTGGCACAAGAGGAGGTGGAGGAAGTAGAGGAGGAGGAGTTGTATGCGGAAGGGCTAACATCTGCAAGGTCCAGACTGTCGGCAGCACCAAGGCAGCAGGCATGTGAGGGTGGGGGAGATGGTTTTACCAGGGCGCATGGTAGCAGCCAAACTAGTGAGGAAGGTGCAGGAGCCCAGGAAGAAGTGGAGGACGAACTGATGGAAGACTCATCAGATGAGGGAGACCTTGATCACATTTCTGTTGTGCGAGGTTGGGGGGAGAGGACAGAGGAAGGAAGCATGATTGTTACCTCGCCACCAACACAACAAGGACTGGGTGCTCCTGGATGCGCAAGACACATGAGTGCCTTCTTGCTGCACTACCTGCAACATGACCCTCGAATTGTGAGAATTAGAAATAATCCTGACTACTGGGTTGCCACACTGTTAGATCCCCGGTACAAAAGTAAATTTGCAGAAATTATTCCTGCCATAGAAAGGGATGCACGCATGCAGGAGTATCAGCAGAGACTGTTGCAGAATCTTACATGTGCTTTTCCACAAAACACCAGTGGTGAACGTAGTGAATCTCACAGTTCCAACTGGCCAAACGTGGGACCGTCGAGTGTTCAGCTCTCAAACCGTAACAGAAACACAGTATCTGCTGGTAACATCAATTTTGCGGAATCATTTCACCACTTTTTTAGCCCATCCTTTGCAAGGCCACAGGAGACAAGAAGTCTGACACATAGTCAACGCCTAGAGACGATGGTACAGGAGTATCTCCAAGTAAACATGGAAGCCATGACTGTGTCACTGGACCCTTGCTCTTTTTGGGCTTCCAATCTGGATAAATGTCCGGAGCTCGCCACTTACGCCTTGGAGATCTTGTCATGTCCCGCAGCCAGCGTTCTGTCTGAACGTGTGTTCAGCACTGCTGGTGGTGTGCTGACAGATAAGCGCACGCGGCTCTCCACTAATAATGTAGACAGACTCACGTTCATAAAGATGAACAAATCATGGATCCGAAACGACTTTTCTACCCCTGTGTCATCCTGGGGAGAGTAAAAGCTTGATGATTGGTTAAAATCACCTCACCAACCGTTTTAAGCTTTCAAATTACTAATCATGTTTATCTGTATCTTGGCTGGAAAATAATCTGGGCTTTGTAGCAGTGTGCAGTTCTGATTCTATTAGGCCATCTATACTAAGCTCCACCAGATTTAAAATTAATAATAATTTTTAGCTGCATCTAGCCCGGAAAATAATTTTGGGGCTCCGAGATGCGCAAGACTCATCAGTGCCTTCTTGCTGCACTACCTGCAACATGACCCTCAGATTGTCAGAATTCGAAGTAATCCTGACTACTGGGTTGCCACACTCTTAGATCCCCCTCACTCTTCGATCAACCTTTTCATTTTAATAAAGACCAAAAAAATGGTCATTTTTGAAATTATAAGCATTAGCAGGTTATTAGAAACTGAAATCAAACAGTTTTCAACTCAAAACTTTATTCTAGGTTATGTTACATTTGCACATAGGACCCCTTGTTCGAAAGGAGCTTCTGAACTCTCTCATCCATTGAATTTGTCAGGATTTGGATGGTTTCTGCTTCAATTGTTTTGTATGAGGACAGAATACCCTCCCGGAGCTGTTGCTTAGATGTGAACTGCCTCCCGCCATCATAGACACTCCTTTTGATGATGCTCCAGAGGTTCTGAATGGGGTAGAGGTCAGGGGAGCATGGGGGTCACACCATAAGTTTGTCCCCTTTTATGCCCATATCAGCCAGAGATGTAGATGTGTTATGTGCTGCATGAGACGGTGCATTATCATGCATGAAAATGATGTTGCTGTGGAATACACGGTTCTTCTTCTTGAACCATGGCAGGAAGTGCTGTTTGAGAAACTTCACATACATTATGAAGTTCATCTTTACCCCTTCAGGGATCCTAAAGGGGCCGACAATCTCTCTCCCCATGATTCCAGCCCAAAACATTACTCCACCTCCTCCTTGTTGGCGCTGTAGCCGTGTTTGCGTGGGGTGTCCATCAACCAGCCATCCTCCACTCCATCCATCTGGACCATCGAGGGTTGCACGGCACTCATCCGTGAACAAAACAGTTTTGAAGTCAGTCTTCATGTATTGTTTGGCCCACTGGAGCCGTTTCTGCTTGTGTGCAGTGGATAGAGGAGGTCGTCAGGATGGCGTACTCACAGCTGCAAACCTCTGAAGGACCCTGCATCTTGTTGTTCGGGGGACGTTGGAGGCCCAAGCAGCTTCAAAAACTTGTCTGCTGCTATGACAAGGCTTTTTTGCCGCTGCTCTTTTAACCTGACGTAATTGCCTGTAGGAAAGAGTCCTCAATTTGCCCTTATCAGCACGCACACGTGTGTACTGTGAATCAGCTACATACTTCTTGATTGCCAAGACACTTCATCCTGATCATCGCACAATGTTGATTGTAGTCATGCCTTGACCTAAACACTCCACAATTTTTTGCTTCTCAGCAGCCGACACATCCTTTTTCTTTTCCATTTTGGCAGAAAATGTAGGCTGCTTAATAATGTGGGACAGCCTTCTTAAGTAGTCTTGCCGTTCATCGGACACACCTGCCAAACTAATTAGCACAGGTGTCTGCAATTGCTTACAGTGATATAAAGAGCCCTGACACACATCACCATCAATGAGTTTAACTGACAAACAAACAAATTCTTCCCTTATCACTCCTAAACACTTTTTTGCATAATAATTTGGAACACAGTGTACATGTGCTTTTCCACAAAACACCAGTGGTTCACGTAGTGAATCTTACAGTTCTAACTTGCCAACCGTGGTCTGTATGGAGTTGTTCAATAAAGGGCCCAAAATTAAGATAACATAGACGGGAGAGGTCTCTAAGAATTTGATACCCTGTGAGGGCCAGGCAAAGGGAAAGTTGGACTGGATGGAATCCTGTATGGATTTGGGGAGGGAGACATCGAGGGCCTCAGACTTCGCTGTATTGATTTTAAAATTTGACCATGTAACAAAGTGATCTATTTCAGCCATAACAGCAGGGATGGATATATGTGATTAAGTGATATATACTAGGACATCATCAGCAAATAGAGAGCACTTGTACTCGGTGCCTCCCACCTCAATCCACCTAATATTGGGATTATGGCGAATTGATGAGAGCAGGTGCTCCGTCACTAGGATGTATAAGAGAGGGGACAGAGGACATCCCTGCCTTGTCCCATTGGTGATTATGAAAGGTTATGAAAATGTTCTGACGCGCCCCTTGGGCCTTGGGACATCCGGAGCCGGACCCTTTTTGGTGGATGCTGGTGGTTGTAGTCTCCGTGGCAGCGACCCGGTTCCGTGGCTCAGGGCGGTCAAACCAGTGGCGGAACTATTTATGTGGTTTTGATGTTTAAATGTCTGACTACGCCACTCGTGGATTGCGGTCAGAGTGAACCGCCACTGCAGGGTAGACCGCTGAGGCTGGTGTTGTGGGTGCAGCAGAGCGTAGCATAACTCCCCACGGGAGGAGTATAGCCTCAGGGCAGTGTATGCGGAGGATGGGGGTGATGGTGCAGGGCAGCAGCAGTAACGACACGGAGTCAGTGATGCAGTCCAGGGCCTTTACTCACAGTTCTTATTATCCAGACCACTTCTGCATGTAACAGCTGCCCACGTCGTACTGTGCTCACCAGGTGAGGGGCTCAGACAACTCCCAGATAACTTTGGAGCTCTTCACAGGACCCCCTTTGTGTGTCCTTTGTCTGGCCTTTCTTACCAACCCTTCTGTCCGGCTGCCTCGGGCCTCCTCTTGGTAAACTTTGCGCCAGTTTCCCTGACCCTATGTGCTGCCCTCCTAGCGGGTGTAGCGAGGGGCTGCGCCACATAAAATGTCACAGCCTCTGGTTTCTAGCTGAGGGTCGTTTCCTGCCTCCACTAGTTTCGGGGACCGGTCTCCCCCTTTGGCCTGACCCCTCCACGCAGGTGGATTCGGGCGTGCGGTGGCGACTCGCCCGTCCACACCCCTGGGATCCCTTCGTTCCTCGTTCCTGGAGCCTTCTCCGCTCCTCTTCCTTCCTTCTCCCTCTTCCAGGCCAGGGCCTCTGTTACTAGGCCCGCCTCCGGAGCAGAGCTCATGCAGAGCCCCTGCTCCCTGTCACTTCTGCTCAGACTTCTCTGCACTGAACTAAGATGGTCCCCACCTTTTATACTCCCTTCTCAATGCACCCAGGAACTGCTTCCTCCCTGCTCCTGCACTACAGGGTTCCCCTTCCTCAGTGTTCCCTCCCCCCACTCCAGCCAGGGAAAAGGACTGTCGTGCCCATCTCAGGGGCATATTGGTCGCCCTGCCCCACGGCAATGTGGTGTAATGCATGCAGGTGTCGGGTCCTAATCCACACTCCATCCTTACCTGAGAGTGAGATATCACACCTCTGGGTGAGGTGCAATACCTCTGAAGCAACCGAGCCCTCGGGGTGCTACAGTTCCATTTATCTTCAGCCTAGGTGACGTATTGCGATACAGGGCCGTGATTTTGGCTATAAAAGGGTCCCCTAGACCCCTACCCCAAGCTTTTTAAGAGAATAATATATGGCGTGCCAGGAGACTCTATGGAATGCTTTCTCAGCATCCAACGAGAGTATCTAATTACAAATTTTTAACTGCATTTAGCCCAGGAAATACTTTGTGCCTAGTAGCAGTGTCTGCTAGTCAGCGGATTATCCCGGCTGTTAAGCAAGCTACACCACCTGTAGTTTGGACACTTAATTTTTTCAAAGGAAATGCTTCGGGACTACGGGATACTCAGTGAAGAGCATCAGGAGGCACCCCAAGGCATAGGGGCTGGGACTGGCAGTAGGATGCCTTGCGGTGGACAGCCGAGCTCGATCCTTATAAAAGCTTTTTAACTGCAGCAGCTTTAGTGGACGCTGCTGGAGCTGGAATTACGCGGCTGCTGGCATGAGACTTGCCCTTCAATAGATCCTTGTAAAAGGATTTAAAGTGTATTCATTCAAATTAGAGAGACAATTTAAATTAAAAAGCTTAGAGCTGCCTCCACCACAGGGGGGCTCGCTCGACACACCGGCGGACAGGCACCAGTATTGGGAGAGGGGGGCTGGCCGTCAGGGTCCACCGCGGCTCTGGCACAAACCCGGCGACACGGAGGTGGCACGGGCAGGAACGGACTGGCCGTCGGCTTCTCACTTTTTCTATTTTAGAAGGGCATGACATGCCTATATCTGTGTCTCCCCCTCCTTTTACTCCTCCACCTCTTTTCTTTTCGCATGACTATATGTACTTGTCACTTTTCCATGTGTTAGTTATGTCTTCTGAGCAATTTGTCAGCTTTTGGACACCTTTGAAGGTGTTTTCTATGTGTTTCTATGTGTTTTTGTTTGCCTGCCATTGGTTTTAACGGTGTTCGAAGGTGTTCGACAAACAGTTCGGCGAACACAAGGGTGTTCGACGAACCGAACCGAACTCGAACACTACGGGGGTGGCTCAACACTATTCCCAAGTTCTCTCCTCTGGGCCAAACCCCTTCCAAACCACCAGAAGAAAGGTTCTCCCTCTTAGCCTCTTGGTGGCCAGTGTTAGAACCTTGCTCTTAGGTTTTTTCTATTGCTGGTCACATGACCTTGTTGGCCTATTTAATCCTGCTCCGCCCTTCTGGCTTTGCTGGACTTCATTGTATAACTACTTTCTAGCTAGCCTGTGCTCTGTATCTAACTCTGTTAGTTTGCTTGGTCTACGGACCTCTGTGTTCTATATATTTTGTTTGTTCGTCTGTCTGCTACTATTTCTGTTAGGAGGTGTCCCATTTTCCTCCCAGTCCTTAGTACTTGTAGGGATTCCTTCCCCACATCTATAGGTCTCCGTACAGACTAGCTTAGGACTTTAACAGGTCTGATCGCAGGATCAGGTCCCCTGTTACATCGTAGGGAAAAAGCTGAGTTCTATCGTAGGGACAGATCTCCTCTCTTTCCTTAGCTCTGGTAGCAGAACATAACAGTAAGTCCAGCCTGCAAATTCTCTAAGGAAAGATTTTTCTGTTCCATCATGGTGTCTGTTCAGGATTTGGCTCATTGCCTGCAGGGACTCTCTCTGGAGGTGGCCGAGCTCTGTCAGCACGTGAGTAACTGTCCTGGAACACATTTCTTGGAGCCTAAGGTACGTTTGCCGGATTTATTTTTTGGTGAACACCGAGAATTTTTTTCATTTAAAAATGCTTGCTTATTGTATTTTCGTTTGAGACCCAAGTCCTCTGGGGATGAATCCCAGCGCATAGGGTTCATAATGTCACTTTTGCGCAAAGAGCCTCAGGAGTGGGCCTTTTCTTTGCAACCTAGTGATACATGCTTCAGATCAGTGGATAGTTTTTTTTCTGCTTTGGGGCTATTATATGATGATCCTGACCGTGTCTCTTCTGCTGAGACTGAGTT
Organism: Phyllobates terribilis; assembly: GCF_046119375.1. NCBI lineage: Eukaryota > Metazoa > Chordata > Amphibia > Anura > Dendrobatidae > Phyllobates > Phyllobates terribilis. The sequence goes on from NW_027362767.1 coordinate 100,521,177, forward strand.
AAGACGTTTGAGACAGGGATCAGGTAATGTGGAAAAATATTGTAGTCATTTCCGTCGATGGTCTACTCAAACAGGGTGGAACGATTCTGTTCTGAAAAGTCTGTCTCTTGCTGGGCTCAATGAAAGGATTAAAGACCTGCTAATTGCTTATCCTACACCTGAAGATTTGCAACAGGCTATGCAATTAGCTATACGGGTGGATAGGAGACTGTGTGCAAGGGTTAATGAGAGCAAATCCTCTGCTATGTCAGTTTCTGGTTATGAGAATGTGTGTACTAACAGTGGTGAACCGATGGAGATTGGAGCGATATCACCTCGCTCTCAAGAAAAGGACCGCAGATTTTCTGAAGGCTTGTGTTTCTATTGCGGAAAATCTAGTCATTTGATTAAAGGCTGTGTGCTTCGTATGAAGAAAGAAAAAAAAATGGTCAGTCATGCCCGTATTGCCTGTTTAAATTCCAAGGGTGTATTTTTAGCTGCTTCCACGATTGCTCAGGAAAAATTAATGGAATTTCGGGTGTTTGTTGATTGTGGGTCTACTCTGAATGTAATTGATGGGGGATTCTTTGAAAGACTCAATTTAAAACCCGAACCTTTATCATCCCCCATTGCTGTGGTTTCTGTGGATGGCTCCCCTTTGAAGAATGTTACTCTCAAGGTCTGTGAATTTCCTCTCACTATTAATGGTGTTCACCATGAGAAATTGGATTTGGTAGTCTTGAATAACTTGCCTTCTCCGGTGGTCTTGGGATTGCCCTGGTTAAAATTGCACAATCCTGTACTGGATTGGTCTACCAATGAAATTAAATCCTGGAGCCATAAATGTTATGACAAGTGTTGTAACGGGCGTATTGCAGCTGTGGATAGGGGAGAATTACCTGTTCCTATTCAGGATTTTTGGAGAGTTTTTTCTGAGAAGGAATCGCAGGTTTTGCCTCCCCATAGAGACTATGATTGTACCATTGAATTTATCCCTGGAGCGACTCTTCCTAAAAGTCGTTTATTTAACCTTACTATTCCTGAGAGAAAGGCTTTGGAGGAATACATACAGACAAGTTTGGCCGCCGGTCACATTAGGCCCTCTAAGTCTCCTGTGGCGGTTGGATTTTTTTTTGTAAAAAAAAAAGGACGGCGGTTTACGTCCTTGTCTGGATTTTCGTGAGATTAACAAAATTACTGTACGCAATCCTTACCCACTGCCATTGATTCCTGATCTGTTTAACCAGTTAGTGGGGGCCAAGTGGTTCTCTAAAATTGACCTTCAGGGGGCATACAATCTGTTGCGCATGAAGGAGGGTGACGAATGGAAGACTGCTTTTAACACTCCTGTGGGTCATTTTGAGAATCTGGTTATGCCTTTTGGTCTTACTAATGCTCCTGCATTTTTTCAGAATCTTATTAATGACATCCTTAGACCTTTGATCGGCAAAAATGTGGTTGTGTATTTGGATGACATTTTGATTTATTCCCTGGATCTGGAGTCTCATTGGCGGATCGTACGTGAGGTATTACAGTTATTAATGGACAATTCGCTTTTTGCTAAGCTGGAGAAATGTTAGTTCGCTGTGCAGAGAATTAGTTTTTTGGGCTACATTATCTCCAGCGAAGGTTTTGAGATGGACCCGGTTAAAGTTCAAGCTGTGCAGGAATGGCCTAGGCCTATTGGTTTGAAATCGATACAGAGGTTTTTGGGTTTCGCCAATTATTACAGAAAATTCATAAAAAAAAATTCTATTATTGTCAAACCTCTGACCGATCTCACCAGGAAAGGTGCTGATGCGGTTCAGTGGACTTCTGAGGCCATTGAAGCTTTTGTGTTTCTAAAGGAGAGGTTCACCTCTGCTCCCATCTTTATGCAGCCTGATGTGACTAAGCCGTTTTTGGTTGAGGTTGATGCTTCCTCTGTGGGGGTTGGCGCAGTATTGTCTCAGGATAACGGGGATGGACTACATCCCTGTGCCTTTTTTTCAAAAAAATTTTCGGAGACTGAACTGAATTACGATATTGGTAATCGGGAATTATTGGCTATTAAACTCGCATTTGAACACTGGCGCCACCTCTTGGAAGGTGCGGAATTTCCCGTTCAGGTTTTTACGGATCATAAAAATCTGATATATCTTGATGCTGCCAAGCGCCTGAATGCCCGTCAGGCTAGGTGGGCACTGTTTTTCTCGCGGTTTAATTTCTCCGTTACTTACATCCCAGGTACTAAGAATGTTAAGGCGGATGCCTTGTCTCGCAGTTTTTCTCCCATAGTCGGTGCTGAGAAAGAGGAGAACATTTTACAAGAAGGTGTTGTGATAGCTGCTTTGGACTCCGTTTTGGAAGATGAGATTCTTAAAGCACAGGAGAATGCCCCATCTAACACTCCTAATGGGAGGTTGTTTGTGCCTGGGACCTTTAGGAGAGATTTGTTTGTTGAGTGTCACGAATCTCGGTTGGCAGGTCATCCCGGAATCTCTGAGACCAAGAGACTGGTGGGTCGCAGTTTTTGGTGGCCTGGATGGCAGAAGGAAGTCATTAAGTGGGTGCGTCAATATACTATATGTGCTAGATCTAAGTCCTCACATACTCCTGCTGCGGGGTTACTTTGTCCTTTGGAGGTTCCCAGTGCTCCTTGGACACATTTGGCTATGGACTTTATAACTGACCTTCCCCCCTCTGAGGGTTTTACTGTCATCTGGGTGGTCGTGGACCGTTTTAGCAAGATGTGTCACTTGGTTCCCTTCGTCAAACTGCCCTGCGCTAAAACTCTCGCTAAGGCCTTTGTCAAGGAAATTGTCAGACTTCATGGCGTTCCTACTGACATTGTTTCTGATAGGGGACCTCAGTTCGTGGCTTGTTTTTGGCGTGCCTTTTGTGACAGGTTGGGAGTTCATTTGTCGTTCTCATCCGGATATCATCCTGAATCTAATGGCCAGACAGAAAGGAAAAACCAGGATGTTGAGCAGTTCTTGCGTTGTTTTGTGGCAGACAATCAAGAGGGGTGGTCTGAGTTTCTGCCACTTGCTGAATTTGCTCTGAACAACCATACATCTTCTGCTGGTTGTTCGCCTTTTTTTTGTTGTTCTGGGAGACATCCATCGTTTGGGTCGTTCTCCAAGTTGGGATCTGCCGTGCCTGAGGAGGAGAATTTTTCCGGTGATTTGGAGAGAGTTTGGACGGATGTGCGTGGTAATCTTCAGGAGGCCAACAGAAAATCTAAAGACTACTTTGATAGGAAACGACAGGAGGTTTTGTTCGCTGTTGGTGACATGGTTTGGTTGTCCTCTAGGAATCTGCGGTTGAGGATTCCTTCTAAGAAATTGGGTCCCAAGTTTGTAGGGCCCTTTAAGGTGCTTCAGGTTGTCAACCAATCTGCTGTTAGGTTGGAGGTTCCTACCTCCTGGAGAATTAATCCGGTGTTTCATGTCTCTCTGTTGAAAAAAGCTGTTGTATCGGATTGTGACGCCTCTGCCTCTGTTCCTCCGGTGGTGGAGGACGGGGAATATGAAATTTCTCGCATCCTTAACTCTAGACGGTATAGAGGTAGTTTGCAGTATCTCGTGGCCTGGAAAGGTTTCGGACCCGAGGATAACTCTTGGGTGAGGTCGGATGATGTTTCCGCATCCAGACTTATCAGAGCGTTTCACAGGAGATTTCCTGATAAGCTTGGTCCTAGGGGATCCGGAGGATCCTCTTAGAAGGGGGGGTACTGTTAGAACCTTGCTCTTAGGTTTTTTCTATTGCTGGTCACATGACCTTGTTGGCCTATTTAATCCTGCTCCGCCCTTCTGGCTTTGCTGGACTTCATTGTATAACTACTTTCTAGCTAGCCTGTGCTCTGTATCTAACTCTGTTAGTTTGCTTGGTCTACGGACCTCTGTGTTCTATATATTTTGTTTGTTCGTCTGTCTGCTACTATTTCTGTTAGGAGGTGTCCCATTTTCCTCCCAGTCCTTAGTACTTGTAGGGATTCCTTCCCCACATCTATAGGTCTCCGTACAGACTAGCTTAGGACTTTAGCAGGTCTGATCGCAGGATCAGGTCCCCTGTTACATCGTAGGGAAAAAGCTGAGTTCTATCGTAGGGACAGATCTCCTCTCTTTCCTTAGCTCTGGTAGCAGAACATAACAGCCAGAATATTCTCTACCTCAAAAACGTACTCAGCAGCAACCGGAGCAGGAGGAGTGCCTGAATTACTGGAGAAAGAGTTAAAGACAGCAGGTTTGAGGAGAGATACGTGGAAGGAGTTGGGAATGCGTAGGGTGGGTGGAAGCTTCAACTTGTAGGCCACTGGATTGATTTGTTTAAGGACCTCAAATGGACCGATGAACCGAGGACCCAGCTTGTAAGAGGGTATTTTGAGCCGCACATGTTTGGAGGAGAGCCAAACCTTGTCTCCCGGACGGAATTGAGGCGGATCCAGACGTCTTTTGTCAGCAAATTTCTTCATCCGCTCGGAAGACTGAAGAAGTGCGGACCTAGTATTCTCCCAAATAGTGGAAAAATCACTGACCAGGGACTCCGCAGCAGGGTTGTCCACAGAAGCGGAGACGGGAAACGGAATATGGGGGTTTTGGCCATAGACAATAAAGAACGGGGACTTTGAAGTGGATTCGCTCTCATGATTGTTATAGGAGAACTCGGCCCATGGTAGGAGGTCCACCCAATCAGTATGGTGGGCATTGACAAAGTGCCGGAGGTAGCTGGTAAGGATCTGGTTGATCCGCTCTACTTGACCATTGGACTGAGGGTGGTAAGCGGAGGAGAAATCCAGGGTGACATCCAGCAGCTTACAAGTAGATCTCCAAAAGCATGAAGTGAACTGAACCCCTTGATCCGACACGATGTGGAGGGGTAGGCCATGGAGACTAAAGATATGGTGAAAGAAGTCCTTAGCTAGCTCAGATGCAGACGGGAGACCAGGCAGAGGAATGAAGTGGGCCATTTTAGAAAAGCGGTCCGCGACCACCCAAATGACTGTACAACGGGCAGAAACAGGGAGATCGGTAATAAAGTCCATAGCAATGTGTTGCCACGGGGCAGCAGGTACGGGAAGAGGCAGGAGATGACCGGCTGGTAAATGTCTGGGAACTTTGTTGCGGGCACAAGATGAACAGGCTGAGATGAAGTCTACCACATCCTTACGCAGGGTAGGCCACCAGTAATGCCGGGTAATGAGCTGGAAGGTCTTCTTTTGGCCAGCATGGCCAGCTAGTTTAGATGAATGGCCCCAGCGAAGAACCTTTTCACAGTCTGGCACCGCTACAAACGTTTTACCGGGAAGAAGACGAGCAAGATCCAAGGGGGCCACAGGCATCACTTTGGAGGGGTCGATGATGTGCATATCCTCCTCCTCTTGATCGGAGGACAGGAAGGTTCGGGACAAAGCGTCGGCTTTGACATTCTTGTCCGTCGGGCGAAAATGTAAAACGAAGTCGAAGCGGGCGAAGAACAAAGACCACCGGGCCTGACGCGGATTGAGTCTTTGGGCATTTTGGAGATATGCCAGATTTTTGTGATCCGTATAGATGATCACCAGGTATAGAGCCCCTTCAAGCAGATAGCGCCACTCCTCCAGCGCCAATTTGACGGCTAGCAATTCTTGGTCTCCTATGGAGTAGTTGCGCTCAGACAAGGAGAATATTTTGGAGAAGAAGCCGCAGGTTACCATTCTCCCGGAAGAAGATTTTTGGGTGAGCACCGCTCCGGAGGAGGAAGCATCAACCTCCAGGTAGAATTGTTTATTACAGTCCGGACGGTGCAGTACTGGGACAGAGGAGAAGGCTTGTTTTAAGGAAAAGAAGCCTCCTCTGCTTCAGGCAACCATACCTTGGGATTTGCCCCCTTACGGGTGAGCACAGATATGGGAGCCGTCCGGGACGAGAAGTGTGGAATGAAGAGACGATAATAATTGGCGAAGCCCAGGAATCAGTGAATCGCCTTCAACCCCTCCGGACGGGGCCACTTTAGGACAGCAGAGAGTTTCTCGGGATCCATTCGCAAGCCTGTCTGGGAGATAACATAGCCCAGGAATGGAAGAGAGGTCTGTTCGAAGAGGCACTTCTCCTATTTAGCATAGAGGTGGTTCTGCCTGAGCCTAAGCAGGACCTGACGAACATCCCTCTGGTGTGTGGGAAGAGCCGGAGAGAAGACCAAGATGTCTTCCAGGTATACCACCACGCAGGAGTAAAGAAGATTCCGGAAGATGTCGTTGACCAGTTCTTGGAAGATGGCGGGAGCATTGCAGAGACCGAAGGGCATCACACGGTACTCATAGTGATTGTCCCGGGTATTGAATGCCGTTTTCCACTCGTCTCCTTGCCGGATACGAACCAGGTTATATGCTCCACGTAGATCCAGCTTGGAAAAGATCCTGGCACCTTTAAGGCGGTCAAACAACTCAGAGATGAGTGGCAGGGGGTATTTTTTCTTTACCGTGATCTGATTGAGTCCTCTATAGTCAATACAAGGGCGTAGCGAGCCATCCTTTTTTTTTACAAAGAAGAATCCGGCTCCAGCCGGGGAGGTAGACTTCCGGATGAATCCCCTAGCCAGATTCTCTTCAATGTACTCAGACATGGCCCTGGTTTCGGCCGCAGACAATGGGTAAATACGGCCACGCGGTGGAGTGGCGCCAGGTACCAGGTCGATCGGACAATCATATGGCCTATGAGGTGGCAATGTCTCTGCTTCCTTTTTACCGAAGACGTCAGCATAGGGCCAATATGGAGCCGGAAGACTGGGTAAATTCGCTGGGGTAGGTGGTGGACAGACCGGACGAACCGGAACCAGGCAGGTCTTGTGGCAGACCGGCCCCCACCGGAGTACTTCACCGGATTGCCAGTTCAACACAGGTTCATGTGTCTGGAGCCAAGGTAGGCCTAGCAATAGGGAGTGAGAGAGTCCGGGTAGCACATGGAAGAAGATTTTCTCAGAGTGCAGCATTCCCACCTGCAGGGTTTTGGGTTCCGTGATGAGCAGGATTGTCACCGGAAGGAGTCTTCCATCCACGGAGGCGACTGACAATGGTTCAGCCAGAGACTTGGTGGGAATACGGTATTTCTCAACCAGGGACTGGGAAATGAGGTTTCCAGCAGCTCCAGTATCCAGGTGGGCGAGTTCAAAATGACAGTTCTCTCCCCAGGAGATAGAGACAGACAAAGTCAGGGACGGAGAGGGCTCACTTCTGTCTAGGGCGACCTCTCCGAGCGGTCCTAGACACTGGAGTTTCCCGGCCTCTCCAGGCAGGAACGGATCAGGTGCTCCTAACTGCCACAATAGAAACAGCTCCCCTCGGCTCGGCGTGACTCTTGGCGAGATTTGACCATCTCGGTCTGGTCGATCTGCCTGGGCTCGGGTGAGTACGCCCGGGGAGTGACAGATGAGGAGACAGGTCTCTGGAAAGTAGGAGCAAGGTGGGGAAACCTTCTCTCACGGGTGGTTTCCTTGGTGCGCTCTTGAAACTGGATGTCAATCCGGGTAGCCAGCGACACCAGATCATCCAGGGTGGTAGGAATGTCCCGACCGGCGAGCTCGTCCTTAATCCGACCGGAAAGGCCCTCCCAGAAGACGGACACCAGGGCCTCGTTATCCCAGGCAAGCTCAGAAGCGAGGGTGTGGAACCGTATGGCATATTGGCCCACGGTGAGACTATTTTGGCGGAGACGTAGCAGAGAGGAGGCTGATGAGGTCTTACGTCCCGGTTCATCGAAGACTTTCCGGAAAGCAGTGAGGAAAGATGACAGGTCGCACACCAGGGGATCCCCTCTCTCCCACAGGGGATTTAGCCAAGCCAGTGGCTCCCCAGTGAGATGGGACATGATGAATGCCACTTTGGCCCGGTCGGAGATAAACTGATGTGCCAAGAGTTCAAAGTGCAGGGTGCACTGGTTTATGAAACCTCGAGCCAAGGCAGGGTCTCCGCCAAAACGAGGCGGTGCAGAAAGCCGGGGACCGGGGCCGGATACCATGGGATTGGTGGGCAGCGGAGCTGCCGGGGTGCGAGTCGTGCGACTAGAAGCGGTTCCTGGTGGAGCAGTCAGTGTGTCCAGGTGGGAGTTGACATTCCGCAGGTGGTTCAGGATGGATTCCTGTTGGGATCTCTGATGGAAGACTTCGTGGTATAGGTCAGAGAGCGAGGGGGCTTGGGTGCCACCGGGTTCCATGGCCCGAACAAACTGTTACGGGTCCGGGTGGTGGAACCTCTGTGCCGGTGCAAGGAGGGACCCAGAGGGGCGTGACTAAGTATCAACCCGAACCAACCCTGGTCGGACGGCGGCTAACGACTCCGTGACCAGGGAGGATCCGGGCAGAGGGACCAGGTGCTACTCTGGGGACGACCTTGTAAGAGAGCAGGTGGCTCCCACGGATCAGATGGCTGGGACTGACCGGTAAGACGGATGGACACAGCAAGCAGGCAGAAGTCTCTGGTTAGCTGACAGGTGGTCACGGTACGTGACAGCAGAGCAAGTAGTAGTCTCTAGGTTTGCCAGGCAGGTGGTCACAGCAAGTGACGGTGGAGCCTCCAGGTAGGCAAGCAGGTAACGGACGGGTGCTCCCAGGTGAGCGGGCTGACGGACACAGCAGGTAACAGGCAGGTGCTCCCAGGTGAGCGGGCTCACAGGCCAGGCAGGTAACAGACCGGTAACAGGTGAGCGCTCCCAGGTGAGCGGACTGACGGGCACAGCAGGTAACAGGCGGGTGCTCCCAGGTGAGCAGGCTGTCAGACAAGGCAGGTAACAGACCGGTAACAGGTGAGCGCTCCCAGGTGAGCGGACTGACGGGCACAGCAGGTAACAGGCGGGTGCTCCCAGGAGAGCGGGCTCGCAGGCTCGGCAGGTAACGGGCAGATAGCAGGCTGGCAGGTAGGACGAGGAGTCAGGCTAGCAGCGGAACCTGAGGGCTGAAGCAGAGATAAGTAACTGTGCAACAACTTTGCTCGGGCATCTCCATTTTGGAGGAGGTGCCTTAAATATGGGAGGTCCTCCGGCTATTGGCCGGGGACTCCTTAGGGCGGCGCACGGCCACTTTAAGAGAGAGGAAGCGCGCGCGCGCCCTAAGCACAGTGCCCGGGAAACTGCGCGCGCCGACAGCAGGCTAAGAAGGAGAGCGGGGAGCGCGGAGGGAGAGGAGGTGAGAGGGACGGCATCTCTGCCTGGCAGGAGGCAGAGACGCCGATGCTACAGGACTACACGCACCGACAGTAGGCTGGGAAGGAGAGCGGGGAGCGCGGGGAGAGAGGAGGTGAGAGGGACGGCGTCTCTGCCTGGAAGGAGGCAGAGACGCCGATGCTACAGTGAGAGAGATAGTCTCTGCTCTGCCTTGTCTTTACAGCTTCATGTCCATAGCTGCCCCCTCCCCCTTTTTCCCCAATTTTGTGTTCCATGTTGGAACGCACAGCATGTGATGGGGAGGTCATTCATGCTCCTTTTTAGAGCTGAGGTTCAACACCTTTGTGTAGCTACAGCACTTTGCAATGGCGCACATTATCACTCACATTCGGCTGGTGCGGTTTGTCATTTCCGTGTTTTCTTGGTTGTGCGTTCCACGCTGACACGCATGCAAGCTGGAGAAGAGGTGGCTCCTCCTCCGGCTTTGATTTCCGGTTTTCGCACGTCCGGCGGTGCATTCCAGCGTGACACGCATACTTCTGTAATGTATGCTAACATCATTTCCTGGTAACTGTGCCGACAACGGCGCGTTCCAGCGTGACACACATGCCGACCATACACGTGCAACTGCACTGTGTCGCTACAGTCCATTCTAATCAAGCCTGGGAGGACAATTTGCAAAGTCCGGTATCTGGAATGCTGTCGACATTTTTATAGACCCCACAGTGGTTCTATCAAGGGGCAGCTCCTTGTCTTGTCCGGTCTGTATATTTAAGCGCTCTTTAGTCTGATTAATGGGTGTGGGCGTGTTTTGTGGTGTATATATATTAGATATCTGGGACATTCACTCTATACCCCTGAGGAAGCCAGGACCTAATGGCGTAACGCGTAGGGTCATGAACTGTTGACATCCCCTGTATTCCATTGTGAATTCATATTGTTGGTATATTCTATTCCTTTTACAATAGATTCATGTAGTTTCCCTGTCTTATTATGATTTATTGGATATTTACCTACTTCAGGGAGAACATAGACATATTTCTTTCCCTCATGTTTGAATTTCTTATTAGATTAACATTTTCATAATTTATTCGGAGGGTGCATTTTAGCTATATGTCTATACTATTAGAACCATTGGATCTTATACTATACCTGTGTTTTTTATTTTTTGATATATGAGTTTGTGTATATTCAGAATCTATTGGATTTACATGCCAGAACTCTACAAGGGGTTATTTTTGTCCATGTGCCTTTTTTTCTTTGTCCTACATGTTTTTTTAACTATGTTTTTAACAAGTGGTGTTGTATGTCTTTACTACAATAAAATTTCTATAATGTTTTCTATACACTGCCTCTATATATGATTATTGACTATGCTTGGTGCCTGCTTTGCCCTTTGCCTCACCTTTCTAATTGACTTTTCAGGGACTTTAGCACACGTGTATGTCTAGCTATAAGGTGGTGCTGGGTTATATCTCTGTATCGGGTCTTTACTCCCTCCTGCCCTGCGCTTCCCATTGTGAATCCTGTTCGGGTGCTGCGATGTCCCCCCTGTCCGTCGGAGTTGCTCAGACCTGCTCGACCTTACTTTTGGATTGAAGTGAGAGTTTGGCTCCCGCTATAGAAGTCAGAAGCCTCCGGTTTTTCCAGCCTAGGCCTGAAGCTGCACGGCTGGGCCAGGGGCCGGTCCCCTTCTTGCGGCCTAGAGCCTCCTGACACCTGGCAGGTTCGGGGTGTACGGGTGCGGTCTGCACTCGCCTTACCCCCTAGGATCCCCTTTGGTAGAACGGAGCCTACTCCCTGCTCCCCTCCTGGGCCTCAGTCCTGGGCCCTTGTAGTGGAGCAGAGCTCCTAGAGAGACTCTGCTTCCAGACTGTTCTCCAACTACTAGTCTTCTGTTCTGAACTGCCACCCTAAGATGGCTTCCCTTTTTATATCTTTACTGTATGAGTGCTCCCATGAACTACTTCCTCCACCCACACCCATTACCTCTTCACCCTAACTTTGGGTTCCCCCAACCCCAGCCAGGGTCAGGGCTCAGCAGGAAACTACATTGCGTCTTGCCCCTCCTGCTGGCCTGGGGTAGTGTAGTGTTGGATGCAGGTGTTGGGGTTCCGTGCAGCACTCCGTCCTTACCTGAGAGAAGGGAGACTCCACACCTCTGGGTGAGGTGCAGTACCTCTGTGGCGATCAAACCCTCAGGGGCGCCACAAATCCACATGGTTCATTTAACACATGCGTATTCACCTGCATACAGCACTTTGGACGCGGCATAAAGTATGCTGCGTTCAAAGCGCTGCCAATACCGACTGTGTGCACTTTCCCTCAGAGTTGGATCAATTTTTTTGCCAAATTTTTGCCCAACTGCCTAATATTTCTGCACATATTGAAAAAGGGCGTTGTATCGTTAGGCCTCACCCTCCTCATTACACAAATATACATCACCTGATCTGCTTCATCCAATAATCATTCAAGTTTATACAGCACGGAGTTGGAAAATATCATAAGAAAGGTGATATGGTCAAAATTCTCACTTGCCGAATAATTGTGCGCACAGTGTATATAGAGACTGAGTTCTTACAGGAGAGCTGTATAGAGGCACACAGAATCAAACCGCTAATCAGTGAGGATGCTGGGTGTCGGATGCCCACCAATTTGATATATCCTAATGAGAGGTCATTAGTATATACTGTAAGTCCTACACACCCCCATTAACTGTAAGTGTAACCTCCAATAAAATGGTATAACAATTGAAAATTGGGTTTTATCCAGTGATCAGACCCCCAGCAATTAGCAAGGTATCCCCTATCTTAAGGATAGTGTAAGATGGCTTCCGGAAATGTCTTTGACAGGAGATATGTATCTCTGAGGTTGGCAAGCTCAGTGATGTAAAACCATGAAAGCATGCTCCAGCACACATAGTGCTGAGAGGGCTAATTGGGCGTATCAGGGCCGGTTTTTACGAGCAGTCATAAGAGACGGGTGCTCACATATCCCCACCCCCAGGGCGTGTGTATAAAATGGAGACCAAGTGTCTCCTTCAGAGTCTGTGGCTGGAGGTGTGGCGACCTCCAGCGTGTCTGAACTACAGGACACTGGCTGGTAGCGGGCGAACCCGCAGCACTGTATGGACGGTTTTGCTTGTTTTGTTACTTTGTGCCGGAAAAGGCTATGTTTCATTTACCTGGAGAGTGCGGTTTATGAAATTCGAATAAACCCACCATGGACATTTTTAAAGAAACTGACTCCTGTGATTACCTTGAAAGCGGCTGACTGAGTACCAACCCCCTTATAATTGGCTAGAAGTGTGGGCAAGATTTCAGGAAAACGTGTACCTGCCACAGAGATCGGTGAAGTTCCTGGGTAAAGGCCGCCAGCCAGCCAGAGATGTCCGGCAACATGGAGGAGCTACTTAAACACCTGCTGCAAAGTCAACAGCAGCAACATCAATAGCACTTGCAGAGCCAGCAGAGCCTGTAACAGCAGTGTGGTACCCAGCTGCGCTTGGTACCACAGATCCTGGAAGGGTGCATGAACGGATTCCTCCACAAGAGGCCCCACAGCATACACACACCTCCACCTTCCACCTCAGACCACCAGAGGGAGCCCGTTAGGGATATAAATAGGGAAGGTGGAGCTAGGCAGTTCAGTCTAGTCTGGAGTCGACAGAGAGTCAAGCCTGTTGAGAGAGCTCCTGCAGTAGTTAAACCTGAGAGAGGTCAGCCTGCAGTGGAGCCCAGTCCAGACTCAGTTGTAGCTCAGCATAGTGAGCTTAAGGTGTGCCGATGCCATAAGAGCGGTGAAGCGCGGCAAGCTGCCGCTAGTGTGTATGGCCTAGTGAGGGCCCCGAGTAGGTCAAAGGCTAGAGGAAGTGAGTAGCATTGGGGGCAGAGGAGCTGTACAAGCTCACCCCAGAAAACAGATACCGGACACCGGGTCCGCGTCTACAGGGCCGTATACCCCCACTGTGGAGACAACCGGAGACCCCTGGAAGACTTCAGGTCCCAGGATCACCTAAGAGCTGATACGTAACAGAGCCAGGAGTCACGGAGGCCCCGCAAACTGGGAGCGCATGCTCCAAGGGAAGGCCCTACCACAAAGTCAGCAAGTGCAGAACAGAAACCAAGTTAGGCCTAGCTCCAGGCAGGTCAGAAACTTACTACACAAAGGCAAGAAACAGGAGGCCCTATACCCGCTCACTGGGGAGGAACCTGATATGCACCCTTCACCCAGCAGTGCTCCGGGATGTGCCTGAAATTCCATCAGTAAAAGGTACTGAAGTGACTATCGTGTCTGTCCCTATTCTTGCTCTGACCCGGCTGGGTCCCATCTGTCCTGCATCCTTACATCCCCGCTGCCCTGAGGCCTAGCTCCACCTGTGGGGAGCTATACCACGCAAGCTGCCCTAACACCGGCCTCAGAGGGCTGCCGCAGCGCTGGTGATTCTCACCAGACACCACAGGTGGCATCACAAACTTTTATCTAATTATCCACCCTTTTAAAAGAGAGGCCCAGAGTACGGGCACGGGAGCTGACAACCGCGACATCCCCTGAAACTATCAATGAAGCCCGGGTGCCGAGTCCTCCCCATCCCCTGGGCTACACATCTCTCTTTCCTGGCGTCACGAACAGGATTCCGTGCCCGCTGCAACGACGGAGTGTTATGCTCGTTGCCACCGGGTACTGTGCGCCTTTAATCAAGAACTGTGTATTTGACTGTGGTGAAGATCGCCGCCATTGTTGGGCCGTCGAGCGGGAAGAAGGGCGTAACCGCGGGAAATTTAGAGGCGTACCTGCAAAAGCGCGCGAAGCCCTGGACACGCCCCACGCCTCGACGTCAAACCAGTAAGCGCCAGGTCCTGGAAGGAGCGTCGCCGAACGCTCTGACGTAGGACGCAAGCGACGCAAGGTCCTGAAGGAGACCGTCACCTGCGGAGCTGCGGCCCACCGGAAGCAAAGAAAAGAAGGTAGGCCACGGTTCGCTAGGGGGGCGCCAGAATGTCCGAGGAACAGCACGACGCCGGAATACCGGTTAACGGCCCTGATGTTCAACCCGCGCCCGACGTTGAGCAGGCCGAAGCGGCCACGCTAACAGCAGCGCCTGTAACCCCTGTCATACCCATGGCCCTACCGTACATCCCTGGAGCGAAGTGGCTCCCCCAGTACAGTGGCAAACCAGATACCCTGTCTGGATTTAAGCTGAAAATATGCGGTATACTGGACATGTACTCTATGTCAGGCAAGCAAAGAGCCGCTGTTGTATTAGGACAGTTGACTGATGCTGAGGAGCGAGAAGTAGAAAACTGGTCGACCGCAGACCAGGAGTCAGTGTCCACAGTCTTTAAAAAGTTACACTGTTTTTGAAAATCGTACTGAGACAGACCTCCGAATGAGGTTCTACAACTGCTCTCAGCAACCGGAGGACAGTGTTCGGTACTATGCCTGGCGTCTACAAGGGGCCCTGCGGGCTCTGAAACAGGTTAGTCCAACCAGCATCAATGATGAAAATAAAATGCTGAAGGAACAGTTTATCCGGGGACTGAGGTCTCAAAAGGAGAGCAGGACTGTGCGTTGGTGGACCCTGGATCATCCAGATGCCACCTTTGACACCCTTAAGGACATGGCTATAAAAGGACTGCAGCCCCTGGAAACAACTGCCATCCAATGTTACCAGGGTAGGGCCACCCCAGTACCTGCAGCATCCACCTTTTCCCCGGTGGCCGCTGAAGCCAAGGTTCCAGCAACGTCCCCTAATGAGCTGGACAGCCTGCGCTCTGAAGTGCGTCAGTTGAGCAAAACACTGACCACTGTGCTGAGTGCCCTGCAGCAGCGGACGGAGCCCAAGGAGGAAGGAAGGATCCTGCTAGCCGACAGCCCTGAGGATGTCCCCTGGATGAGAAGGAGGAAGAGGACAACGCCACCCCCTGGGAGGATCAGCGACCCACGCCGTCCACCGAGGGACCCTGTCTGCCACCGCTGCCACAAGTCCGGCCACACCATCCAGAGCTGTCCTTTAAATGAGAAAACCCTGGGGCCGAGGGCCGACACCAAGGAGTAAACTCACCAGGCCCATCAGACTGGTACAACAGGTTCGTGAGAGGAAGACCTTTCCTGTCCATTGTGCTGGACGGCATCCCGACACATGCTCTGCTGGACACAGGATCTCAGGTAACCATCATGCCTGACGTCCTCTACAGAAGGTTCTGGTCCATGGACGATCTACGCCCACCAGCTCCAAATCTTTCCGTTTATGCCTCAAACGGCCTCCCCCTTAACCTAATCGGGGTTAAGGATGTGGCAGTGAAGGTGGGGAGAGTAGAACTGAAGGACCAGGGACTAATTGTAGTAGAGACTAATCCTGATGATACCAATTTGTGTATGGTACTTGGCACTAATATTGTTGTTAACTCTTTGGGAGAAGTTGTGTTCTTGCTCCAACAGATAGCTGACACTGCTAGACCAGGGCAGAGGAGCGCGCTGCAGAAGGAGATCCGAGCCTTGATGTACCAGAAGCAAGTAAAGTTAACAGGTGGTGAGATTGGTAATGTGCGGGTAACAGACCCTATACCCATTGTGGTCCCCCCAATGAGTGAAATGCTTATCTGGTGTAGAGCAGCAGTAGGTCTTAAAGGACAGAGCTACCAGGCGGTAGTAGAACTCCTTGGCTCCGAGCACAGACCTACACTCTTAACTGCCAGAGGGGTAGTGGATGTACGCAATGGGAGGGTGCCCGTCCGTCTTCTCAACATTGGGGAAGATGAGGTCAGATTACCACGCTATGCCACTGTTGCCAAATTACATGCTGTAAATAACAACTCCATTCACACGGCGGAGTCCTTAACTTCACCAGACGAAGTGGAGGATGATGACCCTGCAACCCAGGTGGAGGAGTGGTGTCAACAGCTCCATGTTGGGACAGACACCACTCCTGCCCATCAGAAACAGGGTGTACACCGGGTGGTTCAGGAATACGCACAGGTGTTCAGTAAGCACCCACTTGACTTTGGGAGGATTAAGGGGGTACAACATCACATCCCCACAGGTGACTATCCACCCATCAAAGAACGTTACAGGCCTATACCACCAGCACACTACCAGAAGGCGAAGGAGATGTTGCACGACATGAAGAAGGCAGGGGTAGTCAGGGATAGTTGTAGTCCCTGGGCAGCTCCCCTAGTTCTAGTCAGGAAAAAGGATGGAAGCATGAGAATGTGTGTAGATTACAGACAAGTAAATCGCATTACACATAAAGATGCATACCCTTTACCACGTATTGAGGAATCCCTGGCTGCCTTAAAGTCTGCAAATTACTTTTCCACCCTTGACCTCACTAGTGGGTACTGGCAGGTAGCGGTGGCTGAGGAGGATCGAGAGAAGATGGCCTTCACCACCCCGATGGGACTCTGCGAGTTGAACAGTATGCCGTGTAGACTCTGCAATGCCCCCGGAACGTTCCAGAGATTGATGGAGTGCTGCCTGGGACACCGAAGCTTCGAGACTGTGTTACTTTACCTGGATGACGTGATAGTGTACTCCAAAACGTACGAGGACCACTTGAAGCACCTGGCAGAGGTATTTGAGTCACCGGTCCCGGTACGGGATGAAGCTGAAGCCCTCAAAGTGCCACCTGCTGAAGAGAAAGGTACAGTACCTGGGGCACATTGTCAGTCCAGAAGGAGTAGCACCAGACCCGGAGAAGTTCACTGCCATCCAGAAGTGGCCGAAGCTGAAGAACCTCAAGGAGGTGCGTCAGTTCCTGGGACTAATAGGATACTACCGGAGATTTGTAAAAGATTACACCAAGAAGGCAGCACCTCTGCAAGACCTCCTGGTAGGACAGTCCCCGAAAGGCAGAAATCCCCCATTCCACTGGGGTAAGGAGCAAGCAGAGTCATTTCAAGAGATGAAGGAGATCCTGACAGGCGATGAGATCCTAGCCTACTCTGACTACAGCCAACCGTTCCTGTTGTATACCGATGCCAGCAATGAAGGGCTGGGAGCTGTCCTAAGTCAGAAACAGAATGGCCAAGAGAAAGTGATCGCATACGCAAGCAGGAAGCTCCGCCCGACCGAGAGGAACCCAGAGAACTATAGCAGCTTCAAGTTGGAGTTCCTGGCCCTGGTCTGGGCCATCACTGAAAGGTTCAAGCACTATCTGGCCTCCAGTAAGTTCACTGCCTTCACTGATAACAACCCCTTGACTCATCTTGAAACAGCCAAGCTAGGAGCCTTGGAACAACGATGGATGGCTCGGCTGTCAAACTACCAATTCACAATTAAATACCGGGCGGGCCGCAAGAACACCAACACCGATGCCCTGTCCAGGATGCCTCACCAGTCAGACACAGAAGAAGAAGTGGATGACCTGGAGGAGATTGAGCTACCTGCCTTTCACTGGAATGGGAGGATCCACGAGCAACGAGCCTCCAGGAGGCAGCGTGGGAAGACGTTGAACCCTTTGCCTCACCACAGCTGGAAAGAGACCCAGGACAGTGACCCGGTTGTCAGCCGTAGCAAGGAGCTGATAACCCAAGAAGGTTCCTCCCTGGAGAAGGAAGCATCTCTGCAAGCAAAGCAGCTGTGGAATGAGAGAAGCCGGCTGTTTATCTACCGTGAGAAGCTGTGCCGGAGGTACGTCAATCCAAAAACCCATGAGATGGTATGGCAGATAGTGGTCCCCAAGACAGACATCCAAATGGTGTTGGAGGCCTACCACGATCAGGCGGGGCACTTTGGCTGGAAGAAGCTAGAGACCCTGTTGAAGTGTTGATTCTACTGGGTAGGAATGCCCAGCTCCATTGAGCGGTGGTGCCGATACTGTGGACCCTGTAGCCTCAGAAGAAAAGACTACAGCAGCCAGAAGGCACCCCTGCAACCCATCAAGACGACTCGGCCCCTGGAGATCGTGGCCCTGGACCATGTCAAGCTGTCACCCAGCAGGTCAGGGTACTCCTATGCCCTGACCATGGTGGATCACTACTCCAGGTTCCTGGTGGTCGCCCCCGTCAAAGACCTGATGGCTGAGACAGCAGAAAAAATGTTCCAGGCGTGTTTCTGCAGACCCCATGGATACCCTGAGCAGGTGCTGATGGACCAAGGCCCGGTCTTTGAGGATGAGTTGTTCAAGGAGTTCTGCCATTTGTACGGGTGTAAGAAGATAAGAACTACACCGTACCACCCACAAACCAACGGTCTCTGTGAAAAGATGAATAACATCATCATCGACCTGCTGAAGACCATACCACTTGAGGAGAGAAATCAGTGGCCAGACCTACTACCTGACCTAGTAGATCTGTACAATCACATACCAGTAAGTTCCACCAACTGCACTCCGGCATATCTTATGCGGGCAAGACCAGGAAAGCTTCCCATGGACCTGCAGCTTGGTGTTGTAGAACCAGAAGCGGATGTGACCACTGAGGACTGGGACACGACCAGACAGGAGCAGTACAGAAGAGTACAGCCCTGTGTCGAAGACAGTCTCCCTCGGGTGAGAGACAAGCAGGAGGCCCACTACAACAAAAGTGTGCCGGCAGAACCCTTTACACCTGGTGAAGTAGTGTTAAAAAGGAAGAGAAGAAACCACAAACTTGATGACCAGTGGGAGAGAGAACCCTACACTGTGTTGAATTCAAGATTTGATAATAGGAAAACCTGCATAATTAGTAGAGACTGAGGAAGAACGACTGCAACAGTATCAAGGGACCATCTGAAGTTGTGTCCAGAACTGCTAAAGTCTCAAGAAGAAGTGCCTCTCACCATACCGGAGGAGCCTAAAGAAGCAGTAATTGTTATGATCTGCAACATAAACTAAGGAAAGATGGGGAGAGCTGACCCTACAATAGGACTAAGCTGAGTCCCTACGTTGTAGCGGGCTGCCTGATCCTTGTGAACGGACCCGCCTTCGTCCTCGGCTAGTCTGAACGGAGACCTATAGAATCAAGGGAGGGGTCCCTAAATTAACTAAGGACTGGGACAAAAATGGGACACCTCCTAACAGAAGTTGTTGCAGAGCAAGAAGACAAACTGACAAAAAGTACTAGAGGTCCCAGAGGACCAAGCGAACTAGAGAGAGATAGGCACAAAAGCACCTGGCTAGAGAGACAGTCAAAACAACACTGAAGTCCAGCAAAGCCAGAAGGGCGGAGCTGGAATATATAGGCAGATGGTCACGTGACCGCAAAACACAAGATAGAAACAAAAACGAACAGGAGGGTTCTAACAGTAATACACACTGACTTAGGAGATTTCCCGGCAGATTGGCCTCAACTAGGAGGAGCAGTAATCATACCTGTAATCACCTTCTACCCACAGCAAGAAGAACCTGTAGGTGCCCCAGAAGAGCCTGCTCAAGAAGAGTCCCCGGAAGAAGGATCCCCGGCTGGAGCAGAGCAGGAAGGCCCAGCTAATGGTATACTTGCCAGTCCTGTAGAGAGGTCAATACAGACTAGCAGCCCCTCCACACCTAGTCCTGACAGAATGGGAAGTAGTGCAAGTACTAGTACCTCACGCATTCCAGTACCACGCAGGTCCCTACGTAGTACCAAAGGTCAAATCCCTGTCAGATACACTGAGTAAAATAGCTAAACTTCTGACAAGTGTAGATAGTTACCCCTGGGGTATTGTATTATATTGTATTATATTGAATTATATTATGTATTTTTATGGAATATATATTAACTTGTGTTTTGCCTTCTAATGGACAATTTAAGTGATATGGACACTTCCCTGGTTACATACAGAACTTTGTGGCTGAGGACTATGTGCAGTCCAAAAACTATTTCTTGTAAATAATTGCACCCTGGAGTGCCCCCTTTACGTGACCTTGGAAGTAAAACCTGTCTGGAGTGGCTCTACCGGAGGTCTGGCTCGGGATCTCCATGCCCTGCAGCCACCCCAGGGCCAACGTTGAGGGTTTGGGACAGGTCCCTCAAGCTACCAAGACTCAAATTCTGAGGTTGCCTATGGTATTAATATATATATCTGTTATTTGTAATGTTATATGCAACGTTCAAGTCAAAGTGCCTCCCAAAAGGGAAGATTGTTATTGTTATTGTTTATTCAAAATGTACTTCAGCCCGGGAGTGCTGAGCTTTGCTAGGGGGGAATGTGGCGCCCAGGTGCACTTGGTACCACAGATCCTGGAAGGATGCATGAACGGATTCCTCCACAAGAGGCCCCCACAGCATACACACACCTCCACCTTCCACCTCAGACCACCAGAGGGAGCCCGTTAGGGATATAAATAGGGAAGGTGGATCTAGGCAGTTCAGTCTAGTCTGGAGTCGACAGAGAGTCAAGCCTGTTGAGAGAGCTCCTGCAGTAGTTAAGCCTGAGAGAGGTCAGCCTGCAGTGGAGCCCAGTCCAGACTCAGTTGTAGGTCAGCATAGTGAGCGTAAGGTGTGCCGACGCCATAAGAGCGGTGAAGCGTGGCAAGCTGCCGCTAGTGTGTATAGCCTAGTGAGGGCCCCGAGTAGGCCGAAGGCTAGAGGAAGTGAGTAGCATTGGGGGCAGAGGAGCTGTACAAGCTCACCCCAGAAAACAGATACCGGACACCGGGTCCGCGTCTACAGGGCCGTATACCCCCCCTGTGGAGACAACCGGAGACCCCTGGAAGACTTCAGGTCCCAGGATCACCTAAGAGCTGATACGTAACAGAGCCAGGAGTCACGGAGGCCCCACAAACTGGGAGCGCGTGCTCCAAGGGAAGGCCCTACCACAAAGTCAGCCGGTGCAGAACATAAACCAAGTTCCTCTGAAGAGTTCCTGCAGTAGAGAAGCCTAAGAGAGGTCAGTCTGCAGTGGAGCTCAGTCTAGTCTAGAGAACTTAGTTA
The DNA here is from genome assembly GCF_046119375.1 of Phyllobates terribilis. Taxonomy (NCBI): domain Eukaryota; kingdom Metazoa; phylum Chordata; class Amphibia; order Anura; family Dendrobatidae; genus Phyllobates; species Phyllobates terribilis. The sequence continues at coordinate 100,542,106 of NW_027362767.1, forward strand.
ATAGTTCAGCAGTGGAGCACGAGGCTCCTGCTAGCTAGATTCAGGGAGCCCAGTTAGAGCTTAAGGTGTGCCGGTGCCATAAGATCGGTGAAGCGCGGCAAGCTGCCGTTAGTGTGTATAGCCTAGTGAGGGCCAGAGTAGGCCGAAGGCAAGTGGAGAGTTAGTACATAGGGGGCAGAGGAGCTTAACCAGCTCGCCCCGAAGCATTTACCGGACACCGGACCCGAGCTTACCGGGATCTCTCTGACCCAGTAAGGCATAACCTTCGGGTGATGACCTCGAGGCGTTCCTGACGGTCTTTGAGAGGGTGGCGGAGTGAGAGAGATTGCCTCTGGAGCAGTGGGCAGAGGTGCTGGCGCCATATTTAACGGGTGAGCCGCAGAAAGCCTATTAGGCTGTATGCCCACTATGCGTTTTTCAAGCGTTTTTGATGCGGAATTTCCGCAGCATAAACGCTTGAAAAACGCTTGGTAATCCGTGCCCCATGACCCCCAATGAAAATCATGTTCTGTGCACATGCTGCAGAATTTTCCGCAGCGGATTTTCCTTGTGGAAAAATCCGCAGCATGTCCATTATTTGTGTGTTTCCACATGCGGATTTGAGGTCACAATGCATTTGAAAAACGCAAGTCAAATCCGCATGTAAAAACGCTGCAAAAACGCAGGTAAAATCCGCAAGCGTTTTTACTGCTAAGAACATGCAGAAACGCTGCGGAAATTTTCTGCTTCAATTCTGCATCGTGGGCACATAGCCTTATGACTTGGCCCTGCAGGATGCAAAGGAGTACGCTAAATTAAACACAGAAATTTTGGAGCACTTGGGAGTGACTCTGAATATCAGGGCACAAGGGGTGCACAGCTGGACCTATTGCAGTGACAAACCTCCCCGGTCCCAGATGTTCAAGCTCCTGCACCTGGTTCAAAAGTGGTTGTAACCTGAATCTTCCTCCCCAGCACGGATGGAGGAAAGGGTCGTCATGGACAGGTTCATTCACTCCCTTCCATGGTCAGTGCAACCCTGTGTTACCCAGGGAGATCCCCATAATGCCGATGACCTGGTGGGGTTGGTATAAAGTTCCTTGGGAAAGCCCGGGGTCGTAGCGTCTCCATACTGGGGTTTCCAAAAGGGGATGTACACCCAAAAGAGGGGAACTAGAGCCACATCTTGGGGGCGCCCTAGAGCCCAGGAGGGGTCTGAGTTGCTGTCAAAGGTCCCGCCCCTTAACATGGTATGTTGGAGATGTCACACCCTAGGTCACATAGCCGCCTGGTGCCCCATGACAACTGAGCCAATGGACTGCAATGCATGACGGCTTTGCTCATATTTTGCATATCCTGCCTGCAGTGCTGTCCTTCAACCAGGCGAGAGACTGCAGGCGTGCCTCATGTCAGTGAATAGTATGCAAGTGACTGCTCTATTAGACTAGGGGAGTTTAGTAACTCTAGTGATGGCCACAGTTCCTCATCAGCTGGTTCCGGGGAAAAAGGTCGGCGTCCGTTGTATCCATGGTGATGCTAAGGACTATCCTGTGGCCCGAGTGGTTGTAGACACAAACTGTGGTACAGAGTCCCTTGAGGTCGGCGTAGTCAAGGACCCGTTGCACCCTGTGATAATAGGGCAGGACTTTGCCTTGTTTTGGGACTTGTGGAATAGTGGGAGGAAGCCGGGTTGTCCGGACAACAACCAAGTCGGCCCAAAGAAACCTCATTGCAGGCTGGAGCCAATGAGTTTCCCTTTTGTGTGCTTGTTGGAGATGTGCGTGAGGCAGCATTCCCGGAGACCAACATCCATGAGCTGGAGGTGTCCGGGGGAAACTTTGGAACCACCCAGCTCAGGGACTTAACTCTAAAAGGGCATTTAATAATGTAACTGTTCTTAATGGTATTGCTCAGGAGCCGGGGGATGACACCGATATCCGCACTTTGCCGTAAATGGGGAGTTACTATATCGGGTCACCAAGCTCAGAGGGGAGGTAATTGAGCCGTTACTAGTGCCAGGGCCGTACAGACGCAGGGTGTTAGATATGGCCCATGTGCATGCCTTGGGTGGTCTTCTGGGGGTAGAAAAAACCCAGGAAAGGGTCCTCCAGAGGTTCTACTGGCCTGGGTGTCACAGAGAGATTGTGAGTTATTGTAGGTCATGTCCTGCCTGTCAGCTGACCTCCCTGGTGGCTCACTTCCGTAGCCCTTTAGTGCCTCTGCCTGTCATTGAGATCCTGTTTGAGCGCATCGCCATGGATCTAGTGCGACCCCTGGTCAAGTCTGCCAGATGACATCAGTACATCCTGGTCGTACTGGACTATGCTATGCAGTATCCAGAGGCTGTGCCACTATGAAACTCCTCCTCCAAGTGTATAGCCCGGGAGTTGGTCCATATATTTTCCAGGACGGGGTTGCCTAAAGAGATTCTAACCGACAAAGGGACTCCGTTTATATCAAAGGTGATGAGGGAGTTGTACGGGATCCTGAAAATCACACAACTACGGACCTCAGTCTACCATCCACAGACGGATGGCTTGGTGGAAAGGTTCAACAAAACCTTGAAGGCCATGTTTAAGAAGGTCATAGAGAAGGACGGTCGAGACTGGGACTGGGACTGCCTACTGCCGTACCTTCTTTTCTCCATCAGTGAGGTACCACAGTCCACTGGATTCTCCCCTTTCGAGGTGTTCTGCACCCCCGTGGACTCCTGGACGTAGCAAAGGAGAACTGGGAGGCTGAGTCTACAACTTGTTAGAACCCTCCGAAGGGTTTAAGCAAAGTTACAAGGGACTGTGCTCTCTACTGACTTGTATCTCTCTGTTTGTTTTTTCCATCTTGTGTTTTGCGGTCACGTGACCATCTGCCTTTATATTCCAGCTCTGCCCTTTTGGCTGTGCTGGACTTCAGTGTTTGACTGTTTCTCTAGCCAGGTGCCTCTGTGCCTTTCTCTGTCAGTTTGCTTGGTCCTTCTGGGACATCTAGTACCTTTTTGTCAGTTTGTCTTTTTGTGTTCTGCAACAACTTCTCTGTTTAGGAGGTGTCCCATTTTTGGTCCCAGTCCTTAGTTCTTTTAGGGACCCCTCCCTTTATGCTATAGATCTTCGTTCACACTAGCCGAGGACTAAGGCGGGTCTGTTCGCTAGGAGCAGGCAGCCCGCTACATCGTAGGGATTCAGCTTAGTCTTACTGTAGGGACAGCTTTCCCTTATCTTTCCTTAGTTCATGTTGCAGATCATAACAGTAAGTCCAGCCCTAAAAAACTAAAAGGAAAGAAATTTGGGGATCAGTATGGTTTCCATCCAGGATTTGGCTCAACGCCTGCAGGGATTGACTCTGGAGGTGGCCGAGCTTCAGCAACACGTGAGTAGCTGTCCTGGAGCGCATTTTGTCAAACCCAAGGTAGGACTGCCTGATGTTTTTTATGGTAAACAGCAAGATTTTTTTTCCTTTAAAAATGCTTGTTTGTTATATTTTCGTTTGAGATCAAGGTCCTCTGGAAATGAATCACAGCGCATTGGTTTTATTATGTCACTTTTGCGCAATGAACCACAGGGGTGGGCCTTTTCTCTCCAACCTAATGATCCGTGTTTAAGGTCTGTTGAAGAATTTTTTCCTGCTATGGGGCTATTATATGACGATCCTGATCGAATCTCATCTGCTGAGGCAGAACTCAGGCGTTTGAATCAGGGGTCAGGTGATGTTGAAAATTATTGCACACACTTCATGAGATGGGCCTCATAAGTTAAATAGAATGATCCTGCGCTGAAATGTTTATTTCTTGCTGGTCTGAGTGAAAGGGTTAAGGATCTGCTAATTGCATTCCCTGCACCTGAGAGTTTGCAGGATGTCATGCAATTAGATGTTTGTGTGGACAGGAGGCTGAGGTTCAGGCTGAATGAGGTAAAGACTCCTGTAATGTCAGTTCCTAGTCCCCAGAAAATCTGCTCAGACGGCTGAGAACCGATGGAGGTTGGGGCGATGTCACTCCGCTCTCAGGAAAGAGACCGGAGGTTCGCCGATGGATTGTGTCTTTATTGTGGTAAAGCTGACCATTTGATTAAGTATTGTGAGCTTCGTTTAAGTAAAGAAAAAAAAAGTCAGTTACGCCCGTATAGCTTGTTTACGCTCTGCAGGAGTATTTCTTTCTGGGAGTACTACTTTGCAGGGAGATTTGATTGAATTTCAGGTATTTGTGGATTGTGGTTCAACACTTAATGTGATTGATGAAGGGTTTTTGGAAAACCTTAAATTGAAATTCAAACCTTTGTCATCACCTATTTCTGTGATTGCAATTGATAACACTCCCTTGAAATGTATTACTCACAAGGTTGCTGCATTTCCCTTCACTATCAATGGAGTTCACCAAGAAATTTTGAACTTGGTTGTTTTAGATAATTTACCCTCTCCGGTTGTTCTAGGATTGCCTTGGTTAAAACTGCACAATCCTTTACTGGACTGGTCTACTAATGTGATTAAGTCTTGGTGTCCGAAGTGCTATGATAAATGTTGTAATGGTCGCATTGAGGCGGTGGAAAAAGGGGAATTACCTATACCTATTCAAGATTTTTGGAGGGTTTTTTCAGAGGAGGAGTCGCAAGTTTTACCTCCTCATAGGGATTATGATTGCGCCATTGAGTTTGTTCCGGGAGCTACTCTTCCCAAGAGTCGCTTGTTTAATCTGACTATCCCTGAAAGAAAGGCCTTGGAGGAATACATACAGACTAGCCTGGCTGCTGGTCACATTAGACCTTCTAAGTCGCCTGTGGCAGTTGGATTTTTCTTTGTTAAAATAAAGGACGGGGGTTTACGTCCATGTCTGGATTTTCGTGAAATTAATAAGATTACCGTACGCAATTCCTACCCATTGCCGTTAATTCCTGTCTTGTTTAACCAGTTAGTGGGGGCCAAGTGGTTCTCTAAAATTGATCTCCGGGGGCATACAATTTGTTACGAGTGAAGGAGGGTGATGAATGGAAAACTGCTTTTAACACTCCGGTAGGTCATTTTGAGAATCTGGTGATGCCTTTTGGTCTTACCAATGCACCTGCATTTTTTCAGAACCTTATTAATGACATCCTGAGAACTTTGATTGGTAAGAATGTGGTTGTGTATTTGGATGACATTTTGATTTATTCACCAGATCTAGAGTCCCATTGGCAGAGTGTACGTGAAGTTTTGTAGTTATTGAGTGATAATTCACTCTTTGCTAAGCAGGAGAAATGTGAGTTCGCTGTGCAGAAAATTAGTTATTTGGGCTACATGTCTCCAGCGAGGGCTTTGAGATGGACCCTGTGAAGATTCAGGCTGTGCAGGAATGGCCTAGGCCTATTGGTTTGAAATCTATACAGAGATTTTTGGGTTTTGCCAATTATTACAGGAAATTCATTAATTTTTCTGTAATTGTTAAACCTCTAACCGATCTCACCAGGAAAGGTGCGAATACAGCCCAGTGGACTACTGAGGCCATTGAAGCGTTTGAGTATCTCAAAGAGAGATTCAGTTCTGCCCATATCCTTATGCAGCCTGATGAGACAAAGCCTTTTTTGGTCGAGGTCGATGCTTCATCGGTGGGGGTCGGAGCAGTTTTGTCTCAGGAGAACAAGGGTGGAGTACATCCTTGTGCCTTCTTTTCGAAAAAAAATTCGGAAACCAAACTGAATTATGCTGATGGAAATCAGGAGTTGCTGGCTATTAAACTCGCGTTTGAACATTGGCGTCATTTTTTGGAAGGCGCTAGATTTCCTATTCAGGTTTTCACAGATCATAAGAATTTGATCTATCTGGATACTGCCAAGCGCTTGAATGCCTGTCAAGCTAGGTGGGCACTTTTTTTTTCTCTGTTTCATTTTTCTGTTACCTATATCCCTGGTACTAAGAATGTTAAAGCCGATGCTTTATCTCGCAGCTTCTCTCCTACTGTCGGTGCCAAGGAGGAGGAGAGCATTTTACAGAAAGGAGTTGTGGTGGCGGCATTGGACTCCGTGTTGGAGAATGGGATTCTGAAAGCTCAAGATAATGCTCCATCTAACACTCCCCATGGGAGGTTGTTTGTGCCTAGAGCCTTTAGGAGAGATTTGTTTGTGGAGTGTCATGAGTCTCGGTTGGCAGGTCATCCAGGAATTTTGGAGACTAAGAGACTTATCAGTCGCAGTTTTTGGTGGCCTGGATGGCAGAAGGAAGTCATCAAGTGGGTTCGTCAATGTACTGTGTGTGCTAGGTCAAAGGCTTCACATACTCTTTCTGCGGGGTTGCTTTGCCCTCTGGAGGTTCCTAGTGCGCCTTGGACGCATCTCACTATGGATTTTATTACTGATCTTCCTGTGTCCGAGGGTTTTACTGTCATCTGGGTCGTCGTGGACCGTTTCAGTAAGATGTGTCATTTGGTTCCATTCATTAAGTTGCCCTGCGCCAAGACACTCGCTAAGGCATTTGTTAAGGAGATTGTCAAGCTCCATGGTGTTCCCACGGATATTGTTTCTGATAGAGGACCTCAGTTTGTGGCTCTCTTTTGGCGTGCTTTTTGTGACAGGTTGGGAGTTCATTTGTCATTTTCGTCTGGTTATCATCCTGAGTCTAATGGACAGACTGAAAGAAAGAACCAGGATGTTGAACAGTTTTTGCATTGTTTTGTGGCGGAAATCAAGAGGTGTGGTTTGAGTTTCTGCCTCTCGCAGAATTTGCTCTTAACAATCATACATCCTCCTCTGCTGGGTGTTCTTTTTTTTGTTCTACTGGTAGACATCCGTCTTTTGGTTCTTTCTCCAAATTGGGGTCGGCGGTGCCGGAGGAGGAGAATTTTTCCGGTGATTTGGAGAGAGTTTGGACTAATGTACGTTGCAACCTTCATGAAGCTAACAAGAAGTCCAAGAAGTATTTTGACAAGAAACGTAAGGAGGTTTTGTTTACTGTGGGTGACATGGTTTGGTTGTTCTCGAAGAACCTGCGGTTGAGGATTCCCTCTAAAAAACTGGGTCCTAAGTTTGTGGGTCCATTTAAAGTGCTTCAGGTTGTTAACCCGTCTGCTGTTAGGTTGGATGTCCCTACTTCCAGGTAGATTAATCCTGTGTTTCATGTTTCCTTGTTGAAAAAGGCTCATGTATCTGATAGGGACGCCACTGTCACAGTTCCCCCTGTGGCGGAAGACGGCGAATATGAAATTTCTCTTATCTTGAATTCTAGATGGCATAGAGGGAGATTACAGTATCTCGTCTCCTGGAAGGGTTTCGGTCCCGAAGACAACTCCTGGGTAAGGACGGATGATGTCTCTGCTCCTAGGCTTGTTAAAGCTTTCCACAAGAGGTTTCCGGATAGTCCTGGGCCTGGAGGATCCGGAGGATCCTCATAAAAGAGGGGGTACTGTTAGAACTAGTTTTGAGCCACCCCCGTAGTGTTCGAGTTTGGTTCGGTTCGTCGAACACCCGTGTGTTCGCCGAACTGTTCGTCGAACTGTTCGTCGAACACCTTCGAACACCGTTAAAACCAATGGCAGGCAAACAAAAACACATAGAAACACATAGAAAACACCTTCAAAGGTGTCCAAAAGCTGACAAACTGCTCAGAAGACACAACTAACACATGGAAAAGTGACAAGTACATATAGTCATGAGAAAAGAAAAGAGGTGGAGGAGTAAAAGGAGGGGGAGACACAGATATAGGCATGTCATGCCCTTCTAAAATCCAAAAAGTGAGAAGCCGACACGTTCAGTCCGCTCCTGCCCGTGCCACCTCCGTGTCGCCGGGTTTGTGCCAGAGCCGCGGTGAACCCTGACGGCCAGCCCCCCTCTCCCAATACTGGTGCCTGTCCGCTGGTGGGTCGAGCGAGCCCCCCTGTGGTGGAGGCAGCTCTAAGCTTTTTAATTTAAATTGTCTCTCTAATTTGAATGAATACACTTTAAATTCATTTACAAGGATCTATTGGAGGGCAAGTCTCATGCCAGCAGCCGCGTAATTCCAGCTCCAGTAGCGTCCACTAAAGCTGCTGCAGTTAAAAAGCTTTTATAAGGATCGAGCTCGGCTGTCCACCGCAAGGCATCCTACTGCCAGTCCCAGCCCCTATGCCTTGGGGTGCCTCCTGATGCTCTTCACTGAGTATCCCGTGGTCCCGAAGCATTTCCTTTGAAAAAATTAAGTGTCCAAACTACAGGTGGTGTAGCTTGCTTAACAGCCGGGATAATCCGCTGACTAGCAGACACTGCTACTAGGCACAAAGTATTTCCTGGGCTAGATGCAGTTAAAAATTTGTAATTAGATACTCTCGTTGGATGCTGAGAAAGCATTCCATAGAGTCTCCTGGCACGCCATATATGATTCTCTTAAAAAGCTTGGGGTAGGGGTCTAGGGGACCCTTTTATAGCCAAAATCACGGCCCTGTATCGCAATACGTCACCTAGGCTGAAGATGAATGGAACTGTAGCACCCTGAGGGCTCGGTTGCTACAGAGGTATTGCACCTCACCCAGAGGTGTGATATCTCACTCTCAGGTAAGGATGGAGTGTGGATCAGGACCCGACACCTGCATGCATTACACCACATTGCCGTGGGGCAGGGCGACCAATATGCCCCTGAGATGGGCACGACAGTCCCTGTCCCTGGCTGGAGTGGGGGGAGGGAACACTGAGGAAGGGGAACCCTGTAGTGCAGGAGCAGGGAGGAAGCAGTTCCTGGGTGCATTGAGAAGGGAGTATAAAAGGTGGGCACCATCTTAGTTCAGTGCAGAGAAGTCTGAGCAGAAGTGGCAGGGAGCAGGGGCTCTGCATGAGCTCTGCTCCGGAGGCGGGCCTAGTAACAGAGGCCCAGGCCTGGAAGAGGGAGAAGGAAGGAAGAGGAGCGGAGAAGGCTCCAGGAACGAGGAACGAAGGGATCCCAGGGGTGCGGACGGGCGAGTCGCCACCGCACGCCCGAATCCACCTGCATGGAGGGGTCAGGCCAAAGGGGGAGACCGGTCCCCGAAACTAGTGGAGGCAGGAAACGACCCTCAGCTAGAAACCGGAGGCTGTGACATTTTATGTGGCGCAGCCCCTCGCTACACCCGCTAGGAGGGCAGCACATAGGGTCAGGGAAACTGGCGCCAAGTTTACCAAGAGGAGGCCCGAGGCAGCCGGATAGAAGGGTTGGTAAGAAAGGCCAGACAAAGGACACACAAAGGGGGTCCTGTGAAGCGCTCCAAAGTTATCTGGGAGTTATCTGAGCCCCTCACCTGGTGAGCACAGTACGACGTGGGCAGCTGTTACCTGCAGACGTGGTCTGGATAATAAGAACTGTGAGTAAAGGCCCTGGACTGCATCACTGACTCCGTGTCGTTACTGCTGCTGCCCTGCACCATCACCCCCATCCTCCGCATACACTGCCCTGAGGCTATACTCCTCCCGTGGGGAGTTATGCTACGCTCTGCTGCACCCACAACACCAGCCTCAGCGGTCTGCCCTGCAGCGGCGGTTCACTCTGACCGCAATCCACGGGTGGCGTAGTCGGACATTTAAACATCAAAACCACATAAATAGTTCCGCCACTGGTTTGACCACCCTGAGCCACGGAACCGGGTCGCCGCCACGAAGACTACAACCACCAGCATCCACCAAAAAGGGTCCGGCTCCGGGTGTCCCAAGGCCCAGGGGGTGCATCAGAACATTTTCATCACCTTTCACAATCACCAATGGGACAAGGCAGGGATGTCCTCTGTCCCCTCTCTTATACATCCTAGTGACGGAGCACCTGCTCTCATCAATTCGCCATAACCCCAATATTAGGTGGATTGAGGTGGGAGGCACCGAGTACAAGTGCTCTCTATTTGCTGATGATGTACTAGTATATATCACTCAATCACATATATCCATCCATGCTGTTATGGCTGAAATAGATCGCTTTGTTACATGGTCAAATTTTAAAATCAATGCAGCGAAGTCTGAGGCCCTCGATGTCTCCCTCCCCAAATCCATATAGGATTCCATCCAGTCCAACTTTCCCTTTGGCTGGCCCTCACAGGGTATCAAATACTTAGGAATTCCTATTCATAGAGACCTCTCCCATCTATGTTATCTTAATTTTGGGCCCTTTATTGAACAACTCCATACAGACCACGGTTGGCAAGTGTAACGGGTCTGGGAGGCGGAACCTCTGAGCTACTATACAAGGGGGCGGTCCATGTAAGGGAGCGGGTGGCGACCAGGGTAGACGGGCAGGCAGTCACAGCAGGTGACTGGGACAGTCTCTGAATGAACGGACAGGAGGTCACGGCAAGTGACCGGGGCAGTCTTTGGATGAACGGGCAGGAGGTCACGGCAAGTGACCGGGGCAGTCTCTGGATGAACGGGCAGATGGTCACGGCAAGTGACCGGGGCAGTCTCTGGGTGAACGGGCAGATGGTCACGGCAAGTGGCCGGGGCAGTCTCTGGGTAAAGGGTTGGTACGACCTGTGGCGGCTGACGGTAGACGTGAGCTCCCAGGTGAGCAGGCGAGAGTCTCTGGATAAACGGGTGGTCACAGCATGTGACGGCGGAGCCTCCAGGAAGACCAACAGACAGGCGGCAGATGAGCGCTCCCAGGTGAGCGGGCAGAAGTCTCTGGACAGGCGGGTGGTCACAGCACGTGACGGCAGAGCCTCCAGGTAGGCTAGCAGACAGGCAGCAGATGAGCGCTCCCAGGTGAGTGGGCAGGAGTCACTGGACAGGCAGGTGGTCACAGCACGTGACGGCAGAGCCTCCAGGTAGGCTAGCAGGCAGGTAGCAGATGTGCGCTCCCAGGTGAGCGGGCAAGCTGGTCCATAGACAGACTGACAAGAGTTGGAAGGCAGACCGTCGGACCTCAGGCTAGCAGGCAGGTAGCAGAATATCAGGCAGGAATAAGACAGCAAGCTGGCAGGAATCTGGCAGGTATCTGGCAGGTAACTGGCAACGGGACCTGAGGGCTGAAGCAGAGTAGTGAACAGTGCAACAACATTGCTCGGGCACCTCCATCTTGGAGGAGGTGCCTTATATATGGTGAAGTCCTCCGGCCATTGGCCGGGGACTCCTTAGGACGGCGCGCGCGGCCCCTTTAAGAGGGAGGGAGAGCGCGCGCGCCCTAAGCACAGTGGCCGGGAAGGAGCGTGCCGCTGCCAGCAGAGCGGGAGGAGGACGCCGGGCACGGAGCAGGGAGGTGAGGGGAACAGCGTCCCTGCCTAGCAGAGGGCAGGGACGCCAGCGCTACAGTACCCCCCCCTTTAGGCCCCCCCTTTTTTAGGCCAGACAGAAATTTAGCAAGGATGAGCGGGGCATGGATGTTCTCCCGGGGCTCCCACGTTCTCTCCTCAGGACCAAACCCCCTCCAATCTACTAGAAAAAAGGTCTTTCCTCTTACCCTTTTGGTGGCAAGAATGTTCTCTACCTCAAACTCGTCCTCAGCAGAAACCGGAGCAGGAGGCGTACCTGTAGACTTGGAAAAAGAGTTAAGTACCACAGGTTTGAGGAGAGATACATGGAAGGAGCTAGGATCCGTAAGTTGGCCGGGAGTTTCAATTTATAGGCCACCGGGTTGATCTGACTGATGACCTCCAGAGGACCGATGAACCGAGGCCCTAACTTGTAAGAAGGTATCTTGAGTCGGACATATTTAGATGAGAGCCAGACTTTATCTCCAGGACGAAATTGTGGAGGATCCAGGCGTTTTTTGTCAGCGTGTCTTTTCATCCGTTCGGACGACTGAAGGAGTGCGGATCGGGTACTCTCCCAAATGGAGGAAAATTTGCTAACGAGAGATTCCGCAGCCGGGTTGTCCACAGAGGTGGAGACAGGAAAAGGAATCCGAGGATGCTGACCGAAGACTACAAAAAACGGGGATTTGGAGGAGGATTCGCTCTCGTGATTGTTATAAGAGAACTCGGCCCATGGTAGGAGATCCACCCAGTCTGAATGATGGGCATCAACGAAGTGCCGGAGGTAACTGGTCAGGTTCTGATTGATCCGCTCCACTTGACCATTGGACTGTGGGTGGTAAGCGGAAGAGAAGTCCAGGGTGACGTCTAGCAGTTTACAAGTGGCTCTCCAGAAGCGTGAGGTGAACTGTACCCCACGATCCGACACGATGTGGAGGGGCAGGCCATGAAGACGAAAGATGTGACGAATAAAGTCTTTAGCTAGCTCGGGTGCAGACGGGAGGCCTGGCAGGGGAACGAAATGAGCCATCTTGGAGAAGCGGTCAGCGACCACCCAAATGACCGTACAACCGGCAGAGACTGGGAGGTCAGTTATAAAGTCCATTGCTATATGCTGCCAGGGGGCAGCAGGTACAGAAAGCGGAAGGAGGCGACCGGCTGGCAGATGTCTCGGAACCTTGTTGCGGGCGCAGGACACACAGGCAGAAACAAAGTTTATTACGTCCTTGTGCAGAGTAGGCCACCAGTAGTGCCGGGTAATAAGCTGGAGGGTCTTTTTCTGACCGGCGTGGCCAGCCAGTTTAGACGAGTGACCCCAGTGAAGGATCTTCTCCCGATCAGGTACTGATACGAACGTCTTTCCGGGAGGGAGATGATTTAGACTCACGGGAGCCACCTGCATTACTCTGGCGGGATCGATGATGTGTTTCGGATCTTCCTCGAGATCAGACACCAGAAAGGATCGAGACAAGGCGTCCGCCTTGACGTTTTTGTCAGCCGGGCGAAAATGAAGAACAAAATCAAAGCGAGCAAAAAACAAGGACCACCGGGCTTGGCGCGGGTTAAGTCTCTGGGCATGCTGGAGGTAAGCCAAGTTCTTGTGGTCAGTGTAAATTATTACCGGGTGAAGAGCCCCCTCGAGCAGGTAACGCCACTCCTCCAATGCCAGTTTGATGGCCAATAACTCTCGGTCTCCTATGGAATAATTGCGCTCTGAGGAGGAGAAGAGTTTAGAGAAGAAGCCGCAAGTTACCATCCTCCCGGAAGATGATTTTTGAGTAAGTACCGCTCCGGCTCCAGAGGAGGAGGCGTCAACTTCCAGGAAGAACTGCTTGTTGCCGTCCGGGCGATGCAGCACCGGGGCAGAAGAGAAGGCCTGTTTTAAGGAAAGAAAGGCCTCCTCTGCTTCGGGCGGCCACTCTTTGGGATTAGTACCCTTAAGGGTGAGCGCGGAAATTGGGGCAGTCCGGGAAGAGAAGTCCGGTATGAAGAGGCGGTAGTAGTTGGCGAAGCCCAGGAACCGCTGAATGGCCTTCAACCCCTCCGGTCGAGGCCATTTCTCGATGGCAGACAGTTTCTCTGGATCCATTCGTAGGCCGGTCTGAGAAATAATGTAGCCCAAAAATGGAAGCGAGGTCTGCTCAAAGAGGCACTTCTCGTATTTAGCGAAGAGGTGATTCTGCCTGAGCCTGAGCAGGACCTGACGAACGTCCCTCCGGTGAGTCTGGAGATCCGGAGAGAAGACCAAGATGTCGTCCAGGTACACCACTACGCAGGAGTAGAGAAGGTCCCGGAAGATGTCATTGACCAACTCTTGAAAGACGGCAGGAGCGTTACAGAGACCAAAGGGCATTACCAGATATTCATAGTGACCGTCCCGGCTGTTGAATGCCGTCTTCCATTCATCCCCCTGACGGATACGAACCAGGTTGTACGCCCCACGGAGGTCCAGTTTGGTGAAGATCCTAGCCCCCCTCAGACGATCAAATAACTCCGGAATGAGCGGAAGGGGGTACTTATTCTTCACCGTGATCTGGTTAAGGCCTCTATAGTCTATACAGGGACGGAGAGAGCCGTCCTTCTTTTTGATGAAAAAGAAGCCTGCTCCCGCCGGGGAGGTAGATTTCCGGATGAATCCCCTGGCCAGATTCTCCTCAATATATTCGGACATCGACCGGGTCTCAGCAGCGGATAATGGATAAATACGCCCACGGGGAGGAGTAGTACCGGGTAACAGGTCGATAGGGCAGTCGTATGGTCTATGAGGGGGTAGTGTCTCTGCCTCCTTTTTATTAAAGACATCAGCATAAGACCAATAAGGAATCGGAAGTCCAGGTAGATTAGCTGGGGTAGGAGAAGGACGGACGGGATGGACGGGAACCAGACAGGTCTTATGGCAGTCCTGTCCCCAGCGAAGGACTTCTCCGGTCTGCCAGTCAAGCACGGGTGCATGTCTCTGGAGCCAAGGTAGACCTAGCAAGAGGGCGTGAGAGAGTCCAGGCAGAACATGAAAGGAGATACTCTCAGAATGCAGCATTCCCACCTGCAGAGTAATGGATTCGGTGATGAGTTGGATGGGGCGTGGTAAGAGACCCCCATCCACGGCAGCAACAGACAAGGGTACAGCCAGAGGTTTGGTGGGGATGCGGTATTTCTCTACCAGGGACTGTGAAATAAGTTTCCCGGCTGCTCCCGAGTCAAGTTGGGCTAGTTCGAAATAACGGTTCTCCCCGCAGACGATTGAGACTGACAGCAGCAGAGATGGAGAGGATTTATTCTTGTCTAGGTCGACCTCTCTGAGCGAACCTAGACACAGGCGTTTCCCGACCTCTCCGGGCAGGCACGGATCCGGTGCTCCTTACTGCCACAGTAGAAGCAGCTCCCCTCGGCACGGCGTAAGTCCTGACGGGTTTTGACCATCTTGGTCTGGTCGACCTGCATAGGCTCAGGAGAGTGTACCTGGGGAGAGACGGATTTCTGAAAAGTAGGAGCTAGACGTGGAAACCTCCTCTCACGGGTGACCTCTTTGGCACGCTCCTGGAACCGTAGGTCAATCCGGGTGGCAAGAGTTATTAGGTCATCGAGAGTGGTAGGAATGTCCCGACCGGCAAGTTCATCTTTAATACGGCCGGACAGACCCTCCCAGAAGACGGATACCAGAGCGTCGTTATCCCAGGCCAGCTCCGAGGCAAGGGTACGGAACCGTATGGCATATTGGCCCACGGTGAGACTTCCCTGACGGAGGCGTAGCAGTGATGATGCGGATGAGGTCTTACGTCAGGGTTCGTCGAAGACTTTCCGGAAAGCCGTGAGAAAGGCAGGCAAGTCGGACACCAGGGGGTCTCTTCTCTCCCATAGAGGATTTAGCCAGGCCAGGGCCTCCCCGGTGAGATGGGACATGATGAAGGCAATTTTGGCCCGGTCGGAGTTAAACTGGTGGGACAGGAGTTCAAAGTGCAGGGTGCACTGATTTATGAAGCCCCGAGCCTGGGCGGAGTCGCCTCCGAAGCGAGGAGGTGCAGAAAGCCGGGGTCCGGGGTAGGATACCATGGTATTAGTGGGCAGCGGAGCTGCCGGATTGCGAGTCATGGCACTGGCGGAGGTTGCTGGCGGAGCAGTCAGAGTGTCCAGGCGAGAATTGACATTCCGCAGGTGACCCAGGATGGACTCCTGTTGGGACCTCTGACGGGACAGCTCATGACACAGGTCCGAGAGCGAGGGAGCTTGGGTGCCACCGGGTTCCATGGCCCGAGCAAACTGTAACGGGTCTGGGAGGCGGAACCTCTTAGCTACTATACAAGGGGGCGGTCCTTGTAAGGGAGCGGGTGGCGACCAGGGTAGACGGGCAGGCAGTCACAGCAGGTGACTGGGACAGTCTCTGAATGAACGGACAGGAGGTCACGGCAAGTGACCGGGGCAGTCTCTGGATGAACGGGCAGGAGGTCACGGCAAGTGACCGGGGCAGTCTCTGGATGAACGGGCAGATGGTCACGGCAAGTGACCGGGACAGTCTCTGGGTGAACGGGCAGATGGTCACGGCAAGTGACCGGGGCAGTCTCTGGGTAAAGGGTTGGTACGACCTGTGGCGGCTGACGGTAGACGTGAGCTCCCAGGTGAGCAGGCGAGAGTCTCTGGATAAACGGGTGGTCACAGCATGTGATGGCGGAGCCTCCAGGAAGACCAACAGACAGGCGGCAGATGAGCGCTCCCAGGTGAGCGGGCAGAAGTCTCTGGACAGGCGGGTGGTCACAGCACGTGACGGCAGAGCCTCCAGGTAGGCTAGCAGACAGGCAGCAGATGAGCGCTCCCAGGTGAGCGGGCAGGAGTCACTGGACAGGCAGGTGGTCACAGCACGTGACGGCAGAGCCTCCAGGTAGGCTAGCAGGCAGGTAGCAGATGTGCGCTCCCAGGTGAGCGGGCAAGCTGGTCCATAGACAGACTGACAAGAGTTGGAAGGCAGACCGTCGGACCTCAGGCTAGCAGGCAGGTAGCAGAATATCAGGCAGGAATAAGACAGCAAGCTGGCAGGAATCTGGCAGGTATCTGGCAGGTAACTGGCAACGGGACCTGAGGGCTGAAGCAGAGTAGTGAACAGTGCAACAACATTGCTCGGGCACCTCCATCTTGGAGGAGGTGCTTATATATGGTGAAGTCCTCCGGCCATTGGCCGGGGACTCCTTAGGACTCCTAAGCACAGTGGCCGGGAAGGAGCGCGCGCTGCCAGCAGAGCGGGAGGAGGACGCCGGGCACGGAGCAGGGAGGTGAGGGGAACAGCGTCCCTGCCTAGCAGAGGGCAGGGACGCCAGCGCTACAGCAAGTTAGAACTGTAAGATTCACTACGTGAACCACTGGTGTTTTGTGGAAAAGCACATGTACACTGTGTTCCAAATTATTATGCAAAAATTGTTTAGGAGTGATAAGGGAAGAATTTGTTTGTTTGTCAGTTAAACTCATTGATGGTGATGTGTGTCAGGGCTCTTTATATCACTGTAAGCAATTGCATACACCTGTGCTAATTAGTTTGGCAGGTGTTTCCAATGAAAGGCAAGACTACTTAAGAAGGCTGTCTCACATTATTAAGCAGCCTACATTTTCTGCCAAAATGGGAAAGAAAAAGGATGTGTCGGCTGCTGAGAAGCAACAAATTGTGGAGTGTTTAGGTCAAGGCATGACTACAATCAACATTGTGCGATGATCAGGATGAAGTGTCTTGGCAATCAAGAAGTATGTAGCTGATTCACAGTACACACGTGTGCGTGCTGATAAGGGCAAATTGAGGACTCTTTCCTACAGGCAATTACGTCAGGTTAAAAGAGCAGCGGCAAAAAAGCCTTGTCATAGCAGCAGACAAGTTTTTGAAGCTGCTGGTGCCTCCAACGTCCCCCGAACAACAAGATGCAGGGTCCTTCAGAGGTTTGCAGCTGTGCATATGCCATCCTGTCGACCTCCTCTATCCACTTCACACAAGCAGAAACGGCTCCAGTGGGCCAAACATTACATGAAGACTGATTTCAAAGCTGTTTTGTTCACGGATGAGTGCCGTGCAGCGCTCGATGGTCCAGATGGATGGAGTGGAGGATGGCTGGTTGATGGACACTCCACGCAAACACGGCTACAGCGCCAACAAGGAGGAGGTGGAGTAATGTTTTGGGCTGGAATCATGGGGAGAGAGATTGTCGGCCCCTTTAGGATCCCTGAAGGCGCTAAAGATGAACTCCATAATGTATGTGGATTTTCAAAAAAACAGCACTTCCTGCCATGGTTCAAGAAGAAGAACCATGTATTTCACAGCAAGATCATTTTTTCGCATGATAATGCACCATCTCATGCTGCACATAAAACATCTGCATCTCTGGCCTGGCTGATATGGGCATAAAAGGGGACAAACTTATGGTGTGACCCCCATGCTCCCCTGACCTCTACCCCATTCAGAACCTCTGGAGCATCATCAAAAGGAGTGTCTATGATGGCGGGAGGCAGTTCACATCTAAGCAACAGCTCTGGGAGGGTATTCTGTCCTCATGCAAAACAATTGAAGCAGAAACCATCCAAAACCTGACAAATTCAATGGACGAGAGAGTTCAGAAGCTCCTTTCGAACAAGTGGTCCTATGTGAAAATGTAACATCACCTAGAATAAAGTTTTGAGTTGAAAACTGTTTGATTTCAGTTTCTAATAACCTGCTAATGCTTATAATTTCAAAAATGACCATTTTTTTGGTCTTTATTAAAATGAAAAGGTTGATCGAAAAGTTTGGGGGATCTAAGAGTGTGGCAACCCAGTAGTCATGATTACTTCGAATTCTGACAATATGAGGGTCATGTTGCAGGTAGTGCAGCAAGAAGGCACTTATGTGTCTTGCGCATCTCGGAGCCCCAAAATTATTTTCCGGGCTAGATGCAGCTACAAATTATTATTAATTTTAAATCTGGTGGAGCTTAGTATAGATGGGCTAATAGGATCAGTGCTGCACACTGCTACAAAGCCCAAATTATTTTCCAGTCAAGATACAGATAAACATGATTAGTAATTTGAAAGCTTAAAACGGTTGGTAGGGTGATTTTAACCAATCATCAAGCTTTTACTCTCCCCAGGATGACACAGGGGTAGAAAAGTCGTTTCGGATCCATGATTTGTTCATCTTTATGAACGTGAGTCTGTCTACATTATCAGTGGAGAGCCGCGTGCGCTTATCTGTCAGCACACCACCAGCAGCGCTGAACACACGTTCAGACAGAACGCTGGCTGCGGGGCATGACAAGATCTCCAAGGCGTAAGTGGCTAGCTCCGGCCATTTATCCAGATTGGAAGCCCAAAAAGAGCAAGGGTCCAGTGACACAGTCATGGCTTCAATGTTTACTTGGAGATACTCCTGTACCATCGTCTCTAGGCGTTGACTATGTGTCAGACTTCTTGTCTCCTGTGGCCTTGCAAAGGATGGGCTAAAAAAGTGGTGAAATGATTCCGCAAAATTGATGTTACCAGCAGATACTGTGGTTCTGTTACGGTTTGAGTGCTGAACACTTGACGGTCCCACGGTTGGCAAGTTGGAACTGTGAGATTCACTACGTGCACCACTGGTGTTTTGTGGAAAAGCACATGTAAGATTCTGCAACAGTCTCTGCTGATACTCCTGCATGCGTGTATCCCTTTCTATGGCAGGAATAATTTCTGCAAATTTACTTTTGTACCGGGGATCTAACAGTGTGGCAACCCAGTAGTCAGGATTATTTCTAATTCTCACAATTCGAGGGTCAAGTTGCAGGTAGTGCAGCAAGAAGGCACTCATGTGTGTTGCGCATCCAGCAGCACCAAGTCCCTGTTGTGTTGGTGGCGAGGTAACAATCATGCTTCCTTCCTCTGTCCTCTCCCCCCAACCTCGCACAACAGAAATGTGATCAAGGTCTCCCTCATCTGATGAGTCTTCCATCAGTTCGTCCTCCACTTCTTCCTGGGCTCCTGCACCTTCCTCACTAGTTTGGCTGCTACCATGCGCCCTGGTAAAACCATCTCCCCCACCCTCACATGCCTGCCCCCTTGGTGCTGCCGACCGTCTGGACCTTGCAGATGTTAGCCCTTCCGCATACAACTCCTCCTCCTCTACTTCCTCCACCTCCTCTTGTGCCACCACCTGACTCCGAATTCTGTTTAACATGTGCTCCAGCATGTAAATCACCGGAATAGTCATGCTGATAATGGCATCGTCAGCACTAAACATCTTCGTCGCCATTTCAAAACTGTGCAGAAGGGTGCATAGGTCCCTGATCTGAGACCACTCCTCCAGCGTGATTTGCCCCACCTCCGGATCTCGTTGGCCCAGGCTATACGTCAGAACGTATTGCACCAGGGCTTGTCGGTGCTGCCACAGTCGCTGCAACATGTGCAGAGTTGAATTCCACCGGGTAGGCACATCGCATTTTAGCCGGTGAAGTGGCAGGCCCAACGACTTCTGTAGAGATGTAAGTCGCTGAGCTGCGGGATGCGAACGGCGGAAGTGAGCACACAGCGACCGTGCCCTCTGCAGAAGGCCATCTAGTCTGGGATAGTGGGCTAAAAATTGCTGGACAACCAGGTTCAACACGTGAGCCATACAAGGCACGTGTGTGACATTGCCCCGGCGAAGGGCCGCACCCAGGTTTGCAGCATTGTCGCACACGGCCTTCCCTGGTTTCAGGTCCAGTGGAGACAACCATTCATGAAATTGGTTCTCCAGAGCTGACCACAACTCCTCAGCTGTGTGACTCACATTTCCCAGACATTTCAAAGTAAAAACCGCCTGATGACGTTGAGCCCTACTGCCAGCATAGTAAGGAGGTGTGCAGGATCCCTTCTGCGCAGTTAGAAAGCTTGTGGCATGACCAGACAGGCTTTGGGTGCAGGTGGAAGACCGAGAGGAGGTTGAGGAGGCAGAAGCAGTGGAGGAACTTTGACATAAAGAGGATTGACGCACAACTCGTCGGGACGGCAAGACTTGGACAGCAGCCCCTTGTCCTGCTGTCACCATAGTTACCCAGTGCCCAGTCAGCGACATGTAACGCCCCTGTCCATGCCTACTCGTCCAAGTGTCTGTGGTGAAATGCACCCTGTCACACACAGAGTTTCTCAAAGAAGCGGTGATGTTGTGTGCGACATGCTGGGAGAGCGCAGGCACACCTTTCTTTGAGAAGTAGTGCCGACTGGGCATCTGGTACTGGGGCACTGCGATGGACATAAGGTCTCGAAAATCCTCTGTGTCCACCAGGCGGAAAGGCAGCATTTCTGTAGCCAAGAGCTTGCAGATGGTGAAATTCAACCTCTTAGCTTTCTCATGGCTAGGAGGAAATGGTCTTTTACTTGTCCACATCTGAGGGACCGAGGGCTGGCTATTGTGCTTAGACGGGGTTGATAAGGGTGTCCCCGGCAAACTGCCGGTCTGTGAGGAAGATGCAGGCGGACATGTTAGGTTGCCTTGATCCAAAGGTGGTGCTATCGATGTCGGACAGCGCTCAACACCAGCTGGTGTTACCACCTCCAAAGAAAATGATGACCTGCCAATCACGCTGGCTGTTGCGGGTAAAGAGGTGGCAGGTCTGCGCCCCAAAACAGGTGTGACTGCTGTCCCCCCAGTCACAGAGGATGAAGAGGCCGCGGATGCACAAGATATGGCAGACGGTGGTTGGCCCGGCCGGCTAGGCCGCATTGTAGCACACTGAGCTTCCCACTGCAACTTATGCTTCATGTCCATGTGCCGGTTCATGCATGAAGTACTCAAACTATGTATTTTTTGGCCTCTACTTAGCTTTTGCTGACAAATGTTACAGATAACACGAGTTGGGTCATCTTTATTGATCTGAAAAAATGCCCAGGCTATGCAAGGCTTAGCACCCATGCGACCTGAAGAGCCACCACGACTTGTGGTGAGAGGCAGAGTTGTGTTTGAGGATGCAGTTGTTGACGTGCTTCCAGTACTACGTCTCTGTCCAGGAAGGCGCAACCTGACCTCGTCGTCACTAGCATCTTCCTCCACCTCCTCTGCTGACCTCATCTCTTGGCTGACTGTGGGTTGACAGTAAGTGGGATCTCCAACCTCATCATCATCACCCTGTGCGTTATCACACCCGTCGTCCTCAGAGCCAACCTGTTCCTGCCCTGACAAAAAACTAAAGTTGTCGCTCCAATCAGGTATTTGAGTCGCATCATCGTCTTCCTCATTGTCTCCACCAACAGGAGTTACAGTTTGGGAATGAGGGTCTACATTATGGTCAGAACCTTCTGCGTCTGGTCTTAGATCCGATTCATAAATATTCTGGGCATCAGTGGAGATCATTTCCTCGTCTGGATTCACAGAAGCGCTGGAGTCGACCTCTGATTCCCAGGCTATAGTATGAGTAAACAGCTCTGCAGACTCAACCATCTGTTCTACCTCATACTCAGACGGGCAGCTGGAGATTTGGTAGCTGTGAGGAAGCAAGTGCGATTGGGGTGACACCTTTGAGGACTGGAGTATTTGTGATGTTGAAGTTGATGTGGAGGAGAGCCCACTTAAAGGAGCACTTGATATCCGTTGAAGCACCTGCTGTTTTTGTGCCTCATCTGGAATTTGTAGCGATTGGCGTGGCCGTAAGAAAGGGATCTTATCACATTGTCCGCTAAAAGAAGTAGACATTTTAGTTTGGCTGGAAGATGGTCTTTCTTCTGCAGATGTTACTGTTGCTTTAGCACCTACCCCACGGACACAACCTTTTTTCCCCTTCCCAACACGCCTATTCCCCTTTCCACCAGCAGCAGGCCTTTTTCCACTCATTTTGGTGGTTAACTAATTCACAACTCTGGAGTTGTTTGCACAAAAAAACAATGGATGGGAACCGAGCAGAGCTGAGTGGCCAAACTGTGGTATTAGGCCAAAACTATTGGCTGGGTTAGATGCAGAAAAAAATTATATTCAATTTGCAACCTGATGGAGGTCAGTATAGATGGACTAATAGAGAAAGTCCCACACACAGCTAGAAGCCCAAATATTTTTTCAGAGGTAGATGCAGAAAAAAAATATATTCAGTTTGCAACCTGATGGAGGTCAGTATAGATGGACTAATAGAGAAAGTCCCACACACTGCTAGAAGGCCAAATATTTTTTCAGAGGTAGATGCAGATAAAAATTATTTTTAATTTGCAACCTGATGGAGGTCAGTATAGATGGACTAATAGAGAAAGTCCCACACACAGCTAGAAGCCCAAATATTTTTTCAGAGCTAGATGCAGAAAAAAATTATATTCAGTTTGCAACCTGATGGAGGTCAGTATAGATGGACTAATAGAACAAGTCCCACACACAGCTAGAAGCCCAAATATTTTTTCAGAGGTAGATGCAGAAAAAAAATATATTCAGTTTGCAACCTGATGGAGGTCTGTATAGATTGATTAATAGAACAAGTCCCACACACAGCTAGAAGCCCAATATTTTTTCAGAGGTAGATGCAGAAAAAAAATATATTCAGTTTGCAACCTGATGGAGGTCAGTATAGATGGACTAATAGAGAAAGTCCCACACACTGCTAGAAGGCCAAATATTTTTTCAGAGCTAGATGCAGACAAAAAATTATTTTTAATTTGCAACCTGATGGAGGTCAGTATAGATGGACTAATAGAGAAAGTCCCACACACAGCTAGAAGCCCAAATATTTTTTCAGAGCTAGATGCAGAAAAAAATTATATTCAGTTTGCAACCTGATGGAGGTCAGTATAGATGGACTAATAGAACAAGTCCCACACACAGCTAGAAGCCCAAATATTTTTTCAGAGGTAGATGCAGAAAAAAAATATATTCAGTTTGCAACCTGATGGAGGTCTGTATAGATGGATTAATAGAACAAGACCCACACACAGCTAGAAGCCCAATATTTTTTCAGAGGTAGATGCAGAAAAAAAATATATTCAGTTTGCAACCTGATGGAGGTCAGTATAGATGGACTAATAGAGGAAGTCCCACACACTGCTAGAAGGCCAAATATTTTTTCAGAGCTAGATGCAGACAAAAAATTATTTTTAATTTGCAACCTGATGGAGGTCAGTATAGATGGACTAATAGAGAAAGTCCCACACACTGCTAGAAGGCCAAATATTTTTTCAGAGCTGGATGCAGATAAAAATTATTTTTAATTTGCAACCTGATGGAGGTCAGTATAGATGGACTAATAGAGAAAGTCCCACACACTGCTAGAAGGCCAAATATTTTTTCAGAGCTAGATGCAGAAAAAAATTATATTCAGTTTGCAACCTGATGGAGGTCAGTATAGATGGACTAATAGAACAAGTCCCACACACAGTTAGAAGCCCAAATATTTTTTCAGAGGTAGATGCAGATATAAATTATTTTTAATTTGCAACCTGATGGAGGTCAGTATAGATGGACTAATAGAACAAGTCCCACACACAGCTAGAAGCCCAATATTTTTTCAGAGGTAGATGCAGAAAAAAAATATATTCAGTGTGCAACCTGATGGAGGTCAGTATAGATGGACTAATAGAAAAAGTCCCACACACTGCTAGAAGGCCAAATATTTTTTCAGAGCTAGATGCAGAAAAAAACTATATTCAGTTTGCAACCTGATGGAGGTCAGTATAGATGGACTAATAGAACAAGTCTCACACACTGCTAGAAGCCCAAATATTTTTTCAGAGGTAGATGCAGATAAAAATTATTTTTAATTTGCAACCTGATGGAGGTCAGTATAGATGGACTAATAGAGAAAGTCCCACACACTGCTAGAAGGCCAAATATTTTTTCAGAGCTAGATGCAGACAAAAAATTATTTTCAGTTTGCAACCTGATGGAGGTCAGTATAGATGGACTAATAGAACAAGTCCCACACACAGCTAGAAGCCCAAATATTTTTTCAGAGGTAGATGCAGAAAAAAATTATATTCAGTTTGCAACCTGATGGAGGTCAGTATAGATGGATTAATAGAACAAGTCCCACACACAGCTAGAAGCCCAATATTTTTTCAGAGGTAGATGCAGAAAAAATATATATTCAGTTTGCAACCTGATGGAGGTCAGTATAGATGGACTAATAGAGAAAGTCCCACACACTGCTAGAAGGCCAAATATTTTTTCAGAGCTAGATGCAGACAAAAAATTATTTTTAATTTGCAACCTGATGGAGGTCAGTATAGATGGACTAACAGAGAAAGTCCCACACACTGCTAGAAGGCCAAATATTTTTTTCAGAGCTGGATGCAGATAAAAATTATTTTTAATTTGCAACCTGATGGAGGTCAGTATAGATGTACTAATAGTGAAAGTCCCACACACTGCTAGAAGGCCAAATATTTTTTCAGAGCTAGATGCAGAAAAAAATTATATTCAGTTTGCAACCTGATGGAGGTCAGTATAGATGGACTAATAGAACAAGTCCCACACACAGCTAGAAGCCCAAATATTTTTTCAGAGGTAGATGCAGATAAAAATTATTTTTAATTTGCAACCTGATGGAGGTCAGTATAGATGGACTAATAGAACAAGTCCCACACACAGCTAGAAGCCCAAATATTTTTTCAGAGGTAGATGCAGAAAAAAATTATATTCAGTTTGCAACCTGATGGAGGTCTGTATAGATGGATTAATAGAACAAGTCCCACACACAGCTAGAAGCCCAATATTTTTTCAGAGGTAGATGCAGAAAAAAAATATATTCAGTTTGCAACCTGATGGAGGTCAGTATAGATGGACTAATAGAACAAGTCCCACACACTGCTAGAAGCCCAAATATTTTTTCAGAGCTAGATGCAGAAAAAAATTATTTTTAATTTGCAACCTGATGGAGGTCAGTATTAGAGATGAGCGTTGTTCTACTCGAACTGTTCGCCAATCTCAAATTCGAGCTGTTTTGGGCGGTGTTCGAGCCGGTCGGCGAACACGAACAATTTGAGAAAAATTCGGCTGTTCGAGGTTATGTTCGATAACTCTTCGTGCACCAAAATCATAACTGGATTTTTTCTCAGTAATGATGAAAATTAATGTTAATACGCAGTTTGAGTGTACAGCGGGGCGGGGGGAGGGGCAGGGGATGGATCTCTGCAGGAACAATGAAGATCTCCATTTTTTTTTCTCTTTCCCGCATTTGCAGTGGGGAGGTGCAATCTGTCAGCCTATCAGCAGCGCACACACGGAGCGAAGTGCTTTTTTTCACACAAGCAAGGGCATGTGTGATTGGCAGTGTATGTCACATGTCCTTGCCCTATAAGACCAAGCCATTTTCCCCGTCGCCACCATTTTCTCACTGCTGCAGCTGCGTGTTAGACGGCACCGCTGTTGCTGTGTGCGCTATACCTTGTTAATTTCAAGCCAATTTTCGCACAAATATACAGATAGCTTGGGAGTAGGGAATAGTTGTGATTGCAGTCCTTTTAAGGACTAGGTTACAGCATTTCCTACGACTTTTATCAGGCAGGTCTGTGCTCTTAAATAGATAGATTGTGGGAGTAAAGACTAATTGTAATTGGAGTCCTTTTCAGGACTAGGTTACATCAGTTCCTATCAGTTTTTGCCAGGCAGGTCCGTGCCAGTGCTGTGCAAGTTTTTTTCACAGCATTTGGCTGAATCTAGCAAAGCTAATCCTTTTTGGCCTATTGCAGAGTGTGTTAGTCAGTGGAGTAGCCTATCTGTGTTGCAAGATATACCACCTGTGTATAGAATACCAATTTTTTTACTGCACCTAGTGAAGTAAAATCTTTTGGGCATAGCATCATTCTATTAGTCCATCTATACTGACCTCCATCAGGTTGCAAACTGAATATAATTTTTTTCTGCATCTAGCTCTGAAAAAATATTTGGGCTTCTAGCAGTGTGTGGGACTTGGTCTATTAGTCCATCTATACTGACCTCCATCAGGTTGCAAATTAAAAATAATTTTTTTCTTCATTTAGCTCTGAAAAAATATTTGGGCTTCTAGCAGTGTGTGGGACTTGTTCTATTAGTCCTTCTATACTGACGTCCAGCAGGTTGCAAATTGAATATAATTTTTTTCTGCATCTAGCTCTGAAAAAATATTTGGGCTTCTAGCGGTGTGTGGGACTTGGTCTATTAGTCCATCTATACTGACCTCCATCAGGTTGCAAACTAAAAATAATTTTTTTCTGCATCTAGCTCTGAAAAAATATTTGGGCTTCTAGCAGTGTGTGGGACTTGGTCTATTAGTCCATCTATACTGACCTCCATCAGGTTGCAAATTAAAAATAATTTTTTTCTGCATCTAGCTCTGAAAAAATATTTGGGCTTCTAGCAGTGTGTGGGACTTGGTCTATTAGTCTATCTATACTGACCTCCATCAGGTTGCAAATTAAAAATAATTTTTTTCTTCATTTAGCTCTGAAAAAATATTTGGACTTCTAGCAGTGTGTGGGACTTGTTCTATTAGTCCTTCTATACTGACCTCCAGCAGGTTGCAAATTGAATATAATTTTTTTCTGCATCTAGCTCTGAAAAAATATTTGGGCTTCTAGCGGTGTGTGGGACTTGGTCTATTAGTCCATCTATACTGACCTCCATCAGGTTGCAAATTAAAAATAATTTTTTTCTGCATCTAGCTCTGAAAAAATATTTGGGCTTCTAGCGGTGTGTGGGACTTGGTCTATTAGTCCATCTATACTGACCTCCATCAGGTTGCAAATTAAAAATAATTTTTTTCTGCATCTAGCTCTGAAAAAATATTTGGGCTTCTAGCAGTGTGTGGGACTTGGTCTATTAGTCCATCTATACTGACCTCCATCAGGTTGCAAATTGAATAAAAAAATTTTCTGCATCTAGCTCTGAAAAAATATTTGGGCTTCTAGCGGTGTGTGGGACTTGGTCTATTAGTCCATCTATACTGACCTCCATCAGGTTGCAAATTAAAAATAATTTTTTTCTGCATCTAACCCAGCCAATAGTTTTGGCCTAATACCACAGTTTGGCCACTCAGCTCTGCTCGGTTCCCATCCATTGTTTTTTTGTGCAAACAACTCCAGAGTTGTGAATTAGTTAACCACCAAAATGAGTGGAAAAAGGCCTGCTGCTGGTGGAAAGGGGAATAGGCGTGTTGGGAAGGGGAAAAAAGGTTGTGTCCGTGGGGTAGGTGCAGAAGAAAGACCATCTTCCAGCCAAACTAAAATGTCTACTTCTTTTAGCGGACAATGTGATAAGATCCCTTTCTTACGGCCACGCCAATCACTACAAATTCCAGATGAGGCACAAAAACAGCAGGTGCTTCAACGGATATCAAGTGCTCCTTTAAGTGGGCTCTCCTCCACATCAACTTCAACATCACAAATACTCCAGTCCTCAAAGGTGTCACCCAAATCGCACTTGCTTCCTCACAGCTCCCAAATCTCCAGCTGCCCGTCTGAGTATGAGGTAGAACAGATGGTTGAGTCTGCAGAGCTGTTTACTCATACTATAGCCTGGGAATCAGAGGTCGACTCCAGCGCTTCTGTGAATCCAGACGAGGAAATGATCTGCACTGATGCCCAGAATCTTTATGAGTCGGATCCAGGACCAGACGCAGAAGGTTCTGACCATAATGTAGACCCTCATTCCCAAACTGTAACTCCTGTTGGTGGAGACAATGAGGAAGACGATGATAAGACTCAAATACCTGATTGGAGCGACAACTTTAGTTTTTTGTCAGGGCAGGAACAGGTTGGCTCTGAGGACGACGGGTGTGATAACGCACAGGGTGATGATGATGAGGTCGGAGATCCCACTTACTGTCAACCCACAGTCAGCCAAGAGATGAGGTCAGCAGAGGAGGTGGAGGAAGATGCTAGTGACGACGAGGTCAGGTTGCGCCTTCCTGGACAGAGACGTAGTACTGGAAGCACGTCAACAACTGCATCCTCAAACACAACTCTGCCTCTCACTACAAGTCGTGGTGGCTCTTCAGGTCGCATGGGTGCTAAGCCTTGCATAGCCTGGGCATTTTTTCAGATCGATAAAGATGACCCAACTCGTGTTATCTGTAACATTTGTCAGCAAAAGCTAAGTAGAGGCCAAAAAATACATAGTTTGAGTACTTCATGCATGAACCGGCACATGGACATGAAGCATAAGTTGCAGTGGGAAGCTCAGTGTGCTACAATGCGGTCTAGCCGGCCGTGCCAACCACCGTCTGCCATATCTTGTGCATCCGCGGCCTCTTCATCCTCTGTGACTGGGGGGACAGCAGTCACACCTGTTTTGGGGCGCAGACCTGCCACCTCTTTACCCGCAACAGCCAGCGTGATTGGCAGGTCATCATTTTCTTTGGAGGTGGTAACACCAGCTGGTCTTGAGCGCTGTCCGACATCGATAGCACCACCTTTGGATCAAGGCAACCTAACATGTCCGCCTGCATCTTCCTCACAGACCGGCAGTTTGCCGGGGACACCCTTATCAACCCCGTCTAAGCACAATAGCCAGCCCTCGGTCCCTCAGATGTGGACAAGTAAAAGACCATTTCCTCCTAGCCATGAGAAAGCTAAGAGGTTGAATTTCACCATCTGCAAGCTCTTGGCTACAGAAATGCTGCCTTTCCGCCTGGTGGACACAGAGGATTTTCGAGACCTTATGTCCGTCGCAGTGCCCCAGGACCAGATGCCCAGTCGGCACTACTTCTCAAAGAAAGGTGTGCCTGTGCTCCACCAGCATGTCGCACACAACATCACCGCTTCTTTGAGAAACTCTGTGTGTGACAGGGTGCATTTCACCACAGACACTTGGACGAGTAGGCATGGACAGGGGCGTTACATGTCGCTGACTGGGCACTGGGTAACTATGGTGACAGCAGGACAAGGGGCTGCTGTCCAAGTCTTGCCGTCCCCACGAGTTGTGCGTCAATCCTCTTTATGTCATTTTTCCTCCACTGCTTCTGCCTCCTCAACCTCCTCTCGGTCTTCCACCTGCACCCAAAGCCTGTCTGGTCATGCCACAAGCTTTCTAACTGCGCAGAAGGGATCCTGCACACCTCCTTACTATGCTGGCAGTAGGGCTCAACGTCATCAGGCGGTTTTTACATTGAAATGTCTGGGAAATGTGAGTCACACAGCTGAGGAGTTGTGGTCAGCTCTGGAGAACCAATTTCATGAATGGTTGTCTCCACTGGACCTGAAACCAGGGAAGGCCGTGTGCGACAATGCTGCAAACCTGGGTGCGGCCCTTCGCCGGGGCAATGTCACACACGTGCCTTGTATGGCTCACGTGTTGAACCTGGTTGTCCAGCAATTTTTAGCCCACTATCCCAGACTAGATGGCCTTCTGCAGAGGGCACGGTCGCTGTGTGCTCACTTCCGCCGTTCGCATCCCGCAGTTCAGCGACTTACATCTCTACAGAAGTCGTTGGGCCTGCCACTTCACCGGCTAAAATGCGATGTGCCTACCCGGTGGAATTCAACTCTGCACATGTTGCAGCGACTGTGGCAGCACCGACAAGCCCTGGTGCAATACGTTCTGACGTATAGCCTGGGCCAACGAGATTCAGAGGTGGGGCAAATCACGCTGGAGGAGTGGTCTCAGATCAGGGACCTATGCACCCTTCTGCACAGTTTTGAAATGGCGACGAAGATGTTTAGTGCTGACGATGCCATTATCAGCATGACTATTCCGGTGATTTACATGCTGGAGCACATGTTAAACAGAATTCGGAGTCAGGTGGTGGCACAAGAGGAGGTGGAGGAAGTAGAGGAGGAGGAGTTGTATGCGGAAGGGCTAACATCTGCAAGGTCCAGACGGTCGGCAGCACCAGGGCGGCAGGCATGTGAGGGTGGGGGAGATGATTTTACCAGGGCACATGGTAGCAGCCAAACTAGTGAGGAAGGTGCAGGAGCCCAGGAAGAAGTGGAGGACGAACTGATGGAAGACTCATCAGATGAGGGAGACCTTGGTCACATTTCTGTTGTGCGAGGTTGGGGGGAGAGGACAGAGGAAGGAAGCATGATTGTTACCTCGCCACCAACACAACAGGGACTTGGTGCTCCTGGATGCGCAACACACATGAGTGCCTTCTTGCTGCACTACCTGCAACATGACCCTCGAATTGTGAGAATTAGAAATAATCCTGACTACTGGGTTGCCACACTGTTAGATCCCCGGTACAAAAGTAAATTTGCAGAAATTATTCCTGCCATAGAAAGGGATGCACGCATGCAGGAGTATCAGCAGAGACTGTTGCAGAATCTTACATGTGCTTTTCCACAAAATACCAGTGGTGCACGTAGTGAATC
Source organism: Phyllobates terribilis (assembly GCF_046119375.1). Taxonomy (NCBI): domain Eukaryota; kingdom Metazoa; phylum Chordata; class Amphibia; order Anura; family Dendrobatidae; genus Phyllobates; species Phyllobates terribilis. The sequence continues at coordinate 100,572,428 of NW_027362767.1, forward strand.
TCACAGTTCCAACTTGCCAGCCGTGGGACCGTCAAGTGTTCAGCACTCAAACCGTAACAGAACCACAGTATCTGCTGGTAACATCAATTTTGTGGAATCATTTCACCACTTTTTTAGCCCATCCTTTGCAAGGCCACAGGAGACAAGAAGTCTGACACATAGTCAACGCCTAGAGACGATGGTACAGGAGTATCTCCAAGTAAACATTGAAGCCACGACTGTGTCACTGGACCCTTGCTCTTTTTGGGCTTCCAATCTGGATAAATGGCCGGAGCTAGCCACTTACGCCTTGGAGATCTTGTCATGCCCCGCAGCCAGCGTTCTGTCTGAACGTGTGTTCAGCGCTGCTGGTGGTGTGCTGACAGATAAGCGCACGCGGCTCTCCACTGATAATGTAGACAGACTCACGTTCATAAAGATGAACAAATCATGGATCCGAAACGACTTTTCTACCCCTGTGTCATCCTGGGGAGAGTAAAAGCTTGATGATTGGTTAAAATCACCCTACCAACCGTTTTAAGCTTTCAAATTACTAATCATGTTTATCTGTATCTTGACTGGAAAATAATTTGGGCTTTGTAGCAGTGTGCAGCACTGATCCTATTAGGCCATCTATAATAAGCTTCACCAGATTTAAAATTAAAAATAATTTTTAGCTGCATCTAGCCCGGAAAATAATTTTGGGGCTCCGAAATGCGCAAGACACATAAGTGCCTTCTTGCTGCACTACCTGCAGCATGACCCTCATATTGTCAGAATTCGAAGTAATCATGACTACTGGGTTGCCACACTCTTAGATCCCCCAAACTTTTCGATCAACCTTTTCATTTTAATAAAGACCAAAAAAATGGTCATTTTTGAAATTATAAGCATTAGCAGGTTGTTAGAAACTGAAATCAAACAGTTTTCAACTCAAAACTTTATTCTAGGTGATGTTACATTTTCACATAGGACCCCTTGTTCGAAAGGAGCTTCTGAACTCTCTCGTCCATTGAATTTGTCAGGTTTTGGATGGTTTCTGCTTCAATTGTTTTGCATGAGGACAGAATACCCTCCCAGAGCTGTTGCTTAGATGTGAACTGCCTCCCGCCATCATAGACACTCCTTTTAATGATGCTCCAAAGGTTCTGAATGGGGTAGAGGTCAGGGGAGCATGGGGGTCACACCATAAGTTTGTCCCTTTTTATGCCCATATCAGCCAGAGATGCAGATGTTTTATGTGCAGCATGAGATGGTGCATTATCATGCAGAAAAATTATCTTGCTGTGAAATACACGGTTCTTCTTCTTGAACCATGGCAGGAAGTGCTGTTTGAGAAAATCCACATACATTATGGAGTTCATCTTTAGCGCCTTCAGGGATCCTAAAGGGGCCGACAATCTCTCTCCCCATGATTCCAGCCCAAAACATTACTCCACCTCCTCCTTGTTGGCGCTGTAGCCGTGTTTGCGTGGGGTGTCCATCAACCAGCCATCCTCCACTCCATTCATCTGGATCATCGAGCGCTGCACGGCACTCATCCGTGAACAAAACAGTTTTGAAATCAGTCTTCATGTAATGTTTGGCCCACTGGAGCCGTTTCTGCTTGTGTGAAGTGGATAGAGGAGGTCGACAGGATGGCGTATGCACAGCTGCAAACCTCTGAAGGACCCTGCATCTTGTTGTTCGGGGGACGTTGGAGGCACAAGCAGCTTCAAAAACTTGTCTGCTGCTATGACAAGGCTTTTTTGCCGCTGCTCTTTCAACCTGACGTAATTGCCTGTAGGAAAGAGTCCTCAATTTGCCCTTATCAGCACGCACACGTGTGTACTGTGAATCAGCTACATACTTCTTGATTGCCAAGACACTTCATCCTGATCATCGCACAATGTTGATTGTAGTCATGCCTTGACCTAAACACTCCACAATTTGTTGCTTCTCAGCAGCCGACACATCCTTTTTCTTTCCCATTTTGGCAGAAAATGTAGGCTGCTTAATAATGTGAGAGAGCCTTCTTAAGTAGTCTTGCCTTTCATTGGACACACCTGCCAAACTAATTAGCACAGGTGTCTGCAATTGCTTACAGTGATATAAAGAGCCCTGACACACATCACCATCAATGAGTTTAACTGACAAACAAACAAATTCTTCCCTTATCACTCCTAAACACTTTTTGCATAATAATTTGGAACGCGGTGTACATGTGCTTTTCCACAAAACACCAGTGGTTCACGTAGTGAATCTTACAGTTCTAACTTGCCAACCGTGGTCTGTATGGAATTGTTCAATAAAGGGCCCAAAATTAAGATAACATAGATGGGAGAGGTCTCTATGAATAGGAATTCCTAAGTATTTGATACCCTGTGAGGGCCAGGCAAAGGGAAAGTTGGACTGGATGGAATCCTATATGGATTTAGGGAGGGAGACATCGAGGGCCTCAGACTTCGCTGCATTGATTTTAAAATTTTACCATGTAACAAAGTGATCTATTTCAGCCATAACAGCAGGGATGGATATATGTGATTGAGTGATATATACTAGGACATCATCAGCAAATAGAGAGCACTTGTACTCGGTGCCTCCCACCTCAATCCACCTAATATTGGGGTTATGGCGAATTGATGAGAGCAGGTGCTCCGTCACTAGGATGTATAAGAGAGGGGACAGAGGACATCCCTGCCTTGTCCCATTGGTGATTGTGAAAGGTGATGAAAATGTTCTGACGCACCCCCTGGGCCTTGGGACACCCGGAGCCGGACCCTTTTTGGTGGATGCTGGTGGTTGTAGTCTTCGTGGCGGCGATCCGGTTCCGTGGCTCAGGGCGGTCAAACCAGTGGCGGAACTATTTATGTGGTTTTGATGTTTAAATGTCCGACTACGCCACCCGTGGATTGCGGTCAGAGTGAACCGCCGCTACAGGGCAGACCGCTAAGGCTGGTGTTGTGGGTGCAGCAGAGCGTAGCATAACTCCCCACGGGAGGAGTATAGCCTCAGGGCAGTGTATGCGGAGGATGGGGGTGATGGTGCAGGGCAGCAGCAGTAACGACACGGAGTCAGTGATGCAGTTCAGGGCCTTTACTCACAGTTCTTATTATCCAGACCACGTCTGCAGGTAACGGCTGCCCACGTCGTACTGTGCTCACCAGGTGAGGGGCTCAGACAACTCCCAGATAACTTTGGAGCGCTTCACAGGACCCCCTTTGTGTGTCCTTTGTCTGGCCTTTCTTACCAACACTTCTGTCCGGCTGCCTCGGGCCTCCTCTTGGTAAACTTGGCGCCAGTTTCCCTGACCCTATGTGGTGCCTTCCTAGCGGGTGGAGCAAGGGGCTGCGCCACATAAAATGTCAGAGCCTCCGGTTTCTAGCTGAGGGTCGTTTCCTGCCTCCACTAGTTCGGGGACCGGTCTCCCCCTTTGGCCTGACCCCTCCACGCAGGTGGATTCGGGCGTGCGGTGGCGACTCGCCCGTCCGCACCCCTGGGATCCCTTCATTCCTCGTTCCTGGAGCCTTCTCCGCTCCTCTTCCTTCCTTCTCCCTCTTGCAGGCCTGGGCCTCTGTTACTAGGCCCGCCTCCGGAGCAGAGCTCATGCAGAGCCCCTGCTCCCTGCCACTTCTGCTCAGACTTCTCTGAACTGAACTAAGATGGTGCCCACCTTTTATACTCCCTTCTCAATGCACCCAGGAACTGCTTCCTCCCTGCTCCTGCACTGCAGAGTTCCCCTTCCTCAGTGTTCCCTCCCCCCACTCCAGCCAGGGACAGGGACTGTCGTGCCCATCTCAGGGGCATATTGGTCGCCCTGCCCCACGGCAATGTGGTGTAATGCATGCAGGTGTCGGGTCCTGATCCACACTCCATCCTTATCTGAGAGTGAGATATCACACCTCTGGGTGAGGTGCAATACGTCTGTAGCAACCGAGCCCTCGGTGCTACAGTTCCATTTATCTTCAGCCTAGGTGACGTATTGTGATACAGGGCCGTGATTTTGGCTATAAAAGGGTCCCCTAGACCCCTACCCCAAGCTTTTTAAGAGAATCATATATGGCGTGCCAGGAGACTCTATGGAATGCTTTCTCAGCATCCAACGAGAGTATCTACTTACAAATTTTTAACTGCATCTAGCCCAGGAAATACTTTGTGCCTAGTAGCAGTGTCTGCTAGTCAGCGGATTATCCCGGCTGTTAAGCAAGCTACACCACCTGTAGTTTGGACACTTAATTTTTTCAAAGGAAATGCTTCGGGACCACGGGATACTTAGTGAAGAGCATCAGGAGGCACCCCAAGGCATAGGGGCTGGGACTGGCACTAGGATGCCTTGCGGTGGACAGCCGAGCTCGATCCTTATAAAAGCTTTTTAACTGCAGCAGCTTTAGTGGACGCTACTGGAGCTGGAATTACGCGGCTGCTGGCATGAGACTTGCCCTCCAATAGATCCTTGTAAATGGATTTAAAGTGTATTCATTCAAATTAGAGGGACAATTTAAATTAAAAAGCTTAGAGCTGCCTCCACCACAGGGGGGCTCTCTCGACCCACCAGCGGACAGGCACCAGTATTGGGAGAGGGGGGCTGGCCGTCAGGGTTCACCGCGGCTCTGGCACAAACCCGGCGACACGGAGGTGGCACAGGCAGGAGCGGACTGGCCGTCTCGGCTTCTCACTTTTTGGATTTTAGAAGGGCATGACATGCCTATATCTGTGTCTCCCCCTCCTTTTACTCCTCCACCTCTTTTCTTTTCGCATGACTATATGTACTTGTCACTTTTCCATGTGTTAGTTGTGTCTTCTGAGCAGTTTGTCAGCTTTTGGACACCTTTGAAGGTGTTTTCTATGTGTTTCTATGTGTTTTTGTTTGCCTGCCATTGGTTTTAACGGTGTTCGAAGGTGTTCGACGAACAGTTCGACGAACAGTTCGGCGAACACACGGGTGTTCGACGAACCGAACCGAACTCGAACACTACGGGGGTGGCTCAACACTAGTCAGTATAGATGGACTAATAGAATGATGCTATGCCCAAAAGATTTTACTTCACTAGGTGCAGTAAAAAAATTGGTATTCTATACACAGGTGGTATATCTTGCAACACAGATATTCTACTCCACTGACTAACACACTCTGCAATAGGCCAAAAAGGATTAGCTTTGCTAGATTCAGCCAAATGCTGTGAAAAAAACTTGCACAGCACTGGCACAGACCTGCCTTGCAAAAACTGATAGGAACTGATGTAACCTAGTCCTGAAAAGGACTGCAATTACAGTTAGTCTTTACTCCCACAATCTATCTATTTAAGAGCACAGACCTGCCTGATAAAAGTCGTAGGAAATGCTGTAACCTAGTCCTTAAAAGGACTGCAATCACAACTATTCCCTACTCCCAAGCTATCTGTAGATTTGTGCGAAAATTGGCTTGAAATTAACAAGGTATAGCGCACACAGCAACAGCGGTGCCGTCTAACACGCAGCTGCAGCAGTGAGAAAATGGTGGCGACGGGGAAAATGGCTTGGTCTTATAGGGCAAGGACATGTGACATACACTGCCAATGGCACATGCCCTTGCTTGTGTGAAAAAAGCACTTCGCTCCGTGTGTGCGCTGCTGATAGGCTGACAGATTGCACCTCCCCACTGTAAATGCGGGAAAGAGAAAAAAAAATGGAGATCTTCATTATTCCTGCAGAGATCCATCCCCTGCTCCTCCCCCCACCCCGCTGTACACTCAAACTTCGTATTAACATTAATTTTCATCATTACTGAGAAAAAATCCAGTTATGATTTTGGTGCACGAACAGTTATCGAACATAACCTCGAACAGCCAAATTTTTCTCAAATCATTCGTGTTCGCCGAACGGCTCGAACACCGCCCAAAACAGCTCGAATTTGAGATTGGCGAACAGTTCGAGTAGAACAACGCTCATCTCTAGTTAGAACCCTCCTGTTTGTTTTTTCCATCTTGTGTTTTGCGGTCACGTGACCATCTGCCTTTATATTCCAGCTTCGCCCTTTTGGCTGTGCTGGACTTCAGTGTTTGACTGTTTCTCTAGCCAGGTGCTTCTGTGCCTTTCTCTGTCAGTTCGCTTGGTCCTTCTGGGACCTCTAGTACCTTTTTGTCAGTTTGTCTTTTTGTGTTCTGCAACTACTTCTCTGTTTAGGAGGTGTCCTATTTTTTGTCCCAGTCCTTAGTTCTTTTAGGGACCCCTCCCTTTATGCTATAGGTCTTCGTTCAGACTAGCCGAAGACTAAGGCGGGTCTGTTCGCTAGGAACAGGCAGCCCGCTACATCATAGGGATTCAGCTTAGTCTTACTGTAGGGACAGTTTCCCCTATCTTTCCTTAGTTCATGTTGCAGATCATAACTAGTGTTGAGCGAGCACTAAAATGCTCGGGTGCTCGAAGCTCGGGCCAAGCTCACCGTGATACTCTGGTGCTCGACCCGAGCAATGAGCCCAATGTTAGTCTATGGGAGAGCCGAGCATTTTTGCGGCGGCACCCCCGGCAGTCTGTAGAAAGCTTAAAAAGTGCCCAAAACGATAGTGACAGTGCTCAAATTACATGGGGACAGCATGGGGATCGCCCCAGGAAGCATTTCTGACTCCCAGGTCACTTCTGTCAACAACGTGGTCAGAGGTATTAAGCCACTTTTATGGGCTCACAATAAAACGTTCAAAAACGAAACTGAAAGTGCTTTCCTGTGAAATATGTTAAGGAACATCCTTTCCAGGGTAAAGACTTGTGTATAAGGTAAAATAACTAACCAAAAACAAAAATACTCCTCCACACCTTGGGCTATGTTCACAAGTAGCATTTTTTATGCTTTTTTGCACTTTTGTATTGCTTTCAACCGTGACAAATGCATTCACCGGGAAATGTCATTTTAACATTTTACAACCTTATCTGGCCATGTGCTGTGTGACACATGCATACAGTGCTGAAAAGACATGGGAACAGCATGGGGAAGACCCCTGGAAGCATCTCTGACACCCAGGTCACTGCCTAAAAGTGTGCCCATCAGAAGTGATCCTTGCCGCATCAGAAGATGCAGACTTGCAGCTATCCCCGTGGAAGTCCTTGTCCCAGGGCAGTGTTCAATTGTACCTCCCCCATTCCTTGCAATGCAAGCGCAAGTATGCAGCCTGCCACCCACCCACCCCCAGGCTGCAATACCATACTGCTTGCTTGCACTTGAAATTGGGCCTTTTAGGCATGTGGAGGCGGAATCTGGCCACCACGTCATGGCTGCATCGGCGGCCTGGTATCCATAATCAGTCCCAAGCTGCCCGGCGGCCAGGTGTCCACGCTTGGTCCCTAGCCACCAGGGGGCGGCCGGGTGTCCATAAACGGTCCCCAGCCGCCCCTATTTGTCCCAGTAACCTTCCCCACACTTTTCTTAGCCTGGCCTGCTTTAGGGCAGCATTGGCCGAGCCCACCAGACAACCAGACTCCTCCCGTGGGCCCTGGCTTCTCCATCAGGGGAGTTGAGAGTGTCAAGGTGAGGAGCATGATGATGATTATAGAAGTTAGCATCTGCTTTGTTTTCTTGGAGTGCAAGTGTGGCACCCCAGAGGGTCTGGTTGCCACAGTGGTAGTAATGCCATGTCTGAGAGAAAACAGGGGTTTCCTGGTCAGGAACCTACTACATGCAACACATCCTGGCTCCAGGCCAGAAAGGGGAGGATCCTGCCCTTTATAACTGGATCTGGAGGCGGGGTTAGGAGAGTCTAGTGTCAGGAGTCGAGTTGTAGACACGAGGAGCAGAGAGCCTGGAACTGGAGCTGGAAGAGCTCGTCCTGGCCAGTGACACAGAGAACCGGACACCGGAGTCCGAGGCTGTGGGGATTATCCACCCAGCAGCAGAAACCACAAGGCAGGGTATTTCAGGTCTCCTGACCCATCAGAAGCCCGGAAGCTCAGCCACACGAAAGGGACCGGTACCGCCACAGAGGAGCGAGGAAGACAAAGGGCCCGAGTCGCCAGCCATACGGGTGAGCACTACGCGTTACACTCAGGGACGTGGGCTACCACACAACTACAGCAGGATAGCCAAAGAGTACGGTCAGAACGGCAGGCCTACATCTCCGCCTGACCAGAGGGACTCTACGTTTGTTCTCAGACTGACCAGGCCTTCATAACTAGCCGGTACTCCCGTTGGGGCCTTCATATTTGCCATCAGTAAAGACCCTGGGACTGCACTGCAAAGACTCTGTGTCTTTACTATTGCTGCTTCGCACCACTACCCCCATCATCCGTACACGCTGCCCTGAAGCTACACTCCTCCTGTGGGGAGTCACATCACCTTGCTGCACACACCACCAGCTTCAGCGGACTGCTCCGCAGCGGCGGTTCCCAAAAACCGCATTCCACAGGTAGCGTAGTCGGACTATATATATAACTGACACCCATAGACTACCCTGGTTTGACTGCCCTGGGTCACGGACCGGGTCACCGCCACAGTGACTACGACCCCCAGCATCTATGGGCCCAGCTCCGGGTACCCCCACGGCCCAGGGGGTGCATCAACTTTGGCGTTGTCGGCAGGATTACGTGCCCGCTACCACCGGGTACTGTGCGCCTTCACATACTGTCATCAACATATTGCCTTGTGGCAACTAGAACCCCCAAACTAAAGTCCCATAAAACTTAACTTTTAATCAATTATTTATTCCTTATATGAATAGTAATTTAATATTAAAATTGCTTTCTTAGGCACAGGTTGTGAGGTATTCCAGGATTTTGTAGCTCTATAGTTGGCATATACACCACATGGTTATCCCACCTATTTTATATTATTATATGCTTGTGGCCGCGGACCACTAATTGCACCATTTTACTCTGCCTGTCCTAATTGAAAAACTAAAACCATAGCCTGGGGAGGCCGTCCAGATGAACATTTGAGCATTTATGCCAGCAATGGTCAACCCGTACCTCAGGTGGGGTTCAAAGAAGTAATCATAAAGGTTGGCAAAGTGGAACTGACAGCACAAGGACTGATTATTGTCGACATTGATCGCCGAGAAAGTCATCCCATGGTTACCTTAGGCACTAATGTCATTGAAAATTGTCTTGCAGAAATAATTGTCTTACTGCAGCAGGTTGCGGAAACCGCCAGTTCCAGCCAGCAGCGGGTTCTACAGAGGGAGATCAGAGAACTGATGAAAAGACAACAGGTAGAACTGTCTGGTGGTGAAATTGGTAGTGTTAGGATGAGTGACCCATTCCCTATCGCCATGCCCCCAAAAAGTGAAATGATGATATGGTGCCGGGTAGCTATTGGTCTAAGGGGTAGAGATTACCAGGCCCTGGTAGAGCCCGTCTACTCTGACAGTAGGCCCACCATTTTGACAGCCCGGGGGGTGGTTGATGTCCGCTATGGGAGGGTACCCGTTCGCATCCTAAACATTGGGGAGAGAGAAGTCCATTTGCCCCGGTATGCCACCCTAGCCAAACTGTTCACCGTCAACCAAAATTCTATAAAGACAGTGGAACACTTGCCTCCATCCCAACAGGCGGAGGATAACGGCTCCAAGGGACAAATGGAGGACTGGTGTCAGAAGCTGCATGTGGGCACTGACTCCACCCCTCCACACCAAAAACAAGGAGTATACCGGGTGGTACAGGAATGCGAAAGGGTCTTCAGTAAACATCCACTTGACTTCGGGCAGGTAAAAGGGGTTCAACACCATATCCCCACGGGAGACCATCCACCCATTAAAGAAAGGTACCGGCCTGTACCCCCTGCACACTACCAAAATGCCAAAGGGATGTTACGAGAGATGAAGGAGGCTGGGGTAATAAGAGACAGTTGTAGCCCCTGGGCAGCTCCCTTAGTTCTTGTAAAGAAAAAGGATGGCACTATGAGAATGTGTGTAGACTACAGGAAAATGAACCGCATAATACACAAAGATGCATACCCGTTACCCAGAATAGAGGAATCACTAGCTGCATCACAGTCTGCTAACTATTTCTCCACTTTGGATCTTACTAGTGGGTATTGGCAGGTTCCTGTAGCAGAGGCGGATAAGGAAAAGACCGCATTCACCACCCCGATGGGCCTCAACAAGTTCAACTGCATGCCATTCGGGCTCTGCAACGCCCCAGGAACCTTCCAGCGGTTGATGGAGTGCTGTCTGGGACATAAGAATTTCGAGACAGTCCTGCTGTACCTGGATGACGTTATTGTATACTCCAGGACGTATGAGGACTACCTGAAGCACCTGGCGGAAGTGTTTGACGCCCTTGCTGGCTTTGGTCTAAAGGTGAAGCCCTCAAAATGTCATCTGCTGAAGCCCAAGGTACAGTACCTGGGGCACGTGGTGAGCGCTGACGGTGTAGCTCAAGACCCCGATAAAATCACAGTAATCAAGGACTGGCCAAGACCCTTCACCGTAAAGGAAGTGCGGCAGTTCCTCGGGTTGGTAGGCTACTACTGAAGATTTATTTCAGGCTTCACCAAGATGGCGGCACCCATGCAGGACCTCCTGATATGCCAGTCCAGGAAGGCCAAAAACTAGAAGCCGCCATTCAAATGGGACAAGCTGGAAGATGAGTCCTTCCACCAGCTGAAAATGGCCCTCATGGGGGACGAGATCCTGGCTTACCCTGATTACGGCCAGCCCTTCATCCTCCACACGGACGCGAGCCACGTGGGACTGGGAGAGGTGCTGTCCCAGATCCAGCAGGGCAGAGAATGGGTAATCGCTTATGCCAGCAGGAAGCTCCGGCTCAGAGAAAGGAACCCTGAAAATTACAGCTCCTTCAAGCTAGAGTTCCTCGCAGTGGTATGGGCAGTGACAGAGCGCTTTAAACATTACCTCGCCTCTTCCAAGTTCACCGTATTCACAGACAACAACCCGCTGACACACCTGGACACTGCGAACTTGGTGCCCTGGAGCAGAGATGGATGGCCCGACTCTCCAATTATGAGTTCACCATCAAGTACCGGGCTGGACGCAAGAATGCCAACGCAGATGCACTGTCCAGGATGCCTAACTTGCCAGATGGGGGAGAAAACCCAGAAGAACTGGAGGAGATAGAAATCCCCGCTTTCCACCGCCATGGGATAACTGAGTGCTCCCACTGTGTGAAGGACAGGTACTCTGCCACCAAAGAGGCCACGTTCAATCCCTTGCCCCACCACGGCTGGGCAGAAACACAAGACTGTGACCCGGCCGTCCACCTAGTCAAAGAGTTGCTGACACGAGCCGACTCATACCCTGACCCAGATGCTCCAGAGGAGACCAAACAGCTGTGGAAAGAATAGAGTAAGCTGTTCATCTATGAAGGGAAGCTGTGTTGAAGAACTGTCAACTCCCGGACGCACGAGCTGGTCTGGCAGGTGGTAGTCCCGAGGCGGGAAGCGTCTATGGTCTTGGAAGCGTACCACGATGGAGCAGGACACTTCGGATGGAAAAAGCTGGAAGTCCTGCTGCGTGAACGGTTCTATTGGGTTGGCATGAGAGGAGCAATCGAGAGGTGGTGTCGAGACTGCGGACCGTGCAACCTGAGAAGGAAAGACTGTGCCAGCCAGAGGGCTCCCCTGCAACCCATCATCACCAAGCAGTCACTTGAGCTGGTAGCCCTGGACCATGTGAAGCTAACCCCAAGCAGGTCAGGCTATGTCTGCACTCTCACCATCGTAGACCACTACTCCCGGTTCCTGGTAGTAGTGCCAGTCAAAGACCAAACGGCTCAGACAGCGGCCAGAGCTTTCCAACAGCATTTCTGCAGTCCACACGGTTACCCAGAACGTGTGCTGACTGATCAAGGTCCAGCCTTCGAAGCGGAGGTGTTCCAGGAATTCTGAAACCTGTATGGCTGCAAGAAGATCAGGACAACACCCTATCACCCCAAAACCAACGGGTTGTGTGAAAAGATGAATCAGGTAGTGATAGACCTACTGAAGACATTGCCCCTGGAAGAACGCAGTCTGTGGCCAGAAAAGTTGCCAGATCTAGTGGACCTGTACAATCACATCCCAGTGAATTCCACCAACTGCACGCCTGATTACCTGATGAGAGCCAGACCTGGTAAGCTGCCCATTGACCTGGATATGGGAGTCCTAACACCAGAGGACGCCTCACCAGATGCAGACTGGGATACTGAGCGACAGCAGCAGTACCGCAAGGTGCAGGAAAGTGTTGAAACGAGTCTGTCTCAAGCAAGACAAAGACAAGAGAAGACTTACAATCAACATTCCCCTGGCACCTGGAGAGCAAGTCCTAAAGAGGAAAAGGCGACTCCATAAGTTGGATGACCAGTGGGAAAAAGAGCCGTACACCATTCTACCATCAAGTCATGATAATGCCAAGGTGTACCTCATAAGTAAGGATGGAGGAGAAATGACAGCAACAGTCTCCAGAGACCAGCTGAAGAAATGTCCCGAGCTGCTGCAACGTGCTGAAGAAGACCAAGATATCCCTCAACCCGCAGGGGAAATGGAAGAAACGGTCAGCACAGTACTCAGAGAATTTCTCCAGTCATGGACACAAGTAAATAACGCCATTGTTGTGCCTGTCCTTACATTTCTCCAACCAGCCCCTCAAGTGCCTACAGAAGTCCCAGTAGAGTTGGAAGAGCAATTGGCCCCGGAGACAGAAGATTCCTCATCAGCAGACCAAGAGAATCTACCCTCTGCTAGTAGCGAACCTGTCGTACCCACGGTAAGCCAAATAATACGTAGGAAGCTGCCAAACCTACCAGTGACACCTCAAAACACCTGTAGTGCAGATGATAGTGAGCCCATCACGCCAGGAGTAGAAAAAGGGGACCAGAGTAGAACACAGACAGATAGTGTGTTACGCAGGTCCACCAGAACCACTAGAGGTCAAATCCCTGCTCGCTGGAGGATTTAAATGTGAAATATACCTGTATAATTACAAAAGTTAAAATGTTGTTTATTATGTGTGCATTTAACCTGTTTTTCCAGTTACCCGAAAGGGTTCAAAGACTTTTAGGTTATGGACAGTGAATAACCAAAAACTTTGCCTGTGAATAGTTGCACCTGTAAAGTGCCCCTTTGTGACAGACCACAGAACAAAAACCCGTTGGAGGTGGCCGAAGACGTGGTCCAACATCAGGATCATCAATGACCTGCAGCCACCCCAGGGCCTCCGTGGAGGGTTTTGGATGGGTCCCTCAAGTTACACCTTGCCAGTGGAATGGACACCTGGTTGCAGATTATACTGTAACCTATCAAGGACTGTAATGTTTGTAAATATTCCTAATGTACCTTGTTTATGGTTACCTGTTGTATTCCTTGCCAAATATTCTCAGTCCCGGAGTACTGAAATTTACTAGGGGGGAATGTGGCACCCCAGAGGGTCTGGTAGCCACAGTGGTAGTAATGCCATGTCTGAGAGCAAGCAGGGGTTTCCTGGTCAGGAACCTAATACATGCAACACATCCTGGCTCCAGGCCAGAAAGGGGAGGATCCTGCCCTTTATAACTGGATCTGGAGGCTGGGTTAGGAGAGTCTAGTGTCAGGAGTCGAGTTGTAGACACGAGGAGCAGAGAGCCAGGAACTGGAGCTGGAAGAGCTCGTCCTGGCCAGTGACACAGAGAACCGGACACTGGAGTCCGAGGCTGTGGGGATTATACACCCAGCAGCAGAAACCACAAGGCAGGGGATTTCAGGTCTCCTGGCCCATCAGAAGCCCGGAAGCTCAGCCACACTAAAGGGACTGGTACCGCCACAGAGGAGCGAGGAAGACAAAGGGCCCGAGTCGCCAGCCATACGGGTGAGCACTACGCGTTACACTCAGGGATGTGGGCTACCACACGACTACAGCAGGATAGCCAAAGAGTACGGTCAGAACGGCAGGCCTACAACTCCGCCTGACCAGAGGGACTCTACGTTTGTTCTCAGACTGACCAGGCCTTCATCACTAGCCGGTACTCCCGTTGGGGCCTTCATATTTGCCATCAGTAAAGACCCTGGGACTGCACTGCAAAGACTCTGTGTTGTTACTATTGCTGCTTCGCACCACTACTCCCATCATCCATACATGCTGCCCTGAAGCTACATTCCTCCTGTGGGGAGTCACATCACCTTGCTGCACACACCACCAGCTTCAGCGGACTGCTCCGCAGCGGCGGCTCCCAATAACCGCATTCCACAGGTGGCGTAGTCGGACTATATATATAACAGACACCCATAGACTACCCTGGTTTGACTGCCCTGGGTCACGGACCGGGTCACTGCCACAGTGACTACGACCCCCAGCATCTACGGGCCCGGCTCCGGGTACCCCCATGGCAAAGGGGGTGTGTCACAAGCGTAAGTGTGCAGCCTGCCACCCACCCACCTCCAGGCTGCAATACCATACTGCTAGCTTGCTTGCACTTGAAATTGGGCCTTTTAGGCATGAGGAGGCGGAATCTGGCCACCACGTCATGGCTGCGTCGGCGGCCTGGTATCCCTACTCAGTCCCCAGCTGCCCGGCGGCCGGGTGTCCACGCTTGGTCCCCAGCCGACAGGGGGCGGCCGAGTGTCCATAAGCGGTCCCCAGCTGCCCCTATTTGTCCCGGTAACCTTCCCCACTCTTTTCTTAGCCTGGCCTGCTTTAGGGCAGCATTGGCCGAGCCCACCAGACAACCAGACTCCGCCGGTGGGCCCTGGCTTCTCCATCAGGGGAGTTGAGAGTGCCAAGGTGAGGAGCATGATGATGATAGAAGTTAGCATCTGCTTTGTTTTCTTGGAATGCAAGCGTAAGTGTGCAGCCTGCCAACCACCCACCCCCAGGCTGCAATACCATACTGCTAGCTTGCTTGCACTTGAAATTGGGCCTTTTAGGCATGTGGAGGCGGAATCTGGCCACCATGTCATGGCTGCGTCGGCGGCCTGGTATCCATACTCAGTCCCCAGCCGGCCAGGTGTCCACGCTTGGTCCCCAGCCACCCCGCGGCCGGGTGTCCACACTCGTTCCCCAGCTTCCAGGGGGCCGGGTATCCACGCTTGGTCCCCAGCCGCCAGGGGGCGGCCGGGTGTCCATAAACGGTCCCCAGCCGCCCCTATTTGAAGGACAGCCTAACCACAAACACGTGGACAAGTGAATGTGGCCAGGGATGGTCCATCTCACTGACGCCTTCACACTGGGTTAATATTGTGGAAGCCGGGACACAGTTGGACACTGGGAAGCAACACGTCCTCCAGACATAGAGGATTCCGGGTCCTGGGTCAATCAGGCTTCAACACAAAGTTCAGAAGGTAGACAGCAGCAGTGGTCGGCCTTCTACACAACGAGTAAATTATTCATGATCATGAGACCATCCATCTCCTTAGCTTTCTGTTCCTTGGAATGCAAGCGCATGTATGTAGTAGCGTCTAGGCCTTAGGTGGTCAGCGTTTTGGAGCATATCCTACCTCCTCCGAGGATTGCTGGATGTTTTCCTGCTACTATCCCAGTTCTATGACTCCCGTTGAAACAAAGCTTCAGGTGATGAATGATGGATGAGGTGGTGGCAAAGGAGAAAGAGCAGGAGGAACAGGGACCATTCACATCAATATCAGGCCAGTCAACCACACATGTCTTGTAAGATATGTTTCTGTACCAAAAGGAGTGGTTCGGGCATACAGTGAGTGCAATGCCTACCAAAAATTTTGAGGCACTCCAATGCCCTTTGGAAGTGACATGGTGGTCAGAGGGCCTTAACTAAACCATTTTTTCCATTTATAGCAACTGGGTCTCCTGTGCACTGTTGGCCTAAGCAGTGAATGGAAGGCTTTACAAAAATTATGAGGAACTACAATGCCCCTTGAAACAGACGTGGATTACAGCGTACTAAAAAACCTTCTATCCATTATTGGGGAGTGGGTCTCCCTTAGTGTTCGCCTATGCATTGAAAAGCAAAAACTGACTAAAATTAGGAGGAAATGCAATGCCCATTGGAAGAGTCGTGGAGGTTAGAGTTAATTAAAAACAACTGTTATGCACACGCCCGGGCTAAGCGGCGTGTGCGTGTGATTGGTAGTGATTCCACTGGACCGTGCCGGAGAGTGAATGCCTGGAGGGGCGTAACTAGGTATTCACCCGATCCGACCAGGGTCGCACGACGGCATACGACGCCAGTGCACCAAGGAGGAACCGAGCAGAGGGACCAGGTGCTACTCCAGGACAGACCCCGGACACGGCTGTTGACCCACACAGGGGAATACAGGAACAGACTGGTAGGCTGGCACACAGACTGGTGGGTATAGGCAGGCACGACTGGTATGCAGGCAGGCGGGTAAGCAGGCAGGGGGGTACAGGCAAGCACAGCTAGAGTGCAGACAGGGAGGCACTAGCAGGTAGGAACACAGGCGGGATAGGGCCCAGTACACACTGGGACTCAGGAACATTACAGGCAGAGGGGTACAGGCAGGGCAGGACAGGACTGCCGGAGCAGCGGGCAGAAGCAGGGCAGGACAGGACTGCCGGAGCAGCGGGCAGAAGCAGGGCAGGACAGGACTGCCGGAGCAGCGGGCAGAAGCAGGGCAGGACAGGACTGCCGGAGCAGCGGGCAGAAGCAGGGCAGGACAGGACTGCCGGAGCAGCGGGCAGAAGCAGGGCAGGACAGGACTGCCGGAGCAGCGGGCAGAAGCAGGGCAGGACAGGACTGCCGGAGCAGCGGGCAGAAGCAGGGCAGGACAGGACTGCCGGAGCAGCGGGCAGAAGCAGGGCAGGACAGGACTCTGTACACACGGAACAGACAGGAAGGGAAAGACAGAGCCAGACACCCACAGGGTACTTGCAGTGAAGTAGCGAGTGGACCACAAACTCACAAACGGGAGTACAGAGACAACAGGCAGGAGTTAGGTACAAGTTCAGACTCTGCAGAAAAAGGAAGGGAACGGACATAGAGGAAAAACAGGTAAAGGATAGGAGAGAGTTCAGACTGGAACTGAGTGTACGGAGGGGACCGACACTGCAGCGGGATACAGGAGCGGGTCTGGGAATACTGCCCCCAGAGAGGCAGGACGAACAGGCAAGGAGCGTGTTCAGACAGGACAGACAAAATACAGGAGCGGGTCTAGGTAATCGGCCCCTAGAAGGCGGGAGGAACAGGCTAGGAGCGTGTTCAGACAGGACAGACAAAATACAGGAGCGGGTCTAGGTAATCGGCCCCTAGAAGGCGGGAGGAACAGGCTAGGAGCGTGTTCAGACAGGACAGACAAGATACACAGAAAGGACTCAGTTCAGACACGGGAACTAATACCGAAAAGCAGGAGACATACAGGACTAGTTCAGACACGGGAACTAACACCGCAAAGCAGGAGACATACAGGACACAGTTCAGACACGGGAGCTGATACCGCAAAGCAGGAGACATACAGGACTAAGTTCAGACAGGCCTGGAAATACAGCCTCCAGGAAAGGCAGACAAGGAACAAAGACGGGACCTGGCACCTTCAGAGTGCAAGCACACACTGAAGGAAAACACTATGCTCAGGCAGGGATAGAAGGGAGCTGCTGAGCTATATACCAAGTGTCAGACAGCAATAGGCTGAGGACGCACAAGGGGCGTGACCCACAGCAGGTACAAAGAGCAGGAAGTGATCGGGCGCCGCCCTTAAGCAGCAGAGACAGACACAAACAGACAGCATGGAGGGAAGCCAGAGAGACATTCTGGACAGGAGATCAAGTGCGCGCTCCTGCACAGTGGGAGATGGACCACTATGCAAGGACGCCGCCAGGTATGTTACAGTACCTCCCCCCTTACGCCCCCTCTTCTTCAGGCCTGCCAGAATCTTCCGCAGGGAATTCGAGGACCAGTCGTTCACTGGGTTGGAGGGGGACAGAGACTTGAGGGTAATCTCTGCTTCGAGGTACATCTTGTCAAGCTCACAGGAAAAAATAGACGGGTTATCAGGTACATAATGAGGAAAAGTCACTGTCTCTTTGTTATCTGGTGGTACCCCGGAGGATTCAGGAAACAACTGGAGGTCCTCCGCCGGGTCAGAAGAGTGCAGAGGCTCAGAGAAAACAACTGCTTCAGAGTACACTAGGTCGGACTCACTGGAGGAAGCAGGCGAGGTATCGGGTACCGAGTATAGGAAAGTCTCTGTCCATTCACCACCAGGTGGCACCCCGAAGGGTTCTGAACACAACTGGAGGTCCTCCGCCTGGTCGGAGGGGTGTAGAGACTCGGGAGTAACCTCTGCTTCGGAGTACACTAGGTTGGACTCACTGGACGAAGCGAGCGAGGTATCAGGTACAGAGTATAGGAGAGTCTCTGTCCTTTCACCACCAGGTGGCACCCCAAAGGGTTCTGAACACAACTGGAGGTCCTCCGCCTGGTCGGAGGGGTGTAGAGACTCGGGAGTAACCTCTGCTTCGGAGTACACTAGGTTGGACTCACTGGACGAAGCGAGCGAGGTATCAGGTACAGAGTATAGGAGAGTCTCTGTCCTTTCGCTACAAGGTAGCACCCCGAAGGGTTCAGGAGACAACTGGAGATCCTCCGCCTGGTCGGAGGGGTGTAGAGACTCGGGGGTAACTACCACTTTAGGGTACCCATTGTCAGGCTCACAGGACGAAGCGGACAAAGTATTGAGTACCGGGTGTAGAGAAGTCTCTCTCCATTTGTCATCGAGAGGTATCCCGGAGGATTCTGGAGGCAACAGGGGATCCTCCGCCAGGTAGTAGAGGTGCACAGACTCTGAGGTAACCACAGCTTTGGAGCATCCTTGGACATGCACACCGGTTAAAGAGAGAGAAGCAACTGATGCTGGGTGCAGGAAGTTCTCCTGTGTGGAGTCTGGATGGGCAGAAGTCTCTTCGGGCAGGAGAACTGGTGCACTACCCACGCACATTACCCATTGGGGTTTCTCCGGGATACAGGGAGATGAAGCTTCAGTAGGGACTTCAAGGTTGGGGTCAGGAGGTCTCAGGGAGGACAGACCCTGGCGTGACGGCTTGCCTCTAAGTCTAGCACGTCTGGACTGCCTCTTGAGGTTGAGAGAAGTATTCCGGAAAGCGTAGTCACCCTGTGAGGATTCTGGGTGGGCAGTAGTCTCATTGGGCTGGAGGACTATTGCGCTACCCACACACATTACCCATTGGGGCTGCTCCGGGATATTGGGAAGTGAAGCTTCAGCAGGAGCCTCCGGGTTAGGATCATCGAAGACCATTAGAAAGGCCACCAGGAAGGCCATTAGGTCCCGGAGGATCGGATCCTGTGTTTCATATAGGGGGTTGATCCATTCCAAGGCATCACCCGCCAGGTAAGATGTAACATACCTGGCGGCGTCCTTGCATAGTGGTCCATCTCCCACTGTGCAGGAGCGCGCACTTGATCTCCTGTCCAGAATGTCTCTCTGGCTTCCCTCCATGCTGTCTGTTTGTGTCTGTCTCTGCTGCTTAAGGGCGGCGCCCGATCACTTCCTGCTCTTTGTACCTGCTGTGGGTCACGCCCCTTGTGCGTCCTCAGCCTATTGCTGTCTGACACTTGGTATATAGCTCAGCAGCTCCCTTCTATCCCTGCCTGAGCATATGTGTTTCTTTCAGTGTGTGCTTGCACTCTGAAGTTGCCAGGTCCCGTTCCTGTTTCCCTGTCCGCCTTTCCTGGAGGCTGTATTTCCAGGCCTGTCTGAACTGTGTCCTGTATTTCTCCTGCCTTGCGGTGTCAGCTCCCGTGTCTGAACTGTGTCCTGTTTGTCTCCTGCTTTACGGTATTAGTTCCCGTGTCTGAACTAAGTCCTGTATGTCTCCTGCTTTACGGTATTAGTTCCCGTGTCTGAACTAAGTCCTGTATTTCTCCTGCCTTGCGGTGTCAGCTCCCGTGTCTGAACTGTGTCCTGTATGTCTCCTGCTTTGTCCGTTCCCTTCCTTTTCCTGCAGAGTCTGAACTCGTACCTAACTCCTGCCTGTTGTCTCTGTACTCCCGTTTGTGAGTTTGTGGTCCACTCGCTACTTCACTGCAAGTACCCTGTGGGTGTCTGGCTCTGTCTTTCCCTTCCTGTCTGTTCCGTGTGAACAGAGTCCTGTCCTGCCCTGCTTCTGCCCGCTGCTCCGGCAGTCCTGTCCTGCCCTGCTTCTGCCCGCTGCTCCGGCAGTCCTGTCCTGCCCTGCCTGTACCCTATCCTGCCTGTATTGTTCCTGAGTCCCAGTGTGTACTGGGCCCTATCCTGCCTGTATTGTTCCTGAGTCCCGGTGTGTACTGGGTTCTATCCCGCCTGTGTTCCTACCTGCTAGTGCCTCCTGTCTGCACTCTAGCTGTGCTTGCCTTTAACCCCCTGCCTGCATACCCGCCTGCCTGCATACCAGTCGTGCCTGCCTATACCCTCCAGTCTGTGTGCCAGCCTACCAGCCTGTTCCTGTATTCCCTGTGTGGGTCAACAGCCGTGTCCGGGGTCTGTCCTGGAGTAGCACCTGGTCCCTCTGCTCGGTTCCTCCTTGGTGCACTGGCGTCGTATGCCGTCGTGCGACCCTGGTCGGATCGGGTGAATACTTAGTCACGCCCCTCCAGGCATACACTCTCCGGCACGGTCCAGTGGAATCACTACCAATCCCATGCACACGCCGCTTAGCCCGGGCGTGTGCATAACAGCATGCTCAGGCCATGGTTCCCGTTGAGCCCCACGGCCTTCGCTCTTTGAGAAGTTTTTCCAGCGAATATATGCATTAAAATAAATAAATAAATTTTTTTTCCTTAGCTGAGTTCCAGGCGAATTACGCACCGTCCAGATGGATCTATCAGCTCTCGTTCCTGCGGATCCGCCACGTTACTATGGGGATCCAAGACAGTGTCGTGCATTTGTGGAGCAATGCATGCTACACTTTAAGGCCTACCCTCTTTATTTTCCTTCCGATTGGGCTAAAGTGGCCTTTATGATGTCTTACCTGGCGGGGGATGCCTTGGAATGGATCAACCCCCTATATGAGACACAGGATCCGATCCTCCGGGACCTAATGGCCTTCCTGGTGGCCTTTCTAATGGTCTTCGATGATCCTAACCCGGAGGCTCCTGCTGAAGCTTCACTTCCCAATATCCCGGAGCAGCCCCAATGGGTAATGTGTGTGGGTAGCGTAATAGTTCTCCAGCCCAATGAGACTACTGCCCACCCAGAATCCTCACAGGGTGACTACGCTTTCCGGAATACTTCTCCCAACCTCAAGAGGCAGTCCAGACGTGCTAGACTTAGAGGCAAGCAGTCACGCCTGGGTCTGTCCTCCCTGAGACCTCCTGAACCCTTCGGGGTGCTACCTGGTAACGAAAGGACAGAGACTCTCCTATACTCTGTACCTGATACCTCGCTCGCTTCGTCCAGTGAGTCCAACCTAGTGTACTCCGAAGCAGAGGTTACTCCCGAGTCTCTACACCCCTCCGACCAGGCGGAGGACCTCCAGTTGTGTTCAGAACCCTTCGGGGTGCCACCTGGTGGTGAATGGACAGAGACTTTCCTATACTCGGTACCTGATACCTCGCCTGCTTCCTCCAGTGAGTCCGACCTAGTGTTCTCCGAAGCAGAAGTTACTCCCGAGTCTCTACACCCCTCCGACCAGGCGGAGGACCTCCAGTTGTGTTTAGAACCCTTCGGGGTGCCACCTGGTGGTGAATGGACAGAGACTTTCCTATTTCCTGTACCTGATACCTCGCCTGCTTCCTCCAGTGAGTCCGACCTAGTGTTCTCCGAAGCAGAAGTTACTCCCGAGTCTCTACACCCCTCCGACCAGGCGGAGGACCTCCAGTTGTGTTTAGAACCCTTCGGGGTGCCACCTGGTGGTGAATGGACAGAGACTTTCCTATTTCCTGTACCTGATACCTCGCCGGCTTCCTCCAGTGAGTCCGACCTAGTGTACTCTGAAGCAGATGTTTTCTCTGAGCCTCAGTACTCTTCTGACCCGGCGGAGGACCTCCAGTTGTTTCCTGAATCCTCCGGGGTACCACCAGATAACAAAGAGACAGTGACTTTTCCTCATTATGTACCTGATAACCCGTCTATTTTTTCCTGTGAGCTTGACAAGATGTACCTCGAAGCAGAGATTACCCTCAAGTCTCTGTCCCCCTCCAACCCAGTGAACGACTGGTCCTCGAATTCCCTGCGGAAGATTCTGGCAGGCCTGAAGAAGAGGGGGCGTAAGGGGGGAGGTACTGTAACATACCTGGCGGCGTCCTTGCATAGTGGTCCATCTCCCACTGTGCAGGAGCGCGCACTTGATCTCCTGTCCAGAATGTCTCTCTGGCTTCCCTCCATGCTGTCTGTTTGTGTCTGTCTCTGCTGCTTAAGGGCGGCGCCCGATCACTTCCTGCTCTTTGTACCTGCTGTGGGTCACGCCCCTTGTGCGTCCTCAGCCTATTGCTGTCTGACACTTGGTATATAGCTCAGCAGCTCCCTTCTATCCCTGCCTGAGCATATGTGTTTCTTTCAGTGTGTGCTTGCACTCTGAAGTTGCCAGGTCCCGTTCCTGTTTCCCTGTCCGCCTTTCCTGGAGGCTGTATTTCCAGGCCTGTCTGAACTGTGTCCTGTATTTCTCCTGCCTTGCGGTGTCAGCTCCCGTGTCTGAACTGTGTCCTGTTTGTCTCCTGCTTTACGGTATTAGTTCCCGTGTCTGAACTAAGTCCTGTATGTCTCCTGCTTTACGGTATTAGTTCCCGTGTCTGAACTAAGTCCTGTATTTCTCCTGCCTTGCGGTGTCAGCTCCCGTGTCTGAACTGTGTCCTGTATGTCTCCTGCTTTGTCCGTTCCCTTCCTTTTCCTGCAGAGTCTGAACTCGTACCTAACTCCTGCCTGTTGTCTCTGTACTCCCGTTTGTGAGTTTGTGGTCCACTCGCTACTTCACTGCAAGTACCCTGTGGGTGTCTGGCTCTGTCTTTCCCTTCCTGTCTGTTCCGTGTGAACAGAGTCCTGTCCTGCCCTGCTTCTGCCCGCTGCTCCGGCAGTCCTGTCCTGCCCTGCTTCTGCCCGCTGCTCCGGCAGTCCTGTCCTGCCCTGCCTGTACCCTATCCTGCCTGTATTGTTCCTGAGTCCCAGTGTGTACTGGGCCCTATCCTGCCTGTATTGTTCCTGAGTCCCGGTGTGTACTGGGTTCTATCCCGCCTGTGTTCCTACCTGCTAGTGCCTCCTGTCTGCACTCTAGCTGTGCTTGCCTTTAACCCCCTGCCTGCATACCCGCCTGCCTGCATACCAGTCGTGCCTGCCTATACCCTCCAGTCTGTGTGCCAGCCTACCAGCCTGTTCCTGTATTCCCTGTGTGGGTCAACAGCCGTGTCCGGGGTCTGTCCTGGAGTAGCACCTGGTCCCTCTGCTCGGTTCCTCCTTGGTGCACTGGCGTCGTATGCCGTCGTGCGACCCTGGTCGGATCGGGTGAATACTTAGTCACGCCCCTCCAGGCATACACTCTCCGGCACGGTCCAGTGGAATCACTACCAATCCCATGCACACGCCGCTTAGCCCGGGCGTGTGCATAACATAAGACATCATAAAGGCCACTTTAGCCCAATCGGAAGGAAAATAGAGAGGGTAGGCCTTAAAGTGTAGCATGCATTGCTCCACAAATGCACGACACTGTCTTGGATCCCCATAGTAACGTGGCGGATCCGCAGGAACGAGAGCTGATAGATCCATCTGGACGGTGCGTAATTTCGCCTGGAACTCAGCTAAGAGAAAAAAAAAAATTTATTTATTTATTTTAATGCATATATTCGCTGGAAAACTTCTCAGAGGGCGAAGGCCGTGGGGCTCAACGGGAACCATGGCCTGAGCATGCTGTTATGCACACGCCCGGGCTAAGCGGCGTGTGCGTGTGATTGGTAGTGATTCCACTGGACCGTGCCGGAGAGTGAATGCCTGGAGGGGCGTAACTAGGTATTCACCCGATCCGACCAGGGTCGCACGACGGCATACGACGCCAGTGCACCAAGGAGGAACCGAGCAGAGGGACCAGGTGCTACTCCAGGACAGACCCCGGACACGGCTGTTGACCCACACAGGGGAATACAGGAACAGACTGGTAGGCTGGCACACAGACTGGTGGGTATAGGCAGGCACGACTGGTATGCAGGCAGGCGGGTAAGCAGGCAGGGGGGTACAGGCAAGCACAGCTAGAGTGCAGACAGGGAGGCACTAGCAGGTAGGAACACAGGCGGGATAGGGCCCAGTACACACTGGGACTCAGGAACATTACAGGCAGAGGGGTACAGGCAGGGCAGGACAGGACTGCCGGAGCAGCGGGCAGAAGCAGGGCAGGACAGGACTGCCGGAGCAGCGGGCAGAAGCAGGGCAGGACAGGACTGCCGGAGCAGCGGGCAGAAGCAGGGCAGGACAGGACTGCCGGAGCAGCGGGCAGAAGCAGGGCAGGACAGGACTGCCGGAGCAGCGGGCAGAAGCAGGGCAGGACAGGACTGCCGGAGCAGCGGGCAGAAGCAGGGCAGGACAGGACTGCCGGAGCAGCGGGCAGAAGCAGGGCAGGACAGGACTGCCAGAGCAGCGGGCAGAAGCAGGGCAGGACAGGACTCTGTACACACGGAACAGACAGGAAGGGAAAGACAGAGCCAGACACCCACAGGGTACTTGCAGTGAAGTAGCGAGTGGACCACAAACTCACAAACGGGAGTACAGAGACAACAGGCAGGAGTTAGGTACAAGTTCAGACTCTGCAGAAAAAGGAAGGGAACGGACATAGAGGAAAAACAGGTAAAGGATAGGAGAGAGTTCAGACTGGAACTGAGTGTACGGAGGGGACCGACACTGCAGCGGGATACAGGAGCGGGTCTGGGAATACTGCCCCCAGAGAGGCAGGACGAACAGGCAAGGAGCGTGTTCAGACAGGACAGACAAAATACAGGAGCGGGTCTAGGTAATCGGCCCCTAGAAGGCGGGAGGAACAGGCTAGGAGCGTGTTCAGACAGGACAGACAAAATACAGGAGCGGGTCTAGGTAATCGGCCCCTAGAAGGCGGGAGGAACAGGCTAGGAGCGTGTTCAGACAGGACAGACAAGATACACAGAAAGGACTCAGTTCAGACACGGGAACTAATACCGAAAAGCAGGAGACATACAGGACTAGTTCAGACACGGGAACTAACACCGCAAAGCAGGAGACATACAGGACACAGTTCAGACACGGGAGCTGATACCGCAAAGCAGGAGACATACAGGACTAAGTTCAGACAGGCCTGGAAATACAGCCTCCAGGAAAGGCAGACAAGGAACAAAGACGGGACCTGGCACCTTCAGAGTGCAAGCACACACTGAAGGAAAACACTATGCTCAGGCAGGGATAGAAGGGAGCTGCTGAGCTATATACCAAGTGTCAGACAGCAATAGGCTGAGGACGCACAAGGGGCGTGACCCACAGCAGGTACAAAGAGCAGGAAGTGATCGGGCGCCGCCCTTAAGCAGCAGAGACAGACACAAACAGACAGCATGGAGGGAAGCCAGAGAGACATTCTGGACAGGAGATCAAGTGCGCGCTCCTGCACAGTGGGAGATGGACCACTATGCAAGGACGCCGCCAGGTATGTTACAACAACATTTCAATGCCAGTTGGAAGAGCTGTGGAGTTCAGAGTAGTTTAACAAGACGGTTTTAATGCCCCTTGGAAGAGTGGTGGAGGTCGCAGTAGCTTTACAAGACGGTTTTAATGCCCCTTGGAGGAGTGGTGGAGGTCGCAGTGGACTAAAAAGACAATATCAATGCCCCTTGGAAGAGTGGTGGAGGTTGCAGTAGCTTAACAAGACGGTTTTAATGCCCCTTGGAAGAGTGGTGGAGGTCGCAGTAGCTTAACAAGATGGTTTTAATGCCCCTTGGAAGAGTGGTGGAGGTCGCAGTGGAATAAAAAGACAATATCAATCCTCCTTGGAAGAGTGGTGGAGGTCGCAGTAGCTTAACAAGACGGTTCTAATGTCCCTTGGAAAAGTGGTGGAGGTCGTAGTAGCTTAACAAGATGGTTTTAATGCCCCTTGGAAGAGTGGTGGAGGTCGCAGTAGCTTAACAAGACAGTTTTAATGCCCCTTGGAAGAGCGGTCGAGGTCGCAGTAGCTTAACAAGATGGTTTTAATGCCCCTTGGAAGAGTGGTGGAGGTCGCAGCGGAATAAAAAGACAATATCAATGCCCCTTGGAAGAGTGGTGGAGGTCGCAGTAGCTTAACAAGACGGTTTTAATGCCCCTTGGAAGAGCGGTGGAGGTCGCAGTAGCTTAACAAGATGGTTTTAATGCCCCTTGGAAGAGTGGTGGAGGTCTCAGTGGAATAAAAAGACAATATCAATGCCCCTTGGAAGAGTGGTGGAGGTCGCAGTAGCTTAACAAGACGGTTTTAATGCCCCTTGGAAGAGCAGTGGAGGTCACAGTAGATTAGCAAGACGGTTTTAATGCCCCTTGGAAGAGCGGTGGAGGTCGCAGTAGCTTAACAAGACGGTTTTAATGCCCCTTGGAAGTGTGGTGGAGGTCGCAGTAGCTTAACAAGACGGTTTTAATGCCCCTTGGAAAAGTGGTGGAGGTCGCAGTAGCTTAATAAGACGGTTTTAATGCCCCTGGGAAGAGAGGTGGAGGTCGCAGTAGCTTAACAAGATGGTTTTAATGCCCCTTGGAAGAGTGGTGGAGGTCGCAGTGGAATAAAAAGATAATATTAATGCCTCTTGGAAGAGTGGTGGAGGTCACAGTGGAATAAAAAGACAATATCAATGCCCCTTGGAAGAGGGATGGAGGTCTCTGTAGTTAACAAGACGGTTTTAATGCCCCTTGGAAAAGTGGAGGAGGTCGCAGTAGCTTAACAAGACGGTTTTAATTCCCCTTGGAAGAGACGTGGAGGTCGCAGTAGGTTAACAAGACGGTTTTAATGCCCCTTGGAAATGTGGT